>NC_069502.1:289245124-290726374 GCF_027579735.1 Bombina bombina | reverse complement strand
ACACACAGATATCCCCCTAAAATAGCTATAACTAAAAACAAAATAAAAACTACTTCCAAAACTATTCAGCTTTGATATTAATGAGTTTTTTGGGTTCATTGAGAACATGGTTGTTGTTCAATAATAAAATTAATCCTCAAAAATACAACTTGCCTAATAATTCTGCACTCCCTGTACAGGCTGTACACTAACTACTTTACATTGTAGCAAAGTGTCATTTCTTCAGTGTTGTCAAGCCCTGTGAAATGTCTTTAGTCCCTTAGCCACAAGTACATAAGGTGCAGTGTGTTATTCCCCTTTTTACATAGCAAGCTTTATATGAACTACAGGTACAGGTTGCTAAATGCGGTTAGATACACTCTCACTCACCCCGCTCTTCATGCGGCAGCCTCAATTGGTCTGTCCTCCCGGATCTGACTCCTTTCAAAGCAGAAGGAGGAGGTCTTACCTGGTGTAGAGTGTCCGCTTGCAACCTCCACAGTCGCGGTTCCTGTTGCGTCCCAAATTTCACAGCTCGCCCGGTCATAGCTGCACCTGATGTACCATAATAGCTATGGGGTTGCTGTGGCATAGTGCTTAAGTCTAATGCCTCTTAACCCAAAGGTTGTGAGTTCAAACCCGGCCACCACTCCTGAAAAAACTTTTTCTGTATATGATTTTTCTATATGTGTCTTTAATAGATGTGTTAGAAGTTGACGTTGTAAATGACTAAAAATGAGTACCTTCTTTTAAGTTGAATTTGCAATTCAACACTAGCTGTGTCTCTCTATAAAATGCTATATAAAGACACTTATAGGATTAAGATTAACCTATGTAAGTTAATAGAAATTTTTTTCCAAGCTGTCAAGCCGATTGAGGCTAAATCCTATTGTATACATTTGATTGGAGTAAATGTCTGAGGGCGTATACCTGTACACAGGTAAAAAGGCTACAGGTGTAGAGGTTCAGGTATGGTCTATGATTAAGGCGGTCAGGATCCGCCGAAACATGTAAGACTGAAACCGGACCTCACATCAGCTCCTATGGTTTTAAGTGTGTGTCTCTAAAGTTTTTTGCAACAATTGTTTGTGAAAGAAAATTGCTACAATAAATTCACAGTGTTTTGGAAGTATTGGATGGATCCGCCTCTTCTTTTCTACTTCATGTAACTTGCAAACAGGAAGGAGTTTGCTCTCAGGATCACATCCCAAATTGGAAGGCAGCATCAGGTGCAGCTGTGACCAGGCAAGCTGTGAAATTTGGGACGCAACAGGAAACGCGACTGTGGAGGTTGCAAGCGGACACTCTACACCAGGTAAGACCTCCTCCTTCTGCTTTGAAAGGAGTCAGATCCGGGAGGACAGACCAAGTGAGGCTGCCGCATGAAGAGCGGGGTGAGTGAGAGTGTATCTAACCGCATTTAGCAACCTGTACCTGTAGTTCATATAAAGCTTGCTATATAAAAAGGGGAATAACACACTGCACCTTATGTACTTGTGGCTAAGGGACTAAAGACATTGCACAGGGCAAACCTGGTTTTGCCATTTTTTAAGAAAATTGATATTGACCTTCCAGCTTTGTTCTTTATTGTCCTTTGGTTGCACGACATATAGAGGCTATGAAAATCGGATAAAGTTAATATAGCCTGAAGCTGCCTCTTTTAAGCTTTCATACACTGATAATAAAGAGTGATTACAACTAAAGAAAAGTTTTTAATCCATTTAAGAGAAATATAAAATAAAAGAAATGGAGTCACACACTGAATTTTACTCACTAAAAACGACAGATGAATGGGATATTGACAATATTGATTTGGAGGACTTATTTAAGGATGATACTGAAAATGTGAAATTAACTGATCTGTTTAATACTATGGAAATGTTAAAGAATAAAGAACAGAGACTACGTCTAGATAATTGGTTATTTGACAAGTATATAAAGAGAGGGATGGTACCAAGAGGTCTCAGGTTGAGAAAATTTCTAGCGTTTGAAGTGGATAGCCAAGATTTCATTGCAGAATGGAACAGCATACTTACTGAATGTGCAATAAGGCTTATGGGACTTCTTATTAAATATAAGACTGAACAAATTGCTAATCTTAAAGAAGAAATAATTAAGATACAAATTGAAATGAATAAGTTTAAAGAAGTGTCTGAATATGTAACATATGATACCATGCTCCAAGAGGCAGTGGAAGAAGCAAGGAAATTAGTGATTAATATTAAGCATTCCAAATTTTTGCGAGATAGTAAGGATTATGCCAATAATAGAGTATATCTCTGGCAGAAACACACTAGAAAGGGAAACAGATGGCAAAACAAGTCAGGTGACAAAGGCCAAAGTAGTCAATTGCAGAGTACTGAATCTCAGGTTAAAAATCTGAGAGGATACAGGCAAGGTAAAAGGGCAAATAAGAATAAAAATAAAAGGGTCACATTTAGTGAAAACGAACAAAATGAAAATAGTGAAATTACTATAGAAACTGATTTTGAGACCTCAGAAGGTTACACACAATCTGAGACAGAAAGTAGAGAGGATACACACATAGATTCCACAAAAAAACAGAATGCTCAAGGGATTGAAATAGGAACTAGACCAAAGCAATCAAATATCAAAAAAGTTTAACCAGAGAAACAGGATTTTCAAAAGGAGGGAGATATAAACAAAGGGGGAGGTACAATAGAGAAAGGCGACAAAAAAGCAAGAAACAGATACCAGCTGAGACAGCTAGTTCAGAAGGAGAAATAAGTTTACAAGGAGCTGTTCTAAACCTGTCTTCTTATGCATTAAACAAAAATGAAATAAAAGTATTAAATTATGGCTTGGGCATCTGTCCTAGTGGTGATTTTAATCTTTTTCAAACTGTTCTTGATGTAAATCGCTTCATTAGACAACTAACTATTAAAAAGCATTTTAAAACTGAAGTGGTGGATCTTGAAGCAGATACATCTGAACAGCTCGAAAGGAAACAGACTAAAAAGCCTGTTAAAAGACAAAAATCTAACTTTTATCCCACCAGAACAAGAGGCCCACAGTTAGAGCTTTTCCACAAAAGGGTGTTAGAAGATCTTACAGTTTTAAAAGAAACTGTAAAAGTTAAACATAAAAGATCCAATTTGACTTACAATGGAAAAAAAAAGCTCTAAAGAGCCTTGAAGAAAATGGAAATAGTGATAAAACAATCAGATAAAGGAAATAGTATTGTGGTATGTGATACTGACTGGTATGTAAATGAGTCTTACAGACAATTAAGAGAAAATGAGGTATTTACAAGATTAAGTTCTGATCCAACTTTGAGAATTCAAGAAAAATTACTATCCTTATTAGATGACGGTTTGGAGAATGGGTATCTAGACAGAAAAACGTTTTACTCTTTGTATGTAGAAAATCCACGTATACCAATTTTCTATCATCTCCCTAAAACCCATAAAGGTGTTAAAGATATTAAGGGTAGACCCATTATATCAGGGTTGGAATCTATATTAGAACCCTTATCCAACTGGATAGATGATATATTACAACCTATGGTACACAATCTTGACAGCCATCTTAAGGACACAACAAATGTGTTGAATATTTTTGATGATTTTGAGTGGAGAGATGCCTTCACCTGGCTTTCAATAGATGTAGTATCACTGTATTCTATGATTCAACATGAATTAGGCTTAAAAGCCATTGAATATTTTTTAGATCTTGAAACAACCTACGATCCTTACTTTAAGAGCTACATCCTGGAGGTTATAGAGTTCCTCCTTAGACATAACTATTTTATGTTGAGGGGGAATTCTATTTGCAAAAACAGGAGACTGCTATGGGGGCGTGGTTAGAGAGAAGTCTTATTACCAATGATGCTAACCCATTTAAAGGCTCTATATTTCTCTATAAGAGATTTATAGATGACCTGTTGATTGTATGGGATGGTGACGAAATAGGCAAGGATATGTTTTTAAACTATCTTAACAATAATAGATTTGGTATGAGATTTACCTCTGACTGGAGTAAAGAAAGAATTAGCTACTTAGACCTTGTTTTGATTGCTGATAGACAAAATGGGAGAGTCATTACAGACCTATATAGAAAACCGATTGCGGGCAATGCTTTATTGCACGCCAAAAATAATCACCCAAAATATGTCATCAAGGGGATAATAAAGGGTCAAATGATGCGAACCAGAAGGAATTGCTCCCAAGATAGAGATTTTGTTAGAGCAAGGTCAGAACTAACAGAAAGAATGGTAGCTAGAGGTTATAATCGACAACAAGTAATGAGCATTGGAGAAAAAGTGAGTAAAATGGACAGGAAAGATCTCTTGAAAATAAAAGAGAAAACAGATAAGAAAGATAGCAGACCTCTCTTTATTACCCAGTTCTCAGATCAGTACAAGGATGTCTGTGACATTATAAATAAATATCTGCCTATAATCTATGGAGATAGTACCCTAAAACCAATAATTGATGAAGGCTGCAGATTTGTATATAAAAAAAGTAAGTCGTTGGCTAATATACTATCTCCCAGTGAACTTAAAAATAAGGAAAGGGGTGCAGGAAGTTCCTGGCTGCATACAAATGGAGTGTACAAATGTGGAAGTAAAAGATGCAGAGCATGTTGGTATATCAAAGTAACCAAGACTTGTAAGTCATATACTACTGGATCAGATTCAGAATATGATATCAAGGGCTGTATAAAATGTTCTACTGATCATGTTATCTATTTAGTTGAATGCACAGAGCATAAAAACAGTACATAGGAATGACAACAAGGGATGTAAGAACTCGTATTCGAGAGCACATCTCATATATAGAAAATGATATATCATGCTCTGCTCTTGCATCCCACTTTATAGAGGAACATGATCAGGATTTAAGTACCTTCAGTTGGTCAGCCATTGAACACATTCAAAAGTCACACAGAGGTGGTGACAGGCTGAATACCCTAAAAAAACAAGAGGCATATTGGATTTTTGTATTTAAGACATTAGTCCCAGAGGGATTTAACATCATTAATTGCTGGAGTAATAAATAGTTAAATTTAAGAGGAGTATAATCTAGCAATATTTGGCCGATCAACCTAAACTAATGCTAAATAAAGGCTATATAGCTATATTAAATGTACCATAATAGCTATGGGGTTGCTGTGGCATAGTGCTTAAAGGGCCATAATACCCAAATGTTTAAACACTTGAAAGTGATGCAGCATAGCTGTAAAAAGCTGATTAGAAAATATCACTTGAACATCTCTATGTAAAAAAGAAAGATATTTTACCTCAAAAGTTCCTCAGTAGCCACCTCCCATTGTAAAGGATTTCTAAGCAGCATTTTAGTGTGTTTGTCCTGGGACATCTGAAGGGACTAGCATCGTGCACTCTCATATTATTTCACCAATCAGGTAAAGGAAGCTTACTATGAAATCTCATGAGAGTTAAGTCAAATCTCATGAGATCACAGTAAGAGTTCATGACCTCAGCACTGCTGATGCTGATTGGCTGCTGTTCATTTCTTAATTTTTTAATTTTTTTTACCTGCAGCTGGGCAATAACTGAGTATAACTTTTTACACAGAACTTACGCTGCTGAGCTGAGGAGATTGTGAGGTAAAATATCTTCCTTTTTTACATAGAGATGCTCAGGTGATATTTGTCAGCTTTTTACAGTTATACTGCATCAGTTTCAAGTGATTTAGCATATGAGTATTATGTCCCTTTAAGTCTAATGCCTCTTAACCCAAAGGTTGTGAGTTCAAAACCGGCCTCAACTCCTGAAAAAACTTTTTCTGTATATGATTTTTCTATATGTGTCTTTAATAGATGTGTTAGAAGTTGACGTTGTAAATGACTAAAAATGAGTACCTTCTTTTAAGTTGAATTTGCAATTCAACACTAGCTGTGTCTCTCTATAAAATGCTATATAAAGACACTTATAGGATTAAGATTAACCTATGTAAGTTAATAGAAATTTTTTTCCAAGCTGTCAAGCCGATTGAGGCTAAATCCTATTGTATACATTTGATTGGAGTAAATGTCTGAGGGCGTATACCTGTACACAGGTAAAAAGGCTACAGGTGTAGAGGTTCAGGTATGGTCTATGATTAAGGCGGTCAGGATCCGCCGAAACATTTAAAACTGAAACCGGACCTCACATCAGCTCCTATGGTTTTAAGTGTGTGTCTCTGAAGTTTTTTGCAACAATTGTTTGTGAAAGAAAATTGCTACAATAAATTCACAGTGTTTTGGAAGTATTGGATGGATCCGCCTCTTCTTTTCTGTATCATATCTTATCTATCTTATATCCTATCTATATATATTATTGTTTTTATATAAAACATTTTTTCTTCTATGTGAAGAACATATCACTGTAAAATTGGTTTAATGCAGGGTCGGGTTAGCACGTCCCATATAAGTCTATGGTGGTTTTATGCTCACGGTATCAAAAGTCCTGAAGTTAGCATCAGATTTTCACTCGTGCGCTAACTTTTTACTTTCAACTTGTTAATATGTGCACTAACCCGACTGCATTCAAATATTACTTTGAGCACAGTTAGCACACAAGCAAAATGTTTGATTTGTATGTCCCTTTAAGTTATATAAAATATGCATAATGACAAGTGATTTAATAAGGTTTCTAGCAGTATATATTTTGCAATAAATTACATGATCTCTTTATACATAATGTAATCAATATCATCATTTTTATAATCAAAACATTGGGGAAAATGTGTATTATATTTACAGTTAAATTCAAAAGATCCACTATGCTATTGCAAGCAAATCTTCCTACAATTCATGTATATATGGAAAAAGCAATGCACATATATTCATTGTTTTCAAAATGAAATGCAATAAAAATCATAACCCATAACTCATGTAAATGGAGACATATTGCACCCAATTAAGAAACACAAGAGCAACAAAAGAAACATATAATAACTTTCGGCTAGATTTGGAGTTTTTTCGGTAACGACCCGAAAAACTAACGCCCGCGTTTTACTGGCCGCACCATAAAAATAACTCTGGTATCGAGAGTCCACATAAAGGCTCCAAAAAAGGAGCGTAGAGCATTTTTAACGCAGCTTCAACTCTCGATACCAGAGTTGCTTACGGACGCGGCCAGCCTCAAAAACGTGCTCGTGCACGATTCTCCCATAGGAAACAATGGGGCTGTTTGAGCTGAAAAAAAACCTAACACCTGCAAAAAAGCAGCGTTCAGCTCCTAACGCAGCTCCATTGTTTGCTATGCGGTAACCCTTCCGACGTCTGCACTTAACACTCTAACATGTACCCCGAGTCTAAACACTCCTAACCTTACACTTATTAACCACTAATCTGCCGCCCCCGCTATCGCTGACCCCTGCATATTATTTTTAACCCCTAATCTGCCGCTCCGTAAACCGCCGCTACTTACATTATCCTTATGTACCCCTAATCTGCTGCCCCTAACACCGCCGACCCCTATATTATATTTATTAACCCCTAATCTGCCCCCCACAACGTCGCCTCCACCTGCCTACACTTATTAACCCCTAATCTGCCGAGTGGAACGCACCGCTATTATAATAAAGTTATTAACCCCTAATCCGCCTCACTAACCCTATCATAAATAGTATTAACCCCTAATCTGCCCTCCCTAACATCACCGACACCTAACTTCAAACATTAACCCCTAATCTGCCGACCGAATCTCGCCGCTATTCTAATAAATGTATTAACCCCTAAAGCTAAGTCTAACCCTAATACTAACACCCCCCTAAGTTAAATATAATTGAAATCTAACGAAATTAATTAACTCTTATTAAATAAATTATTCATATTTAAAGCTAAATACTTACCTGTAAAATAAATCCTAATATAGCTACAATATAAATTATAATTATATTATAGCTATTTTAGGATTTAGATTTATTTTACAGGTAACTTTGTATTTATTTTAACCAGGTACAATAGCTATTAAATAGTTAAGAACTATTTAATAGCTAAAATAGTTAAAATAATTACAAATTTACCTGTAAAAGAAATCCTAACCTAAGTTACAAATAAACCTAACACTAGACTATCAATAAATTAATTAAATAAACTACCTACAATTACCTACAATTAACCTAACACTACACTATCAATAAATTAATTAAATACAATTGCTACAAATAAATACAATTAAATAAACTAGCTAAAGTACAAAAAATAAAAAAGAACTAAGTTACAAAAAATAAAAAAATATTTACAAACATAAGAAAAATATTACAACAATTTTAAACTAATTACACCTACTCCAAGCCCCCTAATAAAATAACAAAGCCCCCCAAAATAAAAAAATGCCCTACCCTATTCTAAATTACTACAGTTCAAAGCTCTTTTACCTTACCAGCCCTGAACAGTACCATTTGCGGGGCATGCCCCAAGAAGTTCAGCTCTTTTGCCTGTAAAAAAAAACATACAATACCCAAGCCCCCCAACATTACAACCCACCACCCACATACCCCTAATCTAACCCAAACCCCCCTTAAATAAACCTAACACTAAGCCCCTGAAGATCATCCTACCTTGTCTTCACCATACCAGGTTCACCGATCGGTCCAGAAGAGCTCCTCCGATGTCCTGATCCAAGCCCAAGCGGGGGGCTGAAGAGGTCCATGATCCTGCTGAAGTCTTCATCCAAGCGGGGCAGAAGAGTTCTTCCATCCAATTGAAGTCTTCATCCAAGCGGCATCCATCCGGAGTGAAGCGGCAGCATCCTGAAGACCTCCACCGCGGAACATCCATCCTGGCCGACGACTGAACGACGAATGACGGTTCCTTTAAATGACGTCATCCAAGATGGCGTCCCTCGAATTCCGATTGGCTGATAGGATTCTATCAGCCAATCGGAATTAAGGTAGGAATATTCTGATTGGCTGATGGAATCAGCCAATCAGAATCAAGTTCAATCCGATTGGCTGATCCAATCAGCCAATCAGATTGAGCTTGCATTCTATTGGCTGTTCCGATCAGCCAATAGAATGCGAGCTCAATCTGATTGGCTGATTGGATCAGCCAATCGGATTGAACTTGATTCTGATTGGCTGATTCTATCAGCCAATCAGAATATTCCTACCTTAATTCCGATTGGCTGATAGAATCCTATCAGCCAATCGGAATTCGAGGGACGCCATCTTGGATGACGTCATTTAAAGGAACCGTCATTCGTCGTTCAGTCGTCGGCCAGGATGGATGTTCCGCGGTGGAGGTCTTCAGGATGCTGCCGCTTCGCTCCGGATGGATGCCGCTTGGATGAAGACTTCAATCGGATGGAAGAACTCTTCTGCCCCGCTTGGATGAAGACTTCAGCCGGGTCATGGACCTCTTCAGCCCCCCGCTTGGGCTTGGATCAGGACATCGGAGGAGCTCTTCTGGACCGATCGGTGAACCTGGTATGGTGAAGACAAGGTAGGATGATCTTCAGGGGCTTAGTGTTAGGTTTATTTAAGGGGGGTTTGGGTTAGATTAGGGGTATGTGGGTGGTGGGTTGTAATGTTGGGGGGGGGTATTGTATGTTTTTTTTTACAGGCAAAAGAGCTGAACTTCTTGGGGCATGCCCCGCAAAGGGCCCTGTTCAGGGCTGGTAAGGTAAAAGAGCTTTTAACTTTAGTAATTTAGAATGGGGTAGGGCATTTTTTATTTTGGGGGGCTTTGTTGTTTTATTAGGGGGCTTAGAGTAGGTGTAATTAGTTTAAAATTGTTGTAATATTTTTCTTATGTTTGTAGATATTTTTTTATTTTTTGTAACTTAGTTCTTTTTTATTTTTTGTACTTTAGCAAGTTTATTTAATTGTATTTATTTGTAGGAATTGTATTTAATTAATTTATTGATAGTGTAGTGTTAGGTTAATTGTAGGTAATTGTAGGTAGTTTATTTAATTAATTTATTGATAGTATAGTGTTAGTTTTAATTGTAACTTAGTTTAGGATTTCTTTTACAGGTAAATTTGTAATTATTTTAACTATTTTAGCTATTAAATAGTTCTTAACTATTTAATAGCTATTGTACCTGGTTAAAATAAATACAAAGTTACCTGTAAAATAAATATAAATCCTAAAATAGCTATAATATAAATATAATTTATATTGTAGCTATATTAGGATTTATTTTACAGGTAAGTATTTAGCTTTAAATAGGAATAATTTATTTAATAAGAGTTAATTTATTTAGTTAGATTTAAATTATATTTAACTTAGGGGGGTGTTAGTGTTAGGGTTAGACTTAGCTTTAGGGGTTAATACATTTATTAGAATAGCGGTGAGCTCCGGTCGGCAGATTAAGGGTTAATAATTGAAGTTAGGTGTCGGCGATGTTAGGGAGGGCAGATTAGGGGTTAATACTATTTATTATAGGGTTAGTGAGGCGGATTAGGGGTTAATAAGTGTAGGCAGGTGGAGGCGACGTTGTGGGGGGCAGATTAGGGGTTAATAAATATAATATAGGGGTCGGCGGTGTTAGGGGCAGCAGATTAAGGGTACATAAGGATAACGTAGGTGGCGATCGGCAGATTAGGGGTTAAAAAAATTTAATTGAGTGGCGGCGATGTGGGGGGGACCTCGGTTTAGGGGTACATAGGTAGTTTATGGGTGTTAGTGTACTTTAGAGTACAGTAGTTATGAGCTTTATGAACCGGCGTTAGCCCAGAAAGCTCTTAACTACTGACTTTTTTCCTGCGGCTGGAGTTTTGTCGTTAGATGTCTAACGCTCACTTCAGAAACGACTCTAAATACCGGAGTTAGGAAGATCCCATTGAAAAGATAGGATACGCAATTGACGTAAGGGGATCTGCGGTATGGAAAAGTCGCGGCTGAAAAGTGAGCGTTAGACCCTATTTTGAGTGACTCTAAATGCCGGCGGTAGCCTAAAACCAGCGTTAGGAGCCTCTAACGCTGGTTTTCACGGCTACCGCCAAACTCCAAATCTAGGTCTTTGTGTGTAAATAGCAACAGCAAGATTACAAGTTTTGCGGTACGGTGCAGTAAGGCTATACTGCTGAAAAATTTCCATTGCATGTGGAATGGAAGGTCTCCAGTATTTCAAGTCACCATAGTATAGCTATACCGCAAGCATTTTAGCCTGTAATGCAACGATCCATTCCACACTCAAAAAATTACGTTTAAGTGAGGGATTTCCCTACCCCTGTATTACGTGTTGTGCGTTCCGGCTAAAATGCTTGCATTATAGTCTATACCACCGTGATCCATACCGCAATCTGAGACCAGTAGTTATGGATTTTGCAAATCTAATATGTTTCACAAAACTCATAACTAAAATGTTACAAAGTACAAGAACACTCATAAACTACCAATTAACCCCTAAACCGCCACCCTCCTGCATCGCAAATACTATATTAAACTTATTAACCCCTAATCTGCCGCCCAACCACCCACATAGACAACACTATATAAAGCTATTAACCCCTAAACCCCCGGCCCCCTACATCTCTAATACTATAATAAACATATTAACCCCTAAACCGCTAGCCCCCCACATCGAAAATCACTAAATTAAACTATTAACCCCTAAACCTAAGACCCCCCTAATTTTAAATTAAATTTACAATATAACTATCTTTAAATAAATAAAAATTTACCAGTGAAATAAAAAAAACTAAGTTTAAACTATAAAGTAACCTAACATTACTATTTAAAAAAAATTTAATTAACGAAAAATAAAAAAACACTACAAAAAAAAATACATTACAAATAATAAAAACTCTTAAATTACGAAAAATAGACTCTAAGATTACAAAAATAATAAACAAAATAATCTAAAATAACCCCCCCCCAAAATAAAAACACCCTTTAACCTAACAATAAACTACCAATAGCTCTTAAAGCAATCAGCTATTTTACCTTAAAAAATTACAAAGTCCCCCCTAAAAGTAAAACCTAAGCCTGAAAAAACCTAAGCTACCCATTATTATGGTATTCTAAAATAGTAACATTAAAAAATTGTTAGTTTCAATAAGGCCTGCATAATATAAAGGGCTCTCCCCTATAGAAAATCTTGCTTATACATATTTGATCAAAGGCTGTCAACATCAATAGGTGCTTTAATAAAACTTTAACTTATTTAGACTAACTGACAACATACTAAGACATTTGGTATGAACACCAAGAATTAGAATATAATGTACCTTTTATATATGTATGTGTGTATATATTTATTTATTTTTTAAAAAAGGGTGGGGAACAATTTTTTTAATGTTACTATTTTAGATACCATAATAATATCCTATAACATATGATGCTGACATGATATCCACCATAAGATAATGTTTGGCTATGGTTGTTGTTTGTTACATCCTTTATTAACCAATTTGTACAGTACTTGTTTGTTTTTTAGTATAATGTGAATTATTTGGAAATGGTTTTAATCATTGTATTCTAACTATGGTCTGATTGAAACAGGTGTGCACTCACACACCTGATGAGGCAGGTTCACTTCCACACCTAAATAGGTGTGGTTTTGTTTCACTCTTAGAGTGGTCATTTAGCATTTATAAGCCAGAGCTCTCAGTCTTTGGATAGAAGCCTGAGGAAACAGACAGAGATCTGTGAAACTAGTTGCTTGTTTATCCATTGTTACAGTCACATTTGTGACATTTTATATTGTATTTTACTGCACCATTAAACTATGGTATTTTAACTCTTCGCTGAGAGCCTGAGCTTGATTGAAATCTACCCTGGAGTGATTTGTTGCACTGCCTTGGTCAGTGAACTGGGACACTGTGAACTCCCAGTCTGCCTCTATAAGCACAACAGAGTGCTGCTTTACTTGTGAGTATAAAATCTGTATTCACCTATTTTTACATTTGTCCAAACTGTATCACATGAGGAGGCGCCCTTGTCTTTGTGATTTTCTTTGCACAGAGAGAGTATGTAGTATATGTGTACAAACAATACAGTAAGCAGATATATTCAAAAAGATAATCTAAATAATAGCTGACATTGAAAGCCCAGTTTAAACAGGATATATTAAAAAAGAGCAGTATTAACAATATTATCACTATTAGTACGATATTGATCCAATGAGACAAAAGATTCCAGACTGTAACAAAGGAATATAGAGAGTCTCTTATGATGGAGTAGGTATGTTCTAGGCAGCAATCTGTAGAGGACCCGGCCTGGATCCTAGGAAGTAAATCTAAAGACAAGATAAAAGACAGATGCGCCACATGGCCCAATACTGTTTGTTCCACACGATATGTATAATAAGGCTGTGCTAAATCAAACTCACATTCTTAGAAGCACTCCAAATAGTGCAGTGGAAGCAGTCTGGAATCTCTAACAGTCACCCAGCAGACCATCAATTATATCTACATTTATTAAAATGAAACGTTACAATGTATGGAGGGGATATATACTTTTTATTTATTTTTTATATGTATAGAACATTCATCAGACAATAATTATGAAATATTACTTCTACCATTATGAGTCTGTATTAATTTGTCAGTTGGGATTGAATTGTTTGTCATTTAATATATTGAATGCTGATAGGCTCTAACATGAAGGAGTTGCCTTAAGCCACTCCCTTTAACATGTGTGGTCAATTAAATTGATACAAATGTTTGTTATATATAGCAAGTGTTTTTTTGTCTTTTTTATAAGCCAGATGAAACAGCTTGTTGCTGAGAAACTCGTTGCTTGTTTTTAATTATTTTAAGTAAAGTTAGTTACTTTTATACAAAAACACTTTCTGCATTGTGTATTTTTTTGATCATTATATATTTTGCATACAAAGAGAGAAGCGCTCTACCAGGAACGAACATCAGCTCAGTGGCTTGTTCTATGGCGATTTACCACCCGGAAGCAGCCTCTTTTAGACCAGTGTGCTTTTCCCAGAAGAAAACTTTCCTGAAGTATATCAAGTCTGATCCCGCCAAGTAAGGTCAGTCCAGCCCCGAAATACTAGGCAATTCTCCTCTGAACAAGGAACATGACAACCCCAGACGATTGTTTCGGCCTCCTATGGGCCTCGTCAGTGAGGTGCAGCCACTACGATCGTCTGGGGTTGTCATGTTCCTTGTTCAGAGGAGAATTGCCTGGTATTTCGGGGCTGGACTGACCTTACTTGGCGGGATCAGACTGATATACTTCAGGAAAGTTTTCTTCTGTGAAAAGCACACTGGTCTAAAAGAGGCTGCTTCCGGGTGGTAAATCGCCATAGAACAAGCCACTGAGCTGTTGTTCGTTCCTGGTAGAGCGCTTCTCTCTTTGTATGCACATTATATATTTTGGCCTACTGGACATCCTGGTACTTTGCCTATTGCTGTTTGCCTTGTTATAGTCTGTTGGGTGACTGTATTGATCCCTTTCTGCTTGATTAGCATCACTGGAGATGCTACACCAAATGTGAGTATATTTCTTAACAGATACATGTACTAGGCCATATAGGCACCTCTGTGTCTTTTTGTATCTCTATACTACAGATTATCCATCTCCACCCAAGAGGTCGGTCTGCTGGGTGACTGTTATAGATCCCAGACTGCTTCCACTGCACTATTTGGAGTGCTTCTAAGAAAGAATGGGAGTTTGATTTAGCACAGCCTTATTATACATATTGTGTGGAACAAACAATATTGGGCCATGTGGCGCATCTGTCTTTTATCTTGTCTTTACTTTACAGTTTAAACTTAGGTTTTTTTAATTTCACAGGTAAGTTTTTATTTATTTAAAGATAGTTATATTGTAAATTTAGCTTAAAATTAGGGGGGGTTGTTAGGTGTAGGGGTTAATAGTTTTATTTAGTGTGTTGCAATGTTGGGGGCCAGCGGTTAAGGGTTAATAGGTTTATTTTATTATTAGTAATGTGGGGGTAGGCATTTTAGATGTTATTAGGTTTATTTTATTATTAGCGATGGGAGGGCAGGTGGTTTAGGGGTTAATAGGTTTATTTTATTAATAGCGATGTGTGGGGGCGGCAGTTTAGGGTTAAAAGGTTTAATAAGTGTTGGCAAAGTCAGAGGGCAGCGGTTTAGGGGTTAATAACTTTAGTGTCAGTGATGTTGGGGGGCTTGGATTAGGGGTATTTAGACTAGGGGTTTATGTTAAGGTGTTAGGTTTTAACATAACTTTCTTTTCCCATAGACATCAATAGGGTTGCATTACGGCGATCGGTACTCCGTGATCGCAGGTGTTATTTTTTTTCTGACACTTTCTCCCCATTGATGTCTATAGGGGAAAACATACATGAGCATGTCAAGTCAGGCCTTGGGTTTTGTGCTGTATGGAGCTTAACGCACCATACCGCACAACAAGAGAAGGTTTTTCAGTAACTTGTAAAGGCAGCGCTATGGAAAGTGCGATACCGCTAATTTTTTTGCATTATTTGCGCACCCAGTATAGCGCAAAACTTGTAATCTTGGTGCAAGTTTCTAATCTCTTGTGTTATTATTTTTATTAAGGAAAATAATATTTTAGGTACCAAAAATATGTGAAAATACAATTTTTAATATATTACTTACATATAATTGTTATAATTGTTTTTGCAGGGTAGATATTTTTTCTGTCTGTGTCACAGCCTTGGCTCGTTTTGGCCCTTTTTGCCCTTTATTTATAAAACACATTGAGAACTTCTGTCACATGATAAGATGGTGATTTGTTTAGCCCAGTGTGCTTATTATGTGAATAGCAATTACTTCTGGTAAAGTGTGGCCAGGTCAGTTTCTAAAAAATCTGACTCCCAGGGCAAAATTTCAAAATGTTCCTACCCCCCCTTCATTGCAAATTCTGGATTCTAATTGTAGCACATGAAGCCTCTGGCACCTAAAAAAGTACTTTACTATACTTTAATACCAACACAAACACACATACTGTAGTTTGTGTGCACATTCATACACATATAGGCACTCACACATAAACACTGTTATACACACTAGACATGTACATTAGTTTTGGGAAAAATCAAAGAAAATGATAAAAAAAAATTGCATTTTCAGTATTTTTTTTACTTTACCAAAAACTAAAACGACCAAAAAAGAAAAGAAAAGCTTTTTCTTTTCTTTAAAATGTTTCATTTTTGGTTGGTACACGCTGTTTTTATGATGCGATCAGGTATTATCCAATGAATACAACCCAGGAAGGAGCAGCAGAATAGATTGGCAGTTTCTCTCAGCCTGTCAGTGGAAGCCTATGATATTTTCTAGCCAACCAGCATTCTCCATGAGAGGGAGGTAAGTGGAAGGGAGAAATCTCTGGAGGAACTGGAGGAGGCTATGGACAGATCTGGTGGTTTTGTCACAGTAACAATGCTGGTGGTACTTGTCCTGCTATGTTTTTTAAGTGGGTCAGTCACAAATAATTTTCATGTAACACTGGCTGAAGGTCATGACCCAAACAAACGAAACAGACTGCCAGTTGTTCCACTAGTTTTCTTAGCTGGTGGCTTTGGCTGAGATTCAACAAAGTAAGCCCAGTTTTTTAGTGTTGGGTGCCACTGCCACTACTGCAGGTCCTAGCCAGGGAACCAACACACCATCCACCTTTGATAATCTAACAATACTGATGTGGTAGTGGCACTATTGCATGTGCTGTCATGGCTGTGTGTGTAGTGAGGGTCGCCAATGATGTTCTTGTGGCTCCTATGGTAGCTGGGGAAGGAAAGGGACTGTGGCAATGCTTTGAGGGGGCAGGGCCCTTCTTGGTGGGGTTACCTATTTGCTATTTTTCTTTTTTATAATTTTTTAAATAGTACAACTAAAAAAAAAACTGGTAATTATCTATAAAAAGTACACTAAAACTTATAAACCGTGGGGGGGGGGGAGCGGAGCCGGCAGCGGACAAGATGGAAGCATAAATCCGGAGCTCCATCATAAGAATCTCTATATCACTGTTTTTGGGGGAAGTTATTGCTCTCTAAACAAATGATCGATCACCCTGACATCGCCCTTGATCCATGCAACTAAAACGGCAGATTTGGTGCTGTGCGACATGCACAGGGACTTACAAAGAGGCTGAGGTGTAATAGAGGAACCCTCTGCGCCATCTTGCCGACAAATGGTAGCAGAGTGTATCGCAGCAATCACTCACCACCTGGAATGGAGATCGCTGGAGCCTTATCGGCAGCACTCTGCAACAGCAAGGTACTGTAAAACCACTGATGCATGGCAAAATACAGCAGTTGCCAGAGACCGAGACATATATGCTCCCCTGACCATTTAGCTTCACACGCAGCCAAACATTAACTGCATCATAGAGACAACTCTGAGCAGCACTGTTACCAACTACAAACAGGAGATTAGTCTATAAAATAAGCAACTCCATGCATCTGGCTTGTTATAAGACACTGGACAATAGAAAATGGAAATCTCTCTCATTTTTCCCCACACGCAGGCCTTACCTATAAAGCACAATCCTGTTATACCCCTCTTACTACACTCTCTCACATCAGATGGAGAGTTCTACCTAAACCCACACGAAATACTTGCTCCGGGTGTAGATAGTGGGAGAGGCGGGCAGCACAAAATTGCAGGGCGTCCTTGGCTTAATGGGACTCTCATTTACCCTCTTTTGAGGTACAAAGCTATGGATTCATAGTAATTTACTATGAAATACAACTCACCAACTCAGGCAGACATTGACAGCAAGCCACTTTAAGAAGAGGCGTCAATATTGAATATAATCCCTGAAAGGGACATCATCATGCCAATTCGAATAACAATGGCAGTGAAAAAAATGCCAAAATCTGACAAGCTGACAAAACAAACTGCCTTAAATCCCACACTGTGCCTACATATTTTGCAGCAAGCAACCAGTCGCCAACTATTTTTAAGCATGGTGACAAGGGTAAGACCCCTTCCATTCCTCAGGCTAAGGATCTTGCACATGTAATTCCAGATAAGGATAATTCCCAGATCCCTTCTTCCATGCTGTCTCACTTCGCCACGAAGCAAGAGATCACAGATATCTTTAGAACTTGTCTGAGGGAGGAATTAACTGAATTGAGACAAGATATTTAAAGTAGTGGATCTAGAGTGGACATGTTAGAAGCGGAAAATGAAGAAATAAGAGAAGATATTCAAAGAATAGACAGTAAATCATCAAAACAAGAAACAATGGACTCTCTTCTAGATAAAATTGACGACCTAGAAAATAGAAGCAGGAGAAAGAATTTAAGGCTCAGAGGCATTACAGAATCTATACTGCCAAGCGACTTCCCAGAGTATCTTCAAGCTTTATTTTCTAACATTAAAGATTTGTTGTATCCTGATAACATTCTATGGGTTAGGGCACACAGGGCCTTATGCCCCAGACCTCCTGATACAGCCCCACCCAGGGACATTATCATTAGGTTTAAAAACTTTCTGTAAAAAGAAATGCTGCTAAATCAATCAAGGTGACAACAACCTGTGAGATTCAGGGGCAACATTATACAGTTCTTCCAGGACCTCTCATCAAAAACGTAGGAAATAATTTGCTCCTCTCACAACTATCCTACGCAACAGGAGGGTCCCATACAGATTGGGCTTTCCTGTTCAGCTCCTGATTATCCAAGATAATAAAAAGGCTTATCTGCACATTGCCCAAAAACATGTCGGCATTCAGCAAAGAACTTGGCTTGGACATGCCACAAGATGTGATCACATCATCTGGACCACCTCAAGTCTTACCCAAGAAATCAAACTCTTAGTCTACAAGATGGCAAATACGTAAGCATACCACACCACTCCGACCAAATAAAGAACATAAAAGACCATCATCCACCGGATCACCTCATTCCTCCAGCTCTGAAGATGGCTGATTCACAACTTACTAAGACCTTCAACACCTGAACACTGGAGGTAGAGTACCTGCTAATCTCAACAATGTCAGGTAATATGAGTATTATCTATTAAAAAGACATTTTAAAGACCCCCCAAACTATTTTTCATATTTCATGGTGGCCAACTTTGTCCGCTAACTGGGATGAAAATACTTAGAGACTCTGGCCTCTAGTTATCAAGCCGTCAACCTAAAATACGCTGGAATTCCGCAGCGTATTTGTGGCGAGGCTGATTTGCCTAAGTTATCAAGCCCTACTGTCTGGCAAAAGTAGAATATAGTGACGTAAGATTCGATCCGCCGGACTCAGTCCGACACAGATTGATTCTTACGTCACTCCAGAAGTTCCGAACGGCACAATCTGACTACTTTTGGAAGTTATCAAATGACTAGCAGGTACGCTCAGCACTTTTCCAGCCCAGCGTACCTGGTTTTCAATCTGCCACCCTGGAGGTGGCGGATCCCATAGGAATCAATGGGAGTCTGACCATGTTCGCTGCTGCCCGACATCCCATTGATTCCTATGGGAGCTGTCTACACCTAACACCCTAACATGTACCCCGAGTCTAAACACCCCTAATCTACCCCCCCTACACCGCCGCCACCTATATTAAACATGTTAACCCCTAAACCGCCGCTCCCGGATCCCGCCGCCACCTATATTAAACTTATTAACCCTTAATCTTCCCCCCTACACTGCCGCCACCTATATTAAACATGTTAACCCTAAACCGCCGCTCCCGGAGCCCGCCGCCACCTATATTAAACTTATTAACCCCTAATCTGCCCCCCTATACCGCCGCCACCTATATTAAACATGTCAACCCCTAAACCGCCATTCCCGGACCCTGCCGCCACCTATATTAAACTTATTAACCCCTAATCTGCCCCCCTATACCGCCGCCACCTATATTAAACATGTTAACCCCTAAACCGCCATTCCCGGACCCTGCCGCCACCTATATTAAACTTATTAACCCCTAATTTGCCCCCCCTACACCTTCGCAACCTATAATACATTTATTAACACCTATCCTGCCCCCCCTATACCGCCGCCATCTATATTAAACTAATTAACCCCTAAACCTAAGTCTAAACCTAACCCTTACACCCCCTAACTTAAATATTATTTTAATAAATCTAAATAAAAATTCCTCTTATTAACTAAATTAATCATATTTAAAACTAAATACTTACCTATAAAATAAACCCTAATATAGCTACAATATAACTAATAATTATATTGTAGCTATTTAAGGATTTATTTTTATTTTACGGGCAAATTTAAATTTATTTTAAATAGGTACAATAGCTATTAAATAGTTATTAACTATTTAATAGCTACCTAGATAAAATAAAGACAAATTTACCTGTAAAATAAAAACTAACCTAAGTTACAATTACACCTAACACTACACTATCATTAAATAAATTATTCCTATTTAAAACTAAATACTTACCTGTAAAATAAACCCTAAGATAGCTACAATGTAATTAATAATTACATTGTAGCTATCTTAGGATTTATATTTATTTTACAGGCAACTTTGTATTTATTTTAACTAGGTACAATAGTTATTAAATAGTTATTACCTATTTAATAACCACCTAGCTAAAAGAAATCCAAATTACCTGTAAAATAAATCCTAACCTAAGTTACAATTAAACCTAACACTACACTATCATTAAATAAATTAAATTAATTAACTACAAGTAGCTACAATTAAATACAATTAAATAAACTAACTAAAGTACAAAAAAAAGAAACACTAAATTACAGAAAACAAAAAAAGATTTCAAGAATTTTAAACTAATTACACCTAATCTAAGCCCCCTAATAAAAAAAATAATAAAAGTCCCTACCCTATACTACATTACAAAGTAACCAACTCTTTTACCAGCCCTTAAAAGGGCTTTTTGCAGGGCATGCCCCAAAGTAATCAGCTCTTTTGCCTGTAAAAAAAAAATACAATCGCCCCCCAACATTAATACCCACCACCTACATACCCCTACTCTAACCCACCAAACCCCCCTTAAATAAACCTAACACTACCCCCTGAAGATCTCCCTACCTTGAGTCGTGTTCACCCAGCTGGGCCGAAGTCTTCATCCAAGGGGCGCTGAAGATGTCTAACATCCAATAGAAGTCTTCGTCCAAGGGGCGCTGAAGAGGTCTTCCATCCAATAGAAGTCTTCATCCAGGTGGCATCTTCAATCTTCATCCATCCGGAGCGGAGCCATCTTCAAAGCAGCCAACGCAGAGCCATCCTTCTTTACCGACGCCTACTTGCCGAATGAATA
Source organism: Bombina bombina (assembly GCF_027579735.1). Lineage (NCBI taxonomy): Eukaryota > Metazoa > Chordata > Amphibia > Anura > Bombinatoridae > Bombina > Bombina bombina. The sequence goes on along the minus strand of NC_069502.1, from coordinate 290,705,320 downwards.
TTCCTTTAAGTGACGTCATCCAAGATGGCATCCCTCGAATTCTGATTGTCTGATAGGATTCTAACAGCCAATCGGAATTAAGGTAGGAAAAATCTGATTGGCTGATTCAATTAATCAGCCAATCTGATTGAGCTTGCATTCTATTGGCTTTTCCGATCAGCCAATAGAATGAGAGCTCAATCTGATTGGCTGATTGGATCAGCCAATCGGATTGAACTTCAGAACCAAGAGAATGAAGAAAATTTGATAATAGGAGTAAATTAGAAGGTTGCTTAAAACTGCATGTTCTATCTGAATCACAAAAGAAAACATTTGGGTTCAGTGTCCCTTTAAAGACACTATATAGAGATTCCTGGTTTTTCTCCCCCCAAAATAGTTTTTTTTTTATTTATGTCTTATTTTAGACTTAGGCCTCTAGTTATCAAGCTGTCTACTTACCTGCATTTGCTGGCCCAATACACTCGCCTAAGTTCACCTAACATCGCCGCCGCGGACCTGAATACGTTCCCCAAAGTTATCAAGAAAACTGTCAAAAAGCCGCCCACCAAGTACGGCTTATTCGCAGCTTTCTTGCTAGCCTGTCACTAAGCACCCACATTATACTATACAGTTTTACTTTGACACCTCCGCAACTATAATAAATATATGAACCCCTAAACCGCCGCTCTCGGACCCCACCACCACCTACATTATACCTATTAACCCCTAATCTGCCGCCCCCTATACCGCCGCCACCTACATAAAGTTTTAACCTCTATACTGCCAATCCCGGACCCCATCGCAAATAAATTAATTGTTTATCCCCTAAACCGCCGCACCCGGAGCCCTCTGTCACCTACATTACATTTATTAACCCCTATCCTGCCCCCCTACACCGCCGCCACCTACAGTACATTGATTAACCCCTAATCTACCCCCCCTACACCGCCACCACTATATTAAATGAATTAACCCCTAAACCTAAGTCTAACCTTAACCCTAACACCCCCTAACTTAAATATTATTTAAATTAATTTAAATAAATATTCCTATAATTAAATAAATTAATCATATTTAAAACTAAATACTTACCTGTAAAATAAACCCTAAGATAGCTACAATATAACTATTAGTTACATTGTAGCTATTTTAGGGTTTATTCTTATTTTACAGGCAACTTTGTATTTATTTTAACTAGGTACAATAGCTATTAAATAGTTATTAACTATTTAATAACTACCTAGCTAAAATAAATACAAAATTACCAGTAAAATAAATCCTAACCTAAATTACAATTACACCTAACACTACACTATCATTAAATACATTACATTAATTAACTAAAATTACCTAACATTAAATAAAATTAACTAGAAATAACTAAAGTACAAAAAACCCTCTAAATTACAGAAAATAAAAAAATTACAAGAAGTTTAAACTAATTACACTTAATCTAAGCCCCTAATAAAATAAAAAAGCCCCCCAAAATAATAAAATTCCCTACCCTATACTAAATTACAAATAGCCCAAAGTAATCAGCTCTTTTACCTGAAAAATAAAACAATACCCCCCCAACATTAAAACCCACCACCCACATACCCCTACTCTAAAACCCACCCAATCCCCCCTTAAAATAAACCTAACACTAACCCCTTGAAGATCATCCTACCTTGAGCCGTCTTCACCCAGCCGGGCACAAGTGGTCCTCCATACGGCAGAAGTCTTCATCAGATCAGGGCAGAAGAGGTCCTCCAGATGGTAGAAATCTTCATCTTCTATCTTCTATTTTCATCCTTCTGGAGCGGAGCAGAGCCATCTTCTATCCAGCCGACGCGGAGCCATCCTCTTCAATTGAAGTACTAACACTGAATGAAGGTTCCTTTAAATGATGTCATCCAAGATGGTGTCCCTCGAATTCCGATTGGCTGATAGGATTCTATCAGCCAATCGGAATTAAGGTAGGAAAAATCTGATTGGCTGATGTAATCAGCCAATCGGATTAAAGTTCAATCCGATTGGCTGATTCAATCAGCCAACAGGGCGGCGGATTGAACACCAGGTACGCTGGCCCGGAATAGTGGTGAACGTACCTGGTTGTTCTTTGATAACTTCCAAAAGTAGTCAGATAGTGCCGAACTTGCGTTCGGAACATCTGGAGTGACGTAACCATCGATCTGTGTCGGACTGAGTCCGGCGTATCGTAGGTTACGTCACTAGATTCTACTTTTGCCGGTCTGTAGGGTTTGATAACTATGGCGAATCAGCCTCGCCACAAATACGCTGCAGAATTCCAGCGTATTTGCGGTTGATGGCTTGATAACTAGAGGCCTTAGAGATTTGTTTGTATTTTTTATTGTTATTGTTTTTTCTGTGTTACTACCATATTCTGTTTATGCAAAGATTGTTTACAATGTGAAACTTCCTTTAAACAGTGTAAAAGAAGCCATTAAGAATTCTCACATGCAAAAACACCACTTAGTCAGGACATGTACTCAACCTTACCTTAATGCCTACCTAACATTTAATGCCCTCTAATACTTCTAAACCTCCACGTCCCCTCTTTATACTGACTTAGAACATTAAAGGCTTTAATTCCTCAGGCAAGTGCTCTAAAGCGTTATCTGACATTGCAAAAAGACAAGCTGATATAGTGTACCTGCAGGAAACCCACTTTAGAAGAAACCACCAGACAAAATACTTGGGACAAACATATACCCAACACTATCATAGCTCAGTCACCAGTAAAAAATGCAGAGTTAGTATAATTCTCAAAAAAACATTACCATTCACACTCAATCAAAGGATATCAGACACAGAAGGGAGAATCTTAGGTTTAGTAGGTCTCTTATACGGCAAACCAATCACGCTGATAAACATCTATGCCCCAAACACCCGACAAAAGCCGTTTTTCACAAAATTATTTAACCATATACTTGACATATCTAAAGGGCCAATATACGTTGGAGGCGGAGGAAGCACTGCAGTGGCTGACTGGATTAAAAGCTAAGTTTTTTAAGAAAAGGAGTGAAATGTCAACTTTGATGAATTAAAGTGCCATTGTTTTTAATAAGTTTATTAAAAACCGGGCGCTAATTCATCCAAATTGACTCTCAAAATGGATATACAGGTAGAACTAGCGCCTAGATTCGTTTTCTTGCTGCACTATAAAAGACCCCCTAATCAGGTCCTATGAAGATAGATATGTGTGAATGTTTATAGGAGTGCCTAAAAAAGGCTGAGGTAAACACTGGGTTTCTTTTCAAACACCACCTTAATATTCTAAGGTGTATTACTAAGTAGGCAATAATCAGATAGATACAAAAATAAAAAAGTATAAAGACTTCTCTTTATTACCATACATCAGACCTAAATGACTCTTTAAAACATATATTTACAACAAAATTAAAATCAGTAGTACTCTGAGGATCACTAAAAAATAACAAATATTTACAATAAAATCACTGTTCTATTAATGGAGAGATAGTCCAGAACTATTAAATTCTATTAATTAGGTGTTATTGGGTGTATCCAATAATCGAGAAAACAAGGAGATAAGTGGAATTTCCAGTGGTAATATACGTTAATTGGTGTGGAGCAATTCGAGTATTTATCTCACTTCAAAACCATATACAAACAAGTGGACTAAAAAAGTGAAAACCCACAGTGGGTGAAATACACAAATTAGCAATGAAAGAATTGACAATAAAAAATAACAATCACAAAGATTGTTCGAAAAACAGTCAAAAATATGCTGACGATATACAGTGTGGATTAAAAAGTTGAAAAAATATAAAGATGTGCACAGTGGAAAAAACGTCAAAAATATATGTGAAAAATATACAGGGAGTGCAGAATTATTAGGCAAATGAGTATTTTGACCATATCATCCTCTTTATGCATGTTGTCTTACTCCAAGCTGTATAGGCTCGAAAGCCTACTACCAATTAAGCATATTAGGTGATGTGCATCTCTGTAATGAGAAGGGGTGTGGTCTAATGACATCAACACCCTATATCAGGTGTGCATAATTATTAGGCAACTTCCTTTCCTTTGGCAAAATGGGTCAAAAGAAGGACTTGACAGGCTCAGAAAAGTCAAAAATAGTGAGATATCTTGCAGAGGGATGCAGCACTCTTAAAATTGCAAAGCTTCTGAAGCGGGATCATCGAACAATCAAGCGTTTCATTCAAAATAGTCAACAGGGTCGCAAGAAGCGTGTGGAAAAACCAAGGCGCAAAATAACTGCCCATGAACTGAGAAAAGTCAAGCGTGCAGCTGCCAAGATGCCACTTGCCACCAATTTGGCCATATTTCAGAGCTGCAACATCACTGGAGTGCCCAAAAGCACAAGGTGTGCAATACTCAGAGACATGGCCAAGGTAAGAAAGGCTGAAAGACGACCACCACTGAACAAGACACACAAGCTGAAACGTCAAGACTGGGCCAAGAAATATCTCAAGACTGATTTTTCTAAGGTTTTATGGACTGATGAAATGAGAGTGAGTCTTGATGGGCCAGATGGATGGGCCGGTGGCTGGATTGGTAAAGGGCAGAGAGCTTCAGTCCGACTCAGACGCCAGCAAGGTGGAGGTGGAGTACTGGTATCATCAAAGATGAGCTTGTGGGGCCTTTTCGGGTTGAGGATGGAGTCAAGCTTAACTCCCAGTCCTACTGCCAGTTTCTGGAAGACACCTTCTTCAAGCAGTGGTACAGGAAGAAGTCTGCATCCTTCAAGAAAAACATGATTTTCATGCAGGACAATGCTCCATCACACGCGTCCAAGTATTCCACAGCGTGGCTGGCAAGAAAGGGTATAAAAGAAGAAAATCTAATGACATGGCCTCCTTGCTCACCTGATCTGAACCCCATTGAGAACCTGTGGTCCATCATCAAATGTGAGATTTACAAGGAGGGAAAACAGTACACCTCTCTGAACAGTGTCTGGGAGGCTGTGGTTGCTGCTGCACGCAATGTTGATGGTGAACAGATCAAAACACTGACAGAATCCATGGATGGCAGGCTTTTGAGTGTCCTTGCAAAGAAAGGTGGCTATATTGGTCACTGATTTGTTTTTGTTTTGTTTTTGAATGTCAGAAATGTATATTTGTGAATGTTGAGATGTTATATTGGTTTCACTGGTAAAAATAAATAATTGAAATGGGTATATATTTGTTTTTTGTTATGTTGCCTAATAATTATGCACAGTAATAGTCACCTGTACACACAGATATCCCACTAAAATAGCTATAACTAAAAACAAACTAAAAACTACTTCCAAAACTATTCAGCTTTGATATTAATGAGTTTTTTGGGTTCATTGAGAACATGGTTGTTGTTCAATAATAAAATTAATCCTCAAAAATACAACTTGCCTAATAATTCTGCACTCCCTGTATTACCACCAAGATCAAATACCGGTATGATCTGAAAAAGGGGGAACCAATTGGTAAAAAGTATATATATTTTTTCAGATCATACCGGTATTTGATCTTGGTGGTAATATATTTTTCACATATATTTTTTATATATTTTTGACGTTTTTTCCACTGTGCACATCATTATATTTTTTCAACTTTTTAATCCACACTTTATATTGTCAGCATATTTTTGACTGTTTTTCCAACAAGCTTTGTGATTGTTATTTTTTATTGCCAATTCTTTCATTGCTAATTTGTGTATTTCACCCACTGTGGGTTTTCACTTTTTTAGTCCACTTGTTTGTATATGTTTTTTGAAATGAGATAAATACTCAAATTGCTCCACACCAATTAACGTATATTACCACTGGAGATTCCACTTATCTCCTTGTTTTCTCGATTATTGGATACACCCAATAACACCTAATTAATAGAATTTAATAGTTCTGGACTATCTCTCCATTAATAGAACAGTGATTTTATTGTAAATATTTGTTATTTTTTAGTGAACCTCAGAGTACGACTGATTTTAATTTTGTTGATTTAAAATATATGTTTTAAAGAGTCATTTAGGTCTGATGTATGGTAATAAAGAGAAGTCTTTATACTTTTTTATTTTTGTATCTATCTGATTATTGCCTACTTAGTAATACACCATAAAATATTAAGGTGGTGTTTGAAAAGAAACCTGGTGTTTACCTCAGCCTTTTTTAGCCGCTCCTATAAACATTCACACATATTCATCCAAATTGACCTTCACTTTAACAACGGTACCAGACAGGGATGCCCTTTGTCCCCAACTCTGTTCATTTTAGAGATGGAAGTCCTTGCAGAATATATTAGAACTGAACCCACCATAACAGGAATCACTATAGGCCAAACAGAATACAAAACTTATCTCTTTGCTGACGATGTTATCCTTACACTAACAAATTTGGGAATCTCCATCCCTTCCCTTATGTCCTTACTTACACTTTCTAGAGATCTTTCAAATTTCCCCATTAATTATTCTAAATCAGAATTTCTAAATTTTGGAGCAGCACATGATGATATACTACTCTTTAATCGCACCAATTTCGACACCAACCCGTGGCACTTAAATATTTAGGTATCCTCATTTCCCTGATCATTAACAAATTAGTCGCTTTAAATTATGACCCCCTTAAATCCCATATAATATCCACACTGCAATCTTAGACCCATAAGCCTATTTCTTGGTTGGGTAGAACCAACGAGGTTAAAATGGTAATACTCCCTAAAATTTTATATATCCTTTAAACCCTACCCATCCATATTCCGGACCCTATCATTCATAAATTTCAGAAACTTATAAATGCATTCATATGGCAAAATAAGCATCCTAGAGTTGCTACACATACTCTCTACAGACCACACATACTCTCTACAGATTCAGACTTAGAGGAGTTTTGGGAGTACCAAACCTATCGCTATGCAACCTTTTTTACCAGAATAGTAGACTGGTATAAACATGCTAAACATAAGGAGTGGGTAGCCCTAGAAAAACATCTCCTCAACTGCGATCAAATAGGGAGTATGTGCTGGAACCCGGATATGCATGAATAAATTTACTCCAACTCCTCTATATCTGAAACATTTAAAATTTGGGATAAAGTCCAGAAAAATTATAAAACTATCTCTACCACACATTCCCCCCTAACCCCTTTGTCACACAATCCCAACCTCCCCTACACGTGACCTAACATTATCTAATTCAAATACTCAAACAATGCATCAAGCAACCCTGCTATTTATTGATTCAAAATGCCAAACTTCAAACTAACGATGAGATAGCAAATATTCTGAATACTACAATAAGAGGTTGGCTTATATATTATCAAATCTCACACTATGTTTCAACACACTCGAACAAACGTGACATGTTTAGGACTCTCACACCATTTGAATCATTGTGCTATCTAGCACATCCCCATGCAGGAATTATTTCCATCTCATATAAATTACTATTGTCTCATCAATATGACAAATCCCCCTCATATGTTGAAAAAAGTGGGAAATGGAAATCATGAGCCAGCACCCACTGAAAATATGGCATAAAATATATAAACACATGAGCTCATCTTCCTCCTCTGTGTCCAAAATGGAAATGAACATGAAATTCCTATAGACAAACTAGCACACCGATGGCAATGGCAGTCACACAGGTACTTATAACAGGCACCAATGCATGAGCTAGATATGGATATAAATGCAATAGTGGGTGTATATACAAACTAAGAGGATGTTGTTATGTGTCATACAATATGTGAGCAGGGACCGTCAATTAATGTAATTGTAATAACACCAAAATCTATACATCAGATGACAATGAAAATAGGGGAGCAGTCAAACCACATTAGCTGGTGGACATATGAAATAAACACCTATCAGGACAAAAGAATACACCCCAAACAAACAAAGTAATATATAAATATGAATGAACCAACAAATAGTCCAATATATAATTATCATTGATGTGACAGTTTTACTCGTATAGTTCCAGATGGTCTCAATGGTACAAATCCAAGACAGAAGGCCGCTCCTCTAGAGTGTCATGCCACAACACAGGATAAGATAATCTACAATAAAGGAGATAGAGGGCGCCACATAGTGCAGATAAAACGACTCCACAGATGATAACAGTAGAACTAAAGAATCTTACTCACAAGGTGTAAAGCACTGATGTGCAATACAGGCAGTCTGGAAGTCGGAACCAACCAGTCATCTGGAAGACACAATGGAAATGACCAATGGAATCCTCGTCTCACCAGGGAGAGTCCAGAGATGCCAAGATAGGGTGCAAGTCCGTATAGACCAGTATGAGAGTGGTCTACTCTACTGTTATCAAAAGAAATAGAACTAATCATTCACATTCCACTACCTCACGAACAGTAGGTGTTTATGTTCAACTTTTCCCACCCATGGAATGTGCACTAAAACAAAAATTATTAACCATAATGGTAAACACAGCTAAACCCTACATTCCATACAACTGGAAACAGCTAGTTTATCAACAACACAATTTTGGAGAGATAGGGTCACCATGGCCATAGAATTAGAACAATATCATTATACCAGGGGTAAAAGAACAGACAAATATCTGTCAATACGCCTTTTATGGGACAAATATATTTACTCTCTACAAACCATATAACAACGTAGGAAAATTTGACCTACATTATAATAATTAACGTGGAACATTACCTATATGCACTACTTTTTACTACCTATCTATAGCACTTCTTCACATAACACTATCAAATAAATGGGCTAATAAACAATAAAAGCACCCAGTCCGGCTCCAGAGTGGTGAGATAAAAAATGGATACTTTATTCAGTAAGCAACATAGTAAAAAACAAACAAACAAACCATAGCAAGTGTAACCGCCAAAATTAAAAGCTGAAAGCTACAACCTCGGCCCTTCTGACGTCACTGACGCGTTTCAGGATGAACCCGTAATCATAGTTAACGCCCAGGTGCCGAGGTATACAATTTATACAGGTGAGTAAGCTCCATGTTAGTACTTTGGCAAATTCGGATTGGCTGCTTAATAATTCTTAAGAAAAATATATGAGCACATATCACAGAAATAATACAAGCTACCACACATTCCCCCCTAACCCCTTTGTCACACAATCCCAACCTCCCCTACACGTGACCTAACATTATCTAATTCAAATACTCAAACAATGCATCAAGCAACCCTGCTATTTATTGATTCAAAATGCCAAACTTCAAACTAACGATGAGATAGCAAATATTCTGAATACTACAATAAGAGGTTGGCTTATATATTATCAAATCTCACACTATGTTTCAACACACTCAAACAAACGTGACATGTTTAGGACTCTCACACCATTTGAATCATTGTGCTATCTAGCACATCCCCATGCAGGAATTATTTCCATCTCATATAAATTACTATTGTCTCATCAATATGACAAATCCCCCTCATATGTTGAAAAAAGTGGGAAATGGAAATCATGAGCCAGCACCCACTGAAAATATGGCATAAAATATATAAACACATGAGCTCATCTTCCTCCTCTGTGTCCAAAATGGAAATGAACATGAAATTCCTATAGACAAACTAGCACACCGATGGCAATGGCAGTCACACAGGTACTTATAACAGGCACCAATGCATGAGCTAGATATGGATATAAATGCAATAGTGGGTGTATATACAAACTAAGAGGATGTTGTTATGTGTCATACAATATGTGAGCAGGGACCGTCAATTAATGTAATTGTAATAACACCAAAATCTATACATCAGATGACAATGAAAATAGGGGAGCAGTCAAACCACATTAGCTGGTGGACATATGAAATAAACACCTATCAGGACAAAAGAATACACCCCAAACAAACAAAGTAATATATAAATATGAATGAACCAACAAATAGTCCAATATATAATTATCATTGATGTGACAGTTTTACTCGTATAGTTCCAGATGGTCTCAATGGTACAAATCCAAGACAGAAGGCCGCTCCTCTAGAGTGTCATGCCACAACACAGGATAAGATAATCTACAATAAAGGAGATAGAGGGCGCCACATAGTGCAGATAAAACGACTCCACAGATGATAACAGTAGAACTAAAGAATCTTACTCACAATGTGTAAAGCACTGATGTGCAATACAGGCAGTCTGGAAGTAGGAACCAACCAGTCGTCCGGAAGACACAATGGAAATGACCAATGGAATCCTCGTCTCACCAGGGAGAGTCCAGAGATGCCAAGATAGGGTGCAATTGCGTATAGACCAGTATGAGAGTGGTCAGCCAACAGGGTCCAAGTCCTAAACAAATAAATAGCTAGACCAATGTTATTTCACATAAATGTTCCTACACTTTGGCTTTTCTGTATCATCATATTATATGGGATATACCATTCCCAATTAGCCATAGGGTACCTCTGTATGAACATATTAGCTATATTAGTACTCGGAATTAAATTACTTATATTCAAGTTTTTATATACATTGGAAGTATTCTGTTATCTTTGGAGAAATTGACTAAAGTTCATTATTATCTTTTAACTTATTATTTTTATTTGTGCATATACCCCTATTTATATGTTTTTTGGTATCTACCAATGGGTGTGTTATTTTGACGACCTCTGATTGGTTGAACTTGGTCTTAAATATGGCAGCTGTGATAGTTTGTTTGTATAGCCTGAGGAAACAGTGCTGTGACACTGAGAAACATGTTGCTTTTGTTTTTAACTTTTGTATTACATTTTTATACTCTCATTTTGCTGTCTGTCCTCCTTTTTGGGATCCTGTTGGTCCCTCATCCACTTTCTGGACTCCTGGATTCTCCTGAGTTTCTGGATTCTCTAGAGTAGGACTTGGTCCCTGTTGGCTGACCACTCTCATACTGGTCTATACGGACTTGCACCCTATCTTGGCATCTCTGGACTCTCCATGGTGAGACGAGGATTCCATTGGCCATTTCCATTGTGTCTACCAGATGACTGGCTGGTTCCGGACTGCCTGTATTGCACATCAGTGCTTTACACCTTGTGAGTAAGATTCTTTAGTTCTACTGTTATCATCTGTGGAGTCGTTTGATCTGCACTATGTGGCGCCCTCTATCTCCTTTATTGTAGATTATGAAACTCCTATGCAGGTGGCATTACACACCAGACAAACTAGGCAGGATGATTGCTGGATACTCCACAGACTGTTAGAGAGGATGTAATCAAAGAGGCACCTTCACTCATATATGGTGGACGTGCCCCACAGTAAAACAATGCTGGACAAAAATTAAAAAAGAAATAGAACTAATCATTCACATTCCACTACCTCACGAACAGTAGGTGTTTATGTTCAACTTTTCCCACCCATGGAATGTGCACTAAAACAAAAATTATTAACCATAATGGTAAACACAGCTAAACCCTACATTCCATACAACTGGAAACAGCTAGTTTATCAACAACACAATTTTGGAGAGATAGGGTCACCATGGCCATAGAATTAGAACAATATCATTATACCAGGGGTAAAAGAACAGACAAATATCTGTCAATATGCCTTTTATGGGACAAATATATTTACTCTCTACAAACCATATAACAACGTAGGAAAATTTGACCTACATTATAATAATTAACGTGGAACATTACCTATATGCACTACTTTTTACTACCTATCTATAGCACTTCTTCACATAACACTATCAAATAAATGGGCTAATAAACAATAAAAGCACCCAGTCCGGCTCCAGAGTGGTGAGATAAAAAATGGATACTTTATTCAGTAAGCAACATAGTAAAAAACAAACAAACAAACCATAGCAAGTGTAACCGACAAAATTAAAAGCTGAAAGCTACAACCTCGGCCCTTCTGACATCACTGACGCGTTTCAGGATGAACCCGTAATCATAGTTAACGCCCAGGTGCCGAGGTATACAATTTATACAGGTGAGTAAGCTCCATGTTAGTACTTTGGCAAATTCGGATTGGCTGCTTAATAATTCTTAAGAAAAATATATGAGCACATATCACAGAAATAATACAAGCTGCCACATTTGTATAAAATAACCTAAAGAATAACATAATTAATTACACAGAATGTTTAGTTCACTTTGAATCGCCAAGTACACTTCCCTTACATTATAGCGCTTTTTATCTCAGACACTTCTTAATAAGCTGACAGCGTAAGTCTAGCCTGAAGTTCTATATAAACTTTTATAAGCTAACATTATTAAAGAATGCGCATTTAATTATGAATAAACTGTGATTTATCAAAATTTGAATGGCAGAGACTTCCGGTGGGAGGGCCAAGGGAGAAGCAGCAGGCGAGAGGAGCTCCGCATACAGCAGCACAAAAACTAACTTTAAAACCTATTTTGGGCTGCCTCTTGCCTTGCTATTATATCCCCTGTGGTCACTAATAACCCCTAGGCAGAAGTTTGCTGCCTGGATCGGAGGAGAAGCGGGAGAGACCCCCCTCCGCATTTAGTTCTGGAGCCGCACACCGCTCCGCCACCGAAGTCACAGTCTCACAAGAAGCGCTGAAGGGGCGCACTAAAAATCCACCCCACCGGAGGCAACAACAAGACTTGCTTACCAGCTCGGATCAGTGGTACTGCTCAAAGGGAGACTGACCCCATCGGGGAGACACCTGCCGAGAGGAAAGCCCTGCCGCAACCCCACGTGGACTACAGCCCTCTTCTACCTTTACACTGCTCCGGGAACACTCACCCAGTTCGCTGACTGCCCAACTCTGAGGTGGACCTGCTGACGCGGCATCGGCCGACATGGCTAGACTGATCCCACTGGGGAACAAGCTACGGAGGGAGCTCCGACTGGAGCGAAAACAGGCTCCATCTTGAAGGAGAGGCCCTACACTCTGGCGGGTTCCGGAGCACACACTGGGTAAAGTAAAGCTTTGCACTCACATGCTGCTGGGGAAACCGCTACTACAGCCAACATCTCTGCTCTTGGGGACATTTACACACTGCTACGCCAATACTCTATTTATGGGACTGGGGAAAACGGCCTTATAGCTACAAACACTGGGCCTAGCATTGCATGAGAGAGGCCGGAGCTAAGGTAACTGCAGCAGTGAGTACACAGCATTCCCATAGGAAGTCACCAGGATCAGATAGCTTGGACTTTGTAAGGCTTTGCATAAAAAGAACCTGGGAACAAGTTTCAGTCTAACTCTTGGGTATACCATTCAGTCCACCTGACCACCCACCTCGCACTCCTGGTAGTGACACTGTGTAATTTTACTGCAGGCCGCATTTATCACAACCTTTAATGGCAGACGTTAACCCTGCACCACTTGAGTGAGTCCTAGAACTGGTAGTACTGGAGACACAACACACCTCAGGGGACATTACTAGAAATAGAACCTTGACCCTTGCAAGATCTTTACATAGTCAGAAACTGCCAAGCCGTAGGCAAACTGAAAGACTGTGTTACCAGAAAACACTGCTACCCTCAACCACCCATATACAACCAAACACAGGGCTTTCGCCCTCCTGAAGGGGCATATGAAGGACGCTGTGCTGACAGTCTTGTGCTGCCCCACCATTTACTCTGGAGGGGGAAGAGTGGTATAAACTGTATAACCATTATTGTGTTGTTTATCTGTACTAACCCATGCCTTTCTTCCACTAACACTTGGTTTCCCTCAGTGATAGGACATTGCTAGTACTGGTTAAGTCATTCACATACACCTGTGTCATATTTTGGTTTGAAAGGGTCTTACTAGCTACTGTTAGAATAACATCTGCATATGTTAACCGTTTTGTCATTTGTAAAGGTATATGGAGAAATACTTAACGAATACCCCCATGGCAAGTCGCAGCAAAACTAGCTCTGGCAGAAATAAATCTGGAGCTGACTCCTCCAACGCGGGAGCTAGTACAGACAACAGCCCAGATAACGTTTCACTTGACACACACCCCATTGTTAAACTACGATATCTTTACTATTTTATGCCCAAAATTGACAATTTGCAGAGGGGGGTTGATACTCTCACAGACGATGTTAAACAGTTCTCCACACGTGTAGCAGAAGCTGAGAATAGAATCTCTGACTTGGAAGATTCTAATGTATCTAACTCAAATAAAATTGAATCCTTAGAGAGGACAAGCCGTGACCCTGCAATTAAAAATAGAATGACCTGGAAAATAAGTCGAGACGCTATAATTGTGCGCCTCTTGGATTCTCCCCCGAATCAGTAAAACCAGCAGACATCATCCACTTTGTTGAAAATATACTCCCCACATTACTGAAGATACCTACACAGGATCTTGAGGGTGGGGTGGAACGTGCTCATAGGGTAGGTCCAGAAAGGGCCTTGGCATTACGATAACTTACCACCAACCCCCGGCCAATCATGATCAAGTTTCTACATTTCCAGACCAAAACGGCATTTATTAAGAGCTTACAGAAAAATGGACAATGTGATGTATGAAAATGCACGCTTGCTCCTGTTTCAAGATTTCTCGGTGGACCTTATGAAACGCCGAAGGGAATTTTCACCAATCTGCTCACAACTTCATAGGGAGGGTAGACAAGCCTTCCTGCTATACCCAGCTAGGCTTAAAATTATGACCCCAGAGGCCCTAAATTTTTTGACAATCCAACAGCAGCTCAAAATTTCCTAGAAGGTGGGGGGCTCCCCCCACGCAGCCCACGCCAGAATCATCCACGAGGGGGAGGAGGGTTGAAACTGTAGCAGAATAAGGAGTCTGAGACATCTTACTTAAATAGGGACTCACCTAGGTTTCAAATCAAGTAGTCTGTCCTGATGGCCACTTGAAATAATTGATAATGGGTCTGCTGTACACGCGGACCCAGAGCTTGAAGTTAAGTTTAAGTTTGAGTTTATATTGTTGTATGTTACCATAGATTACTTTCAAGGTTCAGGGCACTTAGAACACATAAGCAAAGGAGAAGGATCATTTATGTGTGAATACGGATGGGATGTAAGCCTTTGTAACCACCGTTCCTAATTACACCCAAGCACAGGTTATGTCAGAATGTACAGTGCTGATGAGAGATTTAATATGCTCGCTTGGTTATTGGAACACGAAGCAAATCCATCTGTTTAATGTTTCATGGTCTTTGAACACATATGTCTATATGCATTATTTACAGGTTATAACTCACTTGGACATAGTCCGCCTTATGGAACCTATTACAACCTGTATGAAAGTTCTTATTGTCTTCTACTGCTTTCTCCCATGCATGTTAAACAGTTCAACGAAATATGTCAGGGTAACAATTCTTCTATGTTTCTTCATTTTAGAACTACTGTTACTTAGAGATACTAATAGAGGCCTGGCGGTGGTTCATAGTGGTGGAGACTGAACGGGAGTCTTGACCACTACGGTGAGAAATTAATTTTTTTATTTTTTTTTAATTTTGTTGTTTTGTTTTGTTTTGCCCTCTCTTCCCCCCTCCTATCCTTCCCCTTTCATACCCTCACACTTGGGACATTATTCACATATTCATATACAGATACCAAACAAGATACAGGATCCAGTTAAACATTAAAATTTAACGTCTATTCCTGGAACATTGGGGGCATTCATTCCCAATAAAAAGAAAAACAATACTCACACAGCTTAGGAAAAAGAAAGCAGAGATCGCATTTCTTCAAGAGACGCATCTTTTAGATGCAGAACATGAGAAGTTGAGATCTGACTGGGTGGGGAGGGTTGAATACGCCTCATATAGCTCTGCCAGTAGGGGGGTCGCAATACTCCTAGGTAAAAGACTTGAACACGAGGTTAGGGAAGTGCTCAAAGACCCGGAAGGCAGATATATAATAGTGCAAATATGTGTTGCAGAGCAAACCTATACACTTTGCAACATTTACGCCCCGAACTTAAAAGATAGGGGGTTTTGGAATAACATTGTAACAGTCCTCTCTCCCTACCTGGGTACACACATTATACTGGGGGGTGATTTTAATCTCACTCCTAATCCTCATTGTGATAGGTTAAGAGGGACACATAGCGGGAAACCTAGAAAGATGGCTAAAAAAATTTGAAAAGGAAACTTTTGCTCTACTGGGGAACTCCCTGGGCGTGGTGGACATATGGAGGCAAATGAACCCTGATGGGAAAGATTATACCTGTGCATCACGTGCATCACCCTCTATGTCCCGCATAGATATGTTTCTAATCTCAAACTCTCTCATTACACGTATCATAGACACCAAACTTGGGGAAGTGGCGGTTTCAGACCATGCACCCATAGCGCTTTTCATAGATAAGAACCCGTCGGTTTGCAATAGACGAACTCTTAAATTCCCAAAATACTTACTGTATTCCCAGGAATTCCAGAGCCACCTAACTCATTGTTGGGATGACTACAGGGTAAACAATGCACAGCATATAAGCTCACCGGAACTATTCTGGGCAACCGCTAAGGCTGTCTTGTCGGGCAACATTGTTGCCTACTTGGCACGCAGGAAAAAGCAATCCACCGAGAAACTTAGGAAACTGAGAGATCGCCTAGCAGAGACTTACTGCACCTACTGTGCAACCCCCTCTAGTCTCAATTACCGCAATTACATTGACACTAAAAAGGAATATGATGCCTTATTGGCCAACCAGGCCTCACAGGCTCTCCTGCGAAC
This sequence comes from Bombina bombina, assembly GCF_027579735.1. Taxonomy (NCBI): domain Eukaryota; kingdom Metazoa; phylum Chordata; class Amphibia; order Anura; family Bombinatoridae; genus Bombina; species Bombina bombina. The sequence continues at coordinate 290,688,782 of NC_069502.1, read as the reverse complement.
CAGGGGTAAATATTATAGATTTGGGGATAAGTCAGGGAAGCTCATGGCAGCGTTAGTGAATATGAACACATCCTCCAAACATATCCCAGCCCTGAAAAGGCAGGTAAAATTAGTGAAAGATGCTGATTCAATAGCTGAAGCATTCACGTCTTATTATACCACTCTTTATACCAGTGAGGGCTCCCCAGATGCCAAACTAAAAGATAAGTTTTGGGAAATATCAACTTTCCACAGATCTCAGATTCTCAACTGGAGAAACTAAATGCCCCCATAGGGGAGGAGGAGATCCAGAGAACGATAATGTCCATGTCACTGGGCAAAGCCTCAGGCCCGATGGATTGCCGATAGAATTCTATCGGCTCCTAAAGGATCAGGTCTCCACGACACTGGCGAGTTTATACACTACTTACTTCGAGGGGGAGAAAGCACCGGTACCGGAATTCTCCGCGGCATATATCACTCTCATACCCAAGCCGGGGAAGGACAGCGTTCTACCAGAGTCCTACCGGCCAATCTCTTTACTGAACTCCGACTACAAGATATTAACTAAACTTTTGGCAGAAAGACTTAAATTTATACTACCTGACATCATTCACATGGATCAAACGGGATTCATGTATGCAAGATCGTCAGTGGTCAATGTTAGTAGGGTTCTACAGGTCATCCAACACTTTTGGACCAAAAGGAAGGGTGATGTAGTGAGAGATGACACGGAGGCCTTCCTGCTGTCGCTTGACGCAGGAGAAGGCCTGTCGACCGAGTGGAGTGGGGTTCACCTTTTCTACACCATGGCTAAGGCTTGCTTTTCTGGCCCCTTTCTAACTTTTATCAAAAAATTGTACTGTGCCCCCTTTGCTAATATACTAGTTAACAATATATTCTCGGCAAACATTTATTTACATAGAGGAACCCGACAGGGTTGCCCCTTATCACCCCTCCTCTTTAACATTGCCCTGGAACTGCTGGCTATCAAGCTAAAACAGGTCTTTCCTGGCATAGATTTGGCAGGACACCCACAGCATCTGGCGCTATATGCGGACGATATGCTCTTGTTTGTACAAAATCCCCACACATATATACCGCATATACTAGAAACCCTCACCGACTTTAGCCGGTTCTCAGGCTATAAAGTCAATATGCATAAATCTGAGATCCTGTGGCTCCTCAGAAAACTTGACTCAAGCGGGGAATTTCCGTTCTCGGTGGCTAAACATGATATCACATATCTTGGCATTAAGATTTCTGCAAACCCAAACAAGCTATACGCTAATAATTTGACACCTGTATGCGCAAAACTGCAGGCGCAGATGAATAGCTGGAGATCCCTTCCTTTGTCACTCTCAGGTAGGATCAATCTTCTTAAAATGGTGATACTCCCCCGCCTTCTTTATCCGCTTCTTATGCTCCCTCTACTCTTAAGCAAAGCAGATGTCAAAATGCTAAACTCAGCGGCGACCCGCTTCATTTGGAAGGGGGGTAAGCCACGGATCTCGAGGGAAAAATTGAGCATGGGTTTTCTTAATGGGGGCCTGGCTTTGCCAGACTTCAGGCTGTACAACTGGGCAGCCCTAATTCGCCTAGTACTGGACTGGCAGGTGGGAACTCATCATTTTTGTCGACCCTCTCTGGAGCAGGCTGTTTTGGGGGACGTCTCCCTGGCATACCTACCACACATCTCAAACATGAGATCTGTGAGGGCTCTGGGCCTTAATATGTTATTCAGCGAACCATTAAAGGCTTGGCATCAGGCTCATAAGTTTCTGAAGAAATCCTGTCATGCTTCAAGCTACCTGCCTATTGTCAAAAACCCAGACTTCCCGGCGGGTTCGGAAACACAGCCCTTTGTGGTCTGGGAACAGAAAGGACTGAAATCACTTAAACAATTATTAACCCCGCTAACAAAAGAGGTAAAAAAATGTGGTGCCTTACAGAGAGAGTTTGGGATACCGAGAACACATTTCTTTGCCTTTCTACAGGTACGCCACTATATCAATACTCTAACCCGGAACACACCTGAATTTTGGGAGGGTTCACCCTTCCGCATTTCACAAACACTGTACTCAATGGGTAAGTTTTCCCTATCGGAAATCTATCAAACACTCATACAGCAAAGAGCACAGAGCACAAGGGACTCAATGCAAGCAGGGTGGTCCCGTGTAGGAATTGAGGGCAGTACTTGGGAAGACATAAGAAGAGGCTTTGAACGAACTAAATCAGCCACGTTGTCCGCCATGTACAGGAAATCCCAGATACGTTTCCTCCATAGGGCCTATCTCACACCAAGAACACTAGCCAAATGGGTGCCTATGCGTCCTAACCAATGCGTGAGATGTGCAGTAGAGGCCCCTACTCTCTTACATTATATGTGGGAATGTCCGTTAGTCAGACAATACTGGAATAAAATACAATACTGGATCAATAAGTCCTTACAGATACACCTCACGCTCAGTCCAGAAACTATCCTCTTTTTACACTGGGAAACACAACACAGACAACAGGACGCAGTATTGAGTCTAGTAATATTGTTAGCTAGAAAATGTATCTTAAAAAACTGGACAATAAGGAAGGGCCCCTCCTTTGCAGGCTATAGGAACCTACTTAGAACACAGATATTTACGGAACAAATGGATGTTAGGATGGATGTTCAGAACAGGCTGGGTTTATTTCTGCGTAAATGGCGCAGACTCATACTTACCTTTGAATTGGAGATTCAGAGACTGATCCTGACCCCATTTAAGGACTCAGTTCTTTTTACTGAAGCGGAACTGAGAGGGGAGTGGGCACATTTATTTTAAACGACAATTACTCCGTAAGTGGAATGACTCCCCCTCCTTTCCTTTCCTCCTCCTCTTCCCCCACCCTTCCCGCCCCCCCCCCCCCCCTTTTTTTTTTTTTTTTTTTTTTCTCCTCCTCCGCTGGGCCTCAAGAGTAACAATATTAGATTTTTAGGTTTATTAATGTTATTAGTTAGATTAGGTTAAATATAGGTTTAGTCTTATTTGTGATAAAGATAATGGAAAAAGATTATGTTGGGGAAGTGTAATCACACAGACCAGATAGATATCATGTAAGATAGAAACAAAGTGTGGACAAAAGAAGAAAATATTCTACACCCCACAATGTGACATTACTTTATGTTATACTGTATTTAATGTATGAACTGCAATGTAAATTGTGTCACCGGACATGATGGCCGCACAAAATGTAATAACTGGAATGTGTGTATTGCTTTACCGGACAACAATAAAAAGATATTTGAAAAAAAAATTTGAATGGCAATGTATTCTATACATGCAAACAGGTGTATAATATGTATTAATACTTTCCCCTTCTGGTGAACCGCAGCCGTCCCACAGTCTCTCCCAAGGTCTGTGTGAATATATCAGGTGTGCTAGCTGGAGGCGCTGGTTCAGCTTGTATCAGTCGTTGGTATCTTCCTTTCCTTTCCTTCCTCAGTTGTATAAGTCTAGGTGCAAAATAGTGGTGCTGAAATATCAGACAATACACCATACAAAGGTGAATATCTACTCACAGTGTATATTGCAGGTTACCGGCTCCTTCCCAATATGAAAAGACAATATCACAGATTCAGTAAAAAAGTTTGTCTTTATTTGGCTCAACGCAAAAGCGTTTCAACGGTCCCAGCCGTCTTTCTCAAGAGCAATAAAAGTGCTTTACAAACCAAAGCATACCTTTCCGCTGCACAGGCGGCCTTTAAATACATGTCAGTTACGCTACCTGCTTCCCCATTGGAGGAGAGCAGGTTTACACCCGATTCAAAATTTCAATTGTAAATTTAAAATAAACATCTAAAAAAACATAAAAAACAATATTAATTATATTAGAAACTATAAGTTTGTTTTAAAATATAAAATTTCTGTAGATATCATCATTTTTGCCGGTTTTGTAGTTCCCTTTCAGGTAGTTTTCTGTTTCAAGTTCCCTTTCAGGTCCGGTATGTCAGTGAAGATCACATGTTATAGGTTGTCCAATGAAATTCAGTTTCTGGTATAGTGATGTTTTGTAGTTCCCTTTCAGGTAGTTCTCTATTTTAGGTTCCCATTCAGGTCTGATATGTCAGTGGGTATCACATGTTATCGAATGTCCAATGAAAAACAGTTTCTGATTTTCTCAAAATAAAAAGACATAAGTGTTATTCACAGATACAAAGTTTCTTATATGAATTCTGCTTATCCAAATATTTAGAGGAGGTAGAATAAATTGCCCACAGTTATCTTCAGAAAAGGACAAAATTTGAAACAAAAATTAGCTCCCTCACTCATAAAAGGCATAGCCCCCAAAAAACCTTTACAAATAACTAACATGACAGGTTTCTTCACTTGCGGCAAATGCAAAGGTTGTAACTACACCAGAAGAACACACAAAACATTTGACTCCACAGTTACGGGAAAAAAATTTGAAATAAAAGAATTCATTACTTGCAAAAGTAAAAATGTGATATATTTGTTGCAATGTGGCTGCAAAATCCAGTATTTAGGACAAACGTCCAGATTTTTAAAAACAAGAATCATGGAACATCAAAATAAAATAGAAAAGAATCATGATGACCACGGAGTGCCGCTACACTGCAACAATTGTGAACATTTCACAAAAGAATCCTTTCTATGGATAGGAATTGAGAAGGTTGAACTTCATTGGAGGGGTGGTAATCTGGCAAAACAACTAGACCAAAGAGAATTAAAATGGATACATACACTTAGAACATATGCCCAATGGGGTCTAAATAAGGACACAAAAATTGCTGCCTTTGTCTAAAAAACTCTTAACATAGGAAAGGGGGGACAAAATAAATGATAAATTAAAAAGATGAAAATATGGGGCCTAAATAAATCAGTAACATTTTTTGTTCCTGTTGAGGTGAATACGATTATAAGGACACACACAGAAAAAAAAAAAAAAAAAAAAAGGGGGCAAAATAAATATGTATTTATACAGACAGTTCATGTCATATCATCACACTTAATGTTTATATATACACATATTGTACAAAAGAATATAATTCTCACACTTAATTTCAAGAAATTATATGCAACGCACAAGTCGCTGAGTCAATATCTAACATTCAATAAATATAGAAGTCTATTTATAATATGAATGTTTAATTATGAAAAGTATCTATTCCAACTTGTAATATACTTCTAAGTGGCAATTTATTCTACCTCCTCTAAATATTTGGATAAGCAGAATTCATATAAGAAACTTTGTATCTGTGAATAACACTTATGTCTTTTTATTTTGAGAAAATCAGAAACTGTTTTTCATTGGACATTCGATAACATGTGATACCCACTGACATATCAGACCTGAATGGGAACCTAAAATAGAGAACTACCTGAAAGGGAACTACAAAACATCACTATACCAGAAACTGAATTTCATTGGACAACCTATAACATGTGATCTTCACTGACATACCGGACCTGAAAGGGAACTTGAAACAGAAAACTACCTGAAAGGGAACTACAAAACCGGCAAAAATGATGATATCTACAGAAATTTTATATTTTAAAACAAACTTATAGTTTCTAATATAATTAATATTGTTTTTTATGTTTTTTTAGATGTTTATTTTAAATTTACAATTGAAATTTTGAATCGGGTGTAAACCTGCTCTCCTCCAATGGGGAAGCAGGTAGCGTAACTGACATGTATTTAAAGGCCGCCTGTGCAGCGGAAAGGTATGCTTTGGTTTGTAAAGCACTTTTATTGCTCTTGAGAAAGACGGCTGGGACCGTTGAAACGCTTTTGCGTTGAGCCAAATAAAGACAAACTTTTTTACTGAATCTGTGATATTGTCTTTTCATATTGGGAAGGAGCCGGTAACCTGCAATATACACTGTGAGTAGATATTCACCTTTGTATGGTGTATTGTCTGATATTTCAGCACCACTATTTTGCACCTAGAGTTATACAACTGAGGAAGGAAAGGAAAGGAAAGGAAGATACCAACGACTGATACAAGCTGAACCAGCGCCTCCAGCTAGCACACCCAATGTATTCTATACACTCTATAATATTTAGTTTTCATTTCTCATATTTCAAAGAATATTTCAATATAATTTACGTAAGAATTCATTAAATTATCTAAATAAATTTTTGTATAAAAATATATTACATAAAGTGATTATACTGTTTAAGCTTTGATGTATCAATACTGTGACAGAACATATTGTGGGGACACAAATGTCATATTAAACTAAAGAAGCAATGAAAGTAGGATAGCGAAAATTAAATAAATGAATGATTCTACTTTCATTGCTTTTTTTTTTTTTTTACTATGTTGCTTACTGAATAAAGTATCCATTTTTTATCTCACCACTCTGGAGCCGGACTGGGTGCTTTTATTGTTTATTAGCCTCTTTTCACCAAGGATACCTAAAGGGCTCAAGCGGAGAGGTATATGAGATACAGCACTATACTACACCGGCGAGCAGCCATTGTAACAGTAGCGATCTGTTCTCAGGAATTTAACTGAACGCCGGGAAGAAGCGCAATGATGGAGAGACAGGACGGTTCATAAGTCCAGTGAGTACCTGCACATCTTATGATTTATGTATGTGCTGATGTTTAACTTGAATTTGTAACCTAGTGGAATATATGAGTTGCAATACGGGAATTTTGTACTTCACTTGTCATACATAGCTCCGCATAGATAACCACTTGGCTTATGCTGCTGAATGGTTTAACCCCTTGTTATTTTGCTGAACTATCAAATAAATACCAACTTTATACTAATACACTGCTTTAGAAAGCAACAGATGAACATAGTTTATCCCCTTTCAAAATTTACTTTTTTCTTGTGTACAAGCACTGTTGTTATTAATGTTACCACTGTTTGAGTTTATTATTTACTGTGAATTGTGAATATACATGCACCCTTATCTATTCAGTGGACATTGGACAATTATAGCGAATTCCTTTGTTGGAATATCATCATAAAGTTTTATATGGGACTATACCCACTGTATAACTTGCAATTTTCAGATGTATGTTTATGTTAATTCCAATAAAAGAACTTAAAAAAAAAAAAAAAAACATATACCAAGTGCAAAGCCAGCAGCTGGTTAGCTATGCAATAAAAGGGCAAATACATTTTTAAAAATTAAAGTGGACATGTGAGAATGAGAGTTTGTGTGTGATGAGTAAAAATGGTTGTTGGTTGATGCAATACCATGGTGTTACTGACACTGCAAAAGTAAAACCACATTTCATTAACTCAATTGATGACAAGTATGTGTGGTAATATGGGATTGTGTGGACATAGTAAAATGGTTGACACAATAACATGGTGCTACTGACAGTACACGAGTAACACCATATTGCGCTAATTCAACCGACAAGTAAGTTTGGCATGGAAAATGAGTGTAGATGTATGTATGTGACTGTATATTGTATTGTATTTGTTCTTTGTTTTAATCATTTCTAACCAAAATAAAATGTTATTATTAACAAAAACATGAGTATTCTGGCGGAAAAAGTCAACAGAAATGCAACCAGAGTATACAGCAACTTTTCATTTTATTTCTATTATCAATTTTGCTTCATTATCTTGGTATCCTTTGTTGAAGGTGCAACAATGCACTACTTGGAGGGAGCTAGCTGAACACATTGTAAGTCAATGACAAGAGGCATATATGTGCATCCATCAATCATCCGCTGGCTCCCTTTCTGCTTCTGAGCCTCAGCCTACCTGTTGGTATGCTTTCCAACAAAGGATAACAAAAAAAGAAGCAAAATTAGATAAAATAAATAGATTAGAAAGTTTTTTAAAAGTGCATGCTCTACCTAAATCTTGAATCTTGTTTCATGTCCCTTTAAGTATAGACACTTTCAGTATAGTATACTAGTTACTGTAACTTCAAGTAAACATTTTAATTTTACCAAAACTACCATGCACAAAAATTAGATGTATAAATAAAAGAATAAATTTAAAGGGATAGGAAAGTCAAAATTAAACTTGCAAGAATCAGAGCATGTGATTTTAAGACACTTTTAAAATCACTGCTTGTTTCAAATGTGCTTTGTTCTTTTGGTATCCATTTTTAAAAATGAATACACGCATATCCTACAATAGTTGGAGCTAGCTGGTGATTGGTGCCTGCATACATTTGTCTCTTGTGATTGGCAAAATAGATGTGTTCAACTAGCTGCCAGTAGTGCAATGTTGTTTCTTCCACAAAGGATAACAAAGAAAATGAAGCATATTTGATAATAAAAATAAAATACTGATGCACACCCACATAAAGACAGATACACACTCACACATAAACACAGATACACACACAAATAAAACACTGATGCACACAACATAAACACAGATACACACCCACACATAAACACAGATACACACACAAATAAAACACTGATGCACACAACATAAACACAGATACACACACACACACACATAAACAGAGATATACACACAAATAAAACACAGATGCACACCCACACATAAACACAGATACACACAAATAAAACACTGATGTACACACACAAATAAAACACTGATGCACACCCACACATAAACACAGATTCACAATAAACACAGGTACACACAGAAACACAGATACACACACATAAAGACAGACACACATACATACATACATATAAACACAGATACACATCCACACATAAACATAGATACACACACACATAAAACAGGTGCTCCCGCACATACACACATTTAAACACCTACACATAAACACAGATACAAACACACACAAATACACACAGATACACAAAAATATATACACACTTAAATAGAGTTACACACACAAACATATAAACACAGATACACACCCACACATAAACACAGATTCACACAAAAACACAGGTACACAAACACAGATATGCACACTGTATCAGTCACCAAATAGACAAATCAGATAGAAAATGTCAAACACAGGGTACTCACATTTCCATAGAGCTCCCTTATGTGCTAGTAGACGCAGGCTGGCAGTATAAAGGTGTGTTAGCTCACCTCCTCCCGACAGCTGCACGTAGTCCAGGGACAACTCAAACACGCTGATAACACAGTGATAAACCAACAGTAGGCCCAACACTTATGTGCACCTAGCAATTAGGGCTTGTAAACAATGTTGTAGTTTAAAAACTGATTTATTAAAACCATATGAAATTCAAACAGTGTTAAAAGATGGTGGGTATACACAGTCTGTACCCCCAGATATACAATGCGTTTCTCAGCAGTTACAATGTTTTCTTAGGCATAACAAACGCTATACTGATGCACCTATTTAAACGCTATACTATCATCAGATTCTGAGAGCACAGGTGTAATGAACATGTCATCTAATCACTAACAGTCTTTAGCTAAAATCAATCAATCTCAACTGATTAATCCTTGTATACAAAGCTATTTCACAGATAAAACCATATGTACATATATCCAATTGGAATAGAGATGAAAAACGCTTATGATGAAACAAAATAAAATAAATAACTGACACATAACATATGATAGATAAAAAGTAGATGACACATTCATGCTGACATTAAGAAAGGTTATTCATACAGTGTATAGACAAAATAATACAATGTAACATCTTTGTTGAATAATACAATGTAAAAATTATGTTGAATGTGTCAGAAACTGCCAGAAATAACCCACAACCTAAAAAATGATAACTAATAATAAAAATTAATAATGAGTGGACTTCAAATGAATAATGTATGAAAATGCCTATGTGCAAACACATATAGCAATTTGTGCACACACTTAAACTGCTATTCACAATTCTAATTCTAATATCATATGTGTTTTACCTAAAATATCTATTGACAGTGAAAACTCTATGGAGGTGGATCTCTAAATGTGTGTGAGCTTATTGCTCACTTGATATGAGTAAGTGCCTAAAAGTGTGTGCACAAACTGCTAAATGTGTGTGCACAAACTACTGTTTAAAATTCAATTTCTAATTCCATAAGTGTCTTTACCAAAATTCTCTAATAGGAATTCCATGAGTGTGGATGTTTAATCGTGTGTGAGCTTATTGCTCACTTTAAATGATTACGTGCGTAAGTGCCTATAAATGTGTGCACAAACTACTATATGTGTACACAAACTGCTGTTCACAATTCAAATTCTAATTCCATAAGTGTTTTTACCAAAATTCTCTATTAGAAACTCCAAGAGGGTCGATCTTTAATAGATCTTTAATAGAAATTAATCTTACGGAATCAGATACTCAATTTCGTGCCACACAACACATGTGGTGTACATCCTTATTTGCCCTTGTGCCCAATATTATGTGGGTAAAACACAAGGAACTATAAAAGAATGAATGGCCAATCATAGATTGGCCATTATGCAAGCCTTTAACAAAGGACATTCTGACCAGCCTGTGGTATGTCATTGCCTGGAAAAAGCGCATCCAGTATTCTCAATCAGAATATTACTTATTGACCATGTCCCCAAATTGGACAGAGGTGGAGATCGGGACAGAATATTGCTAAGACAGGAGGTCGAATGGATATATAGATTGGGAATCATCTTTCCTCATGGACTCAATTCTACACCTGATTTTAAGGCAATTATATATGGATAGACACCAGAAACATACCTAGGGTGCAGCGCCTCCATGATAGTTGAGACAATAGCTGCCTGATTAACAGCACACCTTTTGGCTTGCCGGTTCTCCAGGCATGCGGCTGTTGTTGGGGGCGGACTGGGTCAGTTTTTAAACCTGTTTGCACCCTAACTTTCCACTCATGGATGACACAGTCACCCTTTTATAGCAGTGTCCCCTAATGTTAAGCCTACGGGACATGATCAAATTGAATAGTCCCATCATGACTCAGATGAACTGATGACATGGCTGTTTTTATCCTTAGTAGTTCTGTTATTATTGTTTATATTTATTTTGGCACTTGTATATAATGGGTACTACATTGATTGACACAACCGCAGGATATATCAACACATTTTGTACCTTTCTAAGATGAATGACCTTTGGGCGATAGCCAAGGTCAGAACACAATTTTAATCTTGTCTCACTGGAAGTGAGTTACTAATTATTGATGGTAACAAGGGTTACACACATGATTATTAATGTGATGAACCCTACATCAAATAGTATTCTGGCCAGTTTATTTGTCACATTAAATTCTTGACTTTATGCTTCTGGTAGATGAGAATCCTTGATATAATATATGCACTATAGGTCGCACTAAATTTTGGGACAATGAATGTTTAGTTGCACAAGTAGATGTAAGCACACGCAAGCATGAGTGTCTGTTGTTACTATGGAAACTAGGTTTACTTATTGCTGTCACTGAATTATAAAGGTTGACAGGTTTTTGTGTATTATGATTTTTTTGTGCAATATTGTTAAATTTTTGGCATCTGTAACCGGAAGTGAGTTCACTTCCGGTTCTGTGGAATGCATGGCGTGCGTTCCAATTGCAAATACAGCATGATTTAATTGTTTGCTTACAGTAGGTTGGATTTACTTATTTGAAAAACTGTATACACTATACTGTATAAGAGTGGGTTTTGACACATTACTTTATCCTGATGAAGGGGATGGTTTCATCCCCGAAACGTCAATAAATCTTTGACACACTGATTTAAGAAGTCCTGTGAGTGCATCTTTTTGATCTTTTTGCTTTGTGTGTGTATATATATATATATATATATATATATATATATATATATATATAAAATGTTTGTACCAGCTTACCTTAGGATATTAAGGCTATGGACAAGGACCCACAGTATTTAGTATAAATGTGGGTCCCAAGGTGCACAGAGGTTTAGCGAATAATATAAAACTACACAGAAGTCCACAAGTAAACCTTAACCAGCAAACCCATATGAAGCCTATAAATTAATTAGATATATGAGCCGTCATCCCCCAGAAATAAACACTACTAGGGATACTGGTAAATATTAAATATTTAATTCGTGATCATGTGCAAAAAAGATAATAAACAAAAAGAAAAAAAAAAACACACATTGATTGGTCATATAAAGTTTAGCACATGCAATTCATTCATTACCCAAGAAACAGGGGTACCCAGAATAATATTAAATGAGTATTAATTATTTAAGCCGGCAAATAGACAATAAGATCTTCACGTATGAGAAATTCACCGAAGCAAGTGTCCACATAGAATATTCTTGTAGTTAAACTGTCTCATGCATGTTATCTTATTTAGGATCAAACTTTAGCTTTAGTTTTTTGAAACGGTAATATACTGTTAGAGTGATGTACAGCCACTGATCAGGGATACTGGTTATAAGAAATTTATAAACTCATAACAAAATGTTTAGGAATAATAAAAAAAACACATTTTTGTTTTGATGTGCAACAAAGTAATCAATGATCAATTCACCTGTGGGAGACACAATATAGAGGTCTGAATCTATGCAATAGCTATTGATTGATTGTGCCTGAGGAAACCCCAAGTGACGTAGTGTGAAACAGGTGTAGCAGAGTCTGTATCGGCTGTTTGCCGATTTCCACGCTGTCTGGATTTACAGCGTTCTAACTTGCAATCACACCCAGGAAACCCCTGTAAGTCTCCCTATGTAAGCCGTGGACAGCTTTATTATATGCCTATGAAAGGTAAGTGGAATGTTATGGCCTAGGGGGTGAACAAAGACATCTTGTGTAATGTTTTTTTTTTTCATTTTGGAGTGTTTTTTTTTAGAATAGACATTTTTTATTTTTAATGGGCAGCAAAAGAGCTGAATGCCCTTTTAAGGGCAATGCCCATACAAATGCCCTTTTCAGGGCAATGGGTTGATTAGCTTTTACTTTATTTTTATTTTGTGGGTTTGGGGGTGGGGGTTGTATACTGTTAGGGGGTGTTTGTTTTTCTTTTGTAGGAAAAGAGCTGATTTCTTTAGGGCAATGCCCTTAAAAAGGTCCTTTTATGGGCCCTTGGTAGTTTATTATAGATTAGGGTTTTTTATTTTGGGATGCTTTGTTTTGTTTTTTTAAACAGGGTATTAGAATAGGAATACTTTTTATTATTTTGGATAATTTCATTTTATATTTTTTGTAATAGTAGTTTTGTAATAGTAGTTTTTTTTTATATTTAGTGTTTTTAATTTTTGTAATGTTAGGTTTTAGTGTAAGGCAGCTTAGGTTTTATTTCCCAGGTATGTTTGTATTTATTTTAACTAGGTAGTTAGTAAATAGTTAATAACTATTGACTAACTAGTTTACCTTGTTTAAATAAATACAAACTTACCTGTGAAATAAAAATAAAACCTAAGCTAGCTACAATGTAACTATTAGTTATATTGTAGCTAGCTTAGGTTTTAGTTCACAGGTAAGTTTGTTTAAAGTTTTAAATAGGTATTATTTAGTTAATAATTGTAACTTTAATTTAGCTCTATTTAAATTATGTTAAAGTTAGGGGGTGTTAGGTTTAGGGTTATGGTTAGGGTTACAGTTAGGGTTATGTTTAGGGGTTAATAGTTTAATTTAGGTTGTTGCAATGTGAGGGGCTGGCGGTTTAGGGGTTAATAGGTTTATTTAGTGGTAGCGATGTGGGAGGCCAGAGGTTTAGGGGTTAATAACTTTATTTAGTGGCTGTAATGTCGGGGAGTGGCGGAATAGGGGTTAATATCTTTATTATAGTTTGGGTGATGTTGGGGTGCAGGGGAATAGGGGTAATAACTTTAGTATAGTGGCGACGATGTCGGGGAGCGGTGGAATAGGGGTTAATAAATTGTATTAGTGGCAGCGATGTCGGGAGCGGCAGATTAGGGTTAATGACTTTAAAATAGTGTTTGTGGTGCGGGAGGGCCTCGTTTTAGGGGTTAATAGGTAGTTTATGAGTTATGAGTTTTGTGTAACAGTTTTGTTGTGCAAAACTCATAACTACTGCTCTCAGATGGTGGTACGGGACTTGGGTGTAACGCAAGCTTTTTAGCCTCACCACAAAACTCGTAAAGGCAGCGCTATGGAAGTCCCATGAAAAAAACATAATTTTTTTGAGTGCGGGACTGACGTTGAGTTACAGGCTAAAAGGCTTGCAGTACAGTTATACCAAGAAGACTTGTAATGGCTGTGTTGCTGTTTTAACACTGAAATGTATATCCAAGAAGAAGTGTTTTTCCAGCCACCAGTTGAATTTTAAAAAAGACCTTTATTCATTTCTTACAGGGTCCATCATATCAACAACGTTTCAAACCTATGCCAGGTTCTTAATCATGTCTACTGAATAGTATACAGGTGTGTCTTTTATACCTGTCCAATTTCTATCAGATTGCACAATAGTGCCATCTTGTGGTTAAAATTTTAAATTGCATGTGACAAATTCTCTAAAGAAATTTACTATAAATTCTTATGTTTTGAGTTAGTATCTTCATTGTTTATGTATGTTTGTCACATGAAAATTTAAAACCAAATTTATATACATATAATTAAAATTAAAACCTATACACATTATAATATCAGAATCAAATTTGCTACTACAGGTATATGCTATCATAGTCAAAAAAATAATGACCATTCAAAATCTTTGTTTAAGCCTTCAGGTATCATTGTGTTTAATCTATTTATCCAAAACATCTCCCTTCTTTTGAGCATCTGGTCTCTGTCACTTTTCAGACAGAAAAGATTATTGTGAAAAATTTGAAAATATTCTCAACAAATGCTCATACGATATAATAACATGGACTGTAGAATATGCTCAAAGAGAAATAAACAAATATAAAGAGATTATAAATGAACAGAAAGAACAACTAATTCACAACATCTCACTGGATGAATATAACAAATTAATCAAAGAAGTGGAAAAATCGACACAAGAGTACCGTAAACATCTGGAGATCCGCAAGAGAACAAAATTTATACGAGATGAGCAGGATTATTCTTCCGGTAATGTGTACAAATGGCGACAGAGAAACAGCAGCCAAAGACCCCCTAACGTAGAGATCAAAGATCGGAGGAGAGAGTCAAGGAAACGCCCGGCTCAGGATGACATCAGCGGTAGTGGTTCAGAATCGTCTGCCGGTTTTTTAACCGAGGATTCAGACGTAGATCACACCGCGCCGGGCGCAAGCATCGGAAGAGGCGCACGTCATTCGACGTCACAACCAGAGCGCCAGAGAGCCCGACGAACGGGAGGATACCAGCGGGGGCATTACCGCCATTGAGCGGAGTGGAGCCACACAACACATCAGAGAAAGAGGACGAAGAAAAAGAGCAAGATGAACTCGCAAGACAGCATAACAATGGTGGAGAAACGGGATCCGAAAATCGAAGACCTTTTACGTTACCCATGGATAAACAACAAATAGGACACAGCACTAACAGAACACAAGATGAAGCAGCAAATCTGGGTAAAGTAAATGTACTTAAACAGACTATGCATAGACTTTCAAAAGGTACAATTTACCAGAGAGATGATGGACAAAATAACGAAATGGACAATGTCACTAAAAATTCACAGTATTGTACATTTTTAAAAACTAGTAGTAGTAATAAGGGCACTAAAATGTTAAATTTCCCCTTGAATGCCAATAATGAAATAAGCACTACAAACTATAGCACTTTGGAAAGTAATGAAATGAATATTGTAAACTATAGCACTTTGGGAAGTAATGAAGTAGATAACACATGCACTTTAGAATCAAATAAAGAAAGCACTTTAAATGTTGAACACCTAGACACTTTACAATCGGACACTATGATGATTTATGAGGACACTTACAAAAGAAACAGTGCCACAAACACATGCACTTTAGAAACAAATAGCACTTTAGTGAATCACACTAGCACTTTAAATAAAGAAAATATCACCAACTTGAGTTTAAAAGAAAGCAAATCAACAACAAACACCATACATAAAACTAATCACTACCAATCCAATGAAATACATACTAATTCTAATACCTTGATAAGCAAAATCACTGAATTGCATTGTAATACAGAAAACATAGAAGATGATTTAGTCCACAATATCTCCAATTATACCCTATCAGAAACAGAACACAACATACTGAATAAAGGTTTATCATACTGCCTACCTAACACACATGATGAATTCATCATAGAACAAGATTTAGAGAGATTTTTTAGGAAATTGAAACTTAAAGTTCATTTCTCTACACTAAAAGACATGACAGAGACACCAGTAATAAGCAAGAATGATGCTAAGAAAAAGGACATTAAGTTCAATGATCCTAAAACATTTGGTATTAAAGGTAAAAGTAAATTCAATCCACCAACACAACATAGTGTAGCTACATTTGCAAAATTAGTCCAAAAAGAAGTAAAAAATCTCTTAAAAAGAAACAAAAAGAAAGAACTAGTGCACATTGATAGGAAGCAACAAGATACCATTAACAAGTTAAAAAATAACAATGAAATCATAATAAAGGAAGCAGATAAGGGCGGAGCAGTGGTGCTATTAAATAAAACTGATTATGTGAAAGAGATACAGAGACAACTAAATGACACCACAATATATGAAGCCTTGATTAGAGATCCCACAATTCAAATAGGGAAAGAAATAGAACGTATCACCAATGCAGCAGTCAAAAATGGTATTATCACAAATGAATTCAAAGAATGTCTCATTGAAAAAAACCCAATAAGACCAGTCATATACATTTCACCAAAAATACACAAAGATAAATATCAACCACCAGGACGCCCAATAGTGGCAGGAGTTAATTCTATTTTTTCAAAAATTGCAATATTTTTAGACAAAGTATTACAGCCCCATCTATTAGACACTTCCTCATATTTGAAAGACACTAATGACTTTCTTGCTAAACTAAAAGACATTGGACAAATTGGAGACAAATGCATATTGTATACATTAGACGTCACTAGCTTATATACATCAATTAAACACACCAGTGGCATTGAAGCAGTAACTAATACATTGAAAACCAATAACAAATACAACGAAGATGAAATACAATTCCTTATAGATCTATTATCGGTCATATTATACCACAATTATTTTTTATTTCAAGACACTTTTTTTCTACAAAAGCAAGGCACTGCAATGGGCTCCAGTGTAGCCCCAACATATGCCAATATTTTTATGTCCCACATAGAAGAGAAATTCATATATTCACATCCATTATTTTTAAAATATGGCGCAGCATGGTGGAGATTTGTGGATGACATATTTGGCATATGGTGGGGAGACACTGGTAGCCTACTGCAATTTGTTCAACATCTTAATACATCAGTAGCTGGTCTCAAATTTACACTCAACATGGAAGAAACAGGAGTTGCATTCTTAGACACTTTTGTATATAAAGAACAAGGCTTCTTAAAAACTGACTTATATGTGAAACCCACAGACAAAAATAAAGTATTACAATATAACAGTTTCCATTCAAAAAAAACAATAGAAGCAATACCCCAAGGTCAATTTAAAAGAGTAAAAAGAATAGTGACTGACGAAAAGAGATGTGACATAAGACTAAATGAAATGGCAGATAAATTTAAAAGAAGAGGGTACCCAGAAGATCTAATTACAAAACAGTTGGAATACTTTAAAAATAAGGAAACTAATAACACTAAAAAAACCAAAGAAAACAGAATGATATTTGTTACCCAATACAACTCCCTAGGAACAAAAATATCACACATCATAAATAGACACTGGCATATATTGAGAGACTGTAATCCCCAAGTGGAGGACTTCAAAAATATTCCTATGGTAGCTTATAAAAAGACCAAAAATTTGAGAGATGAACTAGTAAGAGCAGATATAGGTAGCAATAGGAAGTCTTTACAAACAACATTGGGGTCTGATAATAAAGGGTGTTATCCCTGCCTTCATTGCAGTCACTGCAGTTCAATAATTAAAGGGAAAGATTTTCTTCACCCCATTAAGGGAACCAAATACCCTATAAAGAAATATCTAACATGTAGAAGCACATATGCTATTTATCTCATCAAATGTCCATGTGCCAGGATTTATATAGGAGAAACGAGCAGGGAGGTAAGAACAAGAATCACTGAACACAAATCCAACATTAGAAACAAAAATATGGAGGCTCCTGTTTCCTGTCACTTCCTCTCCATGGGTCACAACATCAGTCAACTTAGATTTCAAGTTATTGAACAAGTTGACAGACCCAGGAGGGGAGGTGACAGAGACCAGATGCTCAAAAGAAGGGAGATGTTTTGGATAAATAGATTAAACACAATGATACCTGAAGGCTTAAACAAAGATTTTGAATGGTCATTATTTTTTTGACTATGATAGCATATACCTGTAGTAGCAAATTTGATTCTGATATTATAATGTGTATAGGTTTTAATTTTAATTATATGTATATAAATTTGGTTTTAAATTTTCATGTGACAAACATACATAAACAATGAAGATACTAACTCAAAACATAAGAATTTATAGTAAATTTCTTTAGAGAATTTGTCACATGCAATTTTAAATTTTAACCACAAGATGGCACTATTGTGCAATCTGATAGAAATTGGACAGGTATAAAAGACACACCTGTATACTATTCAGTAGACATGATTAAGAACCTGGCATAGGTTTGAAACGTTGTTGATATGATGGACCCTGTAAGAAATGAATAAAGGTCTTTTTTAAAATTCAACTGGTGGCTGGAAAAACACTTCTTCTTGGATATACATTGGGGTCTGGCTAACCCTTTTCCCGTGCCCCACAAGGAAAATAGGTGCTGTCTTTCACTATCATATTAACACTGAAATGGCCATTTTTTCAGCTTTAAAACACGAACACACAACTTGTAATCTACCTGGTAATATTCAAGCCTCATAAAGGTTAGTTAGTGAACATGGATTCTAATGTGTGGCCCCATCCTATGCCTGTATGGTAATGGATCATATTGAAGAAACTGTGGTTTACAATCACCCCTTATTTAAACAGTACTGTTTAGCCTGGTATATAGATGATGTGTTTATTATTTGGCAGGGGCCTCTTGAATGTCTTATACAACTAAAAAAATGATAGATCAGTGCCATTCATACAATTTACATCTAAACAAGACAACACACAAATTGAATTCTTAGATACCCTGGTGTATAAAGAAAAAGGTTATTTAAAAACTGACTTATTTGTTAAGAAAACTGATAGAAATACACTATTACATATGGATAGTGTTCATCCACCAGCTATATTTAAATCTGTGCACAAATCCCAAACTCTACGGGTTGATAGGATCGTATCGGATCTGATTAAAAAAGAAAGCAGACTAAATGAAAGTCAGTCTAAATTTGAAAAATGTGGTTATCCCAATACAGAATCGCTATATGTGAGATCGAATTTCCATAGTAAACACCATAGACTACAAAATGACAGACTCACTTTTGTTAGCACATACAACACTCAGCAATAAGGTACAAGATATACTTAAACAAAAGTGGCATATCCTAAGAGATTCTTGTCCTGACATTAAGGAGTTTAGTCAAATACCTAGAGCAGTATACCACAAAGGTTAAACATGTGGGAGAAGGATAACTAAAGCAGCTGTTAACTCAGATACTAAAGTATCTCCATTATTTGGTAAACCCCAAAATGGTACATTTCCCTGCCTAGGGTGTTCTCATAGTAACAGTGTCATTATGAGTGGAGACTGGAGAGATTTTCCATCCTTATTAATGCTGTAAATTTAAAATACCTGGTTACTATACCTGTAACTCATCTTATGTTGTGTATGCCTTAAATGCCCATGTCGTTTTTCTTATATATAGGTAAGACCACCCAAAAGTATTAGGGATTGTATTGGCCAACATAAATCAAATATCAGAAACACAGGGACAAGAGATCTACCAGTACCGGCTCATTTTTTATGAATGGGTCACCAGGTTAACCAATTACGCTTTATGATGTTAGATCAAATCAAGAAAAAGCCTGGGGGGGGGGGGGGTGATAGACAGAGAGACCTTTTCTATAAAGATGCCAAATGGATATGGAAAATGGACACATAACACCCCAAAGGCATGAATAGGCAATTTGACCTAAATCCAATTCTGTAAATTAATTATTCATATAGTATGGGTGGGCACAGTTACTATATAAAGTTTAATGTTGAATTATATCCTTATATAAGGGAGTGATATGTAGTAGGTGGCTGTGCAATTCTTGCTTCCTTTCAGATTGTTTTAAATCTTGGCCTTCTGAGACACACTAAAAGGGGAAGTATAGGGTTAATATGCTGTTCAAAAATGTTCCCATGTGAGATTGTAACCCCGCCTACCATGAGTGTTCCCATTGGTCCTTGTTTTATTAGTACTGCTATATATTGTCTATATGTGCACTATGTTTTCAGCTTGACAAAGGGGCAGGTGCCCCCAAATGTTGCTGTTCACCTAAATAAAGGTTTTTCACTTTTCCACACCTGAGAGTGCAACATTTCTTTTGGATACCTATTTACTTGGAGCTAGGGGTTTTGCTCTGACTTTGTTTGCACCCACCTTGTTATTTGCTGGACATTAATACATTAAAAGGTGTGCCGGTCCTACAATTTTGCTGATTCTATATGGATCCTAATGAGATTAACAACCATTTTGCTACACTAAACCAAAAGATAGATTATCTTGCAAGAGGGTTGAGTGAAGTACAGGCTGAAAATATAACCCCAAAAATTTAATTTTAAAAGACTTTATGACACCAAAACCCACTAAACCACCAGAACCACACATAAACCCCTCAAACCCTTTCTCAGGGAAAAGGTAAGAATTCAGGGAATTCAAGAATGCCTGTTTACAATGCAACCCTGTACCTATCAAACAGATAGAATAAAAGTATGACTATATCTTTTCTGACTGGTGAACCCTAGGCTTGGGCAAATCTGTTTTTTGAAAATAACAATCCCATTCTGGATTCGTTGGATAAATTCTTCACCGCAATGGCAAGTCTTTATGAGGATTCTAACAAATAGATAAATGCTGAGACTCGTTTACTCTCCTTAAAACAGGCTAAACGTCCCGTTGAGGATTATGTTACAGATTTTCAGATGTGGTCAAAGGATTCCCAATAAAACCAAATCAGTCTAATAAAACAGTTCAGGCTGGGACTTTCTGAAAGCTTGAAAGATGAACTATCTCATCTAGAAATTCCTGAAACTTTGGATGGATTGATTAAAGCTCCATAACTCTGGACCATAGACACAGAGAGAGAAGAGCCAAAAGCTTTTCTTCAGACAGATTTCCTAAAAAACCTTCCACTTATTCTCGTTATAGGTCAATCACCACTTCGACCCTTCAAGGAATTTTGGGCTATAAAAGGTGCATTATCTCAAGATGAAAAGATACGATGATGACTGGACAATCTCTGTTTATATTGTGCCAGCAAGGACCACGTTGTTTCCTCTTACCATCTTGACCCGACAGAAGAAGGATAAGAAAATTACCATTAACTCACTCTTAACACTTAATACAGTTACTCAACTTACTTTGTCTTTGTCATTACAGTGGGATCAACAACACATCAAGACTGATGCCATAGATTTAGGCACTTTTGGTTTGTTTATGGATTTTGATTTTGTTAAGATCAATAAAATCCCCACTGTATTAAAGCATAACCCTTTATTCATGAAGGTTATTGATGACTCCTTCATCCAAAAAGGACCCATTATTCACCACACCATTCCATTACTTCTTACTACATTAGAGGGTCAAACTAAGTACGTATCATTTAACATAATTCCCACTTCTCTTCATACCATACCATACCATTTTAGGTTACCCATAGTTATCCAAATATAATCCAACCATAGATTGGACTCATAACACCATTACTCTCCAATCTCACTACTGCCACAACATTTATTATCCTCATTTCTCCGTCTCAAAACTAGAGGTTCCTATTCCTCCAGTTTATCAGGATTTAAGGGAAGTCTTTGCTATAAAGAAGGCTGGAAATCTACCCCCTCACAGGATCTACGATTGTCCAATTGACACCATACCCGGATCACACATCCCCTTCGGTAAAATATATCTACTGTCATAACAGGATTTTCAACACCTATGTTAATATTTAGATGAAAACCTCAAAAAGGGTTTTATAACTCCCTCCACCTACCCAGCTGCTGCTGGTATTTTTTTTTGTGTAAGGAATAAGGACAATACTTTAAGACCTATAATTGATTAAAGAGCTCTTAATTCCATTAATATTAAAAACCGCTACCCCCTCCCCCTCATACCAGAACTTCTTGAGAGCCTGAATGATCTATACCAAATTAGAATTTAAGAGGGCATATAATTGTATCAGAATGAGAGGGGGAGATGAGTGGATGACTGCATTTAGAACAAGATATGGATTGTTTGAGTATAAGGTAATGCCATTCGGGCTCTGTAATCCCCCAGCAACTTTCCAACACTTCATGAACAACATATTTAGGGATTTAATGGATGTTTGTGTTGTCATCTATCTTGACGACATCCTCACATACTCAAAAAATTGCCAGGATATGAGAAGCGTGTTCAATGGGTCCTTACTTGACTCTGGGATCACAGGCTCTTTGCAAAATTGGAGAAATGGCAGTTCCATGTCAAAAGGATCAAATTCTTGGAATATTTAATTTCTCCTAACAGAATACAAATGGACCCTGAAAAAGTAACAGCAATCACTAACTGTCCAAGACCTACAACTGTCAAATCTCTTCAGAGGTTCGTAGGTTTCTCCAATTTTTACAGGAAATTCATCTCCAACTTCTCAACCATAGGCAAACCCTTAACTAATCTAACTAGAACACACCAAAAATTCATATGGACTTCTGATGCTCAGCTTGCCTTCGATCAATTTTTTACTACAGCTTCAATATTACGTTTACCAAACCATAACTACCAATTCATTGTAGAGGTTGATGCTTCAAACACAGGTAACTCTACGTGCTGCAAATGTCATGAATAGACTGATATATATCAACTACTGATTCTCATTACTTCTACAGACTTTGCTTACACTATCCTCCTTGCATCTGGGACTACTTTCAATGTCTGTGTTATCTTACAGATACATCTAATATCTCAAGCTGCATGTAACAATATATGTGTGTCTAACCTCCACTACCAGCTGTGATACTTGCTAACTGATTAACTAACACTGACAGCTAATCCTGTTATTAGTATCAACTCATACTGAAGCAATCAGATTGTCTTATTTGTCTCCTGTGAAAGGGATCTCTTCCACTGCTACCTTGCAGCTGCCAGCAACCAGAGTCTATTTAACATTATAGATATATACATAAAATAATTCCTTTCTCTATTCTTGATCGCATTTCATCTTTTTGTGATTTAGCTTTGCAGGTTATTATCTACTCTGACTAACTGCTATCTATAGCACTTGCTCATTTAATTCATATTCGGGCAGAAGCTATACATAGCTATGTTTCAAGCTTGAAATCAATTCTAAGTTAAATACTGTGAAACACTCTACATTACTGTTACAACAAAATATTAGTCAGTACCTTACATAATGCCATTAGGAAGGCATGAAATGTCCTACCTTATAAGGTGTACTGCAGCCTCCTACTTTTAGGTAATTAAAAATTGGAAGGGGTGGGGGGCATGCCTAGCATTGTAAGAAGTCCTCCATGATCTGATCTTGCTCTTGAAATCACATGATCACATTAACAATTGTGTGATTTATTTTTCTCCGTATTCAGCATTGCACCAGTAGCTCACAAGAACTGCTGGTGCAACGCCTCCCCCTGCAGACTCGCGGCCAATGGGCCGCCAGCAGGTAGGTGTCAATCAACCCGATCGTACTCAATCGGGTTGAATTGTGACGATTTCTGTCCGCCTGCTCAGAGTCCCCCATGATCTGATCTTGGCCTTGAAATCACATGATCGCCTTAACGATTGTGTGATTTATTTTTTCTGATCTGAACTTTGTTCTGATCTAAGCACTTGCACCCAGCATGAAGGGGTCAATAAATTATGAGGTATGAAATCTACTGTAATTAACTTAAAATAGTTATTTTCAGTTTAGACTAAAATTACATTAAAAGTTCTCTAAACTCACATATCAAGGCCGAATTATCAAATGTCTGTCGGACCTGATCTGACAGTGCGGATCAGGTCCAACAGACATCACTGAATGCGGAGAGCAATACGCTCTCAGTATTCAGCATTGCACCAGTAGCTCACAAGAGCTGCTGGTGCTACACCTCCCCCTGCATACTCGCGGCCAATGGGCCGCCAGCAGGGAGGTGTCAATCAACCCGATCGTACTGTTAAGACCGCTGCTTCATAACTGCTGTTTCTGGCGAGTATGAAGACTCGCCAGAAACACAGGCCCTCAAGCTCTATTCGGAGCTTAATAAATGGGCCTCATCCTCTTCAGTTACGGCTAGATTTAGAGTTTTGTCGGTAAGGACCGGCGTAGCTAACGCCGGCTTTTTTCTGGCTGCACCATAAAAATAACTCTGGTATTGAGAGTCCACATAAAGGCTGCGTTAGGCTCCAAAAAAGGAGCGTAGAGCATATTTAACGCAGCTTCAACTCTCAATACCAGAGTTGCTTACGGACACGGCCAGCCTCAAAAACGTGCTCGTGCACGATTCCCCCATAGGAAACAATGGGGCTGTTTGAGCTGAAAAAAACACCTGCAAAAAAGCCGCGTTCAGCTCCTAACGCAGCCCCATTGTTTGCTATGCGGAAACACTTCCTACGTCTGCACCTAACACTCTAAAATGTACCCCGAGTCTAAACACCCCTAACCTTACATTTATTAACCCCTAATCTGCCGCCCCCGCTATCGCTGACCCCTGCATATTATTATTAACCCCTAATCTGCCGCTCTGTAAACCGCCGCTACTTACATTATCCCTATGTACCCCTAATCTGCTGCCCTAACATCGCCGACCCCTATATTATATTTATTAACCCCTAATCTGCCCCCCACAGCGTCGCCTCCACCTGCCTACACTTATTAACCCCTAATCTGCTGACCGGACCTGAGCGCTACTATAATAAAGTTATTAACTCCTAATCCGCCTCACTAACCCTATAATAAATAGTATTAACCCCTAATCTGCCCTCCCTAACATCGCCGACACCTAACTTCAATTATTAACCCCTAATCTGCCGACTGGAGCTCACCGCTATTCTAATAAATGTATTAACCACTAAAGCTAAGTCTAACACTAACACTAACACCCCCCTAAGTTAAATATAATTTACATCTAACGAAATTAATTATCTCTTATTAAATAAATTATTCCTATTTAAAGCTAAATACTTACCTGTAAAATAAATCCTAATATAGCTACACTATAAATTATAATTATATTATAGCTATTTTAGGATTAATATTTATTTTACAGGTAACTTTGTAATTATTTTAACCAGGTACAATAGCTATTAAATAGTTAATAACTATTTAATAGTTACCTAGTTAAAATAATAACAAAATTACCTGTAAAATAAATCCTAACCTAAGTTACAATTAAACCTAACACTACACTATCATTAAATTAATTAAATAAAATATCTACAATTACCTACAATTAAACCTAACACTACACTATCGTACATTAATTAAATACAATATCTACAAATAACTACAATGAAATAAACTAACTAAAGTACAAAAAATAAAAAAGAACTAAGTTACAAAAAATAAAAAAATATTTACAAACATAAGGAAAATCTTACAACAATTTTAAACTAATTACACCTACTCTAAGCCCCCTAATAAAATAACAAAGCCCCCCAAAATAAAAAATGCTCTACCCTATTCTAAATTACTAAAGTTCAAAGCTCTTTTACCTTACCAGCCCTGAACAGGGCCCTTTGCGGGGCATGCCCCAAGAAGTTCAGCTCTTTTGCCTGTAAAAAAAAACATACAATACCCCCCCAACATTACAACCCACCACCCACATACCCCTAATCTAACCCAAACCCCCCTTAAATAAACCTAACACTAAGCCCCTGAAGATCATCCTACCTTGTCTTCACCATACCAGGTTCACCGATCCGTCCTGGCTCCAAAATCTTCATCCAACCCAAGCGGGGGCTGGCGATCCATCTTCCGGAGGCTGAAGAGGTCCAGAAGAGGCTCCAAAGTCTTCATCCTATCTGGGAAGAAGAGTAGATCCGGACCGTCAACCTTCATCTTCCAAGCGGCATCTTCTATCTTCATCCGATGAGGACCGGCTCCATCCTGAAGACCTCCACCGCGGACCCATCTTCATCCGGCGACATCCAACTGAAGAATGACGGTTCCTTTAAGGGACGTCATCCAAGATGGCGTCCCTCGAATTCCGATTGGCTGATAGGATTCTATCAGCCAATCGGAATTAAGGTAGGAATATTCTGATTGGCTGATGGAATCAGCCAATCAAAATCAAGTTCAATCCGATTGGCTGATCCAATAGAATAGAATAGCGGCGAGATTCGGTCGGCAGATTAGGGGTTAATAATTGAAGTTAGGTGTCGGCGATGTTAGGGAGGGCAGGTTAGGGGTTAATAAATATAATATAGGGGTCGGCGGTGTTAGGGGCAGCAGATTAGGGGTACATAGCTATAATGTAGCTGGTGGCTCTTTGCGGTCGGCAGATTAGGGGTTAATTATTGTAGGTAGGTGGCGGCGACATTGTGGGGGGCAGGTTAGGGGTTAATAAATATAATATAGGGGTCGGCGATGTTAGGGCAGCAGATTAGGAGTACATAGGGATAATGTAGCTGGCGGCGGCGTGCGGACGGCAGATTAGGGGTTAATAAGTGTAGGTAGCTGGCGGCAACGTTGTGGGGGGCAGATTAGGGGTTAATAAATATAATATAGGGGTCGGCGGTGTTAGGGGCAGCAGATTAGGGGTACATAAGGATAACGTAGGTGGCGGTTGGCAGATTAGGGGTTAAAAAAATTTAATCGAGTTGCGGCGATGTGGGGGGACCTCGGTTTAGGGGTACATAGGTAGTTTATGGGTGTTAGTGTACTTTAGAGTACAGTAGTTAAGAGCTTTATGAACCGGCGTTAGCCCAGAAAGCTCTTAACTACTGACTTTTTTCTGCGGCTGGAGTTTTGTCGTTAGATTTCTAACGCTCACTTCAGACACGACTCTAAATACCGTAATTAGAAAAATCCCATTGAAAAGATAGGATACGCAATTTACGTAAGGGGATCTGCGGTATGGAAAAGTTGCGGCTGAAAAGTGAGCGTTAGACCCTTTTTTGAGTGACTCCAAATACCGGAGGTAGCCTAAAACCAGCGTTAGGAGCCTCTAACGCTGGTTTTCACGGCTACCGCCAAACTCTAAATCTAGGCCTCTAGCTCTAAATTTTACTTACCTTGTAAGTCATCAAGCTTCTCAAGCCTCTCCGTTAATGTGAAGGAGCACTAGAAGTAGGAAGGAGGGAGTAGGAGAGAGGACCTAACCTGCTAATAGCAAGCATGGTCAAATTTGTGCTTGGAGTGGAGATGAGATAATGCAGATATAGTCATTTAGATGCCAGCAGAAGCTAATTTCTGTGTGCTGCACTGTGCAAAGGAGTATATAGAGAAAACAAGGCAGCACAGCACATAGAGCTGGGCCTGCCCTGCAATTTGCATACATGAAAATACTGCTACTAGATGCTTCTTAAAATATCTATGTGAGCTGTGTGCAGCTGATCGAGTGTGAAGTTGATTAAGTACTTTAAGGGACATAGGCAAGATGAGCAGGTGCAAATTCTGTCTCAGCCCCATAGCACACATTAGATTCTGTCTGCTTGGTGCCCCTGGCAATACCTGGGTTTTCCTGCCCCTAAAAAGAACTCTGAGTGTGGCATATGTGATACCATATGTCTGGTGCACATATTATTATATAACTAGTATATATATATATATTTTTTATCTTAAATTATATAAATAAACATATATATATATATATATATATATATATTTATTTATTTTTAATATAATTTAAGAGAAACAAAAAAAAGTCAGCTAATATATAGACATACAGTATAGACATTGAACTCTAATATTTTCTATATTTTATGTCATGCCTTTGGAAAAAACAGCAAATAAATTTGATAAAATATTTTATGCATAAAAATGTTTGAGCCAGTTAACGAGAGGAGCACTATCGTTAGCACGAGGAGCATAAACGTGATCATGAGATCACGGTCTACTTTACGCTCAAATCCATATTACAAATTGAAGGCTGTTTAAATTACCACAAATTCTTTGCCCGAATTCGCTGTAATTTACATTACCCATATTTTTTTTGGGTGGCATTGAGTGGCAGTGTCTGCTAGTATTACAAGTTGAAAAAAAATGCGATCGTTCTAACGCAATTGCATTTAACTCTAAAACTTTTGATGCAAACTTTGCCCGGAGGAAACAGAAGTACTAAACTATTCTATTTATCCCTAAACTGACACACACACCCTCATCACAAAGTAACCCACTACACTATTAACTGCTAAACCACCACAACCCAACTCCTAAAATAACCCACTACACTATTAACCGCTAAACCACCACAACCCCGTCGCAAAGTAACCCACTACACGATTAATCCATAAACTGTCACAAACACCATCGCAAAGTAACCCAATAATATCTAAACCCCCTAACCTAACACCCCCTTTTACCCCAAAACATACTAACCTTACCAAAAACAAAAACCTGAAAAAAACAAAAAACCTAACCTTTCCTTTAAAAATAAAAAACCTAACCTTACCTTAAAACTAATAAACCTAACATTACTGGGGAAAAAACTAACAATACCTTTAGAAAAAAAAAAAAAAAAAAAAAAATCCTAACCTTACATTTAAAAACAAAAAAACGAACTTAACCTTTAAATATAATAAACCTAGCCTTACCTTAAAACTAACAAACCTAACATTACTGAAAAAACCTAACATTACAAAAAAAAACATACCATTACAGAAAACAACAAACAAATTACCAAAAATTAAAAAGAGTTATGTATATTCTAAAACCCCACTTATAAATAAAATACCCCAAAATAAAAAACATATACTAACACTAAACTACAACTATAGCCCTTAAAAATTGCCTTTTATAGGGCATTACCCTAAAGTGCTCAAAATATACAATATAACTTTTCCAGAGGCTAATAGCTCCTCTTACAGCAATTAAACAGTTTTCAATGTTGTATAACAGTCCACTTCCCAAGTGGTATACACACAGCGATTTTAATAACAGCATTAAATCTGTATAGCTTTTTTCGCAAACTTGGCTGTGCTGTAATATATCCTTTGGTCCGACCTCACCCGGTCTCTGGATCTGCTCTCCTCCGTATCGAATTCCGTATCCTCTTTCAGGTTGGTCAACTGCTCTGTTTCTCTTGCACTGCCAATCAATGTGAACTTGTGTGCAGTGCTTCACTGTATTGCTTTAGCTAGTGCATCCATCAATCAAGTACCTCTGGCCAATCCTCTATAGGTAACTCCATTCCAAGTGTGCTCACTCAAAGGCCAAACATCAAAGTGAATATAGTAACACGAAGAGTATAACTTTTTTTTTAAATTTTTTATTAATTTTTTTTCTTTTAACAAATAGTCATCAAACAACAATACAACACTGAATATCCTCATATTATAAATGGTAACATGGTTTCTTTCTGCTGGAAACAAAAGAGGTTACAATCATCAACATTATGTCACATTATCGGTAAATTCAAGAGATTAATCATGTAGAAGTAATTATTTCATAAATAGTGATGCAGCAACTCACTTTCCCACCTATCTAGACATGTTCAACATTTAAAGTGTACTGTTGTCAAGTATGGTCCCATGTCCACTAGTGCAGGAGGAACCACATCTGCGAGCAATAAACAGGCAAGTCACTTGGTTGCTATAAATGCTGACAAAATCCATTTATAGAAAAGAACTTGCTGCAATCACCAAAAGAAAATATTGTTGATGTATGGATTAAGCTATGGACATATACAAAACAAGATGGAGGTTTCTACAGGATACATTTTCCATTGCTTACAGAGTAAGCTCACTGGTATAAAGAGGGGGGGTATAGGGGTAGGTCTAAGAAATGTATTACAATAAGGTATATTTCTTTAGCTTGCTGGGCAACCTCTTAGGTATAGGAAGAGGGAGAAGGGACAAAACAGGATGGGGGGAGGGCTGAGCCAGCACAAATCTAGGGGGGTTAGGTTGAGGATTAATAGTAAGGGGATGTAATTATAGTAAACAAAATATAATAAAATGCGGGGGGCTAATAATGAAATCAAATATATATACAAGTAAATGTTTAACGTCTCATGGGAACAGCAAGTATTGCAAGTATAGGGAATAGTAGTGGATATATAATATTGTAGGGAAGATATATAAGTTTTACTCAAAAAGAGTTCTAGAAGGACCTCTTCTCCCTGCATATATAGTTCCTATAATGCCCAACATCTTGTAAATGGTTTCCTTATCCGAATAAATGAAACTTTATCAGACAGGAGTTGAGGTACCATCTAAAGATAGGGGTAGCATTAGGATTAGCCATACGGCATATGCATTGGTATAATTGGTTGGGAATCTTTTCTGTCTAACTGTCATATTATATATTAGGGGTTCACTTTACTTGGGCATTGACTTAAGTCAACAATATTGCATATACAGTACATGCATAAAAAATATAAACAATATACAATATAAATTGCATGACCCCATCAATCCCAACAGAACATGGCTCATGTCAGACAAACAACCTACAACTTAATGAATAATAGTTTAATTACTCAGTATGCCAGGACGAAAGGATGGCCATCTATGGACAGTTGTGTATAGCACTCAAAGAGTGTATTAAACAATATGAAGTCCCCACAGTGGTAACATATTTAGTGGGGGCTATATGGAGCATAATCGTCTCCATTTATCTGTTATATTCATGGTTAAAGGTTAGCAATGCTTCTCATTTCCCTTTACTGGGGTAGGCTAACACTGTTATATGTAATGTAAAGAAATATAAACAATGAACAATATTGGTAACTTAACCTGGGAAAACTTTACGTAGTAAGACTTGCATCAAACAGCAGATCTGTAATATAATGAGTAACAAAATGGTTAATCTATATTCCAGGGCATGGGCATAATTATCTACTAGCAGATATACAAATAATAGTATAATGTCTGAACAATGAACTACAGGTCAATATAAACAAAGTTATAAGGAAATATGGGTTAAGTGAATTTGTTTCCCCCTCTCACTAATTGCAAGCGGACCAACAGTGTAACGGGATAAGCCTGTGACCACAAAGCCCATTAAGAGTATAAATTAGCAATATGAGGTATGCCCCACTATAAAACATGGATTATCTCTTTGGTAAATCTAGTCTGTTATTCTGGGGGAAAATAGTAACTATTTGGCCATCTTGTCTCACTTGTGTTCTAAGGTAGCCCTGGATGTAATAATACAGTAGAGGAACTTTTCTATGTTAGCTTTTTCCCCTTATCTGGTTATAGTTTTATTTGGGAAAGCTTTGTAAAGTGAAGGAGCCCTATTAGATAGTGTTTATTCCTAATATGTATAGGTTATTCAACATTCTAATATAACAAACCTACAGGCTGAACAAAGAGAAAACAATCATTGTAAAGTAAATATTACTAGTAGATGACATAAGATTTCTGGGCATATATGGTTTGCAGTCCCAAGGTGGATAGAGTGGCTTCAGCCCACGTCATCTGTGATGAAGTCTGATTCTTGATTATTTTGCCATTTGGCATTTGGAAGCTGGGGTCTCTGCGGGAGAGGGTCCCATTTCCTAGCTGTAGGGCTCAGTTTCTCTACCCTCATCTGGGTAGGAGTTTGAAGATCCTGAGTTCTAGAGGGCACATTCAATGGAGGATTGGATGATCCTGAGAGGTCATGGAACCACTGATCAAGCAAATCTTTACCTTTAGAAGGGTTGTCCAGTGTGACAAGAGATCCGTTTTTGTGGATAAGCAGCTTAGTCGAGTATCCCCAATGGTATTTTACTCCTTTTCTCCTTAGGATTGTTGTGATGTCCCAAAATGATCCTCTCTTCTTCATGGTGTATTGGAAGAGATCTGGGAAGACCGGTATGTGTCTAACTCTTTCTGGGAGGGAAGTAGTGTTAAAAGCTACTTTAAGTATTTGTTCCTTGTAGTGAAAGCGCACAATAGTATAGCGTGGCTTGTCATTCAGAATATTTCTTCCTCTTGGCAATCTGTGTACTCTGTCTATTAGAGATTCAGACTGACTTGTAGATGGTTTCAAATGTCTACAGTGCTCTAGGATGAAATCATCTAGTTTACTGTTCGCTACTTCTAGTATGCCTCTAAACCTGAGGTTGTTCCACCTTGAGAGGTCCTCTAGGTCCGCAACCTTTGCCTCTATTAGGTCTACATGGTCTACTATGTGCTGTTAGTGAGCTACCAGATTAGCTTGTTCTATAGCTAAGTCCTCCTGCTTGCGCTCTAAAGCTTCGCTGCGCTCACTAATAGCTCCAATATCTCTCCTCCGCTCGGCAACCGACCCTCTGATAGTTTTAGTAAGGGTCTCTTCTAGATTTTTAATTCATTCTGTTTAGGTGTCAACTATTTCTGATGCAGTTGTTCCATCTATCATGGCAGGAGATTTGAGAGAAGAAGAAAGGCCCAATGTTAGGCTTTCAGAGTGAGGATTTTTCCCTAGACCAGGTGAGTTGCTGTCATTCAACACTGCGGTCTTGAAATGGTATGCTAGAGATTTTCTTGGGATCACAGCTGAGTGCTTCTTTTTATTACCTTGTGGCATGATAGCTTCACAGTGTTCCCTTTCGGGTATGTTAGACCCTGTAATAGCCCCCTTGGCTGAAATGGCCCAAGTTATTTAGGCCATAGCTTCGCTTAGGTTTAAGCCGATGAATAAGGCATAGAGGATCTTGAGAAAGATCATTGTCTATGAATCAGGTTTTGACCTTATGTTGTCTCCTATTAAATGTATCTCCCCTCGGGGATAATGTCCCCACTGGACGCAGATGGCAAAGGGATAGTGGATATGACCCACTCCAGTGCATGGAGTGGGAAAGGGTGAGGGGAGACACTAACTGGTAAGATTTAGACTGAGGTATGCAAACTGTAGAGGTCTCCGGTATTTCAGGCAGGTGTAGCGGGGATATCACCTATTTGCAAAGGTACAGTCCTCGTACCAAAAGGGGTCTTTTGTATTTAACAGTTCAAGGGTCCTAAGGTACCTTGTTTCACATGCAGTGTCAGAGTCTTATAGAAGTAATACATTTTATTAGAAATTCAGCAGGACCCCTCTTTATAGTCCGTTGCTGGTTATGGAAGGATGGTTTCCCTGCTGTATAGTAAAGTGTATAAGTGAATTTGAAATTATAGGTAGGTTAACCAGCTGAATGTAGGAATCCCTAGACTGAATAGGGTTTTACAGTCGGCATAGATGCAGGCCCCAAATAAAGAACCCACTCTGCTATATTGTGAGTCAGTCTCAATGTTATGGCCACTTTTGTGTGAGACCGGGCTTCACTTATGTATATGTTTTGGTATAGGGGTTAATAAATGGCACTTATTTAGTTCCTGTGCTGCGTGGTCGGGACTAGTAGGTCACATAAGGCCTCAGTAAAAAAAAAAACAACAAAAAAAAAACTAGTGGGTCCCCGATTTAAGTAAGCCCTTCTTGTACATGATAAACTGAAAAAGTCCCTCAGGGTCCACAACCCCTATGCTAGTATGGTCTGAGAGTTGTTCAGTGTCTATCTACACTTACTTTCAAGAAGTAGGCCTTAGGGCTGGGCAAGATGGCCGCCGTTCGCGCCACATTGCTTCTCTCTCAGAGCGCCCCTCATCAAACCAGTAAGACGCTGGTTCAATCACCCTACAAGACCACCGCTGCACCAGGCAATCAGAGCTAGCACTGAATAAAGTCCGGTAAGTAGCTAGTGCTCTCAGATATTCAGTAGGTTTCAGTCCAGTGTTCCTCCTGAAGCTTCTATTGCCGGATGGTCTTAGCATAGGTCTCTGCATGCAGTGATCCTTCCACCCTTCCACCTCAGCACTGGGTAGAGCCCCGACCCTCCGGTGTCCAGATAGTACAAGCAGGTGCTCAGCAACTGGGGGTGAGATTATTCTTGTGTGCTGTTCTTAGACTCTTGATCTAGTCGGTGGTCAAAGAGCACTGTGAATTTCGTCTGTCGAGGAGCAAACTTTCTCACTGCAAAGCACCTAACCTCATATCACATTAAGGTGTTGTTTATGTGGTGTTTATGTGTAATTTAGTGTAGAGCAGAACCAAGATGTGAGGAGCTCCAAAAAGTTGTGACCATTCAATTCAGTGTCTGTCTCCTTTATTGGAATGTATAGTTAAAATAAACATGCTATAAGCAATCCATAAGGGGTAAAAGAAATTCATATAACATGCTTTAAATCGTCTGACACATTAAGGCTGAGAGTATGGCACAATCGGTGCTTCTTGTGTTACTATATTCACATTGCGCTAAAGTGTCAGCTTTGTTTCTAAACAAAACCTCTAGTGAGAAATCCTGGAAGAAAAGTATTTTATGTCCCTCAAAGGTAAGAGAATGCATTTTCCTGAATGCTCTTAAAATCAAATTTCTTTCCTTGAAAATTAAGGTAGTCAGCTATTACTGACCTGGATTTCCTCTGATTAGCACAAATAAGATTTAAGTCCTTTCCCAATCTATGGGCTCTTTCGATGCAAAGTAACAGCTTATTAGAGCTCAAATCCAATATTCAAAGAAGTGTTTATTCCAAAGAAAAATCTGAGCTCCCCTTGAGTAGTAGTCTCCTCTAGGGATGAACAAATGTTTTGCAACATTCGAATAATTAAACAAATTTGTTTGTTTCGAATTTTAAATGTTTGCATGACATTCTAACATTCGTTTAATGTAATAGTATTTCTGATGCTTTCTTTAAATATAATATTTTATTCAAATTTTCTAATTCAATTCAAATAAGTCAATATTCGAATTCTAAAAATTCTAATTTACATATTTACATTTACAATTTACATTCAAATTTACATATTTGTAATATTCGAATTATGCAAAATTTGTATTCGAAAAGTTTGAATTTACATATTTGTAATAATATTTCTAATGCTTTCTTTAAATGTAATATTTCAGACAATATTCAAAATAGAAACATTTGAATTTATATATTTGTATCCATTATGTATCATTTTACTACATCCCCTGCCACATGAACTATTGAACTTCTGAATAGTAAATTTTCTCTTCTGTGATTCAAATAGAGCATGCATTTTAAGCAACTTTCTAATTTACTCCTATTATCAAAACATAAATCAAAATATAAAATCAAAGCAAAACATAACCACATTGCATGCTATTTATACATCATTCAACATATATTTTGCTTTCATAACACTTCAAAATAATATTTAAATGAATACAGCTACACTATAATTTTGATTATATATATATATTGATAATAAAATGTTTTTTTAATAAATAAAACAATTTAATTAAAATTTGTCATGGCCCCCTGCAAAGCTCTAGATACAATGTCCAGCCCCTCTGCCAGCTGGTGAAATATATCAGCCAGGCTCTGTCTGGGTCCCCTAATCAAGATCTATAAAAAGACAAAAAACTATTTGTTATACAAATTCATTATGAAGATATAGTTGTTTAAAAGTATTATTAAGTTTTTTTTACATTCCTCATCTGGCAGCGCCAGCAAAAAGGCTGGGGCAGGATCCTCCCCTGGTACTTGGTCGTCTGTCAGAGATGAAGCACAAACACAAACTATTGTTAGCATGAGGAATATGTGACAAGGCCTATATTATACACAAAATTGTTGTGGAAAAACTCATAAAAACATTTGAATTCTAAAAATACAAACCATTACATTAACCTGCACCCTGAATGAACCTGTCGGAAAAAAAACATTTTTAATGTCAAATGCTGCAAACATAGCATTATATTTGAAAATTACCTTGGATATCAGGGACGTCCACATCTGTCCCTGGCTCATCCTCTGGACGACCCTCAAGCAGTGTCAATGGCAGCGGGGAGAAGAGCGGTTGCTCCTATGGGTAGCCATTGACACTGGCCTGACATACTGGGGGATTCTTTCTCTCAGCCACCTGAGATCTGTAAAAATATAACGTTTTATGTCAACATTAGATCCATGTGATATTTTTATTTTGTGTAATGTATCTGCAGCTGTAATGCATGTATTCTTTATTTCCTCTGATGAAAATAACAACCTATTTAAAAAAAAAAAAAATATATATATATATATATATATATTACATGCAGTATATATATTTATAAATACATACATATATCCAATATATATATATATATATATATATATATATATATATATATATATATATATATATATATATAACAATATATATATATATATATATATATATATATATTTTATTTTTTTCATGAATTTTTAATCAACCAAATGTACTCGTATTATCAATTTTTCTTCTTTCTATGGATGTCTTTATTTAAAAAATAATGTATTTAAGCTAAGGAGGCAGCCAATTTTAGTTTACAGAACTTTTTTATTGGTGGCTGGCATAAAATTGGTGGCTGCCATTAAGCCACCAATTAGCAAAAACAAAACCCATGTTTTGAAATTAAAATGGGCCTGCAACTAAACTTATATTCTTGGGTTTTCAAATAAAGATATTAACAGAATTAAATAAAATTTATAGGACTACATTACAAAGTCGATTAAAATGTAGTGCTCTATCATGAAATAAAATTTGAGTTTTCTGGGTCATTGAAATATACATAATTTATAAGTATAATACGCAATATAATAGATGCTACTTACAGGCTTTAATGAGCGATTGGAGCGCCTGGTAGTGCTCGTTTTCGCATCTCCAAAGTTCTGAAATCCTCCAGAGGCAACTCTGATGCGACCGCCGGATCCTGGACACCCTTCGCATCTGCCGCATCTTCTCATAGATGATGCGGTCCCTATCTTCATTGCAGATGCCTCGGATTCCTCCTTTCCTCCGCGGGAAGTAGGGGTCCATCCCGTATACTAAGATGACAAGTCCGTATACTAAGATGACCAGCTCACCATCTGTAAATATTGGAGGTCGCGCCATCTTAATCTCCAAAATAACTCTAAAATAATTTTTAAGTGCGACACAACTATCGCAAGTAGAGAGCAATCTGATTGGTTATTGACAGTGGAAAAAAACATATGTTTGATTGGCGGATTATATTCATTATGTGTTCATGACCATTGCTATGTAATCCACACTGAAACTGTAATCTTATTATATAAATATGCGTCTCCAATGACTAAGTTCTGAAAACTATATCCTGTAACATTTTTTTCTCCCTTGCTAATAATTCCTTTATAAAATAAATAAGAATATATATTTACTTACATAAGTGTGTTGAATCAATGTTAACTATTTTGATTGAAGAAGTTATTGATTATATAGCAATATTAATTTTACTGAAAAAAACAAGTTCGTTTTCTAAATCACTTCACTTATCTGGACATTTAATATTATATGTATCACCAATGACACAGCCTGACATTATGTGCAGCACCCCTGATGGAGCAAGCATTGACTGAACAACAGGTATGTT
Source organism: Bombina bombina (assembly GCF_027579735.1). NCBI lineage: Eukaryota > Metazoa > Chordata > Amphibia > Anura > Bombinatoridae > Bombina > Bombina bombina. Next base: position 290,651,284 of record NC_069502.1, on the reverse strand, counting down.
TTTTAATGTTAGATTTTGTTTAATTAAAATGCTCTTACTCGTATGATTGTAAATCGATTTTTAACTCTGTATACACACATTTGTTTTTTTCAGCTGAGGTCTGAAGAGCTTTGGGACACCCTCCAACATCTTTGATTTTCTCCATAAGTAACAAAAACAAGATCAAACATTAATGTTATGTGTGCTTACATTAGCCAAACATTAAATGCCATAATTTTAAAGTTAAAATGTTATTACTGAAGAATATCACAGTCTAAAACAAGAATATTACATTACATTGATTGTTGATATAATCTGTCATTTTATAGTAGTTCTAAGAATAGTATAGTCAAAAGATGATATTCCTCATTTACATAGACCATGCATTTTATATATACATCATAAAATTGTCCTATTGTTAAATATTCTTCTTTCTATTATTATCTTTATTTGAAAAATAATTTAAAGGGTCATAAAACACAAAAAAATACTTTTGTGATTCAGATAGAGAATACAATTTTAAACAACTTTCAATTTTAATTCGATTATTTAATTTGCTTCCTTCTCTTGTTATCCTTTGCTGAAAGGTTTATCTTTGCAAGCTCAGGAGCAGCAAAGAACCTAGGTTCTAACTGCTGATTGGTGGCTGCATATATATACCGATTGTCATTGGCTCACCAATGTGTTCAGTCAGCAACCAGAAGTGCATTGCTGCTCATTCAACAAAGCATAAAGAGAGAATGAAACAAATTAGATAATAGAAGTAAATTAGAAAGTTGTTTAAAATTGTATTCTCTAGCTGAATCATGAATGAACATTTTTTGGTTTCATGTCCCTTTAAACTTAGAAGGAATCACAGGATTGAATCATCACCTGTGTATTGCTTGATGATTGTTTGGCTACATTTCAACACCAATCATCAACTGCTACCTATGTGCTTAACAAAACACAAAACATCTTAGCGTACATTTAAAACAATCTAAACAGAGAACAGAGAAAAATGCTTATTGATTTATTTAGAAAGTTCATTCAAATTGCATGCTCTATCACAATCATTACCCTTCCATTTTAAATAGAATATCCCTTTAACGTCTACAAACATTTCCATTATCCGTATATATATATATATATATATATATATATATATATATATATATATATATATATATATTTATATCTAGATATACGCAAATCAAAAAATAACTTTTTTAATTTGGGAATGTTTATACATGCATGTCCATGTGACTCAGAATAAGATATTCTCAGCGCAACAGCATTTTCAATACTGAAGCTTCTCACAGCACCAGTGGGGCTTGTATCACGTCAGTAATTAAGAAAAAAAAGTTAAAAAAAGCTCTTTTAGTTCCCTTAACCAGTGCTTTGTTGAAAATGCTTTTGCACAGTGAATACTTAAATACACTTTTGAAACTGCTATAGCTTTTATTAGAAGCACTTTTGTTACTACATTTATATAGCAAAAATAATGCTGTTTTTAATAAATGAGATGCATTCATTTGGATTAAAAACTTTGATGGAGTATCCCTTTAAGATAACATTAACTATTGGAATCGTGCATGTTAAAATACAGTGTCTTACATTTATAATCTCAATATGAATCATGGAAGCTATATGTTTAATTTCATATGCCTTTACTTTAATCTTTCACTTTAAATTACGTGTGATTATAATATTTTTTTTCCTTCCCATTTCTTTAGATATTGAACATGCGCATAATGTATCGGAGGAGATCACCAGTTGTGTTCAACAGATGAGAAATACTTTGGAGGAGGAGGAGTCCCTGGGAGAGATGCAATATCCAGAATCCCAGGAGCAGGGAATATCCCAGGGGACATCTTATACAGAGGTTCTCATCTGTGCTGCCCCTCCTGCCCCAGAAGACCCAGCTGCTCTGGACCCTGGTGCCCCTCCTGCACCTGTTGCTTATGCCCCAGAAGCTCGTGGTCATGCTGATCCTGGCCACAAACTGCCTCTCATCAATGATGATGAGGCAGTTCATGAAATGTTAAATCTGGCCAGGGAGTACAGGGCTGATCACCATGAGTTGCAATACAGGGCTGATCACCTTGAGTTGCATGGGGCATTAAGATTATCTGTTGAGCAACATGGGCAGATATTAGAGAGGGGCTTTCAAGTAGATAGGGAAAGATTAGATTTAGAGAGGGAAAGACTGAGAATAGAAACAGGTAGAATAGATTTAGAGAGGTAAATATTTGTATATGAAAGGATGAGGAATAGTAAAAGATTAGAATTAGAGAGGGATAGATTCTTATAAGAAAGGCAGAGGGATAGTGATAGGATACATTTAGGTAGGGAGAGATTAGAAGTAGACAGGGTCAGGGTAGCTGTAGAGCAGGGAGAATTACATAGTCGGGGGAGGGCAGACAAAGACAACCAGATTTTTAAGTGTCATCTTTTTTTAATGTATAGCAGCAGAGATCTCCCCCACTGTCTCCTTCTGCCTAAAAAAGAATGAAAGAGTAGGGTTTTAATTTTGTTCTGGTATATTAATTTATTTTAAATATAATTTATTTGATTTATATTTTTTACAATTTAATTCTGAATATATGAATAAAAATATATTCAAACTAATAAATGTGTTTGTTTGTTATCACTTTATTCACATAATAAAAATGTTACAAATGATTGTTGATCAAATTCAATGCATGGTTAATATATACTTTTCTCCGCTTATTAAAGGGTCAATCTACGCCATATATTTTTGGGGTTTAAATTTAAAAAAATAATAAATAAAAAGATTATATAGTCTTGACTTTGGCATAAATAACTAACTTCTATTAAGGGTTAAATGAATAAAAAAAATTAACTTCAGGAGTGATAAATAGCATGTGATAGTAGAGTAATTTAAAATGTAATTAGATTGTGTAAATGTATTAATTCTCATGTTTCCTTATTTTAAAAATGTATGGCTTTTTCATTAAAGGGACACTGAACACCAACAAATAATTTTAAAACTCATATAGAGCATGCAATAATAAGAAACTATATAATTTTCTAATTTTATCAATTTATATTTGTCCTCTAGCTATCTTTATTTGAAAAATAAAGCATCTAAGATAAGGATAGTGTTCATTATTGGTTCTTAACCATGGACAACACTTGTTTAATGGTAGATGCATTTTTCAACAAATCTGCAAAAATGACCCATGTTAGGAAACAAAAAAAGTCACATTTTTAAATATTACAATCTTGTTTTTCAAATACAGATAGCAAGATAATTATAATGAATAGCCGATTTTCGAAAATCTCTCTCTCTCTCTCTCTCTCTCTCTCTCTCTCTCTCTTTCTCTCTCGCTTTCTCTCTCTTTTTCTCTTTCACTTTCTATTCTCTCTCTTCTCTCACCAATTTTGTTTGTTCTCTTGGTATTCTTTGTTGAAAGCTAAACCTAGGAAGGCTCATATGATAATTTCTAAGCACTTGAAGGCCACCTCTTCTCACATGTTGTTTATTTTCTCATCACAACAGGGGAGAGCTAGTTTATGAAAACCATATAGATAACATTGTGATCATGCCCATGGATTGTAGCAGACACTCCACTAATTTGCTAAAATGAAAGTCAATAGATAATAAATAAAATGTCATGTGATCAGGGGGCTGTCAGAATATGCTTAGATAAAAGTTAATCACAGAGGGAAAAAGTATATAAATTTAACAGTGTTGGTAATGCTAAGCTGGGGAATGGATAATAAAAGGAATTACCTATATTTTAAAACAACAAAATATCTGGTGTTGACTGTCACTTTAAGCACAGACAGGCCTGGATGCAAGGGCAATATTGAAAACTAGTAAAAAAAAAATTTTTTAAAAAAATACACAGAGAAAGTACATAACTCACTCACAATCTCTCAGCTAAGATGAAAATCAATAATTGAAGGGTTAGTTACCAAATTTAGACAAATAGTACAAGCATGGGTACCTCGTCAAGGCCCCTTCCAAAACTTGTGTCCCCCTAAAGCTGCCACACAATGTAAGCTCTCAATCCAACAAACTGTGAAGAACTGAAGGGTGCACAGGTAAATAAACCTTCTATTTTTTTAAAAAAAAACTTAGATGAGAGATTGCAAATGAGTGCAGGACATTCTCTGTGTATTATATAAATATACACACACACACACACACACACATATATATATATATATATATATATATATATATATATATATATATATATTTATATGGTAGAAGAAGGGAGGGGCGCACAGAAAGACCAGATCCTAGTGCAGTATATTATGGCAGCTTAGTAAAACACACACACTTATATACAGGTGGGCACTCACTTGGTACAACCTCAATGGAGGCTCTGTATAGCCTGAGGTAGATGCTAGAGTTGCTTCCCTCTGTTCAGCATAGCAGTCTGCTTCCCCTTTAAGACAGGTGTTTTCTCTCTCCTTCTATTCAAAGGACCTGTCCGTCTCTCCCTAGCTTCAAGCTATGCAGATAATTCTATGTGCATTAGGACATTCTGTTTAGTAATGTGCATTAGTCTCTGTGTTATATATATATATATATATATACCCACATATATATGTATACATATATATATATATATTTATATTTTATATATATATATATATATATATATATATATATATATATATATATATACTTTATATATAGTCATTGTCTTACACATTTATTAATTTCTAAACCTGTAGTGCATTGCTGCTCGCTCAACAAATGATAGCAATGGAATGAATAAAAGTTTTTGTTATAGGTAAAATGTTAAGTTGTTTAAAGGGACAGTGAAGTATGACACAAATATTTCCAGATTTAAATAGGGAATTTATTTTAAAAAAAATCAAATTTACTTTTATCACCAATTGTGATTTGTTCTTTTTGTATACTTAGTTGAAAGCTAAACCTAGGAGGTTCATATGCTAATTCTTAGACCTTGAAGCCTCTATTCTGAAATCATTTAGACCACTAGAGGTCATTAGTTAGTATGTTTCATATAGATAACATTGAGCTCATGCATGTTAAGTTACCCTGAAGATAACAGTGATTGGCTAAAATGCAAGTCTGTCTAAAGAGCTGAAATAAGTGGGCATTTTGCAAAAGCCTAGATAGAAGGTAAACACAGAGGTAAACATGGTATTGCTATAACTTTAAAAAGAAAAACAGAGTCAAATGTACACGAAAAATTTTTTATTTGAAGATATTTTTTTAAAGATCTCTTTTTCAAAAACTTTACATTGAACAATTGCAAGATCAACAAAATTAACCACTTTCAATCAATGGCAAGACAGTTATATACAATATCATTTTGTAGATATTTAAATGACAATTATTGCAAAAACATTATCCAAAATATATCATCTTTTGGATTAAAAAGTATATTGTAAAGTTATAATGAATACATAAAAATACTGTATGTTGCACTGTCAGTACTGGCAACATTATTTCCCCAAAACTGCCTGTATATAGTCCACTCGAGCTTGGACTCCCCTAGCATCATTGTCCTCTAATTGAGGTAGATGCTCACCATACTCAGGGACATCCAAGCTCTCCAGAGCTACGTATATCAGGGATTGTAAAGGCAATGTTGTGCAACATACAGCATATAAGGAAAATCAAGGAGACTTTAAAGGGGGCATACTGAAGAACCCCACTAGAGATGTCCTCTTCAATATGCCAAAGGTGTGCTCAATCACTGATCGGGTGGCGATTTGTGCCTCATTGTAGCGTACCTCTTCCAGTCCATTGGGGTTTTGGACGGGTGTGAACAGCCACGGAAGACACGAATATCCAGAATCACCTGCGTAAAAGAAATAAAGCATTGATATTAGCATTCAGAATGACTAAAATATATAATAGATATATGTTTGAGTATATAAGAGATATTTACCTATCAGGATTCCCTCTGGCATTTGTCTCTCCTGGAACCGATGGAAGATGGCAGAATTACAGAGGACGAAGGAATCGTGGTTGGAGCCAGGGAGTCCAGAGCATACACTCAACATGGCATTGCAGATGACCTGGATATTCAGTGAGTGGTTGTCTTTCCTGTTCCGGTATGGCTCCTCTCTACCCCTGGGAGGCTGCACCAATATATGCATGCAATCTATGGCCCCCAATACTTTTGGCAACCCAGGAAGCTGATAAAACAGGAGCTTGACAGCATGCCACTCCTCAGGTGTATTGGGGAAGTGGACATGATGGACTAGGCATTGGTGCAAGGCATTCAGGACAACCTTTAGATGACATGACAAGGTTGCCTGGCTCATACCCACGCCTAGACCTGTCACAGCCTGGAATGATCCAGTTGCCAAAAAATAGATGACCGCTAGTAATTTTACCATCCCAGGGATTGCCCTAGTCTTTGTCGTGAGTGGCTCAAGGGATTTCTTGATTTTGACATAGAGCCTCTCAATAGAAGCCCTATTTAGTTGAAATCTACGGATCACCTCTCGATCACTGTGGGCATTGAGACCAACCCTAGGAAGGAACACCCTCAGCACCCGCTAGCATCTTCGTTGTTGCACAACCACAGCCATCAACACCCGCATTTAGTATGTCCAATAATAATGAAATGAAGTGATTGAAAGCCCTTTTTGTAATGCAAAGTTCTACAGCTGTGAATGATTGCTGTAATTGATTGAATAAATGATGCGCAACACATTACATAACAAATGAATTGCAGAATTTCAGTATTATTGCATCATTTGACGAGCAAATTGATTGAATAATTCATGCACCACACGACAATTGACATAATTTCGGTATTATTGCGTCATTTGACAAGCAAATGAATTGAATAATTTATGCACCACATGACAATTGACAGAATTTCTGTTTTATTGCGTCATTTGACGAGCACAATGTTATGTATAAAATTATATGTATAGAATTAGATCATACAGGTGAGTTCACCGGCTGTAAATAATGCAGGTGTATTCTTTGTGCAATTAACTAAATTACTTATGAACAACACATGAGGAATTAGCTATGGTTGGAATTATAAGCCTGATTTTCTGTGTTTGGATGGCAGCGTTGTGGAGGCTTAAAAGGTTAGTGATTATTGTGTTTTTGGAATACAATATTAAAGAACAATGTGATGTATTAACATTGACAAACATAACTTAGAAACAGAAATTCAATAATTTGTGCAACCGTTTCAAATGTCTTGCTATCCTTTGTAAGATTGAGAATGCCATTTTAAATTTATTTTTCATGTACTTAGTATGCAACAGTTTTGATTGTCTTGCTATCCTTATTTTGAAAATATTTGACAATTGAATTACTGGCCTTTTAAGCCTCCACAATGCTGCCATCCAAACACAGAAAATCAGAGTTCAGATTTAATCCATAGCTAAATACTTATGTGTTGTGCATAAGTAATTTATTGAATTGCAAAAAAAATACGCCTGCATTTATTACAGCTGCATTTATTACAGCTGGTGAACCTACACAGTCGAATGCCATTTTAAAATCATTTCAATGTATTTTGCCTGCCACTGTTTTCATTCTCTTGCTATCCTTCGTTAAAAATATTTGCAGAGTGTATTGAAGAATAATGTAGAGTATCACCATTGCAAAAGATGACAGAAAGGAAATGCTATTTAATAACTTTGTATTGGTGACATTTGTCTTTGCAAATTAAACATGGTGCAAATAGATTTTAAATAAATAAATGAAGTTAGCTATATGTTTTGTATTTTATTTTTATCTCTATATCTATTAGTGTGACAATTTTGGGGCAAAACTTTTCAATAAATTTGGAGAAATATTGGCCTCTTGCTTTGTAATGAGAGAAAAAAATTGTAACATAATCCATAAGTAGTAATGTATTTTTTTTTCATTTGTATCCCTATATCTACTAGTGCACCAGATGTGTAGCAATAATATTGTTTGATTTACAAATGTAATAAAGTTTCCAACTTACTTTTATTATGTAATATACTTTATTGTCTTGCAGCATCAAACATAAGATTTCTGTGTTTTCCGACTCCCATTGAGTTCTATGGCATCCGCGACCTGAAGGGAGGTAGATTAAAAACTAGGTACGCTGAGTCAGAAAAGACACGAGCGTAACTGTAGAATTTTTGATAACAGCGTGAGAGCTTCAAGTAGTGTCGATTAGGAGGGCGAAATGAACATGACTCTGCTCGAATTACACAGGTTTTTAACTCGCATCCATCTGTGTCAGATTGAGATTGCGGGACCGTATGTTACGTCACAAATTTCAACATTTGTCGATCTTGACGCTTTGATAACTACGGCGGATCAATCTTGCGACAATTACGACGCATAATCCCATCGTTATTTTCAGTTGACACTTTGATAAATAGACCCCTTAGTGTTAACATTGCTAGATATTCTCAGTGCACCAGCATTTTAAATAGTGCAGCTGCTCAGAACACCAGTGGGGCTTGTATCATGTCAGCAATTAACAAGTTGAGTTATTACCAGATGGTGCAAGCACCTTAGGCTCTCTGAGCAAGTGCTGTGTTTATAATGCTGGTGCATGGTACATACTTAAATACACGTTTGAAACAGCTATATCTTTTATTAGAAGCATTTTTGCAAATACAGTACATGTATTTTACAAAAATGCTTCTATTCAAAACTATAATACATCCACAGGGATTTAAATTTTGGCTGGAATGTCCCCCTAATACAGAAATTGCTGTAGCATGGGATCCCCTGCTCACTCTAGCCTGCATCCCCAGGGTAAGAAGCAACAGTCTTTAGCCATCCATTTGTTAACCTCGCTGCCGCTCACAGGTGGTAAAATTAAAATATCCAACCCATTTGTTTTATTTGACAAACATTGCTCTCACTCCATTGGTTGTCCAATGACTGCCTTGCTTGTTCCAAACATGGGCAGACAGTTTCCCTAGCAAATATTAAGGTGAAATACAGTGAGAAAATACAAGGGAAATTAATCCTTAATGTCAGTTAAGGCTGTATGAACTATTAAATATTTCATTATTTAAATTTGATTTTCAAAGAGTGCATTGTAAGTCTGTGGGAATTTAAATTTAAATGTAATAATGTTAGATTCAAGATTTTAATGTTACCATGTGATGTTCATGTTTTACATTCAATATTTAAAGGTTAACCTTTAATATTAAAATATTAACATTTATTCTATAAAATTTATAATTTGAATGTCACAATTACAATTTTTGCCCGTCCCTATTGATCAGACTGGAGGGTTTCTGGTTCTTATTTGCCTCAAAATGTATATTTCCATAACTAATACATTATAACCAATCACCAAGAGCCTTCAGTAGACAGTTCATATAAAGTTTAATATTAAAATCAATACAGGTCAGTTGTGGAAGGGACTCAATAGGAATTTGTTCCTAAGGACACAACAAATATAAATCTATGCCTTAACATTAAGGTCATGATTTCATTTTCAATTTTTCCTGAGCAATAAATCAGCAATACAATGAAGTGTATTTATTTTATTTTCTGGTTAAGGTTGTTCAGGTTACATAAACTTATGAACACTTTTAGATGCCAGTATCTCTGAGCCAAAATATGATTGTTATACAAATAAATGCAACACAGTCTGCTCCAAGATCTAAATCTTTAACTTTTATTACATTTACAAAACAAATCTCTTTAATAAGTTTCTTGGTGGGAGAGCAATAATATGATATATTTGCCTGTTGTCAAAAAGTTAAAGACTATGTTTAATTATTAAGTAGAAAAAAACAAACAAAAAAACGCTGACATATTAATGTATCATATATATAAATAAAATAATGTTTAGCATATTATATTACATTGGGTAGGAGGGTTAGTTGTTAAGTTAGGTACCTACTAGTATATTAGGGGTTATCACTCCCTCATACCCCTTTTCAGATCAAATTAAAAATAATATTAATATGGTTATAAACATAAACAATAGGAAAAATAATAATAAAAAATAAATTACAGAACAAAGTTCTAAATGTTCCTAGCACACTAAAAGTTTTTTTTTTTTTTTTTTTTAAATGAAGGATTATAATAGTTATATATGAAACACGGTTTTATTTTCTGTCCATTCTAGTCAATTTCTGCAGTATATCAAACTGGCTGAACTTTCATTTCAGTAATTAGCAATTTTTCTGCATTATAATTTAAGGCAATGTGGTTGATTTGAGCAAGTCATGTAATGAGTCATTATACCATACAGAGGCTTTTAAGATAGCCAAAGTGATTTTAAAGAGGTTGCTCTACAAGGTCTAACTATGAGGGTAAAAAATGTCTAAATTAAAAGAACGCCAGACTGCAATCATGGCAGTAAAATAAAGGTGCTCAGTGAGAAGTCCTATTACAATCAGAAAAGAAAAGAAGCAGATCTCTATCTTGTGCACAGAAGCAGAGGAAATGATGAATACCTTAGGTACCTCATTCCGTGCAAAATCAATCTTTCACTGTCAATGTTAAATGAACTAATTTGTTCACAAATCTGCTTAGTCAGTTTAGAAGTATACTCAATTCAACCATATTAGCAAATCCTTTAATCTTGACTAGTCCACTGAGTAAGAAATCTGGAAATGTGTTTAATATGACTGGACATATCTAGCAGGATAAGAATTGATTCTTTTAATTACTGTCCAATCAAGTTATAGCTAATTCTCTTACTGAACTCTTGACCCATTGGTACATTAAGTATTTTTTGTAACTGATGGTCCTGCCATGTAAAAATATGTTGTCTATGTGTTATTACACTCTCCATCTCTGAGTAATCTATCAGCGCTTAAATAAAAATATAATCATTAAAAACATGATTATGTTGACCTCTTTATAATGAACTAGAATCAGCAAAATTTATATCTAGAGCAAACAAGCCACTATTGTGAGGTGATTATATATATAATGTTTCTGTGTGTGTATATATATATATATAATGTTTCTGTGTGTGTGTATATATATATATAATGTTTCTGTGTGTGTATATATATATATATATATATATATATATAATGTTTCTGTGTGTGTATATATATATACATAATGTTTCTGTGTGTGTATATATATATATATAATGTTTCTGTGTGTGTATATATATATATATACATAATGTTTCTGTGTGTGTATATATATATATATACATAATGTTTCTGTGTGTATATTTATATATATATATATTGATAATGTAGTCATGCTTGGTAAGCAAAAATAAATAAATAAATAAAAAGAAATCATATGAATCAAGAAAACAAGACAAAAATGTTGTCCTTTACACACCTCCTGCATTTCTTTTATGTACCACTTTACTAATAATTTTTTATACTTTTCTATGATTGCAACAGGATTAACTATGTTGCACTTACTACAAGTAGATCAAAGGTTGAAAATGTTTTTATTATTATTATTATTATTATTATTATTAATAATAATAATAATATCATAGTTTAAGAGGTTTAAAACAATGAATGCTAAATTCGGTGCCATTTGTCCAACATATTTACACATATAAACACATAAATACACATAAATACACATAAATACACATAAATACACATATATACACATATATACACACCTATATATACACACCACCAACAAAAAGTATTTTTTAATTAAAGGGACATTCCGTTCAAAATTTAAATGCACATAGATGAATTACATCTTTGAATAGAAACATATTTGCAATATACATGTATTGGCAAAAATGCTTCTAGTAAAAGTTATAACTGTTTTAGTGTTAACATTTGTATCAGCACATGCATGTGAAGCATAGCTAGATATTTTCAGTGCACCATATTAAATACTCTGTTTTAAATGATGCAGCTGCTAAGAGCACCAGTGGGGCTTGTATCATGTCTGCAATTAACAAATTGAGTCATTACCAGACGGTATAAGCACCTTGGGCTCTCTGAGCAAGTGCTGAGTTTAAAATGCTGGTGCACGGTGCAAACTTAAATCCACTCTTGAAACAGCTATAGCTTTTATTAGAAGCATTTTTGCTAATACATTTATAGTACAAAAATCTTTCCATTTTTTTAATAAATGCTATTGCACACTTAATAGACAATAGTATAGCATGAATATAACTTTTATATGCATTGGGAAACAATAAAATATTGTGACTCATTTTATTGCAATATTAGCTTTATTGCGGTGGTCAGGAACTAAACCCACAATATCTCTGAGGTACGACTGCATACATATTTATAGATGAGCAGGGAACCTTGAAATGAGCAATAGCATTGTAACAGTAATGTTAAATATTGCTGTGTGATGCAGCATTGCAAGTGGTGATTTCATGCGGACAGTTTCACCATTTGATAATTTGTCCACCTGCAAGAATGATACATTTTGCCCTAAGTGTACGAGAAAAACTTTCTTTACAACAAAATTATGCAAACGCAAAATCAAATAAGGGCCAGATTATGTGTGGAGCGCTAACAGTTGCATGCGAGCGATATCGGGTTTATCGTGGCTGCGCTCACTTGAGCGCAATTAAATTTAATATGTATTTAATATGCCGTAATCTAGCTGTAAATGTATAAATTCTACTTTCTTAAAAATATATAAAATACAGAGCCATCACTAAAACACACTTTCCCTCACAATCATATTCCACATTTGTAACAAAAGTTCCTCATATATCTACAGTTATGCGGTTAGCGTGGCTTCATAACTGCAAGTATATGGAGAAGAGCAGAGTTTAAACAGAGAAAAAAGAAATCTAGTATATGTGGTTTAGTCTATACTTAGTAACTGTGTGAGTGAACATAGTATTGGAAAATATCAGTATCTATACAACACTCCACATTGGTAGTTTCATAATTAGGGCCTCTTTTTCACACCCAGCAGTCTACATAGCTAGATTAACAGTTCTCAAGCTAAAGTTTGCCTTTATAACATTCTTTGAGTGACCTCACAGTACTGACAAGATTTCTTAGCTATTGGAGTGGAGGTCTTTAGATCATCAATCCCTTAGTGAGAAGGCCAAGTTTATCCTAAGAGTTTTATCTTAAGAGTTTTACATATTGTGATGTTATCTGTACGATATACAGAACTTGCCTAATTATACCAATGTTACTCTACTCATATTTGTCATATGTTATGAGGCTGGATGTTAGTGTCTGTCCAGGTATAGACCAAGTGGCTGTGGAATTATTAAATAACACTTTGATAACACACTGAATAGAACACAGAAAGAGGCTCATGAATGCTATTCTGGAAACTTGATGGTTCAGAAAGAAAGCTTCCTGGGCAACAACTGATAATTCTTTCAAGAACAAGGTACTTAGAAGACAGTAGTAAGAAAATACAGATGTTTAGTAGCTAACTGGCAGCATGGTACAGGGTCAGAAGGCAAGGGAAAGTAGTAAGAAGAGGCAGAGTTCTGGTAATTCACTGGCAATGTGGTACAGAGTCAGAAGGCAAGGGAAAGTAGTAAGAAGAGTCAGAAGTCTGGAAAATTTCTTGCAGCATGGTACAGGAATAGTCAAGGTCTAGCAGAAAGTGTTGGGTAGTTAGTTGCTAGGGGGCACTAACAGTCATCAATTGGGCTGAATAAGAGAAATCACTATGCCATATGTCCACACAAAGAGTTTTGCTTACATATGCATAATTTTACACATCATTTTTGCATGCTGTATTTTTTTATTATTTTTCTTGTCTTGAAACATTTTGCAACATGTCGTTTTGTGAGAGTACTTACCCGGACCTCCCGGTCCAGCCCCTCCGATCTCAGTGAATGCAGTGAGAGTGTCTTCCATCTCAGCATCTCACATGGAGGGATGCCGAGACTCCAGATTTTCTTCAGCTGCAGCTGTCTAGGCACTCGTGGCCTTGCACTGTTTAGATTTCAAGGGGCCACTTCTTAATTACAGGAACTCAGGTGTGGGAGTTCGTATAAAAAAATTCACCTAGCCTATAACTCTGAGCTGAGTTATTACCTTACCTATCTTGTTCCTGGCTCCAGAGGCTAAGCATACTTACCTGATACCTGTGTAAGTTCATCTTGTTCCAAAGACCAAGCATACTTATCTTGTATCTGTCTATTCTCACCTTGTTTCAAAGACCAAACATAATTGCCTTGTACCTGTTTATGCTCACCTTGCTCCAGACACTACGCATACTTACATGATACCTGTGTATTCTTACCTTGTTCCAGAGACCAAGCATACTTACCTTGCACCTGCGTATGCTCACCTGGTTCCTGAAAGCAAAGCAGACTAACTTGATACCTGTGTAAGCTCAACTTTTTCCAGAGACCAATAATACTTACCTGAAACCTGTGTAAGTTCATCTTGATCCAAAGACCAAGCATACTTACCTTGTATCTGTGTATGCTCACCTTGTTTCAAAGACCAAACATACTTGCCTTGTACCTGTTTATGCTCACCTTGCTCCAGACACTACACATACTTACATGATACCTGTGTATTCTCACCTTGTTCCAGAGACCAAGCATACTTACCTTGCACCTGCGTATGCTCACCTGGTTCCTGAAAGCCAAGCAGACTAACCTGGTACCTGTGAATACTCACCTTGTTTCTGAAGCTGTACCTATCTGGTATCCCGTGACAGTCTCACCAACAGTACCTGCTGGGTATCCTGTGCCTGCTGAGAAACTTGTGTCTACCATACCAGTGACAGTTCTCCTCCAACCAGCTGTGTTTGCTGTACCTATCTGGTATCCAGTGACATTCTCACCAACTGTACCCTCTGTGCCTGCTGAGAAACCTGTGTCTACCTTACTAGTGACAGCCTTCCTCAATCAGCTGTACCTGCTGCACCTATCTGGCATCCTGTGACAGTCTCACCTGCTGGTATCCTGTGTCTGCTTTTCTCTCATTAACTGTGCCTTCTTTACTTCCAGGTATTCTCTGACAACATCACCATTTACTGTTATATGTAAGCACCATTTTCTATTGGACTTAGTTACTGCAAACTACTAAAGTATTCTGGACTTTAGTGTTTTGCATAAGGCCTATGTTCAAACTTGCTGTTTCTGTGATCTTTAATCTGAACAACCAACTGTTCTTTGCTTATCAATCAGTAAAGCTTCCAGAAAAAACTTTCATTGTTCTGTGTATCTGTTCCTGCATTCTTATATATAAGAATATATAAGTTGCTATATGGTATTGAAAAGAAGGAAGTTACTCTTCTGCACCTGTTTGTATATTATTTTATAAAAAGCCTCCAAAAGAATTAGAAGCTAATGAGTACATAAATCAACCTTTTATGAATCCGGTGTTAATCCTATACACCTCTGGCAGTGTTACATAGTATTGTGAATGCCTACAACTGAGCAGTCACTGTTCTAGTGGTAATTCGGTTAGGTTTGTATTTGAATTTTATTTGCAGTTGTGCAACTGAAACCTCTGTCACTCAAATATTTAAATCACGGTGTGTCCTAGAAATTGTAATAAAATTGTTGCACATTAAATTGCAACAAACGGTGTATATCACAGATGGTTGGTGTGCAGCGCTGTACAAACCCACAAAGTATTGAGAGCTGAGAAATAAGTAAATAAATCGATCTTTGGTTATTCCAGTGTTGCTATTGTATGCCTCTCACAATTTTAAGTGTGATGCGGGAATCCAGACGTGGACCCGTTGCTCAGTGTTCCTAGAGAGATATGGCTGCACCTCACTGACGAGGCCCACAATAGGCCTAAATGTACGTTTGGGGTTTTGCTGTTTCTCTTGTTCAGAGAGGGATTGCCTGGTATTATGGGACTGTACTGTACTGTTAATTCAGGATAAGACTGATATGCTACAGGAAAGTTCTTCTCTGTGAAAGGCACATGTTGAGCAAAAAGAGGCTGCTTCTTGGATGGTAACTAGCCATAGAACAAGCTATTGGCTGTTCCTTCTCAGGCTGAGCGCTTCTCTCTTTTTATTTATGCAAATTATGACTCTTAGGGACATCTCCTTAAGTGTGATGCGGGAATCCAGACGTGGACCCATTGCTCAGTGTGCCTAGAGAGATATGGCTGCACCTCACTGACAAGGTCCACACTAGGCCAAAATGTACGTCTAGGGTATTACTGTTTCTCTTGATCAGAGAGGGATTGCCTGTTATTTTGGGGCTGGACTGCACTAAGTCTGGATCAGACTGATAAGCTACAGGAAAGAGTCTGCTTCTTGGGTGGTAACTAGCCATAGAACAAGCTATTATGCTATTGTTCGTTCCCAGGTTGAGCTCTTCTCTCTTTTTATTTATGCAAATTATGACTCTTAGGGAAGTCTCATTAAGTGTGATGCAGGAATCCAGACATGGACCCGTTGCTCAGTGTGCCTAGAGAGATATACATTAATTCTGGTTACTAAATTATTCACATTATCGTTATAAAAATTTGTATTATTCAGATATAAGCTATTATTCTTTTATTTACAGTGTTATTCTATTGTATTTTAATTGATTATCAAAAAAATGTTTGGTGTAAAAAATTGTATATATGTAAATGTATACATTGCAATATTGTAAAATTTGGTGTCCATTTTTTGACAAGTAAACACATGTACATGTGGTAATTGTGTTATTCTAATATGTATGGGCAACTGAAAGAGTATTTAATTGAATATTGGAAATATACATATGGATATTATTTTTCATCTAATTTCTTGCTGACTGACTTCTTAATAGAGAAATCAGTAAGCATTGATGGTGAATCGGAAATATAATCCAATGAGATATCAAGTGTCCTCTTCCAAATAGATTTTCTTGGTGCAAAAAACTTTGCTCTTGAGGTGATCAAAAGAAAAAGATATATATAAGAGTATGTGCACTAACGGACCTAATTGTACAAAGTGTATGTGACAGAGAGTTGACATGTGATGACAAGTAATACATTGATTTATGGACATATATACATGAATGTCATCTAATGATAATAGTGATCAGTGTTAAGTTGATTGAGGATTATTCTAAGATGAAAACAATGGTGAAAGAAATCAATGTTGATAATTACACCAAGGGTTACATTTAATAAGAGCATAATAAATGTGTTAACTACTGTTAAACAGTGATATCTATAAAATGTGTATTGTGTTAAAAATCCTATCATTGTTATTAACACGTGGGAACATGTGTGGTGATAAAGATAAAAATATAAACGTGTAAAATTAAATTAAAAGTAAGTGCAACATAATGTTGTCAGTGTGATTTATTTGATCTTAGGATTTTCTTTTGATGGTCCAATGGACTTTTGGGGATAATTGTAATATAGTACTGATATTGGATAATGTGGAGAGGATTTACCCAATGCACTTAAACTGTGCATTGAGTTAGTTTTTCTCTCAAATTATTTTACCTACTTGTGTATCTGCCAAAAAGGATGGGCATCAAATAGATATTACATATGATTTATTTCAGGTAGTATCTATTTCTTTATCATTTCCATATGAACATGGAATAGTTATTTTGTTAATTTCCATCTTGTCTCAGCTTTCAATAAAGCATCTCTCAATAGGGGATCAGCTTGCAATTTGGGATCAGTTTGCAATATATGCCAATTCTGTTGGATTATATTTACAATTTGTTTGGTTTGTTGGTTGTAGGTTAATATCAATTGGGTCTTGTCAGGGGTTTTGTTTTTGATTTTCAGCAATTCAGATCTTTGAGTTATTATAGCTCTTCTTTTGGCTGTTTCATCTGAACATTTTCTTTTTAATCTTAAAAATTTGCCTATGGGCAAATAATTTGTGGTGTTCGGCGCATGGGCACTGGTTGAGTGAAGTACATTATTAGTTGCTGTTTCCTTTCTGAATAAATCTGTACTCAATGACCCATCACTCTCTTTGTTAATTTGTAAATTAAGGAATTAAATATTGGTTAAAATTTTGTAGTAGGTTATCTTGATATTCAGATTGTTGATGTTTAGTTTATTTAGAAAGATATCCAGTTCCTCCTCTGTGCCTTCCCACAGAAACAGGATATCATTGATATACCGGATCCAGAGGGGAATATTGTTAGTGTATCAAACTTTTTTAGCAGAAAAGACTGTTTTTTCCTCCCACCAACCTAAAAATAGACTAAAGTAGGTTAGTGCACAGGCAGTACCCATGACTGTAACTTGGGTTTGTAAATAATATTTGTTGTTGAATATGAATAAATTCTTGGTGATTTTAAAACCCTACAAATGAAATTCCAGTCCATTCTCGCAAATGAGGATGAAGAATTAAGGATTATAAACTTAGATAGAATCTTAACTAAACATCCTATGGCCTCTAGTTATCAAGCCGTCAACCTCAAATACGCTTGAATTCTGCAGCGTATTTGTGGTGAGGCTGATTCGCCTTAGTTATCAAGCCCTAGGTACCGGCAAAAGTAGAATTTTGTGACGTAAGCTTCGATCCGCCGGACTCAGTCCGACACAGATCGATTCTTACGTCACTCCAGATGTTCCGCACACAAGTGCGGCACAATCTGACTACTTTTGCTAGTTATCAAAAAACTAGCAGGTACACTCGGCACTTTTCCGGCCCAGCGTACCTAGGGGCGGCGGATCCCATAGGAGTTAATGGGAGTCTAACCATAGCGAAAGTTCATGTTCGCTGCTGCCCGACATCCCATTGATTTCTATGGGAAGTGTCTACACCTAACACCCTAACATGTACCCCGAGTCTAAACACCCCTAATCTGTCCCCCCTACACCGCCGCAACTAAATAAATGTATTACCCCCTAAACCGCCGCACCCGGAGCCCACCGCAACTATACTAAATATGTTAACCCCTAAACCGCCGCTCCGGGAGCCCCCCGCAAACTATACTAAATATGTTAACCCCTAAACCGCCGCTCCCGTTCCACGGCGCAACTATAATATATGTATTAACCCCTAAACCGCCGCTCCCAGACCCTGCCGCCAACTACATTATACCTATTAACCCCTATCCTGCCCCCCTATACTGTCGCCACCTATAATAAAGTTATTAACCCCTATCCTGCGGATCCCGGACCTCGCCACAACTAAATAAATAGTTTAACCCCTAAACCGCTGCTCCCAGACCCCGCCGCAACCTATATTAAACTTATTAACCCCTAATCTGCCCCCCCTACACCGTCACCACCTATAATAAGTTTATTAACCCCTATCCTGCCCCCCTACATCGTCACCACCTATAATAAATTTATTAACCCCTATCCTGCCCCCCCTACACCGTCGCCACCTATAATAAATGTATTAACCCCTATCTTGCCCCCCCCACACCGCCGCCACTGTAATAAAATTATTAACCCCTAAACCCAAGTCTAACACTAACCCTAACACCCCCCTAACTTAAATATTAATTAAATAAATCTAAATAATATTTCTCTTATTAAATAAATTAATCCTATTTAAAACTAAATACTTACCTTTAAAATAAACCCTAATATAGCTACAATATAAATAATAATTATATTGTAGCTATCTTAGGATTTATTTTTATTTTACAGCCATCTTTCAATTTATTTTAACTAGGTACAATAGCTAGTAAATAGTTATTAACTATTTAATAGCTACCTAGCTAAAATAAAGAGACATTTACCTGTAAAATACAAACTAACCTAAGTTACAATTACACCTAACACTACACTATACTTAAATAAATTAATCCTATTTAAAACTAAATACTTACCTGTAAAATAAACCCTAAGATAGCTACAATATAAATAATAATTATATTGTAGCTATTTTAGGATTTATATTTATTTTACAGGTAACTTTGTATTTATTTTAGCTAGTTAGAATAGTTATTAAATAGTTATTAACTATTTAATAACTACCTAGCTAAAAGAAATACAAAATTACCTGTAAAATAAATCCTAACCTAAGTTACAATTAAACCTAACACTACACTATCATTAAATTAATTAAATAAATTAGTTACAAATAACTACAATTAAATTAAATTAAATAAACTAACTAAAGTACAAAAAATAAAAAAGCTAAGTTACAAAAAATAAAAAAAATAAGTTACAAACATTTAAAAAATATTACAATTTTAAGCTACTTACACCTAATCTAAGCCCCCTAATAAAATAACAAAGCCCCCCAAAATAAAAAAATGCCCTACCCTATTCTAAATTAAAAAGTTACCAGCTCTTTTACCTTACCAGCCCTTAAAGGGGCCTTTTGCGGGGCATGCCCCAAAGAATTCTGCTATTTTGCCTGTAAAAAAAAAATACAACCCCCCAACATTAAAACCCACCACCCACATACCCCTAATCTAACCCAAACCCCCTTTAAATAAACCTAACATTACCCCCCTGAAGATCATCCTACCTTGAGTCGTCTTCAGCCAGCCGACCCACCGATGGAACCAAAGAGGATATCCGGAGCGGCAGAAGTCATCATCCAGGCGGTGCTGAAGAAGTCTTCCATCCGATAGAAGTCTTCATCCAGGCAGCATCTTCAATCTTCATCCATTCGGAGCGGAGCGGAGCCATCTTCAGACGAGCCGACGCAGAGCCATCCTCTTCTTCCCGACGACTAACTACGAATGGATATTCCTTTAAGGGACGTCATCCAAGATGTCGTCCCTTCAATTCCAATTGGCTGATAGGATTCTATCAGCTAATCAGAATTAAGGTAGGAAAAATCAGATTTTTCCTACCTTAATTCCGATTGGCTGATAGAATCCTATCAGCCAATCGGAATTGAAGGGACGCCATCTTGGATGACATCCCTTAAAGGAATATTCATTCGTCGGTAGTCGTCGGGAAGAAGAGGATGGCTCCGCATCGGCTCGTCTGAAGATGGCTCCGCTCCACTCCGGATGGATGAAGATTGAAGACGCCGCCTGGATGAAGACTTCTATCGGATGGAAGACTTCTTCAGCGCCGCCTGGATGATGACTTAATCGGATGGAAGACTTCTTCAGCGCTGCCTGGTTGATGACTATCACCTCTTCGGTTCCATCGGTGGGTCGGCTGGCTGAAGACAACTCAAGGTAGGATGATCTTCAGGGGGGTAGTGTTAGGTTTATTTAAGGGGGGTTTGGGTTAGATTAGGGGTTTGTGGGTGGTGTGTTTTAATGTTGGGGGGGTTTGTATTTTTTTTTACAGGCAAAAGAGCAGAATTCTTTGGGGCATGCCCCGCAAAAGGCCCTTTTAAGGGCTGGTAAGGTAAAAGAGCTGGTAACTTTTTAATTTAGAATAGGGTAGGGCATTTTTTTATTTTGGGGGGCTTTGTTATTTTATTAGGGTGTTTAGATTAGGTGTAAGTAGCTTAAAATTGTTGTAATATTTTTTAAATGTTTGTAACTTATTTTTTTATCTTTTGTAACTTAGCTTTTTTTTATTTTTTGTACTTTAGTTAGTTTAATTTAATTTAATTGTAGTAATTTGTAACTAATTTATTTAATTAATTTAATGATAGTGTAGTGTTAGGTGTAATTGTAACTTAGGTTAGGATTTATTTTACAGGTAATTTTGCATTTCTTTTAGCGAGGTAGTTATTAAATAGTTAATAACTATTTAATAACTATTCTAACTAGCTAAAATAAATACAAAGTTACCTGTAAAATAAATATAAATCCTAAAATAGCTACAATATAATTATTATTTATATTGTAGCTATCTTAGGGTTTATTTTACAGGTAAGTATTTAGTTTTAAATAGGAATAATTTATTTAAGTATAGTGTAGTGTTAGGGGTAATTGTAACTTAGGTTAGTTTGTATTTTACAGGTAAATTTCTCTTTATTTTAACTAGGTAGCTATTAAATAGTTAATAACTATTTAATAGCTATTGTACCTAGTTAAAATAAATTGAAAGTTGCCTGTAAAATAAAAATAAATCCTAAGATAGCTACAATATAATTATTTTTTATATTGTAGCTATCTTAGGGTTTATTTTAAAGGTAAGTATTTAGTTTTAAATAGGATTAATTTATTTAATAAGAGAAATATTATTTAGATTTATTTAATTAATATTTAAGTTAGTGGGGTGTTATGGTTAGTGTTAGACTTAGGTTTAGGGGTTAATAATTTTATTACAGTGGTGGCGGTGTAGGGGGGCAGGATAGGGGTTAATAAACTTATTATAGGTGGCGACGGTGTAGGGGGGGCAGATTAGGGGTTAATAAGTTTAATATAGGTTGCGGCGGGGGCCCGGAGTGGCGGTTTAGGGGTTAAACTATTTATTTAGTTGCGGTGAGGTCTGGGATCGTCAGGATATGGGGTTAATAACTTTATTATAAGTGGCTACGTTATAGGGGGGGCATGATAGGGGTTACTAGGTATAATGTAGGTGGCGGCGGTGTCCGGGAGCGGCGGTTTAGGGGTTAATACATTTATAAGAGTTGCGGCGGGGTCTAGGAGCGGCGGTTTAGGGGTTAATAACTATTGAGTTGCGAGGGGCTCCGGGGGCGCCGGTATAGGGGGTAGAACAGTATAGTTAGTGTGGGTGCTTAGTGACAGCTTATCAATAAAGCTGTCAAAAAGCCGAAGAGCAGCGAGATCGAATGAGTGATAACTATCACAGTCTGCTGCTCATCGCCCTGTACTTGGTGCGCGGCTTTTTGACAGCTTTATTGATAACTTAGGTGAAATTTTGAAGGTCCGCGGCGGCGATGGTAGGCAAGCTTAGGCGGGCGTATTGAACTGGCGAAGGCAGGTAAAGTAGACACGTTGATAACTACCCCCTATTAGTCTATTATCCAAGGGTTTATCCTTTTTCCCTAACTCACAATTTTACAAATTTGAAACAAACACATACAACTGTTCCTTCGTAAACTACTCTTAAAAAAGCACTTTTCCAATGAAGAATCTAACAATAGCCCTACAGTATGGTCAAAGGAGGCATTAGATATATTACAAACCCTAGAAGACCTGTTAACTGAACAAGAACTCTCTGAAAAATCTGATTGGCGCAAGGCATTAAAGATCAAATCCAAATATGTTCCAACTAGAAGTACCAGTTTGAATATTGATGTATTCAACCAAATAGTATGTAAAACTATCAACAAACTAGATATTCAATCAACATCTAAAAATCTATCAAGAAATGAAAGAGAAGCTCTTAAAGATATGGAATCCTGTGGTGATGTCATCATCAGAAATGCGAACAAAAGAGGAAATATAGTGGCCTCAGGACATGTATCTAAAAGTAGCAATCTTTCAGTTAAAAAATAAATCCTGTTATAAAGAACTATGGGGCAATCCAGTCTCAACATTCCACCAACAGTATATCAGACTAATTGATCAAGCCAGCAAAAGTGGCCTCATTATCACAAAAGAAAATACATTTCTCAATGTGTTACATCCCAAAACTGCAACATTTTACTTAATTTGAAAGTCCACAAGAACAGTAAACAACCTCCAGATTGACCAATTGTCTCAATTAACGAGAATCTAACCAAAAGGGTGAGTCAATATGTTCACTTAAGATTAAGACAATTCTTCACCCAACTTTCATCTTATGTTAGAGACACAATGGAGGTTTTGCAGTTAATTAAAGATATCAGCATTCCTAAAACCACCTGGTTTGTAACAGCAGATGTGGAGTCATTATATACAAGTATTAATCACAATTTCTGATAGATTTACTTAAGTTTGGTCTTACCAAAAATTACTTCATATTCAACAATAAATATTATTTACAAACCCAAGGTACAGCAATGGGTACTGCCTGTGCTCCCACCTACGCTAATCTATTTTTATGTTGGTGGGAGCAAAAAACAGTCTTCTCTGATGAAAATGATCGATACACTAACAATATTCCCCTGTGGATCTGGTATATTGATGATATCCTGTTCCGTGGGACGGCACAGAGGATTTACAAAATTCACAAAGAGAATGATGGGTCATTGAGTACAGATTTATTCAGAAAGGAAACAGCAACTAATAATGTACATCACTCATCAGTGCCCATGCACCAAACACCACCAAATCTTTGCCCATAGGCAAATTTTTAAGATTAAAAAGAAACTGTTCAGATGAAACAGTCTTCAGAAAGAGAGCACTGGAATTTGAGAACAGGTTATGTCTAAGAAGATAGAGCAGAAGATCTATCCTTAAAGCCAAAGGAAGAGCTATAATAACTCAAAGATCCGAATTGCTGAAAATCAAAAACAAAACCCCTGACAACAAGATCCAATTGATATTAACCTACAACCAAAAAAAACAAACAAATAGTAAATATAATCCATTGGCATATATTGCAAGTTGATCCCCTATTGAGAGACTTGATTGGGGAGAGAGTGGAAATCGGGTATAGGAGAGCAAGACATTTAAAAAGAGATTCTAACCCCAAGTCATTATGCCAACAAGACTAAAAAAATCAAGATCAGTGGAACAAGGATCTTTTTCATTTGGCAATTGCTCCACATGCTGCCACATGATGAGGAAAAAAATTATTACTGACAGGTTTGGAAAGCACCACACAATTAAAACATACATCAGTTGTAATACCACAGGCGTTATTTATGCCCTCCAATGTAAATGTCCATCTACCTATATTGGTATGACTACAAGGAAATTACATACCAGAGTTATGGAACATCTTTGAAACATTTTTAATGCTCCTAAAGAGCTTTCCAAAGACAAAAAAATTACATACAAAATAATTCGAGAGACAAACTAACTCAATGCAAAGTGTAACTGCATAGGTATAATCCTCTCTACATTATGTGATATCAGTACTATATTTTAAGTATCCCCAAAAGTCCATTGGACCATCAAAAGAAAATCCTAAAATCAAAAAAATCACACTGACAACATTATGTTGCACCCACTTTGAATTTAATTTCATGCTTTTATATATTTATCTTTATCACCACACATGTTCCCACTAGAGCAGTGACTGCTCAGTTGTAGGCATTCATAATACTATGTAACACTGTCAGAGGTGTATAGGATTAACACCAGATTAATAAAAGGTTGATTCATGTACTCATCAACATTTAACCCCTTAATGACCACAGCACTTTTCCATTTTCTGTCCGTTTGGGATCAAGGCTATTTTTACATTTTTGCAGTGTTTGTGTTTAGCTGTAATTTTCCTCTTACTTATTTACTGTACCCCCACAAATTATATACTGTTTTTCTCGCCATTAAATTGACTTTCAAAAGATACCATTATTTTCATCATATCTTATAATGTACTATAAACAAAATATATAAAATATGAGGAAAAAATGAAAAAAACACACTTTTTCTAACTTTGACCCCCAAAATCTGTTACACATCTACAACCACCAAAACACACCCATGCTAAATAGTTTTTAAATTTTGTCCTGAGTTTAGAAATACCCAATGTTTACATGTTCTTTGCTTTTTTTGCACGTTATAGGGCCATAAATACAAGTAGCACTTTGCTATTTTCAAACCACTTATTTTTAAAATTAGCGCTAGTTACATTGGAACACTTAATATATCTTTCAGGAATCCCTGAATATCCATTAACATGTATATATTTTTTTTTAGAAGACATCCCAAAGTATTGATCTAGGCCCATTGTGGTATATTTCATGCCACCATTTTACCGTGAAATGTGATCAAATACAAAAATTCAATCACTTTTTAACAAATGTTTTCACAAACTTTCGGTTTCTTATTGAAATTATTTACAAACAGCTTGTGCAATTATGGCATAAATGGTTGTAAATGCTTCTCTGGAATCCCCTTTGTTCAGAAATAGCAGACATATATGGCTTTGGCTTTGGTTTTTGGTAATTAAAAGGCCGCTAAATGCCACTGTGCACCACATGTGTATTATGCCCAGCAGTGAAGGGGTTAATTAGGGAGCATGTAGGGAGCTTTTTGGGGAAATTTTAGCTTTAGTGTAGTGTAGTAAACAACCCAAAGTATTGATCTAGGCCCATTTTGGTATATTTCATGCCACCATTTCACCGCCAAATGCGATCAAATAAAAAAAAACTTCACATTTTTCACAATTTTAGGTTTCTCACTGAAATCATTTACAAACAGCTTGTGCAATTATAGTACAAATGGTTGTAAATGCTTCTCTGGGATCCCCTTTGTTCAGAAATAGCAGACATATATGGCTTTGGTATTGCTTTTTGGTAATTAGAAGGACGCTAAATGCCGCTGTGCACCACACGTGTATTATGCCCAGCAGTGCAGGGGTTAATTAGGGAGTATGAAGGGAGCTTGTAGGGTTAATTTTAGCTTTAGTGTAGTGTAGTAGACAACCCAAAGTATTGATCTAGGCCCATTTTGGTATATTTCATGCCACCATTTTGCGGCCAAATGTGATCAAATAAAAAAAATCGTTCCTTTTTTCACAAACTTTTTCACAAACTTTAGGTTTCTCACTAAAATTATTTACAAACAGCTTGTGAAATTATGGCACAAATGGTTCTAAATGCTTCTCTGGGATCCCCTTTGTTCATAAATAGCAGACATATATGGCTTTGGCGTTGCTTTTTGGTAATTAGAAGGCCGCTAAATGCCGCTGCGCATCACACGTGTATTATGGCTAGCAGTGAAGGGGTTAATTAGGTAGCTTGTAGGGAGATCGCTAATTTTGCTAATTTTAGCTTTAGTGTAGAGATCAGCCTCCCACCTGAAACATCAGACCCCCTGATCCCTCCCAAACAGCTCTCTTCCCTCCCCCACCCCACAATTGTTCCCGCCATCTTAAGTATTGGCAGAAAGTCTGCCAGTGCTAAAATAAAAGGTATATTTGGGCTTTTTTGTGTGTTTTTATCATATTTACATATGCTGCTATGTAGGATCCCCCATTAGCCCCCAACCTCACTGATCCTTCACCAGTGATCCCCATCTACGTTAATGGGCGCCATCTTGGGTACTGGCAGGTGTCTGCCAGTACCCAGTTTAGAAAAAAAATATGCTTTCTTTTAAAAATGTTTGCCAACCCCTTCCAGATCCCTTAGATGCTTTTTGAATTGTTAAATACCCCAGGTTTTTTTCAACTTTAACATTAACATTTTCTGTAGTGTAGCGGTTCCCACCCTCTCCCGCCCTGTGCACGTGCCCGCCCGCAGCCCCCGTGCATGTGCGCATGTCCGTGCGAGCCCCAGACATTCCCGCCCCCCATCCCGCCCCCCATCCCGCCCCCCACCACATCACACGACCCATCGATGGCCGCCCACCCGCCTCCCATGTCGGCTTCCACCCACCAACGATAGTGGCCATCGATGTCCGGTGCAGTGAAGGCCACAGAGTGTCTCTTTCTGCATTGGATGGCCATGCAGGGTTATTGCAGGATGCCTCGCTATCGAGGCATCACTGCAATAACCAGAAAGCGACTGGAAGCGATCAGGATCGCTTCCACCGCTTTCAGAGACTGAGGACGTGCAGGGTTCGTCCACGGTTGTTAAGGGTATTTTTTTGGAGGACGTACCCTGCACGTCCTCTGTCTTTAAGGGGTTAATTCTTTTGGAGGCTTTTTATAACATAATATATCAACAAGTGCATAAGAGTAATAGCAGATTAATAAAAGGTTGATTTATGTACTCACTAGCCTCTAACTTCCTGCAGGCTTTTTAAATACCATATACCAACTAAATGTGAATAATACCAATCTGCCTATTGTAATTCACTTTGTTGCAATTGTACAATACTGTTAAACAACCACATTTATCTATTAACACTTTATTAAGTCAGATTTATCATACTGGCACAATATAGGAATCCAATATTTATCCCTTACCTAAACCTATTTCTACTTGAAAATATACACCATAAAGGTAGGATATTATACCCAACTGGTAAAAAGGATCTATAATACTTTACATATCAGCTATCTATGCCGGTGTGAAGTTGTCAAATATCTGGTATAGAGGATCCTAGTGGTTGCTTGTACTCCGTAACACCCTGATATTTTAACTTTGATTGATTGATTTATGTACTCATTAGCTTCTAATTTTTTTGGAGGCTTTTTATAACATAATATACAAACAGGTGCAGAAGAGTAACTTCCTTCTTTTCAATACCATATACCAACTAAACGTGAATAATACCAATCTGCCTATTGCAATTCACTTTGTAGCAATTGTACAATACTGTTAAACAACCACATTTATCCATTAACCCTTTATTAAGTTGGATTCATCTTACTGGCACAATATAGGAATCCAATATTTATCCCTTACCTAAACCTATTTCTACTTGAAAATATATACCATACAGGTTGATATTATACCCAACTGGTAAAAAGGATAACTCTAGTACTTTTTATATCAGCTATCTATGCCGGTGTAAAGTTGTCAAATATCTGGTATAGAGGATCCTAGTGGTTGCTGGTACTCCATAGAACCCTGATATTTTAACTTTGATGAGTCCAGTGTTGACTGTTACTCCACCAAAAGTATATAAGGTTCAAATATACCATTAAATACACCACCAGCTATTCTGCTATAGGTTTCATCTGATCACCAGTGGTGCAGAAATTGCATTTTGATAACGCATCCTAGAATCCCATTTGTGTTTTTAATTTCACACATCTGTTTTAATTAATGCAATAAAAGCTATGTTTTAATTATAGACTAGGTCTTCTACCCCTTGCAAAACAATGTACTCAATATAAGGGGAGACAGAAGTGCTATATATGTGCATACTTTTTGGTAAAACTTCTTTGACTCAATACTGTCAATTTTGCATATGCACGAGCACTCTAGCCTGAATGTACACTATAATATAAACTATATAGGGCATCCCCATATTATCTGTGTAGTGCTACTGCAACCCGTTGTTTGTGCAACTTCTCTATACTCATCTTACTTGACCTCTCAGCTGCCTTCGACACAGTTGACCACCCCCTCCTCCTACAGACCATTAGCTCTTTTGGCCTCTGTGATACTCCTATCTTTCTCACAGGTCTTTTTCTGTGTCATTTGCCAGCGACTCCTCCTCTCCAATTTCTCTGTCTGTTGGAGTACTTTAAGGTTCTGGATCCTTTACTCTTCTCCATGTATACTTCTTCACTGGGTAAACTTATCAACAGTTATGGCTTCAAATATCACCTCTATGCTGATGACACCTGGATCTACCTCTCCACCCCTGCTCTCTCTCCCTCTGTCCTTTCTTATGTCAGTGACTGCTTATCTCTTATTTCTTCCTGGAAGGCCTCTCACCACCTAAAGATTTCATGTACAAGACTGAGCTCCTTCTAATCCCCCCCTCAAGCTCTACGCTGACTTTTGACTTCTCTATAACTTTCGACAGCATCACCATTTTCACATCGCACCAAGCCTGCTGCCTCGGAGTTACACTTGACTCAAATCTATCCTTTGTCCCCTTTGGGGTGCAATACGTAGGGCATACCTGTTGCACTGTTAGAACTAGGTGGAATTAACATTTATATAATATGAAAAAGCAAATTTAACCACACAGTGTAGCTGCCTATTGCTTTTACCATCATAAAAGCCATAGTAATATTTTTCCATTACTCCTATTGAACAGATTGCCCCCTCCTTGAGTTACAATAGGTTCCATCAGTTAAGACAAAGATAAACCTACTGGATTTATAAATTACAAACTCTTAGTCCAGTAGGTCTGAACATAAATGTTGATCTTGCAGCTTTTGACACATGATGGAAATATTATCTTACAATATCAACATAACCTTATTTATTTAAAGGGACAGTCTAGGCCAAAATAAACTTTCATAATTCAGATAGAGCATGTAATTTTAAACAATTTTCCAATTTACTTTTATCACCAATTTTGCTTTGTTCTCTTAGTATTCTTAGTTGAAAGCTTAACCTAGGAGGTTCATATGCTAATTTCTTAGACCTTGAAGCCCACCTCTTTCAGATTGCATTTTAACAGTTTTTCACCACTAGAGGGTGTTAGTTCACATATTTCATATAGATAACACTGTGCTCGTGCACGAGAAGTTATCTGGGAGCAGGCACTGATTGGCTAGTCTGCAAGTCTGTCAAAAGAACTGACAAAAGGGGCAGTTTGCAGAGGCTTAGATACAAGATAATCACAGAGGTTAAAAGTATATTATTATAACTGTGTTGGTTATGCAAAACTGGGAAATGGGTAATAAAGGGATTATCTATCTTTTAAAACAATAAAAATGCTGGTGTAGACTGTCCCTTTAAATATATTAGTGGAACACACCTTATGCTATACTAATATGATCACACACATTCTTACACTTCTTTTTTAGCATTCTCCCTCTTCCCAGACATATATTGTTTTTGACTACTGCTCGACATAGCAACATAATTCACTATTAATGTTTAGATTACTTATATGTATTCATTACCATGCATTGATCGCTTGCATTATGCTTTCACAATTAGCAACAAGCTGAAATGTATCACTTTTTTATCTTATCTTTACATTCTTCTTTTATCATTATCTACATATCCTAATGAGTTTCCATCATTACATTATATAGAAAGGCGATATATACATACCAACATTAGTATTATTAATACTTCCAGTGCACATTTGTTATCTTTTTATTTTATAATTGCACCAGCAGTTTTTGTGAACTGATGGTGCAATTCTGCCTCCTGCAGATTTGCGGCCAATCGGGGGGGGGGGGGGTGTCAGTCAACCCGATCGTATTCGGGTTGATTTCTGTCCGCCGCCTCAGAGCAGGCGGACAAGTTATGGAGCAGAGGTCTCTAAATAAGTTTCCATACGGAGCTTGGTAAATATGCCCCTTAGACTGGACAGATACCCCTCTAATAAGAATTCAATGTAGATTAGAGGACAGCTTGAATGTAATTCAGAAAGCACATTGTGTATATATATACAATGTGTATGTATACAATGTGTATGTGTATGTATACAATGTATATGTGTATGTATACAATGTGTATGTGTATGTATACAATGTATATGTGTATGTATACAATGTATATGTGTATGTATACAATGTATATGTGTATGTATACAATGTGTATGTGTATGTATACAATGCATATGTGTATGTATACAATGTGTATGTGTATGTATACAATGTATATGTGTATGTATACAATGTGTATGTGTATGTATACAATGCATATGTGTATGTATACAATGTGTATGTATACAATGTATATGTGTATGTATACAATGTATATGTGTATGTATACAATGTGTATGTGTATATATACAATGTGTATGTGTATATATACAATGTGTATGTGTATGTATACAATGTATATGTGTATGTATACAATGTATATGTGTATGTATACAATGTGTATGTGTATGTATACAATGTATATGTGTATGTATACAATGTATATGTGTATGTATACAATGCGTATGTGTATATATACAATGTGTATGTGTATATATACAATGTGTATGTGTATGTATACAATGTATATGTGTATATATACAATGTATATGTGTATGTATACAATGTGTATGTGTATATATACAATGTGTATGTGTATACATACAATGTGTATGTGTATGTATACAATGTGTATGTGTATGTATACAATGTGTATGTGTATATATACAATGTGTATGTGTATATATACAATGTGTATGTGTATGTATACAATGTGTATGTGTATGTATACAATGTATATGTGTATGTATACAATGTGTATGTGTATGTATACAATGTGTATGTGTATGTATACAATGTATATGTATATGTATATATATATATATATATATATATTTAAACTACTATAATTTTTTAAAAATATAAATTTTGCTTTGAATTTATCATTATAGCTATCATTTATTTGCTTTTACATATACTTTTAAGCAATATCACTTGTAATTAGGTTATTACAGCTACCTGTTTAACTGCTTTAGAGATTATTTTTTTTGTTATAATATATAATGTTATTCTTTAATGCCACGTCTTTTACTTAAATAAAAAAATCACTTTTTTGTTAAAAATAAATAAATATGTAAGACATTTAGGGCCCAATTACAAGTGGAGCGGTATTTAATGCTCCCGTTTGAGTGTTAACTATGCTAGAAGGTAAGTTTTAATTTATTATAGGATAGGGATGACTCAGTTAATATTTAATATAAAGTTAGCGGTTGTTAGGTTTAGGGATTAATAGGTTAATTTAGTTTATGGCGATGTGGTGGGCTGGCGGTTTAGGGGTTAATAGGTTTAGTAAGTGGTACTGATGTGGGAGGCCAGGGGTTTAGGGGTTAATAACTTTATTTAGTTGTGGTGGGCTCCAGGAGCGGCAGGATAGGGGTTAATACTTTTATGTAGGTGGCGGCGGTGTCGAGGCGGCATATTAGGGGTTAATAAGTATAATGTAGGTGGGGGCGGTATTGGGGCAGCAGATTAGGGGTTAATAAGTGTAATGTAGGTGGCATCGGTATCGGGCGGCAGATTAGGGGTTAATAACATTATGTAGGTGGTGGCGGTGTCGAGGCAGGCAAATTAGGGGTGTTTAGACTCTGGGTATATGTTAGGGTGTTAGGTAAACGTAACTTTTATTCTACCAAAGAAATCAATGGGATATCGGGCAGCAGCAAACATGAGCATACACTGCTTTCAGACTCCCATTGATTCCTATGGCATCCAGGGCCTCCAGGGCAGCAGATTGAAAAGCAGGTACACTGGGCCGGAATAGTGGCGAGCGTACCTGTTAGAAGATAACTAGCAAAAGTAGTCAGATAGTGCCGAATTTGCATTCAGAACATCTGTAATGACGTAAGCATCGATCTGTGTTGGACTGAGACTGGCGGATCGTAAGTTACGTTACAGATTTTAACTTTTGCCGGTCTGTAGGCTTTGATAAAAGAGGTGAATCAGGCTCGCCACAATTATGCTGTGGAATTCCAGCGTATTTGCGGTTGACGGCTTGATAAATAGGCCTCTTAGTGTTAGTAGTGATATTTAAACAAAGGATGCATCTTGCGACTGAGATTGAATGTGAAATTCGATAAAGGGCTGTAAACAGTGTTCGAAGGCAGCTTCGCCAAAAGGTATTTTACTACACTTCTCTGGGAGAATTAAAAGTGTAATCAAAATGATACCATTGCACAGAATTGAATGACAATACAATTTACATGTGTCAACTTAAAGGGTCCGTCAACTCAAAAAATGTTATTGTTTAAAAAGATAGACAATCCCTTTATTACCCATTCCCCAGCTTTGCACAGAAAATATGGTTATATTAATACACTTTTTAACTCTGTGATTACCTTGTATCTAATCCTCTTCTAACAGCCCCATGATCACATTACTTTTTATTTATTTTCTATTGACTTGCATTTAAGCGAATTAGTGCTGTGTTGTGCACAACCCATGGGCGTGAGCACAATGTTATCTATATGGCTCACATAAACTAGCACTCCCCTGTTTTGAAAAGCACATAAAAGCATGTGATGAGAGGCTATCTTTAGTGGCTTAGAAACAGACAGACATTTATAGGTTGAAAGATTATAAAGTTTATTAATATAACAATGTTGGTTGTGCAAAGCTGTTGAATGGGTAGTAAAGGCGTTAGCTATCTTTTTAAACAATAACAAATTTTGAGTTGACTGTCCCTTTAAACTCAACCTCTTTTGTAGCAATACTATAGTGAAACTAGGAAATGAATAATAAATGTATAGGAGCTGGGGCATTGGGAATATGTTGTTAATGTTTATGAACTGAGTTATGTATATGTATTATACTGTAAAATACTATAATATTTTTGTCATATAGATAAATGTGTTTTTACCTTTTGGCATGTTCTTTTCTTTTTAGGAAGAAGATTTTATGAACAGGATATTATTATCCTGCCTTGTACCTAAGTGTTAAAAGCCCATTTGGTATAGTGTAGTGGTGTTAGCGCTTGTGATATAAAAATATCAAGGGCGGTTTAGATTGCATGCTTATTACAAGTTGCAAGGTAATGCGTTTGCTCGAGAGCAATTGAGTTTAACGTGCATTGGGTTAACACGACTGTAGATATTGCGTAAAGGGTTAGGGTTAAAATAAAATAATATATAAATTCATTAAAATTCTGGTGGAGATACAAGCATGAGATTAAAATCCTCCATATCACAAACGTAAATCAATATAAATTATTGCACAGGCAATGATCACATCTAGGTAAGTATCCCAGCTTGCCCTTTACCCAGTAAAACTCCATATACATTGTTGCCAAGGCACAAGAGGATTCTGGGTAAGATATGCAAATTAGATATGCAACATCTCAGGAAATATGTTAACTACTGGGAAATATTTTGAAAAACATTCTGTATCAGATCATTTCAAAAGAAAACACAATCACAATTCGAGTAATCTTGAACCACATTGGAGAGGAGGTGAAACACGTCGGGCCAGATTACAAGTGGAGCACTAACATTTGCATGCGAGTGATAAGGAATTTACTTCTGGTATTACGAGTTGAAAGTAAATGCAATTGCTTGAGCCCAATCGCGATTTACGCTAGAATGATTACCTCATCCTCAGAGCTCTGGTTAACTGTTTTGCGAAACTAAAAAATTACACAAAACACATAAAAAGTACATTACAAAGTACAGTTTCACTCATAGTAACACCATCTAATAAAACTTTAACTTAGAGCTATATACATACACATGTCTAAAGATGTATATGTATTGTTTTGTATATGTCTGGGGTGATTACATAAGCCTGTGCACCCTTCACTTGTTCTCAGTTTGTTGGATTGAGAGCTTGCATTGTGTGGCTGTTTTAAGGTCCCAGGTTTATTGAAGGGACCTTGACATGGTACCCGTGCTTGTCCCATTTGGCCAAATGCAATAACTAACCCTTACATATTTGCTTTTAATCTTAGCTGAGAGCTTGTAAGTATGTGCTGGACTTTCTCTGTGTGTTGTATTAATTAGTTTTTTAATTTTCCCTATGGTTCTTGCACCCAGACCTGTCTGGGGTTAACTGCATGTGAGTGCCAGTGAGCTCCCGGGGCTGAGCATGTTAAAGGGTCATGGGATGTGTACCCGGTCCGGTCTGAGAGGGCAGTTCCCTTCCATCTGGGATGATTACATAAGCCTGTGCACCCTTCACTTGTTCCCAGTTTGTTTGATTAAGAGCTTGCATTGTGTGGCTGTTTTAGGGTCCCAGGTTTTTGGAAGGGACCTTGAAGTGGTACCTGGGCTTGTCCCATTTGGCCAAATGTGTTAACTAACCCTTCCATTTTTGCTTTTAATCTTGCAGGGTCATGGGTCATGTTGCAGGGTCATGGGATTTTTACGCGGTCCAGTCTGAGAGTGCAGTCCCCTTCCATGTTTTGTATATGTCTGGGGTGATTAAATAAGCCTGTGCACCCTTCACTTGTTCCCAGGTTGTTAGGGTCCCAGGTTTTTGGAAGGACCTTGAAGTGGTACCTGGGCTTTTCCCATTTGGCCAAATGTGGTAACTAACCCTTCAATTTTTGCCTTTTATCTTAGCTGAGAGCTTGTAAGTGAGTGTTGGGTTTTCTCTGTGTGTTGTATTTATTTGTTTTGTAATTTTCCCTATGGTTCTTGCACCCAGACCTGTCTGGGGTTATTTGCCTGTGACTCTGGGGACAGCACAGCTTCCTGTGAGTGCTAGTGAGCACCCAGGGCTGAGCATGTTGCACGGTTATGGGATGTGTGCCCGGTCCGGTCTGAGAGTGCAATCCCCTTCCGTGTTTTGTATATGCCTGGGATGATTACATAAGCCTGTGCACCCTTCACTTGTTTCCAGTTTGTTGGATTGAGAGCTTGCATTGTGTGGCTGTTTTAGGGTCCCAGGATTTTGGAAGGGACCTTGACGTGGTACCTGGGCTTAACCCATTTGGCCAAATGCGGTAACTAACCCTTCCATTTTTGCTTTTTATCTTAGCTGAGAGCTTATAAGTGAGTGCTGGACTTTCTCTGTGTGTTGTATTAATTTGTTTTGTAATATTCCCTATGGTTCTTGCACCCAGACCTGTCTGGGGTTAACTGCCTGTGACTCTGGGACAGCACAGCTTCCTGTTAGTACCAGTGAGCACCCAGGGCTGAGCATGTTGCAGGGTCATTGGATGTGTACTCGGTCCGATTTAAGAGTCCAGACCCCTTCCATGTTTATATATATATATATATATATATATATATATATATATATACAGGTATATATATATATATATATATGATATATGTCTGCGTGTATATATGTATTTACAGACATATATTCACATATAAACACATACATACATATGTAAACATATATAGACATTTATATATACAGGTAAGTGCATTGGAGCCCTTTTCTATTAAGATAATGAAAACATGAAAACACGTATTTATGCAATATTCAATTTTAATGAAGATTTTTAACTATGTATTTACTGTAAATATTTCACATTCCAATGTTCAGAACATAGCAGAATATGTTCTAAGTATTTCTAAATAGATATTCCTATATATATATATATATATATATATATATATATATATATAATTTGTGGAATTGACCATGTCTGACTGATACCTCATAATGTATTGAGGTTAAATAATGTAAGCCTTTTTTACCTAAGTGTTTAATAAATATTGAGCACATTTTACATACAGCGTTGCACTATTGTCTTGCATTTGTGTTTCCCCCTATATCCGGCCCCCTATGACGTGGAGAGAGAAGGTCTAGAAAGACGCCTGGAATAAGGGAGGAAGATTTCACCATACCCAAGCTGCATTGAAGCAAAAATCTGAACTGCGATACACGGGACCTGCTGTTGTGATATGCACCATACTTACCTCATTTGATTGAGGTAACATCTAGTAAGTAGGCATTCTACTATTTATGTGTGGATTTTTTTTTTTTATTTCGATAGGGCTCTTAAATTAGGTGTAATTAGTTTAAATATCTTGTAATTTGCTTTTTATTTTCTGTAATTTAGTGATTTTTTTTGTAATTTAGCTAATTGTATTTAATTTATTTAATTGTATTTAATTTAGGTAAGTTATTTAATTGTAGTGTAGTGTTAGGTGTTAATGTAACTTAGGTTAGGTTTTATTTTACAGGTAAATTTGTATTTATTTTAGCTAGGTAGTTATTAAATAGTTAATAACTATTTAGTAACTATTCTACCTAGTTAAAATAAATACAAACTTGCCTGTAAAATAAAAATACACCCTAAGCTAGCAGCAATGTAACTATTAGTTATATTGTAGCTAGCTTAGGGTTTATTTTATAGGGATTTAGTTTTAAATAGGAATAATTTAGTTAATGATAGGAATTTTATTTAGATTTAAATTATATTTAAGTTAGGGGGTGTTAGGGTTAGACAGGTTTAGGGGTTAATAAATTTAGAATAGTGTCGGCGACGTTGGGGATGGCAGATTAGGGGTTAATAAATATAATGTAGGTGTCGGCGATGTTGGGGGCAGCCAATTAGGGGTTCATATGTATAATGTAGTTGGCGGCGATATACGGAAGGCAGATTAGGGTTTAATAAGTATAATGTAGGTGTCGGTGATGTTAGGGGCGGCAGATTATGGGTTAATAATATTTAACTAGTGTTTGCGAGGCGAGAGTGCGACGGTTTAGGGGTTAATATGTTTATTCTAGTGGCGGTGATGTCCTGAGCGGCAGATTAGGGGTTAATAAGTATAATGTAGGTGTCTGCGATGTTAGGGGCAGCAGATTAGGGGTTAATAATATTTAACTAGTGTTTGCGAGGCAGGAGTGTGGCAGTTTAGGGGTTAATATGTTTATTCTAGTGGCGGTGATGTCCGGAGCGGCAGATTAGGGGTTAATAATTTAATTTTAGTGTTTGTGATGTGGGAAGGCCTCGGTTTAGGGGTTAATAGGTAGTTTATGGGTGTTAGTGTACTTTTTAGCACTTTAGTTGTGAGTTTTATGCTACAGTTTTGTAGTGTAAAACTCATAACTACTGACTTTAAAATGCGTTAGGAATCTTGGAGGTAGAGGGTGTACCGCTCACTTTTTGGCCTCCCAGGACAAGCTCGTAATACCAGCGCTATGCAAGTCCCATTGAAAAAAGACTTTGCAAAATTTACGTAAGTTGATTTGCGGTAAGGCCAAAAAAGTGTGCGGTGCCCCTAAACCTGCAAGACTCGTAATACCAGAGGTAGTAAAAAAGCAGCGTTAGGACCTGTTAACGCTGCTTTTTAAGCTTACCGCAAAACTCGTAATCTAGCCGAAAGTGTGCAAACAATGCAGTTTGAAATATGATAAAGTTAATATCCTTTTATAATTGCTACGTCTATAATCCATACAGCCATTATTTGCACTCTTTGGACTAGATTATGAGTGAAGTGCAATATTGCGCTTATGTAACTGCGATATTTGCACTCCCCTCAGTAATAACATTGTACGTAAATGTGCGCTGGTTTTACAAGTACAGCACGATGCGAACGCGACCTCACAATCTCATTGCCTCAAGGCAAGTGCTTCCATAGGCTCTATGTTTTCATGCCGGCAGTCACAGCAAATAACCTTGCACAGTGCAGGGGTCCATTTGCGTAGCGTTGGGCTGCAATAAATACATATATATAATTATGTTTATATGTGTATATAAAGCATATACATATATATTTATAGAGAAAACAAATTTCCCCATTGTCCTCCATCTAAAGGCACTTCAGGTGCAGTTTTTTGCTTTTCTAACACCCCACATCCCCTCACTTTAACCCCTTATAATTTTCTGCTCTGTGCAGTTGTTTTTTTTTTTTTTTTTTTTTATAAATAAAGATGGTCATATATTTCCCTTATGTTACTGCAATGTTCTTTTTATGTTGGGGGAAATTGGTGCAAATTTTTATTTTTAACCAGAGGTCTGACCTCTGGTTAATTGAACTTAGTGTTAAGTTGAACCGCAAGCTAGCAGTAGCATTAACCATTCACTTGTATTGGCTGGTTATTTAACATGTGCCATAAATGGGCAAGTTGCCCCTTTACGTGCACACGTTAAGATAGCGCCTCACTTGTAATATAGCCCTTTATCTTTCATTTATTGTCCTCAACAGAATAAATAAGATAAGATAAACCTAGGTTTCAATATAGCTGCCTGTGAACATGACTTTATAGAAAAACAGGTGAATTGAATATCCTGTTAAAAATATTACAGGAAAAGAGGACAAAATAAATCATGAAAGTATATTGCAAAGTTTTTTACAACACATAATTATAATATGCCCCTATTTATGAAGCTGTGTAAACAGATTTGGGGCTATAATGGTGGAGGCTCACTCATGCAAGCCTGCAACCGAAAGTCTTATGACAGCTGCTTCTTAACCTGTTCGGAACCTGACATATTGTGGATGTCAAACAACCCAGACTCATTCATCTGGGGTGATTGACAAGCTCTGCTCTTGCTCAGTCGGTACATTTTCTGATGTTAACATTGGACAATGATTACTTGCTGAACTTTTTTAAAAAATGTTCAGCATTTCTCAAGTCCTACATATATTCACCAATGTTGTTGTTTTGTTTTCTCTTGATATGGATTATATACAATTTTAACTGTAGCTAGTTCATCAACACATCACTTTTTTATTATGTCCAGAAAAAACTTTTATTTTCCTTTTGACTTCACATAACCTAAATATGAAAACAACATTTTGATGTAGTTCTTCTTGAAATCTGTTTTACTGTTTGTTAGGTCTGCATTGTTGTTTGAGTCTAACACATACTATTCATTTTCATTTATATGAATATCGGTAGTATTTAAGACATTTTTTTCCTGATTGTTATCTTGTATTGTTCCATTATTTGGGTATAAAATATAATTTATTTGACAAACTTTTTAACATATATTTGTAATAATGGCTAGATATCAAAATAGTTATGATTTTACACATGAAACTCCCAATGCACAGTTTTTGTGCTGCTGTTGCTTCCCAGACGCAGTTTGAAAATCTGTAGTGAGTGATGCAATAGGTAATAGGTGTTTTTACATGCAAGATGCTTCAGCACTTAGCAGCCCTACTCTGTGAGTTTGCATAGTCTGCTGTTGCTCCTAGACACTTCCACTTAGGGACCGATTTATCAAGCCCTTCGCTTAATTTATCATTTGACCGCTGCATCCCTAACCTCTTCTCCACCTCTTAGGTGGAGAAGTTTGATCTTCCGTTCTCATCCAAGCGGACAGCTCCTGCCCATGTGTGATTGGCTGTGCGCGAGCAGGGGGTGGGATTGCATGCAAGCCCAAAATAATGCTTGTGTGCAATTTTGAATTCCACCGGGGCAGACAGGGGAGCATATGTATGCCTGTGTTCACCCTTGCTTGATAAATCTAGCCCTTACGGGCAGTCTAGTCAAAATTAAACTTTCATGATTCAGACAGGGCATGCAATTTAAAATAACTTCCAAATTTACTTTTATCATCAAACCTAGGTAGTTTCTAAGCTCTTGAAGGCCACCTCTTATCTCAGTGCTTTTTGACAGTTTTTCACAGTTTGACAGTGTTAGTTCATGTGTGTCACATTAATAACATTGTGCTCACTTCCGTGGAGTTATTTATGCCTCTTTATGGGCGCACGTTAAGATAGCATCTCACTTGTAATCTAGCCCTTTATCTTTCACTTACTGTCCTCAGCATAATATTGTACCTTTTTATTTTGGGGGAAATTGGGGCAAATTTTTATTTTTAACCAGAGGTCTGGCCTCTGGTTAATTGAGCTTAGCGCAAAGTGAAACCGGAAGCTAGCGGTAGCATTAACTATCAACTTGTAATGGCTGTTTTTTTAACATGTGCAAATTTCCTCTTTTGCGGGTGCACGTTAAGATAGCACCTCACTTACAATCTAGCCCTTTATCTTTCACTTACTGTCCACAGCAGAATAAATTAGAT
Source organism: Bombina bombina (assembly GCF_027579735.1). Taxonomy (NCBI): domain Eukaryota; kingdom Metazoa; phylum Chordata; class Amphibia; order Anura; family Bombinatoridae; genus Bombina; species Bombina bombina. The sequence goes on along the minus strand of NC_069502.1, from coordinate 290,610,714 downwards.
AAGAGAAACCTAGGTTTCAACATGGCTGTCTGTGAACATTACTTTATAGAAAAACAGGAGAATTGAACATCCAAAAAAAAAAAAAAAACATTACAGGAAAAGAGGACAAAATAAATGGCTAAAATTCAAGTCTATCAAAAGAACTGAAATAAGGGGGTAGAGGCTTAGATACAAAGAAATCACAGAGGCAAAAAGTATATTAATATAACTGTGTTGGTTATGCAAAACTGGGGAATGGGTAATGAAGAAATTATCTATCTTTTTAAACAATAAAAATGTTGAACTATACTTTCCCTTTAACATTAATAGCACTTACAGCTTACCAGGGCAGATCTAGGAGGACAGAAATCTCACAAAGTGACTTGATGCAAAGGTTGCATCTTATGACAGTGCCATGATTAAAGTTAGTGAGCTCTTAAAGGGACAGTCTAGTCAAAATTAAACTTTCATGATTCAGATAGGGCGTTCAATTTTAAACAACTTTCCAATTTACTTCTATTATCTCATTTGCTCAATTCTTTAGATATCCTTTGTTGAAGAAATAGCAATGCACATGTGTGAGCCAATCACACAAGGCCTCTAGGTGCAGCAACCAATCAGCAGCTACTGAGCATATCTAGATATGCTTTTCAGCAAGTGATATCAAGAGAATGAAGCAAATGAGATAATAGAAGTAAATTTGAAAGTTGTTTAAAATTACATGCTCTTTCTAAATCACGAAAGAAAAAAATTGGCTTTCATGTCCCTTTAAGTACAATATATTGTACTGCCAATGTTTGTCTATGGAGATTTCATGTCTATGTGCTAGATTGTATGCACCTGTTAACAATGGGAGTGACTGGAACATACATACATTAAAATTATAATTTGAGCTATTTTTGTAACATTTTAATGAACTATGAAACAATTGGGTTCAATAATATGTGAACCGAGCTTCAAGTTCATTAAAGGGACATGAAACCCAAAATTTTTCTTTCATGATTTAGACAGAGCACACAATTTTAAACAACTTTCCAATTTACTTCTATTATGTAATTTGCTTCCTTCTCTTGTTATCCTTTGCTGAAAGGTTTATCTAGGCAAGCTCAGGAGCAGCAGAGAACCTAGGTTCTAGCTGGTGATTGGTGTCTGCATATATATGTATTGATTGTGATTGCCTCACCCATGTGTTCAGTTAAAAACCATTAGTGCATTGCTGCTCCTTTATCAAATGATACCAAGAGAATGAAACAGATTAGATAATAGAAGTACATTAGAAAGTTCTTTAAAATTGTATCTTCTATCTGAATCATTAAATAATTTTTTTGGGTGTCATGTCCCTTTAAAACCCATTATAATATGTCAAGGGAAGAAGATAACAAATAGGTTTCAAAAACAAGAAGAATTGAAAAGTCCAAAAATCTTATGAAAGTTGCACACAAATGTTTTTGTACTATTTTGTACTGATTGGAACAGCCAATAGGATGAAAGCTCAATCCATGGCTGATTGCAACAGCCAATAGGATTTTTTCACCTTTTTTCCTATTGGCTAATATAAATCTTTCAGCCAATAGGAATGCAAGTGACACCATCTTGGATGACGTCACTTAAAGGGACATGAAACCCAAATTTTTTCTTTAATGATTTAGAAAGATCATACAATTATAAACAACTTTCTAATTTACTTCTATTATCTATTTTGCTTCATTCTCTTGATATTCTTTGCTGAAAAGCATATCTAGATATGCTTAGTAGCTGCTGATTGGTAGCTGCACATAGATGCCTCCTGTGATTGGTTCACTGTGTGCATTTCTATATCTTCATTACAGTATATCTAAAGAATAAAGCAAATTAGGTAATAGAAGTAAATTGGAATGTTGTTTAAAATTATATTCTCTACCTTAATCATGAAAGAAAATGTTTGGGTATAGTATCCCTTTAAAGGGAAACTTCATTTTACAGCGACAGTCATAAGAAGAGGATGCTCCATGCCGGATGTCTTGAAGATGGACTTGCTCCGCGCCGGATGGATGAAGATAGAAGATGCCGTCTGGATGAAGATAGAAGATGCCGTCTGGATGAAGACTTCTGCTCGTCTGAATGAGAACTTCCCCGGCTGGATGAAGATGGAAGAGGCCACCCGGATGAAGACTTCTTGCTGACTGGATGATGACTTCGCCGGCTGGGTGAGGATGGATGTCCGGACTTAGATAACTGTAAGTGGATCGTCGGGGGTTAGTGTTAGGTTTTTTAAGGTTTTTTTGGGTGGGTTTTTTTTTAGCTTAGGGTTTGGGCAATGTAAAAGAGCTAAATGCCCTTTTAAGGGCAATGCCCATCCAAATGCCCTTTTCAGGGCAATGGTTAGCTTAGGTTTATTTAGATAGGTTTTTATTTGGGAGGGTTCGTTGGTTGGGTGGTGGGTTTTACTTTTGGGAGGTGTTTGTATTTTTTTTTTACAGGTAAAAGAGCTGATTTCTTTGGGGCAATGCCCCACAAAAGGCCCTTTAAAGGGCCATTGGCAGTTTAGTGTAGGCTAGGTTTTTTTTATTTTGGGGGGCTTTTTTATTTTGATAGGGCTATTAGATTAAGAGTAATCTGTTTTTATTTTTGATAATGGGGTTTTTTATTTTTTGTAATTTAGTGTTTATTTTTTTTGTAATTTAGAAAATTGATTTTAATAATTAAATTTATTTTATTTTATTGTAATGTTACTTTTTAGTGTAAGGCAGGTTAGGTTTTATTTTACAGGTTACTTTGTATTTATTTTAATTAGGTAGTTATTAAATAGTTAATAACTATTTACTAACTAGTCTACCTAGTTAAAATGAATGCAAACTTACCTGTGAAATAAAAATAAAACCTAAGATAGCTACAATATAACTATTAGTTATATTGTAGCTAGCTTAGGTTTTATTTTACAGGTAAGTATGTATTTAGTTTTAAAAATGAATTATTTAGGTAATAATTGTAGGGTTTATTTAGATTTATTTTAATTATATTTAAGTTAGGGGGTGTTAGGGTTAGACTTAGGGTTACGTTAGGGTTAGGTTTAGAGGTTAATATATTTATGTAGAGTTAGTGATGTGAGAGGTCAGAGGTTTAGGGGGTTAATAATTTATTTAAGTATATTTCCTTGTGGGGGCTTGCGGTTTAGTGGTTAATAGGTTTATTATAGGGGCAACGATGTTGGGGTGTGGGCGGATGGGATATTAGGGGTTAATAATCTTTAAATAGTGTTTGCGATGCAGGAGGGTGGCGGTTTAGGGGTTAATAGGTTTATTATAGTGGCAACGATGTTGAGGAGCGGCGGAATAGGGGTTCATAATTTTTTTTTAGTGGCGGCAATGTCCGGAGCGGCAGATTAGGGTTAATAAACTTATAGTGTTTGCGATGCGGGAGGGCCTCGGTTTAGGGGTTAATAGGTAGTTTATGAGTGTTAGTGTACTTTTTTACACTTTAGTTATGAGGTTTATGCTACAGCTTTGTAAAGTAAAACTGCGAACTACTGAGTTTAGATGGCCGTACAGATCTTGTCAGTTATAGAGTGTACCACTTATATTTTGGCCTCCCATGCAAACATGTAATACAGGCGCTACGGAAGTCCCATTGAAAAAGAACTTTTTTAAAAGTGCGGTACTGACGTTGCGTGACGGCCAAAAAGGTGTGCGGTACACCTATACCTACAAGACTCGTAATAGCGGCGTTAGGGAAAAAGCAGCGTTATGAACCATAACAATGCTTTTTCACTCATAACGTCAAAATCGTAATCTAGCTGTATTTGTTTAAATTAAAAGTTGTCATTTAAGCATCATCTTTTACAGAAGTATAGATTAAAACAATATCAATCATAATAGATAACAACTTTCTTCTTAAAATTCGATCAATTCATTTTTTTTTTAGTTTCTCAAAACAACTGTAATTACTTTGAGTAATTTACATTTTTTGCTTCATTTTGGCTTGCTTTTTAATAACATGGAAATAAATAAAAGTTCTGAATGTCAATATAAAATTACCATCGCCTAGATTACGAGTTTTGCGTTAGAGGCTGTGCGGTGCTAGTTTATGCTCACCGCTCACTTACAGACAGTGCTGGTATTACGGGTTTTTACAAACCCGCCGTTACCCTCAAAAAAGTGAGAGAAGAGCAAAATTTTGATCCACATCTCACCTCAATACCAGCGCTGCTTACGTTAGCTGTGAGCAGGTAAAACGTGCTTGTGCACGATTACCCCATAGGAATCAATGGGGAGAGCCGGCTGAAAAAAAACCTAACACCTGCAAAAAAGCAGCCCATTGATTCCTATGGGGAAATAAAAGTTATGTCTACACTTATTAACCCCTAATCTGCCACCCCGACATCGCAGACATCTGCATTATATTATTAACCCCTAATCTGCCGCTACGGACACCGCCGCCACCTACATTATACTTATGAACCCCTAATCTGCCGCCCCCAACTTCGCCAACACCTACATTTTATTTATTAACCCCTAATCTGCCGCCCCCTATGTCACCGCAACCTACCTACATTTATTAATCCCTAATCTGCCGCCCCCAACATCTCTGCCACTATAATAAAGTTATTAACCCCTAAACCTAAATCTAACCCTAACCCTAACACCCCCTAACTTAAATATCGTTTAAATAAATCTAAATAAAATTAATACAATTAACTAAATAATTCCTATTTAAAACTAAATATTACCTATAAAATAAACCATAAGCTAGCTGCACAATAACTAATAGTTACATTGTAGCTAGCTTAGGGTTTATTTTTATTTTACAGGCAACTTTGTATTTATTTTAACTAGGTACAATAGTTATTAAATAGTTATTAACTATTTAATAACTACCTAGTTAAAATAAAGACAAATTTACCTGTAAAATAAAACCTAACCTAAGTTACAATTACACCTAACACTACAATATAATTAAATTAATTACCTAAATTAAATATAATTAATTACAATTAAATAAAATTATCTAAACAAATTATTAAACAAACACTAAATTACAGAAAATAATAAAGAAATTAAAAGATTTTTAAACTAATTACGCCTAATCTAATCCCCCAAACAAAATAAAAAGTCCCCCAAAATAAAAAAAGCCCTACCTTACACTAAATTACAAATAGCCCTTAAAGGGCGTTTTTGCGGGGCATTGCCCCAAAGTAATCAGCTCTTTTACCTGTAAAAAAAAAAAGTACAAATACCCCCCCAACATTAAAACCCACCACCCACACAACCAACCCTATTCTAAAACCCACCCAATCCCCCCTTAAAAAAACCTAACACTAACCCTTTGAAGATCAACTTACCTTGAGAAGTCTTCACCCAACCGGGCAGAAGTCCTCAACGAATCCAGCAGAAGTGGTCCTCCAGACGGGCAGAAGTCTTCATCCACCGGTCAGAAGTAGTCCTCCAGACGGGCAAAAGTCTTCATCCAGATGGTATCTTCTATCTTCATCCATCCGGCACAGAGCGGGTCCATCTTCAAGACATCCGACGCAGAGCATCCTCTTCATCCGACGGCCGACGACTGAATGAAGGTTCCTTTAAATGACTTTGTTCCTTGATGGCGTCCCTTCAATTCCAATTGGCTGATAGAATTCTATCAGCCAATCGGAATTAAGGTAGAAAAAAATCCTATTGGCTGATGCAATCAGCCAATAGGATTGAACTTTAATCCTATTGGCTGATCCAATCAGCCAATAGGATTGAGCTGGCATTCTATTGGCTGGCATTCTATTTGTTAGGGGGTGTTAGGGTTAGACTTAGGTTTAGGGGTTAATAACTTTATTATAGTAGCAGCGACATTGGGGGTGGACGATAAGGGGTTAATAAATGTAGGTAGGTCGCAGCAATGTTAGGGATGGTAGATTAGGGGTTAATAATATTTAACTAGTGTATGCGATGCGGGAGTGCGGCGGTTTAGGGGTTAATATGTTTATTATAATGGTGCCGATGTCCAGTTCGGCAGATTAGGGGGTAAAAATGTTATTTCAGTGTTTGCAATGTGGGGGGGCCTCGGTTTAGGGGTTAATAGGTAGTTTATGGGTGTTAGTGTACTTTTTAGCACTTTAGTTAAGAGTTTTATGCTATGGCGTTGTAGTATAAAACTCTTAACTACTGACTTTTAAATGCGGTAACAGTCTTGACAGGAGAGGGTTTACCGCTCACTTTTGGTCAGACTCGTAATACCAGCGCTATGCAAGTCCTATTGAAAATATAGGATACGCAATTGACGTAAGTGGATTTGCGGTATTTCCGAGTCTGGCCAAAAAAGTGAGCGGTACACCTGCACCTGCAAGACTCGTAATACCAGCGGGCATTAAAAAGCAGCGTTGGGACCTCTTAACGCTGCTTTTTAAGGCTAACGCACAACTCGTAATCTAGGCCCATATTTCTAAAAGGCAATTGCAAAACTACAAATATTGTGCCAAATTTACCTTGTTTTTTGCTCAGTGTGGTTTGATCTTTAATAGGATCATGTGCTAATAGTCTGCAAATAGTAAAACAATTAGTTTATCAATTTTGTTGCTCAAACTGGATTGGCTGTAGAGAGTTATTTTTTCCCCAGTAAGACTACATCTTATATATATATATATATATATATATATATATATATATATATATATACATACATATATATATATATATATTTCTGATTTTTTTTTTATTAAGAAATTTAAATAACCGTTCTCATGTAATCCCTATATACATAATTATAAGAAATTACTACAGAACATATTACAGAATATCATTAAGAAAAAAAAGATTTATAGCATTTCTTGAGGACTTAACAAGCTTTATCCAGTAAAGCAGTCCATTTTATACCTCCTAGCCTAACTTGTGACAAAATAGTTAAATAAATCATGTCCAAGTATATTCTGTTGTTGGGTAGATTCTAGGGTATTTAAAAAAATCTTTCCTTTTACCGTTAAAATATGCCATTTTCCTTTCTGTGTTTTGGTAGAGATCATATCTCTCTATTATTAATTGATGTTTCATATCATATTTTAACTGCTTAATAGAGGTAGGTTTATTTTCAATCCATAATTTAAAAATATTCATCCTAGCTAATATTATTGAAGTAATGATTAAATTATTCTGATTCTTCCCAAAGACTCAAAATTCATCAAAAAATATTGCTTTTAGACTATTTAACTTAAGATCTATATTTGGAGTTTTTGAAAAGAGATATGAAAACTTGCCCCAAAATTGGAAAATCTTGGGGCAGGACCAAATAAAGTGCAAAAAGTCTGGATTAATTAAAGAGCATTTAGGGCAGCAATTCTTAATCTCCGGTTTCCATTTTGAAACAATCTTAGGTAATAAATAATCCTAATTTATAGTTTCCATTTGAACCACTGATATAGTATTTTTTCTCTAATATCTTAAAGCTAGTAATAATAATTTTCTTGGATATTTCAGTCCCAAGTATATTATTCCATATAAGAGTAATTGTTCCAATCCGCTGCTCTGTTCATAATAGCTTTATAAATGTCAGATATCTTAATTTTTTTATTACCAAGTTTACATAAATCATAGAAGGGAGAAGTCACCCACAGTTCAGGATACTCTCTAATAATAGAATCCACATAATGTTTTACCTGTATGTAATAAAACTCTTAAGAGGAGGGAATATCATATGTTGAGGCTATCTCAGAAAATTACTTGATTTTCCTGTTCTTAATCTCAAAACATTGATGAATAAGTTTTAGGCCTTTATTATACCAGTGATTAAAAGGATATTGATTACCTGTCAGGAACTAAGGGTTACCTCAAAATGGGAAAAATCCTGAAATCAACCAATTATTTTCTATAAGTTTATTTATTTTCTGCCAAGCATTAAGTATATCTTGAAATAAGGGATTTGATCTTATTTTATATGGTAATTCTACAGATTTTGTATGTAACATATAACCTAGACTCAAATTCCCTAACTTTTCTTGATCCAAATCATGCATATTATTAGCTTTTTTTAATCTAAAAGCCATTCCATTCCATATTTCATTCGAGTAGCAATGTTATAATTTTCTAAATTAAGGTAAAGCCATCCCCCCATTTCTATATGGCATGTACAATTTTTTTAAATTAATTCTTGCTTTTTTATCATTCCAAATAAAAGATCTTGTTACTGACACTGGTCTGCAGGGGTTAAACTCCTACCCCCCCCCCCCCCTGGTTTCTAAGCTGCTTTGGGATCTTCAGAGCAACCGCAATCTCCCAGAACTTCGGCTTCCTTTGTTTTGCATGTAAACTGGATCTTGGAAGAAGCTGACCTCTGACCAACCTATCGCTCCCTGGCCGGCCTTCTGGAACTGCCGGTGGGCCGCATAAGATCGGATTCCCGGTCCACTTCAACCCTGGTCGCTCCAGCGGCCCTTTGCCCCAAAGCTCCGCTCTCTTGGGGATAAATAGCCCCTAGGGGGGACAAGAGGTGGTAGAATTGCCGGAGGGGAGCTATCTTGGGAACTGGGGGTTTGGGACACCCCTACTCCCAATATTTAACGGGATTTAACTCCGGTCCCCAGTAACAAATTATGCCGCTTTTTGGACTGTGGCATCTGGGGACCGAGAGCTTTCAAGTTCTACCTTGGAAGTGCTGTCGCTCCCCCAGGATCACCCCAAAAGCACCACCCCTGTGTTCTGGGTCTCTGTGGGGCTGTGGCTGCTATGGCAGGCGCCAGCCTGTCTAGAGGGGCCGGAATGGTGGGAGATGTGAAGGTCAGATAAGGCTTGTTATCAAGATCAGTTTATATATAAATGTTGTGTGTTTTCCCTAATAAAGAGTTCCTGTTTCACCTGAATGCTAGTATGTCTAGTTATTTGGGTGGGCTCCTGCAAAATCACTTATTCTCCGCTACATAGCAGTTAGTTACAGGTATTGGGAGATCAGTTGGCAGAGCTACCCAGTTGGGGTAGCCGGTAATCCGTCACATTGGTGGCAGTGGTGGGATACTTCCAATTCCCTAGAATATTCAAACCACCACCTGAAGACACCCTCAGATGGAGACTTGAGGAAGGATCGCTGGTAACCGAACTAGAGCAGCGATCATCGAGGGGCTGATGGAGGATGACAGAGCTGACGAGGCAGCTGGTGGGTCGGATCCTGATCAGGGCCGTGAACAGCCACTTACAGGGCCCAATATGGCACCCAGTACAGTGTCCACCCCGGGGCCCTGTATGCCCAATATACACTGGGAAGTGGAATGGCGGATTGTGCTGTATGATACCCGACCACCCCAAGAAGTCATCACCAAGATTATCTCAGATGTCACCCAGCTCAAGTTAGTGGAGCTCCACCAGTCCATGGGAGGAGCCCTGCCAGCCTTCGGGGTGCAGGCCCCCCATCCACCCAAGTTACCACATGGAGCCTTCCAGGCTTTCAAGGAGGAAGAGGAAGATATTGACTGCTATCTTCAAGTTTTTGAGACCCAATGTGAACTGCAGGGGGTAACCCATGCTGACAGACTCTCTGTCCTGATCGGCAAGTTGTCCGTTTTGGCTGCTTTCACTCTACCCCTTTGGAGGAACAGAAGGTGAAATGACAGGGTGAAAGACCATATCCTTGCCCGTTATGGGCTCATGCCAGAGGCTTACTGGCAAAAATTCTGGGCCCTAAGGAAACAGGAGGAACAGCCTTTCATGGAGTGGATGCACCAGTTCACCCATTAAAGGGACTCCTGGTTAGCTGGCTGCAAGGCCACAACTGGAGCCAAAGTGGCACAGCTGTACTGGAGCATTTCTATAACGATATTCAAGTGGAAGTCCAAGAATGGGTCTATGACAGATGACCCATCACAGCGGATCAGACGGCTGTCCTGGTGGACCAGTATGCAGACATCCACTGCCCAGTTCACCTGGAACCTCAACCAGCCCAATGCCCAATGCCAGCCACCACGCAACCACCCGCAGCTACCAATAAGCCCTCTGCCGCCCAAACTTTGTCCCTCCAGCCGGAGTCAGGGACTCATGAGGATGTTTTGCCAGTGGGCACCCCAGCCATATGAGGCAGAACTGATGGAATCAGGCATGACACCAGCCAGCAGCCCAGCCAAGACACCCCCAGCCAACACCATGGGTAAGCATTCCAGCCCAGACCTTCCAAGCCGCTGCCCACTACATGTATGCACCGGCACTGGGTGACTACCCTGAATGGGCCAAAGAGGAAGTCAGCATCCTGCAAGAAGTGAAGCTGGTGTCCCAAGATAACCGCCAGCATTATTGCAGACTGTTTGGGTCAATAAGAAGGTGGACCAGGGACTAAGAGACACTGGATCCACCATCACCCTGATTCAGCCCCACCTAGCCTCTGACAGCGACCTGACCCTTGCCCCCTTCCGAGACTGAGTAGGGACTGACTCCCAGGGTCCCTGGGAAGAATGTTTCCAATGGCCTGCTATATCATGTCTCCCTGAGGAAAAGAGGGCCAGTGCCCAAGCACCAGCTGGTGGTACCGAAAAGATATTGTGTGACCTGCTGTGCATAGGGCATGATATTTCCTTGACCGGACATTTAGGCAATTCCCGAACACACCACTGCCTTACTCAGGGCTTTTTCTGGCCCAGGATTACGAGACTATTGTAGAACTTGCGTCGTGTGCCAGAAGGTAGGGAAGACCGGGGAGGATATGAAAGCCCCCTAAACCCCCTCCCCATTATTGATGAACCCTTTATCAGGGTTGCTGTGGATATAGTAGAGCCACTACCTTGGCCCAGCCCCTCCGGGAAGAAATATATCCTCATGGTAGTGGACTAGGCACTTCCTCTGGAGAATATCCAGGTGGAGACGGTGGCAAATGCTATGCTCCAGATATTCACCAGAGTCAGTTTTCCCCGGGAGATGGTCTCAGACCGGGGAATCTAGTTCACCGCGGAGGTCACCCAAAAATTATGGGAATTGTGCTGGATCCAACCCCTTTTCAGTGCCCCTTATCACCCCAAGACCAATGGGCTTTGTGAGAGGTTTAACTGGACCCTGAAGCAGTTGCTTAGGACATTCTTGGCCACTCACAAACACTGGGAGAGATACCTGCCACACCTCCTATTTGCCTACAGAGAGGTGCCCCAGTAATCTACCGTATTATCCCCCTTTGAGTTTTTGCATGGCCGGAAAATAAGGGGGCCCCTATACCTATTGCAAGCCCACAGGTAGGGATCAGCAGGGGAGGCTGGACCCTCCATTTTGGAGTACGTACTGAAGTTCAGGGACTGGCTGAAGGAGCTCACCGCTATAGTACCGGAGAACGTTCAAGTCGCTCAAGATAGACAGAAACGGTGGTACGACCGGAGCACTCGTAGCTGAATTCTGACAGTAGTACAATGGGTTCTCACCTTAAAGCCTGTCAAAGCACATAAGCTACAGGCTTCCTGGCAGGGACCCTACCAGGTGGTGGAACAGCTGACTAACACCACTTACCTGGTAGCAAAATGTTCAGGTGACAGGGTCCAGCAGGCCTTTCATGTGAACATGTTCAAGGAGTATGTAGAACCCCCGATGAGGTAGCCACCATTTGTGCTCCGGCTGTGGAGGACTCTGAGAGCCTCCCCATGCCGGAGCTCCCTGGGCCAGCTGAATCCCCCCAAGGGATAGCTGACATAACCCTGGATGGGAGGCTAGCGGCTAGATAGAGACAGCATGTCCCACACTTACTAGAAGACTGCCAGGAAATGTTTTCTAATGTCCCGGAGTATACCACAGTGGCAGTACATCGAGTGGAGACCCCTGGACAGGGCCCCCTGAGAAAGGCAGCTTACAGAGTCCCCAAAGCAGTCAGGGACAGTATGCACCAGAAACTCCAGGGAATCTTGGACCTCAGTGTTGTTGAACTGTCCAACAGCTCCTGGGCCTCCCCAGTGGTACTACCGTAAGCTCAATGACAGAACCACCACCAGCGCCTATCCCATGCCCCGAGTCAATGATCTCCTAGACCGAATTGCCCGAGGTAACTTCCTTGCCACACTCGACTTCTGCAAGGGATACTGGCAAATCCCCCTAAACTCAGATTCCGTCCCCAAGTCCACTTTAATAACCCCTTTCAGCCTCTATAAGTTTAAGGTCATGCCATTTGGGATGAAGAATGCTCTGGCCACCTTTCAAATGATGGCGACTGCCTGCTGGATGGCCTCCAGGACTATGCCTGCTCATACCTAGACAACATTGCCATCTTCAGTTATGGGCATCATTTTAGATCGCCTCAGAGCTGCCGGGCTGACCCTAACGCCTGACAAATGCACCATAGGTCGCTTGGAGGTCCAGTACCTGGGCCACCGAGTGGGCTGCAGGAAGCAGTGGCCAGAGCTGGCCAAGGTTGAGGCAGTGGCAAACTGGCCCACTCCTAGAACCAAGACCCAGGTACTTGCTTTCTTTGGAACCGCTGGCTACTACCGGAGGTTCATCCCCAATTAAAGTGCATCCCCAAACCCTTGATTGACCTGACATGTAAAAGAATGCCCCGACAGGTCCTGTGGTCCACAGAGTGCGAAGCTGCATTCCAGAGCCTCAAGTCCACCTTGGTCACTGCCCCTCTCTTGGCCACTCCTAACCCCAACAAATGTTTTTGTGTTCATACAGATGTTCGGGCTGGGAGCAGTCCTAAGCCAAGTGGATGAAGGAGGTTAAGACCACCCCGTAGCCTATATCAGTAGGAAACTCTAACCCAGAGAGGTAGGCTGTGCTGTGATGGAAAAGGAATGCCTGGCCCTGGTATGGGCCCTCAAGAAACTGCAACCATACCTATATGGAAGGCCTTTCACTGTCCTCACATACCACAACCCTCTGGTGTGGCTGAACTGAGTATCGGGAGATAATGGATGCTTGTTAAGGTGGAGTTTAGCTCTGCAGCCCTTCAACTTCAATGTGCAGTACTGGCCGGGAAAGAGCAATGGGAATGCTGATGGACTTTCCCAGCAGAATGAAAAAGGGTGCTCCTTGGACAGCCATAAGTAGACCCGTGTAGATCTAGCCGGGTCTGCCAAACTGGAAAGGGGGAGTTGTCACAGACACCAGGCTGCAGGAGGTAAACTCCTACCACCCTACCCCTACCCCCTTTCATTTCTCAGCAGTTTTGCGCTCCTCAGAGCAATTGTACTCTCCCAGAAATTTGGTTTCCTTTGTTTTGTATGTAAACTAGATCTTGGAGGAAGCTGACCTTTGACCGACCCTGGCCGGCCGGCCTCCTGGAACTGCAGGTCAGCCGCATCAGCTCAGATTCCCAGTCGGCTTCAACCCTGGTTGCTCCAGCGGCCCATTGCCATAAAGCTCTGCTCTCTTGGGGATGTATAGTCCCTAGGTGGGACAAGAGGTGGTGGAATTGCCAGAGGGGAGCTATCTTGGGAACTGGGGGTTTTAGACACCCCTACCCCCAATCTTTAATGGGCTGTAACTCTGGCCAGTAACAAATCATGCCGCTTTTTGGACTGTGGCATCTGGGGACCAAGAGCTTTCAAGTGCCACCTTGGAAGTTCTGTCACTCCCCTGGGATCACCCCAAAACCACCAGCCCTGTGTCCTGGGTCTCTGTGGGGCTGTGGTTGCTATGGTAGGCACCAGCCTGTCTGGAGGGGTGGGAATGGTGTGAGATGGGAAGCTTAGATAAGGCTTATTATAAAGTTCAGTTTATATATAAATGTTGTGTGTTTTCCCTAATAAAGAGTTCCTTTTTCACCTGAATGCTAGTATGTCTAGTTATTTTGGTGGGCTCCTGTGAAATCACTTCTTCTCCGCTACATAGCAGTTGGTTCCAGGTGTTGGGAGATCGGTTGGTGGAGCTACCCAGTCGGGGCAGCTGGTAATCCGTTATAGATCTTATAGCTTTTTCTATTTAAAATATATCAAGTTTGGAGATCTTTAGTGGAAGCATCTGTAATATATACATTATACTTGGCAGTATTTTTATCTGTATTAAATGGATCTAAACGGCAAATATTTCCATGTTTTAACTTTTTTATCATTTTCATAATCGGCGGTTTAACATTTAAGTTATAAAGATTTTTTATTTTTTGAACGATTTTAATACCTAAATATTCCAATGGTAAATCCATAAATTGAAAGGGGAGCTCCAGGTCAGTAGAGATCTTTAGTAACCATAATACCTGTGATTTTGCTAGGTTAATCTTATGCCCTGAGAGTTGACTGTATTGATCAATAGTTTTTAAGATATTTTCTAAATGCTTTTTAGGGTCTGAAATAAATAATAATAAATTGTCTGCATAGGCTACCAATTTTAATTTACACCTCTCAATCTCAATACCTGGAATCATCTGGTATAATATGGATAATAAAGGTTCTAGAGAGATATTGAAGAGTAATGGGGAAAGGGGACACCCCTGTCTAGTTCCCTGTTGTAAATATATTGGCGTTGATAAGTGTCCATTGATCTGGACAGATGCTACCAAAGTTGATATATATCTTCCTTATGAAATCCAAAAACGTTCCCCTAAAACCAAATTTCTCTAGTGAGGTGAAGAGATGGGACCATTCAATTCTGTTGAAGGCCTTCTCCGCATCTAATGCAAGCAGGAAGGGCTTCGGCAGATTTCTTCCCATCTCCTCTTGATCCCTGTTACTGTATTTATCTATAACATATAGGATTTTCCTTAAATTAGTGTCTTAAAATCGTTCAATAACAAAAACTGTTTGGTCTGTCGTTAACAGATCTGGTATAATTTTTTTTAATCTTTGCGCCAATATTTTCATTAAAATCTTATAGTCCACATTTATTAATGAAATGGGTCTATAAGATTGAGGTAGAGAAGAACCCTTATTAGGATTAAGGATCACGATTATGGTGATTATGGTTGCCGATTTAAAATTTTGTGAAGGCCCATCTTCATTAATATAATAAGATTGAAATAGGCTATGTAAAACAGGGGTGATTTTATTCTCTAAGATTTTATAAAATTCTTCCAGAAGGCCGTCTGGGCCTGCTGCTTTCCCTGATGGTAAGGAATTCATTTTTATCTCATCCAGATTTATAGGTTTATTAATTGATTCTAAATAAGCTTTATCTATTTTTTGTAAATTAATTCTCCCCCAAAATTATCAATATCATCCTTACTATTTCCCTGTGATGTGTATAGTGATTGATAATACTCCACAAATGCTTTAGCTATTTTATTAGAATCTTGTAATTTTTCTCCTTTATATATAATAAGGCTTATATGATTTATTGGTCTTTGTTTCTTGACCATTGAAGCTAGCAATTTTCCTGATCTATTTCCCTAACAAAAAAAATTGCCTCAAATTTCCTAACGGCTAGATTTAGAGTTTTGTCGGTAACAACCCGCGTAGCTAACGCTGGCTTTTTTCTGGCCGCACCTTTAAAATAACTCTGGTATTGAGAGTCCACAGAATGGCTGCGTTAGGCTCCAAAAAAGGAGCGTAGAGCATATTTAACGCAACTGCAACTCTCAATACCAGAGTTGCTTACGGAAGCGGCCAGCTTCAAAAACGTGCTTGTGCAAGATTCCCCCATAGGAAACAATGGGGCTGTTTGAGCTGAAAAAAAACCTAACACCTGCAAAGAAGCCGCGTTCAGCTCCTAATGCAGCCCCATTGTTTGCTACTTCCTACGTCTGCACCTAACACTCTAACATGTACCCCGAGTCTAAACACCCCTAACCTTACACTTATTAACCCCTATTCTGCCGCCCCCGCTATCGCTGACCCCTGCATATTATTTTTAACCCCTAATCTGCCGCTCCGTAAACCGCCGCTACTTACATTATCCCTATGTACCCCTAATCTGCTGCCCCTAACACCGCCGACCCCTATATTATATTTATTAACCCCTAATCTGCCCCCCACAACGTCGCCTCCACCTGCCTACACTTATTAACCCCTAATCTGCCGACCGGACCGCACCGCTATTATAATAAAGTTATTAACCCCTAATCCGCCTCACTCCCGCCTCAATAACCCTATAATAAATAGTATTAACCCCTAATCTGCCCTCCCTAACATCGCCGACAACTAACTTCAAACATTAACCCCTAATCTGCCGACTGGAGCTCACCACTATTCTAATAAATGTATTAACCCCTAAAGCTAAGTCTAACCCTAACACTAACACCCCCCTAAATTAAATATAATTTAAATCTAACGAAATTAATTAACTCTTATTAAATAAATTATTCCTATTTAAAGCTAAATAATTACCTGTAAAATAAATCCTAATATAGCTACAATATAAATTATAATTATATTATAGCTATTTTAGGATTTATATTTATTTTACAGGTAACTTTGTATTTATTTTAAAACGTGGTTTAGAAAGGAGCGCCAAATCTTGGCGAGGTCTGGTGCGGTATAGGTGTGAAAATATGGTATTCTGTCTGAGAAATTGTATAGCGCTATAGCTCAGCTACAATTATGGTAGTTGTGCTGTATAGATGTGTAGGTTTTGATATCTAGATATAAGATCTAAGAGTGGCACAGTTGATACATAAAAGCATTTAATACATATTAAACATATAAAACAAGGGTGTCGTTTAAAATATATTTTAACAGAACGGCAAGAAATAATGTGTAAAAACACATAAACACATAAATATCTATAAAAACACGCGTGTTTTGCTTTTTAGCTGTATGTATAATGTCTCATAAAATTCGTCTCATATATAGTTGTGTTGGCATAAATCTGAAAATAATAAACAATAAAAAATAATAAAAAACAATGAAAAGTAAATAATGTCCAATAATCCCTTCTCAAAGTTAAGAGATATATAAAAAAAGGTTAAGTAGTGTCCAAAAATCCCTTCTCAAAGTTAAGAGATATAAATAGATTTTCACATGTGTATCCAAAAAATAAACTGTCCAAATTTAAGTGTTAAATTTGGACAGTTTATTTTTTGGATACACATGTGAAAATCTATTTATATCTCTTAACTTTGAGAAGGGATTTTTGGACACTACTTAACCTTTTTTTATATATCTCTTAACTTTGAGAAGGGATTATTGGACATTATTTACTTTTCATTGTTTTTTATTATTTTTTATTGTTTATTATTTTCAGATTTATGCCAACACAACTATATATGAGACGAATTTTATGAGACATTATACATACAGCTAAAAAGCAAAACACGCGTGTTTTTATAGATATTTATGTGTTTATGTGTTTTTACACATTATTTCTTGCCGTTCTGTTAAAATATATTTTAAACGACACCCTTGTTTTATATGTTTAATATGTATTAAATGCTTTTATGTATCAACTGTGCCACTCTTAGATCTTATATCTAGATATCAAAACCTACACATCTATACAGCACAACTACCATAATTGTAGCTGAGCTATAGCGCTATACAATTTCTCAGACAGAATACCATATTTTCACACCTATACCGCACCAGACCTCGCCAAGATTTGGCGCTCCTTTCTAAACCACGTTTTGACACATATTTTCTAAAAGTGGGCACCTGGGGACCCACTATAGACAGGAGCTATAGGTCCACACTTTCAGCGCTGTAAGAAAACATTGAATCTATCATTTGTATTTATTTTAACCAGGTACAATAGCTATTAAATAGTTAAGAACTATTTAATAGCTAAAATAGTTAAAATAATTACAAAATTACCTGTAAAATAAATCCTAACCTAAGTTACAATTAAACCTAACACTACACTATCAATAAATTAATTAAATAAAATACCAACAATTACCTACAATTAAACCTAACACTACACTATCAATAAATTATTTATATACAATATCTACAAATAAATACAATGAAATAAACTAACTAAAGTACAAAAAATAAAAAAGAACTAAGTTACAAAAAATAAAAAAATATTTACAAACATTAGAAAAATATTACAACAATTTTAAACTAATTACACCTACTCTAAGCCTCCTAATAAAATAACAAAGCCTCCCAAAATAAAAAAAATGCCCTACCCTATTCTAAATTACAAAAGTTCAAAGCTCTTTTACCTTACCAGCCCTGAACAGGGCCCTTTGCGGGGCATGCCCCAAAGAATTCAGCTCTTTTGCCTGTAAAAAGAAACATACAATACCCCCCCAACATTACAACCCACCACACACATACCCCTAATCTAACCCAAACCCCCCTTAAATAAACCTAACACTAAGCCCCTGAAGATCTTCCTACCTTATCTTCACCCTATCAGGTTCACCGATCCGTCCTCGGAAGTCTTGATCCAAGCCTCGGAAGTGTTGATCCAAGCCCAAGCGGGGGGCTGAAGAGTGACGTCCATCCTCGGGCTGAAGTCTGGATCCAAGCGGCGACTGAAGAAATCCATCCTCGGGCTGAAGTCGGAAGTCCATCATCTGGATGAAGTCTTCTATCAAGCCGCATCTTCAATCTTCTTTCTTCTGGAGCGGAACCATGTTCTTCCAAGCCGACGCGGAACATCCTCTTCAACCGATGACTAGACGACGAATGACGGTTCCTTTAAATGACGTCATCCAAGATGGCGTCCCTCAAATTCCGATTGGCTGATAGGATTCTATCAGCCAATCGGAATTAAGGTAGGAATATTCTGATTGGCTGATGGAATCAGCCAATCAGAATCAAGTTCAATCCGATTGGCTGATCCAATCAGCCAATCAGATTGTGCTCGCATTCTATTGGCTGTTCCGATCAGGGGTATGTGGGTGGTGGGTTGTAATGTTGGGGGGGGTATTGTATGTTTTTTTTTTACAGGCAAAAGAGCAGAATTTCTTGGGGCATGCCCCGCAAAGGGCCCTGTTCAGGGCTGGTAAGGTAAAAGAGCTTTGAACTTTTTTAATTTAGAATAGGGTAGGGCATTTTTTATTTTGGGGGGCTTTGTTATTTTATTAGGGAGCTTAGAGTAGGTGTAATTAGTTTAAAATTGTTGTAATATTTTTCTAATATTTGTAAATATTTTTTTATTTTTTGTAACTTAGTTCTTTTTTATTTTTTGTACTTTAGTTAGTTTATTTCATTGTAGTTATTTGTAGATATTTTATTTAAATAATTTATTGATAGTGTAGTGTTAGGTTTAATTGTAGATAATTGTAGGTATTGTATTTAATTAATTTATTGATAGTGTAGTGTTAGGTTTAATTGTAGATAATTGTAGGTAGTTTATTTAATTAATTTATTGATAGTGTAGTGTTAGGTTTAATTGTAACTTAGGTTAGGATTTATTTTACAGGTAATTTTGTAATTATTTTAACTATTTTAGCTATTAAATAGTTCTTAACTATTTAATAGCTATTGTACCTGGTTAAAATAAATACAAAGTTGCCTGTAAAATAAATATTAATCCTAAAATAGCTATAATATAATTATAATTTATGTTGTAGCTATATTAGGGTTTATTTTACAGGTAAGTATTTAGCTTTAAATAGGAATAATTTATTTAATAAGAGTTAATTTATTTCGTTAGAATAAAATTATATTTAACTTAGGGGGGTGTTAGTGTTAGGGTTAAAATTAGCTTTAGGGGTTAAAAAATTTATTAGAATAGCAGTGAGCTCCGATCGGCAGATTAGGGGTTAATACTTGAAGTTAGGTGTCGGCGATGTTAGGGAGGGCAGATTAGGGGTTTATACTATTTATTATAGGGTTATTGAGGCGGGAGTAAGGCGGATTACGGGTTAATAACTTTATTATAGTAGCGGTGAGATCCGCTCGGCAGATTAGGGGTTAATAAGTGTAGGCAGGTGGAGGTGACGTTGAGGGGGGCAGGTTAGGGGTTAATAAATATAATATAGGGGTCGGCGGTGTTAGGGGCAGCAGATTAGGGATACATAGCTATAATGTAGCTGGCGGCGGCGTGCGGACGGCAGATTAGGGGTTAATAAGTGTAGGTAGCTGGCGGCGACGTTGAGGGGGGCAGGTAAGGGGTTAATAAATATAATATAGGGGTCGGCGGTGTTAGGGGCAGCAGATTAGGGGTACATAAGGATAACGTAGGTGTCGGTCGGCAGATTAGGGGTTAAAAAAATGTAATTGAGTGTCGGCGATGTGGGGGGGGCTTGGTTTAGGGGTACATAGGTAGTTTATGGGTGTTAGTGTACTTTAGAGTACAGTAGTTAAGAGCTTTATGAACCGGCGTTAGCCCAGAAAGCTCTTAACTACTGACTTTTTTCTGCGGCTGGAGTTTTGTCGTTAGATTTTTAACGCTCACTTCAGACACGACTCTAAATACCGGAGTTAGGAAGATCCCATTGAAAAGATAGGATACGCAATTGACGTAAGGGGATCTGCGGTATGGAAAAGTCGCGGCTGAAAAGTGAGCGTTAGACCCTTTCCTGAATGACTCCAAATACCGGCGGTAGTCTAAAACCAGCGTTAGGAGCCTCTAACGCTGGTTTTCACGGCTACCGCTAAACTCCAAATCTAGGCCTAAGCTTTTCCCTAGTTTCCCCTTCTAGAAAGCTATCTCATTTTTGGCTATTAAAAACCTTTCTTTATTTCTTACGTTTGGTATATTCTGTAATTTACTGAATGTTGTTACTTTCTTTGAGAGTTCCGTTTCCAACTTCTTTTGTTCCCTTCTATGATTTATTATTTATGCTATGATATAAGATTTTTGCGTTACTTTAGCGCTTCCCAATAAAGCTGAGGTTTATTCAAACAAAAACTATAATTCAGATGGTATTCTTCCCATTAATCTTGTATACACTGCTTAAATTTTTTTGAAGTATTAAGAAAGGACGGGTAATAGAATACATTTTTATTAAAATTTTTTATTTCTAAATCCATTTTGTAAAAACACTGGTTCATGATCCGAAAAAGTGAATTCTATTATCTGGACTTTATTAACTTTATTTAACCAATCTGGTGTAATTAAGAACATATCTAATCTAGACAAGGCATTATTATTTCTAGAAACACAAGAAAACTTTATTTCTTCCGAATTTCTTAGGCGCCAAATATCTGCTAAGAGTATCTAACAAAGTATCAAAAATTGATTTTTCATATTTTGCTCTTGTAGATATATGAATCTTATGATTCCTGAGTTGTGGATGTGCTGTCAATTGTAGGGTTTGGAGTTATATTGAAGTCACCCATGATAATTAAAGGGCCATAATACCCAAATGTTTAAACACTTGAAAGTGATGCAGCATAGCTGTAAAAAGCTGATTAGAAAATATCATCTGAACATCTCTATTTAAAAAAGAAAGATATTTTACCTCAAAAGTTCCTCAGTAGCCACCTCCCATTGTAAAGGATTTCTAAGCAGCATATTAGTATGTCTGTCCCGGGACAACTGAAAGGATGAGCATCGTGAACTGTCATATTATTTCACCAATCAGGTAAAGGAAGCTTACTATGAAATCTCATGAGAGTTAAGTCAAATCTCATGAGATCACAGTAAGAGTTCATGACCTCAGCACTGCTGATGCCGATTGGCTGCTGTTCATTTCTTAATTTTTTAATTTTTTTTACCTGCAGCTGGGCAATAACTGAGTATAACTTTTTACACAGAACTCACTCTGCTGAGCTGAGGAGATTGTGAGGTAAAATACCTTCCTTTTTTACATAGAGATGCTCAGGCGATATTTTCCTGTCAGCTTTTTACAGTTATACTGCATCAGTTTCAAGTGATTTAGCATATGAGTATTATGTCCCTTTAAGTGACAATTCATAAATCTCAATAGTTTATTTTTTATATTATCCCAGATACCTTGATTGTGCTCATTAGGGACATATAAATTGCATAACACAATTGTATCTTTCCGTATTTGAATTTGTACTATAATATATCTCCCTTGATTATCTTGTATTTGGTGTATTAATTTATAATGTATATTTTTACTAAATAAAATTGTGACTCCTCTTGAATTAATTTTATAAGATGCAAAAAATACCTCTTTAACCCAACCTGGTTTTAATTTTATGTGCTCTTTAGATGACAAATGTGTCTCTTGGAGACATGCTATATCAATCCTATGTTTATATAAGTTGTTTAATATTTTTGTTTTCCTTTTTATAGGGGAATGTATACCACCCACATTCCAAGTGAGTAAATTAACCATGTATTTCCTAATAAAGTGCTTAAACCTTTTCCAGGATAAATCCTGGAAACCTTCTCTCTATATATAGGTGAATTATCAAACTCAGGTACATAGAAAAATACAAAAAATGTTGTCCCTTAATGAAAAAAAAATACATCCAAAGAAAAAATAGAAAAAAAAAAATAATAATAATAAAGAGAAGAGAGACAAAAAAAGAAGTGGAAAGACAAGTCAACAAAGGAAAAATATCCAATTCCTCCATTATTGACATATTGTAACCTTTTCATGCAAGTTGACTCTATAAAAAAATATACAATATTATTTCTCTGTTTCTAAGTAAGTGACTCTCCTGATTTCAACTTCAGTTTGGCTGGGAACTGAAGAAAAAAGATGATATCATTATACAGCTGATTACATATAGTGGTAAATTGCTTCCTTTTCCTTAAGACTTCCGTGGAATAGTCCTGAGATAGAAGAATCTTATTCCCTTGAAACTCAAGAGATGGCACTTTCTTATAGGCTCTTAGAATGTCATTTTTGCTTGCAGGTTCAGAAATCTTACAATGACTGGTCTTAGCCTTTGTAGAGAGTTATTTTCCTCTTGTGCTTTAAGCATGCCAATTCTGTAGATATGTTCAGTTTCGTATGATCTTCTACTAGGCTGTAAACCCAATAACTTCGGTAGATCTTCTTCAGCAAATTCTTGGATAGCCACTCCATTCATATTCTCTGGCAGGCCTATTAACGGTAGGTTGTTGCATCTGACCTTATTTTCCAATTCCTCTATCCTGCCATTTAGGTTGCTATTTTGAAGCAAAAGTTAATTTATTTTTTCTTCATGTTCTAATTGAGTGTCCCCTGTATCTGAAATTCTTTGTTCCATTACCGTGAGTCTTTGAGTTATTTGTTTAATTTCCTGAATCACAGTTTCTAACCCTAGCTGGATTTTATCAATTTTTGTTGTTAAGTTAGAAAGATGGGTACAAAGCTTAATTTTCTTGAGTTTAAGACTCATTCATAGATCTGACTGGAGAGCTACTAGAATGTTTTATACTGTTACTACTGGAAATCCTTTTCAGATAGTAGCTAAAAAGTGATATCCTTTCTTGCCTTTTTAAGTATCAAGCTACCATTCTTTAATCAGGTTATTTATAGTAAGTAAATAAATTCAATTTATGCAGAAGAGAGTCCAAACAATAAGGTCTCCTTCAGAGGCTGCCCTTACTGTGGCGTATCAAACCACCTCACCTTCTGTATATAGCAACGTAACATCTTTTTAGAGGAAAAACAGTGACATCAATCAATCAATCAATCAAACCCTTGCTTCAGCAAAAAAAACATGAGACACAAATTCCAGTAGATATAGCTAAAAACAGAAATAGGGAGACTTATTGCGGTAGCTGTGTATATTTCAATTAAACATCCTAAAGGTATCCCAACCCCAAAAGTTAATTTTGCAGCATACTTGCAGATTGTATCTACTACCCTGCCGAGAGGGGAGATAAGTGTGTCTTCACTGGGCTTACCTTGAGGTGAAGAGAGTGCTGTATCCCTGTATATATCAGCACTTAATATACTACCCTTCACTCCCTATTGTTACATCCAGTGTGAGTAAATGGTGTCCAAACTCGCTGCTGAGGGGGATAGCGCTGTTATACTACCTTCTTGGTAGTGTCTCTGCCACCATATGTGGCTCTGCACCTGGCAGGGGAAATAAAGATGGTAGCTGGTTGTCTTCCCAGCACCTAGGCCTGGGCTTCAGGGTAGGCCTCGTTGCTCACAACTTGCAAGCATAACGCTCGATGATGCTGGTGTTGCATCCACACCCACTGGATGTAATTTGTTTCATCTTAAATATTTATATTTTTAAAGTTAACACATTTTTTTAAAAACAGTAGTACTCTCACACTGGGGATGCCTTTCATGTTAATACCAGCTTGCAGACAAGTCACCAATACTTTTGATGTGGATTGGTGAAGGATTTACTTTCATTTATTGTATTAGATTTCGCCTAGAAGACTAAAAATAATTTTTCTTAAAGGGACAGTCTAGTCAAAATTAAACTTTCATGATTAAGATAGGGCATTGAATTTTAAATAACTTTCCAATTTACTTGTATCATCACTTTGCTTTGTTCTCTAGGTATTCTTTATTGAAAGCTAAACCTAGGTATGCTCATATGATAATTTCTAAGCCCTTGAAGGCCACTTCTTATCTCAGTGCATTTTAACAGTTTTTACAGCTAGACAGTGCTAATTAATGCATACCATATAGATAACATTGTGCTCACTCCCATGGAGTCACCTAGGAGTCAAAACTGATTGGCTAAAGTGCAAGTCTGTTAAAAAAACTGAAACAATGGGACATTCTTTTTCTAGGAAGATCTGAAACTGTCTACACTTCTCCATTATCTTCCTATAGCAATTACCCTTGATATCTTCCTTGTTTTCTCCCTCTCTCCATTTAATTCACTGACCCAGTTATATACAAATAACTCTTAGTCTTTAAAAATTTGAAGCTAGCCCTCTTCCTTGCACATGTTTTAATTACTTCAAAATGACACACAAGCTGATTTAAAAAAAGAATACAATAAGGAAGAAACCAAATCAAAATCTTTTCAGCATATTGTACAGTATATATTGCTTAGATTTTCTAGATGGATAACAACTCATTAAGATTTACTATACCTGTACATACTCCTACCTATACTCCAACTCAGCATAGTAAACATAATTAACAAAATCACTAAACATAAAACACTTAATCAAAACATTTTAAACCTTGTATCTAAGCTCTGCAGACCTACCCTTATCTCAGTTCTTTTGAGAGACTTGCATTTTAGACAATCAATGCTGACTCATAAATAAATCCACGGAAGTGAACACAATGTTATCTATATGGCACATATAGATAAGAGGCGGTCTTCAAGGGCTTAGAAATTAGCATATGAGCCTACCTAGGTTAAAGGGACACTGAACCCAAATTTTTTCTTTTGTGATTCAAATTTACTTGAATTATCAATTTTATTTTTTGTTGTTCTCTTGCTATCTTTATTTGAAAAATAAGGCATCTAAGCTATTTTTTGCTTTAGTACACTGGACAGCACTTGTTTATTGGTGGGTGAATTTATCCACCAATCAGCAAAAACAACCCAGGTTGTTCACCAAAAATGGGCCGGCATCTAAACTTACATTCTTGCATTTCAAATAAAGATACCAAGAGAATGAAGAACATTTGATAATAGGAGTAAATTAGAAAGTTGCTTAAAATTGCATGCTCTATCTGAATCACAAAAGAAAAAATTTGGGCTCAGTGTCCCTTTAAGCTTTTAATAACCAAGAGAACAAAAAAAGGTTGATGATAAAACTAAATTGAAAAGTTGTTTAAAATTGCATTACCTTTATGAATCATCAACTTTTAATTTTGACTAGACTGTCTCTTAAACCATTTTAATTTAAAAATGTATTTAGATCCTTCTGCCTACTATTTAGTTAGGCTAGTGTAATAAACCCATAATTAATATAAGTGGCAAAAACATAATTTATGTAAGAACTTACCTGATAAATTCATTTCTTTCATATTGGCAAGAGTCCATGAGCTAGTGACATATGGGATATACAATCCTACCAGGAGGGGCAAAGTTTCCCAAACCTCAAAATGCCTATAAATACACCCCTCACCACACCCACAATTCAGTTTAATGAATAGCCAAGCAGTGGGGTGATAAAGAAAGGAGTAGAAAGCATCAACAAAGGAAATTTGGAAATAATAGTGCTTTATACAAAAAATCATAACCACCATAAAAAAAAGGGGTGGGCCTCATGGACTCTTGCCAATATGAAAGAAATGAATTTATCAGGTAAGTTCTTACATAAATTATGTTTTCTTTCATGTAATTGGCAAGAGTCCATGAGCTAGTGACATATGGGATATCAATACCCAAGATGTGGAGTCTTCCACTCAAGAGTCACTAGAGAGGGAGGGACTAAAACAAAAACAGCCATATTCCGCTGAGAAAATAATCCACAACCCAAAAATAAGTTTAATTTCACTTTTGAAAAGAAAAAACTTAAACAAAAAAGCAGAAGAATCAAACTGAAACAGCTGCCTGAAGAACTTTTCTACCAAAAACTGCTTCAGAAGAAGCAAATACATCAAAATGGTAGAATTTAGTAAATGTATGCAAAGAGGACCAAGTGGCTGCTTTGCAAATCTGATTGACTGAAGCTTCATTCTTCATTCTTTAAAGCCCATGAAGTAGAGACTGATCTAGTAGAATGAGCTGTAATTCTCTGAGGCGGGGTTTGACCCGACTCCAAATAAGCTTGATGAATCAAAAGTTTCAACCAAGAAGCCAAGGAAACAGCAGAAGCTTTCTGACCTTTCCTAGGACCAGAAAATAAAACAAATAGACTAGAAGTCTTCCTGAAATTTTAAGTAGCTTCCACATAATATTTCAAAGCTCTTACCACATCCAAAGAATGTAAGGATCTCTCCAAAGAATTCTTAGGATTAGGACATAAAGAAGGGACAACAATTTCTCTACTAATGTTGTTAGAATTCACAACCTTAGGTAAAAATTGAAAAGAAACTGCCTTATCCTGATGAAAAATCAGAAAAGGAGACTCACAAGAAAGAGCAGATAGCTCAGAAACTTTTCTAGCAGAAGAGATAGCCAAAAGGAACAACACTTTCCCAGAAAGTAGTTTAATGTCCAAAGAATGCATGGGCTCAAATGGAGGAGCCTGTAATGCCTTCAAAACCAAATTAAAACTCCAAGGAGGAGAAATTGACTTAATGACAGGCTTAATACGAACTAAAGCCTGTACAAAACAGTGTATACCAGGAAGTATAGCAATTTTTCTGTGAAATAAAACAGAAAAAGCTGAGATTTGTCCTTTCAAGGAACTTGCAGACAAACCCTTATCCAGACCATCCTGAAGAAACTGCAAAATTCTAGGAATTCTAAAAGAATGCCAGGAGAATTTATGAGAAGAACACCATGAAATGCAAGCCTTCCAAACTCTATAATAAATCTTCCTAGAGACAGATTTACGAGCTTGTAACATAGTATTAATCACTGATTCAGAGAAACCTCTATGACTTAGAACTAAGCGTTCAATTTCCACACCTTCAAATTTAAGGATTTGAGACCCTGATGGAAAAATGGACCTTGAGATAGAAGGTCCGGCCGTAAAGGAAGTGGCCAAGGCGGGCAACTGGACATCCGAACCAGATCCGCATACCAAAACCTGTGTGGCCATGCTGGAGCCACCAGCAACACAAAAGACTGTTCCATGATGATTTTGGAAATCACTCTTGGAAGAAGAACTAGAGGCGGGAAGATGTAAGCAGGTTGATAACACCATGGAAGTGTCAGCGCATCCACGGCTTCCGCCTGAACATCCCTGGACCTGGACAGGTATCTGGGAAGTTTCTTGTTTAGATGAGAGGCCATGAGATCTATCTCTGGAAGCCCCCACATCTGAACAATCTGAGAAAACACATCTGGATGAGAGACCACTCCCCTGGATGTAAAGTCTGGCGGCTGAGATAATCCGCCTCCCAATTGTCTACACCTGGGATATGCACCGCAGAGATTAGACAGGAGCTGGATTCCGCCCAAGCAAGTATCTGAGATACTTCTTTCATAGCTTGGGGACTGTGAGTCCCACCCTGATGATTGACATAAGCCACAGTTCTGATATTGTCTGTCTGAAAACAAATGAACGGTTCTCTCTTTAGTAGGGGCAAGAACTGAAGAGCCCTGAGAATTGCACGGAGTTCTAAAATATTTATTGGTAATCTCGCCTCTTGAGATTTCCAAACCCCTTGTGCTGTCAGAGACCCCCAAACGGCTCCCCAACCTGAAAGACTTGCATCTGTTGTGATCACAGTCCAGGTTGGGCGAACAAAAGAAGCCCCTTGAACCAAATGATGGTGATCTATCCACCATGTCAGAGAGTGTCGTACATTGGGATTCAAGGATATTAATTGTGATATCTTTGCATAATCCCTGCACCATTGATTCAGCATACAAAGCTGTAGAGGTCTCATGTGAAAACGAGCAAAGGGGATTGCGTCCGATTCTGCAGTCATGAGACCTAAAACTTCCATACACATAGCCACTGAAGGGAATGACTGAGACTGAAGGTGCCGACAGGCTGCAACCAATTTTGTTAGAGACAGAGTCATGGACACTGAATCTATCTGGAAACCTAAAAAGGTGACCCTTGTCTGAGGAATCAAGAAACTTTTTGGTAAATTGATCCTCCAACCATGTTTCCGAAGAAACAACACTAGTTGATTCGTGTGAGATTCTGCAGTATGTAAAGACTGAGCTAGTACCAAGATATCGTCCAAATAAGGAAACACCGCAATACCCTGTTCTCTGATTACAGATAGTAGGGCACCCAGAACCTTCGAAAATATTCTTGCAGCTGTTGCTAGGCCAAATGGAAGAGCAACAAATTGGTAATGCTTGTCTAGAAAAGAGAATCTCAGAAACTGATAGTGTTCTGGATGAATCGGAATATGAAGGTATGCATCCTGCAAGTCTATTGTGGACATATAATGTCCTTGCTGAACAAAAGGCAGAATAGTCCTTATAGTCACCATCTTGAAAGTTGGTACTCTTACATAACGATTCAAAATTTTCAGATCCAGAACTGGTCTGAACAAATTTTCTTTCTTTGGTACAATGAATAGGTTTGAATAAAACCCCAAACCTTGTTCCTGAAGAGGAACTGGCATGATTACCCCTGAAGACTCCAGGTCTGAAACACATTTCAGAAAAGCCTGAGCTTTTACTGGATTTACAGGAATGTGTGAGAGAAAAAATCTTCTCACAGGAGGTCTTACTTTGAATCCTATTCGATACCCTTGAGAGACAATGCTCTGAATTCAATGATTTTGGACAGATTTTATCCAAAAATCCTTGAAAAACCTTAATCTGCCCCCTACCAGCTGAGCTGGAATGAGGGCCGCACCTTCATGCGGACTTAGGGGCAGACTTTGGTTTCCTAAATGGCTTGGATTTATTCCAATTTGAGGAAGGCTTCCAACTGGAAGCAGATTCCTTGGGAGGAGGATTGAGTTTTTGTTCCTTATTCTGACGAAAGGAACGAAAACGGTTAGAAGCCTTAGATTTACCATTAGGTTTTTTATCCTGAGTCAAAAAAACTCCTTTTCCTCCAGTGATAGTTGAAATAATAGAATCCATCTGAGAACCAAATAAATTATTACCTTGGAAAGAAAGAGATAGTAATCTAGATTTAGATGTCATATCAGCATTCCAAGATTTAAGCCACAAAGCTCTTTTAGCAAATACAGCTAAAGACATGGATCTAACATCAATTTTGATAATATCAAAAATGGCATCATATATAAAATGATTAGCATGTTGCAGTAAGCGAACAATGCTAGATATGTCAGAATCCAATTCATGTTGCTCTAAATTTTTCAACCAGAAAGTTGATGCAGCCGCAACATCACCCAAAGAAATAGCAGGTCTGAGAAGATGACCTGAATATAAATAGGCCTTCCTTAGATAAGATTCAAGCTATCTTCCATAGGAATAGTGGTACGTTTAGCAAGAGTAGAAATAGCCTCATCAACTTTGGGGATTTTTTCCCAAAACTCTATAGATTTTGCTGGTAAAGGATACAATCTCTTAAACCTTGAAGAAGGAACAAAGGAAGTACCTGGCTTATTCCATTCCCTAGAAATCATATCAGAAATAGCCTCAGGAATGGGAAAAACACCTGGGGAAACCACAGGAGGTTTAAAAACAGCATTTAAACGTTTATTAGACTGAACGTCAATAGGACTGGTTACCTCAATATCCAAAGTAATTAACACTTCTTTTAATAAAGAATGCATATACTCTATTTTAAATAAATAAGTAGATTTGTCAGTGTCAATATCTGAGGAAGGATCTTCTGTTTCAGATAGATCCTCAGCAGAAGAGGATGAATTATTATGTTGTTGGTCATTTGAAATTTCATCAGCTAAATGAGAAGTTTTAAAAGACCTTTTACGTTTATTAGAAGGTGGAAATGCAGACAAAGCCTTCATAATAGATTCAGAAACAAATTCTTTAAAATTTACAGGTATATCATGCACATTAGAAGTTGAAGGAACTGCAACTGGCAATGTACTATTACTGATAGAAACACTATCTGCATGTAAAAGTTTATCATGACAACTATTACAAATGACATTCGGTGGAATAATTTCTACAATTTTGCAACAAATGCACTTAGCTTTAGTAGAACCGATGTCAGGCAGCAATGTTCCAGCAGAAACTTCAGAGACAGGATCGGATTGGGACATCTTGCTCAATTTAAAAGAAAAAACAACATATAAAGCAAAATTATCTATTTCCTTAAATGTCAGTTTCAGGAATGGGAAAAAATGCAAAAGCATAGGCCTCTTGATAGAGAAGAAAACAGGAGGCAAACATGAATGGGGTATTGAAATAATGAAATGTAATATAAACTTTTTTGGCGCCAAAAATGACCGGAAATGACACACTTGTGTCACTAATGATGCCGCCGTGTAAAAGGTCTCGACGTCACGTATGACGCCAGAAATTATGAAGTTGCATCAAAAACGTAATTTCCCGCGCCAAAAAAGTTTGCGCCAAAAATGATGCAATAAAGTCTAACATTTGACGCACCCGCGGGCCTAATACCCGCAAATGCAAAGTAGTCAAAATTGAAAAAGACTAAACCCCAGGTAAGAAACAAATTTCTTAAAGTGCTTATATTCCCAAATATGAAACTGACAGTCTGCAGAAGGAAATACATTAACCTGACTCATGGCAAATATAAGTATAATACATATATTTAGAACTTTATATAATTTGCATAAAGTGCCAAACCATAGCTGGGAGTGTCTTAAGTAATAAAAACATACTTACTAAAAGACACCCATCCACATATAGCAGATAGCCAAACCAGTACTAAAACAGTTCTTTAGTAGAGGTAATGGTAAATTTGAGAGTATATCGTCTATCTGAAAAGGGAGGTAGGAGATGAATCTCTACGACCGATAACAGAGAACCCATGAAAAAGACCCCCACTAGGGAAATCATCGTATCCAATAGGTGATACTCCCTTCACGTCCCTCTGACATTCGCTGTACTCTGAGAGGAATTGGGCTTCAACAATGCTGAGAAGCGCATATCAACGTCGAAATCTTAGCACAAACTTACTTCACCACCTCCATAGGAGGCAAAGTTTGTAAAACTGAATTGTGGGTGTGGTGAGGGGTGTATTTATAGGAATTTTGAGGTTTGGGAAACTTTGCCCCTCCTGGTAGGATTTTATATCCCATATGTCACTAGCTCATGGACTCTTGCCAATTACATGAAAGAAAGTTGGATTTTATGTGTATTCTGTGCTAGGTGCTAAATAATAATTAATAATGACTAGCATCAAAATAATAAATTAAAGCAATCAATCTCCAAAGCTTAATATAAACACAATCCTTTATTTGAACAAACCTCACCTACATGACATACCACAAAAATGTGTAACTTAAATAGTCAAAATTTGTATATTGCAAATGTTTCTGTACAAAGACGTAATTTATCTATGTGCATTTAAGTTTTGACTGGAATGTCCCTTTAAGTCTGAAGTGTTTTACTGTTACAGTTATAATCATAGACTTACATTTGAATCTTGCAGCTCTTACCATGGTTTAACTTCTTTTTGTATGTAAGTTGTTTTACATTCTTCTTTTCAATTTTCAGGATAGTTTTCCTGCATAATATTGTCAACAGACATTGCGGGCATCAGGAAAGAAACAACATAAGATTTTGATTAGTAAAAAGACAAAAATGAGTGTGTGTATATATATATATATATATGATAATCACTAAAATCTATTTCAATAAAAATATTATTTGCCATTTGTATGCTGATATTCCTCTACAAATATATTTTATTGAAATAGAAAATTTTAGCTTTAAAAAGTGCAACCGTTTCTAAGGGCATATGGTGGACTAAGACCTGATACCTTGATGTGAGTTGTCAGCATTTATTGGCAGTGCGCAGTCAAGCTGAAGATTCCCTACTGACGGGAACTGACTCACTCAGCCATTCACCAAGCGTGCTTGTCAGTGAGAGTTAAACCAGTCACTGATCCTAATTCTAACACTGTTGTTGCAGCATACCAATTTTTAATCACTACATGACTTGTCAGGTTGAATAAGCACTGCATGGATAAATTAAAAAATGATAAATAAGTAGACGCCATAGAACACTTGTTTCCAATTAATTTATGTTGTAATTTTCAAAACTACAGCACTGTTGCAAGAGACATTCTTTGTATCATTTTAAGATATTATTTCATCTCAGGTTTGAATACAATGACTCTTTCTTAACTGCCCTAGAGATTACACTCCAAAAGTCCTTTAGTCTTGAAAGAGTTAATTGGGAATGCTGAACATGCAGGCCACGTAAAGTGATATTTATATCTCTGGTACTTCCTATATAATTGAGATTCTCAGCAGGTCATTTGCTTTAAGCAATATCCATTCTTCCATACAAATCTCACTCCAATAGACTGGTGGCAAAACTTGACTATATTACAGCCAGGATTGGTCCAGAACACCTGCCATTTGTGAATATCCTGAGAGCTGTCTTGTTTGCTATGGCTTTTTTAAAATTGTGTGATGAATCAGACATATCACTGTCATACGTAATTTCAATCTGAATCATTTAATTTTTGCATTAGCTTAAATATACATCTAATATATTTCCAGAAAAAGATACTATCACATTTATAAAATGGATAACTAATACCTTCCTTATCAGACTTGCACACACAGTTTTTGAATTATAATATATTGTTTAATACATTTTTTATTCAAAGTATAAATATGAAAGTGTATGCTTTTTGGAACGTGCAGAAGAAATTTAAAAAGCAAATCTGTAAAAAAAATTGCAAGATTGCATTTATATATGACTTGCAGGTTAACAGTACATTATCAAAAAGTGATATTTGAAGTGTGAAAATGAAAGGCAGTGCTATTGTATTGTCTATTATTATGCATTTGTTGATTATGCAGTTCTACTGTATATAATGGTGCTTTAACTAGACTTTTGAAAATGCAAATTGAAAGTCTCCTTTAAAGTAATGGTAAACTCTCCCCTTTTTAAAATCAGATCTGGAATGTAAGCGCTATTTTAGATGGAGTTTAATTCATTAGCTGTAATGAAGATGCAGTATAACATGCTTTTTAATATAGATATGAAATTCAAATACTGCATGCTCCTCCGCCCACTTCAAAAGTAAAATTTTCTGTGAGCTAACAGATTGAATTGTTGTCCAATCAGCGCTCTCCCCATATGGCACTTTTGTTGTAGCTAGAGCATTGATTGGAGAGTAATTCAATCATTTAGCTGACAGGAAAATTGGCTTTTGAAGTGGGTGGTGTAACGTGGGGTATTTGAATTTCATATCTATATTAATAACTAAGTTATACTGCATCTTCATTGCACATGATGAACAAAACCCCATCTAAAATAGCTTATATTCCAGATCTGATTTTAAAAAGGGAAGAGTTTACCATCACTTTAATGAATTAATGATCAAATACAATTGGCACAAAATTGAGTTGGTTCTTTAGGATGTTTAAACTGTAACTCTAAAATTCCCTTTGGGTTGCCATACTACACTATTGTGAATTTCTCCATAGTGTAGAAGAGAAGCTAGATATCTGGACTTCCAAACGGTGGTAGTGCTCTGTGACTCTACATAAAGTTAAAGAACCCCAATCGTGGACCTGCGCCTCCTTCATCAAACACACACATATCTTCTACTATTTACATCCATATGGGTTAGGCTATACACTTATTTTTCATGCATATTGAGATGGAAATGCAATAAAACCCATGATCTGCAATTTAAGCACATGGGAGCGTATTTTACTATAATAGAAGGCTCCTGAAGACCAAGTAAAAGTTTGTAAATTTGCAAGAAACCATAGAAATGTTTGTATCTGTATGTGCAAACTGTGTAAACAATTATAACTTGTCATTCAGATGTTCTTAGAAAAAAAGATTTTATGAACTTAAAAATAAAAAGGAAATTTCTTCCAGTTGTGATTCTTTTATATACAATTGTTGTTGCAAGGCGCTCAGAATCAGTGCATAAGACACATGTAGATACTTTTTTTCTGCCAGTGCATTTTTTGCCTTTTTTAAAATGGCATACAATGCAGTTCACTAGTAAGCAGGGGAAACTATTTTTTAGAGTACTAGATGCTGTATTATAATAGCAATTTTACATGGGGGAAAAATGGAAACCCATATTATTTTCAATACAGGTATACCCCGCTTATACAGCGGGTTAGGGACCGGAGCCCCGCTGTAAAGTGAAAACCGCCTTAAAGTGAGTCAAGGCATTTTCACTTGTTTTTCACTTGCCAGTGTGTTTAAAAGCTTAAAAACATGTTTGAAATAACATATATAGGTGTGCAATAGTGCTAAGTTTAGTTTAACACTAGCACAACACAGTACACTACTGTATTCAGTTATGCAGACAGTAGAAAGGGATACATATACTGTATACAGGCACTGTACAGTACAACATGTAGTACAATACAGTGGTATGTGCTTTATTGCTTACCTTTGCTACTGCATATACTGGTACTTGTACTGCATATACTGGTACTTGTACTGTACTGTACCTTTATTGGCCAAAAAATACTGCTTATGAAGAACTAAACTTGTGTGTACGGTACAATTACTGTATGGGCTTAACAAATAATCCTGTACAGTACTGTACCTTTAATGGCCAAAAAATACTGTAATGCTTATGAAGACCGGTATAATTATGGACTTACCAAATTATCTGGTACAGTACAATACTGTACTGCACAGTTTTAGCAACCCTAAAGTCTTGCCAACGTACTCTGTAAAACCGCATGCAATTTTCTCCTTACTTGCGATGTCTAAGTCCTGCGCTGTGCCGCGCTGCGGTGGCGACGTATTAGCGAATCGCTGTAAAGCGAATCGACGTAAAGCGGGGTATACCTGTATAACAGTCTAAGGTTCTGGTGAAGTGTTTTTTAAGTGCCCACATAAATGCATATTATTTATGCTGTTTTTAGTGGCTGCCCAAATTCTACTCAAATTTGACCAATTAGCTTGAGTTTGATTTAACCTGATAGTGTAATTTGACAGTTTTGCAAATAGCATCTGCTAAAACCATTTTTTGCATTCCAAGTTTTCTTTTTTTTTTTTTTAGCCATATTTCTCATTAGTTAGTATTTATGAAATATATAATACTTTTAAAAGGTAAAAGTTACGTATCTCACAATCTCATAATTTTTTTTAGTTTTATCAAATAATTTTAATGAAATCTATCAGTACAGTTTAACAATAAAGGTTAGATGTGTCAAGGGCTATGAGAATTCTCCTTTATATTCTCCTCCGAGTTCTCTGCAGCTCACGCACCATTTTATAAAAAAAATTGCATGTATTAATTTGCGCTGTTTGGAAAGCGAGCTAGGGCGAATTATGATGAATTTCTCCATGTGAAGCATGAAGTTCTCCTGATTTATCATTTCAAACCCATTTTTTTTATAGTATTTTTGTGGTGTCTTCATAAAGTAAAAGAAATCAGTTACATTTGCGCTTTACATGGGGCAAATTTGCACCTTCATTTTTTTCACTTTCATGTTTAATTTAATCTTTTGTAGAAAAATATACATAGGTAGGCTATGGAGCAACAATACTCTACAGGGAGCTATCAGGACACATTTGGTGAGACTATGGGGTAGATTTAACAAGCAACGGGTGCTGCAATCTACCCCCGTAGTTTCCAGGTCGCTGGAAACAAGAGTAAAGAAGCAGCGGTTGTAAGACCGCTGCTCCTTAACTCATTCACCACCTCTGAGGTTGCGGATAGCAATCATCCCAATCGGATACGATCGGGATGACTGACACAGCCTGCTAGCGGACGAATGGCAGCAAATCTGCAGGGGGCGGCATTGCACAAGCATTTCACTAGGAATGCTTGTGCAATGTTAAATTCCGACAGCGTATGCTGTTGGCATTTAGCGATGTCGGGCAGACATGATCCGCTACAGCAGATCATGTCTGTCCGACATTTAGTAAATCGGCCCCTATGTGTGTTACCACAATACATTTTTTATTTAACTTTGTTATAATGATGACCCTTTGTAACCATAACACATTCAAATGGTTAAAATGATTTTTGTTCTATGTGGGGCAATTTTGAGTTCTATGTTTGGCATATGTGTGTTCTATATTTTGTCCCTGTATTGTGAGCCTTTTTGAGCACATATTTTTTTCATTCTCAGGTGGTACCTGGTGCCTAGCCAAAGATAGACCTGCTAGAACCAGAAATTACTCCATCAGAAATAGATCTGAATATGACACAAGCAATGATGATTTGTAATGCTGTTCTTCTCTGTAGCTATGGAGAACTACAATGAACATAATTGTAGGAGAACTTTGCTTTCTCCAAAGGCGATTTTTTTTTAATAAATTGATAACTGGATGTAATACTAAAGCGGACTCAAATAAAACTAGCAAATGTAACCCTTTTTCAGAGCACAGGTGCACTTTGGCTAACACAAACAAAGTTAGAGGAATGTATAGTCAGACTTGTCAAATTCTAGGCACACTTTGCTTTAATAAATCAGATGACTCAGTCGTATGCAGATGTATAGGAGAAAATGTAGGAGAATTGATTTGATAAATTCTGTTCTAAATCACACTACAATAAATATACTACTTTTTAAACATATTTATTTATTAGCCTTTTTGTTGTTATATTGGTTTGTTAATTTATATCACACCTACCTTTAAAGCCAACTATGAAATGATGAGGTCTTCTTATAAAAACATATTCGTATAAAATAGCAGCAAAATGAGACTGGTACTAATCAGTTAAAGAAAATGATTTTATTTAAAAAAACTGCTTGGCTAGCAATTTTCTAAACTATAGGCAGAGTGGGAAATCACTCTTCAATACATAATAGCAATGTGTCAAAACAAATAATGTTTTTTTGTGATATAAATGTTCTCTGTGTATGGCATTATCAAAGGCATAAGGAAGTCCAAAAGTGAAAAGCAGGAGAATATTATCCACTAATAGAATGAGCTGCCAACAAACACTATACATTTATAAGTCACCTCAAGTTTAGATGGATTACACCTTTGTGCTGGTTAGAAGGCTTAAGAATGACTTAATCTTCATTTGCCCCAAGCAAGTTGAAAAATGACCCAGAAAAGCAGCCTCCTGTGGCTGATTTTAACTCAGTTAAGGATTTTTTTTATCCATCCATGAAAGAGAGATTATTCATTTCTTTGTTTGCTGGACCTTCTATTTTATTGTAAATATGATGGTACTTTAGTCATGAAGTAAAATAAAAATGTCTAATAATGCGTAATATAATAAACAGCTTTTAAAATGGATCAAAAATTAGCTTATCACATATTTATGACCTAGGTTTATTTTCCAATCCTTTCTATATAAATCCTCTGATTTGTAATACATTTGTATGGTTTTATTAGCACCACTGTTGGTAACCGATTTGTCATTTTATTGCACAAAAAGAGTATAGTCATATAAGGATTTTAGAAATATAAAAGAAAATGATTGTATAACTGGCAAATTTGTGTATGTAACTGCTATCTATATTATTAGACTGTGTAAAGAAATTTCAGTGAGGTTGAATTCATTATTTTTACAGAAAACAATTTAAAATACCCAAACAAAAGATACAATGCCAAAACAAAGTAATGTATTTCCCGGAACACGGGTAACAACTGTTAATTGAGATTTAATTTAATACTTTTTTTATTTAATGGACATCAAATTCAAATATCAGCAATTAAGCACTATGTTGCAAATTATATATATTATATATGTTTATGTATGTATATATACAGTATATCTATCTATCTATCTATCTATCTATCTATCTATATATATGTCAACACTTTTTCAAGTGTTTTGTAAATCAAGAGCCACTCGTGGATACACCTCATAAAATGCCTGGTGGAGTTCACAGTCTTCTATGCTGTGTTCAATTAGGGAAGCTGTAAATGTGTTATATAATAGAGGCACTTCAGCTTCTCTTGAGGCCAGGGGGTATTTTACCTAAAAACAAATATAAAGAGATAATTAAATTATATTTCAATGTTTTATTATTTTCTTTGATTGTATTAATCTAATGTCCCTTTATAAATTAAACAAACTACTTTATACCACCTTGCGAATGAGAACACCAACTCATTGGCCACCAGAAACACTATGTACATGGCAATTTTGTATTAGTTGTTTGGCATCCTCTCTACCCAAACACAAACTAACTATTGATATGTTACAGGAGAATTACTACTTTGGTGGTGTCTTCAATAAGGAAGGATGAATTTTTGAGGTGAAAATGGATATACAGATTGTATAGTTTCCAGTAGCCCTTGTGCTGAGAAATTTATGTTTGATATATTTTAATTTAGTGGGAAATGACAGTTGAATATGTTATAGCCCCAAGAGATAAACAATCCTGAGACAAATGCTGCTTTATTGGTTATAATGGAGAGTAACCCACCAATGAGTCAGGGGGGGGGGGGTATAAATCTTTTTGAATACTGCAATTTTCTAGTTGTCATGTTGCAGAAGTTTTTCTCCCAAGATTTAGTTTAGTTTCAAAAATGGGTTTTATTGAATCTAGGTGATTGACTCTACATTACTCTCAGCAAATTAAACAGAGCCAAGATTAAAGGGACATTAAACACTCATACGCCATTCTCTAATTATAGGTGCCGCCATTTTGGAACCTAGGTTACACTGTAGATATCTGAAGGAGAAAAAGTCTTGAAAAAGACATAGTTCATTGGTGGTGTTATGTTAGGAAAAAGGTCTAACCACTTCTACAATAATAGCAAGTAATAGACTACCTTCTATAAAGTTAGATGTGTGACAGTGGGTTAAGTGCTGTAAGCAGCAGCTAAGAATTAACCCAGTGTCTTATTATCGCCAAAGTGTTAATGTCAATACATACATAGGATGTGACACAAGGTAGATATTGGCAGAAGTTTAGTACATTTGGTTTGACTGCAATATATGATAATTTGGCAGGTTAGCAATACAAAGCGTGGCAGTAATATTTATACAACAAACCTATAGGAGGGGTATTAACTGTAGATGAGAAAAGGAACAGTAATCATATGACCTGACTGCTAGACTTGTGAGTCTGTAGTGAGAAGTGATGCGGGCCATAGCTGATGATGTCACCAGGCATCCAGTTCTTAGTGTGTGCAACAAGCTTGGAAGTATAAGCGGCTGAGAGGAGGTAACAACCAGCAAAAAGATAGAGGTCTGTGGAGCAACCGCAGTGTACAAGCCTGTGGATAACTTAGGAGCTTAGGGATAATAGCACAAAGGCCAGAGTGTATTGAAGAGCTGCCTCTAGATGAGAAACTTCACTAATCCAGCAAGGAAATAAAGATAGGAGGGCTTTAAGTAGCAGATGTGGAAGGTAACTTGAGCCTTAATGTGACAGACAAGTAATTAGGAAGGATGGAATCTGACAGGTGGATACTTAAGAGTCAGTATTTTATACGCATTGTAGCCTAGCAGATTTGGTGTGCCTAGTCTTTAACAATACCCAGTGGTTGTTATGTCTTGGATTTTAATGTTTTAATAAATATTTTTAATTAGATTGTTTGTTTGATTCCTGCTTGACATTACAGTAGTGGATGTAACCATATACTAGGAGCATAGTAATAGCTCCACAGATTGTGAGTAATGTTCTTTCCTGTGTTATACCCTCTGTTTAATAGAACTTTACTATCAATTCTTCATTCCTACTATGCTTATACTTTTTATTTAGTGTTTAATGTCCCTTTAACGCAATACAGGACTGAAAGGTAACATTCCCTGCCAGAGCTAAAATAAATGATTGATCAGGTGCACTCATGTTATGAAAAGATATTTGTTTACAAAAGCTAAAGAGGATCAAATACAAATGCAGTGTGCATTATTTGAAAGAAAAACAAAACAAACAAAAAAAAACAACATCAACAAAAAAAAAAAAACCTTGAAGGTATTTTCAGGTGGATTGAAATGTGATTTGTAAGAGCCCCTTAAGTTAGGTATCTGGTTATTTAACACAAACCACAGTTATCTGGTAAGCAGACAAACATTCTGTTTAATAAATAGATTAAGATGGCTCTGATTTTGAAAACGGTTTATCAGAACATATTAACCCACCTGACAAACTCATTAGGAAGATTAGAATCTAATCCATAATGGTAATATGTATATAGTCGGCCTTAAATTGTATTGCACAGTATCAGTCAACACAATGGATTATCCATCACAATATTGTGAAGAAAGACAGCTGATGCCAAACATTGGAATTGGGGAATTCGTAAGTATTTTAACTGATGAAAATTATTTTAATTTAAGATATTGGCATTATTGTTTAATAGATGATAATTGAGTCCTTTGGACCTTTTCTAAACAGGATGTTTATGATATAATTATATACAGATCACTATTTTAATAGCTTTATATATTACAATGGTTTTAGTGGAAAGAATATGCACAGATGCCAATAAATATTTGGACTGGTTAATTGTAGTTTAAAAGTCTTGTGTTTGTTAAGGAGAAACATATTTGAAGGACTTGATCACAAAATGTTGTTTCACATACCCCAAAAATGATTGACTGGAGCATTATAGAGAATTAATTTCTTGCTACAATTTCTTCAACAATATGATTTTACCTAAATTTTAAGCTGGCAAGAAGGCAGTTGAAAATTATGTTATAACTGTATTTTAAGGATCACAAAGATATTTGTACAGCTACATATTTTACATGTTCCAATTGTGATTAATCACAAACAAAAAAAAGTGAAAAAATAAATTGCAATAAAAAATGAGCATTTATCAGTTCCAAAGTAGTTTCTAATCCAAAAGGGGATTCTGCAACAACATCTAGTTTGTCGCCCACTATGTGACTTTTATTATGTTTTAAACTTTCACCTAGATTACGAGTTTTGCGTTAGGAAGGGTGCGGTGCTAACGAGCAGTTTAAGCTCACCGCTCACTTGCAGACAGTGCTGGTATTACGGGTTTTTAGAAACCCGGCGTTAACCGCAAAAAAGTGAGCGAATTTTGCTCCACATCTCACCTCAATACCAGCGCTGCTTAAGTCAGCGGTGAGCTGGTGTAATGTGCTCATGCACATTTTCCCCATAGGAATCAATGGGGGAAAGCCGGCTGAATAAAAAAGCAGTGTAAAGCTCCTAAGGCAGATCCATTGATTCCTATGGGGAAATACTTTTTATGTCTACACCTAACACCCTAACATGAGTCTAAACACCCGGCTTGGATGAAGACTTCTGCCCGGCTTGGATGAAAACTTCTGCCCGTCTGGAGGACCACTTCTGCTCAGCTGGATGAAGACGTCTCACGGAAGCGTGATCTTCAAGGGGTTAGTGTTAGGTTTTTTTAAGGGGAGATTGGGTGGGTTTTAGAGTAGGGTTGGTTGTGTGGGTGGTGGGTTTTAATGTTGGGGGGGTATTTGTACTTTTTTTTACAGGTAAAAGAGCTGATTACTTTGGGGCAATGCCCCACAAAAGGCCCTTTTGAGGGCTATTTGTAATTTAGTGTAGGGTAGGACTTTTTTATTTTGGGGGGCTTTTTATTTTGTTAGGGGGATTAGAGTAGGTGTAATTAGTTTAAAAATCTTGTTATTATTTTATTATTTTCTGTAATTTAGTGTTTGTTTTTTGTACTTTAGATAATTTTATTTAATTGTAATTAATTGTATTTAATGTAGTTAATTTATTTAATTATAGTTTAGTGTTAGGTGTAATTTAGGTTAGGTTTTATTTTACAGGTAAATTTGTCTTTATTTTAACTAGGTAGTTATTAAATAGTTAATAACTATTTAATAACTATTCTACCTAGTTAACATAAATGCAAAGTTGCCTGTAAAATAAAAATAAACCCTAAGATAGCTACAATGTAACTATTAGTTATAATGTAGCTAGTTTAGGGTTTATTTTATAGGTAAGTATTTAGATTTAAATAGGAATTATTTAGGTAATTGTAGTAATTTTATTTAGATTTATTGCAATTATAATTAAGTTAGGGGGGGTTAGGGTTAGACTTAGGTTTAGGGGTTAATACATTTAATATAGTGGTGGCGACGTTGTGGGCGGCAGATTAAGGGTTAATAAATGTAGGTAGGTGTCGGCGATGTTAGGGACGGCAGATTAGGGGTTAATAATATTTAACTAGTGTTTGCGATGTGGGAGTGCAGTTGTTTAGGAGTTCATATATTTATTATAGTGGCAGCGATGTCCGGTTCGGCAGATTAGGGGTTAAAATATTTATTTTAGTGTTTGCAATGTGGGGGGACCTCGGTTTAGGGGTTAATAGGTAGTTTATGGGTGTAAGTGTACTTTTTAGCACTTTAGTTAAGAGTTTTATGCTACAGCGTTTAAAATGCGGTACCAGGCTTGACAGGAGAGGCTGTACCGCTCACTTTTGGTCAGACTCGTAATACCGGCGCTATGCAAGTCCCATTGAAAATATAGGATACGCAATTGACATAAGTGGATTTGCAGTATTTCTGAGTCTGGCCAAAAAAGTGAGCAGTGAGCCTGTCATTTCAAGACTCGTAATACCAGCGGGCGTTAAAAAGCAGCGTTGGGACTGGCCAAAGCTGCTTTATAAGCCTAACGCACAACTCGTAATCTAGCCGTATGTTTTTAAGCTGTGAATACATTTTCCTTCAATACAAAGTTCCAGCATTAGTTTACTTTTTTGCTCTAACCTTTGAGCTAACGTAGCTCAGTAAAATGTGTAAAACAGTTCTGCTGGTGATACCAATTAGAAACAGTGTTGCATTATTTTTGTCTGTTTTCTCTTTAAAACACAACCACGTAAGGCTTTACAGACAGAATTAACTTTTGGATCAGA
This sequence comes from Bombina bombina, assembly GCF_027579735.1. Lineage (NCBI taxonomy): Eukaryota > Metazoa > Chordata > Amphibia > Anura > Bombinatoridae > Bombina > Bombina bombina. The sequence continues at coordinate 290,567,791 of NC_069502.1, read as the reverse complement.
AGCTACTTTAGAAGTTTCTCACCTGTGGGACTGATAAGTGCTCAGTTTTTTTAATCAAATTTTATTTTCACATGCTCATCTGGGGGTCGATCCGATAAAAATCGTCGCCCGCAAAAGCCGGCGACGCCAAGAATTGCGCGGATTTGGTATCCTATATACGGCGTAAGCTAGAAGTTACGCGCGTATATTTCTGCCGTCGCCCGCAGTTTTTTGGGCCATAGGCAGGTATACCAAACCCGCGCAGTTTGGTATCCAATATGCAGCGTAAGGACTTACGTGGCGAAAATGGAGAAAACTTACTCCATTTTCACCTCGCCACAAAAAGCAGCCGTAAGAAGCCTTACGCTGACTATTGGAGCCCCGTAACTCCCTAAACTAGCTGCTAAAATAAACCTAACACCTAACGCATGCGCAATGTCTATCTCCCTGTCAACCGCGATCTTCTAAAATAAACCTAACACCTAACGCATGCGCAATGTCTATCTCCCTGTCAACCGCGATCCCCCCCCCCCCAAATCCCTAATAAAGTTATTACCCCCTAAAACGCCGCTCCCGGACCCCGCCGCCATCTACATAAACTAACCCCCTACTGTGAGCCCCTAAAACCGCCGCCATCTACCTTATCTATCCCGTAATCTGACCCCTTACACCGCCGCCACCTATATAAAAATTATTAACCCCTAATTTAATCTACCTACCCCGCCGCCAGCTATGTTATCTATATTAACCCTAAGTATATTATAGTTAATATAGTTATTACATTATATATATTAACTATATTAACCCTAATTATATTAGGGTTAATATAGTTAATATAGTTACTATAGTATTTATATTAACTATATTAACTCTATCTAACCCTAACACCCCTAACTAAATTTATATTAAATTAATCTAATTAATTTATAAACTAAAATATTCCTATTTAAATCTAAATACTTACCTATAAAATAAACCCTAAGATAGCTACAATATAATTAATAATTACATTATAGCTATGTTAGGGTTAATATTTATTTTACAGGTAAATAGTTAATTATTTTAACTAGGTATAATAGATATTAAATAGTTATTAACTATTTAATATCTACCTAGTTAAAATAATTACCCAATTACCTGTAAAATAAATCCTAACCTAAGTTACAAATACACCTACACTATCAATAAATTTAATAAACTACTAACATCTATCTAAAAATACAATTAAATTAACTAAACTAAATTACAAAAAAAACAAACACTAAATTACAAAAAATAAAAAAAAGATTACAAGATTTTTAAGCTAATTACACCTATTCTAAGCCCCCTAATAAAATAATAAACCCCCAAAATAACAAAAATTCCCTGCCCTATTCTAAATTAAACAAATTTCAAAGCTCTTTACCTTACCAGCCCTTAAAAGGGCCTTTTGTGGGGCATGCCCCAAAGAATTCAGCTCTTTTGCATACAACAAATACAATCCCCCCCCCCCCATTACAACCCACCACCCACATACCCCTATTCTAAACCCACCCAAACCCCCCTTAAAAAATCCTAACACTACCCCCCTGAAGATCTCCCTACCTTGTCTTCACCACACCGGGCCGAACTCCTGATCCGATCCGGGCGATGTCGTCCTCCAAGCGGCAAAGAAGAAATCTTCCTCCGGCGACGTCTTCCTCCAAGCGGCAGCAAAGTCTTCATTCTTCCGGCGGCATCTTCAATCTTCTTTCTTCGCTCCGCCGCCGCGGAGCATCCATCCCGGCCGACTGCTAAACTTGGAATGAGGTACCTTTAAATGACGTCATCCAAGATGGCGTCCGCCGAATTCCGATTGGCTGATAGGATTCTATCAGCCAATCGGAATTAAGTTAAAAAAATCTGATTGGCTGATTGAATCAGCCAATCAGATTCAAGTTCAATCCGATTGGCTGATCCAATCAGCCAATCAGATTGAGCTCGCATTCTATTGGCTGATCGGAACATTTTAATAGAGATGGCGGCGGTGTAAGGGGCTTAGATTAGGGGTTAATAATTTTAATATAGATGGCGGCGGTGTTAGGGGCTCACTTTAGGAGGTTATAGATATAATATAGCTGGCGGCGGGGTACGGGAGCGGCGGTTTAGGGGTTAATAATTTTATTAGGTTGCGGCGGGGTAAAGGAGCGGCGGTTTAGGGGTTAATAGCATTTTTATTGTTAGGCTAGTGAGGGGGGATAGCGGATAGAGGGTTAGACAGTGCGGGCTATGTTAGGGAGGCGTGTTAGACAGTGCGGGTGTTTTAGACTTTAGTCAGGTTTTATAGGCGCCGGCAGATTCTAACGTGGCGCAAGTCCGTACTTCTGTACTTACGCAGATTTCTGGACATCGCTGGTTTGTGAGACTTACGGCACGTTAGCATCTGACGGCGACCTATATGGGATAGCTCGAGTTGCGAGCTGAAACTGCGGGCGACGCCGGTTCCCTCGCTTGCGCCGCAAACTGCGATCGATATCGGATCGCGCCCCTGACCTTTAACACAGACTCATTCATTAATACAATATGGAGTTCTATAGAACAATATAACTGATGTTTTACTAAGCCAAGTAATGAAAACATTAACTAGGGGAAACGTTAAATCTTTTTTTAGGACATGCTTCAAAACTATATAATGAAATAGGTAATTTGTAAAAAAGGACAAAATAGTTGTGCAGGTATTTTGCCATTTAGAGATTGGAGAAAATGTACAAAATTCCACTGTAAGTGTCTGAAATTCCTTCACATAAAACTGCAATGAGAATTAAAAGACTACAGTTGAGCAAATTCAATTGTCTCATTAAACACAACTAAAATGGATGATAGATTTAAATGCGAATAAAGACTTTATGTACATTTGTAAGCCAGTTGGCATAACGTTTCTGTTGATTTTTTTGTTGTTGCTAAAAAAGGGCATTTATGAGTTGGTATGATTAAGATCAAAATGATTGTTGGTTGCATAATGGCTCTATCAATAAGACACCTATTCAATCTGTACTGACTGCTTTTACTTCCTGTCTATAAAGTTAGAACATAGAATTTACTATATCTTAATTAGTTATCTCTAATTTTATGAGATAAAATAGTTGCCAGGCAACCTCAGGACTCAGAAAGAAGCCAGTTGCTAAGCATCCTCCACACTTCAGTGTACAGGAAGCTAAAAAAAAAAAAAAGCAAAACCATCTATTTGAGGGGGAAAACCCCATTATTAAAACCTTATATCTGCCAAGTGAAGCATGAAAAAAATACAGTACATATTTGGGGAATAAAATTGTTATATGATTTTTTTTTAATATTTTTTACATCAAATAATATCATATACAAATAGAAATAGAAATTAAACCCACACTGATCACATAAAAATATATGTAAATGATGCCACAACATAAATCAACAAACAATGTATAACCAAACGGAGGGAAACAGGGAGTATAACAGTTCTGCTTACTGCAAAAATAGTATTCGTTCCTCATTGGTTGACAATTTCTTTTTTACTAAAATTATCTTGAATGTATTTGCATTTAACATGAGGTTGTGAGAATTTCATGTATTGGAATGAAATACAAGATCTAAGTTCTTATCTCATTTTTCACACTTTGACATTAGCAGCAACTGTGATGCTTCTTTTAGTTTGCCAAGGATCACCTGCCTCTTTCATCTGGTACTTCTGTTAGTAAACTTGAAGAGCTATCAAAAACACACTTCCCACGTATAGTTTAAGATGTATATTCTACACTAATGGAAACATCATCAAAGCAATATGAAATTTTAAAGTAAACTATCTGTAGTTCATGTTGATTGGAGTAGCCGTGTTAGTCCAGAGATTTAAATATCAAAATAACAAGAGTAGTGCATTGAGCAATGATACTTTTTTATTAAACTAACTATACATTTATAAGTTGACAAGCGTTCAGAAGAATTCCTTCCTTTTTCAAGTATTGCTTAAGACTTGAAAAAGGAGGACATTCTTCCGAAAGCTTGTCAACTTATAAATGTATAGTTAGTTTAATAAAAAAGTATCATTGCTCAATGCACTACTCTTGTTATTTTAATATCATTATTTTAAAGAAGACAAAGACAAAGGGGTAGATTTATCAAGTAGCAGATGCTGCAATCTACTCCTGTAGTTTTAGGTTCCTCTGAAACTGAAGTTAAGAAGCAGCGGTCTTAAGACTGCTGCTTCTTAAATCGCCCGCCACCTCTGAGGTGGCGGACAACAATCATCTCAATCGGATACGATCGGGATGATTGACACCCCCTGCTAGCGGCCGAATGGCCGCAAATGTGTAGGGGGCAGTATTGCACAAGCATTTCACGAGAAATGCTTGTGCAATGTTAAATGCTGACAGCATATGCTGTCGGCATTTATCGATGTGCGGCGGTCATGATCAGCTACAGCGAATCATGTCCGCCTGCACAATGATAAATTGGCCTCTAAGAGTCGTGTCATAATGACAATTTTACTGCATTCCTGCACATAGTTTCTGCTTCATGGAGCATAAAGTCATTTTGGAGCTGTGTATACAATCACTGCTTCTTAACCTCTCTACAATCTCAGAGGTTGCAAGGTTGCAGAATAAAAACATATACAACACCCATTCATCCAAGATGATTAGCAAGCTCTGCTCTAACACAAATGATTGCGCAAGACAAAGGAGTGGGGCTGCCCAAATCTTGTAAAATGTTTCAGAATTAGATGCTGTATCTAAGGTCCAAAACATGGCAGGCAGGTTCTATTAAAAACATGTTTTATGTAATACAATGTTTAAAAATCACACTATTGTAAAACGAAAATGTTGTGACTACTCTTCAAGCAATATTAATTTCACCATACACTAAATCTACTTTCTAAATGGAAAAAAGCACACACATAACACGTTATATACTTTCTATACTTTAAGTTTGTATGAAGTTTCTGTTTAAATTTAAATTTTCAAATTTGTATAGCTTTTAAACAAAAAAAAATTTGTGCCGAAATTTGAGAGTTTTGTAGCTGACATTGTGACACTCAAGGAGAGAACCCCTCCCATTTCACCAATTTCTTGCCAATAACTATATACCTCTAGATCAAGTGTGAGACAGGAAGAAAATCCCATGGTATAGCTGTAGGTAGAAGGAGCCAGACGGTGAGGTGTAACCATAAGAAGCATCAGGGAAAAACAAAGCACCATCCAGAGACAGTCCAAGAGTATGTAATGGGTATCAGTCGAAAAAAATCCAAGATTAAAAACAAGTGCAATAAACAATCTGGAATCAGTACCAAAGGGTATCATGGAGAAAAATAAACAACAAACAAAAAACAGGTAAAAATCATCAACTGAAATCCAAACAATAACAGTACAACCAGGAAGCAAACAACACAACTTACAAAATGTGATGCAGTTAGGGTGAGTGGAATGCAGTGGAATGCAGAATGCAGGAATAGAAACACTGAACAACAGAAGTATTTTAAAAAGCTTTATTGGATGATAAGCTAAAAGGACAAATTGATAGTTCAGATTAAAGAACACAGAAACCACAAGTGTGAACAGAGGCCCATGGCTGAACACTAGAGTCCTGTTCAATTTTAGAAAACCATAGTAGGTTTCAGCAACAAAATTCCAGTCATTATTGATGCTCAAATTGTGCAATATACAGAGTGGGTACAGTAGTGAAACTGCCACGGGATACCAGGTATGTATAGCAGGCACAGCTGGTTTGAGGAAAGCTGTTACTGGTATAGCAGACACACATGATACCCAGCAGGTACTGGACCTCTGATATAAATCTCAGATAAAAGGTATAGGTCACTCATTATAAGGTACAGCTTACTTATTATTGTGTTACTGATATCTCCAGAGAAGAGGAACATTTGATTCCATTACTATATCTCATTGGTATATGTACTTGGTGCCTTTATATTTTTGCCTCATCACAGGTAATTAACAGGTATAGGTCTCTGGTATTTCCACAGTTAATACAACCACTCATATTCTGAGGCATCACTCACCATTTGTTGGATAGTTAATACTCTTGTCCACAGTTACCATACTTAGCAACACTACTATTGGTAACCAAAGGTATAGGTACCAAACCCTGATCTCTGATACAGGTCCCTTGGTATTCTAAGGTATAGCTCTCTGGTTGTTTAGTCCTCAATAATCACATAGACCCAAATATCTGACTCATACTTAAAGGCATTATTTTTGATCCACATATGGGGGCATATTGGGACATATGGGGGCATACTGCGGATCAGGTCTGCCAGACCTCGCTGAATACGGCAAGTAATACGCTTGCCGTATTCAGCATTGCACCAGCAGCTCACAAGAGCTGCTGGTGCAATGTCGCCCCTGCAGACTCGCGGCCAATAGGCCGCCAGCAGGGGGTGTCAATTAACCCGATCGTACTAGATCGGGTTGATTTCCGGTGATGTCTGTCCGTCTGCTCTGAGCAGGCGGACAGGTTATGGAGCAGCGGTCTTTGTGACCGCTGCTTCATAACTGCTGTTTCTGGCGAGTCTGCAGGCTCGCCAGAAACACGGGGCTTGATACATATGCCCCATAGGATCAGTAGATACCACATGTCTGTTTTCTCCATTATGAGTTATGATAACAGGGTACTTTCAATAATCATCTGACCTATCATTGTAGCCAGATAACCACTTCCTGTGAAGTCAGGCATTATATTCACATTGTGAGTCTGTTAGAGAAATAACCCCCTCCAGAGTTACTCATCATCCAGGCTTCCTCAAGTCAGAAGTTTTTATCAGTGTTCCATGTTATAATTTTGTGAATTTACCCCGCCAAAGTAGGCATATGCAAATTTTAAAATTAATTACCTTTGTAACCTTTGTTTTTAACCTATGAAGTAAAAGTTATGTTTTATTTTACAATTTCATCCTTTTTTCCAAGATTACAGTAATCATTTACTTAAAAACGTTGTGAGTGCTATATTTGTACTCTTTTTTCAGTTCTTTACTGATTTGTCTTGAACTGTTCTGGAGATTGTGATGGGATACCATGTAGGTACAGTAGGCATAGCTGGATTGAGGAGAGCTGTTACTGGTAAAGCAGACACAGCATACTCAGCAGGCACAGGATACACAGTGGGTTCTGTTGGTGAGATAGTCACGGGATACCAGGTAGGTACAGGAGACAAATCTGGTTTGAGGAAAGCTGTCACTGGGTACTGTTGGTGAGACTATCACAAGTTACCAGGTAGGTACAGCAGGCACAGCTTTAAGAACAAGGTGAGCATATGCAGGTACAAAATAAGTATGCTTGGTTTCAAGAACAAGATGAGCATACACAGATACAAGGTAAGTATGCTTGGTTTCAGGAACAAAGTGAGCATACACAGGTGCAAAGTAAGTATGCTTGGTTTCAGGAACAATGTGATTATACGCAGGCACAAGGTAAGTGATCTTCTGTTTCAGGAACAAGGATGGCTCATAATAACTCTTATATAACCTTTTATAGGTGTATTATAAACTGATACAATGGAGCCAATTTATCAATATCTGGTGGACACGATCCGCTGTAGTTGATCATGTCCACCTAACATTGTTGAATGCAGACAGCATACACTGTCGGCATTTAACATTGCACAAGCAGATTTGCAGCCAACTGGTCGCAAGCAGGGTGTGTCAATCAACCCGATCGTACACAATCGGGCGGATTGATGTCCGCAGCCTCAGAGGCAGCAGATGAGTTAAGGAGTAGTGGTCTTAAGACCGCTGCTTCTTAACTCCTGTTTTTAGAGAGCCTGAAGGCTCGGGTGGAAACAGGGCGATTAGGGGACATTCGGCCGTTGTTTAATCCCCAATGTATTTACTTAAAAACAACTTAAAACAAAGTAACAAGGCTTTTAAGTCACTAAGGGTTCTAACACAGGTGAATTCGATCAAAGGAACAAACACAGACAGCTGGTGTCCTTAGTACATATAGTTCCGTTCTCCGTTTTCCCCAGTGTCGGCATGCTACCTCACCCTTCTCTGCATCAAGCCACAATCCTCCTATGTACATTTCATTGTTATTGCTACAGCTTTCTCAAGAAGTCTGATCATGTTCCTCCATTTCTCCGGTTTTTAACTACCCGCATTGGGACATCCTAAAACATTTAATGTGAAAATGGCTTAATGTAGCTTAATGAGTAAAAAAGTGCCCAAATGTTAATCAATTGCTGCATAATTTTACACAGCTCATAATTTCCACTATCCAAGCCTAGACTAGAAGTTTGATGGATTTTGGTGTCCCACAAGGCAAATGAGTGACATTAAAGGGACACTGAACCTATTTTTTTTATTTCATGATTCAGAAAGAGCATGACATTTTAAGCAACTTTCTAATGTACTCCTATTATCATTTTTTCTTTGCTCTCTTGCTATCTTTATTTTAAAAGCAGGAATGTAAATCTTAGCAGCCAGCCCATTTTAGGTTCAGCACCATGGATAGCACTTGCTTATTGGAGGCTTACATTTACCCGCTTATAAGCAAGCATAACCCAGGTTCTCAACCAAATATGGGCTGGCTCCTATGCATCATATTCCTGCTTTTTAAATAAACATAGCAAGAGAACGAAGAAAAATTGATAATAGGAGTATATTAGAAAGTTGCTTAAATTGCATGCTTTATCTTAATCATGAAAGAAAAAAATTGTGTTTAGTGTCCTTTTAAGCTTTTTTTTTGGGGAGCTTAATGTGGCTTAACGTACAAAAAAGAACTTAGATGTTAACCAATTTCCCCCAAAACTTCCCACAATAAAATAATCTATTCAAACATATTGTGAGAATTTCAGGACATTTGGTAAAACATACAAAAGTTATTCATATTTAAAAAAAAAATTACAATCCTAAAACATTTAGGGGCATATTTATCAAAACGTCAATCTCAGTGCATTCGCCAGCGTCAATATGCTCGCCAGACTTAGATCTCATTAGATATCGCTGACTTGGATCCATATACGATCCCCTTATTTATAAAAAAAAAAACATCAAAACACATGCGAGAAGTATGGCGCGATGAGCATTGGACTGTTGTTAACTAACAACAATCGATGTCGCGGTTATTCGGGTTTGTCCCAACTTTATTTATACCATTTCATTACTGTCCATGGACAAGCACATTTCTCTAAAGCTAATCTTTAATTTTTCATCTGTTAATGTCCAAGAAATAGATAGATTTATACCTAAACAAACAATATCTAATAGGAAGTTATTTTTATATTTATTTGTTATATGATATATAGCGCTGCGGAATCTGTTGGCGCTCTACAAATAACCGATAATAATAATGATGCCTTCACATACATTAATGTATCTTTGTATTTCTACTAGTCATGATATGCATTTATCTCTTTTTTTTTTTATAAATGATTATTAATGCTACAATGTGTACATATATCTTTGCACATACTTGTATGTATATATAAATATATATATATATATATATATATATATATATATATATATATAACAGTCCCAGAGCTCCACACTCACTGTAGTAAATAAGCAGTATATGCCCGGGGTGCATCCAAAATGAACATGTATATAAGAAAAAGAGACGCACTCGCCGGGTCTTAATAAATGATGTATTTAATCCACCAGTGATGTTTCGGGGTAGTAAGCCCCGTCCTCAGACCAATAAAATATATACAAACATTGCTGACTTATATTACCTTACCCTCCACCAAGATTCTATGCCGGAAGTGTCCACAGCGTTCCCCCTGCGCCACTGCGCAGAACCGGGGGTAGTCATGGCAACCGGAATCAACAATACTCACAATCAGACATCAGACACCGGGTCCTACGGTCATGCCCATCTGCACTGTAAGTGCCAAAGGAAGCCGTAAGAGCCGGATAGCATTATACAGGGCTATTTACAATTCTGTTGGAAAGAAATAACAACAACACATTAGTCGAAACATTTGTCAATAGTGTCCCAAGATCAAAGTATTCAATATCTCAGACTATTTGTAATCTGACTAAAGGTTATATATCTAATACATCAAAAGGATACAAGTAACCTAGAGATAAATCTATAGATAAGCCATCAATTAATCATCAACGATTTTTTAACAATTTTTGTGAACAGATTGTGAACAGTTTTTATAGGAAACAGTGCCAATCTAAATTTACATTTAGCCCATTAGGCGTTATAGTATTCAATGTATAAATCCATCTGGATTCTTTTTGTAGAAGTAGTTTGGCCCTGTCTCCCCCTCTATTAGGCCTGGGAACATGATCAATGATGACATAACGTAAGTTGGACACCGCATGGCCTGCCTGCGCAAAATGTCTGGCCACAGGTTGGTCAGATTGTTTTTTATCAATGGCTGCTCTGATTGCAGTGCGATGGTTGGCCATGCGGGTCCGTAGGTCATCAATTGTTTTGCCCACGTAGTATAACCGACAGGGACAATGAATCAAATAGACAACATATTCAGTGGTACAAGTAACATGGTGTCTTATGTAGAATTTTTTGTTAGTGTGTGGGTGTACGAAAAACTTGGTAGCACTGAGTCCACTACATGTAGTGCATCCAAGACATTTAAAGCAGCCTGGTTTTGAACATTTTAGCCATGTTGTTTTCGTATAACAGTCAATCGGGTCCACCTTGACAAGAATGTCCCGAATGGATCTAGATCTTTTAAAGCAGACTCTAGGTGGTCCCATATTGACAAAAGGTAAAGTCTGGTCAGACTGCACAATTTCCCAGTCCTTTCTTAATACTGCTGGTAAATTCTGTTTGTCCACAGTATATGTTGTCACATATATCATCCTGTCGGTGTCCGCTGTCCTGGTCGTTGAGTGTAGGGCTTATTCTTGTGGCAAATCCCAGAATTGTTTCAGATGTTTGTTTAGATGTTGCTCATTATATCCTCGTTGGAGAAATCTGGACTTCATTTCTAACAGTTGTTGTTTTGTTTGTACAGGGTCACTATTATTTCTGACAACTCTTTTGAATTGAGAGATTGGCAATGCCTGCTTCAGAGCTGGAGGGTGGCAACTGGTAGCCTGAAGCAGGGAATTTCTGTCCGTGGCCTTACGGAAAAGTGTGGTAGAGAGACGATTCTGGTCTTTATATATCCGCAAGTCTAGAAAATCTACAGATGTATCACTATACTTAAATTGTAGATTAAGACGTGATTCGTTCAGCTGATTGAACCATAGCAGGAGGTACTGTGCCGATCCGTCCCAGATTAAAAACAAGTCATCAATGTAGCAACGAAATATCCTTATATTGGGATGAGAGAATAGATCAGTGTTGTATTGTTCAAACTCTGCCATGTATAAATTGGCAAATGATGGGGCCACACTCGACCCCATTGCTGTGCCTAAGAGTTGTAAATAAAACCGGGTCTCAAATCGGAAATAGTTCATAGTGAGGCAGTAGTTTAGCATCTCCATGATCCACTCGGTATTTGGTCCTACAAAAGGATATCTTCTCAGGTGATTGCAGATTGCCTCCATACCTTGATTGTGTGGTTTAATGGTATAGAAACTAACCACATCTAGGGTGACCAGTAATTCCGTCCCTTTTAGATTATCATATTGCTTAAGCTCTTGGATGAGGGCCATGGAGTCCAAAAGAAAAGAAGTCATATTACAGACCATTGGCTGGAAAAGGGAGTCCAGATATGTGGCAATGGGTTGGAGCAGGGAACCAATAGCCAAGACTATTGGTCTCCCAGGAGGTTGGGTGAGGTGCTTGTGCACTTTCGGTAACGTGTAAAATACAGGAACCCTTGGGAACTGTACTGTTAAATATCTATAGAGCTGTTCATCTATTAGATTGTTACTTAGTGCATTTTGTAGAGAAGCATCAATTTGTTTTTTGAAAGACCACACTGGATCTCCTGAGAGTTGTTTGTAGGTGTTACCATCATTCAACTGTGTTATTGCTTCACTGCGGTAGTATGAGTAATCCAAAATTACCACCGCCCCACCTTTATCTGCTTCACGAAATACCAATTCGGTATTTTCTTTTAAACTTTTCAAAGCATCCCTCTCCTGTCGTGAGAGATTATTGTGATGTTTCCCAAAATTTCCTTGTAGCTCTTTTTTGGCTCCATCCTCCAGTAGCCTGCTGTAGGTCTTAATACTGGCATTTGAACTGCTGGGGTCATACTTCCCTTTTGCTCGAAATCTTGGTATCTCTGCTGGGCTATTCCCAAAGTGTTCTCGTAAACGCAACATTCTTTCAAACTTATGTTTATCCAGGAAAGATGTAAAAGGGTCATCATATCCGGTGGGTATGAAGGAAAAACCTTTATTGAGTACCCTCACTTCAGTGGGAGACAAGGAGTATGAGCTGAGATTAATTACAATATCTTCTGTCAGAATCTCTGTGGTCTGGGTGGTCTTCCTCTTCCTCTTGTGCCCCCCCCCCCCTCCGATTATGTGGCCTGTGCCCCTGAAGTTTTTTGACCGGGTAGTTACACCCTGGGGGCCAATTCCTGGTTCCACATGTGTACTGGGGGCCCCATCAGATTCTGAGCTGTTCCCAGAAGAATCTACTGTGGTGAGATTCCTTGGTTTGCGATATCTTGGCTTACGTGTGTAAGAGGTGGTTATAATTCTCCTCTCTTCTGGGCTCAAAAGCCATCGGTACACACGTTTATCCTTGTAGTCTGCCATCACTACGTCCCATTTTCTGTTTTTACAATAGGTCGCAACAATACTGCCTTCTGTATCAAATGGTGCAGTATTTTAAACAAGTGTTCATTGGATCTCATGCGCCTGGTAATTGAAGAGGTGAGGACCCTCATGCAGGCAGCTAAAATAGAGATTGACAAATTCGAAGAACAATACAAACCAACTTTGGAAGCAGACAATGAACATAATTGGCTGGCCAAACTTGAACAACAAGTTGCCCAATACCAACTGGAATTAACAACATTCAAAAACAGAAAATGGGACGTAGTGATGGCAGACTACAAGGATAAACGTGTGTACCGATGGCTTTTGAGCCCAGAAGAGAGGAGAATTATAACCACCTCTTACACACGTAAGCCAAGATATCGCAAACCAAGGAATCTCACCACAGTAGATTCTTCTGGGAACAGCTCAGAATCTGATGGGGCCCCCAGTACACATGTGGAACCAGGAATTGGCCCCCAGGGTGTAACTACCCGGTCAAAAAACTTCAGGGGCACAGGCCACATAATCGAAGGGGGGGGGGGGGGGGCACAAGAGGAAGAGGAAGACCACCCAGACCACAGAGATTCTGACAGAAGATATTGTGATTAATCTCAGCTCATACTCCTTGTCTCCCACTGAAGTGAGGGTACTCAATAAAGGTTTTTCCTTCATACCCACCGAAGATGATGACCCTTTTACATCTTTCCTGGATAAACATAAGTTTAAAAGAATGTTGCGTTTACGAGAACACTTTGGGAATAGCCCAGCAGAGATACCAAGATTTCGAGCAAAAGGGAAGTATGACCCCAGCAGTTCAAAAGCCAGTATTAAGACCTACAGCAGGCTACTGGAGGATGGAGTCAAAAAAGAGCTACAAGGAAATTTTGGGAAACATCGCAATAATCTCTCACGACAGGAGAGGGATGCTTTGAAAAGTTTAAAAGAAAATACCGAATTGGTATTTCATGAAGCAGATAAAGGTGGGGCGGTGGTAATTTTGGATTACTCATACTACCGCAGTGAAGCAATAACACAGTTGAATGATGGTAACACCTACAAACAACTCTCAGGAGATCCAGTGTGGTCTTTCAAAAAACAAATTGATGCTTCTCTACAAAATGCACTAAGTAACAATCTAATAGATGAACAGCTCTATAGATATTTAACAGTACAGTTCCCAAGGGTTCCTGTATTTTACACGTTACCGAAAGTGCACAAGCACCTCACCCAACCTCCTGGGAGACCAATAGTCTCGGCTATTGGTTCCCTGCTCCAACCCATTGCCACATATCTGGACTCCCTTTTCCAGCCAATGGTCTGTAATATGCCTTCTTTTCTGTTGGACTCCATGGCCCTCATCCAAGAGCTTAAGCAATATGATAATCTAAAAGGGACGGAATTACTGGTCACCCTAGATGTGGTTAGTCTCTATACCATTATACCACACAATCAAGGTATGGAGGCAATCCGCAATCACCTGAGAAGATATCCTTTTGTAGGACCAAATACCGAGTGGATCATGGAGATGCTAAACTACTGCCTCACTATGAACTATTTCCGATTTGAGACCCGGTTTTATTTACAACTCTTAGGCACAGCGATGGGGTCGAGTGTGGCCCCATCATTTGCCAATTTATACATGGCAGAGTTTGAACAATACAACACTGATCTATTCTCTCATCCCAATATAAGGATATTTCGTTGCTACATTGACGACTTGTTTTTAATCTGGGACGGATCGGCACAGGACCTCCTGCTATGGTTCAATCAGCTGAACGAATCACGTCTTAATCTACAATTTAAGTATAGTGATACATCTGTAGATTTTCTAGACTTGCGGATATATAAAGACCAGAATCGTCTCTCTACCACACTTTTCCGTAAGGCCACGGACAGAAATTCCCTGCTTCAGGCTACCAGTTGCCACCCTCCAGCTCTGAAGCAGGCATTGCCAATCTCTCAATTCAAAAGAGTTGTCAGAAATAATAGTGACCCTGTACAAACAAAACAACAACTGTTAGAAATGAAGTCCAGATTTCTCCAACGAGGATATAATGAGCAACATCTAAACAAACATCTGGAACAATTCTGGGATCTGCCACAAGAAGAAGCCCTACGCGCAACGACCAGGACAGCGGACACCGACAGGATGATATATGTGACAACATATACTGTGGACAAACAGAATTTACCAGCAGTATTAAGAAAGGACTGGGAAATTGTGCAGTCTGACCAGACTTTACCTTTTGTCAATATGGGACCACCTAGAGTCTGCTTTAAAAGATCTAGATCCATTCGGGACATTCTTGTCAAGGTGGACCCGATTGACTGTTATACGAAAACAACATGGCTAAAACGTTCAAAACCAGGCTGCTTTAAATGTCTTGGATGCACTACATGTAGTGGACTCAGTGCTACCAAGTTTTTCGTACACCCACACACTAACAAAAAATTCTACATAAGACACCGTGTTACTTGTACCACTGAATATGTTGTCTATTTGATTCATTGTCCCTGTGGGTTATACTACGTGGGCAAAACAATTGATGACCTACGGACCCGCATGGCCAACCATCGCACTGCAATCAGAGCAGCCATTGATAAAAAACAATCTGACCAACCTGTGGCCAGACATTTTGCGCAGGCAGGCCATGCGGTGTCCAACTTACGTTATGTCATTATTGATCATGTTCCCAGGCCTAATAGAGGGGGAGACAGGGCCAAACTACTTCTACAAAAAGAATCCAGATGGATTTATACATTGAATACTATAACGCCTAATGGGCTAAATGTAAATTTAGATTGGCACTGTTTCCTATAAAAACTGTTCACAATCTGTTCACAAAAATTGTTAAAAAATCGTTGATGATTAATTGATGGCTTATCTATAGATTTATCTCTAGGTTACTTGTATCCTTTTGTTGTATTAGATATATAACCTTTAGTCAGATTACAAATAGTCTGAGATATTGAATACTTTGATCTTGGGACACTATTGACAAATGTTTCGACTAATGTGTTGTTGTTATTTCTTTCCAACAGAATTGTAAATAGCCCTGTATAATGCTATCCGGCTCTTACGGCTTCCTTTGGCACTTACAGTGCAGATGGGCGTGACCGTAGGACCCGGTGTCTGATGTCTGATTGTGAGTATTGTTGATTCCGGTTGCCATGACTACCCCCGGTTCTGCGCAGTGGCGCAGGGGGAACGCTGTGGACACTTCCGGCATAGAATCTCGGTGGAGGGTAAGGTAATATAAGTCAGCAATGTTTGTATATATTTTATTGGTCTGAGGACGGGGCTTACTACCCCGAAACGTCACTGGTGGATTAAATACATCATTTATTAAAACCCGGCGAGTGCGTCTCTTTTTCTGATATATATATATATATATATATATATATATATATATATAAAATTAAAAAATATATATATATATATATATATATGTGTGTGTGTTTGTGTTTGTAATGTCTGAAATCTTTTGCAAACATATTTACAAGTTCCTTTTTTGTTCTAAACAATGTTGTCTGTCATATCTCTGTGTTTATTTATACCAATATTTGTATATATTGTAAATGTATTATTATTCTGAGCTGGAATATTTGTGAATATAACATGTCATCAGTGTATCATATGTATTTATTTGCAATCAATAGATATTTTAAGAGCTGGGACAGTTTTCTCTCTGCACCTGTGTAACCCTTCCACATTGCAATCTAGTTTTAAAAAACACCCCTACACAGGTGTTAAAAAATGGGCTTGCATATAAGATGACATTTCTTACTGAAAAAGAAATTCAAGAGAAGGAAGAAATATACTGAAAATAGGATGTCTGTAAACAGGTGATTTTAATTTTGGTGTATATGAATCATGACAGTTTAATTTTAGGTGGGCTATCCCTTTGAGCTATCATTTTAGGATTATATTGAATCAAACATCAATTCAAATTTTAAAATCCTTGTCTAAAATATTACACTCTGTGTCCTAATGTTAGCATCAATGTTTATCTTTAATACTAATTTCACATATACATACTATCAAAGTATGATACACAATATAACAAATGACACTTTCAAGTTCTGATGAGTGATCAATGACACAAGTATCGAGCAATTTGATTCGTTAGTGATAATTTATAATGTATATTTGAATCAGATTGGCTGATGTCATAAATCATGTGATTATGCATATTCCAACCAAAAGTGGTTGAAAAATTCACTAGTGTGTGAGTTTGCATCATAATTGGTGCGAAAAGTGTTGAGTCAAGTTTGGCGCGAAGTGAAGAGTGGAACTTGTATTAAATGACTTAAACATGGTGCACATAGATTTTTCAAAAAAATAAAAAGGAAGTTAGCTATATTATGTTGTGTATTTATTTCATTTGTATCTCTATATCTATTAGTGCAACAAGATTGGGGCAAAACTTTGCACCAAATTAGGAGAAATAATATTGTCCCCTTGCTTTGTAATGAGAGACAAAAATCCATAAGTAGTAATGTACGTTTCATTTTTATCCCTATATCTACTAGTGCACCAAATGTGGAGCAATAATATTGTTTGATTTAGAAAGGGTATACAATTTACTTTTCTAATTTAAATTTCTAATTTACTTTTATTATGTAATATGCTTCATTCTCTTTCAGCATCGAACTTAAGCTTTCTGTGTTTTAAAACTCCTATTGAGTTATATGGCATCCACGAGCTCAAGGGTGGCGGATTGAAAACTAGGTATGCTGCATCGGAATACACGCAAGCGTACCTGTTAAATGTTTGATAAATTGGGAAGAGGGTCAAATAGAGTTGAATTTGAATTTGAAACATCTCCAATGATGTAAGCATCGATCTGCGTCGGATTGAGATAGCGAGAACGTAAATTACGTCACAAATTTCAACATTTGCCAATCTTGACGATTTGATAACTATGGCAGATCAATCTTGCAACAAATACAATGCGGAATTCAAGCGTATTTTCAGTTGACGCTTTGATAAATATGCCCCTTAATGTGAGCAGCTTAATGTAAAAAGGGCTTAATGTACCAAAATGTGTCTAAAAAATCAATCAGTTGACTTGAAACTTGGCACAACCTCAGTTTTTCCCTATCTAAGCCTATCCTAGAAGTTTCATGGATTTTGGTTTTCCACAAGGCAAATGAGTGACATTAAGCTTGTTTTTTGGGGAGCTTAATGTGGCTTAACGTACAAAAAAGAACTTGGATGTTAACCGATTTTCCCCAAACCTCATAAAATACAATAATCTATATTCTATATTCTAACAATTTCGGGACATTTGGTAAAACATACCAACAGATATTCTCATTTAACTATTTTTTTTACAATCCTAAAACATTTAGGGGCCGATTTATCCCCCCTGTTTCTGCACAAGCCTTCATGGCTGCTCCATAACTGGTCTGCCTGCTCTGTGGCCAGGGACAGAAATCAATTCTATCGAATACGATTGGGCTGATTGACTCCCCCTGCTAGCGGCTTACTGTCCGCAAATCTGCAGGGGGCAGCATATGCGTATGCTGTCAGCATTTATCGATGTGCAGCAGACATGATATGCTACATCGTATCATGTCCGCTCGCACTATGATAAATCTACCCCTTAATGTGAGCAGCTTAATGTAAAAAGATCTTAATGTACCAAAATGTGCCTAAACATCAATCAATTGCCTTGAAACTTGGCACAACCTCCGTTTTTCACTGTCCAAGCCTATCCTAGAAGTTTCATGGATTTTGGTTTCCCACAAGGCAAATGAGTGATATTAAGCTTGTTTTTTGGGGAGCTTAATGTGGCTTAACGTACAAACAAGAACTTAGATGTTAACCAATTTCCCCCAAACTTCACACAATACAGGACTCTATCTATTCAAACATATTTGAAAAATCCCAAGACGTTTGATAAAACATACCAAAAGATATTCACATTTAACTATTTTCTTTACAATTCTAAAACATTTAGGGGCCGATTTATCAAGCAGTCAATGCTGCTTATTCCACTCGAACCTTCAGGCTCACCAGAATCAGGAGTTAAGAAGATCACTGCTCCTTAACTCGTCAAGATGTTTGATAAAACATACCAAAAGTTATTTACATTTAACTATTTGTTAACAATCCCAAATAAAACCGCTGCTCCTTAACTTGTCCGCTATCTTTTAGGTGGCGGATTGAAATAATCCTAATCCAATCGGGATGATTGACAGCCCCTGCCAGTGAGCAGGGGGTAGCATTGCACAAGAATTTCACAAAAAATGCTTGTGCAATGTTAAATGACGACAGTGTATGCTGTCAGCATTTAGCGAGGTTGAGCAGACATGATTAACTACAGCAAATCAAATCCACTCGAATAATAATAAATCTACCCCTTTGTTTTAGGATTGTAAAAAATTAGTTAAATGTTAATAACACTTTTGGTATGATATGCCAAACATCCTGAAATTTTCCAGATATGTTTAAATGGATATATTATTGTATTGTGTGACATTTGGGGGAAATTGATTAACATCTAAGTTCTTTTTTGTACGCTAAGCCAAATTAAGCTCCCAAAAAAAACAAGCTTAATATCACTCATTTGCCTTGTTGGAAATCAAAATCCATGGTTTGGATAGTGAAAAACAGAGGTTGTGCCAAGTTTCAAGGCAATTGATTGATGTTTAGGCACATTTTGGTACATTAAGCTCTTACATTAAAGGGAGAGTCGACACCAGAATTTTTGTTGTTTAATCCCTTTATAGCCCATTCCCCAGTTTTGCATAACCAGCACAGTTATAATAATACATGTTTTACCTCTGTAATTACCTTGTATCTATGCCTCTGCCAACTGCCCCCTAATTTCAGTTCTTTTCACAGACTTGCATTTTAGCCAATCAGAACTCACTCCTAGGTAAATTCACGTGCATGAGCTCAATGTTATCTATATGAGACACATGAACTAACCCCCTCTAGTTGTGAACAACTGTCAAAATGCTTTCAGATTAAAGGCAGCCTTCAAGGTCTAAGAAATTAACATATGAACCTCCTAGGTTTATCTTTCAACTAAGAATACCAAGAGAACAAAGCAAACTTGGTGATAAAAGTAAATTGGAAAGTTGTTAAAAATTGCATGCCCTATTTGAATCACAAAAGTTTTTTTTGGACTTGATTGTCCCTTTAAGATGCTCACATTTAATGTTCTAAAAACAACAGAAAAAGGAGAGAGGCGCCGTATGTGTGAATCAATCAACAACTGGAGGAGAGTACAAAGATAGTGCAGGGTACTCACATTCTGTGAAGGCACTCCAATATGCCAATAGATGCAGGCTGGTTTTCAACAGCAGACCAGCTACCTGATACAGGCAGTGACTGGATTCCTAATAGAGGCAGCGCCCCAAGGTAGCGTAAAGGAATGCACTCAGCAATGAAAATATATAGTTAAAAATATATTTTAATATAAAGTAAAAACATGATCCCGCCCATGATCCCACCCATGATCCCGCCCCCTCCACATCACACGGCCCATCGATGGCCACCCACCCGCCTCCCAGACTGGCTCCCACCCACCAACGATACCGGTAATCGATGTCCGGTGCAGAGAGGGCCACAGAGTGTAAAGGAATGCACTCAGCAATGAGAATATATAGTTAAAAATATATTTTAATATAAAGTAAAAACATGATCCCACCTATGATCCCACCCCCTCCACATCACACGGCCCATCGATGGCCGCCCACCCGCCTCCCAGACTGGCTCCCACCCACCAACGATACCGGTCATCAATGTCCGGTGCAGAGAGGGCCACAGAGTGGCTCTCTCTGCATCGGATGGCCAAGGGGGGTCATTGCAGTATGCCTCGACATCGAGGCATCACTGCAATAACCAGAATCGCTTCCACCACTTTCCAAGACCAAGGACGTACTCCATATGTCCTCGGTCGATAATTGTAATTTTTTTAGAGGACGTACGGTGTAAATGTTTTAAGATTGTAAGAAAAATAGTTACATTTGTATATCTTTTGGTATATTTTACCAATTGTGTTGAAAATTTCAGAATATGTTTGAATAGATAGATTATTGTATTTTGTGAAGTTTGGGGGAAATTGGTTGGAATCTAAGTTCATTTTGCTATATTAAGCCACATTAAGCTCCCCATAAATCAAGCTTAATGTCATTTATTTGCCTTGTGGGAAACCAAAATCC
Source organism: Bombina bombina (assembly GCF_027579735.1). Lineage (NCBI taxonomy): Eukaryota > Metazoa > Chordata > Amphibia > Anura > Bombinatoridae > Bombina > Bombina bombina. Next base: position 290,546,997 of record NC_069502.1, on the reverse strand, counting down.
ATGAAACTTCTAGGATAGGTTTGGATAATGATGTTTAGACATATTTTGGTACATTAATCTCTTTTTACATTAAGCTGCTCACATTAAATGTTTTAGGATTGTAAAAAAATAGTTAAATGTGAAGATCTATTGGTATGTTTTATCAAATGTTCTGAAATTTTCAGAATATGTTTGGATGGATAGATTATTGTATTGTGTGAAGTTTGGGGGAAATTGGTTAACATCTAAGTTCTTTTTTGTACTTTAAGCCACATTAAGCTCCTCAAAAAACAAGCTTAATGTCACTCATTTGCCTTGTGGGAAACCAAAATCCATGAAACTTCTAGAATAGGCTTGGATAGTGAAAAACAGTGGTTATGCCAAGTTTCAAGGCAATTGATTAATGTTTAGGCCCATTTTGGTAAATTAAGATTTTTTTAGATTAAGCTGCTCACATTAAGGGGCCAATTTATCATCGGTCTGTCCGACATGACATCGATGCAGATCATGTCCGACAGACATCGATGAATGCTGACAGCATACTCTGTCAGCATTTATCATTGCACAAGCAGTTCTTGTGAACTGCTTGTGCAATGCTGCCCTCTGCAGATTCGCGGCCAATCAGCCGCTAGCAGGGGGTGTCAATCAGCCAGATTGTATAGGAACCGGCGGATTGAGGTCTGCAGCCTCAAAGCAGGCAGACCAGTTATGGAGCAGCGGTCTTAAGACCGCTGCTTCAGAACAGCTGTTTCCGGCGAGCCTGAAGGGGCATCAAGCTCCATTCAGAGCTTGATAATTCGACCCCTAAATGTTTTAGGATTGTAAAAAAATTGTTAAATGTGAATATCTTTTGGTACGTTTGAAAATATCCTGAAATTTTCAGAATATGTTTGAATGGATTGAATACTGTAGTGTGTGAAGTTTTGGGGAAATTGGTTTATATCTAAGTTTTTTTTTGTACGTTATGCCACATTAAGCACCCCAAAAAATCAAACTTAATGTCACTAATTTGCCTTGTGGGAAACCAAAATCTATGAAACTTCTAGAATAGGCTTGGATAGTAAAAAACTGAGGTTGTGCCAAGTTTCAAGACAATTGATTGATGTTTATGCACATTTTGGTACATTAAGCTCTTTTTACATTAAGCTGCCCACATTAAATGTTTTACTAATATAAAAAAATAGTTAAATATAAAGAACATTTGGTATGTTCTACTAAACGTCCTGAAAGTTTCAGAATATGTTTAAATAGATAGATTATTGTATTGTGGGACATTTGTGGGAAATTAGATAACATCTAAGTTATTTTTTGCAGATCGGGATGATTGACACCCCCTGCTGCGAATCTGCAGGGCACAAGCATTTCTCGTGGAATGTTTTTGCAAAGTTAAATGCCGACACCTATAGCGAATCATGTCTGCCTAAGGTTTGATAAATCTACCCCATAGAGTCCACAGCACCTTATGTTTTTTTTTAATATTATTTTTATTGAGTTTCTTTGATACAAACATAAATATAAAAATAAAATAATGACCGTTGATCACACAAAATAAAACATTATACATTTCTCATGCGTTTTACATACACTTGATCCTTCCTCACAAATAATCTGGGAAAATCTGTACTTTAAATATCTTACTACAACACAAGAATTCAGCTGACTCGCTGTATCTCAGAGCTGGCAATCTACCAAGCGTGGACTAAAACTTAGTCACCTTTATACCTAGATCCCTTTTCCGGCTCCTATAATTACCCATGGATTACATTTTCCATTTTAACATAACCTGTGTATATAATTCCACAATTCTTTGAATTACATTAATATCTCAAACCTATGTGACTTATTTTTTAATAGTAAGCAATAATATACATCCAACATGTAAATGCACTATAGGACATCAGCTCCCTCCCACCCAGAGCTACATATAGTGGGGGGGGGGGGCGCCCATGGGGGGGGGCGGAGGAGAGACAAAAAAATTAAAAAAATTAAAAAAAAAAGATTTCTCTCTCGACATGACTTACTCTTGATATTTTAATTTATTTTTAATTCTCCGGATATGATCATATTTAGAAATGGAACTGCATTCTGGAATGGCTCCAGAAATTGAGTCTGCAACTCCAGGGGCCACGAACTTATGAAACTTTCCCATTTACTAAGGTATCTTCTATATTGTTTCTCCGATCCAGCCTTCAAATTCTGCCTTTCAAAAATCATCTGGGTTTTAATAACATTTACGAATTCTCTGATACTTGGAATTTCTCTTTGTTTCCATTTTTTAAAGAGCAGGCTGGGTGCCACCAATATAACTAGGTTTATAAGATGTCTGTCAGTGGTGTTCTCTGTATTTTTTAAGAAGAATATTTGAAATGACTGCAATTCTATCCTGGTTATAAGGCGACTATTTAACCAGTATTGAATCTTTGCCCAGTATTGTCTAACTTTGGGGCAACTCCATATACAGTGAAGTAGATTCACCTCTGGTGCCGCACATTTGAAGCAGTTCCCTGACTTAGACACAGTCCATTTGGCCCTTCTTACTGGGGTAAGGTAGAAATTGTTAATTAATTTACACTGCAACTCTCTCCAGTTAATACAAGTAGTTGTTTCAGCAGAGAGTTTTATACTTTCCGTTATATCTTCTGTTTGTAGCATATCTAAATATTTAATACATTTGTCCCTAACCTGATTGATATGTTCTTGTCCTTTAATCGTTAAGATTTTCTGATACCACCAGGAGATTGACTGCTTCCCCGCTTGATATAACTTTAAACCCGCTTCTATTTGTACTTGCCCCCAGTCTGCTTTCACTTCACTATTATACTTTTCAATATAATGACGAACTTGCAGGTATGCATAGAAATTTTTGGCTGGGAGATGGTATTGCTCTACCAAGCTCTGAAAAGTTTGCGTCTTCCCATCCCTCTCATCTTTTAGCTGTGTAAATTGACTAAGACCTTTCTCTCTCCATCCTTGGAACAATCTATTGTTGAGCCCTGGGGGAAAGTCAACACATCCGATAATAGGTAAATAGGGGGACACCTGGAATTCCTGGCCAACTAGCCTACAGTATTGCTGCCAGCCTCGGATATAGCACCTTATGTTGAGATCACTCCTGTATTAGAACAGCATACTGTCGAATAAAGGAGTGACTTCAAGATAAGATGCTGTAGACTCTATGGGGCCTTCAGGCTCACCAGAAACACCAGTTATGAAGCAGCAGTCTAAAGACCGCTGCTCCATAACCTGTCCGCCTGCTCTGAGGAGGCGGACAGAGATTGCTGCAATTCAACCTGATCGAATACGATCGGGTTGATTGACACCCCCCTGCTAGTGGCTGATTGGCCGCAAATCTGCAGGGGGCAGCATTGCACTAGCAGTTCACAAGAGCTGCTGGTACAATGCTGAATGCAGAGAGCTTATTTCTTTCATGTAATTGGCAAGAGTCCATGAGCTAGTGACATATGGGATATACAATCCTACCAGGAGGGGCAAAGTTTCCCAAACCTCAAAATGCCTATAAATACACCCCTCACCACACCCACAATTCAATTTTACAAACTTTGCCTCCTATGGAGGTGGTGAAGTAAGTTTGTGCTAAGATTTCTACGTTGATATGCGCTTCTCAGCATTGTTGAAGCCCGATTCCTCTCAGAGTACAGCGAATGTCAGAGGGACGTGAAGGGAGTATCACCTATTGAATACGATGATTTCCCTAACGGGGGTCTTTTTTATGGGTTCTCTGTTATCAGTCGTAGAGATTCATCTCCTACCTCCCTTTTCAGATCGACGATATACTCTCAAATTTACTATTACCTCTACTAAAGAACTGTTTTAGTACTGGTTTGGCTATCTGCTATATGTGGATGGTGTCTTTTTGGTAAGTATGTTTTTATTACTTAAGACACTCTCAGCTATGGTTTGGCACTTTATGCAAATTATATAAAGTTCTAAATATATGTATTGTACTTATATTTGCCATGAGTCAGGTTCATGTATTTCCTTCTGCAGACTGTCAGTTTCATATTTGGGAATATAAACACTTTAAGAAATTTGTTTCTTACCTGGGGTTTAGTCTTTTTCAATTTTGACTACTTTTGCATTTGCGGGTATTAGGCCCGCGGGTGCGTCAAATGTTAGACTTTATTGCGTCATTTTTGGCGCAAACTTTTTTGGCGCAGGAAATTACGTTTATTGACGCAACTTCGTCATTTCCGGCGTCATACGTGACGTTGAGACCTTTCACACGGCGGCGTCATTAGTAACGCAAGTGAGTCATTTCCGGTCATTTTTGGCGCCAAAAAAGTTTACATTACGTTGTGCGTCATACTTGGCGCCAAATTTTTTTCATTATTTCAATACCCCATTCATGTTTGCCTCCTGTTTTCTTCTCTATCAAGAGGCCTATGCTTTTGCATTTTTTTCCCATTCCTGAAACTGTCATTTAAGGAAATAGATAATTTTGCTTTATATGTTGTTTTTTCTTTTACATTGAGCAAGATGTCCCAATCCGATCCTGTCTCTGAAGTTTCTGCTGGAACATTGCTGCCTGACATCGGTTCTACCAAAGCTAAGTGCATTTGTTGCAAAATTGTAGAAATTATTCCACCGAATGTCATTTGTAATAGTTGTCATGATCAGTGTTCCCCCTAAGCCCAGTTTTGTGTGCAACCCAGCAAGAGAACCATACTTTAAAGTCTGCATTGTGCAGTGTTTGCTAATTGCAGGGTGTGGTTGCCTAATTAACTATTTCATTGCTGGGCCGCACAGAAAACTGGCCTTAGAGGGAACACTGGTCATGATAAACTTTTACATGCAGATAGTGTTTCTATCAGTAATAGTACCTTGCCAGTTGCAGTTCCTTCAACTTCTAATGTGCATGATATACCTGTAAATTTTAAAGAATTTGTTTCTGAATCTATTATGAAGGCTTTGTCTGCATTTCCACCTTCTAATAAACGTAAAAGGTCTTTTAAAACTTCTCATTTAGCTGATGAAATTTCAAATGACCAACAACATAATAATTCATCCTCTTCTGCTGAGGATCTATCTGAAACAGAAGATCCTTCCTCAGATATTGACACTGACAAATCTAATTATTTATTTAAAATAGAGTATATGCGTTCCTTATTAAAAGAAGTGTTAATTACTTTGGATATTGAGGTAACCAGTCCTATTGACTTTCAGTCTAATAAACGTTTAAATGCTGTTTTTAAACCTCCTGTGGTTTCCCCAGGTATTTTTCCCATTCCTGAGGCTATTCCTGATATGATTTCTAGGGAATGGAATAAGCCAGGTTCTTCCTTTGTTCCTTCTTCAAGGTTTAAAAGTTTTCTTCCTTTACCAGCAAAATCTATAGAGTTTTGGGAAAAGATCCCCAAAGTTGATGGGGCTATTTCTACTCTTGCTAAACGTACCACTATTCCTATGGAAGATAGCACTTCCTTTAAGGATCCTTTAGATAGGAAGCTTTAATCTTATCTAAGGAAGGCCTATTTATATTCAGGTCATCTTCTCAGACCTGCAATTTCTTTGGGTGATGTTGCGGCTGCATCAACTTTCTGGTTGGAAAACTTAGCGCAACATGCATTGGATTCTGACGTATCTAGCATTATTCGCTTACTGCAACATGCTAATCATTTTATTTGTGATGCCATTTTTGATATTATCAAAATTTATGTTAGATCCATGTCTTTAGCTGTATTAGCTAGAAGAGCTTTGTGGCTTAAATCTTGGAATGCTGATATGACATCTAAATCTAGATTACTATCTCTTTCTTTCTAAGGTAATAATTTATTTGGTTCTCAGTTGGATTCTATTATTTCAAATATCACTGGAGGAAAAGGAGTTTTTTTGCCTCAGGATAAAAAACCTAAGGGTAAATAACCGTAAATAACCGCTTCTAACCGTTTTCGTTCCTTTCGTCAGAATAAGGAACAAAAACTCAATCCTCCTCTCAAGGAATCTGCTTCCAGTTGGAAGCCTTCATCAAATTGGAATAAATCCAAGCGATTTAGGAATCCAAAGTCTGCCCCTAAGTCCGCATGAAGGTGCAGCCCTCATTCCAGCTCAGCTGGTAGGGGGCAGATTAAGGTTTTTCAAGGATTTCTGGATAAAATCTGTCCAAAATCATTGGATCCAGAGCATTGAATCTCAAGGGTATCGAATAGGATTCAAAGTAAGACCTCCTGTGAGAAGATTTTTTCTCTCACACATTCCTGTAAATCCAGTAAAAGCTCAGGCTTTTCTGAAGTGTGTTTCAGACCTGGAGTCTTCAGGGGTAATCATGCCAGTTCCTCTTCAGGAACAAGGTTTGGGGTTTTATTCAAACCTATTCATTGTACCAAAGAAAGAAAATTTGTTCAGACCAGTTCTGGATCTGAAAATTTTGAATCGTTATATAAGAGTACCAACTTTCAAGATGGTGACTATAAGGACTATTCTTCCTTTTGTTCAGCAAGGACATTATACAGGGAGTGCAGAATTATTAGGCAAATGAGTATTTTGACCACATCATCCTCTTTATGCATGTTGTCTTACTCCAAGCTGTATAGGCTCGAAAGCCTTCTACCAATTAAGCATATTAGGTGATGTGCATCTCTGTAATGAGAAGGGGTGTGGTCTAATGACATCAACACCCTATATCAGGTGTGCATAATTATTAGGCAACTTCCTTTCCTTTGGCAAAATGGGTCAAAAGAAGGACTTGACAGGCTCAGAAAAGTAAAAAATAGTGAGATATCTTGCAGAGGGATGCAGCACTCTTAAAATTGCAAAGCTTCTGAAGCGAGATCATCGAATAATCAAGCGTTTCATTCAAAATAGTCAACAGGGTCGCAAGAAGCGTGTGGAAAAACCGAGGCGCAAAATAACTGCCCATGAACTGAGAAAAGTCAAGCGTGCAGCTGCCAAGATGCCACTTGCCACCAGTTTGGCCATATTTCAGAGCTGCAACATCACTGGAGTGCCCAAAAGCAGAAGGTGTGCAATACTCAGAGACATGGCCAAGGTAAGAAAGGCTGAAAGACGACCACCACTGAACAAGACACACAAGCTGAAACGTCAAGACTGGGCCAAGAAATATCTCAAGACTGATTTTTCTAAGGTTTTATGGACTGATGAAATGAGAGTGAGTCTTGATGGGCCAGATGGATGGGCCCGTGGCTGGATTGGTAAAGGGCAGAGAGCTCCAGTCCGACTCAGACGCCAGCAAGGTGGAGGTGGAATACTGGTTTGGGCTGGTATCATCAAAGATGAGCTTGTGGGGCCTTTTTGGGTTGAGGATGGAGTCAAGCTCAACTCCCAGTCCTACTGCCAGTTTCTGGAAGACACCTTCTTCAAGCAGTGGTACAGGAAGAAGTCTACATCCTTCAAGAAAAACATGATTTTCATGCAGGACAATGCTCCATCACACGCGTCCAAGTACTCCACAGCGTGGCTGGCAAGAAAGGGTATAAAAGAAGAAAATCTAATGACATGGCCTCCTTGTTCACCTGATCTGAACCCCATTGAGAACCTGTGGTCCATCATCAAATGTGAGATTTACAAGGAGGAAAACAGTACACCTCTCTGAACAGTGTCTGGGAGGCTGCACGCAATGTTGATGGTGAACAGATCAAAACACTGACAGAATCCATGGATGGCAGGCTTTTGAGTGTCCTTGCAAAGAAAGGTGGCTATATTGGTCACTGATTTGTTTTTGTTTTGTTTTTGCATGTCAGAAATGTATATTTGTGAATGTTGAGATGTTATATTGGTTTCACTGGTAAAAATAAATAATTGAAATGGGTATATATTTGTTTTTTGTTAAGTTGCCTAATAATTATGCACAGTAATAGTCACCTGCACACACAGATATCCCCCTAAAATAGCTATAACTAAAAACAAACTAAAAACTACTTCCAAAACTATTCAGCTTTGATATTAATGAGTTTTTTGGGTTCATTGAGAACATGGTTGTTGTTCAATAATAAAATGAATCCTCAAAAATACAACTTGCCTAATAATTCTGCACTCCCTGTATGTCCATAATAGACTTGCAGGATGCATACCTTCATATTCCGATTCATCCAGAACACTATCAATTTCTGAGATTCTCTTTTCTAGACAAGCATTACCAATTTGTTGCTCTTCCATTTGGCCTAGCAACAGCTCCAAGAATCTTTTCAAAGGTTCTGGGTGCCCTACTATCTGTAATCAGAGAACAGGGTATTGCGGTGTTTCCTTATTTGGACGATATCTTGGTACTAGCTCAGTCTTTACATACTGCAGAATCTCACATGAATCAACTAGTGTTGTTTCTTCGGAAACATGGTTGGAGGATCAATTTACCAAAAAGTTTCTTGATTCCTCAGACATTGGTCACCTTTTTAGGTTTCCAGATAGATTCAGTGTCCATGACTCTGTCTCTAACAGACAAGAGACGTTTAAAATTGGTTGCAGCCTGCCGGCGCCTTCAGTCTCAGTCATTCCCTTCAGTGGCTATGTGCATGGAAGTTTTAGGTCTCATGACTGCAGCATCGGATGCAATCCCCTTTGCTCGTTTTCACATGAGACCTCTACAGCTTTGTATGCTGAATCAATGGTGCAGGGATTATACAACGATATTACAATTAATATCCTTGAATCCCAATGTACGACACTCTCTGACATGGTGGATAGATCACCATTGTTTGGTTCAAGGGGCTTCTTTTGTTTGCCCAACCTGGACTGTGATCACAACAGATGCAAGTCTTTCAGGTTGGGGAGCCATTTGGGGGTCTCTGACAGCACAAGGGGTTTGGAAATCTCAAGAGGCGAGATTACCAATAAATATTTTAGAACTCCATGCAATTTTCAGGGCTCTTCAGTTCTGGCCTCTACTAAAGAGAGAACCTTTCATTTGTTTTCAGACAGACAATATCACAACTGTGGCTTATGTCAATCATCAGGGTGGGACTCACAGTCCCCAAGCTATGAAAGAAGTATCTCGGATACTTGCTTGGGCGGAATCCAGCTCCTGTCTAATCTCTGCGGTGCATATCCCAGGTGTAGACAATTGGGAGGCGGATTATCGCAGCCGCCAGACTTTATATCCAGGGGAGTGGTCTCTCCATCCAGATGTGTTTTCTCAGATTGTTCAAATGTGGGGGCTTCCAGAGATAGGTCTCTTGGCCTCTCATCTAAACAAGAAACTTCCCAGATACCTGTCCAGGTCCAGGGATGTTCAGGCAGAAGCAGTGGATGCACTGACACTTCCTTGGTGTTATCAACCTGCTTACATCTTCCCGCCTCTAGTTCTTCTTCCAAGAGTGATTTCCAAAATCATCATGGAACAGTCTTTTGTGTTGCTGGTGGCTCCAGCATGGCCACATAGGTTTTGGTATGCGGATCTGGTTCGGATGTCCAGTTGCCCGCCTTGGCCACTTCCGTTACAGCCGGACCTACTATCTCAAGGTCCGTTTTTTCATCAGGATCTCAAATCATTAAATTTGAAGGTATGGAAATTGAACGCTTAGTTCTAAGTCATAGAGGTTTCTCTGATTCAGTGATTAATACTTTGTTACAAGCTCGTAAATCTGTCTCTAGGAAGATTTATTATAGAGTTTGGAAGGCTTACATTTCATGGTGTTCTTCTCATAAATTCTCCTGGCATTCTTTTAGAATTCCTAGAATTTTGCAGTTTCTTCAGAATGGTCTGGATAAGGGTTTGTCTGCAAGTTCCTTGAAAGGACAAATCTCCGCTCTTTCTGTTTTATTTCACAGAAAAATTGCTATACTTCCTGATATACACTGTTTTGTACAGGCTTTAGTTCGTATTAAGCCTGTCATTAAGTCAATTTCTCCTCCTTGGAGTCTTAATTTGGTTCTGAGGGCTTTACAGGCTCCTCCTTTTGAACCTATGCATTCTTTGGACATTAAACTACTTTCCTGGAAAGTGTTGTTCCTTTTGGCTATCTCTTCTGCTAGAACAGTTTCTGAGCTATCTGCTCTTTCTTGTGTGTCTCCTTTTCTGATTTTTCATCAGGATAAGGCAGTTTTGCAGACTTCTTTTCAATTTTTACCTAAGGTTGTGAATTCTAACAACATTAGTAGAGAAATTGTTGTCCCTTCTTTATGTCCTAATCCTAATAATTCTTTGGAGAGATCCTTACATTCTGTGGATGTGGTAAGAGCTTTGAAATATTATGTGGAAGCTACTAAAAATTTCAGGAAGATTTCTAGTCTATTTGTTTTATTTTCTGGTCCTAGGAAAGGTCAGAAAGCTTCTGCTGTTTCCTTGGCTTCTTGGTTGAAACTTTTGATTCATCAAGCTTATTTGGAGTCGGGTCAAACCCCGCCTCAGAGAATTACAGCTCATTCTACCAGATCAGTCTCTACTTCATGGGCTTTTAAGAATGAAGCTTCAGTCGATCAGATTTGCAAAGCAGCCACTTGGTCCTCTTTGCATACATTTACTAAATTCTACCATTTTGATGTATTTGCTTCTTCGGAAGCAGTTTTTGGTAGAAAAGTTCTTCAGACAGCTGTTTCAGTTTGATTCTTCTGCTTTTTTATTTAAGTTTTTTTCTTTCACAAGTGAAAATAAACTTATTTTTGGGTTGTGGATTATTTTCTCAGCGGAATATGGCTGTTTTTGTTTTAGTCCCTCCCTCTCTAGTGACTCTTGAGTGGAAGACTCCACATCTTGGGTATTGATATCCCATATGTCACTAGCTCATGGACTCTTGCCAATTACATGAAAGAAAACATAATTTATGTAAGAACTTACCTGATAAATTCATTTCTTTCATATTGGCAAGAGTCCATTAGGCCCACCCTTTTTATGGTGGTTATGATTTTTTGTATAAAGCAGAATTATTTCCAAATTTCCTTTGTTGATGCTTTCTACTCCTTTCTTTATCACCCCACTGCTTTGCTATTCATTAAACTGAATTGTGGGTGTGGTGAGGGGTGTATTTATAGGCATTTTGAGGTTTGGGAAACTTTGCCCCTCCTTTTAGGATTGTATATCCCATATGTCACTAGCTCATGGACTCTTGCCAATATGAAAGAAATGAATTTATCAGGTAAGTTCTTACATAAATTATATTTTCTCTCCGCATTCAGCGAGGTCTATCAGACATGATCCACAATGTCAGATCATGTCCGACAGGCCTTTTATAAATAGGCCCCTATATATTTATGCTTAACTGTGAAGGTTCTTGCAGAAATACCTTTGTCTACATTGGCACACTTGCTGCATTGTTGCTGAAAGATGTGTTTTAGCAAAAAATAATAGTTTTCTCAAAACATGAAAAGATTCTAACACAAGTTTTATACTTACGCTATAGTTAAGTATACAACTACAGGTCACACTTTTTCACCTTTAGTAAAGGAACATTTATATTAGTTTAAAGTAAACGGATGTAAATGTTACCGAATATTTAGTGGCTGATTTATCAAAGCTGCAACTGATAATATGTTGGAATCTCGCGTCAAATTAGATGCAAAGTTGATCCGACGTAGTTAACAAAGCGTCAAGATCGTGAAATTTTGAAATGTGTGACGTAATATACACTTCCAGGTTATCAATCTGACGCAGATCGATGCTTGCTTCATTCTAGATGTTTCGAATTCAAATTCAACTCTATTTGACCCTCTTACCAATTTATCAAACATTCAACAGGTACGCTTGTATCTTGAGACCGCGAATGCCCTAGAAATCAATGGGAGTCTGAAAATACAGAAAGGTTATGTTCGATGCTGCAAGAGAATGAAGCATATTAGATAATAAAAGTACTTATGGATTATGTTACATCTTTGTCTCTCATTACAAAGCAAGGGGACGATATTATTGCTTCAAATTTAGGGCACTAGTAGATATAGGGATAAAAATGAAATACATTACATAGTATAGCTAACTTCCTTTTTTGGATAAATCTATTTGCACTATGTTTAACGTATGTAATACATTCCCACTCTCCACTTTTTTAACACAACACTTTTCACACCAATTATGACGCAAACTTCGAAACAACCCACAAACTAGTGAAGTTTTCCACCACTTTTGATTGGAATATGCATAATCACATGATTTATGATATCAGCCAATCTGAATGAAATATACATTTTATGCTATCACTAATGAATCAAATTGCTCGATACTTGTGTTATTGATCACTCATCAGAACTTGTAAGTGTCATTTGTTACATTGTGTATTATACTTTTAAAGTATGTATATGTGAAATTAGTATTAAAGTTAAACATTGATGATGACATTAGGAAACACAGTGTAATATTTTAGACAATGATTTTAAAAATTGAATGATGTTTGATTCAATATAATTTTAAGCTGATAGCTCAAAGGGATAGTCTACCTAACATTAAACTGTCATGAATCTGATATAGCATAAATTAAAATCACCTCTTTACTGTCATGCTATTTTCATTAAGAAATGTCATGTTATATGCCAGCTCATTTTATAACACCTGTGTAGAGAGGTGGTGTTTAAAACTAGACTGCAATCAGGAGGGGTTACACAGGTGCAGAGAGAAAACTGGCCCAGCTATTAAAATATCCATTGATTGCAAATAAATACATATACCCTGATTATGTTATATTCGCAAATTATTCTTGCACAGAATAATAATACATTATACTATATACATATAGTGGTATAAATAAACACAGAGATATGAAAGACAACATTGTTTAGAACAAAAAAAGGAATTTAGGGAACATTTATTTATGACATAACACATATATATATATATATATATATATATATATATATATATATATATATATATATATATATATATATATATATATATATATATACAAGTATGTGCAAAGATATATGTACAAATTCTAGCATTAATAATCATTTAAAAAAAGAAAAGAACATGAGATAGGCATATTATGATTTCTAGACATACAAATACACATTAATTTATGTGAAAATATAATATATATCAGTTTTTTTATAACAAATACATAAAAAATAACTATCTATGAGATATTATAGTTTGTTCAGGTATAAGTCTAGATATTTCTTGGACATTAACAGATGAAAAATAAAAGATTAGCTTTAGAGAAATGTGCTTGTTCATGGACAGTAATGAAATGGTATAAATAAAGTTGGAAAAAACAGAATATCTGCAACATCGATGACTCTTATTTATCAACAGTCCGATGTTCATCGCTCCATACTTGACGCGCGTGTTTTTGACAGACGTTTTAATAAATAAGGGGCGTCGTATGTAGATTTGCGGCAGCGATGTCTGGCGAGCATATTGACTCCAGGGAATGCGCTGAGATTGACGCTTTGATAAATGGGCCCCATAGTATTAATTTTGTTTCAAACCAGCGAATATTGAATACTGCAGAAAGCACATATTCTGAAAAACTTATTTTTCTGAATATTCGTTATGAATGATTCATCTGAAATGAATTATTTACTGCTGCACAAGTCTACTAATTTTAAAGGTCGACATTATTCAAAAACTGAAATCAGAGAAAATATATATGGTAAATCAATATTAAACAAATACAAGGTTCCAAAATAACTAGTATGTTATCAATCAGGTAATTTGTTCACATCTAATATAAAAGCAAAAAGAAAAACACCATGCTTAACTTTTAATAAAAAAAAATGATTTTGGCAGAACAAAAAATATATTTTTTACAGGCCATTTAACAGACAGGAAAAGTATAAACCTTTGAAGCACTTCTGAAGCCTGTATTGGATTAGGGAAGTTCTCATCACAAACCAACACGTTTAAACCAAAGAAAACAGAAATGTAGATCTTTGCTGTTCAATTGGACCTGATTTGTTTCCATGAAACAATCTCTATCCTTCTGTCTTTAATAATGCATAAGGTGTTTGACCTCTTAAAATTTTCAGTGTGCTGCTGGGGATTCCAGTTCTTTTTTTCCAAGACAAACATTATCCTATGACCCCAAGACAACTGTTCTACACTTGAAAGTGTATGTATGTGTTTAATGTCATTCCAGTAACTCAATATATTAAACTTTATTGTTTAACTTTTAGTTCTACTTTTGCAGAGTGAATGTGGGAAAAAAGACAAAATAGGATTTTTTTAAGAACATTTAACTGACAAACCCTTTGGCATTTAAAAAGTTCTCTTCATGCTACAAAGAGCATTTAAAGGGCTGCAAAAAATTAATACACTGAAGAAGATGTGCTCTCTAGTAAGACCCTAAAAGCCCATTAAGGGCGAGATTACAAGTGGAGCGCTAATTGTTAATGGCGAGCGATAAGGGGTTTATCACTGGTGTTTGCGCTTGTTGGGTTTTCCGCTCGTATTTCAAGTTTAAAGTAAACACGATTGCTTAAAGGGCCTTAATACCCAAATGTTTAAACACTTGAAACTGATGCAGCATAGCTGTAAAAAGCTGACTAGAAAATATCACCTGAACATCTCTATGTAAAAAAGAAAGATATTTTACCTCAAAAGTTTCTCAGTAGCCACATCCCATTGTAAAGGACTTCTAAGCAGCATATCAGTATGTCTGTTACGGGACAGCCGAAGGGGCGAGCTTACGTGCACTCTCATCTTATTTCCCTATTCAGTTTAAAGGAAGTTTACTATGAAATCTCATGAGAGTTAAGTGAAATCTCATGAGATCACAGTAAAAGAGTTCATGGCCTCAGCACTGCTGATGCTGATTGGCTGCTGTTCATTTCTTAATTTTTCTTTTTTTTTTTTACCTGCAGCTGGGCTGCAGCTGAGTATAACTTTTTACACAGAACTTACTCTGCTGAGCTGAGGAGATTGTGAGGTAAAATATCTTCCTTTTTTACATAGAGATACTCAGGTGATATTTTCCTGGCAGCTTTTTACAGTTATACTGCATCAGTTTCAAGTGATTTAGCATACGAGTATTATGTCCCTTTAAGCACAATCGTGATAAATGCTAGAATGATTACAGCATCCTCAAAGCTCTGTTTAACTGTTTACAAAACAAAAAACATAATTTATGCTTACCTGATAAATTTATTTCTCTTGTGGTGTATCCAGTCCACGGATCATCCATTACTTGTGGGATATTCTCATTCCCAACAGGAAGTTGCAAGAGGACACCCATAGCAGAGCTGTCTATATAGCTCCTCCCCTAACTGCCATATCCAGTCCTTCGACTGAAAACAAACAGAGAAAGGAGAAACCATAGGGTGCAGTGGTGACTGTAGTTTAAAATTAAAAAATACCTGCCTTAAAATGACAGGGCGGGCCGTGGACTGGATACACCACTAGAGAAATAAATTTATCAGGTAAGCATAAATTATGTTTTCTCTTGTAAGGTGTATCCAGTCCACTGATCATCCATTACTTGTGGGATACCAATACCAAAGCTAAAGTACACGGATGAAGGGAGGGACAAGGCAGGTACTTAAACGGAAGGTACCACTGCCTGTAAAACCTTTCTCCCAAAAATAGCCTCCGAAGAAGCAAAAGTATCAAATTTGTAGAATTTTGAAAAAGTATGAAGCGAAGACCAAGTCGCCGCCTTGTAAATCTGTTCAACAGAAGCCTCATTTTTAAAGGCCCATGTGGAAGCCACAGCTCTAGTAGAATGAGCTGTATTCTTTCTGGAGGCTGCTGGACAGCAGTCTCATAGGCTAAGCGGATTATGCTTCTTAGCCAAAAAGAAAGAGAGGTTGCTGAAGCCTTTTGACCTCTCCTCTGTCCAGAGTAGACAACAAACAAAGCAGATGTTTGACAAAAATCTTTAGTAGCTTGTAAGTAAAACTTTAAAGCACGAACCTCGTCCAGATTGTGTAATAGACGTTCCTTCTTTGAAGAAGGATTAGGACACAAAGACGGAACAACAATCTCTTGATTGATATTTTTATTAGATACCACCTTAGGTAAAAACCCAGGTTTGGTACGCAGAACTTCCTTATCTGCATGGAAGATCAGATAAGGAGAATCACATTGCAAGGCAGATAACTCGGAAACTCTAGAGCCGAGGAAATAGCTACCAAAAAAAGAACTTTCCAAGATAAAAGTTTGATATCTATGGAATGAAGAGGTTCAAACGGAACCCCCTGAAGAACTTTAAGAACCAAATTTAAGCTCCAAGGTGGAGCAACAGGTTTAAACACAGGCTTGATTCTAACTAAAGCCTGACAAAATGCCTGAACATCTGGGACATCCGCCAGACGCCAGACGCTTGTGCAAAAGAACAGATAGCGCAGGAATCTGTCCCTTTAAGGAACTAGCTGACAATCCTTTCTCCAATCCTTCTTGGAGAAAAGATAATATCCTGGGAATCCTGACCTTACTCCATGAGTAGCCCTTGGATTCACACCAATAAAAATATTTAAGCCATATCTTCCTGGTGACAGGCTTTCATGCCTGAATTAAGGTATCAATGACTGACTCGGAGAAACCACGCTTTGATGAAATCAACCGTTCAATCTCCAGGCAGTCAGCCTCAGAGAAATTAGATTTGGATGGTTGAAAGGACCTTGAAGTAAAAGGTCCTGTCTCAGCGGCAGAGTCCATTGTGGAAAAGATGACATGTCCACCAGATCTGCATACCAAGTCCTTCGTGGCCACGCAGGTGCTATCAAGATCACCGATGCTCTCTCCTGCTTGATTTTGGCAATCAGACGAGGGAGCAGAGGAAACGGTGGAAACTCATAAGCCAGGTTGAAGGACCAAGGCGCTGCTAGAGCATCTATCAGCATTGCCTTGGGGTCCCTGGACCTGGATCCGTAACAAGGAAGCTTGGCGTTCTGGCGAGACGCCATGAGATCCAGTTCTGGTTTGCCCCAACGATGAACCAATTGTGCAAACACCTCCGGATGGAGTTCCCACTCCCCCGGATGAAAAGTCTGTCGACTTAGAAAATCCACCTCCCAGTTCTCTACACCCGGGATATGGATAGCTGATAGGTGGCAAGAGTGAATCTCTGCCCAGCGAATTATCTTTGAGACTTCTAACATCGCTAGGGAACTCCTTGTTCCCCCTTGATGGTTGATGTAAGCCACAGTCGTGATGTTGTCCGACTGAAATCTGATGAACCTCATTGTCGCTAGCTGAGGCCAAGCCTGAAGAGCATTGAATATCGCTCTTAGTTCCAGAATGTTTATTGGAAGGAGTGACTCCTCCTGAGTCCACGATCCCTGAGCCTTCAGGGAGTTCCAGACTGCACCCCAACCTAGAAGGCTGGCATCTGTCGTTACAATTGTCCAATCTGGCCTGTGAAAGGTCATACCTTTGGACAAATGGACCTGAGATAGCCACCAGAGAAGAGAATCCCTGGTCTCTTGATCCAGATTTAGTAGAGGGGACAAATTTGTGTAATCCCCATTCCACTGACTGAGCATGCAGAGTTGCAGCGGTCTGAGATGTAGGCGTGCAAACAGCACTGTCTATTGCCGCTACAATTAAGCCGATTACTTCCATGCACTGAGCCACCGAAGGGCGAGGAATGGAATAAAGAATATGGCAGGAATTTAGAAGTTTTGATAACCTGGACTCCGTCAGGTAAATTTTCATTTCTACAGAATCTATCAGAGTCCCTAGGAAGCAAACTCTTGTGAGGGGGGATTGAGAACTCTTTTCCTCGTTCACCTTCCACCCATGCGACCTCAGAAATGCCAACACTATGTCCGTATGAGACTTTGCAATTTGGAAGTTTGACGCCTGAATCAGGATGTCGTCTAAATAAGGGGCCACTGCTATGCCCCGCGGCCTTAGGACCGCCAGAAGCGACCCCAGAACCTTCGTAAAAATTCTTGGGGCTGTAGCTAACCCAAAGGGAAGAGCTACAAACTGGTAATGCCTGTCTAGGAAGGCAAACCTGAGAAACCGATGATGATCTTTGTGTATCGGAATGTGAAGATAAGCATCCTTTAAATCCACTGTAGTCATGTATTGACCCTCCTGGATCATAGGTAGGATGGTACGAATAGTCTCCATCTTGAATGATGGAACTCTGAGGAATTTGTTTAAGATCTTTAGATCCAAAATTGGTCTGAAGATTCCCTCTTTTTTGGGAACTACAAACAGATTTGAGTAAAATCCCTGTCCCTGTTCCTCCTTTGGAACTGGATGGATCACTCCCATAACTAGGAGGTCTTGTACACAGTGTAAGAATGCCTCTCTCTTTATCTGGTTTGCAGATAATTGTGAAAGGTGAAATCTCCCTTTTGGGGGGGAAGCCTTGAAGTCCAGAAGATATCCCTGGGATATAATTTCCAACGCCCAGGGATCCTGGACATCTCTTGCCCACGCCTGGGCGAAGAGCGAAAGTCTGCCCCCTACTAGATCCGTTACCGGATAGGGGGCCATTCCTTCATGCTGTCTTAGAGGCAGCAGCAGGCTTTTTGGCCTGCTTACCCTTGTTCCAGGTCTGGTTAGGTCTCCATACCATTTTGGACTGAGCAAAAGTTCCCTCTTGTTTTGTATTAGAGGAAGTTGATGCCGCACTTGCCTTGAAGTTTCAAAAGGTACGAAAATTAGACTCTTTGGCCCTTGATTTGGACCTATCCTGAGGAAGGGCATGACCTTTTCCTCCAGTGATATCAGCAATAATCTCCTTCAAACCAGGCCCGAATAGGGTCTGCCCCTTGAAGGGAATGTTAAGCAGCTTAGACTTTGAAATAACATCAGCTGACCATGATTTAAGCCATAGCGCTCTGCGCACCTGGATAGCAAAACCAGAATTCTTAGCCGTTAGTTGTGTCAAATGAACAATGGCATCAGAAACAAAAGAATTGGCTAGCTTAAGTGCTCTAAGCTTGTCAAGTATGTCATCCAATGGAGTCGCTACCTGTAAAGTCTCTTCCAGAGACTCAAACCAGAACGCCGCAGCAGCAGTGACAGGAGCAATGCATGCAAGGGGCTGTAGGATAAAACCTTGTTGAATAAACATTTTCTTAAGGTAACCCTCTAACTTTTTATCCATTGGATCTAAGAAAGCACAACTGTCCTAGACAGGGATAGTAGTACGCTTTGCTAGAGTAGAAACTGCTCCCTCCACCTTAGGAACTGTCTGCCATAAGTCCCGTGTGGTGGCGTCTATTGGAAACATTTTTGTAAAAATAGGAGGGGGAGAGAATGGCACACCTGGTCTATCCCATTCCTTAGTAATAATTTCTGTAAACCTTTTAGGTATTGGAAAAACATCAGTGCACACCGGCACTGCATAGTATTTATCCAGTCTACACAATTTCTCTGGCACTGCAATTGTATCAGAGTCATTCAGAGCAGCTAAAACCTCCCTGAGTAACACACGGAGGTGTTCAAGCTTAAATTTAAATGTAGAGATATCAGAATCAGGTTGCATCATCTTCCCTGAGTCAGAAACACCACCCACAGAAAGAAGCTCTCCTTCTTCAGCTTCTGCATATTGTGAGGCAGTATCAGACATAGCTCTTAAAGCGTCAGTATGCTCTGTATTTCGTCTAACTCCAGAGCTATCTCGCTTTCCTCTAAATTCAGGTAGTCTGGCTAATACCGCTGACAGTGTATTATCCATGACTGCCGCCATGTCTTGTAAAGTAAACTCTATGGGCGCCCTAGATGTACTTGGCGCCATTTGAGCGTGAGTCCCTTGAGCGGGAGTCAAAGGATCTGACACGTGGGGAGAGTTAAGTTAAAAAGGGTGTGTGAGCTGTTAACAAGCTAAACCAGAAAGGCCTGTCTCCTAATTGCACTTCTCACAATTTGTGCAATTCAATCTAGGGAAAATTTGAACAAGGGTTGGAGAAGGCGCCAAAGGCTATCTGGTGGAAGATAATAGAATGTGGAATTCACCAAAAAATATAGAATAAATAAGTGAAAAAATACTATATAAAAAATACTATGTAAAAAATATATAAAATATATAGGACCATATACATATATAATATGACTCAAATGTGTAATTAAACACTTGCGTGACAATAAGGCAATTCACTGATTAAAATTAATAAAATTACATTTATTGGAACAAACAATTCATCATAAAACAGTTAGTACACTTCTCTCAATCATAAAACAGTTAATACGCTTCACTTCATTCATAAAAAACCATAAGGTATTGGTATCTCAGAATAAAATAAAAATGCACTAGTTCTTAAGTAAACCTTTCAGTGACAATCAAATACTTGAGTGGATAAAAAGCTAAACACAGGGCTGATTAAATGCACAATATGCTACTCTGGAACCGGATTGCATAAACCTGAACGCTGTCTTTAACTGTTAATTGATATGAAGTAAACTTTGACAGGCACAGTCTCTAAAGCTTCAGTGGACAGGATTCCAAATAGATGAATAGTCTTTCGATTAAGAAATTGGTAAATTACACAATAGTCCTTAAGGTGCAGTTAAACCTTTAAACTTTGAATCTTCACCCTCACTCCTGAGGGTCTTTCAAATTAGACAGTCAGTAGTAGGCACTTACCCGGTGCTCCGGTGTTATGGGCGGACCTCCTCACTCCACTCACCTGTAACGCACCTTGTACACCTATTCAGTCGGTAGTAGCCTTACAATATATTTGCAAACAGATTACAGCTTCAAAGTGTGCACACTTCAGATCCTCCTTAGAATACTGCTCCTACCGTTTTTGCTCAGTACTTAGGTAAATCAACTTAGTTCTGGCATCATGGTCCTGGGAGCTTATTGAGTATGTGTCTTTTCCAAAACAAGCCGGATACTGGTATGGTCTACGCGTTTCAGCTCACCAGGGAGCCTTTGTCAAGAGGTGTTCAAGCTTAAATTTAAATGTAGAGATATCAGAATCAGGTTGCATCATCTTCCCTGAGTCAGAAACACCACCCACAGAAAGAAGCTCTCCTTCTTCAGCTTCTGCATATTGTGAGGCAGTATCAGACATAGCTCTTAAAGCATCAGTATGCTCTGTATTTCGTCTAACTCCAGAGCTATCTCGCTTTCCTCTAAATTCAGGTAGTCTGGCTAATACCGCTGACAGTGTATTATCCATGACTGCCGCCATGTCTTGTAAAGTAAACGCTATGGGCGCCCTAGATGTACTTGGCGCCATTTGAGCGTGAGTCCCTTGAGCGGGAGTCAAAGGATCTGACACGTGGGGAGAGTTAGTCGGCATAACTTCCCCCTCATCAGATTCCTCTGGTGATAAATTTTTTAAAGACAGAATATGATCTTTATTGCTTAAAGTGAAATCAGTACATTTGGTACACATTCTAAGAGGTGGTTCCACAATGGCTTTTAAACATAATGAACAAGGAGTTTCCTCTATGTCAGACATGTTTGTACAGACTAGCAATGAGACTAGCAAGCTTGGAAAACACTTTAAATCAAGTTAACAAGCAAATATAAGAAACAGTACTGTGCCTTTAAGAGAAACAAATTTTGTCAGAATTTGAAAAACAGTGAAAAAAGGCAGTAAATCAAACAAAATGTTTACAGTGTGTATAATAAGCTAACAGAGCATTGCACCCACTTGCAAATAGATGATTAACCGCTTAGTTCAAAAACCGGATCAAAAAAACAATAGACGTTTTTTAACAGTCACACCAAACTGCCACAGCCTTGCTGTGGGCCTACCTTCCCCAACAATCGATTTTGGAAAGCCTAAGAGCCCTTTAGAGATGTCCTATAGCATTCATGGGACTCCTGGAGGAAGCTGGATGTCTCAATCTGTAAAAGTTACTGCGCAAAAAAGCGCTAAATTAGGCCCCTCCCACTCATAGTAACACAGTGGAAAGCCTCAGGAAACTGTTTCTAGGCAAATTTAAGCCAGCCATGTGAAAAAAACTAGGCCCCCATAAAGTTTTATCACCAAAGTATATATAAAAACATTTAAAAATGCCAGCAAACGTTTTATATTGTAAATATAAAAGAGTATTACCTCAGAAAGTAAGCATGATACCAGTCGCTATTAAATCACTGTATTCAGGCTTACCTTACATAAATTTAGCATCAGCAGCATTTTCTAGCATTCACATCTTCTAGAAAATTCTTAACTGCACATACCTCATAGCAGGATAACCTGCACGCCATTCCCCCGCTGAAGTTATCTCTCTCTTCAGTCATGTGTGAGAACAGCAATGGATCTTAGTTACAACCTGCTAAGATCATAGAAATCACAGGCAGATTCTTCTATTTTTCTGCCTGGAACAAAATAGTACAACTCCGGTACCATTTAAAAATAATAAACTTTTGATTGAAGCAAAATAACAGCTACATTTCACCACTTATCTCTTACTACCTCCATGTTTGTTGAGAGTTGCAAGAGAATGACTGGATATGGCAGTTAGGGGAGGAGCTATATAGACAGCTCTGCTGTGGGTGTCTTCTTGCAACTTCCTCTTAGGAATGAGAATGTCCCACAAGTAATGGATGATCCGTGGACTGGATACACCTTACAAGAGAAAAATTCACAAAACACATCAAAAATACATTACAAAGTACAGTTACAGTCAAAATTACACCATTTAATAAATTTAAAAAAAAATAAATAAAAAAATCTTAACAAAGTGGTAAGGACTCAAAGATACCAGGTCTCAGGAGTTAGAAAAAACTGCTTTACAGGGCTTTAACATTGAGATACATACATATACATGTCTAGATATGCATATGCAGATATATATATATATATACATTTATGTATATATGTGTGTACATATGTATTTATGTATTTATATGTGTATATATGTATTTACAGACATATGTACACATATATAGACATAAATAAAAGTCCATTGGAGCCCTTTGTAGTTAAGTAGATGAAAATATGTAAAAGCATATTTGTGCAATATTCATTTTTAATAAAGGTTTTAAGTATGTATTTATCATAAATATTTCACATTCCTATGTTCTGCACATAGCAGAATATTTTTTAAGTATTTATAAATAGATATTCTTATATATACAGTATATCTTGATATATCTATACCTTTATATATTCATCTATATATATATAGGTATAACAATATATTGTACAACAATACCATTATATATATATATGTTTAAATATGTATTTATGAATAAATAGTACATATATATTCTGCTATGTGAAGAACATTGGAAAGTGAAATATTCATATTTTCATGTTGGGTTAGCGCACTTGAGAATATGCTGTCAGGTTTGCGTGCAAGTAGGGTGGGATTTTTTCACTTTTTTTGCTCCATTGACTTCTATGGGGGAATAGGTTACTGGTTTTTTGCACTCTTCGGGTTAGCGTGCTAGTGAAAATAGTTTGCTTTCAATTCATAATACGAGCACAAGCCGATGAGTGCAAAACACTTACTTCTTACGTAATCTAGGCCTAAGTCTGCCGTTATTTTTTCTGGTGTAAAATGAATCAATTACGAAGAAATTCTGATGCATATCTCAGCTATCAATTAATTCCCTTAGAGTATTTGTCCTTGCAATCTCTACTAGAATCTCAACCACCTTTTTGGTAAATATGTGCTTAAAACAAGTTATATCTCCTGAACCTTATAGCCTCTAACTTGATATCATGACCCATGAGCCTTAGCTTTATTAATCCCTTAAAGGGATACTAAACCCAAATGTTTTCTTTAATCAATCAGATAGAGCATACAATTTTAAGCAACTTTCTAATTTACTGCTATTATCTATAATTGCTATTTTTACCTTATATTGTGTCTCTCCTTTACATTTAGAGCCCTGCACAGTGATATAAGCAGCTCTCAAGCTAAAAATTGTCTTTCTAAAATTATTTAACCCATCGCTATATCGACAAGTCATCTTTAATAATGTAGCCAGACCAGGGCCCTAAATTATTATGTTTTTGGCTACATTTTCAGTTGATAGATACCTTTTCATGCATTAAATGTGGATGGTTTTCAGAATTTAATTTTTGTGAAACCTATATGTTAATATATATACTTTTGATTCTTTTCAGTGTACTTTTATAAAGGTGTATATGTGTTTGTGTTGTGTGTGAGTGTGTATATGTGTGGGTTTATTTGTATGTTTTTAAAATAGGAATAAAACAAAAAATGCTTAGTAGCTCACCAAGAGAATAAAAATTCAAAGACTTAAAGGGACCCTAAACCCAAAAATTTTCTTTTGTGATTCAGATAGAGCATGCAATTTTAAGCAACTTTAAATGTACTCCTATTATCAATGTTTCTTCGTTCTCTTGCTATATTTATATAAAAAAGAAGGCATCTAAGCTTTTTTCTTGGTTCAGACCTCTGGACAGCAGTTTTTGATTGGTGGATGAATTTATCCACCAATCAGCAAGGACAACCTAGGTTGTTCACCAAAAATGGGCCGGCATCTAAACTTACATTCTTGCATTTCAAATAAAGATACCAAGAGAATAAAGAACATTTGATCATAGGAGTAAATTAGAAAGTTGCTTAAAATTTCATGCTCTATCTGAATCACAAAAGAAAAAATTTGGGTTCAGTGTCCCTTTAATAATAGATATCTAAAAAAACATATCCATGATAAAAGCAAAGAAATTCCAATGTTGTAGGCAAGTCTAAAGAGTTTCAGCTTATTAGGCTTATTAAGCTGAAATGTGTAAGATTTGAATACAACATTTGATTTTTTTTTTTGCTTTTATAATGGATATGTATTTATAGATATCTGCAATAAAGTCTTGGAATTTTTCATTCTATTGGTGAGCTACTTCATATTTTTTGCTTTTGCCTATTTGATTACAAACCTCCGTCATGTGACCAGGAGTGACCGGGGACTGGCGGATTGAAGGAGACAGTCAACTTGGATATTAGCAGCACATCAGAGGTAAAACAACCTATACTTGTGTTATACATACCACAGTGGTGGTCTACAGCTTATGAAGCACCAAATTAACACCTAGATTATGAGTCTTGTGTTAGCCATAAAAAGCAGCGTTGAGAGGTCCCAACACTGCTTTTTTTCCTAACTCTGGTATTACGAGTCTTGAAATGACAGGTGTACCGCTCACTTTTTTGGCGTTTGGAGTCGTTAATACCGCAAATCCACTTACGTATATTTTCAATGGGACTTGCATAACGCCGGTATTACGAGTCTGCAAAAAAGTGAGTGGTACAGCCTCTCCTGTCAAGACTGGTACCGCATTTAAAAGTCAGTAGTTAAGAGTTTTATGGGCTAACGCCGTAACATAAAACTCTTGACTAAAGTGCCAAAAACTACACTAACACCCATAAACTACCTATTAACCCCTAAACCGAGCCCCCCCCATCACAAACACTAAAAAAAAAATGTAACCCCTAATCTGCCAAACCGGACATCGCCACCACTATAAAATATTTATTAACCCCTAAACCGCTGCCCTCCCGCATTGCAAACACTAGTTACATTTTATTAACCCCTAATCTGCCATCCCTAACTTTGACGACACCTACCTACATTTATTAACCCCTAATCTGCCGCCAACAACGTCGCTGCCACTATATTAAATTTATTAACCCCTAAATCTAAGTCTAACCCTAACACCACCCTAACTTAAATATAATTTCAATAAATCTAAATAAAATAACTATCATTCACTAAATTATTCCTATTTAATACTAAATACTTACCTATAAAATAAAACCTAAGCTAGCTACAATATAACTAATAGTTACATTGTAGCTATCTTAGTTTTTTTTTTTATTATTCTACAGTCAACTTTGTATTTATTTTAACTAGGTACGATAGTTATTAAATAGTTCAATCCTATTGGCTGATTGGATCAGCCAATAGGATTTTTTCTACCTTAATTCCGATTGGCTGATAGAATTCTATCAGCCAATCGGTATTCAAGGGACGTCATCTTGGATGACGTCATTTAAAGGAACCTTCATTCTTCAGTTGGACTTCGTTGGAAGAGGATGCTCTGCGTCGGATGTCTTGAAGATGGACACGCTCTGCGCCGGATGGATGAAGATAGAAGATGCCGTGTGGATGAAGACTTCTGCCCATCTAGAGGACCTCTTCTGGTAGGCTTCAATGAAGACTTCTGCCCGTCTGGAGGACCACTTCGCCCGGCTTTGTTGAGGACTTTGGCCTGGCTGGGTGAAGAAGACTTCTCAAGGTTGGGTGATCTTCAAGGGGTTAGTGTTAGGTTTTATTAAGGGGGGATTGGGTGGGTTTTAGAGTAGGGTTGGGTGTGTGGGTTTTAATGTTGGGGGGTATTGTATTTTTTATTACAGGTAATAGAGCTGATTACTTTCGGGCTATTTGTAATTTAGTATAGGGTAGGGCTTTTTATTATTTTGGGGGGCTTTTTTATTTTATTAGGGGGATTAGATTAGGTGTAATTAGTTTAAAAAACTTGTAATCATTTTATTATTTTCTGTAATTTAGTGGGGTTTTTTGTTTCGTACTTTAGATAATTTTTTTCAATTGTATTTAATTGTAGTTAGTTTAGGTAATTAATTTAATTATAGTGTAGTGTTAGGTGTAATTGTAACTTAGGTTAGGATTTATTTTACAGGTAAATTTGAATTTATTTTAACTAGGTAGCTATTAAATCGTTAATAACTATTTAATAACTATTGTACCTAGTTAAAATAAATACAAAGTTGCCTATAAAATTAAAAAAAAAACTAAGATAGCTACAATGTAACTATTAGTTATATTGTAGCTATCTTAGGGTTTATTTCATAGGTAAGTATTTAGTTTTAAATAGGAATAATTTAGTTAATGATAGTTATTTTATTTAGATTTATTTAAATTATATTTAAGTTAGGGGGTGTTAGGGTTAGGGTTAGACTTAGGTTTAGGGGTTAATAAATTTAATATAGTGGCGGCGACATTGGGGACAGCAGATTAGGGGTTAATAAATATAATGTGGGTGTCGGCGATGTTGGGGGCAGCAGATTAGGGGTTCATAAGTATAATGTAGGTTGCGGCGGTGTCCGGAGTGGCAGATTAGGGGTTAATAAGTGTAAGATTAGGGGTGTTTAGACTCGGGGTTCATGTTAGGGTGTTAGGTGTAGACATAAATGTATTCTCCCCATAGGAATCAATGGGGCTGCGTTAGGAGCTTTACACTGCTTTTTTGCAGGTGTTAGGTTTTTTTTAAGATGGCTCTCCCCCATTGATTCCTATGGGGGAATCATGCACGAGCACGTTTTACCTGCTTACCGCTACCGTAAGGAGCGCTGGTATTGAGGTGAGATGTGGAGCTAAATTTTGCTCTACGCTCACTTATTTGCGGCTAACGCCGGGTTTCTAACAACCTGTAATACCAGCGCTTTCTGCAAGTGAGTGGTGAGGGAAAACTGCTCGTTAGCAATGCACAGCCTTACCGACAAAACTCGGAATCTAGGCGTAAGTGAGGTAAATAGTTATGGACCCTGATGCAGCAAATATGAAAAAATGATAGTGCCAGTAAGATTAAGTGGACTATTCAAAGTACTGGGTGTTTATCAATTTTTTTTATGTTGTGTGTGTGTGAATACACTAGTCAGGAAGGAGACCTGTTTGCCATAAAAAATTGTCAAAATGAAGTGCCAGTGCCATGGATTCTGGGTAGGCACAAGAAAACTAGAATCACGTCTAACCTTTTAGCTTCTTAATCCATTTTACATATGGATTACCTGGTAAGATATTGCTCAAGGACATCTTTGGACATCAAGGCCTACTTGTCACTATGGTAACTAAATAAATATTGAGGGATATTCAGGCAGTTTCTGAAGGGCAAATTGTACCTCTTTCTCTCTGTCACTACTTTGCTTAAGTCTCACTGCATGTCAACTGAATATAAATATATCTTAAAGTAATTGTAAGTATGTGATATCAGGAATTGAAATGAGTGTCTACTCTATAATTGATAACATTATTATTTTTATAATATTGCACACAAAAAAAAATACCAAAAATTCCAACACTTAGAAAACAAAACCCATGTTTACTGTATATATAGAGAATTCATTATTATTTATAATGCAAGAAACAGTGTAAAGTCTGGTAACATTTGTTGTTTCATGAATTAGATAAATTGTAAGAAATACTGTAGCACAGTACATTAATTTCAGCTTGCCACATATTTTAATTATTTCTGTACTTCAGAGGGAAACTTCATTTTTCTTACAGCAAATTCACTTGCAGATTAATTTTAACAGGTTATATGTATGAAAAAAAGGCAAAAACTTTTCAGGCATGGATGAAAAATGAGAACAGAGGAAAGTCTTTAGATACCCACAGTGGGTGGCATCAACCAGTGACCTACCTACTAATAAGGCAAATGAAAGGAAAATAGCCTCAGAGGAACTAAATACCAGAACTGAATTCATAAAGCAAAAGAAAACAAAGCTATTCACAAGGTGCCAAGGCCAGAACAATCAGTTTTAACTAGAAAAGCCCAAAAATCCACAGGTATAGGATGCTGCACTGGATGTACACAAAAGCAAATTTACAAGGGGTATTTTATACATGGGGTTTAATAACTGCTTTGGGTAATAAATAAATAAGAAGTTAACATGATAATTGTAAGGAAACGTACTTTAAATAAAATAATCTGTAAAGCTAAATCATTGAGCAAACACTAGAAAAAAAGGACTAAACCTCCCCATGTGAGTTCATATGTTTTTTATTTCATAATCTGAAACAAGTTTGTAATATATTCTTTGGCTTTTGTTGCTGACCTTAAAATCTGGGTTTAATAATGTGATGAGAAGATACGTGAATGTTTTCAATGTATATTTTTTTCACACGAATATAATCTTTGATTATTTTTATGTTCTACAGCATAGCTAGATAACAGAATTAGGCACATAAAGTTATGAACTTGTGAGTTTTATTTAACATTATTTTCAATCTGCTATAACCCCGATAGCAGAATATGAAATAAACAAAACAATATTAAATTGCATGTAGGAACATATACAGCAGCAATCATCTTTTTCCTGTCAGGGGCAGCTACAGCCATTAATCTATTTACTAATGGAATTCATACACTAACATACTTGACACTTATCTACTTAGCACGTCTCCTATGTTAGTCATCACCGTGTATAATGAGTAAAATTAGAGGATTGTTAAAGATTTTTTTTTTTTTATTTGTTCCATCGGAAATAGTGAATTTTAATATGTTTTACATTTTTACACAAATGTTCTTGTACTAACAATAACAATAACACAGCTGCTGCGAGTGTAATAACAGAGCAACATATGCAAAGTAGCATCTAAAGAAAGGAGTTGTGTAATACAATATTGGGGCTTAATGTAAAATGTTGCTCTGTTATTACACTTGCAGCAGCTGTGTTATTGTTATTGTTTTTAGACTTTCACATCGGCTGGTTGCGTTGAAGCGTCCGGTTGCCATGGTATCGTAATGACGTTTACGTCACATGATGCTGTGTTACTTCCGGTCATGGCCGTGATTACCGACGGGTGTTTTAGTGCTTAGCAGGGGTATATAAGAGGGTAAGTACTTGTTGGTTTGTTTATGTGCTTATTTTGAAAATGGGGGCAAGCTCGAAACGTCAATAAAGACACAGATTGTTTTGATGTAAGACCCTGTGAGTGACTTCTCTTTTCAATTTACCTGTATTCAACTTGGAGTGCACACGGGGCAACACAGGCTTATTTGGGCCCTATTATTTCACCAGGAGTGCTCCTACCATCCTCTTTTATTTCTATACATTATTTGTAGCAGCACCCGGACTTTGAGGACATATATTCCTGCTATTCCTTTCATTTTAAGATTTTGATACACAAACTGCTTTTTCTGTGCATATATCATATGAAAGGACTGCCATGGAACAGGACACAGAGCCAGATATGACTGACACGGAGATTATACAAGGGGCAGAGGAATTCTTCTTTACAGAAGTGGATGCCTCCAGAATCAGATATGCAACATTTCCTATCAGGGCAACGATTGAACAAACTACACAGATCTATGCCAAATTAGCTAAACTAAAGAAGAAAAAAAAAGATCTAACCCTACATGCTACATATTTATCTGAATATCACCGCAAGAAATTCATCCCACATGGATTTAGAATAAGGAATACACCAACTATAGGAAGGAACAATCCTGCCTATTGTTTGAAATGGTGCAATATCATGAACAAGTGCTCACTCGACCAGATCCTTGTAGTGATAGAAGAGGTGACAAGATATGGAAATTAATAGGAATGAAATAAGGGCCTATGAAACACTGCACTTAAATAGATTGGAAATGGATACTGACCAGAATTGGCTGAGAAAACTGAAGGAAGAAGTTGACAAATATGAAAATGATTTGATAGCATTAAAAAATCAGAAATTAGAGGATGTCACACAGGATTATAAGAATAAAAGTGTGTATCGTTGGCAGATGAGCCCTGATGAAAGAAGTACATATAAGGCGAATAGACCCTGGCGACAAAGATATAACCATGCAAGACCATTTGGAAAGGTTGACAGCTCCGGGAACAGTTCGGATTCGGACAATATCAGTAAGACATCAACTGATACGGTTGAAGAACAATGTGGAATGCAAACCCATTCAAAAAATGGGGGAGGCAGAGGACCCATACCCAGAGGGGGGCTAAAAATTGCCCACCGAGACCACCCAGGAGGGGCAGATACATGAGGAGCTGATCATCAATCTCAGTGGACACATCCTCACTGAGGAAGAGAGGAGTGTCCTGAATAAAGGTCTGTCATTCATTCCTACTATCAAACCTGACTCCTTCAATTAGTATGTAGATGTACAACGTTTCAAACGCTCCCTTAGACTTAAAGAGTATTTTGGCACTTCTATAAATGAAGAACCATCAAAAGTCTTTAGGGGAAAGAGCACTTATGACCCTAACAGTAACAATTCCTCTATCAAAACTTTCTCAAGATTGCTATGGCAGACGAGCGAGAAGAAATGCAAGAAACATACTCCGCAGAGATAAATTTGACATTCAAAGAAAGATAAGCACTCAGGGATCTACAGAATTGCACCAATATTGTATTAAGAGAGGCAGACAAAGGTACTTACAGGACTACAGTGACTATAAAAAAGAGGTGATGAGACAATTGGACGATAAAGACACCTATAACACTCATAGGGGGGACCCCACTAAGAAATTTAAAAGTCTAGTGGATGAATTAATTCAACAACTATATGATTCCAACATAATTGATAAAGGTACAAGTGAGTTCATGACAACAACATTTCCAAGGGTACCGGTACTTTACATGCTTCCTAAAGTGCATAAAAGTCTCACGGATCCCCCAGGGAGACCAATCGTCTCTGCGATTGGATCCCTACTGCAACCAATCTCTACATATTTTGACCATATATTACAACCTATGGTCCTGCACATACCTTCTTTCCTACTGGATTCAGGTGCCATGATTCATCTACTATTGGAATTACCCCCTTTGACAGATGATGTCTTGCTGGTCACATTGGATGTGACCAGCCTATACACTGTCATACCACATCAGGAGGGAATAGCAGCCACCAGGAGACAATTGGCCAGATACCCTTACGTTGGCCCTCCAGCTGAAGCAGTCTGTGAGATGCTAAGACTGTGCCTAGAACTTAACTATTTTCGCTTCAAGCAAAATTTATATTTACAAACAGCTGGAATGGCAATGGGGTCAAACATGGCCCCATCATATTCCAATTTATTCATGGCAGAATTGGAAAACGGCGGTACTGAATTATTCCATGACTCTAGAATTAAACTATTTAAGAGGTATATTGATGACTTGTTTCTACTATGGCAGGGTACTGAAGAGGAGTTACTACAGTGGTTTGAGGAATTGAATGGAGTCCACCCTACTGAGAAATTCAAAATGTCAAATGACAGAGAATCAGTGGATTTCCTAGATATAAGGATCATCCGACAAGGTGAAACATTGATTACCACTCTTTTTAGTAAGCCCACTGACAAGAATTTGCTTCTATGTGCCTCTAGCTGTCATCCATCAAGTCTTAGGAGAGCTCTTCATATCTCCCAATTTAAAAGGGTGACAAGAAACAATACTAGTATGGAACGAAGAAACATACAGATGTCTGAGATGGAGCAAAAATTCATTCAGAGGGGCTACCACAGGAAGGTCGTGAAAGAGAGCAAAGAATTAGCAATGAATGACACTCAAAAAGGACTGCTTTATGAGACCAGGAATAAAATGGAAGATAACAAACTGACCTTTACAACAACCTATACCACAGGCAAGGAGGGCATTGCTGAAACACTGTGCAACAACTGGAACGTCCTTACTACAGATAAGGATCTACCTTTTAAGAATATGCCGCCACCAAGGATTGGGTACCGTAGGGCACAATCTCTCAAAGATCAACTCATTAAGATGGATCCTATCAACTGTTATAACAGCGGAACCTGGTTAAAAACCAAACCTGGGTGTTTCCGGTGCTTGGGCTGCACTACATGTGGGGGACTAACCAAAGACAACCACTTCTGCCATCCCTATTCTACAAAGAAATATAAGATTAGACACAGAGTAACCTGTACGACAAGATACATAATTTACCTGCTCCACTGTGTCTGTGGGATGTTTTATGTAGGCAAAACGGTGGATGACCTCCACACTAGGAAGGCCAATCACAGGTCAGCCATACGAACTGTCCTGAAAAATGGATCTTCAGACCAGCCTGTAGCCAGACATTTTGTAGAAGCAGGTCATCAAGTCATAGATCTTAAATACGTAATTATTGATCACGCCCCCCCTCACCAGGGGTGGTGATAGGGCTAAGATCCTCCTGCAAAGAGAGTCAAGGTGGATCTTTGATCTAGGAACTATGACACCCAGGGGGCTCAATGTGCACTTGGATTGGCATTGTTTCTTGTAATATGCCAGATATTATCATTCGAATGTAGTTTTCTTCCTTTCTCTTAATCACAAGGTCTAGGGCCTCCTAACTATTAAATCTACATATTCCTTTTCTACTCTTTGATATATAATGTCTGTTGATATATGATGTCTATTGATATATAATGTCTGTAGATTATCTTGTTTTTCTCTTGTAACTATTTTTGTACAGATTTGATATATGAGCATTACCCTATTTACAGCGCCCCACTAAAATACTGGGGCTTACCTGTTCATTATTATATGCATTTGTTTACTAGTGGTAGCGGTGTCATGAATAGACAGCTATCGTAGCATACTGTTTGCATTTATTATTTTTATTTTTATATGACAGGTCATTGCTTAGTTTACGTATTATGGGTCATCCTCATATTTCATAGTGTATCGCAACTGAAATGTTTTACATTAAGCCCCAATATTGTATTACACAACTCCTTTCTTTAGATGCTACTTTGCATATGTTGCTCTGTTATTACACTCACAGCAGCTGTGTTATTGTAATTGTTTTTAGATTTTCACATCAGCTGGTTGCGGTGAAGCGTCCAGTTGCCATGGTATCGTAATGAAGTTTACGTCACATGACGTTGTGTTACTTCCGGTCGCGGCCGTGAATACCGACGGGTGTTTTAGTGCTTAGCAGGGGTATATAGGAGGGTAAGTACTTGGTTTGTTTATGTGCTTATTTTGAAAATGGGGGAAACCCAAAACGTCAATAAAGACACGGATTGTTTTGATGTAAGACCCTGTGAGTGATTTCTCTTTTCAATTTACCTGTATTCAACTTGGAGTGCACCCGGGGCAACACGGGCTTATTTGGGCCCTATTATTTCACCAGGAGTGCTCCTACCATCGTCTTTTATATATATATACAGTATATATATATATATATATATATATATATATATATATATATATACAGGGAGTGCAGAATTATTAGGCAAGTTGTATTTTTGAGGATTAATTTTATTATTGAACAACAACCATGTTCTCAATGAACCCAAAAAACTCATTAATATCAAAGCTGAATAGTTTTGGAAGTAGTTTTTAGTTTGTTTTTAGTTATAGCTATTTTAGGGGGATATCTGTGTGTGCAGGTGACTATTACTGTGCATAATTATTAGGCAACTTAACAAAAAACAAATATATACCCATTTCAATTATTTATTTTTACCAGTGAAACCAATATAACATCTCAACATTCACAAATATACATTTCTGACATTCAAAAACAAAACAAAAACAAATCAGTGACCAATATAGCCACCTTTCTTTGCAAGGACACTCAAAACCCTGCCATCCATGGATTCTGTCAGTGTTTTGATCTGTTCACCATCAACATTGCGTGCAGCAGCAACCACAGCCTCCCAGACACTGTTCAGAGAGGTGTACTGTTTTCCCTCCTTGTAAATCTCACATTTGATGATGGACCACAGGTTCTCAATGGGGTTCAGATCAGGTGAACAAGGAGGCCATGTCATTAGATTTTCTTCTTTTATACTCTTTCTTGCCAGCCACGCTGTGGAGTACTTGGACGCGTGTGATGGAGCATTGTCCTGCATGAAAATCATGTTTTTCTTGAAGGATGCAGACTTCTTCCTGTACCACTGCTTGAAGAAGGTGTCTTCCAGAAACTGGCAGTAGGACTGGGAGTTGAGCTTGACTCCATCCTCAACCCGAAAAGGCCCCACAAGCTCATCTTTGATGATACCAGCCCAAACCAGTACTCCACCTCCACCTTGCTGGCGTCTGAGTCGGACTGGAGCTCTCTGCCTTTTACCAATCCAGCCACAGGCCCATCCATCTGGCCCATCAAGACTCACTCTCATTTCATCAGTCCATAAAACCTTAGAAAAATCAGTCTTGAGATATTTCTTGGCCCAGTCTTGACGTTTCAGCTTGTGTGTCTTGTTCAGTGGTGGTCGTCTTTCAGCCTTTCTTACCTTGGCCATGTCTCTGAGTATTGCACACCTTGTGCTTTTGGGCACTCCAGTGATGTTGCAGCTCTGAAATATGGCCAAACTGGTGGCAAGTGGCATCTTGGCAGCTGCACGCTTGACTTTTCTCAGTTCATGGGCAGTTATTTTGCGCCTTGGTTTTTCCACACGCTTCTTGCAACCCTGTTGACTATTTTGAATGAAACGCTTGATTGTTCGATGATCACGCTTCAGAAGCTTTGCAATTTTAAGAGTGTTGTATCCCTCTGCAAGATATCTCACTATTTTTGACTTTTCTGAGTCTGTCAAGTCCTTCTTTTGACCCATTTTGCCAAGGGAAAGGAAGTTGCCTAATAATTATGCACACCTGATATAGGGTGTTGATGTCATTAGACCACACCCCTTCTCATTACAGAGATGCACATCACCTAATATGCTTAATTGGTAGTAGGCTTTCGAGCCTATACAGCTTGGAGTAAGACAACATGCATAAAGAGGATGATGTGGTCAAAATACTCATTTGCCTAATAATTCTGCACTCCCTGTATATATTAATCTACATATATATATATGTGTGTGTATATATATATATATATATATATATATATACTGTATATTGTACAAATAGATAGATGATAGATTTCAAAATAAAAATAACATTTTCTTCAAAGTGAGGAAAAAAAAGTATTTCTGTTGAAAAGAACCCCTAAAAAAACATATTCACCTTATTTCCAAGGGATATGTTATATGTCATGGCATTTGACTGAGTAGCTCTCAAAAAGTGAATATATACAGTTGTAATCAAAATTATTCAATCCCCATTGAAAATCAGGTTTATTGTTGAAATTTAGTGAGATGTAGCCATACTCCTCTAAGCACACTGAGCAAGTAGTCCACGTCTGGTTGCCTCTTTTTCCATAGGGAGACTAAATACATATAAAGAGAAGTGCACTCACAGGAACCAACAACCAGCTCAATACCATTGTTAGCCTGTTCTATCCCACCTATTATGGCCAGTCCAGCGCCGAAATACCAGGCAATTCCTCTCTGAACAAGGAACACAGCAACCCCAGACGATTGTTTCGGCCTTCATTGGGCCTCGTCAGTAAAGTGTAGCCATGTTCCTCTAAGCACACTGACCAAGGAGTCCACATCTGGTTGCCCCTTTTTCCAATAGGGAGACTAAATACATATAAAGAGAAGTGCACTCACAGGAATGAACAACCAGCTCAATACCATTGTTAGCCTGTTCAATGGCAATTTAACACCTGGGTGCAAGTTCTTTTAGCCCAGTAATGCTTTTCACAGAGTAGAACATTCCTGTAGTATATCAGTCTGATCCCGCCTATTATGGTCAGTCCAGCGTTGAAATACCAGGCATTTCCTCTCTGAACAAGGAACACAGCAATACCAGACGATTGTTTCGGCCTTCATTGGGCTTCGTCAGTGAGGTGTAGCCATATTCCTTTAAGCACACTGAGCAAGGAGTCCACGTCTGGTTGCCTCTTTTTCCATAGGGAGACTAAATACATATAAAGAGAAGTGCACTCACAGGAACCAACAACCAGCTCAATACCATTGTTAGCCTGTTCTATCCCACCTATTATGGCCAGTCCAGCGCCGAAATACCAGGCAATTCCTCTCTGAACAAGGAACACAGCAACCCCAGACGATTGTTTCGGCCTTCATTGGGCCTCGTCAGTAAAGTGTAGCCATATTCCTCTAAGCACACTGACCAAGGAGTCCACATCTGGTTGCCCCTTTTTCCAATAGGGAGACTAAATACATATAAAGAGAAGTGCACTCACAGGAATGAACAACCAGCTCAATACCATTGTTAGCCTGTTCTATGGCGATTTACCACCTGGGTGCAACTTCTTTTAGCCCAGTAATGCTTTTCACAGAGTAGAAATTTCCTGTAGTATATCAGTCTGATCCTGCAGATAGAATAGTTCTTAACTAACTTTCTAAAGACTCCTTAGCAGCTCAATTTACCCTGTTTTATCTCAAAAACCTTATTTTTTGAATTTTTCTACAAATGGGTACTTTAAGAGAGCCAGTAACTGCCTTTTGCAGTTATCAGTTAGGTATCTCACAGTGCAGTTGAGCACGAGGACACAATGGGCCTTAGGATAGGTGTTTTTTCACAATTTTAAATGTTGACAGGTTTTGAGCATGCATATTGTTATGGTTTTAAGCTACACCCCCTCATCTCGACAACCTTTTTCCCTTCTCTGCTTCAGTTCAACAAGGTACGTGGTATTTTAATGTATATATATATATGTTATAGGTAAAGTCAGAAATCCAAGCAATCCTAGGATTACCCAGGTTAACCTGACTTTACCCAAGCGGCTGTGGGTAAAGCCTGATGTAATGTTATTCCCCCATCTACACTATTTTTTTTGCTTCTGCCTGGGGGTTTCAAGGAAGGCGCCCCGCTGATCCTCTGGCATCCACCCCAAGGGAACCAAGAGAATAAGGTTTACAAGAGGGACATCACCCCCTTTGATCCCCCCCAGGCGGAGGCAAAAAATATAATGAAAATGTGTGAATTGCAGTGCATATATATGTTTGATGCTGTGACTCGATGTACTCTGAGAACATTTATCATGTTACATTCTGCTTTAACCACAGCCGCTTGGGTGATGTCAGGTTGACCTGGGTAATGCTAGGATTACTGACTTTTTTACTTTACCCGCAACATATACTGTATACAGAAATAACACTGCATAGTCTAACATATCTACTTACAACTGAATTTGTGACTTTTACATGCCCGGGTATATACCTTTTTATCTTCTTTACAACCGATTTATGTAAAATGATGATGCTATATTACATTCAGCATTATTTCTTAGAGGCTACCCAGTGTTTCCCCTGTGATTATACTCTAATTTTATACAGCTGCAGCTGAGTATAAAAGAGTTGACAAATCTGGGGATCTCACTATTTACAATAGCAGACTGAATTAATATGAAGGGAGAAAGTTAAGGGATGGGCTCCCTGAGGGAAGAAAGGGTCATAAAAGGGGGGAGGGGTGAGCTTGGGATCCTCTGAAGACAAAAGAGGAGGGTCCCATGAGTCACAGATAGGGGAAGTCGGTTTTCCTAAAGTACAAGGTATGGTAAAAGGGGAGGGGTGGGGGAAGGCATAAAAGACAGGTGAGTTAGGAAGCAGGTATCACTAACCTTTATTCTTTGTTTCTTAGCAGATCGGTTTGTTTGGTTGCAGAGGAAAATCCATAAGAGGTTTCTCAACGATGAAGAGACAATCTGGAGGACAAGGGCTTTGGCACCGCAGAGGAAGCTGAAAAAATATGAAAAAAGAAGAAAAGATTATCTTAAAAGGGAGTATCCTTAAGTGGTCCTTAAGTGGTCCTTCTGTGTTTCCTTCTGTTTTTCCCTCTGGGTCTGTAGCTGTTAAAAGTATACTAAGGGTAAGTACAAGAGGGCTGAAAAACCTTCCTCCTCTGGGTTCCCCTGAAGGGTCTGACGTGGAGGTAGAGTGTATGTCTGATGGGTCTGGGGATTTAGAGAGTTCACCAGCGCTTTTTAGCTTCCCCATGAGTCAGAGTGTGCCCTGCGGCCAGGGAAATAGGCCATCATCGCCTGCAATAGTTGCATGCAGTGAGGCTTTCCCTGCTCATCATTCTCATGCTGATAATGTGCTTCATATTAGGCCTAATGGTGCTGGCAGTCTGACCTCCCCCTCTCATCATTCCCATAATGATATTGTGCCCCATAGTAGAACTAATAGAAGTAATTAATATGAAAGTGACCCTAGTGAACGCAAGGAGGAGCAGCTGATGCAGAGTCGCACAGCAGTAGCAGTCAGATTGGTGTAATGGACACAGAGAGGCAAGGCGGGCCAATAGTGGAGCAGGACAAGAAGGACAGTCATAAGGAGACTGAGGGGCAAAACAAGGGAAAACAAGGTAAGAAATATGTCTGCAGAAGGGGCTGCCATCTGATAGCTCTTCAGATTTTGATTCAGAGGATGAGAAAGTAAAATGGGAACGGAATAGCCATATGTTAAAAATAATAAAAAAGATTTATGCAAAACAGGGAGGGGAGAGATTAAGGGTTTCAAAGGAAAATGATATAGAACAGTTTGATCAGGAATATAATGCAGATGATGAGGTATCACCAACAAGGGAAGGGCAAATATGTAGATATTTTTTAAATAACCAGGGAGGCTGTAGCATGGAAGTTTAGGGGAGATAAAGGGACTTTTCCAGAATGGGGGAAAGGGATTTTGATTCACGCGCAGTGTTTTTAGTGGCAAATTCGGAAAGGGTAAGGGCATGTTGAGGTATATTCACCTTATAGCAGAGTGCTACACGACATATGGGGGTATTCATGGAAGGACTACAATGTGGAGTTTAGAAGAGGCAATTTACAGCTGGGTGAGAGGGGCAGAAAAGATTTTAGGGTAAAATTAATTAATCAAGGGTGGTAAAGAATGCTGAGCCACAACAATTTATGCCTATGAGTCAGCTGCAGTTTTTTGGGAAAAGGGGTAGAGGGGAAGCCAAGGATTGCTGGGCGTACAACGATAAGATGTGTGATAGAGGGAATGCCTGTAAATATAGGCACGTGTGTAGATATTTTAACAGAATTCACCTTGGGGTGGATTGTAAAAGAAGCAATGTGAATGGGCTCAGGTATTCCTTTCGAGGGCAGTGTAATACCAGCAGTGGTGATGGATTGGGGGTTGGCCAAAACACCCCTGAAAATAGATAGGTTGTTACAGGAATTGCAGGTATATGAGAACATAGAGGATATAATTTTTCTTGAGCATGGTTTGTATGTGGGTTTTGTGGTACCAGTTCAATTTGAGGTAAAAGAGGCAGTAAAAGAGGCAGGTAAGGCGAGGAATTTGAAGTCAGATGTGGAGTTTCCCTGCAGGAAAAATTGGACAAGGAGGTAAAATTAGGGAGGATGGCAGGCCCATTTAAAGAAAAAATGATTGAAGATTTAGTGGTGTCCCCTTTAGGCGTAGTCCTAAAGAAAGAGCAGGGCAAGTATGGGATGATCCAACACCCATCTTACCCTGGAGGGGGGGGGTCAGTAAATGATGAAATAGCTAAAACTGTCTCATCGGTTGAATATCAGTCTTTTGACAGGGCTGTGCAGATGGTGGGAGTCTTGGGTATTGACATAGAATCAGCATTTCGGTTGTTGCCCCTTAATCCAGGGAGTGTTGAGTTATTGGGTTGCAAGTTCAATGGCAACTATTATGTTGATAAAAGTTTACCCATGGGGTGTTCAATTTCTTGTGCAGTGTTCAATTTAGCTCTTTTTTGCATTTGTTAAGTGTTAAGAAGTCTGGTATGGACAATGTTGTTCACTATTTAGATTATTTTTTGTTGATGGGATTAGCTGGTTCTAACGATTGTGAAAAGTTAAAGGTGAATTTGTTGGGAATTTTTGACTTTTTAATGGTACCTCTGGCTACAGAAAAGACAGAGGGGCCTTGTACCAGGCTAGCCTTTATAGGTATAGTCATAGATTCAATGAAGGGTCACTGTGAGTTACCAGTGGAGAAGGTGGAAAAGGCCAGAGATCTGATAAGGGAAATTTTAGGGAGGAGAAAAATATCGCTCAGGGAAATGCAGAAAGTGCTAGGGATTTTGAACTTTGCGTGTAAGGTTATACCAGTGGGCAGAGTTTTTAAGAGGAGATTGGAGTTGAGTACCTGTGGAATAAAGAGACCACAACATAAAATCAGAATAACCAGAGAGCTGAGGGAAGATCTCAAAGTGTGGGATTCATTCTTGATCCAGTTTATTGGGGTGAGGATTTGGGAGAAATAAATTTTAGCGGAGGAGCTAGAATTGTTTACGGATACTGCAGGCGGCTGTGGTTTCAGGAAGGTAGCAATGTAACTAGGTATCCATTTAGAAGGGTGATGGAAAAGGTTATAGGGGGGTTAGGTTGGAATCAGGGTTACTTTGCACCACATTCATTCAGGATCGGTGCTGCTACTAGTGCTGCGGGAAAAGGGTGCTCAGTGGAGCAAATTAAAAATGTAGGTAGGTGGAAATCTGCGGTCTACAAGAGTTATATTAGAAATAAAAAATAAAAAATAAAAGGTTCAATTTTGTTTTCGCTTGAGTGTGAAGCTTGTTTAACATTTCTTTTTTTTCTGGTTATTTTTTTCTGAGAGAACGTTAAGGGTATGGCTAGTCGGTCACTCGTAGATTTACTGGGAGTGTGCGAGAGCCAAGTCTTCGGCCATCGGAACTCACTTAGGTTTTACTGCTAGGAAAGCTAGTTTAAGATGGATAGGGAAAAGAGGGATGAAGTGAAGGGAATTAGTGAGCACAATTAAGGAGGATAGATTGAGATGGGGAGTCCCTGACGTGCTAATATAACACCTCAGGGATAATGGTATTGAAGATGGGCCATTTGTGGAAATACAAGAGAAAGTAAATAATTGTTTCCAATGGTTGAGTTTGGCCTGGCCCAATGTAAAAGTATAAGACAAAAGGGGGTGGTGTGAAAGCTACCTATTAGATAATCAGAGTTAATCCCAAAAGCATACACATAAATCTCTCAAATGTGAATGGAATATAAGTGAACAAATGGGAGAAGTGAAAAGCACTCCTATATGAAGAGCTGATTATCATAAACGGACAAAGAATAGTAGAACTGTCAAAAGTTGCTATTTAATACACAACGTGTTGGGGTACAGGAGTGTATATAGAAAACACAGTAACGAGAAAAAATTCTAAAGTAGTAGACTTCTTCAAAATACAAATTACAATTTAAAAAGATGCAGGCATCAGGCTATTAAGCATAAAAGCATAAATAAATAAACATACATTAACCGCTAAAACATAAAAGTAATAGACATAAAAGTCATACGTGAAGCTGTAAGTGTAGTTGTAAGTGTAGTTAAGAACATATTAATAATATGATTAAAGTCAATATTGGCAAGGCGTTAGTTACACAGTATCAAACTAAGAAAAGCTGGTAAAAAAACAGACATACTGTCACATTCTGTAAGAAATAGTCCTGCCCTCTCCTCACTTGGCTATAAAGTATCAACCCACACACCTGTTCTTTGCTTGATTATTGAAGTGCATAGCTGCTAGTGATTGCACTTTGTACCTCGCTCTCTGAGAAGTCTTTCTGTCAACAGTTTGTTTGATGAAACTTACTTACCACCTTTAAAAGTCGCTAACTGGATTCAGCCCTTTTGTAACGTGTCAGTTACATTGCTTCTACTATTTTCCTGGTACCTGTGACGTCATCTCACAACGCCAGATGCCTAACCTTTGCACTTGAGGTCTAACAACTTCAACCGCACACCGGATACCACAGCCGCTCCTCTCTGCAGCTCCTCACTGCAGCTCCTCTCTGCAGCTCCTCACTGCAGCTCCTCTCTGCAGCTCTTCACTACAGCTCCTCTCTGCAGCTCCTCACTACAGCTCCTGTCTGCAGCTCCTCTGTGATCCACTTCAACCAGACGCCACCTCTCACAACTAAGCTGTTTCCAAACCGCAAGTATTTCCTATAAAGACTGTGTCCTATCAAGATTCTGTTTGCCTCTGCTAACACTGAAACTAAGTACTAAATAGAGACTTGCTTGTGAGACTGTATTCCTAACTATTTGCTCTAATCATTACTTGCTACACTAACAGCTCTGCTTACTACATGCCTAAACATTTGTGCATCATTTGCTGTTCAGTTAACCCCTGACATACTCGCTTCTCCCACAGCCTCAGTAAACCCTACCACTCTGTCTCTGAAAAGTGCTACCTTAAATGTGCTACAAACATATTTGATTCAAGCCTTTAATTACTGATCCCTGCTCTAAAACATAACTTTTGACTATATTTGTCTGCTACAGTAAACACTTTATGAAAAACCCTACCTTCTAAAGTGTATTCAGTAAAAACAGCTATCTCTTATGGTAACACCTTATGCATCAATTACATATGTTTAAGGATTTAAAGAGACAACCACAAAACAACAAATTATATTACTGAAGTATACATACAGTTTCTTTTTATATAGTAGCTTCCTAACACATACAAACTAAATGCCAGCAGTTAAAAGTCCAGCAAATAAAAGTCCAGCAACTTCAGAATGTCTTGGACTGGTTATACAACACATATAATATGCATCCAGAAGAATGCTGAAAAGCGTGTAGGATAGGAGATAAGCAACGTTAGTGTGAAGAATAAGAGGTTTCTTCTGCTGTGCACAGCGAAGACAGAAAAGTACCTTAACCTCTTGTGCTGATGGAAAATGCAGCTGCGACTGAGAGCTCCGTCTTCTAGTGACTTCCGGTCACGTGACTTGGATGTAGCCAACCAGAATGACTCATTCACGGGCTTACACTGTGTGCAATCTTTAGCTTTGTAGATGAAAACTTTGTTTCAGAGGTGGGGACCACAGTCCTGCAGTGGAGGTGAGCGCCACAACGAACTATTCCTGTGGGTTATAGCTAACGTCCAGCTCACTAGATAATCCAAGATATAAAAGTACCAGAAACAAGTTCTAGTAGGAGTAGCAATATATGGAGTGCCACAACAGGAATTTAAGCTTAAAAATTAACACTCGTAAAACACAAACAGCTAGATTACAAGTTATGGCGTAATGGCTGTTCACAATGAGCGTGTTCGTTATTTTCATTGCGCACTTTTTATAACATCGGTATTACAGGTCTGAAAAGAACCTCGTTACGCATCGTGTTAATACGAGTACCGCATTTATTTCCCTAGCGGAATCACAGACGCGTAATGAAATCTCCCATAAAGATCAATGCAAAATGAAGAATACACGGATTTGTCTTCTAACACTCGATATCGTGAGAACTACACACTGCTCTGTCATATCACGCATACAACATCATGGACACGAACTAAAATCAGATCAAATGTACAAACAACAATCCCTCACACAACATAGCACATACGCATTCAACATTCACAATCCTTTACAACTAATACTACATAACATTTACACTAAAAGAGGATTAGGAAAATACGTTGCGATCTGCATCACGGAGCAAAACAACATGAAAAATGAATTGCACACTGATACGCAAACAAAACATTCTCATTGACGATTACAAAACATTATTACAAAATAGACGTTTACAACACTTAACTAATACGATAAGAACAGAAATCACCATTTAGATTTTGGGATACTAAATTAGGAGAATGTTATGCAAAATGATCACTATGACATCATCGCATTGTACACATTCCACAAATACATATATGCATTTACAAACTCCATATGAGCATTCGCAAATTAAAACAACTACTCCACATTGCACACATGCAAATCATTACTAAAGCACACCTGGACCTCCTTTACTTTGCAAACCGGTACATCATTAAACATTTACATAGGGTATATAAGCACGCTAGAAACTGTATTGCTTTTTTGAGATAGGTGCAGGTCTAGGCGTTGGAGGTTTCAGAGAGTTAGCGAGTTAGTTAGTTAAAGAGAGAGAGAGAGTTAGTGAGTGAGTCAGAGTTAGTTAGTGAGAGAGAATGAGAGTTAGTTAGTGACAGACAGAGAGTTAGTAAGTGAGAGTTATTGAGAGAGAGGGAAAGTTAGTTAGTGACAGACAGAGTGAGATAGAGTGAGAGTTTGTCTGGGTGAGTGTGTGATTGCTGTTTTTTGGTACATTACATAAACACATTTACATGCAACACATTCAAAACATACATACGCATATCAGTAGTACTACATACACACACATACACTCCATATCCCATTCCCTTTAATCCC
This sequence comes from Bombina bombina, assembly GCF_027579735.1. Lineage (NCBI taxonomy): Eukaryota > Metazoa > Chordata > Amphibia > Anura > Bombinatoridae > Bombina > Bombina bombina. The sequence continues at coordinate 290,502,630 of NC_069502.1, read as the reverse complement.
ATACCCATCCAATAGTTTGAATCTGGTTGATTTACACCAAATTATTGTTTACATACCCTAATTTAATCCTTTTTTAATATGTTTGTCTGTTAATTAATACCCCTTACCCTATTTTTTTAAGACCATTCAAAGTTTGAGAACTTTTTACTTTTAGTTCATTATTTTGACCCCCTTTCATTTGGGCACTTTAAAATTTGTAATGAGTATGGCGGTAAGGAGGGCTAGGGGAGAGCCGAGGCAGGAGATCAGCAAGGAGCTCTTGCAGCTTATTACGCAGCAGGTTACACAGCAGGTCAGGGAGCAGGTTATGGAGGAGGTTAGGGAGCAGGTTAGGCAGGAGAGAGGGACAGGAGGGGGAGAGGAAGGGGGAGAGGAAGGGGGAGAGGAACTAGAGAGGAAGGGGGAGAGGAAGGGGTGGGTGGACCCAGCCACTTTGTTGAAGATAAACAAGTGGCTGGGCCCAGTGGTGTAGGGCAGGAGCACAGACAGGGTGCAATACACTCCGGACAACAGAGGCTCACATCACAGGGGAAGAGGTATACCACGGAGGAGAAGGAGGTCCTCATAACAGCCTATATGGAGAGGGCTAGGAGGCTGCAGGTACCGAAGGCCAACCCTTCAGATAAGAAAAAGTTGTGGCTAGAGATAAAGAATGCTGTCAACACAGTGGGGGAGTGCAGGAGGGATTTCAAATCATTACAGCACCGCTCCCAGGACTGCAGAAGTGAACTCAAGAAGAAGATATAAAGGGAGAATGCATACCATGCAGGGACTGGTGTCGGGCTGGAACAGGCATTTGTCTACAGCCTCATGGAGGACATGCTGCGTCCCAACATCTCTGAGGTGGCTGTAGTCGGTATCGAAGGAGGACTTGATAATGGGAACCTGCCCCTCTCATCTGCTGGTAAGATCATTTAATAATCTCTTTACATCCACCTCATACCCATTCACACACAAAAGAAATTAGGGATATGACTAACTCAATTACGCTTTTTTAAACATTATTACGGAAACACATTTAGAATTACCTCGAGAAAGTTGGATTGGAAGAAAACACATCACATTTAGTATTTAGTCTACAGATTAGGTGTGCATTTAAACAGATTTAAGACGCATACAAAAATGCATTCATATTAACCATCTAGATAGCCGAAAGATGGGTTTGCAAATACGTAAATCGTATTGTTTGATTTTGGTTACCATTGAATTACGAAGGCAGTCTCATTTATAAACTTTCAAATATAACATTTACATCTTTATTTAGAACTGTGCTAATATATTGATTTCTTTCATTTTTAAATATACAGAGTCTGAGGCCAGGGAGGAGGAATCACAGCACCAACAGACTCCTCCTTCACCCAGTCATGAGAGTGGTACAGAAGGTGACACGCCACCTCTGGGAAAAATGGAAGATATCACTGCACCTCCCCCCCCCTGAAGAAGCCCCCCATGCAGAAAACATCCCTGCACCAGCCCCCATGCAGCACTAGCCCCATGTGCATTAGTCAGCAATGCACTAGCACCCCGCTTTGCACAAGATCCTCCTGAGGAGAACATTTCCCCAGTGGTACCAGAGGTGGAGCTGATGAGGGCCTTCCTGATAGAAATGCAGAGCTCCCGGAGGGAACAACAGGAATACAGACAGTTCATAACAAATGCAATGAACCGGCTGCTCGAAGGACAAAATAATATCTTGCAGGTCCTCTGGGAGGTGGCAGGCAGACCAGGAATTGGAAGACCCTCAGCTCCTGGACCCTCAGCTCCTGGACCATCTGCTCCTGGGTCTCCTCCATCTCCTCCTCTGCTTGGTGAATCCCCAACCACTCATACTACTCCTCCTTCCCTTCTTCCCCAACCATCTCCAAGGAGTACTCATCGGAGTGGCCATTTGCCCTCCCCAGAGCCTCAGTCTCGTGGGAAGAAGGGAAGGAGGAGGAAGTAATTTTGTATATATATATTTTTTTAGTTATTTAATGTGTAAAGGATAGGTATATGATGATGTTGTCTTCTTACACTTGTGGAGCACACTCTGTATTTAATAGGCGTCTATGGGACCGGGTCCATGGAGGCAGATTGTTTTGCAGAGTGTGTTTAACAAGTGTTTTGAAACAACATCATCACATGCTGTCCTTGTTGATTAGTTTTTGTGATGTGATGTCCAAACTGTTCTCCTAATACAAAACAATGACCATTACAATTATACATGATGGCATATCACTATGTTTATGCCAACAACACAGCTTAAAGGGACAGTCAACACCAGAATTATTGTGGGTTCAAAAGAAATATAATTCCTTTATTATACATTACCAACATTGTAATAAAAATACACGTGTTTACCTCTGTGATTACCTTTTATCTATGCCTCTGCAAACTGACCCCTTACAACAGTTCTTTTGACAGACCTGCATTTTAGCCAATCAGTGCTCACCCCAGGGTAACTATACGTGCATGAGCTCAATGTTTTCTATATGAAACACATTAACTAATGCCCTCTAGTGGTCAAAATGCATTCAGATTAGATGCACTCTTCAAGGTCTAACAAATTAGCAAATGAAGCTCCTAGGTTTAGCTTTCAACAAACAACACCAAGAGAACAAAGTACATTGGAAAGTTGGTTAAAATTACAATTACGATTTAAATCATAAATCTTTTGTTTGACATGACTGTCCCTTTAAACAAGAACATATGTTAGCATATACGTATCCTTGCGGCTTGTTGGTATATATACAGTATCTCACAAAAGTGAGTACACCCTCACATTTTTGTAAATATTTTATTATATCTTCTCATGTGACAACACTAAAGAAATGACACTTTGCTACAATGTAAAGTAGTGAGTGAACTATATATATATATATATATATATATATACGTGCTTGTTAAAACAAGAAAATATTTGATTGTTATAATAAGTCAGTATGCCAGATTTCTCTAGATGTGTTAAATAAAGTGTTTATTTTTAAAGTGAGAGTAAAGTCTTTTATTTGGAAATCTATTTAATTTTAAAGAGCCATAAAAACAGATTTTTTTTTTTATTTTGACAGAGCATAACATTTTTTTTTTTTGATAAACAATTTTTATTGAAGTTTCAAAAAAAGTAATATACAGAATTAGTCCATTAACAATAATTACATCAGAGCAAGACATGCATTACAATTACATGAAGAATACCCTATAAGGCAGAACAAATTTTGCAGCTCCACATATCTAATCTGTGTTCTAATATTAAAGATTGTATTGATATAAATAAAAGTATTTGACTATAGAAAGATAAGAGCTGTCCCCAGGGGTATAAAACAGCGTGTCTCACTTTACTACTTTTATGTAATGTGATCAACAGCGTGAGATAAGTATGTAAAGATGAGATTATATATCATGTCTTGATGAGGTGAAAGAAAAAGGTTTGGGCTAAATAAAATGGAACTTCATTTTATGTTATAATAAAGGAGAAAGATAATCCCCACATCTATAGGAGGGATACTCTATGACTGTCTATTCCAGTAATGACAAGATGTGGGGAGTTGGCTTTTGTAATGGCCTCGCTTGGGCCATAGTATGTGGGGAGGGGGAGAGAGATCAGAGGGCAAGAGCCGCTCTATTGGGGAGAAGGGGGAAGATGGGGGGGCGGGTGGGCATTCTAAATATTGGTGTAGGGGCCTAAGGAGTTAATATCTGTCTCACAATTGGATGGATCCTAGATTTCAGGTGGCTGTGCACCAATTTGAAGCAGTGGTAATATAAAAGTATCAAGGGTTAACCATATAAGCGGTCTCATTTGTGCCAAGAGATAGTATGAAATCCATAATCGTAATATGTAGGAACCCAATGAGATAGTATAGTAGCATCCCAAGCTTCTATTAGAACCTATACTTGGGATATCTATAAAAGGAGAAAGACAGTACTGAAACCTACCTCTATAGCTCCACCCAGTGCTGAGGAACTGGATATTTTTAAATTAAGGGCTAGATTAAGTGGCACGAAAACTAACCTATGGGAACTCAATGCAACATACGGAGTAACATTAGGTCTCTTAGAGAGTAATATTTCCAATATTAGTCTTGTAGAAGGTATTTCTAAGTTATGAAATGAGCTAGAGGAAGTGAGTCAGTGACTACCTATTACATGCTAGGGCACTTTGAGAGACAATAACATCATGTTAACACTATTTAGTTCTAGTAATGAAACATAGGGAGGAGGAAGCTATCTGTGAGAATATATAGTGAGAATAAAGGGTGCATATAGGTCTTCTTTCCATCCTAGAAATGTAAGTAAAAAGTTAGACAAGTCTCATGTCATATGTACTAGGGAGGATGAACTGTGTAAGTACATCAGCAGATAACAGTAAAAGTTTAACATTCATGCACTGAACTAATTACCCTCCGTACCTAGTTAGCGAGGGTTTTTAGTAACTATAGATATAGTATTATGTTATGGCTAGTATTGGCATCTAGGCATAGGAGTATAATAGTCGTCTAAAGTATGTAACCTGTTTATAACCTCAGTTGTGTCTCAACTGCCGATGAGACAAGTGGACATGTAGCGGTGTGTTTTCCTAGTCTGCAGAGCATTACTATCTAGCAATCCCAAGTCAAACAGACGGTTTGTGGAGAACTAAGCCCTCACATGCAATAACCAGACATGGTACCCCAGACAATCACTGCTGATAAGAAAAAATTGAGTATACTTTGCAACATAAGCCCACTAGTAAGGTGGGTTCAGTTACAAAGTGTATAGGTCCTGTCTTTATAGTAGTGTAAAGATCTACATCGTTATCCGCAGTATAGATATCTAGATGCTTGTAATAAGTAAATTGTGCGGATCAGAAGCTATCAAGGGAGTTCACTAGTATGTATAGTGACTAAGTCCGGAGCTGATAGAGGGGTAATATAAATCTTGCTACAACCAGTGCAACTCTAGTGTCTGTGTTACCAATTAATTAGGGGAAATCTTTGGTTAACCAAAAGTATAAAAACACAACAAACAGGTAATATCTACGTAAGAAGAACAAGATATCTTATATTAATGAAAAAATACCCAGGGTGCTGGCGGTCATAACATTTGTGACTTTAAACTGTCCGATTGCGTTAGTGACTCCCAATTCAGCCCTACATGTCAGGCAGACAGATAGTAAGACTAGTCTCCCGGATCAAAAGGGTCATTCGACAGTCCAGTATGAGCTTGTACTGTATCTTTTCTAAGGAGCCCACATTTCCCATAGTACTGCAAGTAATCTGTGCCAGAGATATTGTGAGCTATTGTGGGTATGTGGCTTGACATTGGAGCTTGCAAGTAGATGTCAAATTGCTGTCCGGCAGGCCTCATTATTATGGCATAGAGATCTTGTGGTCGGGATCGGGTGGTTGGGTTTGATGGTATCAGACTAGGCTGAGTGGGCTGATGGACCGGAGTGCCAAAAATATCCTTGGGCTTAGATGGCTGCGCAATCACTCCGGGAGTCAGAAGCGCAGGAGAGAAATCCAACTCAACCCCGGTCTACTCAGAGTAAAAGTCCTCCCTCCCGTCCACCAGACTGGCCACAACCTCTGAAGACAAGAAGATGAGAGGGCAGGAGGCACCCGCAGGGATGTACTGCACTGTGGTAGCATATCTCCCGGTTTGTGTTTGAGCGTCAGTATATTGTTCCTCTCAATGATGCCCCACCGACGTCTCATCTCATATGATATGGATGTTGGTATTGTCTCTTGTGCCTAGCAAACGGATATTGAATGAAAGCTGGCTGTTTCGTAGATCCATCAGGTGTCCTAGGCCTTCTAGAAGGGCATCTACTGTAGTCATCTCTGCCTCCATAGTCCACAGAGGGCAGTCTGCTATGTAGCAGCAGAAGATAAGGGGTATGTGAAGATAGCCAATGTTCTCTCTTATGCGCATCCAGATTATATGACCAGGTGAATCCCCAGCTTTAGTTTCAACCATCGTACCGGAGTGAGGATAGTGCAGAAAAACAAAACAAAAAAACCTGCGTGTTAGGCCTCCGTCCCATATCTGCCCATGATCTCCTCAAGTTGCAGGGTAGCAATAAAAGAATATATTTTGATTGTGGGCAGTTTTAGCAAACTGAATATATGGTTGTTCTGGACGGGTTGTGGATGGCTCTATAGAAAATTGTTAGATTAGGTTGTCAACCTTCAGAGCTATAATATTTTCCATCCACCATGACTGCTTCTTGGCCAAGCCCCAGAGCATAACATTTTAAACAACATTCACGTTTACTCCTATTCTTTGAATTGTTATACTTTGCAGAAAGGTTTATCTAGGAAAGCTCAGGAGCAGTAAAGAACATAGCTTCGATCTGCTGATTCGTGGCTGCATATTTCTACCGATTGTCATTGCCTCACCCATGTGTTCACTTAAAAACTAGTAGTGTATTGATGCTCCTTCAACACATTATACCAAGAGATTGAAGCACATTTGAGAATAGAAGAGAATTGCAAACAGGGTTAAAATTGTATGTTCAACATAACTAAGGACAGATACATTTAGGGTTTCCATGTCCCTTTAACACTGACATTTGAAATACATGCTAACAATACTATATTTAGAGAATAACAATGTGGAATCGATACATGACACGATATTGAGCATTTACATACATTAAGAAGAAATATCAGGACATAACATGATAAAGGTTAATGCATATTGAGAAATTAATTCAAATACAAATGCGCATGTTTAGGAATTTTCAGTGAAGAAAATTTAACATAACACATTTTATTTATTTTAATGGGGAAATATTGTGGACAAACAAATGAAATAAGATGGAGTATATTCATTGCTGAACATTAATGGATTAACACTTGCCTCAAAATAGAATCAGGATCAACAACACTGCCTTCATTTGTTTCTTCCACAAGACAGTTGAGACATCAATAGATATTTAGAAACAAACAAACAGAAAGGATGGTCCGGAGCGCAATCTCAATCCATATTAGGTAAAAAATAATCCTTTATTCTTAACAAATTAAAAGTGAACACAGTTCGTAACAGGGTGCAAATGGTTGACAGATCTTACGCGTTTCAGCTGGTGCCCTATTCATAGACCTACTAAGTGCTAAGTCAACCTGCTTTAAAAAGGGGCTGGTTTACAGCCATTGGACAAGAAATCAACAATTAATCATTTCTTAATGTGACTACACCTCATATATAATTGCTGCTAAGGGAATGCTAGATATAATATAATAATTTCCAACTTAGGATTTATTGAATACGCATATTTACACTAAAATGATATGTTGTTATAAAACAGGTGCTAAACTGTGAATGCCAGATTTAGATACTTATTAAAGAAAGACAAATATATGTACAAATTATTCTAGTGCATTCACTCATTGCCATTAGTTAAAAAGCTAAGCTTAGGGTAAGTGCATACGCCTAGATTACAAGTTTTGATGGTAAAAACTTGCGGGGCTAACAAGCCTTTTTTTTCCAGCGCTTACTTTAAACAACGCTGGTACTACAAGTTTTCTGAATGGCTGCGTTAGCCTCAGAAAAGTGAGCGTTGAGCAAATTTAGCTCCACTTCTACCTGTAATACCAGCGTTGCTTACGGTAGCGGTAAGCTGGCAAAACGGGCTCATGCACGATTTCCCCATAGAATACAATGGGGCTGAGCTGGCTGAAAAAAAACCTAACACCTGCAAAAAAGCAGCGTTCAGCTCTTAACGCAGCCCCATTTTTTACTATGGGAAAATACTTTCTAATCTACACCTAACACCCTAACATGAACCCTGAGTCCAAACACCCCTAACCTTACACTAATTAACCTCTAATCTGCCGCCCCCAACATCGTCGCCACCTGCATTATACTATTAACCCCTAATTTTCCCTTCCGGACACCGCCGCCACCTACATTATACTTATGAACCCCTAATCTGCTGCCCCTAACATCACCGACACCTATATGATATTTATTAACCCCTAATCTGCCGCCCCCAACATCGCCGCTACTATAATGAAGTCTAACCCTAACCCTAACACCCCCCTAAATTAAATATAATTTAAAGAAATCTAAATAAAATTACTATAATTAAATAAATTATTCCTATTTAAAACTAAATACTTACCTATAAACTAATAGTTACATTGTAGCTATTTTAGTAATTATATTTATTTTACAGGCAACTTTGTATTTATTTTAACTAGGTAGAATAGCTATTAAATAGTTAATAACTATTTAATAACTACCTAGTTAAAATAATTACAAAATTACCTGTAAAACAAAACCTAACCTAAGTTACAATAACACCTAACACTACACTGCAATTAAATTAATTCCCTATATTAAATACAATTAAATAAATTAAATAAAATTAGCTAAATTACAAAAAAAACAAACACTAAATTACAGAAAATAAAAACACAAATTACAAGATCAGCCAATAGAATTGACGTTGCAATCTATTGGCTAATCCAATCAGCCAATCGGATTGAACTTCAATCCAATTGGCTGATTAAATCAACCAATCAGATTTTTACTACCTTAATTCCGATTGGCTGATAGAATCCTATCAGCCAATCGGAATTTGAGGGACGCCATCTTGGATGACGTCATTTAAAGGAACCTTCATTCGTCGTTAGTCCGTCGGCTGAGGAGGATGTTCCGCGTCGGAGGTCTTGAAAATGGAGCCGCGGATGGATGAAAACTTCTGCCGGATGGAGGACCTCTTCTGCCCCACTTGGATGAAGACTTCTGCTGGATGGAGGACCTCTTCTGCCCCGCTTGGATGAAGACTTCTGCTGGATGGAGGACCACATCGCCCGGATTGGATGAAGAATTCGGCCCGGCTGGGTGAACACGGCTCAAGGTACGGTGATCTTCAGGGGGTTTATTGTTAGGTTTTTTTAAGGGGGGATCGGGTGGGTTTTAGAGTAGGGGTGTGTGGGTGGTGGGTTTTAATTTTGGGGGGGTCTTATATTTTTTTGTACAGGTAATAGAGCTTATTACTTTGGGGCAATGCCCCGCAAAAAGCCCTTTTAAGGGCTGGTAAAAGAGCTGATTACTTTTGTAATTTAGTATAGGGTAGGGAATTTTATTATTTTGGGGGGCTTTTATATTTTATTAGGGTGTAATTAGATTAAAAGATGATTGTAATCCTTTTCATGTAATGTGTTACGCAAATGGTGCATGCGAGATCGCATAAAAACGCAATATGAACAAATGACTGATTGTAATCCTTTGCATGTAAAGTCACGCAAATGGCACATCCGTGATCACGTAAAAACGTAACCCGAACCAATGACGGATTTTAATCCTTTGCAGGATCGCCAGAAACAGACCTTGATAAATAGAGGCCTAAGAATAAAATGGTATCTATCTGACATTACTTTTACATAGTATATTTTGTGAATATCTCTTTTACATTAGGATTAAATGTATGTCATCAGAATATTAATAGACACATTCAGAATTGCATTTTCTAGGTTAGAGGAATATTAATGTTTGTTTGAGTGAAATGGACACACATAAATCATTTGCAAATCCCTTTAGATATCATACATCATGAAATTGAATTAATTAATTTCAACACGATTATGTTAATTATGTATACTTAGAAGTGGTTGAGAAGCTCAGAACAGTGATGACATAATGAGATGGTCTGCATCTTGGCACTCAGATGAATAGCAATGACTGTCTGTACAATCATAAGATGATTATTGGGGGTTTGGATGTAATATGCATGTGACATCATGATGTCATTCATGAAAATTCATACATAAATAGGATAAGAAATAAAAACATATGTTCATGCTGCATGATATAGAAATGGGGGCAGTAGTGTATTTAAAAAATAATGGAATAATATATTTTAAAGGGACAAAGCAGTAGACTTTATTTTTCTTGAATAGTATGATTTGGAAAAAATAATACACGTTATATACATGTTATATATATTTGACGTACCATCAGACTCCGAGGTCACTTCCTCCTCCATCACACATGTTGTCACATCAATCTCTGTAAAACATAATATGTTGTGTACACGTTAATATCAAATATTATAACGTGTTACTGGTGCTCAAGGACACACATCAATGTTGCATTAAAGAGATACCGAACCAAAGTTAGGAATGTCATAATTTTGATGGAGTATGCAAATGAAATAAAATATATAATTATCGATGATTAATAATTAAATGTGATTGTCTGTATTTTGAAAATCAGGAAAAAAAGCATAGTACATGGAACATTTAATAGTTCTCGTGTGTATCGCTTGATGATTGCTGTCTACATTTATACAAAATATCAACATGTGCTAGCCATGTTCTGAAGCACAAAGGTGTAGACTAAGAAGCTTTGAAATCTTAATATTAAAATAACAAAAAATAAATAAATATATATATATATATATATATATATATATATATATATATATATATATATACAGGGAGTGCAGAATTATTAGGCAAGTTGTATTTTTGAGGATTAATTTTATTATTGAACAACAACCATGTTCTCAATGAACCCAGAAAACTCATTAATATCAAAGCTGAATAGTTTTGGAATTATTTTTTAGTTTGTTTTTAGTTATATCTATTTTAGGGGGATATCTGTGTGTGCAGGTGACTATTACTGTGCATAATTATTAGGCAACTTAACAAAAAACAAATATATACCCATTTCAATTATTTATTTTTACCAGTGAAACCAATATAACATCTCAACATTCACAAATATACATTTCTGACATTTAAAAACAAAACAAAAACAAATCAGTGACCAATATAGCCACCTTTCTTTGCAAGGACACTCAAAAGCCTGCCATCCATGGATTCTGTCAGTGTTTTGATCTGTTCACCATCAACATTGTGTGCAGCAGCAACCACAGCCTCACAGACACTGTTCAGAGAGGTGTACTGTTTTCCCTCCTTGTAAATCTCACATTTGATGATGGACCACAGGTTCTCAATGGGGTTCAGATCAGGTGAACAAGGAGGCGATGTCATTAGATTTTCTTCTTTTATACCCTTTCTTGCCAGCCAAGCTGTGGAGTACTTGGACGCGTGTGATGGAGCATTGTCCTGCATGAAAATCATGTTTTTCTTGAAGGATGCAGACTTCTTCCTGTACCACTGCTTGAAGAAGGTGTCTTCCAGAAACTGGCAGTAGGACTGGGAGTTGAGCTTGACTCCATCCTCAACCCGAAAAGGCCCCACAAGCTCATCTTTGATGATACCAGCCCAAACCAGTACTCCACCTCCACCTTGCTGGCATCTGAGTCAGACTGGAGCTCTCTGCCCTTTACCAATCCAGCCACGGGCCCATCCATCTGGCCCATCAAGACTCACTCTCATTTCATCAGTCCATAAAACCTTAGAAAAATCAGTCTTGAGATATTTCTTGGCCCAGTCTTGACGTTTCAGCTTGTGTGTCTTGTTCAGTGGTGGTCGTCTTTCAGCCTTTCTTACCTTGGCCATGTCTCTGAGTATTGCACACCTTGTGCTTTTGGGCACTCCAGCGATGTTGCAGCTCTGAAATATGGCCAAACTGGTGGCAGGTGGCATCTTGGCAGCTGCACGTTTGACTTTTCTCAGTTCATGGGCAGTTATTTTGTGCCTTGGTTTTTCCACACGCTTCTTGCAACCCTGTTGACTATTTTGAATGAAACGCTTGATTGTTCGATGATCACGCTTCAGAAGCTTTGCAATTTTAAGAGTGCTGCATCCCTCTGCAAGATATCTCACTATTTTTGACTTTTCTGAGCCTGTCAAGTCCTTCTTTTGACCCATTTTGCCAAAGGAAAGGAAGTTGCCTAATAATTATGCACACCTGATATAGGGTGTTGATGTCATTAGACCACACCCCTTCTCATTACAGAGATGCACATCACCTAATATGCTTAATTGGTAGTAGGCTTTCGAGCCTATACAGCGTGGAGAAAGACAACATGCATAAAGAGGATGATGTGGTGAAAATACTCATTTGCCTAATAATTCTGCACTCCCTGTATATATATATATATATATATATATATATATATATATATATATATATATATATATATATATAATTAGAGGAGTCAATAATAAGTTTTATTTAAATGGAATGCTTCATCATAATCATGATCAGAATATTTTTGAAAAAGACACCTTTAATGACATATGAATGAGTCAATGGACTTACCTGAACCCTGCAAAGGCAGGTCTGTGTCAGTGCTGGATCCCTCAGAGTCTTTCACAATAACTAGATCTATTAATGAAATAAATAAATATTATGTATTGCATCAGCCAATAGGATTGTTTCTACCTTAATTACGATTGGTGATAGATTTCGATCAGCCAATTGGAATTGAAGGGACGCCATCTTGGATGCCGTCATTTAAAGGAACCTTCATTCATTCGTCAGCCGTGGACAGAAAAGAATGCTCCGCGTCGGATTTCTTGAAGATAGATCCGCTCCACGCTGAATGGATGAAGATAGAAAATGCCGTCTGGATAAAGACTTCTGCCCGTCTGGAGGACCACTTCTGCCCGGTTGGATGAAGACTTCTGCCCGTCTGGAGGACCACTTCTGCCCGGTTGGGTGAAGATGTCTCCCTGTAAGGTGATCTTCAAGGGGTTAGTGTTAGGTTTTTTTAAGGGGGGATTGGGTGGGTTTTAGAGTAGGGTTGGTTGTGTGGGGGGTGGGTTTTATTGTTGGGGGGTATTTGTACTTTTATTTTACAGGTAAAAGAGCTGATTACTTTGGGGCAATGCCCCGCAAAATGCCCTTTTAAGGGCTATTTGTAATTTAGTGTAGGGTAGTTTTTTTTTTATTTTGTTAGGGGGATTAGAGTAGGTGTAATTAGTTTAAAAATCTTGTAATTTGTTTATTATTTTCTGTAATTTAGTGGGGGGTGTTTGTACTTTAGATAATTTTATTTAATTGTAATTAATTGTATTTAATTTAGTCAATTAATGTAATTATAGTGTAGTGTTAGTGTCAGGTTAGGTAAAGTCCAGAAGAAGACCCAAATGCTAGGGCGAACTAAAACAACACCCTTGCACTCTGAGTTTAATCCAAGATGTGACCCCACGACAACTTCTACAAGACAAGGTACTCACGATATGGAGCAGTGTTAGTCTGAGTCCTCAGGAAAGAGTAATGTAAATCTTGATAGCAGCAGGATAAACTTCAGAACAGGGAATTATAATCAGGCAGTTCAGGAATAGTCCTCTACAGTACCCGAGTTGCAGAGTAAGATAACTTAATCTCAGACAGAAGGAGGGTTAAACAATAAACAGTTAATAATGCAGGAGTAGGTAACATGAAATCAGGCAATTTGAGGGTTAAGCACAGCGTAGTCAGTAATGCAGAGTTTGGCAACTTGTAATCAGGCAGGTTGAGGGTTAAACAAAGCGTAGTATGTAATGCAGAGTTTGGCAACAGAAAATCAGGCAGTTTGAGGGTTAAGCACAGCGTAGACTGTAATGCAGAGTTTGGCAACTTGTTATCAAGCAATTTGAGGGTTAAACAGAGCGTAGTCAGTAATGCAGAGTTTGGCGACAGGTAATCAGGCAGTTTGAGGGTTAAGCACAAGCGTGGTCAATAATGCAGAGTTTGGCAACTTGTTATCAGGCAGGTTGAGGGTTAAACACAGCGTAGTCAGTAATGCAGAGTTTGGCAACAGGTAATCAGGCAGATTGAGGGTTAAGCACAGCGTAGACAGTAATGCAGAGTTTGCCAACAGGTAATCAGGCAGTTTGAGGGTTAAACACAAGCGTAGTCAGTAATGCAGAGTTCGGCAACTTGTTATCAGGCAGGTTGAGGGTTAAACACAAGCGTAGTCAGTAATGCAAAGTTTGGCAACTTGTTATCAGGCAGTTTGAGAGGTCGTCCAGGCAAAGGTTCGTGAACAATAATGAACACTACTAAGATACTGAGTACTCACAACAGCCTCAGAGTATCAACAAACAAACGGGCACCGAAACATCAGGATGATCGGAATAAGAAGCCAAGCCTGACATCAGCTGAAGGGGACGGCTCAGAAGAGCGAGACGTTGCCAGGCAACCAGACACGAAAGGTGAACTGCCGGAACTCCCGGCCACAGAGTGTGACAGTTAGGTGTAATTGTAACTTAGGTTAGGTTTTATTTTACAGGTAAATTTGTCTTTATTTTAACTAGGTAGTTATTAAATAGTTAATAACTATTTAATAACTATTCTACTTAGTTAAAATAAATACAAACTTCCCTGTAAAATAAAAATAAACCCTAAGCTAGCTACAATGTAACTATTAGTTATATTGTAGCTAGCTTAGGGTTTATTTTATAGGTAAGTATTTAGTTTTAAATATGAATTATTTAGTTAATTGTAGTAATTTTATTTAGATTTATTTTAATTATATTTAAGTTAGGGGGTGTTAGGGTTAGGGTTAGACTTAGGTTTAGGGGTTAATAACTTTATTATAGTGGCGGCGACGTTGGGGGTGGCAGATTAGGGGTTAATAAATGTAGGTAGGTTGCAGCGACATAGGGGGCAGCAGATTAGGGGTTAATAAATAAAATGTAGGTGTCGGCGATGTTGGGGGCGGCAGATTAGGGGTTCATAAGTATAATGTAGGTGGCGGCAGTGTCCGGAGTGGCAGATTAGGGGTTAATAATATAATCATCCACGATCACTGCCGCTCCGGTCCCACACTGGCTGAAGATGCCACCGGAAGTTCCAGGGGGAAGGGAATAGGTGTGAAGTTGAAAGGAAGGGGAACAGTTAGGGTGTGTGTACTATCCTTATAAGTAAAAAGGATAGATAAAAAGTTGAAAGTTTCTTATCAATGATATCTAGTGAAAAGCTGCTGTATGTATGTATATATATAGTGGTGGCGGTGTTCCCCCACCATTCAAAATTCCAGGGAAGCAATTACAGTCAACTGTGAATTAAAGTTACTTTTATGAAGGTGACTCACCACTCACTGCCTCCTTGGAAAGGGCTTCCTTGGTTTCAGGTGCTGTATCCCATGTGTTGGGGATGTTAATCCTATTCTTCTCACCTCTGGCTGCTTAACATTTAGTTTAGCCAATTGCTTTAGCTGGACAGGTGCTGTTTTTTCCTCCTTTATGGCATCTGTTATTACCAGCTAGCCCTTTTGAAATACAGTCTATTGCAGCATGATGTTAGCTAACCTCTCGCAGTGTTTATCACGTTTGTTCCATCTGCAGATTTTAATCTGTTCAGGACTTTGCTGGACGTTAATAAAATGATCCGAAATTTGACGCTTAGGAAATTTTTCAAGACCCAACAACAAAGCAAAATTAATTAGAGTCCAGGTTCTGTTGACAGCTCAGAATCAGAGCATAACTGCACCACTGGTTTAAATTTTCAGGAATTGTGCGATGTGAGAGTTCTGGAATCTCTCCAAAGAGAGGAGGAATTGTCAGAAGGAGGGAGTATAAGAACTCCATCATTAAAGAACAATTCTTTGTTCTATCCCATTCAAAGCAGGGGTCCTCTGTTGGAGAAATTCCAGAAACGGGTTGAAAATGATTTGATCAAACTTCAATATGCCACACAGAGGGGTCTGAACTCAAATGTCACAAGAAAACAGAAAGCAGCCCTGGAAAATTTAAGGAATAACAAAAACCTTGTAATTAGAACTGCAGACAAGGGCGGAGCTATAGTGGTCCTTAATAGGGAAGACTTTATTAAAGAGGCCCTTAGGCAATTGAGTATAGAACAGGATTATGAAGTGTTGTCACAAGACCCTACATGCCAATTCCAGTGACAATTGGTCTCCCTTGTGGACGATGGGGTAGAGATGGGTTATATGGATCAGGAAACAAAGAATTATCTTCTGATACAAAATCCAGCCATTCCTGTGTTTAATCACCTACCCAAGATTCATAAATCTTTAGAGAATGTCCAAGGGAGACCCATTGTAAGCGGAATTGGTTCCCTTCTGGAGCACTTGTCAGAATGGCTGGATGGCATTCTGCAACCCATGGTAAGCACCCTTTGGAGTTACCTGTCAGATACTAAGCATGTATTAAACTTACTTTCAGAACTAACATGGCAGAGTAACTTCAAGTGGTTAACAGTGGATGTGAGATCCCTGTATTCCACCATACCCCACGAGAAAGGCCTCGAGGCCCTAGAATTTTTTCTTTCTAGAAAATATGCACATGATCAGGATTTTACAGACTATATACTGAGGGTGACCAAATTCCTCCTGACCCACAACTATTTCCTGTTTGAGGGGAAATTCTTTCTCCAGAGGCGTGGGATGGCGATGGGGGCCAAGTTTGCCCCTCCTATGCCAACCTCTTCATGGGGTGGTGGGAGCTCTCCCACGTCTTTGGAGAGAGGAATCCCTTCAGGCAGGGGGTAGGGTGGTACAGGCGTTTCATTGATGATCTCCTTTTTATCTGGGAGGGATCCCCACACGATCTGGAGAAGGATTAAACAACAACACTGTGGGAATCAGTGTTACCTCTGAGATTCAACAACACAAAGTAAATTTCCTAGATATCATGCTCAAAGGAATAGTAGGTCATAAGATAATCACAGAGACTTATCGAAAACCAATCATAGGCAACTCTTTACTGCATGCCTCAAGTTGTCACCCCGAGAGAGTGTTCAGGGGTGTAGCAAGAGGAAAGTTCATCCGCTTAAAAAGAAACTGTACTAGTTACAGTACATATGAGCAACAAGCGGATGAACTGTCAGATAGACTGCTGGAGAGAGGATATCCTAGGTCAAATTTTTACAAAGAGAGGAATTCTGTCACAAGGATCAGTAGAACTGACCTTCTGAAACAGAATAGAAAAGGGACCGAAGGGAAAATCGAGAAGAAAATCACATTCTCGACAGAATACTCTCAGCAGTATACCCAGATATGCCAGATCATTAGGAACAATTATCAGCTATTGCTAGCTGATGATGCTCTTAAGGAAACAGTGTCAGAGGGTATCAGATGCACTTACAAAAGAAATAAGACGATAGGCAACATGGTTGCACCTACTAGATTAAAGCAAGAACAGACGGACGGGTCTTAATGGTTAAGACTCAATGGAACCTTTAGGTACAATCATCTTTCCTGCAAGGCCTGTGAAAGAGTCATTATAGGGGATACCTTCAGTTCCCTAGTCACAGGAGAGAACTTTCAAAAGAAGCTATGCCTGAATTGCAGGTCAACTTTTGTGGTGTATCTGATCTCATGCACACATTGTGCCCTCCAATATGTAGGACTTACAACGAGGGAAGCCAGGGTCAGGATCTAGATATAAAAGCGGGTGTTCTCACTACTCCACTTATCAATCACTTTTCAATTATTCACAACAAAGATAAAAGATTTTTTTCATGGACCATTATTGAGAGAGTACCTATTCAGACCAAAGGGGGAGACAGGACTCGAAAATTGGGTGAAAGAGAGGCCTTCTGGATATTTCGTTTAAAAACGAGAGTTCCAGAAGGCCTCAACTCAGAATTCGATTTAATCAACTTTTGGTAATTAATTTGATCTACACTATACTGAGTTATCTATATATTGCCATGCCAGGCATTTATAGACTTTCCAACATTTTTGTTCCCATTCAATACCCCTCCTTTATCAAACCACTGTATATTATAGATATTATTCCCATATTTTAATATTTAACTTCATCACATATGAATTTAAGTATATAAATAGAGTTTAGGAATAACCTGTTAATGGAAAGCGGGCATACAGATTAGGGGATATTATTCCCCATAACTAGTAGTGACGAATCCCTTACTAGTACTTCTATACATTTATAATTTCAGTACATAATTAGTTAAGGATAAGGGATACTTCACTGTTTGCTTTTTACCCAGAACAAGCAAGATTTATTGTATAGATAACACTCCCCTCTTAACTAGTAGTGACTAATCCCTTATTAGGACTTCTGCAGATTTATGATTCCAGTATATAAACAGTTAATAATAAGGGACTTTTCACTGTAAGCGATTTACCCTGAGCAAACAAGATTAATAATATGGAGGCATAGGATCACACAGTTGCGGTATGTAAATAGTAGCTTTCCAATTTGCTAAAGCAATAATGTCTGTATGTTTACTTAATCAACCGAATCTCTCCATATAACAACAGAATTGCAGGTTGCAGATATCTCCCACTGATGGTTGTTAACAACACACACACGTAACGGATAGGAGGACACAGCAGGTGCAGGGGACCAATAGGACAGGGTGTTCTATACGTCCGAAGCTCACGCTGTGAGACTTGCATAATGATTGGTCCCAATACACGGTATTCATCCAATGGGAATAATTCAGAACGGAGACCTGGGCAATCATTCGCAAGCCTCGCAGCGCTGTGCAGACGATACCAAGCAAGGCTAAAGCTAAAAGTTAAAAAGGTAAACATATTGAAAATACAACTGACTAAAGTGTCACTATAAAATATAAAGTGTTTCTTTGTACAGCCGGAGTACACGGCAACCTTTGTTATAACACTAGCACTTGCCTGAGTGGTTTTCAGCATGTACACAAGCTATGCACATCCAATTATAAATGGTTATACCATTAGAATAAGAGTTTATCATTATTATAAATTTATAGAATTAAAAGGTTATTGTTTAGTTTGTACATTTATATGCTTTTTTCACAAAAGTGTACCGTAGAAATTCTGGTGTCACTTAATGAGTATATAATTGAATGAAGCTGGAGATTATGGGGTGTGAGCCCCTGAACCAATGGCAACACAGATGAGGGTTTTTAAAGCAGTAACTGTTAATCAGTTTTAAGCAGGCTAGGAGTAAGGCAACAGCCGAAACCGGTCAGCCTTTGTTCATCAGTTTGTTGGTTCAAACTTTTCCTTTTTGTGTGTTCTTACCCTGGGTTAATATACCCTTTGTATTTCAATAAAATTTATAATTTTTATCACTTTACCTGGTGCTCCTGTTATACATTTTTTTGAAATAGGTTTGAAGCCCTAGGGGGTGCACGCCAAAAATGCGTCCGGTTCCGCCACAGCTGCACTTGCGGTATGAAAATAGGTAAAAAATTAAATCTTTATTGGTAACCTTTTAAAAGGTTAATAATATAATGCAGGTGGCGGCGATGTCGGGGTCGGCAGATTAGGGGTTAATAAGTGTAAGATTAGGGGTGTTTAGACTCGGGGGTTCATGTTAGGGTGTTAGGTGTAGACATAAATGTATTTTCACTATAGGAATCAATGGGGCTGCGTTAGGAGCTTTACACTACTTTTTTGCAGGTGTTTTTTTTTTTTTTTCAGCCGGCTCTCCCCCATTGATTCCTATGGGGAAATCGTGCACAAGCACGTTTTACCAGCTCACCGCTAACGTAAGCAGCGCTGGTATTGAGGTGAGATGTGGAGCTAAATTTTGCTCTACGCTCACTTTTTTGCGGCTAATGCCGGGTTTGTAAAAATCCGTAATAACAGCACTGTCTGTAAGTGAGCAGTGAGCATAAACTGCTCATTAGCACCGCACAGTCTCTAACGCAAAATTTGTAATCTAGGCGAATATCTTTTGAAATGTAAAGACTAGACCCCTAATATGAAAAATAAATTCATTAGTTCATCAAGGTGAGTGGAAAGAAAATGATGTCTTACACTTATGTGCGATTTCTTAAAATATTAAACAGCCAATTCTTATCATATTAATCTATGGCATATCTACAATTAACTATTGGTCCCTCTTTGTAAAATAATCCAGACAGACAACAGTCTGAATAACAAATGTTGACAACTAGTGCATAATACATGTGGCACATATATACATTTGTGCAATGTACAGTAATATGGTTTCTGACACAACACATATTGATCAGAATGCAAGACATAAGATATATTTTAAACTATGTCATTATGGTGCTGTTAGAATTTGCTTATATATAAAGGTAGTCCAAGAGTGAAAGATGTGATTTAAATCACAGTATTGTTTTATAAAAACAGTGTAATGATTAATAAAGATATTGTTTATCTATAGATAAATTTAATACCAATATTTGAGAATGTCACTCTAAATGAATTGTCTATTCTATATGTTGATGTAATGAATCGGAGAGAGCATGCAATTTTAAAAATATATATAATTTCCTTCTATCATCATGAATATTTAATTATCCTTCTCTTTTAATGATAAAAAAAATCAAAGCATATGAGATGTATATTTATATATTCTGCACATGTGTAAAAATGTGTTAGTGTTGTCTAAATGTAGCCCCCAACTGTCAAGCAGAAGCATTACCCAGGTGCAGAATACAAAATGGGCAAGACCCTAATATTGCATTCAAATAAAGATAGGAAGAATAAGAGGAATATCTTCAAATACTAATAAATTTTTATTTGGATTACAATGGAATTCGATCTCTGAATCGTGATTCTTCTTTTTAAATACACTTGAAATCGAATTAGAGGATCCATGTTAATATAGATCAATGTGAATGAATTAGGCAATGTTATGTTGAACTAAACATGAGCTATACCATGGGACATGTTATCTGTACAGCTGATTAGATAAAATACTGTAATTTTGTAAGCATGTCTGTGAGGCCATACTGAGTCAAGTTTTGTTTGAGTGATGAACTGATTGGCTGTTGCTTAATGTTTCATGGATTTTTATCATTGTAACTTCCATACACATACCTCCTGGGGGTGCTGTTACTAAATTTGGCATGTAGAATAAATTAGAATTTGTGAGAATGGTATGCGTATATGGTATATGTATATATGTGATGCATATATAATATATGGAATCCGTTAAATATTAATATATTTTGTTGACATTTGAACTAGATTGTTTTTTTAGTCACGATATTAAATATAATCCAGTCACATTAGTAAATGTTTATGACACATTTCAATGTTTTATATTGATCAAGTTCTTTAATAAAAGTTTACACATATTTTAGATTCCAAAAAGTAAACATTGTATGTATTCATTGTTTATTAAATAAATATTGTGACTCATTGTGAAGTATTGACATTGCTCTATTAAATGTATCTACAATCCCAACAATGCACATCAATTGTGTACTAGTGCATGGAATTATATTTAGACTTTTCATAGATGCGAATCTCGTGTTGAAAGATACGTTTACCACGCTATATTTCGAAAATGTTGAAATGCGTAATTTGTATTTATAATGGACGTTACTTTGAGAAAAATAAAGGGAATTTTATGTTATGGAAATTCAACGTTTCTGTTCCTTAATTTTAAAAATAAAATAGAGCATGCATTTGTCTGAAATGCTAACATATAATTTTATTTTTCACTGTGTCTTTATAGTTACGGAGCAGATATGCAATAGTGTGAAGTATCTAAAGACATCTGGCTAATCATTGCAACTATGCATTGTTGCCCACCCACAAACAAGTAGATATCTCCCAGTAATGCTTTGCTGCTCATAAGCCTATGCATATAGTTTGTGCAAACTTAGGATAACATGAGAATGAACCATATGTGATCATTAAAGACTATTTTTATTTTAGATTCAAATCTGCTCTGTCTGAATCATGGAAGATTAACTTTTGGTTGCATTTCCTTTCACTACAAATGAAATAGCCATCACAAGCTATTAACTAAAACTAAATAGTTGACATAATAGCCAATATTCTAATAGTAAATAGCAATGGGAAATTTTTTAAATAAATATGCAGTCATGTCTAAATATGATAATATATTTAAATCAATGAGTGTATACCCTGTGAAAGGTTATATACATTTAAAGGGACAGTAAACCATAAATATATATTTTCTTTAAAGGGACATGAAACCCAATATTTCTCTTTCATGATTCTGATAGAGAATACAATATTATTTAATTTGCTTCCTTCTCTTGTTGTCCTTTGATGAAAGGTTTATATTAGATAAGGAATGCAAACAAGGATTTGGGGCTTTAAGCACAGTGCTGAATTACACACTATTGTATCAAGTTATTTATGATTAAAATGAAACACTTTATTTAACAAATATGCAACATACACAAAATATTTAAAATTACAGCTGTGACTGCTAGAACATAGGGGGTATTTCACATCCACTATTTATATGATAGTCTAGGAGTCAGCTGCTGGGTTAAAAAAGGACTGCATGAGCTATGAGAGACTGTGGTACTATCAGCATATAGGAATACGCATACATGCAGGCATAATCATGTGGAACACAGACAATCAGTCTATGCGCTCGAAGGCAACCTCCTTCCTGCGTACCGCTGTGATTGAACACAGTCGGCCGATTTCTAACTGTATCCCTAGAGCTTGTCAACATACATTCATACTGTTGTTCATTAAGAGTATGAAACTGACCACTCAATATTTTTCCACATATCCTGTAATATATTTAAGCAATATTTCTTAGCAGCTGTTATGTAGTCAAACTTACGGCTAGATTACGAGTTTTTGACGTAAGGGAATTTGCGGTAGCCTCGAGTCGCACAATAAAAGTGAGCGGTAGACCCTTTCCTGCCTTACTCGTAATACCAGCAGGCATTAAAAAGCAGCGTTGGGACCTCTCAACGCTGCTTTTTACGGCTAACGCCAAACTCGTAATCTAGGCATTAGTTAGCTGGCTATTCAGTCTCCAACTAACCCTATAACATTTGGCAAGCTTTAGATTGCTACTATCGCATAATGTTATTGCAAGTGTATCAAGTTAAGAGTTCAATTCAGTATCTCATTCCACATCAGCGTCTCTCATATCCCCGCCCACCGATGCGTTTCGTCACTTGTGCGTGACTTCGTCAGGGCTTAGGGGTGGTTTCAGCAATCTTAGCTTCTTTTATAGGCATATGTTGCCATAGTGATCAATTTTATTGACAGCAAGTGTCTAAACTGTCTGGCGTCAGAGTCCATACAGATCAGCAGGGAATGCTCGTGTTTAGTCAAACATTTTAGATATTCTCAGTTATATATGTTTGTTTTACAAAATTGTAAGTTACATATATCTTTTTTGGCATTTCAAGTTTAGCATAATTTTAAACACAGTCAGGATCCTGCAATGAGCTGTGTTTCTTTATTATATGTCCATGTCCTGTATAAATGTAAAGAAATGTATAGAAACACATTTCCTTAAGTGATACTTTTATTACTCAGAGCCATTCTATTTTGCGGGCAAATCAGTCATCTTTAATCAATTATCAACACTGTCTCATATTTAGTGACTGCATGCTTCAAATTGTGTGTCATATGGATATTCACTCATATGCATTCTCCCACAAATACTTAGAGCCCAAATGTTACACGACTACCCACAAATATAGTATCGTTATTTCACTTGTATTTTTATTCATATTTATGGGGAGTTCTTTTTGATGCAACCACCCTGAATCCACCTTCAACTCAGTTTCTATTTTGTAATTGTACAGTTCAAATGATACGTCATGATTACTAATATTGAGGCTTATAGGTATATGCTTATGTCATAAAATACTATCTTGATGGGGATTGTCATTCAGCACCTCTATATTGTGTGACTGCTCAGAAATGTTTTTACATTACTCCAGGAAGCATTTATATGATATAGCTTCGTTAAGCCCTTTTGGTGCTGCTGACTGCAGCTCATGTATCCATCAGCATTCCTTTTGCAACAAGATTTTATTGAAGTTACCTCTTCTGCCTTTCAGTTTTAGTTGTTCAATTGCAAAGAACTTAATGTCATATTTAGCATCTGCATGAAATGTATTCATATGCTGGGCTACTGGTACTGAATCTATTCCACTTAATGTCCCCGATATGTTCTAAGATCCTGGTTCTTAGCTCCCTGGAGGTCTCTCCCACGTAAATTAAATTGCAATTGCACATTGCAACGTAAACAACCATACTAGATCTACAGTTTATGAATGTTTTTATCTCATATTTTTTTCTCTGTATTGGGATTTATGAACCATTTTGTTGGGATTGTATTTCTGCATGCTTTGCACGTTCCACATTTATAGAAACCTTTAGTTTATCTTAGCCATGTTCTTGGCTTAGATACCAAATAGTGACTATTAGTCAAGATATCTTTTAGATTTTGCGACCTTCTGTTTGTTATAAGAGGATTTTTTATTATTACCTCTAGTAAGTCATGATCATCTGTGAGTACATGCCAATGCGTCTTAAATATCTGGCGAATTTGGCAATTATTTTCATCAAAAGTTCCTATGTCTTTTTCTTGTAGAGGTATACAATTTATTGTGATGTTTCTTAATAAAGATCTTCGGTCTGAGGCTTTTGCTCTTTGGTAGGCTTTCTTAAGGCATTGATTAGGGTACCCCCTCTCTCTGAATCTTTTTCTTAATTTAAGTGCCTCTTTCTCAAAGTCCTCATCTTTGCTGCAGTTTCTTCTGGCCCTTAGGTATTGCCCTGTGGGGATGCCTAATTTTTGGTTCTTTGGGTGAAAGCTTTTCCATTCGAGCAGACTATTTGTTGATGTACTCTTTCTGTATAATTTAGTGTTAAGAACACCATCATCTTCTTTGGTAATCAAAAAATAAGGGCCCTCGAAAAATATCTACTATTGGAACTTATACCAAGAGGCCTACGCCTAAATAAATTTCCCACATTCCAAGTTGACGATAGTGAATTTATTTCTGAATGGAACACAGCTCTTACCAATTGTTCTGTAGTACTGATGGGTCTTATTGTCAAATATAAGGATACACAATTGATTAAAATTAGGGAAGATCTAGCTAATGTGCAAATACAATTGAATGAATTTATAAATCACCCCAAGTATAATGATCTTGATAAAATCTTAAAAGAAAGTGTTGACAAATTCAGGGTAGAACTTGACAATTTTAAACTTCGAAAGTTCAACCGTGATAATGATGATTACATAAACAATAAGGTATATGTCTGGCATTCTATAACTAAAACCAAAAGACATAAGAGAAGATGGGGTAATAATGATAAAAAGAAACAAGTAGAATCAGAAAAGAAAGTTACTTTTACAGACTCAGAGGTCTCAGACAATGAACCATCAGGATACTCAGGTAGGAGTGGTTCTAGTGAACCTTCAGATGAGGAAGAATTAGTGGTTAAGCCCAAACAGAATAGTAAACTAACTCGTACTAAAACTGATGCTTTGCATTCTAGAGCAGAGCCCATAATAACTGGAAATGTGAGCCAAAGAGACAGAAACAATGAAAACACGATTATGAGACGTAGGGAGTTTCTTAATGTTGATAGGAGTGACAGTCCAGTTTCTGATATTCAGGTTAAATCTTGTCTAAAGACAACTAGCCAATCTGCACAGCACCCTTTGGGACAGCTAGGGATAGAAACAGAAGGGGGAGGAGGAAGAGGAAAAAGCATAGGAAGAGGACAAAGAGGGCGAAGAAGCAGGGGACAATACAACAAGTATCACATTTAAAAATCATTAATCTTTCAGAATCTATATTAACTGAAGATGAGACCTCAGTGCTTAGCTTGGGTTTGGATTTTGTCCCCAGCATCACATTTAACCTTTTTGAAACTATTACTGATGTGAATCGTTCAGTCAGAGATCTCACTCTTAGGAAATTTTTCTGGGGTAAGGAATCCCCGGAGATATCTCCTAATAGTTTAAGAGAACATGATAAATGGAGGGAAATTAGCAACCTAAAACCTATAATAAATATTGTAGATTTTAATGAAGCATGTGACTATTTTTCCCTCCAGGACTGAACTACGAATCTAACACTCAGAACAGCTTCCTCAAGGCCGAACATACTGGGTTCAAACCAAGGTCAGTGTTCTATCCGACAAAGGATAGAGGACCCTTTTTGGAAGCTTTCCATAAAAGGGTAGAAGAGGATTTGATATCCTTGTCTAAATACCACAATGCGCCCCCCCCCTAATCTAATGAAAGGTCAGAAGTCGGCCATTGAATCTTTGACCAAAAGAAATGATATAGTCATAAGATCTGCGGATAAGGGGGGAAGCATTGTGGTATTAAATAAAACAGACTATATAAGGGAAGCCGAAAGGCAGATCAAGGATCCAGATGTCTACCTCCCACTATCTGGTGATCCCACTAATGTTTTCAAGTTGCAATTTTTGGAGCTGCTGGACGATGGACTGCAGGAGGGAATTATTGACCAAGATAATTTTGGCTATCTGTATGTAAAAACACCTGTCATTCCTATCTTTCATCACCTCCCCAAGGTACATAAGTCCTTGGAGGAGGTGAAGGGAAGACCCATTATATCAGGGATAGGATCTCTATTTGAGAGTATGTCAGGTTGGCTGGAGTCGCTGCTGCAGCCCATTGTCCATCAGCTTCCCTCCTTTCTCAAGGACACTACACATCTACTGACCAGCTTAGAGCAACTCACATGGAGTAGTGATTGCTCTTGGTTAACTGTAGATGTTGTTGGGCTTTATTCTTGTATACCACACCACTTAGGAATGGAAGCGATCAGATTTTCTCTAGATCATTAAAGTAATGATGATACCAGTCTAAAAGATTATATTCTAACATGTTTAGAATTTCTATTGGTTCATAATTATTTTAAATTTGATGATTCTTTTTACCTCCAAAGACGTGGGACCGCCATGGGTGCTAAATTTTCCCCAGCCTATGCTAATTTATTCATGGGCTGGTGGGAGCGGTCCCACGTCTTTGGAGATAATAACCCCTACAAACACTGTATAAGGTCATATAAAAGGTACATTGATGATCTTTTGTTTGTGTGGTTGGGATCTGTAGAGGAAATGGAGGGGTTCATTCTATATCTAAACAATAACCAGGTTAATTTACAATTTACCTATACATCAGATAAAAATAAAATTGCCTATCTTGATGTATATTTAATGGGAGAACCTTCCACTCTGAAAATCACAACTACATTATATAGAAAACCAATCACTTCAAACACTATACTTCACGCACGATCATGCCACCCAAGGCATACAGGCTTTGGGGTGGCTAAGGGCCAATTTACAAGGCTTAAATGGAATTGTACAACAGATCAAGATTTTCACATGGAGTCAGATATACTGAGACAACAACTTTTGGAAAGAGGCTATAACAAGAAGGTTATCAATAGGGCTTTTATAGAAGTGGACAGATTAGATAGAAACAATATGCTACAACAGAATAGCTACAAGTCTAACAATAGGTTTGATATTTACAAACCAAATTTTATTACAACTTACAGCCCACAATTTAAAGCAATTTGTGATATTATTAACAAACACCTCCCTGTTTTAACAGGTGAGGATAGCCTCAGAGATCTAGCCAGGGAGGGTCTTAACTTCATTTCTAAAAAAGGACGTACAATTGGCAACCTAGTAGCCCCTAGTATGGTAAAAAAGCCTCTGGCAACAGGAAGTAGCTGGTTACAGGTTAAGGGGCACTACAAGTGTCATTTTTCCAATTGTATAGCCTGTAGTCATACATACGTCACAGACAAATTTCAGTCCAGAAGCACACAAAGGGTATTTATATCTAACTAATGTACTAATTGCCGAACAAGTTTTGTCATTTACTTAGTGGAGTGCACTCTTTGTAAAAAACAATATGTGGGGTGCTCCTCACGTGAGGCACGCACACGCATTAGAGAGCACCTGAATAATATTGACAAAGAAAGGGATGTGTCTGATTTGGTGCATCATTTCATTTATGAGCACAACAAGTCAGTCAACAGTTTTAAATGGCAAGTAATAGAGGGAATCTCTCAAACTCCAAGAGGGGGTGACAGAGTGCAAAGACTTCTATATAAAGAAGCATTCTGGATTTTTACCCTCCAGACTAGACGTCCTAAAGGCTTTAATATAGCTGGGGATATTATTAACTTTTGGAAGTAATATACATTAAGATAAAGAGATCTAGTGAATAGACAAGAAACAACTGACATATAGATATATATTTATACAGATAAACTGTAGGACTATTAAGAGGGATTAATTTAATGATAGTGAGTGTTGGTGTCACTTTGTAAAATACATATTCTTGTTGTACCGGGCTATGAGGTGAATTGTAGGAGAGAGTTTATATCAATGTAGTATTTGTTTGTTTTTTATATTCTTCATCATTGATGTTCTTATTATCTAGACTATAGTATCTGGGCTTTAAACTCTTCATCACTGATGTCTCTACTAACTAGATTCTAATATTTGGGCTGTGCATTCTTCATCACTGATGTTCCCTTTATGTAGACTGAGCCATTCAGTATGTCTAAGTGGACTTAAAATTAAAATTTGTTTCAAACTTGAAATATTAATTAATAAATAACTAAACTTATTTTCTTCTTACTTTAACAAAAAAACTTAAAAAAATAGAAAATAAGACATGAGAGCTAATGATTGAGGAACAAAACTTAACTTGGAAACTATCTCTGTATACAACGTTAGCCAAATAGTTTGCAGGATAACATATTTTCAAGTTAATACAGAGTTAAATAAACAATATGGATTCAAACGATAGATAATATTATCTAGCATGTCCTAACATGTATTCTGCAGAAAAATGTATTACCATATTGTCAAAATGTTGAAATTGATTTTCTGTCAATGAGTCTGTTAGTACTAACCAATTACGCTGTGACTGCCAGCTGTTCATCCTTGAGTCTCATTAAAGTGGGTTTTTAAGGCAGAACACCGGCTACACTTTTAGGTCTATGATTAAGGCTGTTTCCCAGCCGAAACGCGTAAGAACGACTGGTAGCCGATGGTCACAGAGCAATTATTACAATATCAGCTTTTTACATTAATTATTTTACTCCCCTCACCTATTTTTTGTTTTTCATTGTGTTGGATTTTTGTGAATTTGATTGAGACTTTTATTAAACTCACCCCTTTTGATGAAGCCTGAGTTCGCTGGATTTTTTTTCGTGGAATATTTAGTTTATCTTAGCCATGTTCTTGGCTTAGATACCGAATAGTGACTATTAGTCAAGATATCTTTTAGATTTTGCGACCTTCTGTTTGTTATAAGAGGATTTTTTATTATTACCTCTAGTAAGTCATGATCATCTGTGAGTATTTGGCAATTATTTTCATCAAAAGTTCCTAAGTCTTTTTCTTGTAGAGGTATACAATTTATTGTGATGTTTCTTAATAAAGATCTTCAGTCTGAGGCTTTTGCTCTTTGGTAGGCTTTCTTAAGGCATTGATTAGGGTACCCCCTCTCTCTGAAACTTTTTCTTAATTCAAGTGCCTCTTTCTCAAAGTCCTCATCTTTGCTGCAGTTTCTTCTGGCCCTTAGGTATTGCCCTGTGGGGATGCCTAATTTTTGGTTCTTTGGGTGAAAGCTTTTCCATTCAAGCAGACTATTTGTTGATGTACTCTTTCTGTATAATTTAGTGTTAAGAACACCATCATCTTCTTTGGTAATCAATAGATCCAGAAATGCAATCTTTGATTAATCTATTGTGTATGTATACTTCATACCATAAGTGTTATTATTTAACTATGTCATCAATTTTAGAAAGTCACTCTTTGTTCCAGACCATAATATGAGCACATCGTCAATGTACCATAAATATAAATCCATGTACTGTAATTCATATATGGATTAACCTCTTGATTCAGTATGCTCATTTGGCATACGTGGGTGCACAATATGTACCCATAGCTGTTCCCCTTTTTTGAACATATATTTTATTATCAAAAAGGAAATAATTGTGCATTAGGACGAATCTTAGTAAATCAATAGTAAAATCGTCTTTCAAACTCCCTCAAGGATTTATCATTTTTTGAAAGTGTTCCACTGCTTCAAGTCCTAAATTATGCATGATGTTAGAGTACAGACTTTCTACATCAATGCTGGCCAATAAAACATTCTCATCCACTACCATGTTTTCTAAGCGGTTTAGTACATCTTTTGTGTCCTGTACATATGATGTCATAGTGTGTACACATTTCCTCAGTTTTTTATCTAGGAAAATGCTGACTTTTTCTGTCAGGCACCCATTGCCCGATACAATGGGCCTACCTGGGGGATCTATTACATTTTTGTGTACCTTTGGGAGACTGTAGAATGTTGCTGTTCTTGCTATTTTATTCACCATGTATTGGTATTCACCTTTAGTAATTAATCTTTCATTGAATCCTCAATCTAGCATTGATGTCAATTCAACCATAAATCTCTCTGTAGGATCTGTTCTGATGATATAATTATTATTATTATTATCTAAAATGTCCTTACACATTTTCAAGTATTTCTCATTTGTCATGATTACTGTATTGCCACCTTTGTATGCATTTTTAAGTGTTATGTTTGGGTTATTTTTTAATTCAATTAATGCTGCTCTCTCTTTAAAACTTAAATTCGTACCAGTTACACTTTTGGTATCTAGTATTTCAAGTTCGGTGGTTACCAGGGCCACATATTTATCTATCATTGGGTATTTTGATATCATAGGCATAAATGTATTTTTGCCCTTTACCACACTTTTATTAGCTTCATCTAAGGGATTGTCGTTTTCATTTAATAGTTCCAGCATAGCCTGGACCAATTCATGATCTTCTGTTTCAACCCCTAGATCATTCAGCTGATTATGGTTCATATTTTTGTTAAATTTGTGTAGTGCCAGTTTCCTGGCGAATAAATGTGTGTCTTTCACCCAATCAAACTGATTATATCTTGCTGTTAGTATAAAGGATAATCCTTTTGCTAATAAGGTGTGATGTTCTTTTCTCAGTGGAATACCCGCCAAATTGATTATTTGAAAATCTATACCTTTCATTTCTGTTTGTTGTATGCTCTGCCCCTGTACTGTTGCCTTGTTGTTGGTATTCTCCTTGGGGGGAATAATCTTTCTCTAAACAAATATGCGTAATTGCTGGTTCATTCAATGTAGCTACGCTACTTCCTGTTGTTATGGGTGTTTGTTACTCTTCAGAAATATCTGATTCACTTGTTGAGCTTTATAACTGTTTAGTTTTACCCTCTTGATTTTCAGTATTATATCTTGGATTCCTTCTTTTATAATTACTTTTATATATGTTCCCTTTTTGTAGATCTGACCAATCTCTTTGGAGTTTTCTATTTTTCATTTCACTTAGTTCTTCCTTTAATTTATCAATATGGAATTAAAGTTTTTGATCAAGTGCATCAAATTCCTAATGGGTAATATATTTGTTTGTTTGGACTTTAGCGTCTTACACTAACTTTGGGCTACATTACGTGTTGTGCGTTATGAGGGGTGCGTTGCTAACTTGCAGTTTATTCTCACCGCTCACTTACCTGCAGCGCTGGTATTACGGGTTTTTATCAACCTGGCGTTAACAGGCAAGAAGTGAGTATAGAGCAAAATTGCGCTCCATACTGCACTCCAATACCAGCACTGCTTAAGTGAGCGGTGAGCTGGTTATACATGCTCATGCACAATTTCCCCATAGACATCAATGAGG
The DNA here is from genome assembly GCF_027579735.1 of Bombina bombina. Taxonomy (NCBI): domain Eukaryota; kingdom Metazoa; phylum Chordata; class Amphibia; order Anura; family Bombinatoridae; genus Bombina; species Bombina bombina. The sequence continues at coordinate 290,471,375 of NC_069502.1, read as the reverse complement.
AGAGCCGGCTGAGAAAAGTCTAACACCCACAAAAAAAGCAGCGTAAAGCTCAGTAACGCAGCCCCATTGATTCCTATGGGGAAACAAATTTTATGTTTACACCTAACAACCTAACATGAACCCCGAGTCTAAACACCTCTAACCTTACACTTATTAACCCCTAATCTGCCGCCCCTGACATCGCCGACACCTACATTATATTTATTAAAACCTAATCTGCCGCCCCGACATCACCGCCACCTACATTATACTTATGATATACTAATCTGTTGTCCCCAACATCGCCGCCACCTACATTATATTTATTAACCCCTAATCTGCCACCCCTAACATCACCGCCACCTACCTACATTTATTAACCCCTATTCTGCCGCCCCCAACGTCGCCGCCACTATATTATATTTATTAGCCCCTAATTCTAAGTCTAACCCTAACCCTAACACCCCCTAACTTGAATATAATTAAAATAAATCTAAATACAAATTCATATCATTAACTAAATAATTCCTATTAAAAACTAAATACTTACCTATAAAATAAACCCTAAGCTAGCTACAATATAACTAATAGTTACTTTGTATCTAGATTAGGGTTTCTTTTTTTTAACAGGCAAGTTTGTATTTATTTTAACTAGGTAGAATAGTTACTAAATAGTTATTAAGTTTATTTTTTAGGTTAGGGCTTTGGGCGCAATAGAGCTAAATGCCCTTTTAAGGGCAATGCCCATACAAATGCCCTTTTCAGGGCAATGGGGAGCTTAGGTTTTTTAGTTAGGCTTTTATTTGGGGGGTTGGTTGTGTGGGTGGTGGGTTTTACTGTTGGGGGGGTTGTTTGTATTTTTTTTTACAGGTAAAAGAGCTGATTTCTTTGGGGCTATTGGTAGTTTTGTTTAGGCTAGGTTTTTTTTTATTTTGGGTGGGCTTTTTTATTTTGATAGGGCTATTAGATTAGGTGTAATTAGTTTAAAGATCTTGTAATTTGTGTTTTATTTTCTGTAATTTAGTGTTTTGTTTTGTTTTGGTAATTTAGCTAATTTTATTTAATTTATTTAATTGTATTTAATATAGGGAATTTATTTAATTGTAGTGTAATGTTAGGTGTTATTGTAACTTAGGTTAGGTTTTATTTTTCATGTAAATTTGTATTTATTTTAGCTAGGAAGTTATTACATAGTTAATAACTATTAGTTATATTGTAGCTAGCTTAGGGTTTATTTTATAGGTAAGTATTTAATTTTAAATAGGAATAATTTAGGTAATGATAGTAATTTGTATTTAGATTTATTTAAATTATATTTAAGTTAGGGGGTGTTAGGGTTAATACATTTAGAATAGTGGCGGCGATGTTGGGGATGGCAGATTAGGGGTTAATAAATGTAGGTAGGAGGCGGCGATGTTGGGGGCAGCAGATTAGTGGTTAATAGGTATAATGTACGTGGCGGCGATGTCCGGAGCGGAAGATTAGGGGTTAATAAGTATAATGTAGGTGGCAGCGATGTTGGGGGCAGCAGATTAGGGGTTAATAATATTTAACTAGTGTTTGCGAGGCAGGAGTGTGGCGGTTTACGGTTTAATATGTTTACTATAGTGGCGGCGATGTGCGGAGCAGCAGATTAGGGGTTAATAATTTTCTTTTAGTGTTTGCGATGCGGGAGGGCCTCAGTTTAGGGGTTAATAGGTAGTTTATGGGTGTTAATGTACTTTTTAGAACTTTAGTTATGAGTTTTATGCTACAGCTTTGTAGCGTAAAACTCATAACTACTGACCTTAAAATGCGTTAGGAATCTTGGCAGTAGAGGCTCTACCGCTCACTTTTTGGCCTCCCAGGATAAACTCGTAATACCGGCGCTATAAAAATCCCATAGAAAAAAAGCCTTTAAAAAATTTACATAAGCTGATTTGCGGTAAGGCCAAAAAAGTGTGTGGTACACCTATGCCTGCAAGACTCATAATACCAGCGGGCGTAAAAAAGCAGCGTTAGGATCTGTTAACGCTGCTTTTTTACCTTAACGCAAAACTCGTAATCTAGCCATTTGTTATCTGATTATATTGTTTCTTTTCATAATCTAGTGTTAGTTGCATTAAATCTAGAGAGCACTTTGTTAAAATTTCTTGCCATCTTACTATTACATTTTCATCGCTGGTATGAAAAGATGGTGCTAGTTGTATACGTAACCCTCTAGGGACTAGTTTATTTTTAACATAATTTTCAAGACTGAAAATTTCCCAGAAAGATTTTACCTGTTTTTTTATAATCTTAGCAATATTTTTAAATGCCTCTTCAATATTTGTAGCTTCTGGACATATATTCCCTACATTTAGGGTGAGCATTCTCTCTGCCTCCTGCTTCCATTGGTCAAAATCAATGGTGGAGGATAAGTAACCCACCATTGTTACCTACACTTCCCACCTTATAGGATCCAAATTCAAATGTGAACTAAATCACTGTAAGTAATATATTAGATAAGGAATCCAAACAAGGATTTGGGGCTTTAAGCCCAGTGCTGAATTACACACTATTGTATCAAGTTATTTATGATGAAAAAGAAACTATTTAACAAATATACAAAATATTTAAAATTACAGCTGTGATTGCTAGAACATAGGGGGTATTTAACATCCACTATTTATATGATAATCTAGGAGTCAGCTGCTGGGTTTAAAAAGTACTGCGTGAGCTATGAAAGGTTTATCTAAGCAAACTCAGGAGCACCAGAGAACCAAGGTTCTAGCTGTTGATTGGTGGATACATATATATTGATTGTGATTGGCTCACCCATGTGTTCATTTAGTAACCATTAGGGCATTGCTGCTCCTTTAGCAAATGATACCAAGAGAATGAAACAGATTAAATAGTAGAAGTAAATTAGAAAGTTGTTTAAAATTGTATCCTCTATCGGAATCATGAATGAAAATGTTTGGTTTTTATGTCCCTTTAATACACATTACACATTTTGTCATACTTGATCCTATTATATGAATATACTGTACATTTGACCTGTGTGAGGATGTTGTTTGTAAAGTGTCCACTTATCTCCCTCCTTTGATGGAGCTTTTTAATGATTCAGTGCAGACTCTTAAAGGGACAGTATACTATAATATTTGGATCACTTAATGTGTTTACAATTCCTTATTATTTTACTATCAGCAGAGTATAATGTATGAAATTAAATATTTTCTGTTTGTCTATGAATTATTATTTTGAAGCCACAACAAAATATATTTTTCTTAGCTTGGATAGATAATCTGATCTCCTAACTTTATCCCATTGTTTGCATATACTGTACATAGTTATTTTATCTGCAATACAATCAACCTAAAACATTTTTACTTACTGTATTAACTTATATAGTGTATGCCCCACTGGAAGTGAATTGTCTTATAATGGCTGTGTTTACACAGCTTTGTCTTAAAGGGACAGTAAACACCAGAATTTTTGTTGTTTAAAAAGGTAGATAATCCCTTTATTACCCATTCCTCAATTTTGCATCACCAACACAGTTATAATAATATACTTTTTATCTCTGTGATTACCTTGTATCTAAGCCTCTGCAAACTGCCCCCTTATTTCCGTTCTTTTGACAGACTTTCATTTTTAGCCAATCATTGCTGACTCCTAGTAGCTTCACGTGCCTGAGCTCAATGTTATCTATATGAAACACATGAACTAATGCCCTCTAGTGGTGAAAAACTGTTAACATGCTTTCAGAATAGAGGCAGTCTTCAAGGTCTAAGAAATTACCACATGAACCTCCTAGATTTAGCTTTCAACTAAGAATACCAAGAGAACAAAGCAAAATTGGTAATTAAAGTAAATTGGAAAGTTGTTTAAAATTACATGCCCTATTTAAATCATGAAAGATGTTTTTGACTTTACTGTCCCTTTAAGGACAAAAACATTTTGAATAGGTGGAGATATCATTGGAGAAATAAACTATTTTAAAATAAAAATTAAGGGTAACAGGTACAGAGGATAATTGTGAGAAATTATATGTTGAAATATCTATGAGTTAACTGTCCCTTGAAATGACTCCACTAGAGTGAAAAGTCATCAATATGGCATACAATAACTAGCTCTGTCTAAATGTGAAAATAAACTTTAGCTATCATGTTTTCTTTAAAGATCATTTAATCTACCTAGGTTACCTTGCAAATAGTGATAACATAATAACTATGCTATATTTATTGTTAGAATATGTTAAACTTTATAAAAATATAACATTAGACTGTGACTATATAAATTAAACTACAATGTCACTTTAATCTAACAAGTTCACCCTACACATTCCTTAAAAGTGGCATGACCAAGGTTGTTATGTAGGCATAGCCTCGTAATTAACATTTTATGATTTGTACATCTCTAAATCACACAACTAAAAATTAGATAAAACTAAAAAAGCTGTCAAAAAGCCGCGCATCAAGTACGGGTTGATGAGCAGTGGACTGTTGTTAACTAACAGTCATCGATCTCGTTGCTATTCAGCTTTTTAACAGCTTTATTTGTATACTGTCACTAAACACTGCCACTTTACTAAACTGTTTAACCCCTATCCTGCTGCTCCCCGACCCTGCCGCAACTAAATAAAGTTATTAACCCCTAAATCGCAGCTCCCGGAGCCCACGGTAACTCGAATAAACTTATTAACCCCTATCCCGCCGCTCCCGGACCCCACCGCCACCTACATTATGTTCTTAACCCCTAATCTGCCGCCCCCTACACCGCCGCCACCTACATTATGTTATTAACCCCTATCCCGCCGCTCACGGAGCCCACTGCAACTAAATAAAGTTATTAACCCCTAAACTGCCAGCCCCCCACATCGCCATAAACTAAATTAACCTATTAACCCCTAAACCTAACAACCCGCTAACTGTACATTAAATATTAACTCATCCCTATTACATATATAATAAATATAAACTTACCTTTAGATTTAAATTAAACTATATTAAACTAATAATTAACCTACCCTAACTGTTATACTAAAATTACATTAAACTACATTAAATTAATAATTAATCTACCCTGTTATACTAAAATTACATTAAACTACAAATTAAATTAAATTAACTATATTATATATTTAAAAACCTAACCCTACTCAAATAATTTAAATCTTACAAAAAAACTAACAACTAAATTACAAAAAATAACAAACACTAAGTTACAAAAAAAAATAAACACTAAGTTACACAAAATAAAAAAGAAATTATCAAAGATTTAAACTAATTACACCTAATTACACCTAATAAAACTCCCCCAAAATAAAAAAACCCTAGCCTACAATAAACTACAAATAGCCCTTAAAAGGGCATTTTGCCGGGCATTGCCCCAAAGAAATCAGCTCTTTTACCTGTGAATAAAAAATACAAATACCCCCCAACAGTAAAACCCACCACCCACACAACGAACCCCCCCAAATAAAAACATAACTAAAAAAACCTAAGCTCCCCATTGCACTGAAAAGGACATTTGGATGGGCATTGCCCTTAATAGGGCATTTAGCTCTATTGCAGCCCAAAACCCTAATCTAAAAATAAAACCCACCCAATACACCCTTAAAAAATCCTAACACTAACCCCTGAAGATTCACTTACAGTTTTGAAGATCCGACATCCATCCTCCAAGAAGCCGGCCGAAGTCTTCATCCAAGCCCGCAGAAGTCTTCACCCAGCCAATAGGATGGAAGCTCAATCCTATTGGCTGATTGCAACAGCCAATAGGATTTTTTCAACCTTAATTCCGATTGGCTGATAGAATTCTATCAGCCAATCGGAATCTAAGGGACGCCATCTTGGATGATGTAATTTAAAGGTACCTTCATTCGGGAAGAAGACGTCGAACGAAGAGGATGCTCTGCGTCGGATGTCTTGGAGATGGAGCCACTCCACGCCGGATGGATGAAGATAGAAAATGCTGTCTGGGTGAAGACTTCTTCGGGCTTGGATAAAGACTACGGCCGCTTGGATGAAGACTTCTGCCGGCTTCTTGAAGGATGGATGTCGGATCTTCAAAACTGTAAGTGAATCTTCAGGGGTTAGTGTTAGGATTTTTTAAGGGTGTATTGGGTGGGTTTTATTTTTAGATTAGGTGTTTGGGCTGCAATAGAGCTAAATGCCCTTTTAAAGGCAATGCCCATCCAAATGCCCTTTTCAGGGCAATGGGGAGCTTAGGTTTTTTTAGTTAGGTTTTTATTTGGGGGATTTGTTGTGTGGGTGATGGGTTTTACTGTTGGTGGGGTATTTGTATTTTTTATTTACAGGTAAAAGAGCTGATTTCTTTGGGGCAATGCACCGCAAAAGGCCCTTTTAAGAGTTATTTGTAGTTTATTGTACGCTAGGTTTTTTTTATTTTGGGGGGGCTTTTTATTTTCATAGGGCCCTTAGATTAGGTGTACTTAGTTTAAATCTTTGATAATTTATTTTTTATTTTGTGTAACTTATTGTTTTTTGTTTTTGTAACTTAGTGTTTGTTATTTTTTGTAACTTTGTTGTTAATTTTTTGTAATTTAGTAATTTTCTAGTGTAGATTTAAATGATTTGAGTAGGGTTAGGTTTTTAACTATATAATATATTTAATATAATTTGTAGTTTAATGTAATTTTAGTATAACAGTTAGGGTAGGTTAATTATTAATTTAATATAGTTTAATGTAATTTAGTCTAACAGTTAGGGTAGATTAATTATTAGTTTAATATAGTTTAATGTAATTTTAGTATAACAGTTAGGGTAGGTTAATTATTAGTTTAATATAGTTTAATGTAATTTAGTCTAACAGTTAGGGTAGATTAATTATTAGTTTAATATAGTTTAATTTAAATCTAAAGGTAAGTTTAAATTTATTATAAGATAGGGATGAGTTAATATTTCATATAAAGTTAGCGGGTTGTTAGGTTCAGGGGTTAATAGTTTAATTTAGTTTATGGTGATGTGGGGGGCTGGCAGTTTAGGGGTTAATAGGTTTAGTAAGTGCTAGTGATGTGGGAGGCCAGGGGTTTAGGGGTTAATACATTTATTTAGTTGCGGTGCACTCCGGGAGCGGCGGGATAGGGGTTAATAACTTTATGTAGGTGGCGACAATGTAGGAGCAGAAGATTTGGGGTTAATAAGTATAATGTAAGTGGCAACAGTGTAGGGGCGGCAGATTAGGGGTTAATAAGTATAATGTAGGTGGCAGCAGTGTCTGGGCAGCAGATTAGGGGTTAATAAGTATAATGTAGGTGACTGCTGTGTCGGGGTGACAGATTAGGGGTTGATAAGTATAATGTAGGAGGCGGCTGTGGCGGACGGCAGATTAGGGGTTAATAAGTATAATGTAGGTGGCGGCGGTGGCGGGGCGGCAGATTAGCGGTGTTTAGACTCGGGGTACATGTTAGGGTGTTAGGTGTAAACATAACTTTTATTCTACCATAGAAATCAATGGGATATCAGGCTTTCACTGCTTTCCGACTCCCATTGATTCCTAAAAACAGAAAAGAGAAGAGGCGCTCTTTGTGCAGCAAGTTCCAATAATTGAAAACCAACCGTTTATGCTCAAAGTAATATACTCACAAACATGTATGCACATGCAGTGCAATAATAGATAGACCGAAACTTCAGAGCCATTCGGCTGACTCCTCAATGGCGACTCGGCCAAACAATGCTGACACCCAGGTGATAGTGACGAGGACCCGGTTCACCAGAAGACCTCCGAGATAGACTGCAGTAAACAGCTGAGTTAGGGATCCAAAGGCTGTTATGGATGATCACAAAACCCACAGGAGCAAGGAAGAGTAATAAAAAGTTCAGTTTAATAAAAACATTTAAAAGTTGCTTTGCAACGCGTTTCTCGGCTGACAATGCCGTTTCATCAGGCTTTACAGAAAATTCCTAATTATTCATTTGTATGAGGGACATAAATGAATGTAATATTTCCTGTCCCTTCAAAAACTAATATACCTAAATGTCAACTATGAAATGTATCCCTTTATCTGTCTAATTGATCAGAATCTTAGTCCTCTCTAGCACAAAGTAGGGGGAATGTATATTAAATAAATATCTTCAAAAGTAGGACATGTTTAAAATTGTCTTACACATTCAATATATTATGAACTATTTTCACATTATTCCTCCTATGATTCTTAATAGCATGCATTGTGCAAACACGGATGTATGGTCTTTAAAAGTTGATTCTATTAAAAATATCAGTTTATCTTCATTATGTGTCATATTCATTACTTTCCAAATAGAGGATTGTGAAATAACATCTAAAAGAAAAGAGGAAACATAAGTGTTTCCCATAGGATGTATCATGCACCTCCAGTCTTGTTCCATAGAATTATGTCCACTTACCATGTGAACATGTCTTTGTATGTTTTTCAAAGTCAGCACAGTTGAAAGACAATTCCACAGACAGGATCACATACGTATTCTTCACCTTCAGTCTGGTATTCTTCACTTTCAGTCTGTAGATGAAGTCAATCTCCCTAATGGAAAATAATGTATAAATAAAATCTCTAATAAAATGGTACATATTTCTGCATCCCTCCCCTACCTACCTATTTCCTAAAATGTTTATAGCAATTGCTTACTAAGCGTATGTAGCTGTCAGGGTTTTTTCCCTGTTTTTTGCCATGTGCTGCTGGCAGACATTTTACTCACATCTCTTGCTGACTATGGTGCATTGTGGGGGATGCTGCTCATTTCCTGCACTTCCTTTTATGGCCAGACTGGTGTGCATCATCTGTGTGAGACAGGATGCAGTCTCAGAATTGGGATGTCATCACTTATTATTTAAAGGGCCTCTGTTCAGTATGCTTTGCCTTTGTGTTGTCTCAGACCTGTTTGTGAGAGTTCCTGTGTATTACCTGGCTGTCTGACGTCCTTCCTGGTTCCTGATCCCTGGCTTGTTCCTGACTCTGCTGTTTTCCTTGTTCCTGATTCCAGCTCGTCTGACTATTCGCTTTGGCTCCTGACTCGGCTCGTCTGACTACCAGCTCTGGTTTTGACTCCTGGCTTGTTATTTGAATTGTGAACTTTTAATTATTTTTTGTTATTAATAAAGGTGTGATTATTTTTGCACTTCTCGCCTCAGTCTGATTCCTGACACCCTGACATTATGCAAAGGCTAATAATCCACTTTTACTTGCCATCATTTCCAGGGTGGATGAACAGGATCACCGCTTGGATCAATTTGCACTAGCCCTGCAAACCCTGCTTACTCGCACTGCACATTTGGGCCAAAGTGTCCCACAAGTTATGGCTGTTCCTGTTTTCGCTGCTGCACCTAGTCCTACCAGGAGCTGCACCTCTACCTCAGTGATATGGAGGTGATCCTATTAAGTGCAGAGGGTTTTTGAACCAGGTGGGCATTTACTTTGAGATGTTGCCTCAGGCGTTTCCCTCTGACAGAGCTAAGGTTGGATTTCTCATCTTGTTACTCTCTGACATAGCTCTTGCCTGGGCCAATCCCTTGTGGGAGACTAATAAACCTGTGATTTCAAATTACCATGAATTTGTGGCCTCCTTTTGAAGGGTATTTGATGTTCCAGCTTGCTCCTCCTCTGCTGTTAAACAACTCATGTCCATTCAGCAAGGTACAAGATCTGTTGCTCAGTATGCTATTGAGTTCTGCACGCTTGCCGCAGAGGTTGGTTGGAACAATGAAGCCCTTGTTGCCGCCTTCTTTCATGGGCTCTCTTATGCGATTAAAGACAAAGTTGCTGCTAGAGATTTACCAGAGGATCTCGAGGCATTGGTATCTTTTTTGATCCTAATTAACATCAGACTCAGAGAGAGGCCCTCTTTCAAGGAGCGCTTGTGAAAGCCTCCTGGTCCAGAGTCACCAGGTACTGCTGAGCCGATGCAGTTGGGATTCACGCGTCTCTCTATGGCAGAAAGGGCCTTTAGGAGGAGGAATGGGCTCTGCCTCTATTGTGGTTTACAGGGCCACCTTTTGAAGTCTTGTCCTACACAGCCGGGAAACACTCTCAAATAAAGATCCTGTCGGGGGCAGACCTTGGGTGGTTTATCCTCATCCCCGGAACCGCTTAAGGAGAAACCTTTGGTCATGGTTGTCCTTTCCTGTGTGGACTCTTCCATAGTAACCCAGGCTGTTGTTGACTCCGGTGCTGCAGGCTATTTCATTGACAGTGCTTTTGTTTCAAAGCACTCCATTCCTGTTTTGCCTCGGTCTGTTCCGCTTGCTACTGAGGCCATTGCTGGCAGGCCCCTTCAGTCCACACTCGTTACTCACCAAACTGCTCCATTGTCCATGGCTGTTGGGGCTCTCCATTTTGAAACCCTCCAGTTCCAAATGATAAACTCTCTGCATTTTCCAGTTGTTCTGGGTTATCCCTGACTGCAAAAGCACAATCCCAGTCTCGACTGGCGCAGGTCCGAAATTTTGTCGTTGTCCCCGCAATGTATTCCCACTTGTCTTTGGAAACCAGTTAAAGTCTTGTGGACTTCTCGGTATCTCAATTGCCAGAGGAGTACCGATAGTTCCTAGATGTTTTTGATAAGGTGAGTGCCAGTACGTTGCCTCCTTGCAAATCCTGTTCTCCTGCAGGGGTTGGCTTCTTCTTTGTGAAGAAAAAGGGTGGCGAGTTAAGACCATGCATCGATTATAGGGGTCTTAATCATCTATCCATTAAGAATGCTTACCCTATTACGCTCATTACAGAACTATTTGTTTTAAGGGAGCTACAGTCTTTACTAAACTTGATTTGAGAGGAGCGTACAATCTTGTTAGGATCAATGAGGGCCACAAATGGAAAACAGCGTTTAACACCAGAAGCGGGCATTATGAGTATCTTGTAATGCCCTTTGGCCTATGTAATGCTCCTGCTGTTTTCCAGGAATTTATTAATGATATCCTACGAGATATGTTGCAACAGTGTGTTGTGGTGTACTTAGACAACATCCTCATACACTCATCCACACTTGAGGCTCATCGTTCTGATGTTACACGGGTTCTTCAGAGACTACGTGAGAACGGCCTGTTTTGAAATGTGAGTTCCATCAGACTCAAGTAACCTTCCTAGGTTATGTTATCTCCATTGCAGGGTTCTCCATGGATCCTGATAAGTTATCTGCAGTACTGCAGTGGCCTCGCCAAGTTGGTCTTTGGTCTATTCAACATTTTTTGGAGTTCGCCAATTACTATAAAAAGTTTATTAAAAACTTTTCTTCCTTGGTCAAACCTATAACAGACATGACCCATAAAGAGAATGATCCATTCCATTGGTCAACTACTGCCATTAAGGTCTTTGATAGTCTTAAGACTGCCTCTGCTGCCGCTCCAGTTCTGGCTCATCCTAACCGTGTCCTGCCTTTTGTTCTTGAGGTCGATGCGTCTGAGACTGGAGTAGGTGCCTTCTTGTCTCAACGCCCTATGCCTGACGGTTCCTTGCATCCGTGTGGTTTCTTCTCTAAGAATTTGTCTCCAGCGGAGTGCAATTATGAAATTGGTGACAGGGAATTACTGGCCATAATTTTGGCACTCAAGGAATGGAGGCATCTTCTCGAGGGTACTAGCATGCCAGTGCTCATTCTTACTGACCACAAGAATTTAACTTATCTATTTGAAGCAAAACGTTTGTTGTCCGACAGGCCAGATGGGCGCTATTTTTGTCTCGGTTTAATTATGTGGTCTCCTACCTGCCTGGTAGTAAAAATGTTAGGGCTGATGCCCTCTCTTGACAATTTTCGCCTCTGTCCAAGGAGGAGTCTGTACCTACTCCTGTTATACCTCCTGGCCATATCTTAGCTACCATACGTACTAATTTGACTTCTCCCTTGGGGAGGAGATCCTGGCTGCACAAACCAATGCACCTCCTGAGAAACCTAGTGGTAAGTGTTTTGTTCCTGAGAATCTTCTAACTAAACTTTTGCACACTTACCACTATCCTAAAGCAGCAGGTCACCCAGGCAATAACCAAATGATTTGGTCTGTCACTCGACAATTCTGGTGGCCAGGTCTTCGTTCTGATGTTGCTGCGTATGTTGCCTCCTGCTCAGTTTGTGCACAGAATAAGACTCCTCAACGTCTTCCTGTGGGCCTTCTTCAACCTATTGCTAATGGTGAGCGTCCTTGGACACATCTTTCCATGGACTTCATTGTCGAGCTCCCTGTTTCCAATGGCAATACTGTTATCCTTATGGTGGTTGACCGTTTTTCTAAAATGTCACATTGCATTCCCTTGAAGAAGTTGCCTATCGCTCAGGAGCTTGCTTCAATTTTGCCCAAGAGGTCTTCCATTTACATGGATTACCCAAGGAGATAGTGTCAGATCGGGGTAGCCAGTTTGTCTCCAGATTTTGGCGTTCCTTTTGGGCTCAAATGGGGATCCAGCTATCCTTCTCCTCGGCATATCACCCTCAATCCAATGGGGCTGTGGAACGGTCTAATCAAGCTCTGGAACAGTTCCTCCACTGCTATGTCTCAGATCACCACAATAATTGGTCTGAACTGTTACCTTGGGAAGAGTTTGCTCGTAATAGTGCTATTAATGCTTCCTCCAAGTTATCCCCGATCATGGCGATTTATGGGTTTCAACCATCCTTGTTGCCTGATTCATTCATGTCTCAGGGTATTCCGGCTTTGGAGGAGCATCTCCGGCAACTCTGTTCCATGTGGGTGCAGATTCAGGATTGCCTTCATCGTTCTATGCAGCGCCAAAAGTTCCAGGCCGGTCATAGGCGTCTGCCCGCGCCTTCCTACCAGGGTGGTGAGAGAGTTTGGCTGTCCTCCCGCAACTTGAACCTTCGTGTGCCTTCCAATAAACTGGCTCCCCATTATGTTGGTCCTTTTCGAATACTCCGACGGGTCAATCCTGTGGCCTACTCTTTTGACCTTCCTCCTGCAATGTGCATCTCCAATGTTTTTCATGACTCCCTCTTGAAACCATTGGTTTGTAATCGGTTTACCACTGTGTTGCCTCTTCCCCATCCTATCTTTGTTGACAACCATGAAGACTATGAGGTCACCAGCATTATTGACTCTCGTATGTCCAGGGGCTGTGTACAGTATTTGGTTCACTGGAGGGGTTCCCTCCTCTGATGTTCATACTCCCGCCCTCCTCCATGCCTTCCATGCCCGTTTCCCCAATAAGCTTTGTGTCCTCCCGCGGGGGAGGGGTTGTTGAGGGGAGGATACTGTCAGGGTTTTTTTCCCTGTTTTGTTTGCCATGTGCTGCTGGCAGCCATTTTACTCACCTCTCTTGCTGTCTATGGTGCATTGTGGGTGATGCTGCTCATTTCCTGCACTTCCTTTTATGGCCAGACTGGTGTGCATCATCTGTGTGAGACAGGATGCAGTCTCAGAATTGTGATGTCATCACTTATTATTTAAAGGGCCTCTGTTCAGTATGCTTTGCCTTTACGTTGTCTCAGACCTGTTTGTGAGAGTTCCTGTGTATTACCTGACTGTCTGATGCCCTTCCTGGTTCCTGATCCCTGGCTTGTTCCTGACTCTGCTGTTTTCCTCGTTCCTGATTCCAGCTTGTCTGACTATTCACTTTGGCTCCTGACTCGGCTCATCTGACTACCAGACTCCTGGCTTGTTATTTGACTTGTGGACTTATTATTATTTTTTGTTATTAATAAAGGTGTGATTATTTTTGCACTTCTCATCTCAGTCTGATTCCTGGCACCCTGACAGTAGCCTCTTGTGTTCTGTTCTAACAATACATTGTGAAGCTGACTAACATACATTGTCCATACTTAACCTCCGATATAACATATATTATTTACCGTCTGAAATGGCGATTGATGATGTTATCTCTGACATTGAACCCCTCGTCCCGGAATGGCCCCTCTAGAACTGGCTCGTCCTCCTCATTTTGGAGGAGGTTTTGGAGCACCTGGATGGCCTGCAGCATCCCAGCCTGCTGAGCAATGTTATGAAGGACACTACAGGCTATAACGATCTTCACCACCTTACCAGGGCTGTATTGGAGGGCTCCTCCAGACCTGTCCAGGCATCATAACCGCATTTTGAGGATCCCAAACATCCGCTCCACTACAGCCCTGGTCCGCTTGTGCACCCGATTATAGCGCACCTTGGCCAAGGCCGGCTCATGTAACCCGAATCACCTATTAATAATGAACATGACAAAATGTCAATATTACCAATATCTTACAAATTATGATATGAAAATACATTTAAATAAAATGATACAATGCATTTGTGTATATGAAAATCGCCTAAACTAGACATTTGCGGAAGTTGTCAAATAAATGGTTAAACCACATCCTATAGCTGCACATTTAAGCTATGACCTGCTACATATCTGTTTTTTGCTAAAACTAGACATTTGCTGAAAGAAAAATAAATGGTTAAAGTGCATCCTATAGCTGCACATTTAAGCTATGACCTGCTACATATCTGTTTTTCGCTAAAACTAGACATTTGCTGAAAGAGAAATAAATGGTTAAAGCGCATCCTATAGCTGCATATTTAAGCTATGACCTGCTACATATCTGTTTTTCGCTAAAACTAGACATTTGCTGAAAGAGAAATAAATGGTTAAAGTGCATCGTATAGCTGCACATTTAAGCTATGACCTGCTACATATCTATTGTTTGCTAAAACTAGACATTTGCTGAACAAGAAGTAAATGGTTAAAGCGCATCCTATAGCTGCACATTTAAGCTATGACCTGCTACATATCTGGTTTTTGCTAAAACTAGACATTTGCTGAAAGAGAAATAAATGGTTAAAGCACATCCTATAGCTGCACATTTAAGCTATGACATGCTACATATCTGTTTTTCGCTAAAACTAGACATTTGCTGAAAGAGAAATAAATGGTTAAAGCGCATCCTATAGCTGCATATTTAAGCTATGACCTGCTACATATCTGTTTTTCGCTAAAACTAGACATTTGCTGAAAGAGAAATAAATGGTTAAAGCGCATCCTATAGCTGCACATTTAAGCTATGACCTGCTACATATCTGTTTTTTGCTAAAACTAGACATTTGCTGAAAGAGAAATACATGGTTAAAATGCATCCTATAGCTGCACATTTAAGCTATGACCTGCTACATATCTGTTTTTCGCTAAAACTAGACATTTGCTGAAAGAGAAATAAATGGTTAAAGCGCATCCTATAGCTGCACATTTAAGTTATGACCTGCTACATATCTGTTTTTCGCTAAGACTAGACATTTGCTGAAAGATAAATAAATGGTTAAAGCGAATCCTGTAGCTGCACATTTAAGCTATGACCTGCTATATAAATGTTTTTTGCTAAAACTAGACATTTGCTGAAAGAGAAATACATGATTAAAGCGCATCCTATAGCTGCACATTTAAGCTATGACCTGCTACATATCTGTTTTTCGCTAAAAGTAGACATTTGCTGAAAGAGAGAAATACATGTTTAAATCGCATCCTATAGCTGCACATTTTGCACATTACACAAACACAACTGTTTTTTGAACACTACAGTGGCAATTGTCTAATTACTTAACCATGCTGTGCACAAGTACCAACGAGCCACCCATGGGGAAACTATCTGTCCTGAAACTACGGCTACAGTGATGACTGCGGGCATCATGACTTGCCCCACCGGAATTTGCACACACCTGCATAATCTGCATACGTGCGTCGCAAACAAACTGCACGTTCAGACTAGGAAAGTGATTTCGGTAGGGGATCTCTTCTGCTGGAGCACGCAGCGCAATGTGGGTGCAATCTATTGCTCCCAAGACATTGGGCATTTGAGCTATTGCATAGAATTCACTCTTGAGTCTCCTCCAATCATCCTCATTTTGAGGGAATCCTATGTAAAGCTTACAAACTCATACCATGGTGTCCAGAAACTTGTCAAAAATCACAAAGAAGGTACCCTGAGACAACCCATGCATGTACCCCTCTGAGGAATGAAAATTTCCGGAAAGCCAGGACATGTATGCAGCATAGCATCTTGGTCATGCCGTGGATTGCAGTCCACATACGTTTACGTGGCTCCAGATGAGGTTTAAGTACTTCGTAAAGGCCCATAAGTTGCTCTCGATTTAGCCTATACTTGTCATAAACCTCAAAGTTGCTCATGTTCTCAAAGGTGGGCTTCACCCTTTTAACACGAGGACCTCTGATCAGAAGTTCCCCATGCCTCTCTTGGAGATGCCGAGCCCGCCTGATTCTGTTGTACAAAATTTTTCCAACAGCACCTACACAAGCTAACTGTGGATCATCCATATTTGCCAAGCCAAGTAGCACAAAGCCAAAAAGCAGAACAAACGCACTAGGAGTAACAAGATATGCAAAAACACAAAAGCGAATTGATACAACGTTGATCACCAGGGACGCCTTGGCCATGTTGTTTGGGGATTTATAGTGCAAAATGTCCAATGGTAACGTGTTTGTAATGATTTATTGATTGTATCCACTTGATTATATGTGAGCGGCGCGAATGCTTTCAAAGTGGGCGGTTTTTTAGGTGTTTGATTAAATTTTGTTTTCCACCAATAAATCGTAATGTGAAAGTGTAAAATGTAACATATACAGTGCATCTCTGTAATATTTGCTCATATGCGTAACAAATACTTAGTAAATGCAATGTTATAGTATAGTAATGTTATAGTAAAAACCACCTTACATGATTGAAAGTGCATACTTGTGTATAATATGTGCATAGACATGGCAGAAAATCTGATCGATCAATGTTGCTGCAATATTGTTTCAAAATGATAAAGTAACGACTGACATCTATAATATTTTATATATAAGTGATTGGCGAGATGCCAATATTTTACACGTCCCATAAAAATCACAGTAATAATGAAAATCTTCCGTCTGACATCTATAATATTCTATATATAAGTGATTGGCGAGATGTCAATTTTTAACGCGTCCCATTAAAATCTCAATAATAATGAAGATCTTCGGCTGACTTCTATAATATTCTATATATAAGTGATTGGCGAGATGTCAATATTTTACTGTCCTATTGAAATCGCAATAATAATGAAGATCTTCCAACCTCTCATCTACGTAACATAGAAACATAGAATTTGACGGTAGATAAGAACCAAAAAGTCTACCCATATTACATGTTACTTTTTCCTTAGGATAGCCTTATGCATGTCCCAGGCATTTTTAAATTCCTTTACAGTCTTTGTGTTTACCACCTCAAATGGAAGTTCATTCCATGAATCCACCACCCTTTCTGTAAAAAAATGCTTCCTTAAATTTCTCCTGAATCTGCTACCCTCTAACTTTAGATTGTGACCCCTTGTTTTGGCATTTATTTTTTTGTGAAAAATGCTTTCAGCTTCTATTTTATTAAATCCCTTCATATATTTGAAGGTTTCTATCATGTCACCTCTTTCCCTTCTATCCTCTAAACTATACATATTTAGATCATAGAGTCTTTCTTTGTACGTTTTATATTTTAGACCATGTACCATGTTAGTAGCCCTCCTTTGGACAGCTTCTAGTTTATTTATATCTTTCTGAAGATATGGTCTCCAGAACTGTATACAGTATTCCAGATTTGGTCTAACTAATGATCTGTAAAGTGGCATAAGAACCTTGCTATTTCTGCTACTAAAACCTCTTCCAATGCAACCAAGCATTTGACTGGCCTTGCTGGCTGCACTGCGGCATTGTGTACCAAATTTTAAATCATCTGAAATAATAATTCCCAAATCCCTTTCTTCTTTAATTACAGTCAGTAATGTACCATTGAGACTATAATCGGCCTTTGGGTTTTTGGATCCTATATGCATAATTTTGCTCTTGGTAACATTAAATTTCAGATCCCATTAATTTGACCAGTCCTCTAGTTTATTAATATCACAGTTCATTTGATATTTGTAATGTATCCTCATTATTGAGTCTAACTATCCCTCTGTTAGTTTTTCTCTTTTCACTGATATATCTAAAGAAGGTTTTGTCACCATTTTTTACAGATTGTGCTATTTTCTCTTCTGCATCAGCTTCAGCCTTTCTGATTAATTGCTTTGTCATCTTTTGATGGGTTCTCCATTTTTCTTTATCCTCTTCTGAGCCAGTGAGTTTGAATTTTTTATAGACTGTCTTTTTTGTCTTAACTTCATGTGCTACTTCTCTTGAAAACCATATTGGTTTTCTTTTACTTTTACAAACAAGCCTAATACAGTGTTTAGTTGCATCTAGAATAGCATTTTTAAAATATTTCCACTGTTCTTGTACTCCTGTAATCTGTGCCATCCCTTTTAGGGATTCATCTAGGTATCTGCCCATGTAAGAAAAATCAGTAGATCTAAAGTCTAACGGCTAGATTTAGAGTTCTGCGGCCAAAGGGGTGCGTTAGCTACGCTGGCTTTTTTTCCCCCGCACCTTTTAAATACCGCTGGTATTTAGAGTTCACAGAAGGGCTGTGTTAGGCTCCAAAAAGGGAGCGTAGAGCATATTTACCGCCACTGCAACTCTAAATTCCAGCGGTGCTTACGGACGCGGCCAGCTTTAAAAACGTGCTTGTGCACGATTCCCCCATAGGAAACATTGGGGCTGTTTGAGCTGAAAAAAAACCTAACACCTGCAAAAAAGCAGCGTTCAGCTCCTAACGCAGCTACATTGTTTCCTATGGGGAACACTTCCTATGTCTGCACCTAACACCCTAACATGTACCCCGAGTCTAAACACCCCTAACCTTACACTTATTAACCCCTAATCTGCCGCCCCCGCTATCGCTGACCCCTGCATATTATTATTAACCCCTAATCTGCCGCTCTGTACACCGCCGCAACCTACATTATCCCTATGTACCCCTAATCTGCTGCCCCTAACACCGCCGACCCCTAAATTATATTTATTAACCCCTAATCTGCCGCCCCCAACGTCGCCTCCACCTACCTACACTTATTAACCCCTAATCTGCAGACCGGATCTCGCCGCTACTATAATAAATGTATTAACCCCTAATCCGCCTCACTCCCGCCTCAATAACCCTATAATAAATAGTATTAACCCCTAATCTGCCCTCCCTAACATCACCGACACCTAACTTCAAGTTTTAACCCCTAATCTGCCAAACGGAGCTCACCGTTACTCTAATACATTTTTTAACCCCTAAAGCTAATTCTAACCCTAACCCTAACACCCCCCTAAATTAAATATAATTTTATTCTAACGAAATAAATTAACTCTTATTAAATAAATTATTCCTATTTAAATCTAAATACTTACCTGTAAAATAAACCCTAATATAGCTACAATATAAATTATAATTATATTGTAGCTATTTTAGAATTAATATTTATTTTACAGGCAACTTTGTATTTATTTTAACCAGGTACAATAGCTATTAAATAGTTAATAACTATTTAATAGTTACCTAGTTAAAATAATTACAAATTACCTGTAAAATAAATCCTAACCTAAGTTACAATTAAACCTAACACTACACTATCAATAAATAAATTAAATAAACTACCTATAATTATCTACAATTAAACCTAACACTACACTATCAATAAATTAATTAAATACAATACCTACAAATAAATACATTTAAATAAACTAACTAAAGTACAAAAAATAAAAAAATATTTACAAACATTAGAAAAATATTACAACAATTTTAAACTAATTACACCTACTCTAAGCCCCCTAATAAAATAACAAAGACCCCCAAAATAAAAAAATGCCCTACCCTATTCTAAAATTAAAATATAAAAGCTCTTTTACCTTACCAGCCCTGAAAAGGGCCCTTTGCGGGGCATGCCCCAAAGAATTCAGCTCTTTTACCTGTAAAAAAAAACATACAATACCCCCCCCCAACATTACAACCCACCACCCACATACCCCTAATCTAACCCAAACCCCCCTTAAATAAACCTAAAACTAAGCCCCTGAAGATCTTCCTACCTTATCTTCACCATGCCAGGTTCACCGATCGATCCAGAAGAGCCTCCGATGTCTTGATCCAAGCCCAAGCGGGGGCTGAAGAGTGACGTCCATCCTCCGGGTGAAGTCTTGATCCAAGCGGGCAGAAGAGGACATCCGGACCGGCAAACATCTTCATCCAAGCCGCATCTTCTATGTTCTTCAATCCGATGACGACCGGCTGATCTTCAAGACCTCCAGCACGGATCCATCCATCTTCACCGACGACTTCCCGACGAATGACGGTTCCTTTAAGGGACGTCATCCAAGATGGCGTCCCTCGAATTCCGATTGGCTGATAGGATTCTATCAGCCAATCGGATTGAACTTGAATCTGATTGGCTGATTCCATCAGCCAATCAGAATTTTCCTACCTTAATTCCGATTGGCTGATAGAATCCTATCAGCCAATCGGAATTCGACGGACGCCATCTTGGATGACGTCATTTAAAGGAACCGTCATTCGGCGAGTAGGCGTCGGTAGAAGAGGATGGATCCGTGTTGGCTGGAAGATGATGGCTCCGGAAGAAAGAAGATTGAAGATGCCGCTTCATAGAAGACTTCATCCCGATGATGGACTTCTTCAGCGCCCGCTTGGATCAAGACTTCAGCCCGATGATGGATTTCTTCAGCCGCCGCTTGGATCCAGACTTCAGGCGGAGGATGGACGTCACTCTTCAGCCCCCCCTTGGGCTTGGATGAAGATTTCGGAGGGTCTTCTGGACAGATCGGGACCCGGTGTGGTGAAGACAAGGTAGGGAGATCTTCAGGGGCTTAGTGTTAGGTTTATTTAAGGGGGGTTTGGGTTAGATTAGGGGTATGTGGGTGGTGGGTTGTAATGTGGGGGGGGTATTGTATGTTTTTTTTTTACAGGCAAAAGAGCTGAATTCTTTGGGGCATGCCCCGTAAAGGGCCCTTTTCAGGGCTGGTAAGGTAAAAGAGCTTTTCTATTTTAATTTTAGAATAGGGTAGGGCATTTTTTTATTTTGGGGGTCTTTGTAGGTAGGTGGCGGTGACGTTGGGGGCGGCAGATTAGGGGTTAATAAATATAATATAGGGGTCGGCGGTGTTAGGGGTAGCAGATTAGGGGTTCATAGGGATAACGTAGGTGGCAGCGGTGTGCGGTCGGCAGATTAGGGGTTAAAAAATTTTAATAGAGTGGCGGCGATGTGGGGGGACCTCGGTTTAGGGGTACATAGGTAGTTTATGGGTGTTAGTGTACTTTAGAGCCCAGTAGTTAAGAGCTTTATAAACCGGCTTTAGCCCAGAAAGCTCTTAACTACTGACTTTTTTCTGCGGCTGGAGTTTTGTCGTTAGATTTCTAACGCTCACTTCAGCCACGACTCTAAATACTGGCGTTAGAAAGATCCCATTGAAAAGATAGGATACGCAAATGGCGTAGGGGGATCTGCGGTATGGAAAAGTCGCGGCTGCAAAGTGAGCATTAGACCCTTTCATGACTGACTCTAAATACCAGCGGGCGGTAAAAACCAGCGTTAGGAGCCTCTAACGCTGGTTTTGACGGCTACCGCCCAACTCTAAATCTAGGCCTAAGACTTTTGTTTTACTATGGTTGCTCAGTACCTTGGCCTGAATATTAAACCATACAGACTGATGATCACTAGAGCCTAAGTTCTCACCCACAGACACCTCAGTTACTATATCACTGTTTGTAAGTACTAAATCTAATATAGTTCCTTTATGTGTTGGTTCTTTTACTAGTTGCTCAAGAGATTCCCCTTGTAAAGATTCCAGGATATATTTACTTCTAGTTCATTTGGCTACAGGTACTTCCCAGTCTACATCAGGCATATTAAAGTCCCCCACTACAATAACATTGCCCTTCATTGTAATTTGGCTATTTCATCAATTAATAAATTGTCTGATGCTTCATCCTGTAATGGTGTTCTATATACTACTTCTATTCTAAACACCTGTTTCCCTTCAGTTTCTATAGTTACCCAAACACTTTCTACATTGTCATTTTTTTCTACAATTTCAGTTACTTTCATATTGTCTTTCACGTACAGAGCAACTCCGCCCCCTTTTTTTCCTTCTCTATTTTTTTTAAACAAGATGTAACCAGGTATGACTGTTTCCCTGTCGTGAGAGTCATTGTACCATGTCATTGTTATAGCTACTAAATCAAATTTATCTTGAATCATTATTGCAGTAAGTGCAGGTAATTTAATTACTAAACTACGAGCATTTGTGAACATTGCACGTAGAATATTTCTAGAATTCTCAAATCCTTTTGTATGGTCAATAGAACCCCTGCCTACATTATTCAAAGTCTTATTCCTAAAAGCAATGTTTTTTTTCTTAAATAAACAAGAATCTAAAATTTGGTTGACTGTCTTTGCTTGCTCTGATGAACAGATGGGTATATTAACTCTGTCCCCCTTCATTAGTTTAAATTGCTACTAATAAAGTCTTTAAATTCTTTACTCAATACCCCTGTCCCTTTAATATCCAGATGCAAACCATCCTTCTTATACAAGCTGCTATCAAGCCAGACAGGGCTTTGATGGCTAACAAAACCATATCTTCTCTCCCTACACCACCTCTCTAACCAAGAGTTAAATTCTATAATACGCTGCATTCTTCCTTCTTCCTGTCCATACACAGGTAAAACAGCAGAAAAGGACACAGATGCAGCCACATGATCTAAACAACTTCCTAGTTAAAAAAAAATCCCTTTGCACAGCAAAAACATAATTTCTAGCCAGATCATTAGTACCTAGGTGAACAATAACATCTAACTCAAGGTCTTTTCTAGCTGCCTTAACAATTATTAATTTAAATCTCTGTGAGAGTATATGTAATATTGTAATATTGAGTGAGAAACTGATGAAAGGGGCGGTACAGTCCTGATGCTGTAATCTGTATGGTTGAAGCTTTGAATGATGTCATCATATTAGCAACATGCCTGTCTAGTTTGCAAATCTACATTGTGTTGTTGTATTTTTCAACATTCTTATTGTGTGCTGATTAAAAATTTAATTGTGTACTTTGTTGTTGTGTGATGTTTGTTATGTACATCTATGTATGTATTGTGATTCTCTCCCACCTGTTCATTTATATAAAGCAGTATAGCATTGTTGTTCCTTAAAAAAACCAACAACTCTATTTTCTAATGATATCTTAATATTCTACAGATTTTCTTAATGTTATATTATGTTTAAATCGTGATGTTAAAGGGACAGTAACGCCATAGTTTCTCTGTCCTGATTGAGAGAGAGAATCCAATGTTAACCAACCTTCCAATGTACTTGTATGATGTAAATATGTTAATTGTTTCAATATCGTTTGTTGAGTAAAGAGCAATGCACATGTATGAGGCAATGACAAAAGGCATGTATGTGCAGCCGTCAATCATCATCTGGTGAGCCTATCTAGATATGCTGTTCAACCAAGCATATGACTTGAATAACTGAAATGCTATAATAGACGTAAATGAAAGAAGTGTTTAAAATGGCCTACTGTTTGTGAATAATGAAATGTAAAAAAGTATTTTTTTGGTCCGTTTAAATATGATTTAATTATTGAAACCGATTTCGTATTGTTGATAATAGAATTGATGGTGATTTATAGTTGATGTAATGTAATTTCGTAAAATATTTTGATGTTGTAGTGATGTTCACACAAGTAAAACCCATGACTCCAGTGTGAAATAGTCTAATTCTTGATCTATTTGTAATAGCGAGACCAACACAAGAATGAATGAATTAGCACCACAATCCTAACTCTGCTATTACGAGTTTTAAAGGAGAAAACTCTCTCTTGCATTAGGGAAATCTGCACGAGCACGTATTCCCCATAGAAGTCAATGGAGGCCAGAAATGTCCTTTAATAAAACTTCCAAAACTTGTGTTGAGCGTAAAGTAAGTGATGTCATGTCCTTCTGTGAAAAAGTAGCTAAATCTTGTTAATTTTTGTGTATGTAATGTGCTGTATATTGTTTGTATGTATCTAATTCTGTATGTATGTGATGATATTTGTACGTAGATGTAGCTAAATGAGTGTATGTTCACGTATGTCTATGTAAGTCAACGTGAAACTTTTTTTATGCCTTTTTTTTCTAACACCCGAAATCTCGTATCTTTTATCCATTATATTTTTTTTTCTAAATACATTCTGAAAAAAATAAAAATTGCTGAGTGTTTGTGTGAGTGTTAGTGTACTTTGTCTAATATTTTGAAGCGATTTCTGAATGTTTTTGTTAACGATAACGATCTATCAATAACTACTGGTCTGGGATTCTGAATTTAAGCATAGATGATGATTTTCGTGGTGCTGCATAAAGTGGCAAAAGCAGTGTTAGGGAAATGAGGCGTTATGGCCCGTAATGATGCTATTTGAGGCATAGCGCAAAACTCGTAATCTAGCTGATAGCGAACAAAAGCACCTGTTCAGCTCCTATGTTTCCACTACATGCACCTGAATGAATGAATAAGTTAGTAAGTAAGCAACAAGGTCTACGCATTTTGGCGGCATTACCTGTCTTTATCAAGAAGCTTACTGACTGAAATATAGCTCCTTTTATAGGGTGTTGTCTCTTCAGAAGGTATTTAATTGGTGGATCACTGGCTATTGAAAGAAATAGTTAAAATAATTACAAAATTACCTGTAAAACAAATCCTAACCTAAGTTACAATTAAACCTAAAACTACACTATCATTAAATTAATTAAATAAATTAGCTACCAATACTCACAAATACAATTAAATAAACTAAACTAAATTACAAAAAAAACCCACTAAATTACAGAAAATAAAAAATATTACAAGAATTTTAAACTAATTCCACCTAATCTAAGCCCCCTAATAAAAAAAATAAAAATAATAATAATAAAAGTCCCTACCCTATTCTACATTACAAAGTAATCAGCTCTTTTACCAGCCCTTAAAAGGGCTTTTTGCGGGGCATGCCCCAAAGTAATCAGCTCTTTTGCCTGTAAAAAAAAAATACAACCCCCCAACATTAAAACCCACCACCCACATACCCCTACTCTAACCCACCCAACTCCCCTTAAATAAACCTAACACTACCCCCCTGAAGATCTCCCTACCTTGAGTCATCTTCACCCAGCCGGGCCGAAGTCTTCATCCGATGGGGCAGAAGAGGACATCCAGACCGGCAGAAGTCTTCATCCGATGGGGCAGAAGAGGACATCCAGACCGGCAGAAGTCTTCATCCTATCCAGGCAGAAGAGGACATCTGGATCAGCAGACATCTTCATCCAAGTGGCATCTTCTATCTTCATCCATGCGGAGCGGAGCCATCTTCTTCCCAGCCGACGCGGATCCATCCTGTTCAACCGACGCCTACTCGCCGAATGAAGGTTCCTTTAAATGACGTCATCCAAGATGGCGTCCCTCGAATTCCGATTGGCTGATAGGATTCTATCAGCCAATTGCAATTAAGGTGGGAAAAATCTGATTGGCTGACTCAATCAGCCAATCAGATTGAAGTTCAATCTGATTGGCTGATCCAATCAGCCAATCAGATTGAGCTTGCATTCTATTGGCTGTTCCAATCAGCCAATCGGAATTCGAAGTACGCCATCTTGGATGATGTCATTTAAAGGAACCTTCATTCGGCGAGTAGGCATCGGTTGAAGAGGATGGATCTGCGTTGGCTGGGAAGAAGATGGCTCCTCTCCGCATTGATGAAGATAGAAGATGCCGCTTGGATGAAGATGTCTGCCGGTCTGGATGTCCTCTTCTGCCCGGATAGGATGAAGACTTCTGCCGGTCTGGATGTCCTCTTCTGCCCCATCGGATGAAGACTTCTGCTGGTCTGGATGTCCTCTTCTGCCCCATCGGATGAAGACTTCTGCCGATCTGGATGTCCTCTTCTGCCCCATCGGATGAAGACTTCAGCCCAACTGGGTGAAGATGACTAAAGGTAAGGAGATCTTCAGGGGGGTAGTGTTAGGTTTATTAAAGGGGGGTTTGGGTGGGTTAGAGTAGGGGTATGTGGGTGGTGGGTTTTAATGTTGGGGGGGTTGTATTTTTTTTTACAGGCAAAAGAGCTGATTACTTTGGGGCATGCCCTGCAAAAAGCCATTTTAAGGGCTGGTAAAAGAGCTGATTACTTTGTAATGTAGAATAGGGTAGGGACTTTTATTATTTTGTTTTTTTTTATTTTATTAGGGGGCTTCCTACGTCTGCACCTAACACTCTAACATGTACCCCGAGTCTAAACACCCCTAACCTTACACTTATTAACCCCTATTCTGCCGCTCCGTTAACCGCCGCTATCTACATTATCCCTATGTACCCCTAATCTGCTGCCCCTAACACCGCCGACCCCTATATTATATTTATTAACCCCTAATCTGCCCCCCACAACGTCGCCGCCAGCTACCTACAATAATTAACTCCTAATCTGCCGACCGCACCTCACCGCTACTATAAAAAAGTTATTAACCCCTAATCCGCCTCACTCCCGCCTCAATAACCCTATAATAAATAGTATTAACCCCTAATCTGCCCTCCCTAACATCGCCGACACCTAACTTCAATTATTAACCCCTAATCTGCCGACCGAATCTCGCCGCTACTGTAATAAATGGATTAACCCCTAAAGCTAAGTCTAACCCTAACACTAACACCCCCCTAAATTAAATATAATTTTTATCTAACGAAATAAATTAACTCTTATTAAATAAATAATTCCTATTTAAAGCTAAATACTTACCTGTAAAATAAACCCTAATATAGCTACAATATAAATTATAATTATATTATAGCTATTTTAGGATTAATATTTATTTTACAGGCAACTTTGTATTTATTTTAACCAAGTACAATAGCTATTAAATAGTTAAGAACTATTTAATAGCTAAAATAGTTAAAATAATTACAAAATTACCTGTAAAATAAATCCTAACCTAAGTTACAATTAAACCTAACACTACACTATCAATAAATTAATTAAATACAATACCTACAATTATCTACAATTAAACCTAACACTACACTATCAATAAATTATTAAATACAATATCTACAAATAAATACAATGAAATAAACTAACTAAAGTACAAAAAATAAAAAAGAACTAAGTTACAAAAAATAAAAAAATATTTACAAACATTAGAAAAATATTACAACAATTTTAAACTAATTACACCTACTCTAAGCCCCCTAATAAAATAACAAAGCCCCCCAAAATAAAAAAATGCCCTACCCTATTCTAAATTAAAAAAGTTCAAAGCTCTTTTACCTTACCAGCCCTGAAAAGGGCCCTTTGCGGGGCATGCCCCAAAGAATTCAGCTCTTTTGCCTGGAAAAAAAACACATACAATACCCCCCCAACATTACAACCCACCACCCACATACCCCTAATCTAACCCAAACCCCCCTTAAATAAACCTAACACTAAGCCCCTGAAGATCTCCCTACCTTGTCTTCACCTCACCGGGTCCCGATCTGTCCAGAAGAGCCTCCGATGTCTTGATCCAAGCCCAAGCGGGGGGCTGAAGAGTGACGTCCATCCTCGGGCTGAAGTCTGGATCCAAGCGGCGGCTGAAGAAATCCATCATCGGGCTGAAGTCGGAAGTCCATCATCGGGATGAAGTCTTCTATCAAGCAGCATCTTCAATCTTCTTTCTTCCAGAGCGGAGCAGAGCCATCTTCTTCCCAGCCAACGCAGATCCATCCTCTTCTAACGACGCCTACTCGCCGAATGACGGTTCCTTTAAATGACGTCATCCAAGATGGCGTCCCTCGAATTTCGATTGGCTGATAGGATTCTATCAGCCAATCGGAATTAAGGTAGGAATATTCTGATTGGCTGATGGAATCGGCCAATCAGATTCAAGTTCAATCCTATTGGCTGATCCAATCAGCCAATCAGATTGAGCTCGCATTCTATTGGCTGATCGGAACAGCCAATAGAATGCAAGCTCAATCTGATTGGCTGATTGGATCAGCCAATCGGATTGAACAGAATATTCCTACCTTAATTCCGATTGGCTGATAGAATCCTATCAGCCAATCGGAATTCGAGGGACACATCTTGGATGACGTCATTTAAAGGAACCGTCATTCGGCGAGTAGGCGTCGTTAGAAGAGGATGGATCCGCGTCGGCTGGGAAGAAGATGGCTCCGCTCCGGAAGAAAGAAGATTGAAGATGCTGCTTGATAGAAGACTTCATCCCGATGATGGACTTCCGACTTCAGCCCGATGATGGATTTCTTCAGCCGCCGCTTGGATCCAGACTTCAGCCCGAGGATGGACGTCACTCTTCAGCCCCCCGCTTGGGCTTGGATCAAGACATCGGAGGCTCTTCTGGACAGATCGGGACCCAGTGAGGTGAAGACAAGGTAGGGAGATCTTCAGGGGCTTAGTGTTTGGTTTATTTAAGGGGGGTTTGGGTTAGATTAGGGGTATGTGGGTGGTGGGTTGTAATGTTGGGGGGGTATTGTATGTGTTTTTTTTCCAGGCAAAAGAGCTGAATTCTTTGGGGCATGCCCCGCAAAGGGCCCTTTTCAGGGCTGGTAAGGTAAAAGAGCTTTGAACTTTTTTAATTTAGAATAGGGTAGGGCATTTTTTTATTTTGGGGGGCTTTGTTATTTTATTAGGGGGCTTAGAGTAGGTGTAATTAGTTTAAAATTGTTGTAATATTTTTCTAATGTTTGTAAATATTTTTTTATTTTTTGTAACTTAGTTCTTTTTTATTTTTTGTACTTTAGTTAGTTTATTTAATTGAATTTATTTGTAGGTATTTTATTTAATTAATTTATTGATAGTGTAGTGTTAGGTTTAATTGTAGATAATTGTAGGTATTTTATTTAATTAATTTATTGATAGTGTAGTGTTAGGTTTAATTGTAGATAATTGTAGGTATTTTATTTAATTAATTTATTGATAGTGTAGTGTTAGGTTTAATTGTAACTTAGGTTAGAATTTATTTTACATTTAATTTTGTAATTATTTTAACTAGGTAACTATTAAATAGTTATTAACTATTTAATAGCTATTGTACCTGGTTAAAATAAATACAAAGTTGCCTGTAAAATAAATATTAATCCTAAAATAGCTACAATATAATTATTATTTATATTGTAGCTATATTAGGGTTTATTTTACAGGTAAGTATTTAGATTTAAATAGTAATAATTTATTTAATAAGAGTTAATTTTTTTCGTTAGATTTAAATTATATTTAACTTAGGGGGGTGTTAGGGTTAGGGTTAGAATTAGCTTTAGGGGTTAAAAAATTTATTAGAGTAGCGGTGAGCTCCGATCGGCAGATTAGGGGTTAATACTTGAAGTTAGGTGTTGGCGATGTTAGGGAGGGCAGATTAGGGGTTAATACTATTTATTATAGGGTTATTGAGGCGGGAGTGAGGCGGATTAGGGGTTAATAACTTTATTATAATAGCGGCGCGGTCCGGTCGGCAGATTAGGGGTTAATAAGTGTTGGTAGGTAGCGGCGACGTTGGGGGCGGCATATTAGGGGTTAATAAATATAATATAGGGGTCGGCGGTGTTAGGGGCAGCAGATTAGGGGTTCATAGGGATAACGTAGGTGGCAGCGGTGTGCGGTCGGCAGATTAGGGGTTAAAAATTTTTAATAGAGTGGCGGCGATGTGGGGGACCTCGGTTTAGGGGTACATAGGTAGTTTATGGGTGTTAGTGTACTTTAGAGCACAGTAGTTAAGAGCTTTATAAACCGGCGTTAGCCCAGAAAGCTCTTAACAACTGACTTTTTTCTGCGGCTGGAGTTTTGTCGTTAGATTTCTAACGCTCACTTCAGCCACCACTCTAAATACTGGCGTTAGAAAGATCCCATTGAAAAGATAGGATACGCAATTGACGTAAGGGGATCTGCGGTATGGAAAAGTCGCGGCTGGAAAGTAAGCTGACTGACTCCAAATACCAGAGGGCGGTAAAAACCAGCGTTAGGAGCCTCTAACGCTGGTTTTGACGGCTACCGCCCAACTCTAAATCTAGCCATCCCTCGAATTCCGATTGGCTGATAGGATTCTATCAGCCAATCGGAATTAAGGTAGGAATATTTGCCTTTATTTAATTGTATTTAATTGTAGGTATTGGTAGCTAATTGTTAGGTTTAATTGTAACTTAGGTTAGGATTTATTTTACAAGTCATTTTGTAATTATTTTAACTAGGTAGCTATTAAATAGTTAATAACTATTTAATAGCTATTGTACCGAGTTAAAATAAATACAAATTTGCCTGTAAAATAAATATAAATCCTAAAATAGCTACAATATAATTATTTGTTATATTGTAGCTATATTAGGGTTTATTTTACAGGTAAGTATTTTGTTTTAAATAGGAATACTTTAGTTAATAAGAGTTAATTTATTTTGTTAGATTAAAATTATTAAATTTAATTTAGGGGGGTGTTAGGGTTAGGGTTAGACTTTAGGGGTTAATACATTTATTATAGTAGCGGCGAGGTCCGGTCGGCAGATTAGGGGTTAATACTTGAAGTTAGGTGGAGGCAACATTGGGAGGGGGCAAATTAGGGGTTAATAAATATTATGTAGGTGTCGGCGATGTTGGGGGCAGCAGATTAGGGGTTCATAGGGATAATGTAGGTGGCGACATTGTCTAGAGCGGCAAATTAGGGGTTAATTGTATAATGCAGGTGTCAGCGATAGCGGGGTCGGCAGATTAGGGGTTAATAAGTGTAAGGTTAGGGGTGTTTAGACTCGGGGTTCATGTTAGGGTGTGAGGTGCCGACTTAGAAAGTGTTTCCCGATAGGAAACAATGGGGCTGCGTTGGGAGCTTAACACTGCTTTTTTGCAGGTGATAGGTTTTTTTTCAGCCCAAACTGCCCCATTGTTTCCTATAGGGGAATCGTGCATGAGCACGTTTTGCAAGCTTACCGCTATCGTAAGCAACGCTGGTATTGAGAGTTAAAGTGGCGGTAAATTCAGCTCAACGCTCCCTTTTTGGAGCCTAACGCAGCCCTTCAGACATCTCTAAATACCAGCGTTGTTTGGAAGCATCGGTAGGAAAAAAAGCTGCATTAGCTACGCAGGTCTTTACCGACAAAACTCTAAATCTAGCCGTTTGTGTTTTACAAGTGTTCATTTTTAGCTTAAATTCCTTTTGTGGCACTCCATATAGTCCTACTCCTACTAGCATTTGTTTTTGGTACTTTTATATCTTGGATTATCTAGTGAGCTGGACTTTAGCTATAACCCACAGGAATAGCTAATTGTGGTGCTCACCTCCACTACAGGTCTGTGGTCCCCACCTCTGAAACAAAGTTTCCATCTACAAACCCAAAGATTGGACACAGTCTAAGTCTGTGAATAAGCCACTCTGGTTGGCTATATCCAAGTCACTTGACCAGAAGTCACTAGAAGACGGAGCACTCAATCTGAGCTGCATTTTCCATCGGTACAAGAGGTTAAGGTACTTTTCTCTCTTCGCTGTGCACAGCAGAAAAAAACTCTTACTCCACACTAACGTTGCTTATCTCCTATCCTACATGCTTTTTCAGCATTCTTCTTGATCCATATTATATGTGTTGTATATCCAGTGCAAGACACCCCAAAGTTGCTGGACTTTTATTTGCTGGACTTTTAACCACTGGGATTTAGTTTGTATGTCTGTTTTTTACCAGCTCTTTCTAGTTTGTTACTGTGTAAACTAACGCCTTGCCAATATTGCCTTTAATCATATTATTCATATGTTCTTAACTACACTTACAACTACACTTACAGCTTGAGATATGACTTTTATGTCTATTACGTTTATGTTTTAGCGGTTAATAGTGTATGTTTTTTAGCTTAATAGACTGATGCCGGCATATTTTTACATTGGAATTTGGATTTTGAAGTAGTCTACTACTTTAGACTGTTTTCGTTACTGTGTTTTCTATATACACTCCTGTATTTTGACAGTTCCACTCTTTTTTGTCCTTTTATTATAATCAGCTCTTTATATAGGAGCGCTTTTCCCTACTCCCAATGTAAAAGAAGTTTGGTCCAATATTATCTGGAGATTACATTGGAGAGGAGTAGAGCAGAGAAGCAGAGGACAGGCTACAGTTGCAGGAAAAGGTTAAATCAGGTGGCTAAGAAAGCGGTATTGAAGATAGGAGGGTTAATTTTAGAGCATCCATTGATTACAGCAAGGAAGGAGGCGCTCTACATAATGGATGGGGTACACTTGACCAATCAAGGAAACGACCAGTTCTTGGCAGACATCAGGTACATCCTAAAAGGTCTGGTAGAGGTAAGAGCAAGGGGGAAGTAAGCAAGGTTACGGTTTATGTAAGTTGTAGGTGGCAGAAAAGAGGACCCTCTTTTGTGCGGCAGTGAAATTTGGGGACTGGCACATAGGTGTGGCGGTGTAGGGTGGGTAAGATCCTGTGGCATACCTTGACCTGCAATAGTGGTCTTTGGTCAAACTGGTATTGGGTCCTGCTATGCCGCTAGTTCTCCCTGGGCTTCGTCGTCATGCCACAGGGAGGTGTTCCCTCCACTGAAACATGGCTCCCAAGTTCATGTGTTAATGCTGGTGCATTTATTTGAAATATGGAAATATGGAAATTTATGGAAATTTGATTTATGATGATATTGGGTCACTCTATTCATTTTCAATTACTTAAAAGCATGGCCTTTCCAAAATTTTAAATGCCAAGAACTGTGTCTGTGTCTTTATTTGGGAAGGTTGGGGTTTTATGGTTTGAACAAGGTTGTAATAGTAACAGTTGGTTGGGCTTTTTCTTTTAAAAGGTTTTTTATATATTTCCTGGATTCAAACTCTAGGGGCTCCGGACCTTTCTGTTACTGACATGCAGATACCCTTTGAGTACTACACAATCAATTTATTTTTAAGATACAGTAATTTACTAAAAACAGTGTTTTGCTCAAACATTCTTACATTGTCAGCAGTCCCATTTTTAGCACCTGAATGGTGTTGTACTTTAACATCCTATATAATAAAAGGCCAGGTATCTTTGTCAGATGCAGTCATGCACAGTAGAGAAAAACATTCCTGGCCTTCAGTGACAGAGTGTGCATGAGGCAAAACAGCTGTGATCTACACTTTAGATGAAGAGACACATTGTGCGAGGCGGCCGCGAGACAAAACAGCTGTGATCCATACATTAGTTGAAGAGATAGAGGCAAAATAGCCCGCCATTAGGAGCAGAGAGGGTGGACAGAAGCTGCCATAGTGGGGGGAATGGCCGACAGAAGCGCTGTGATGGTGGAGTAGCTGGGATTGGATGGATGGGGCAAGGGGCTTTGCCAAGTGGGAACACAATGATGGGGCGTGACAAGGTGGGCATGGCCAGTGGAAGTGGGTGTGGCCGTGAGAGAGCGCAAAGGAAGGGGGAGAGAGAAAGCAAAAGAGAGGGGGTGAAAGATAAAAATAGAGAGGGGGAGATAGAGCAAAAGAGAGGGGAGAGAGAGCAAAAGAAAGGGGGAGAGGGAGCAAAATAAAGGGGGAGATAGAGCAAAAGAGAGGAGTTAGAGAGAGAGGAAAAGAGAGTGGGAGAGCAAAAGAGAGGGGGGAGAGAGACAGAACAAAAGAGAGGAGGGAGGGAGAGCAAAAGAGAGGGGGGAGAGAGCAAAAGAGAGGGGGGAGAGCAAGTGAGGGGGAAGAGAGAGCAAAAGAGAGGGGGGGAGAGGGGAGAGGGAGAGAGCCAGAGAGGGGGAAGAGAGATCCAATCAGCGAATCAGATTGAGCTTGCATTCTATTGGCTGTTCCAATCAGCCAATCGGAATTCGAGGTACGCCATCTTGGATGATGTCATTTAAAGGAACCTTCATTCGGCGAGTAGGCATCGGTTGAAGAGGATGGATCCGCTTTGGCTGGGAAGAAGATGGCTCCTCTCCGCATTGATGAAGATAGAAGATGCCGCTTGGATGAAGATGTCTGCCGGTCTGGATGTCCTCTTCTGCCCGGATAGGATGAAGACTTCTGCCGGTCTGGATGTCCTCTTCTGCCCCATCGGATGAAGACTTCTGCTGGTCTGGATGTCCTCTTCTGCCCCATCGGATGAAGACTTCTGCCGATCTGGATGTTCTCTTCTGCCCCATCGGATGAAGACTTCGGCCCGACTGGGTGAAGATGACTCAAGGTAGGGAGATCTTCAGGGGGGTAGTGTTAGGTTTATTAAAGGGGGGTTTGGGTGGGTTAGAGTAGGGGTATGTGGGTGGTGGGTTTTAATGTTGGGGGGGTTGTATTTTTTTTTACAGGCAAAAGAGCTGATTACTTTGGGGCATGCCCTGCAAAAAGCCCTTTTAAGGGCTGGTAAAAGAGCTGATTACTTTGTAATGTAGAATAGGGTAGGGACTTTTATTATTTTGTTTTTTTTTATTTTATTAGGGGGCTTCCTACGTCTGCACCTAACACTCTAACATGTACCCCGAGTCTAAACAACCCTAACCTTACACTTATTAACCCCTATTCTGCCGCTCCGTAAACCGCCGCTACCTACATTATCCCTATGTACCCCTAATCTGCTGCCCCTAACACCGCCGACCCCTATATTATATTTATTAACCCCTAATCTGCCCCCCACAACGTCGCTGCCAGCTACCTACAATAATTAACCCCTAATCTGCCGACCGCACCTCACCGCTACTATAAAAAAGTTATTAACCCCTAATCCGCCTCACTCCCGCCTCAATAACCCTATAATAAATACTATTAACTCCTAATCTGCCCTCCCTAACATCGCCGACACCTAACTTCAATTATTAACCCCTAATCTGCCGACCGAATCTCGCCGCTACTGTAATAAATGGATTAACCCCTAAAGCTAAGTCTAACCCTAACACTAACACCCCCCTAAATTAAATATAATTTTTATCTAACGAAATAAATTAACTCTTATTAAATAAATTATTCCTATTTAAAGCTAAATACTTACCTGTAAAATAAACCCTAATATAGCTACAATATAAATTATAATTATATTATAGCTATTTTAGGATTAATATTTATTTTACAGGCAACTTTGTATTTATTTTAACCAGGTACAATAGCTATTAAATAGTTAAGAACTATTTAATAGCTAAAATAGTTAAAATAATTACAAAATTACCTGTAAAATAAATACTAACCTAAGTTACAATTAAACCTAACACTACACTATCAATAAATTGATTAAATACAATACCTACAATTATCTACAATTAAACCTAACACTACACTATCAATAAATTAATTAAATACAATATCTACAAATAAATACAATGAAATAAACTAACTAAAGCACTAAAAATAAAAAAATATTTACAAACATTAGAAAAATATTACAACAATTTTAAACTAATTACACCTACTCTAAGCCCCCTAATAAAATAACAAAGCCCCCCAAAATAAAAAAATGCCCTACCCTATTCTAAATTAAAAAAGTTCAAAGCTCTTTTACCTTACCAGCCCTGAAAAGGGCCCTTTGCGGGGCATGCCCCAAAGAATTCAGCTCTTTTGCCTGGAAAAAAACACATACAATACCCCCCCAACATTACAACCCACCACCCACATACCCCTAATCTAACCCAAACCCCCCTTAAATAAACCTAACACTAAGCCCCTGAAGATCTCCCTACCTTGTCTTCACTTCACCGGGTCCCGATCTGTCCAGAAGAGCCTCCGATGTCTTGATCCAAGCCCAAGCTGGGGGCTGAAGAGTGACGTCCATCCTCGGGCTGAAGTTTGGATCCAAGCGGCGGCTGAAGAAATCCATCATCGGGCTGAAGTCGGAAGTCCATCATCGGGATGAAGTCTTCTATCAAGCAGCATCTTCAATCTTCTTTCTTCCGGAGCGGAGCAGAGCCATCTTCTTCCCAGCCAACGCAGATCCATCCTCTTCTAACGACGCCTACTCGCCGAATGACGGTTCCTTTAAATGATGTCATCCAAGATGGCGTCCCTCGAATTCCGATTGGCTGATAGGATTCTATCAGCCAATCGGAATTAAGGTAGGAATATTCTGATTGGCTGATGGAATCAGCCAATCAGATTCAAGTTCAATCCTATTGGCTTATCCAATCAGCCAATCAGATTTAGCTCGCATTCTATTGGCTGATCGGAACAGCCAATAGAATGCGAGCTCAATCTGATTGGCTGATTGGATCAGCCAATCGGATTGAACTTGAATCTGATTGGCTGATTCCATCAGCCAATCAGAATATTCCTACCTTAATTCCGATTGGCTGATAGAATCCTATCAGCCAATTGGAATTCGAGGGACACCATCTTGGATGACGTCATTTAAAGGAACCGTCATTCGGCGAGTAGGCGTCGTTAGAAGAGGATGGATCCGCGTCGGCTGGGAAGAAGATGGCTCCGCTCCGGAAGAAAGAAGATTGAAGATGCTGCTTGATAGAAGACTTCATCCCGATGATGGACTTCCGATTTCAGCCCGATGATTGATTTCTTCAGCCGCCGCTTGGATCCAGACTTCAGACCGAGGATGGACGTCACTCTTCAGCCCCCCGCTTGGGCTTGGATCAAGACATCGGAGGCTCTTCTGGACAGATCGGGACCCGGTGAGGTGAAGACAAGGTAGGGAGATCTTCAGGGGCATAGTGTTAGGTTTATTTAAGGGGGGTTTTGGTTAGATTAGGGGTATGTGGGTGGTGGGTTGTAATGTTGGGGGGGTATTGTATGTGTTTTTTTTTTCCAGGCAAAAGAGCTGAATTCTTTGGGGCATGCCCCGCAAAGGGCCCTTTTCAGGGCTGGTAAGGTAAAAGAGCTTTGAACTTTTTTAATTTAGAATAGGGTAGGGCATTTTTTTATTTTGGGGGGCTTTGTTATTTTATTAGGGGGCTTAGAGTAGGTGTAATTAGTTTAAAATTGTTGTAATATTTTTCTAATGTTTGTAAATATTTTTTTATTTTTTGTAACTTAGTTCTTTTTTATTTTTTGTACTTTAGTTAGTTTATTTCATTGTATTTATTTGTAGGTATTTTATTTAATTAATTTATTGATAGTGTAGTGTTAGGTTTAATTGTAGATAATTGTAGGTATTTTATTTAATTAATTTATTGATAGTGTAGTGTTAGGTTTAATTGTAGATAATTGTAGGTATTTTATTTAATTAATTTATTGATAGTGTAGTGTTAGGTTTAATTGTAACTTAGGTTAGGATTTATTTTACATTTAATTTTGTAATTATTTTAACTAGATAACTATTAAATAGTTATTAACTATTTAATAGCTATTGTACCTGGTTAAAATAAATACAAAGTTGCCTGTAAAATAAATATTAATCCTAAAATAGATACAATATAATTATTATTTATATTGTAGCTATATTAGGGTTTATTTTACAGGTAAGTATTTAGATTTAAATAGGAATAATTTATTTAATAAGAGTTAATTTATTTCGTTAGATTTAAATTATATTTAATTTAGGGGATGTTAGGGTTAGGGTTAGAATTAGCTTTAGGGGTTAAAACATTTATTAGAGTAGCGGTGAGCTCCGATCGGCAGATTAGGGGTTAATACTTGAAGTTAGGTGTTGGCGATGTTAGGGAGGGCAGATTAGGGGTTAATACTATTTATTATAGGGTTATTGAGGCGGGAGTGAGGCGGATTAGGGGTTAATACATTTATTATAATAGCGGCGCGGTCCGGTCGGCAGATTAGGGGTTAATAAGTGTTGGTAGGTAGCGGCGACGTTGGGGGTGGCATATTAGGGGTTAATAAATATAATATAGGGGTCGACGGTGTTAGGGGCAGCAGATTAGGGGTTCATAGGGATAACGTAGGTGGCAGCGGTGTGCGGTCGGCAGATTAGGGGTTAAAAAATTTTAATAGAGTGGCGGCGATGTGGGGGGACCTCGGTTTAGGGGTACATAGGTAGTTTATGGGTGTTAGTGTACTTTAGAGCACAGTAGTTAAGAGCTTTATAAACTGGCGTTAGCCCAGAAAGCTCTTAACTACTGACTTTTTTCTGCGGCTGGAGTTTTGTCGTTAGATTTCTAACTCTCACTTCAGCCACCACTCTAAATACTGGCGTTAGAAAGATCCCATTGAAAAGATAGGATACGCAATTGACGTAAGGGGATCTGCGGTATGGAAAAGTCGCGGCTGGAAAGTGAGCTGACTGACTCCAAATACCAGAGGGCGGTAAAAACCAGCGTTAGGAGCCTCTAACGCTGGTTTTGACGGCTACCGCCCAACTCTAAATCTGGCCATCCCTCAAATTCCGATTGGCTGATAGGATTCTATCAGCCAATCGGAATTAAGGTAGGAATATTTGCCTTTATTTAATTGTATTTAATTGTAGGTATTGGTAGCTAATTGTTAGGTTTAATTGTAACTTAGGTTAGGATTTATTTTACAAGTAATTTTGTAATTATTTTAACTAGGTAGCTATTAAATAGTTAATAACTATTTAATAGCTATTGTACCGAGTTAAAATAAATACAAATTTGCCTGTAAAATAAATATAAATCCTAAAATAGCTACAATACAATTATTTGTTATATTGCAGCTATATTAGGGTTTATTTTACAGGTAAGTATTTTGTTTTAAATAGGAATACTTTAGTTAATAAGAGTTAATTTATTTTGTTAGATTAAAATTATATTTAATTTAGGGGGGTGTTAGGGTTAGGGTTAGACTTTAGGGGTTAATACATTTATTATAGTAGCGGCGAGGTCCGGTCGGCAGATTAGGGGTTAATACTTGAAGTTAGGTGGAGGCAACATTGGGAGGGGGCAAATTAGGGGTTAATAAATATTATGTAGGTGTCGGCGATGTTGGGGGCAGCAGATTAGGGGTTCATAGGGATAATGTAGGTGGCGACATTGTCCGGAGCGGCAAATTAGGGGTTAATTGTATAATGCAGGTGTCAGCGATAGCGGGGTCGGCAGATTAGGGGTTAATAAGTGTAAGGTTAGGGGTGTTTAGACTCGGGGTTCATGTTAGGGTGTGAGGTGCCGACTTAGAAAGTGTTTCCCCATAGGAAACAATGGGGCTGCGTTGGGAGCTTAACACTGCTTTTTTGCAGGTGATTTTTTTCAGCCCAAACTGCCCCATTGTTTCCTATAGGGGAATCGTGCATGAGCACGTTTTGCCAGCTTACCGCTATCGTAAGCAACGCTGGTATTGAGAGTTAAAGTGGCGGTAAATTCAGCTCAACGCTCCCTTTTTGGAGCCTAACGCAGCCCTTCAGACAACTCTAAATACCAGCGTTGTTTGGAAGCAGCGATAGGAAAAAAAGCCGCATTAGCTACGCAGGTCTTTACCGACAAAACTCTAAATCTAGCCGTTTGTGTTTTACGAGTGTTCATTTTTAGCTTAAATTCCTTTTGTGGCACTCCATATAGTCCTACTCCTACTAGCATTTGTTTTTGGTACTTTTATATCTTGGATTATCTAGTGAGCTGGACTTTAGCTATAACCCACAGGAATAGCTAATTGTGGTGTTCACCTCCACTACAGGTCTGTGGTCCCCCCCTCTGAAACAAAGTTTCCATCTACAAACCCAAAGATTGGACACAGTCTAAGTCTGTGAATAAGCCACTCTGGTTGGCTATATCCAAGTCACTTGACCAGAAGTCACTAGAAGATGGAGCACTCAATCTGAGCTGCATTTTCCATCGGTACAAGAGGTTAAGGTACTTTTCTCTCTTCGCTGTGCACAGCAGAAAAAAACTCTTACTCCACACTAACGTTGCTTATCTCCTATCCTACATGCTTTTTCAGCATTCTTCTTGATACATATTATATGTGTTGTATAACCAGTTCAAGACACCCCAAAGTTGCTGGACTTTTATTTGCTGGACTTTTAACCACTGGGATTTAGTTTGTATGTCTGTTTTTTACCAGCTCTTTCTAGTTTGTTACTGTGTAAACTAACGCCTTGCCAATATTGCCTTTAATCATATTATTCATATGTTCTTAACTACACTTACAACTACACTTACAGCTTGAGATATGACTTTTATGTCTATTACGTTTATGTTTTAGCGGTTAATAGTGTATGTTTTTTAGCTTAATAGACTGATGCCGGCATATTTTTAAATTGGAATTTGGATTTTGAAGTAGTCTACTACTTTAGACTGTTTTCGTTACTGTGTTTTCTATATACACTCCTGTATTTTGACAGTTCTACTCTTTTTTGTCCTTTTATTATAATCAGCTCTTTATATAGGAGCGCTTTTCCCTACTCCCAATGTAAAAGAAGTTTGGTCCAATATTATCTGGAGATTACATTGGAGAGGAGTAGAGCAGAGAAGCAGAGGACAGGCTACAGTTGCAGGAAAAGGTTAAATCAGGTGGCTAAGAAAGCGGTATTGAAGATAGGAGGGTTAATTTTAGAGCATCCATTGATTACAGCAAGGAAGGAGGCGCTCTACATAATGGATGGGGTACACTTGACCAATCAAGGAAACGACCAGTTCATAGCAGACATCAGGTACATCCTAAAAGGTCTGGTAGAGGTAAGAGCAAGGGGGAAGTAAGCAAGGTTACGGTTTATGTAAGTTGTAGGTGGCAGAAAAGAGGACCCTCTTTTGTGCGGCGGTGAAATTTGGGGACTGGCACATAGGTGTGGCGGTGTAGGGTGGGTAAGATCCTGTGGCATACCTTGACCTGCAATAGTGGTCTTTGGTCAAACTGGTATTGGGTCCTGCTATGCTGCTAGTTCTCCCTGGGCTTCGTCGTCATGCCACAGGGAAGTGTTCCCTCCACTGAAACATGGCTCCCAAGTTCATGTGTTAATGCTGGTGCATTTATTTGAAATATGGAAATTTATGGAAATTTGATTTATGATGATATTGGGTCACTCTATTCATTTTCAATTACTTAAAAGCGCGGCCTTTCCAAAATTTTAAATGCCAAGAACTGTGTCTGTGTCTTTATTTGGGAAGGTTGGGGTTTTATGGTTTGAACAAGGTTGTAATAGTAAAAGTTGGTTGGGCTTTTTCTTTTAAAACTTTTTTTATATATTTCCTGGATTCAAACTCTAGGGGCTCCGGACCTTTCTGTTACTGACATGCAGATACCCTTTGAGTACTACACAATCAATTTATTTTTAAGATACAGTAATTTACTAAAAACAGTGTTTTGCTCAAACATTCTTACATTGTCAGCAGTCCCATTTTTAGCACCTGAATGGTGTTGTACTTTAACATCCTATATAATAAAAGGCCAGGTATCTTTGTCAGATGCAGTCATGCACAGTAGAGAAAAACATTCCTGGCCTTCAGTGACAGAGTGTGCATAAGGCAAAACAGCTGTGATCTACACGTTAGTTGAAGAGACACATTGTGCGAGGCGGCCGCGAGACAAAACAGCAGTGATCCATACATTAGTTGAAGAGATAGAGGGTGCGAGGCAGCCAAGGCAAAATAGCCCGCCATTAGGAGCAGAGAGGGTGGACGGAAGCTGCCATAGTGGGGGGCATGGCCGACAGAAGCGCTGTGATGGTGGAGTAGCTGGGATTGGATGGATGGGGCAAGGGGCTTGGCCAAGTGGGAACACAATGATGGGGCGTGACAAGGTGGGCATGGCCAGTGGAAGTGGGTGTGGCCATGAGAGAGCGCAAAGGAAGGGGGAGAGAGAAAGCAAAAGAGAGGGGGTGAAAGATAAAAATAGACAGGGGGAGATAGAGCAAAAGAGAGGGGAGATAGAGGAAAAGAGAGGAGTTAGAGAGAGAGGAAAAGAGAGTGGGAGAGCAAAAGAGAGGGGGGAGAGAGACAGAACAAAAGAGAGGAGGGAGGGAGAGCAAAAGAGAGGGGGGAGAGAGCAAAAGAGAGGAGGGAGAGCAAGTGAGGGGGAAGAGAGAGCAAAATATAGGGGGGGAGAGGGAGAGAGCCAGAGAGGGGGAAGAGAGAGAGCAAAAGAGAGGGGGAGAGAGAGAGCAAAATAGAGGGGGGAGAGAGAGCAAAAGAGAGGGTGGAGAGAGAGCAAAAGAGATGGGGGAGAGAGAGAGCAAAAGAGATGGGGGAGAGAGAGAGCAAAAGAGAGGGCTTACAGAGAGAGCAAAAGAGAGGGGGAAAGAGCAAAAGAGAGGGGGAGAGAGAGAGCAAAAGAAATGGGGGAGAGAGAGAGAGCAAAAGAGAAGGGTTATAGAGAGAGCAAAAGAGAGGGGGGAGAGAGCAAAAGAGAGGGGGAGAGGCAGATCAATAGAGAGGGGGGAGAGAGAGCAAAAGGGGGGGAGAGCAAAAAGAGAGGAGAGAGATAGCAAGAGAGGGGAGAGATAGAGAGCAAAAGAGAGGGGGGAGAGAGAGCAAGAGAGGGGAGAGAGCAAAAGAGAGGGGGGTGAGAGAGATCAAAATAGAAGGGGAGAGAGAGTAAAAGAGAGGGGAAGAGAGAGCAAAAGAGAGGGGGGAAGAGAGAGAGAGAGCAAAAGCAAGGGGGGAGAGAGAGAGAGCAAAAGCAAGGGGTAGAGAGAGTGAACAAAAGAGAGGGGGGAGTTAGCAAAAGCGAGGGGGGAGAGAGAGAGAGAGAGAGAGAGAGAGAGAGAGAGAGAGCAAAAAGAGAAGCGGGAGAAAGAGAGATCAAAATAGAGGGAGAGAAAGCAAAAGAGAGGGGATGGAGAGCAAAAGAGAGGGAGGAGAACAAGAGAGGAGGAAGAGAGAGAGTGCAAAATAGAGGGGGGAGAGAGAAAGAGGGCAAAAGAGAGGGGGGAGAGAGAGCAAAAGAGAGGGGAGAGAGAGAGCAAAAGACAGGGGAGAGAGCAAGAGAGGGGGATGAGAAAGAGAGCAATAGAGAGGGGGGAGAGAGAGAGCAAAAAGAGAGGGGCAACAAAAGAGATGGTGAGAGAGAAAAGGAGAGGGGGAGAGAGAGCATAAGAGAGGGGGGACAGAGCAAAAGAGAGGGGGGGGGGGGAGAGCAAGAGAGGGGGGAGAGAGAGAGAGCAAAAGAGAGGGGGAGAGAGAGAGCAAAATTGAGTGGGGATATAGAAAACGAAAGGGGGAGAGCAAAAGAGAGGGGGAAGAGTGAGAGAGCAAAAGAGAGGGGGAGAGAGATAGCAAAAGAGAGGGGTAGAGAGCAAAAGAGAGGAGGGAGAAAAAGAGCAAAAGAGAGGGGGAGGGAGAGAGAGAGAGCAAAAGAAAGGGATGAGAGAGAGCTAAAGAGAGGGAGAGCAAAAGAAAGGGGGAGAGAGAGCAAAATAGAGGGGGGAGAGAGAGCAAAAGAGAGAGGGGAGAGGGAGAGAGCAAGAGAGGGGGAAGAGAGAGAGAGAGAGAGCAAAAGAGAGGGGGAGGGAGAGAGAGAGGGAGAGAATTAAGTAGGAAAAATCTGATTGGCTGATTGAATCAGCCAATCAGATTCAAGTTCAATCCGATT
Source organism: Bombina bombina (assembly GCF_027579735.1). Lineage (NCBI taxonomy): Eukaryota > Metazoa > Chordata > Amphibia > Anura > Bombinatoridae > Bombina > Bombina bombina. Next base: position 290,428,254 of record NC_069502.1, on the reverse strand, counting down.
GGCTGTTCCGATCAGCCAATAGAATGCAAGCTCAATCTGAGTGGCTGATTGGATCCGCCAATCGGATTGAACTTGAATCTGATTGGCTTATTCAATCAGCCAATCAGATTTTTCCTACCTTAATTCTGATTGGCTGATAGAATCCTATCAGCCAATCGGAATTTGAGGGACGCCATCTTGGATGACGTCATTTAAAGGAACCTTCATTCGCTGTTAGGACGTCGTTAGAAGAGGATGGATCGGTAGTTTTGTATCACTGTTGTGTATCACCATTTAACTGCAGAGTTAGATCCCAGGTGAGTACTAAATGAGATTGGACACTTCCTGTTGGAGGCGGGGCATGCAGGTGGCTGCAGGTAGCTGCAGGTGCTGAGGACGCTCCGTGCCTCTGAGAGAGGCCTAAATCAAACACCAACACATGCATTGGTTTCCCTTGGCCGCATCCAGGCTTGGGAACACGGATTACGATCCTAGCATGGGAAGTCCAAGTTGCAGCCTAAAAGTGCACGGTGGCTGGTGCACACCATTTCTATAAAAGCTCCTAAGCATTGAACCACCACTATTTCAAGACAAGCCCTTTGTTACACTTAAGGCTTTATATTAAGGACTGGCAGCGTCTCTATCCATTACACTTGGCAGCTGAATGGCGTCTATAGAGAGGTTCTAGGCTCACCTGTACAAGAGTCGCTCCCTGAACAAACATATCTACACGCTGGTACACAGGACACAGAAGGTGGACCCTGACACTCACCTGGTTGAGTGTCTGGTGTGCCTAGTGGCAGTAATTCTCCCCTCTGGCGGTGCTGATTGGGGTATCTGGAGTTCCAGGTGCGGGTGAAGAAGGAGTCCCTCTCACGGGTTGAGAGTGGAGCGGTGGCGACGCGGAGCTTGCTGCAAGGAATCCGGGGCTCCCTCGTTGGGCAGACAGCGGAGTTGGTACCGCCCCCTTCAGCGTGAGTCATTGGGAGCGACGCGGCACTTCAGTCCTGGTTGCTGTGTGCCTAGGCCCCCCCTCGCCGATAACCGGCATCCCAGCTGAGAAGGAGGAGTGTCGGAGGTGTTCGTTTGATTGGCCGGCAGCTCCCTCTGGCGAGGACGCGCTGTCCCCCTCTCGCAGAGAGGATCTTCTGTCTTGGCTGCAGTTGGGGCGCTTTGGATCTCAGTACACCACAATCGTCGAAGAGCGAGCAGACAGGCAAGGCACGCTGAGAGTTTGGGTAACGGCTGTAAGGTACTGTACTCTGAGCTATGCATACACGCCTGCCGGGGGTAATTTCTTTTTGGATTCATTGATCTTAACTATGCAGCTGGCTTAAGCGCCCTAAAAAATCTTTTTGCACTCAGCACATTGGCCCTCTTGGTTGGAGCCTCAGAATGAATTGGCAGCTCAAGACTGACTGTATAAATTGGCTGCGAAGGCAGTAAAGACTATGTTGTAAAATATCATTTGAGCTGATTAGCATTATGAGAAAAGCTATTACTCTCTTTTGTGCGGATTGTCTATGTATGTATATCCTGCTTTAGCACAAAGTTCTTTCTACCTATATGCTCTGATATTATCTATGTATACTCTGCATTATTGGAAAATTCCCTCCTGTTCCAAGTTACTGTTTCTGTGAATGTAAGTTGTTGGGAGATAATATAGGCTTGAAAAGGTGGTTACAGTTAATCACTAGACATTAGAATATAGTGGCTGTATGGAATTCTCTCTTAACTAGTTTAATATCTGAATGAGCTTGTTCAGGCTGAGAGACATATACCTGAGGCTCACAATATAGATTAAGTTTCTGGTTGAATTCACTGAGATTAACACATAATACTAAGTCCCCTATAGGTGTGTCTTTGATAAATCAATTGTGCTAAATATTAAGACATCGGTCTATATTATATGAAATTAAGTCTAGAACTACATACTAGGGTAGACGTATATACACAAGCTGCATTGGGTATTTTTTATTGTGTTGTTCTACATTTTGAAACTGAGTATCTATGCTGATATCTATCTTTCCACACTAAGGCCTAGATTTGGAGTTTGGCGGTAGATGGGCTGTTAACGCTCCGCGGGCTTTTTTCTGGCCGCACCATAAATTTAACTCTGGTATCGAGAGTTCAAACAAATGCTGCGTTAGGCTCCAAAAAAGGAGCGTAGAGCATTTTTACCGCAAATGCCACTCTCGATACCAGAGTTGCTTACGGACGCGGCCAGCCTCAAAAACGTGCTCGTGCACGATATCCCCATAGGAAACAATGGGGCTGTTTGAGCTGAAAAAAAACCTAACACCTGCAAAAAAGCAGCGTTCAGCTCCTAACGCAGCCCCATTGTTTCCTATGGGGAAACACTTCCTACGTCTGCACCTAACACTCTAACATGTACCCCGAGTCTAAACACCCCTATCCTTACACTTATTAACCCCTAATCTGCCGCTCCCGCTATCGCTGACCCCTGCATATTTTTTTTAACCCCTAATCTGCCGCTCCGTAAACCGCCGCAACCTACGTTATCCCTATGTACCCCTAATCTGCTGCCCCTAACACCGCCGACCCCTAGATTATATTTATTAACCCCTAATCTGCCCCCCTCAACGTCGCCGACACCTGCCTACACTTATTAACCCCTAATCTGCCGAGCGGACCTGAGCGCTACTATAATAAAGTTATTAACCCCTAATCCGCCTCACTAACCCTATCATAAATAGTATTAACCCCTAATCTGCCCTCCCTAACATCGCCGACACCTACCTTCAATTATTAACCCCTAATCTGACGACCGGAGCTCATCGCTACTATAATAAATGTATTAACCCCTAAAGCTAAGTCTAACCCTAACACTAACACCCCCCTAACTTAAATATAATTTAAATCTAACGAAATTAATTAACTCTTATTAAATAAATTATTCCTATTTAAAGCTAAATACTTACCTGTAAAATAAATCCTAATATAGCTACAATATAAATTATAATTATATTATAGCTATTTTAGGATTAATATTTATTTTACAGGCAACTTTGTAATTATTTTAACCAGGTACAATAGCTATTAAATAGTTAATAACTATTTAATAGTTACCTAGTTAAAATAATAACAAATTTACCTGTAAAATAAATCATAACCTAAGTTATAATTAAACCTAACACTACCCTATCAATAAATTAATTAAATAAACTACCTACAATTACCTACAATTAACCTAACACTACACTATCAATAAATAAATTAAATACAATTGCTACAAATAACTACAATGAAATAAACTAACTAAAGTACAAAAAATAAAAAAGAACTAAGTTACAAAAAATAAAAAAATATTTACAAACATAAGAAAATTATTACAACAATTTTAAACTAATTACACCTACTTTAAGCCCCCTAATAAAATAACAAAGCCCCCCAAAATAAAAAATGCCCTACCCTATTCTAAATTAAAATCAGATTGAGCTAGCATTCTATTGGCTGATCGGAACAGCCAATAGAATGCGAGCTCAATCTGATTGGCTGATTGGATCAGCCAATAGGATTGAACTTGATTCTGATTGGCTGATTCCATCAGCCAATCAGAATATTCCTACCTTAATTCCGATTGGCTGATAGAATCCTATCAGCCAATCGGAATTTGAGGGACGCCATCTTGGATGACGTCATTTAAAGGAACCGTCATTCGTCGTCTAGTCGTCGGAGAAGAAGGATGGATCCGCGATGGAGGTCTTCAAGATGGACCCGCTCCGCACCGGATGGAAGAAGATCGAAGATGCCGCTTGGAGAAGATGTTTGCCGGTCCGGATGTCCTCTTCTTGCCGGATAGGAGGAAGACTTTGGACCCTCTTCTGGACCTCTTCAGCACCGGATGCCAGGACGGATCGGTGATACCTGGATGGTGAAGACAAGGTAGGAAGATCTTCAGGGGCTTAGTGTTAGGTTTATTTAAGGGGGGTTTGGGTTAGATTAGGGGTATGTGGGTGGTGGGTTGTAATGTTGGAGGGGGGTATTGTATGTTTTTTTTACAGGCAAAAGAGCTGATTTTCTTGGGGCATGCCCCGCAAAGGGCCCTGTTCAGGGCTGGTAAGGTAAAAGAGCTTTTACATTTATTAATTTAGAATAGGGTAGGGAATTTTTTATTTTGGGGGTCTTTGTTATTTTATTAGGGGGCTTAGAGTAGGTGTAATTAGTTTAAAATTGTTGTAATATTTTTCTTATGTTGGTAAATATTTTTTTATTTTTTGTAACTTAGTTCTTTTTTATTTTTTGTACTTTAGTTAGTTTATGTAATTGTAGTTATTTGTAGCAATTGTATTTAATTTATTTATTGATAGTGTAGTGTTAGGTTAATTGTAGGTAATTGTAGGTAGTTTATTTAATTAATTTATTGATAGGGTAGTGTTAGGTTTAATTATAACTTAGGTTAGGACTTATTTTACAGGTAATTTTGTTATTATTTTAACTAGGTAACTATTAAATAGTTCTTAACTATTTAATAGCTATTGTACCTGGTTAAAATAATTACCAAGTTGCCTGTAAAATAAATATTAATCCTAAAATAGCTACAATATGATTATAATTTATATTGTAGCTATATTAGGGTTTATTTTACAGGTAAGTGTTTAGCTTTAAATAGGAATAATTTATTTAATAAGAGTTAATTAATTTCATAAGATTTAAATTATATTTAAGTTAGGGGGGTGTTAGTGTTAGGGTTAGACTTAGCTTTAGGGGTTAATCCATTTATTATAGTAGCGATGAGCTCCGGTCGGCAGATTAGGGGTTAATAATTGAAGGTAGGTGTCGGCGATGTTAGGGAGGGCAGATTAGGGGTTAATACTATTTATGATAGGGTTAGTGAGGCGGATTAGGGGTTAATAACTTTATTATAGTAGCGCTCAGGTCCGCTCGGCAGATTAGGGGTTAATAAGTGTAGGCAGGTGGATGCGACGTTGAGGGGGGCAGATTAGGGGTTAATAAATATAATCTAGGGGTCGGCGGTGTTAGGGGCAGCAGATTAGGGGTACATAAGTATAACGTAGGTGGCGGCGCTTTGCGGTCGGCAGATTAGGGGTTAATTATTGTAAGTAGCTGGCGGCGACATTGTGGGGGGCAGGTTAGGGGTTAATAAATGTAATACAGGGCTCGGTGGGGTTAGGGGCAGCAGATTAGGGGTACATAAGTATAACGTAGGTGGCGGTTGGCAGATTAGGGGTTAAAACATTTTAATCGAGTGGCGGCGATGTGGGGGGACCTCGGTTTTGGGGTACATAGGTAGTTTATGGGTGTTAGTGTACTTTAGGGTACAGTAGTTAAGAGCTTTATGAACCGGAGTTAGCCCAGAAAGCTCTTAACTCCTGCTTTTTTCCTGCGGCTGGAGTTTTGTCGTTAGAGCTCTAACGCTCACTTCAGAAACGACTCTAAATACCGGCGTTAGAAAGATCCCATTGAAAAGATAGGATATGCAATTGACGTAAGGGGATCTGCGGTATGGAAAAGTCGCGGCTGAAAAGTGAGCGTTAGACCCTTTAATCACTGACTCCAAATACCGGCGGTAGCCTAAAACCAGCGTTAGGAGCCTCTAACGCTGGTTTTCACGGCTAACGCCAAACTCCAAATCTAGGCCTAATTTGGGTAAAAATATTGTGTTTCTATTTGTTCTCTTGTTTATCTGTTTTCTTAAATTAAGAGGATTTAGAAGTTAGGAATATTTTCCTCACACTTTAGATTAAATTAAAACTTAGAGATTTGAGGATCAGAAGGGATACTTGAACAAAAATGTTGTATCACATTTTGGAGAATAAATTTCTTAACTCATAAGAAAAGCTAGCACTCTAGGAAGGGCTACACAAAGAGTTTTACTTAGAGATAGTTTATTAAAGTATTATAAGTTTTGATATGCGCACTACTGTGCTGAATCTCCCAGATAATATATAGTACTTTGCAGACAAACACTAGCTGAGTCTTGTTCATGGATAAATATATGCAGCAAAGGAGCTCTCCCTCCAATATGCCCCCCAAATCCCGAGAAAAAAAGGGGAGCAGCAGGAACTTGGAGTCGAGCGCTATATCCCCTCTGGAAAAAAGTGTCTCCAATCCTTCTCCTAATAATCTGACTGAATTTGCAGCTGAAGTAGCTAAAATATTGACGCCTCAATTCGATATGATCAAACAGGAGATCATAAATGAGATATCAAACCTCACTTTGGAGGTTAGGCAGTTTTTAACCAGACTAGATGAAATTGAGAATCGGATCTCAGATTTGGAAGATAGATTTAATGTCATTGATCCAATAATGGACACTCATAGCAAATCTATTATTGCGTTGCAAGCCAAAGTTGAAGATCTTGAGGATAGATCGAGGCGCAATAACCTCAAAGTGATTGGCTTGCCTGAGTCTCCTGAGTTTCAAGATCTAATGAATTTTGTCACTATTACATTACCACAGGCTTTGCAGATCCCAGTTCCTGCTGCTCCCTTCCTGATCGAAAGGGTACATAGGATAGGCCAAAGACGTGAACAGAGTGAGGCCTCGAGGCCTAGGCCAGTAATCTTTAAATTTGTCAACTTTCAGGACAAATTAACATACCTTAAACATTACAGGAAATGTGGTTCTCTCTCTCTGGGCTCACATAAATTACTATTGTTTCAGGATTTCTCTGCAGAAACATTAACCAAGAGCAGAGATATGTCCTTTTTTATGGGAGGTTACAGAAAGAGAACTACAATATTAGATTAATTTACCCAGCAAAGCTAATAGTGCAGAAAGATGGCAGTACACATACACTTAACAATGTTATGGAGGCTGAGACCTTTTGTAGGGAGGCAGGGGTCCCATGATCATGTCTCTAACACAACGGGAAGAGGTTTTTTTCTTGATCACAGAATCTGAATATTTTATCACTTAGAGTTACTGAAATGAGTAATATGGTCTCTGAATTTAAGAATATGATAGTTTTAGAAATGGTGTTTTTATGTTTGTTATGGGGTCTGTGTGGGGTCGGGTTGTGTTCATTTTGTTGGTGTTTTTTCCCCTTTTTTTTTTTTTCTCTTCTCTCTCTCTCTATCTCTCTCCTCTCTCCCCCTTTCACCCTTTCACACCTTCCCCCTCCCTCTCGACTCTCTGTTATGGCTCACAGTGGAGACGGGTCTTTGTCTTTCCCTTAGGATAAACATAGTGAGACCCTTGACTCTTTGCCATATACTAGATCAGCAAGATGATCAGTTCTGATGATGTATAATCTTAATCTTTTATCCTGGAATATAGGGGGCATCAATTCACCTATTAAAAGAAAAGCTGTAATAAAATATTTGGGCAAATTCAACCCTGACATAGTCCTTCTACAAGAGTTACATCTTAACGCTATTGAAATACCCAAACTTAAATCTAAGTGGGTGGGGGAAGTTGTGGCGGCTCCATTTACCTCTAGGAAGAGGGGGGTGGCAATATTGTTGAACCGTAAGCTAGAATATAGGATAAGTAAGGTTGAACCTGATTCTGAAGGGAGATTTTTAATATTGGAGTTGGAAATTAAAGGTATTAGATATATACTCTGTAACATATATGTTCCTAATCAAGTTGACCATAATTTCTGGTCCGCCCTACTTGTAAAATTACATAGTTTCATAGGATCAAACTTAATTATTGCAGGCGATCTTAACCTACTAGCAGACCCCTTCTTGGATAACTCTAACAATAGGATGCGAAACAGTAGAGGTAGAAAATTGAGGATATTTCAGAGATTATGTTCCCACCTGGGGGTGGTTGACTTATGGCGAGTTCAGAATCCGGATGTTCACTCTTATACATGTATTTCGCATGCTCAACGATCTTTCTCTCGACTTGACTATTTTCTGGTTTCAGAAACCATGCTAGTTCAGAACTGGACCACCAGAATTGAAGACATAACTATTTCTGACCATGCTGTGATTGTATTGGGACTTAGTGCCGTAGGTAGGCGGCTTGGTAAGAACTATATCTCCTTCCCTAGATATCTGAGCAATAATATTAAATTTCAGAACCATCTTCGATTGAAATGGGTTGAATATCTCAATAATAATCATAATTATATAGACAAGATCGAGACGTTTTGGGAGGCTTCTAAAGCCGTTTTACGCGGAGAGATTAAGTCTTATACACTTCACTTGTCAAAAAGCAGTAGTTCAGGGGCCAGACAATTAGCCAACCGTGTTAAGAATACATATAGAGCGTATATTATTAGACGTACGAGAGAATGCTGGGAAGCCTATGTCACAGCGAAGACACTCCGGGACTCATTCTTGAAACAGATCAGTGCCCAGGAAGAACTTAGAATGAAAGCAAGGTATGGAGGGTTTACGGGTAGATCAGCGAAGTTTCTAGCAAGGCTAGTCAAATCTTCACCTAGATACACAATTACCTCTATTAAACAAGGAACCTTAAGATACACAAGCCATTCTGACATAGAAAAAGTATTTTTTGACTTCTTCCAGGATTTATATACCAAAGAGCCTATTAAACTACATAAAAAGGAGACATTCTGGGGAAAGATTAAAGTCCCACGTATATTTATAGAAGCCAGAGAGGCTATCAATGCTCCCATTACGGAAGAGGAAATAATTTGGGCAATTAAAAACGCGAAGCCCAATAAAGCATCTGGTCCAGATGCTCTCCCTATAGAATACTACAGAATCCTCCAACCCCAGGTGTTACCTATTTTAGTTAAGCTGTTTAATTTTTATTTTTCCGAGAATACGAGCTGTTCTGCATCCTTTACATCTGCAAATATCTCGCTGATCCTAAAAAAGGGGAAAGATCCTGAATTACCAAGTTCTTTCAGGCCTATCTCGGTTTTAAACACCGACTATAAGCTGCTCGCGTCTATCATAGCCCTACGATTAAAACCTTATATGGGCGACCTAATTCATGAGAATCAATCTGGTTTCATGCATGGACGTAAGCCGACAAGGAATATAAGGAAATTACTAATTCTGATTGAATCTTTTTGGAACATATATAAAACTAAGGAATCTCATGGTAACATAGATAAGGCTATTCTGACAGTTGACGCGGAAAAGGCTTTCGATAGGGTCAGTTGAGATCATTTGTTTTCCACGCTAGATGAATTCGGGTTCTCGGGTCCTTTCAACAACTATATTCGTTTAATTTATAGTAACCCCTCCTCTGCAGTAATTATCAATAACGCCTCTACTCCGCGTTTCAATCTGTTCAGAGGGACTAGACAGAGCTGCCCACTATCTCCCTTCTTGTTCAATCTTAGTATAGAACCTCTGGCCATTTAATTACGGCAAGAACTTGAGGGGATCTCATTAGCGGGTGAGAAGTTGATTCTTCTTCTCTATGCGGATGATCTTCTTCTATTTCTATCTAATCTTGAAGTGTCATTACCTACCCTACAGAGTATTACTCAAGAGTTCGGGGAAATCTCAGGGTTTAAGATTAATACATCTAAATATGAACTCATGTGGATAGATAAAAATCCTGCACTGCAGGTGAACCACCCTTACAGGGAGGTCCCTCAGATTACATATCTGGTCTTACGATTATCTAGAAACCCGGAGGATTGGTATGGATTAAACTACAGGACAGTAATGGACTCTTGCAAGAGTAAGCTGGATGAATGGACCAGGCTACCTATTTCATTATCGGCTCGGGTGACTTTGATTAAATCAGTCATCTTCCCAAAGCTCCTCTATATTATGCAAAATATCCCATGGTTTCTACATAAGAAAGATATCACTATATATAATAAGGCCTGTTCCAAATTCCTATGGAATGGCAAAAGACCGCGGATTTCCTCATATAGGCTTATGAATTCTAAGACATCAGCAGGTTTGGCACTCCCCAACATTCAGATATATAATCAGGTTATAATAGCTAGATTTGCACTTGATTGGCTAACTGGGAAGGAGCAAATTACGTCTTTCACCTGGGAATCACAGCTTGTGGCTCCATTCAACTTGAAAGCTCTTTTGCACTGTCCACTTACCTCAATCCCATCTAATGTATTCTATTTAGATACTCTGAAGAATGTCATTATCGCATGGCAAAAATTATGTATAGAAATGGGGAATTCGCCTTATGTTTCACAATATCTACCTATAGTGGGCAACCCAGAATTTAGTCCTGGCCTCTCGAACCGGATATTCTCAGACTGAGAATCTAAAGGTCGCCAAACCTTATGTCAGTTGCGGGACGCGGGAGGACATACATTATTATTCCAAGAAATTGTATCTCGGTTTGATATAGGGACACGTGAGTTCTACGCCTACCTGCAAGTTAGACACTTTCTCCAAGAGATGCTCACGAAATACAGGAACGACTGGTCCTTGGGTGAGCTGCAGACCAGGATCGCAATGTACGCAGCAGGAATATATGCAATTTCCCCTTTATATTTACTATTAAATCAGAAAACATCAAAAGCACAAGTAGACAAGATGGTTGTTAAATGGGCTAATTTATTTCCGGATATAGATGAGCAGATTATCATAGAGAGTTTTAAAATAACGCAACAGTCCTGGGTTCCGACATCTTGGAGGGAGTCACAGATAAAAGTCGGGCTACAGAGATATCTTACGCCTGCTGTCTTAGCCAAATGGTATAAAACAAAGGCTTTATGCCCTAGATGCTCAACTACAGGCGCTGATCTATTCCACTGTTTATGGAGCTGCCCAAAGGCACGTCAATACTGGGGGTAAATCATATATTGGATGACGGTTGTTTTAAAGATGGACTATAAAATATCCCCTATTGAGATTTTTTTTTGGTAAAATATCAGCACACAATTAAGAATTATAACTTGATAAATACCATTATATTAACTGCACGAAATCTTATTTTTAAGGCATGGAAAGCATCTGCTCTACCTACAATGGTACAATTTAAAAGGGCTTTGACTGATCAGTTCATAATAGAACAGACTAATATACCTTACCCACAAGACAAACACCTAGCGGTATTTCTTAAGAAATGGGAGATATTTTTAAGATCTTTGCCCCTAATGCATCAAAAAAAATTAATTAAACCAATCATTAATTCGGAATATTTACAGATGAACATTTTGGCAGGTCATTTCCCTGGTGAATGGGCAACAGACACGGAGTGAGTGTTTGGGGGAGAGGTGGGGGTGGGGGGATGAGAGGAGGGGAGTGTTTCTTCTTTCTTTTTTTTTTTTTTTTATGTCTGTTTTTTGTTTTTGTTGTTATTTGGTTTGGGTGGTCCGGTCACATTGTTTACCTGATACCATATATATAATGAGGGGGGTAGGTTACACTGTACATTTGGTAGCGTACACATAATGTGGGGTAAGAAGGTGAGAAAATAATTGAGTAGAAGAAAGCATAGCGAGTTTACTCAGGGCCACTTGATTACACTATATAATTTTAGTCAAATCTGAATGTTTACATTAAAAGATAGCAGTAAGAATTTTTTTTCAATTAGTCACAGATATTATTGACTCACTGGTTTGGTTCACCTTGATTGTATCTAACTATGTATGGATTTGTGTATAATCACTGTTTCTCTTTACCCTTAGTTTAAGAAAGAAGGTAATCTTTTAATTACAAATGTTTTCTCATATTTTAATATACAGACATATGCGTTTATGGATAAAGGGTTTTTTAGTAGATGTTCATATAAGCACATTATCTCTCACAAAGGATTCAAGACGATTATGTTTTTTCCTTGGTTCTCAAATTGTACTGTTTATGATGCACTATATTAACCTGAATATTATAGATATGTTTTTGTTCTTCTTTTTTTTTCCTCTTTTTCTTTCCTCTGTTACTGTATGTGGACAAAGTGTCTGTTTGTAATTATTCGTAATCTCAATAAAAAAAGATTTAAAAAAAAAAAAAAAAAAAAAAAAAAAGAAGAGGATGGATCCGCGCCGGCTGCTTCAAGATGGACCCACTCCGGATGGAAGAAGATAGAAGATGCCGTCTGGATGAAGACTTCCGACCCTCTGGAGGACCTCTTCCGGCCGGATAGGATGAAGACGTCGGACCCTCTGGAGGACCTCTTCTGGCCGGATAAGATGAAGACTTCGGACCCTCTTCTGGATGGATCGGATGGTACCCGGCTGGGTGAAGACAAGGTAGGAAGATCTTCAGGGGCTTAGTGTTTATGGATAAAGGGTTTTTTAGTAGATGTTCATATAAGCACATTATCTCTCACAAAGGATTCAAGACGATTATGTTTTTTCCTTGGTTCTCAAATTGTACTGTTTATGATGCACTATATTAACCTGAATATTATAGATATGTTTTTGTTCTTCTTTTTTTTTCCTCTTTTTCTTTCCTCTGTTACTGTATGTGGACAAAGTGTCTGTTTGTAATTATTCGTAATCTCAATAAAAAAAGATTTAAAAAAAAAAAAAAAAAGAAGAGGATGGATCCGCGCCGGCTGCTTCAAGATGGACCCACTCCGGATGGAAGAAGATAGAAGATGCCGTCTGGATGAAGACTTCCGACCCTCTGGAGGACCTCTTCCGGCCGGATAGGATGAAGACGTCGGACCCTCTGGAGGACCTCTTCTGGCCGGATAAGATGAAGACTTCGGACCCTCTTCTGGATGGATCGGATGGTACCCGGCTGGGTGAAGACAAGGTAGGAAGATCTTCAGGGGCTTAGTGTTAGGTTTTTTAAGGGGGTTTGGGTGGGTTAGATTAAGGGTATGTGGGTGGTGGGTTAGAATGTTGGGGGGGGTTATTGTATGGGTTTTTTTTACAGGCAAAAGAGCTGATTTCTTTGGGGCTGGTAAGGTAATAGAGCTGTTAACTTTTTATTTTAGAATAGGGTAGGGCATTTTTTTATTTTGGGGGGCTTTGTTATTTTTTTAGGGGGCTTAGAGTAGGTGTAATTAGTTTAAAATTCTTGTCATCTTTTTTTATTTTTTGTAATTTAGTGTTTTTTTTTTTAATTTAGTTTAGTTGATTTAATTGTAGGTAATTGTAGGTAGTTTAGTTAATTAAGTTATTGATAGTGTTAGGTTTAATTGTAACTTAGGTTAGGATTTATTTTACAGGTAATTTTGTAATTATTTTAACTAGGTAGCTATTAAATAGTAAATAACTATTTAATAGCTATTGTACCTGGTTAAAATAAATACAAAGTTGCCTGTAAAATAAATAATAAATCCTAAAATAGCTACAATGTAATTATTATTTATATTGTAGCTATATTAGGGTTTATTTTACAGGTAAGTATTTAGCTTTAAATAGGATTAATTTTTTTAATAAGAAATAATTTATTTAGTTAGAATAAAATTATATTTAACTTAGGGGGGTGTTAGGGTTAGGGTTAGACTTAGCTTTAATACATTTATTAGAGTAGTGGCGAGGTCCGGTCGGCAGATTAGGGGTTAATACTTGAAGTTAGTTGTCGCAGATGTTAGGGAGGGCAGATTAGGGGTTAATAAAATTTAGTATAGGGTTTGCGAGGCGGGAGTGAGGCGGTTTAGGGGTTAATACATTTATTATAGTGGCGGTGAGGTCCGGTCAGCAGATTAGGGGTTAATAAGTGTAAGTAAGGTAGCAACAACGTGGGGGGGCAGATTAAGGGTTAATAAATATAATATAGGTGTTGGTGATGTTGTGGGTAGCAGATTAGGGGTACATAGGGATAATGTAAGTTGCGGCGGTGTCTGGAGCGGCAGATTAGGGGTTAATAATAATATGCAGGGGTCAGCAATAGCGGGGGCGGCAGATAAGGGTTTAATAAGTGTAAGGTTATAGGTGTTTAGACTCGGGGTACATGTTAGAGTGTTAGGTGCAGACTTAGAAACTGTTTCCCCATAGGAAACAATGGGGCTGCGTTAGGAGCTGAACGCTGCTTTTTTGCATGTGTTTTGCATTTGCAGGTTTTTCTTCAGCCAAAACTGCCCCATTGTTTCCTATGGGGGAATCGTGCACAAGCACGTTTTTCAAGCTAGCCGCTACCGTAAGCAACGCTGGTATTGAGAGTTGAAGCGGCAGTAAATATGCCTGTACGCTCCGTTTTTGGAGCCTAACGCAGCCCTTCAGAGAACTCTAAATACTAGCGTTATTTAAAGGTGCGGGGGAAAAAAACACGCGTAGCTATTAGCTTACGCACCCCTTTGGCCACAAAACTCTAAATCTAGGCGTAAGATAGCTACAATATAATTAATAATTACATTATAGCTATTTTAGGATTTATTTTTATTTTACAGGCAACTTTGTTTTTATTTTAACTAGGTACAATAATTATTAAATAGTTATTAACTATTTAATAGCTACCTAGTTAAAATAAATACAAATTTACCTGTAAAATAAATCCTAACCTAAGTTACACTAACACCTAACACTACACTATCATTAAATCAATTAAATTAATTAACTACAATTACATAAAATTAAATACAATAAAATAAAATAAACTAAAGTACAAAAAAACAAAACACTAAATTACAGAAAATAAAATAAAAAGAAGTTTAAACTAATTACACCTAATCTAAGCCCCCTAATAAAATAAAAAAGCCCCCCAAAATAATAAAATTCCCTACCCTATACTAAATTACAAATAGCCCTTAAAAGGTCTTTTTGCGGGGCATTGCCCCAAAGTAATCAGCTCTTTTACCTGTAAAAAAAGATATACAACCCCCCAACATTAAAACCCACCACTCACACACCCAACCCTACTCTAAAACCCACCCAATCCCCCCTTAAAAAAACCTAACACTACCCCCTTGAAGATCTCCTTACCTTGAGCCGTCTTCACCCAGCCGGGCACAAGTGGACCTCCAGAGGGGCAGAAGTCTTCATCCGATCCGGCCAGAAGAGGACATCCAGACTGGCAGAAGTTTTCATCCAGGCAGCATCTTCTATCTTCTTTCATCCGGAGCAGAGCGGGTCCATCTTGAAGACATCCGACGCGGAGCATCCTCTTCCATCCGACGGCGACTAAAGAATGAAGGTTCCTTTAAATGACGTCATCCAAGATGGCGTCCCTTCAATTCCGATTGGCTGATAGAATTCTATCAGCCAATCGGAATTAAGGTAGGAAAAATCCTATTGGCTGATGCAATCAGCCAATAGGATTGAAGTTCAATCCGATTGGCTGATCCAATCAGCCAATAGGATTGACCTCACATTCTGTTGGCTGTTCCAATCAGCAAATAGAATGCGAGCTCAATCATATTGGTTGATTGCATTAGCCAATAGGATTTTTCCTACCTTAATTCCGATTGACTGATAGAATTCTATCAGCCAATCGGAATTGAAGGGACGCCATCTTGGATGACGTCATTTAAAGGAACCTTCATTCTTCAGTCGCCGTCGGATGGAATGGATGTAGGATGGATGGAGTAGGGTTGGGTGTGTGTGGGTGGTGGGTTTTAATGTCGGGGGGGTTGTATATCTTTTTTTACAGGTAAAAGAGCTGATTACTTTGGGGCAATGCCCCGCAAAAAGACCTTTTAAGGGCTATTTGTAATTTAGTATAGGGTAGGGAATTTTATTATTTTGGGGGGCTTTTTAATTTTATTAGGGGGCTTAGATTAAGTGTAATTAGTTTAAACTTCTTGTAGTTTTTTATTTTATTTTCTGTAATTTAGTGTTTTGTTCTTTTTGTACATTAGTTTATTTTATTTAATTGTATTTAATTTTAGGTAATTGTAGTTAATTAATTTAATTTATTTAATCATAGTGTAATGTTAGGTGTTAGTGTAACTTAGGTTAGGATATATTTTACAGGTAAATTTGTATTTATTTTAACTAGGTAGCTATTAAATAGTTAATAACTGTTTAATAACTATTGTACCTAGTTAAAATAAATACAAAGTTGCTTGTAAAATAAAAATAAATCCTAAAATAGCTATAATGTAATTATTAATTATATTGTAGCTATCTTAGGGTTTATTTTATAGGTAAGTATTTAGTTTTAAATAGGAATAATTTAGTTAATAATAGTAAATTTATTTAGATTTATTTAAATAATATTTCAGTTAGGTGGGTGTTAGGGTTAGGGTTAGACTTAGGTTTAAGAGTAATTAACTTTATTATGGTGGCGGCGACGTTGGCGGCAGCAGATTAGGGGTTAATACATTTAATAGGCTATGTGGGCTATGGCGGTTTAGGGGTTAATACTTGAACAGGTTTATTGCGTTGTGGGCTATGCCGGTTTAGGGGTTAATAATATACGCCTAGATTTAGAGTTCTGCGTTAGCCGTCCAAACCAGCGTTAGGGGGTCCTAACGCTGGTTTTTACCACCCGCTGGTATTTAGAGTCAGTCAGGAAAGGGTATAACGCTCACTTTCCAGCCGCAACTTTTCCATACCGCAGATCCCCTTATGTCAATTGCATATCCTATCTTTTCAATGGGATCTTTCTAACGCCGGTATTTAGAGTCTTGGCTGAAGTGAGCGTTAGAAATCTAACGACAAGACTCCAGCCGCAGAGAAAAGCCAGGAGTTAAGAGCTATCTGGGCTAACGCCTGTTCATAAAGCTCTTAACTACTGTGCTCTAAAGTACACTAACACCCATAAACTACCTATGTACCCCTAAACCGAGGCCCCCCCCACATCGCCGCCACTCTATTACATTTTTTTAACCCCTAATCTGCCGACCGCACACCGCCGCCACCTACATTATCCCTATGTACCCCTAATCTGCTGCCCCTATCATCGCCGACCCCTACATAATATTTATTAACTCCTAATCTGCCCCCCCAACGTCGCCGCTACCTACCTACAATTATTAACCCCTAATCTGCCGACCGGACCTCACCGCTACTATAATAAAGTTATTAACCCCTAATCCGCCTCACTCCCGCCTCAAAAACCCTATAATAAATAGTATTAACCCATAATCCGCCTCACTCCCACCTCAAAAACCCTATAATAAATAGTATTAACCCCTAATCTGCCCTCCCTAACATCGCCGACACCTAACTTCAAGTATTAACCCCTAATCTTCCGACCGGACCTCGCCGCTAGTCTAACCCTAACACTAACACCCCCCTAAATTAAATATAATTTAAATCTAACAAAATAAAATAAATCTTATTAAATAAATTATTCCTATTTAAAGCTAAATACTTACCTGTAAAATAAACCCTAACATAGCTACAATATAAATAATAATTATATTGTAGCTATTTTAGGATTAATATTTATTTTACAGGCAACTATGTATTTATTTTAACCATGTACTATAGCTATTTAATAGTTAATAACTATTTAATAGCTACCTAGATAAAATAATTACAAAATTACCTGTAAAATAAATCCTAACCTAAGTTACAATTAAACCTAACACTACACTATCAATAAATAAATTAAATAAACTATCTACAATTGTCTATAATTATATCAACTAAACTAAATTACAAAAAAAACAAACACTAAATTACAAAAAATAAAAAAAGATTACAAGAATTTTAAACTAATTACACCTACTCTAAGCCCCCTAAAAAAATAACAAAGCCCCCCAAAATAAAAAAAAATGCCCTACCCTATTCTAAAATAAAAATTGTAAAGCTCTTTTACCTTACTAGCCCTTAAAAGGGCCTTTTGTGGGGCATGCCCCAAAGAATTCTGCTCTTTTGCCTGTAAAAAAAAACATACAATACCCCCCCAACATTACAACCCACCACCTACATACCCCTAATCTAACCCAAACCCCCCTTAAATAAACCTAACACTAAGCCCCTGAAGATCTTCCTACCTTGTCTTCACCACGCCGGGTATCACCGATCCGTCCAGAAGAGGGTCCGAAGTCTTCCTCCTATCCAGCAAGAAGAGCTCCTCCAGAGGGTCCAAAGTCTTCATCCTATCCGGGCAGAAGAGGACATCCGAACCGGCAGTTATCTTCATCCAAGAGGCATCTTCTATCTTCTTCCATCCGGCGCGGAGCGGGACCATCTTCAAGCAGCCGACGCTGGCGTCCCTCAACTTCCGATTGGCTGATAGGATTCTATCAGCCAATCGGAATTAAGCTAGGAAAAATCTGATTGGCTGATTGAATCAGAAAATCAGATTCAAGTTCAATCCGATTGGCTGATTGGATCAGCCAATCAGATTGAGCTAGCATTCTATTGGCTGATCGGAACAGCCAATAGAATGCGAGCTCAATCTGATTGGCTGATTGGATCAGTCAATCGGATTGAACTTGAATCTGATTGGCTGATTCCATCAGCCAATCAGATTTTTCCTAGCTTAATTCCGATTGGCTTATAGAATCCTATGTTTTTTTTTACAGGCAAAAGAGCAGAATTCTTTGGGGCATGCACCGCAAAAGGCCCTTTTAAGGGCTGGTAAGGTAAAAGAGTTTTACAATTTTTATTTTAGAATAGGGTAGGGCATTTTTTTATTTTGGGGGGCTTTGTTATTTTTTTAGGGGGCTTAGAGTAGGTGTAATTAGTTTAAAATTCTTGTAATCTTTTTTTATTTTTTGTAATTTAGTGTTTGTTTTTGTAATTTAGTGGTTTTTTTTTAAAATGTAGTTTAGTTGATATAATTGTAGGTAATTGTAGGTAGTTTATTTAATTTATTTATTGCTAGTGTAGTGTTAGGTTTAATTGTAACTTAGGTTAGGATTTATTTTACAGGTAATTTTGTAATTATTTTATCTAGGTAGCTATTAAATAGTTATTAACTATTTAATAGCTATTGTACCTGGTTAAAATAAATACAAAGTTGCCTGTAAAATAAATATTAATCCTAAAATAGCTACAATATAATTATTATTTATATTGTAGCTATATTAGGGTTTATTTTACAGGTAAGTATTTAGCTTTAAATAGGAATAATTTATTTAATAAGATTTATTTTATTTCGTTAGATTAAAATTATATTTAATTTAGGGGGGTGTTAGTGTTAGGGTTAGACTTAGCTTTAGGGGTTAATACATTTATTATAGTAGTGGTAAGGTCCGGTCGGCAGATTAGGGGTTAATAATTGTAGGTAGGTAGCGGCGACATTGGGGGGGGGGCAGATTAGGAGGTAATAAATATAATATAAGGGTTGGCGGGGGTTAGGGGCAGCAGATTAGGGGTACATAGGGATAACGTAGGTTGAGGCGATGTACGGAGCGGCAGATTAGGGGTTAAAAATAATATGCAGGGGTCAGCGATAGCGGGGGAGGCAGATTAGGGGTTAATAAGTGTAAGGTTAGGGGTGTTTAGACTCGGGGTACATGTTAGGGTGTTAGGTGCAGACATAGAAAGTGTTTTCCCATAGGAAACAATGGGGCTGCGTTAGGAGCTGAACGCTGCTTTTTTGCAGGTGTTAGGTTTTTTTCAGCCCAAACTGCCCCATTGTTTCCTATGGGGGAATCTTTTTTGAAGCTGGCCGCGTCCGTAAGCACCGCTGGTATTTAGAGTTGCAGTGGCGGTAAATTATGCTCTACGCTCCCTTTTTAGAGCCTAACGCAGCCCTTCTGTGAACTCTAAATACCAGCTGTATTTAAAAGGTGCGGGGGAAAAAATACATGCGTAGCTAACGCACCCCTTTGGCCGCAGAACTCTAAATCTAGGCGTTAGTTATTACTTGCGGTGTGGGTTTGATGGCGGTTTAGGGGTTAATAGACTTTATTAGTTATTGCGGTGGGAGATTGCAGTTGACTGGTAGATAGACATTGCGCATGCGTTAGGTGTTAGTTTTTTTTTGCAGGCATTTTCGGGAGTTACGGTGCTCCCATACTCAGCGCAAGGCCTGCTACGGCTGCCTTTTATGGCGAGGTAAAAATGGAGTAAGTTTTCTCCATTTTCGCCACATAAGGCCTTGCGCTGGATATTGGATACCGATTTACGACGCGGTCCCATGTCAGCTTATGGGAGTAAAAATTGTGACAGGTGAAATATACGCGCGGAACTTGTATGCTACGCCGTATATGTAATACCAAAATCCCGTAAAATCTGGCGTTGCCGGCTTTTGCGTGTGACGCTGCATATGTAATGGAGTCCAAGAAGTGAGCGTTGAGCAAAATTTTACTCATTACCGCACTCCAATACCAGCGCTGCTTAAGTCACCGATGAGCTGGTCGTACGTGCTTGTGCACAATTTCCCCATAGGAATCAACGGGGAGAGCCGGCTGAGAAAAAGTCTAACACCTGCAAAAAAGCAGCGTAAAACTCAGTAACGCAGCCCCATTGATTCCTATGTGGAAATACATTTTATGTCTACACCTAACACCCTAACATGCACCCCGAGTCTAAACACCCCTAATCTTACACTTATTAACCCCTAATCTTCCGCCCCTGACATCGCCGACACCTGAATTATATTTATTAACCCCTAATCTGCCGCTCCGGACACCACCGCCACCTACATTATACTTATTAACCCCTAATCTGCTGCCCCAACATCGCCAACACCTACATTATATTTATTAACCCCTAATCTGCCGCCCCCAATGTCATCGCCACCACCTACCTACACTTATTAACCCCTAATCTGCCGATCCCAACGTTGCCGCCAATATAATAAACATATTAACCCCTAAACCACCGCACTCCCGCCTTGCAAACATTAGTAAAATATTTGTAACCCCTAATCTGCCGTCCCTAACATCGCCACCACCTACCTACATTTATTATCCCTTAATCTGCTGCCCCAACGTCGCCGCCAGTATACTAAATATATTAACCCCTAAACCTAATTCTAACTCTAACCCTAACACCTCCTAATTTTAAATATAATTTAAATAAGTCTAACTAAAAATTATTATCATTAACTACATTAATTAACTAATAGTTACATTGTAGCTAGCTTAGGGTTTATTTTAATTTTACAGGCAAGTTTGTATTTATTTTAACTAGGTAGAATAGTTTTTAAATAGTTATTAACTATTTAATAACTACCTAGCTAAAATAAATACAAAAGTACCTGTAAAATAAAACCTAACTTAAAGGGACATAATACTCATATGCTAAATCACTTTAAACTGATGCAGTATAACTGTAAAAAGCTAACAGGAAAATATCACCTGAGCATCTCTATGTAAAAAAGGAAGATATTTTACCTCACAATTTCTTCAGCTCAGCAGAGTAAGTTCTGTGTAAAAAGTTATACTCAGCTGCAGGCCAGCTGCAGGAAAAAAAAAAAAAAAAAAATGAAGAAATGAACAGCAGCCAATCAGCATCAGCAGTGCTGAGGTCATGAACTCTTTTACTGTGATCTCATGAGATTTCACTTAACTCTCATGAGATTTCATAGCAAACTTCCTTTAAATTGAATAGGGAAATAAGATGAGAGTGCACGTAAGCTCGCCCCTTCCGCTGTCCCGGGACAAACATACTAATTTGCTGCTTAGAAATCCTTTACAATGGGATGTGGCTACTGAGAAACCTTTGAGGTAAAATATCTTTCTATTTTACATAGAGATATTCAGGTGATATTTTCTAGTCAGCTTTTTACAGCTATGCTGCATCACTTCAAGTGTTTAAACATGTGGGTATTATGGCCCTTTAAGTTACAATAACACCTAACACTACACTACAATTAAATAAATTAACTAAATTAAAAACAATTAAATACATTAAATTAAATTAGCTAAAGTACAAAAAACCCCACTAAATTACAGAAAATAATAAACAAATTACAAGATATTTAAAGTAATTCCACCTTATCTAATAGCCCTATCAAAATAAAAAAGCCCCCCCAAAATAAAAAAAACCCCTAGCCTAAACTAAACTACCAATAGCCCTTAAAAGGGCCTTTTGCGGGGCATTGCCCCAAAGTAATCAGCTCTTTAACCTGTAAAAAAAATACAAACAACCCACCCAACAGAAAAACCCACCACCCACACAAACAACCCCCCAAATAAAATACTATCTAAAAAATCTAAGCTCCCCATTGCCCTGAAATGGGCATTTGGATGGGCATTGCCCTTAAAATCTATCTATCTTCATCCATCCGACGTGGATGAAGCAGGTCCATCTTCAAGACATCCTACGTGGAGCATCCTCTTCATCCGATGACTACCCGACGAATGAAGATTCCTTTAAGTGATCTCATCCAAGATGGTGTCCCTTAGATTCCGATTCGCTGATAGAATTTTATCAGCCAATCGTAATCTAAGGGACGCTATTTTGGATGACGTTACTTAAAGGTACCTTCATTCGTCGTTAGTCCGTCGGAAGAAGAGGATGCTCTGCGTCGGATGGATGAAGATAGAAGATGCCATCTGTATGAAGACTTCTGCCCATCTGGAGAACCACTTCGCCCAGCTTGGATGAAGACTTCTCCCGGTAAGTCGATCTTCAGGGGGTTAGTGTTAGGTTTTTTTAAGGGTGTATTGGGTGGGTTTTATTTTTAGCTTAGGGTTTGGGCTTGCAAAAGAGCTAACTGCCCTTTTAAGGGCAATACCCATCCAAATGCCCTTTTCAGGGCAATGGGGAGCTTAGGTTTTTTTAGTTAGTATTTTATTTGGGGGGTTGGTTGTGTGGGTGGTGGATTTTGGTGGGTATGTTAGTATTATTTTTTTTACAGGTAAAAGAGTTGATTACTTTGGGGCAATGCCCCGCAAAAGGCCCTTTTAAGGGCTATTGGTAGTTTAGTTTAGGCTAGGGTTTTTTTCTTATTTTGGGGGTGTTTTTTTATTTTAATAGGGCTATTAGATTAGGTGTAATTAGTTTAAATATCTTGTAATTAGTTTATTATTTTCTGTAATTTAGTAGGTTTTTTGTACTTTAGCTAATTTAATTTAATTTATCTAATTGTATTTAATTTAGTTAATTTATTTAATTATAGTGTAGTGTTAGGTGTTATTGTAACTTAGGTTAGGTTTTATTTTACAGGTACTTTTGTATTTATTTTAACTAGGTAGTTATTAAATAGTTAATAACTATTTAATAACTATTCTACCTAGTTAAAATAAATACAAACTTGCCTGTAAAATAAAAATAAACCCTAAGCTAGATACAATGTAACTATTAGTTATATTGTAGCTATCTTAGGGTTTATTTTATAGGTAAGTATTTAGTTTTAAAAATTAATAATTTAGCTAATTAATTTTATTTAGATTTATTTTAATTATATTTAAGTTAGGAGGTGTTAGGGTTAGTGTTAGACTTAGGTTTAGGGGTTAATATATTTAATATAGTGGTGGCGATAATGGGGGCGGCAGATTAGGGGTTAATAAATGTAGGTAGGTGGCGGCAATGTTAGGGATGGCAGATTAGGGGTTAATAATATTTAAATAATGTTTGCGAGGCGGGAGTGCAGTGGTTTAGGGGTTAATATGTTTATTATAGTGTCGGCGACGTTGGGGGCGGCAGATTAGTGGTTAATAAGTGTAGGTAGGTTGTGGCGACATTAGGAGCGGCAGATTTGGGGTTGATAAATATAATGTAGGTGTTGGCAATGTTGGGAGCAGTAGATTAGGGGTTCATAAATATAATGTAGGTGGCGGCGGTGTCCGGTGTAGGTGGCGGCGGCGTCCGGAGTGGCAGATTAAGGGTTAAAAATTTTATTTTAGTGTTTGCAATGCGGGAGGGCCTCGGTTTAGGGGTTAATAGGTAGTTTATGGGTGTTAGTGTACTTTTTAGCACTTTAGTTATGAGTTTTATGTTACGGCATTGTACCATAAAACTCTTAACTACTGACTTTAAAATGCGTTATGGATCTTGACAGGGTAGGGTGTACCGCTCACTTTTTGGCCTCCCAGGACATACTCATAATATCAGTGCTATGGAAGTCCCATAGAAAAAAGACTTTACGAAGTTTACGTAAGTCGTTTTGCGGTAAGGCCAAAGAAGTGTGCGGTGACCCTAAACCTTCAAGACTCGTAATACCAGCGGGCATAAAAAAGCAGCGTTAGGACCTCTTAACGCTGCTTTTTTACCCTAACGCACAACTCCTAATCTAGCCGTTAATTTGCACAAAGTTTATATTCACTCTTTCTAGCTTAAAAAGGCAAAATAAACTTTTAGATTGTTATTTCAAAATGTGAACAGTCATTTAAAACCCATAAAATACACACATATTCAATAAGATTATATAAATAATTAAGAATAAAAAAAATAATAATAATTTGCAGAGTTTAAACATTAGTACAACCTGCAACTATAAAATAAAAAAAAAAATCTATATAAATATTAAGGAAGCAGTAAAAATGGAAACTGATTTACTCTTGCACAACAATATCACAATAATCACATATATTTTTTTTTAGAAACTAGCAATTTAATAGAAAGCAAAGGAGGAGCTAATATAAATAGGGTTCATCAATAGGGTAAGAAAATGTCTCTTTTAATCATTATATATCTAAGGTATCTATTATAATAAACAAAAATAATATACTCCCATCGCTGATATTTTTAAACATGGTATGGTATATAATCAATATACTGCATTGGATAAAATCCAAAGTATCCAGCACCTGAGACGGGTTGCAGCAGGTGTGCCATGCTATAGGGGTTATGCACCTTACCCCAAACAGATCAGCAAAAGAAAATAAATAGCAGGACCACCAGTACTTGATAGCATCAAGGAGACTTTTATTCAGCGAGACTGTGAATCAACAACAATGTTTCAGACCCATGTCCTTAGTTATGTCTACATTGGAAGACACTGAGAGCAGTAAGCTGTAACCCAAGGCACCCTGATTAGTTTTGACGTTCAAGACATACCTCCTGAAAGCTGGTCCTAAGAGTGTTGGATTTGACTGCAGGACAGTGATGTGGAGTTTTGAAGAACCCCTGGTGATAGGTGGAGACTAAGGTTATTGCATGGTAGATGGTGTGCTGGTGGAGGTTGATCCTGTGATGTCAGACTATACCTTAGTTATCTGGGTAACCTACTTAATAATAGCCTAACCTGTCTCTCTGGTATTTTCCTTACCAGGTAAACTACTATGATATTTTCTACCCCTAGTTATACGAATAGGTGGGACAGCATGACTCATATGGCCTGCACTATATTCTATAGGCACAGATATTACCAAAATTAAGATATATAATTATGGTTAAATAATATTCATATAATACAGGGAGTGCAGAATTATTAGGCAAATGAGTATTTTGACCACATCATCCTCTTTATGCATGTTGTCTTACTCCAAACTGTATAGGCTCGAAAGCCTACTACCAATTAAGCATATTAGGTGATGTGCATCTCTGTAATGAGAAGGGGTGTGGTCTAATGACATCAACACCCTATATCAGGTGTGCATAATTATTAGGCAACTTCCTTTCCTTTGGCAAAATGGGTCAAAAGAACTACTTGACAGGCTCAGAAAAGTCAAAAATAGTGAGATATCTTGCAGAGGGATGTAGCACTCTTAAAATTGCAAAGCTTCTGAAGCGTGATCATCGAACAATCAAGCGTTTCATTCAAAATAGTCAACAGGGTCGCAAGAAGCGTGTGGAAAAACCAAGGCGCAAAATAACTGCCCATGAACTGAGAAAAGTCAAGCGTGCAGCTGACAAGATGCCACTTGCCACCAGTTTGGCCATATTTCAGAGCTGCAACATCACTGGAGTGCCCAAAAGCACAAGGTGTGCAATACTCAGAGACATGGCCAAGGTAAGAAAGGCTGAAAGACGACCACCACTGAACAAGACACACAAGCTGAAACATCAAGACTGGGCCAAGAAATATCTCAAGACTGATTTTTCTAAGGTTTTATGGACTGATGAAATGAGAGTGAGTCTTGATGGGCCAGATGGATGGGCCCGTGGCTGGATTGGTAAAGGGCAGAGAGCTCCAGTCCGACTCAGACGCCAGCAAGGTGGAGGTGGAGTACTGGTTTGGGCTGGTATCATCAAAGATGAGCTTGTGGGGCCTTTTCGGGTTGAGGATGGAGTCAAGCTCAGCTCCCAGTCCTACTGCCAGTTTCTGGAAGACACCTTCTTCAAGCAGTGGTACAGGAAGAAGTCTGCATCCTTCAAGAAAAACATGATTTTCATGCAGGACAATGCTCCATCACACGCGTCCAAGTACTCCACAGCGTGGCTGGCAAGAAAGGGTATAAAAGAAGAAAATCTAATGACATGGCCTCCTTGTTCACCTGATCTGAACCCCATTGAGAACCTGTGGTCCATCATCAAATGTGAGATTTACAAGGAGGGAAAACAGTACACCTCTCTGAACAGTGTCTGGGAGGCTGTGGTTGCTGCTGCACGCAATGTTGATGGTGAACAGATTAAAACACTGACAGAATCCATGGATGGCAGGCTTTTGAGTGTCCTTGCAAAGAAAGGTGGCTATATTGGTCACTGATTTGTTTTTGTTTTGTTTTTGAATGTCAGAAATGTATATTTGTGAATGTTGAGATGTTATATTGGTTTCACTGGTAAAAATAAATAATTGAAATGGGTATATATTTGTTTTTTGTTAAGTTGCCTAATAATTATGCACAGTAATAGTCACCTGCACACACAGATATCCCCCTAAAATAGCTAAAACTATTCAGCTTTGATATTAATGAGTTTTTTGGGTTCATTGAGAACATGGTTGTTGTTCAATAATAAAATTAATCCTCAAAAATACAACTTGCCTAATAATTCTGCACTCCCTGTATATATTCATATAATATAAGGGCCATATTCCTATACTGTATCATCTTTAGTTTGAAATAGAATTAATATTATTTCTTTACTTTGTGCTTCAATACAATGTGAATACAGATATTTGAAATGTGTTTAATAGCGTTACAGCTTTGTTTAATTAAATCTGTAATTTTTTTATAGGCATCACTAGACTCTATTGTAAATTACTTTGGAGCTGTTCATGAGATATAGTATAAACAGTTCATCCAGTATATGATGATCGCTGTTGTATGGAATGGAACTGAGATATGGATTCCTGCATACCACATACTTTTCCTATTGTGTGACAAGATTCCTGGATTTTTTCCCATGGTCTTAGTTAGTAGGGAATTTCTAGTAACATTTTCAGAGGCAGCAAAATTCCATTCTGGATTTCCTTGTTTTTTTTTTTTTTATTTGTAGCCTTAGTTACCCACCTTATTGTCTCTTTCTTTTTTCACTTTAATGAACAGTTGACTTTACAGAAACAAACCAAAAATATCCACGCAAAACATGTTTTATTGCTGCATCAGCCTGATGTTCTTCAAGTGCACAGACTAATTGAATCAATGACTCCCAGTGTGTTCTATTGTTATAAATGACTTCCTATAAATGATTTTGATAATAATCATAAATAATACAGTGTGAAATGTAGTTCTTATCCACCTTATTCTTACTCCAGTGATTTAGATTAAATTGGCGGTGTTCTAGCTACTTTATGGTATAGGCTTTAGGAAAACATATTTCATAGATATATGTCCCCTTAGCCTCTTTAATTGTGCTACAAATATTACATCATAGCAATGTAAGAAAAGACCCAAATTCTATCTATCTATCTATCTATCTATCTATCTATCTATCTATTTTAGTTCATTTTCTATTATAGGGTTTGCAGTAATATAACATTTCAAATAATTTAACCAGGAATTAGAAGGAAGTGGAATATAAATGTGGCATTGCATACAGTTAAGTTGTTACAATTGGAGTGATGTAAATATGTTATATTGAGAAGTGTAGTTTTGTGAAAGGGTTTCCCTTTGATAATAATAGAACCATAGTTCTTATATTATTAGGATATGTTTGCAAAATATACATATATTTATCAAAGCGTCAACTTAACTGCATTCAACGGCACCAATACGCTCGCCTAAGATCACCTAACATCGCTGCTGCGGCCCTGAATACGTTCTCCAAAATAATCAAAAAAGCTGTCAAAAAGCCACGCACCAAGTATGGTGCGATGAGCAGCAGACTGTTGTTAACTAACAGTCATCGATATCGCTGCTCTTCGGCTTTTTTAAAGCTTTCTTGGTACCCTGTCACTAAACACCCACACTATACTATACTGTTTACCCCCTATACCGCCGCACCCGGAGCCCACTGCAACCCTAATAAATGTATTAACCCCTAAACCGCTGCTCACAGAGCCCACCGCAACTAAATACAAGTATTAACCGCTAAACCGCCGCTCCCAGACCCGCCACAACTAAATACAATTATTAACCCCTAAACCGCCGCTCCCGGAGCCCACCGCCACCTACATTATACTTATTAACCCCTAATCTGCCGCCCCCTACACCGCTGCCACCTACATTATATTTATTAACCCCTAATCTGCCCCCCCTACACCGCCGCCACCTACCTACAATTATTAACCCCTAATCTGCTGCCCCCAACGTCGCCGCCACTATATTAAATTTATTAACCACTAAACCTAAGTCTAACATTAACACCCCTTAACTTAAATATAATTTAAAAAAATCTAAATAAATATTCCTATCATTAAATAAATTATTCCTATTTAAAACTAAATACTTACCTGTAAAGTAAACCCTAAGATAGCTACAATATAACTAATAGTTACATTGTAGCTATCTTAGGGTTTATATTTATTTTAAAGGCAAGTTTGTATTTATTTTAACTAGGTAGAATAGTTATTAAATAGGTATTAACTATTTAATAACTTCCTAGTTAAAATAAAGACAAATTTACCTGTAAAATAAAACCTAACCTAAGTTACAATTACATCTAATACTAAACTATAATTAAATACATTAACTAAACTAAATACAATTAAATACAACTAAATTTTTTTTATCTAAAGTACAAAAAACAAACAAACACTAATTAACAGAAAATAATAAAATAATTACAAGATTTTTAAACTAATTACACCTAACCTAATCCCCTAACAAAATAAAAAAGCCCCCCAAAATAAAAAAAGCCCTACCCTACACTAAATTACAAATAGCCCTTAAAAGGGCATTTTGCGGGGCATTGCCCCAAAGTAATCAGCTCTTTTACCTGTAAAAAAAGAAATACAATCCCCCCAACATTAAAACCCACCACCCACACAACCAACCCTACTCTAAAACCCACCCAATCCCCCCTTAAAAAAACCACTAACCCCTTGAAGATCACCCTACCTTGAGAAGTCTTCACCCAACCGGGCCGAAGTCCTCAACGAATCCGGCAGATGTGGTCCTCCAGACGGGCAGAAGTGGTCCTCCAGACGGGCAGAAGTCTTCATCCAGGTGACATCTTAAACCATCCGGCGCGGAGTGGGTCCATCTTCAAGACATCCGACGTGGAGCATCCTCTTCATTCAACGGCAACTGAAGAATGAAGGTTCCTTTAAGTGACGTCATCCAAGATGGGGTCCCTTCAATTCCGATTGGCTGATAGAATTCTATCAGTCAATTGGAATTAAGGTAGGAAAAATCCTATTGGCTGATGCAATCAGCTAATAGGATTGAGCTTGCATTCTATTGGCTGATTGGAACAGACTGCAGCCACTTCCAGCCTGCTCTCCTTCATGCTTGTCTCTCCCATGCCACAGCCACTGCCCTCCCCCCGTCTACCAGCACAGCACAGGTAACTCCCTTTGCTTAACTTTCTTCCTACAGCCACTGCCCTGCCACCCGCCTCCCAGCCCTCCCACCTCCCAGCACCTATTTAATGGAAGTTGCTGCACGTCTGCGCAGTGGGCGCATGCAGCGGGTATGGCGCTGGCGCGCTGAAGGCGCACCAAAGGCAAGCCCGTCTGCGCCCTTCCATGCCTGGACCGCTTCCAGCGCCACTAACCCTGGCTCCCACAACCACCGCCACTACGACGCCAGCACCCTCCTCCATCTCAACACCGGTAGATCATCTGCCTGCCACCATGCATCCCCGACGAACACCATCGGACCCTTCACCTGCTGCAACTGCGCCTTCTCCTCCCTCCGAATCACTAACCTGCCAGTCACCTCTCACGCCTTCTCCTCCCTCCGAACCACTAACCTGCCAGTCACCTCACGCAAAAACAACAGGCAACCACCTCAACTGCATCCTCCTCAACACCCGCTCTGTCCACAAGCACGCCGTCGAAATCTGGAACCTGCTCAACTCCACCTCCCCGGACGTTGCCTTCCTTACTGAAACCTGGCTGAACCCCACATCAATGCCAGACATTGCCATCGCCATCCCCAACGGATACAAGATCTCCCACAAGAACCGGAGCAACCGACCGGGAGGAGGCATCGCCATCGTCCACAAACACTCCCTCCACGTCACAACCAGCTCCGACTACCACTCACCAGGCTTGGACACCTACACTTCAAGATCCAGGTCAGTCCCAACACTACCCTCTGTGGCACCCTCATTTACAGACCTCCCGGACCTCGTCCTGCCTTCTGTGACTCACCGACCTCATCGCACCCCACGCTCTCCCCTCAACAGACTACATCCTCCTTGGTGACCTCAACTTCCACCTAGACAACCCCAATGACCACAACACTGCCAACCTCTTAGAAAACCTTGGAACCATCGGTCCAAAGCAACTCGTCAACTCCCCAACCCACTCAGCCGGACACAAACTCGACCCTATCTTCTCTGCAGGCAACCACATCTCAGTCAACCACATCACTGAACTCCATTGGACCGACCACCATTGCATACATTTTTCCTTCAACAAACCCACCGCACACCTCCGGCAGCACCACCCACCCCGCAGAAACTGGAACAACATCACAGAAGACCAACTGCACTCCACCCTGAACAAGTGCCCCCAGCCACCTCCACAGATGCCAACTCCTCCACCCGCAACCTCCACCACTGGCTCACAGACTGCGCCAACACCCTCGCCCCTCTCAAGAAACCATCCAACCGCCAACCCACCAACAAGGCTAGTTGGTTCACCCCTGCCCTCCC
The DNA here is from genome assembly GCF_027579735.1 of Bombina bombina. Lineage (NCBI taxonomy): Eukaryota > Metazoa > Chordata > Amphibia > Anura > Bombinatoridae > Bombina > Bombina bombina. Next base: position 290,397,598 of record NC_069502.1, on the reverse strand, counting down.
GGACTCCAAACGCCACTGCAGGCGATTGGAAAGTACCTGGAGATCCAGCAAGACCCCCTCAAATAAAACAGCCTACAAAGAAGTCATCACTACCCTTCACCACCTCATCAAAACCACGAAGAAGACAGCCATCCAAGATAGAATCAATGCCAACATCCACAACAGCAAGGAGCTGTTCACAGTAATCAAGGAATTCTCCAATCAAAACAGCAACACCAACGACATCCCGTCCTCCCAGGACCTCTGCGATAACCTCGCAATGTACTTCCATTGCAAGATTGTCAACATCTATGACAGCTTTGTGCCCCAGAACTCACCCACCACTGCCTATCCACCAACTCCCACTGATACCTCACCCAAATAAACCACCACCTACCCCCTACTGACCATCTTGAGCCCCCTCACCACAGAGGACACCATCAGGATCATGAGATCGATCCACTCCGGAGCACCCTTGGACCCATGCCCGCATCACATTTTCAACAAAGCGGTTGACACCATCGCCCCCGAGCTCTGCAGCACCATCAACTGCTCCATCAAAACCGGCACCTTCCTGGATGACTGGAAGCATGCAGAATTAAAACCCCTACTGAAAAAACCCACGGCTGACCCCAATGATCCGAAGAACTACCGCTGAATCTCTTTGCTCCCCTTTGCGGCCAAAGTCATCGAGAAGTCCATCAACACGCAACTCGTTGACTACATTGAAGCCAACCACACCCTGGACCCCTCTCAATCCGGTTTCAGGAGCAATCAAAGCACCGAGACCACCCTTCTCGCCGCCACAGACAACATCCTCGCCCTACTTGACCGAGGAGAGACCGCCGCCCTCATTCTCCTAGACCTCTCAGTAGCATTCGATACTGTCTCCCACCTCACCCTCCACAACCGACTACACGATGCCGGCATATGCGACAAAGCCCTGGAATGGATCACCTCCTTCCTCACTGGCAGAATACAGAAAGTTAGACTCCCACCCTTCACCTCCAAGCCCACAGAAATCAGCTGCATTGTACCCCAAGGCTCTTCTCTGAGCCCCACCCTATTCAACATCTACATAGCCCCTCTCTCCGCCATTGCCCGATGACATGACCTCAACATCGTCTCCTACGCCGACGACAGCTAATCATCTCACTCACCAGTGACCCCACCACCGCCAAGAGAAAAGTCCACGAAGGGCTGACAGCAGTCACCACCTGGATGAACTACAACTGCCTAAAGCTGAACTCAGACAAGACCGAAGTCCTCCTCCTCGGTCCCACCAAATCCGCGTGGAATAACTCCTGGTGGCCCACAGCCCTCGGATACCCTCCAACCTCCACCGACCATGCACGAAATCTAGGCGTCATCCTGGACTCATCGCTCTCCATGGACCGGCAAATCAACACCGTCTCTTCTGCATGCTTCCATACACTTCACCTGCTGCAAAAGATCTTCAAATGGATCCCAACCGAGACCAGGAAGACTGTTACTCACACCCTCATCAGCAGCCGACTGGACTATGGTAACGCACTCTACCATCAAGCTCCAAAAGAGACTACAGCTCATCCAGAACTCCTCGGCCAGACTAATCCTTGACATCCCTCGTCAATGCCACATCACCAAATACCTGCGGGACCTGCACTGGCTCCCCATCAACAAAAGAATAACCTTCAAGCTTCTCACCCATGCATTCAAGGCCCTCCACAACATTGGTCCCGAATACTTGAACCACCGCGTTACCTTCTACACCCCTGCCAGACAACTTCGATCGCCCAACCAACCCCCTGCTGTTATCCCCCGCATCAGGATAACCACAGCGGGAGGCAGATCCTTCTCTCACCTGACTGCCAAGACTTGGAACACCCTCCCGCTGCACCTTAGACAAGCTACCTCCCTAACTAAGTTCAGAAAGGACCTCAAGACCTGGCTTTTCGACTTAACTTCAACCCTCAGCGCCTTGCGACCCTTACGGGTGAATAGCCGCGCTTTACAAGAACCCAATAGATAGATAGATAGATAGATAGATAGATAGATAGATAGATAGATAGAGCGAGCTCAATCCTATTGGCTGATTGCATCAGCTAATAGGATTTTTCCTACCTTAATTTCGATTAAGCGAGCGTACCTGGTAGGTATTTGATAACTTCCAAAAGTAGTCAGATTGTGCCGAACTTGCGTTCGGAACATCTGTAATGACGTAAGCATTGATCTGTGTTGGACTGAGTCGGCAGATTGTATGTTACGTCATAATTTCTACTTTTGCCGGTTTGTAGGGTTTGATAACTAAGGTGAATCAGGCTCGCCACAAATACACTGCGGAATTCCAGCATATTTGCGGTTGATGGCTTGATAACTAGATGCCATAACTGTGTAAGTTATGGCATCTAGTTAACTTACACAGTTATGTAAGTTGTTTCCTTAAGTGAAAGTATATTTTACAAATAAATGGAACTAGATTACTGAAAATTCTGATCATGATTTAACATACTAAGATCAGAACATTCATCAAAAAATCATTCCCATAGAAAATAAACTATTATCATGTACTGATAAAAATCTGAAATCATCATTAGCACCAGTTTTAAACAGTTCTCAACAAGTTCAACAAGAATATTGTTTTCTTTCTGAATGTTGCATATTGTCAAACAATGCACTGTGTCAGGTTAGCATGCGAGTGATGCCTCATTGATTTCTATGGGGAGAAGAAGTTAGTGAGGTTACAATGTCCAAAGTCCTGAAGTCGCATCAGGGTTCTCTCATTCTAACTTTTTACTTTTAACTTGTAATACTTGTGCTAACCCACCTGCATTAAAAATGTACTTTTAGTATATGTAATACACATATAAAAACATATATATATATATATATATATATATATATATATATGTATATATATATATATGTATATACTGTATATATAGGAATTAACATATATTAAGCAAAAAATCATCATATATATATAGAAATGTCTATTTAACAACACATGGGACATATTCTTCTATTTGAAGAACATTGAAATGTAAAAAATGCATAATTCATGTTGGATCTAGCGATCTTAGTTTAATAGTGATAGGTTTAGCGCGCAAGTATAGGTGTAAGTTTTTTTTTCAGTTTGTGTGCTCCATTGAAGTCTATGGGATGCATACATTAATGTGGTCATGATATCTAAACTTCAACTCTTTGTGCGCATCGGGTTTCACTCACACAAAATTTTTACTGTCAACTTTCGAGCGCTACCTGACAAGCGCAAAAAGTTAACTTCTAGCCAAGTTAAAGAGCAAGTGGGAGTGGTAAATTGTATAATACATATAATTGAACCCTATATGGTTGTTTGTCTTTGTGTGTGTTTATATCTGTTTGTGAATTTGTGTCTATGTACACAAACATTAAGCTCTTAAGTGTTGAAATGTGATTTAGACTATTCTCCATACAGTACCTTGATAATATTGTTTCTTTATTATTTCAATTGTAAAAAAAAAAAAAGCAAAACAAAAATATACTATACTCTTATGAGCCATTGTCTTTTAAATGAAATAAACCCATTGTATGATTTCAGGAAATAAGAAAACCTATTAACATTCATAAAGGTATCACAACAAAAGTAAATTGCTTTAGTATTCTTACTGCACTACAAAATCTTTCAAAGCTTGTAATAAAAAACTGAATGTAGCTTGTAAATCTTTTAAATATTTGTCTCTGCATTTTATAGTTTATCCTCCACTGTCTGAGCGGTAACTAATGCTTACTATATTTCAAATAGCTAGGGAATATAAGGAAGCAAAAAAAAAAAGACAGAAATTAAGGGTACAAAAACAACGTGTTTGTTTTCTTGAAATTGACTGAATATTCTTTCTTTCTTTCTGAGAATTATTGTTTTTAAATAGATTTTAAAAGTTGTTTGAGGAGTAAAAACAGGTGGTCCAGATGTTAGCAATGGTCCTTAGATTCCATGTTGTTTCACATTTCATTCAAGCAAATTAATATTCCTCCATGCAAACGACCTGCAAAGAGAACATTGTACAGTATTTTGTTGGGAATAAATATTGAAAGCATAAAATAAATACTCATGGGCTATGCTTTAATACTTGTGCAGTATTTGTACTCACATGAGAGGATGGCAACAATTGATAACACTTATTTTCAGGGTTTTATGGCTTGTTTTTAGTAGCATAAACTATGTTATGGTTCATATCGTCTCCCTGGAGATGTTATAGCTTTAAAACCCTTAACCTGTTGTTTTATAGTTTGTCTGAGACTATAATGTTGTGCCAGGTATGGGAAGTTATAGACTTAAAATAACTTTTGGTTGACTATTATAGAGATTTATTTAATATTTGTGTCATATTATTCTGTACTGGTGGGTATATAGAATTGGACCTTCAGAGAGAAAGTGAAAGTCTTATATATACATCAAAAATTGCTGTTTGTATTAGTTCTGCTTCTAGATAACAGCTTTGAACAGATTAAAAAAGGGCCTTTATACACAATGTTCACTATTTTCATTAGGGCTGACTAAATTCATGTGCTTTCTTCATCCAAGCTCTAGAAACAGGAAAGTTTCCCCTGGAAATTATTCCTATGGCATCTATAGAATGTGACCAAGTGAGTCCATGAACACATAGGGGTATCCCTAAGTGGATTACCATCTTCATGGTTGTACATGATTATTTCTCCTGAGATATACTTTTCATGATGTGTATGGGTTGTGGCTTATAGTCTTAGGGTCTCCATACATGGATTACCTTGGATGGCACATTCCTTGCAGTTGAGAACACAATATCTGCTGGTTGCTGGATATTTAATAGCATAACTTTGTCCTAGTGTATTTTACATTATCCAGATAGTAAGTCATACTCCATGTATTTTCTCATAAGTTTATGGGTTGTATGTTTCTATTTTTATTGTTATATTGGATCTACGTTTCAGCTTTATATGACTATATTCATTATGTGGCATGTAAGGGGAGTAATTTGCAAGAATAATGGCAATACATGTTTAAAGAACTGAACCCGGATATTGTAGCACTATTAAGAAATATACAGAGTCTGTATCGTAGTATACACTTCCTAAAACCTAATCTAACATTTTTTTTATGGTGAGGTTGCATTTATAAAGAAATGTGGGTGAACTAAACTCTGGTAACCTTAATCTCATTCCTCTTACATCTAAAAACCCCTCCCCCTTCACTTGTGCACTCTGGAACTCTCGCTCTGTCTGCAACAAGTTAACTTCTATCCATGATCTCTTTATCTCCCACTCTCTTAACCTTCTGGCTCTTACAGAAACCTGGCTCTCTACTTCAGACACAGCATCCACTGCTGCACTGTCACATGGGGGGTCTCCATTTTCAGCCACACTCCTAGGTCTGGCAATAGACAAGGAGGTGGGTGTCGGTACTTCTGCAACTCACTTCCTCTTTCGGTCTGTCACAATGGACTGATTCTCCCACTCACAAAGACGGTCACTCCCTTGAACTGATCTTTAGCTATCGATGCACTCTCTCAAACTTCTCAAACTCCCCTTTTCCTCTTTCTGACCACCATCTCCTTACCTGCAACATATCATCCCTTCCTACAACTCTCCCACCTTCTACTCCTCATACCAAACTTCACAGAAGCACTAGGTCTTTATATCAGCAACAACTTGCTAATTCCCTTCAACCGCTCCTCTCATCCTTCTCCTCCTTTTCCTGCCCTGAAACAATCTATCTGCCACTATAATTCCACCCTTATATCCGTCCTTGACAATCTCGCCCCTCTTACCACTGCTAGGAAATCACACACTCATCCCCAGCCCTGGCATACTCCTCTGACACGGGTACCTACGCAGATGTTCCCGTACTGCTGAACGGCATTGGAGAAAATCACGGAGTTCAGCTGATTTTCTTCATTACAAATTCATCTTGAACTCCTACAACTCTGCCCTTAATCTCCACAAGCAACACTACTTCTCTACTCTTATCTCTAATCTTTCTTCAAACCCAAAACGTCTGTTCTCCACTTTCAATACTCTCCTCCGCCCTCCCCCACTTCCAAATCAACTTCTCTGTCAGCTCAAGACTTTGCCAGTCACGTCATTAACAAAATTGATTCCATCAGACATGAAATCAGCTCTCAACACAATTCCATTCTCCCCCCCCCCCTCAAATACTCTCACTCAACCACAACCCTCATAACCTGAAACTTAGTTCATTCTCCCCTGTTACTGAGGAAGAGGTTTCAGCACTTATACTGCGCTCTCACCTCACTACCTGTCCCCTTGACCCTATCCCCTCACAAGCTGCTCCCCTCTCTCTCTGCTACCCTTACCCCTATACTAACACACATTTTCAACCTCTCCCTCAGCACTGGTACATTTCCCTCATCACTGAAACATGCACTGGTCACACCTATCCTCAAAAAACCTTCCCTTGATCCTACCTCCCCATCCAACTACCGCCCAATTTCCCTCCTCCCTCTTGCTTCAAAGCTTCTCGAAAAACTAGTATATGCACGCCTATCCCATTTCCTTACGTTAAACTCCCTTCTTGACCCTCTGCAATCTGGATTTCGTCCCTATCACTCCACAGAGACAGCTATTGTTAAGGTCACCAACGACCTACTTACAGCTAAATCAAAAGGCCACTTCTCTCTGCTTATCCTCCTTGATCTGTCTGCAGCCTTTGACACTGTCGACCACGCTCTTTTGCTCCAAACCCTCCAATCCTTCGGCATCTGTGACACAGCCCTTTCATGGCTCTCTTCCTACCTGTCAAACCGTACTTTCAGTGTAGCCTTCTCTCGGGCCTCCTCTGCCCCGTCACCCCTTTCTGTTGGAGTACCGCAAGGCTCTGTCCTCGGTCCCCTTCTCTTCTCAATCTATACGTCATCACTAGGTTCCCTTATTAAGTCCCACGGTTTCCAATATCATTTGTATGCTGATGACACCCAAATCTACTTCTCTGCACCAGAACTATCTCCTTCCTTGCTAACCCGTGTCACTAACTGTCTTTCTCACATCTCTTCCTGGATGTCCTCTCACTACCTCAAGCTAAATCTCTCAAAAACTGAGCTCCTCATTTTCCCCCCCTTCTTCCAAAATCTCCACCCCCAATATCTCTATAACTGTCGACAACTACATCATTACCCCTACCCCGCATGCCCGATGTCTCGGGGTCACACTTGACTCAGATCTTTCCTTCACTCCTCACATTCAGTCCTTGGCTACAGCCTGCCACTTCCACCTTAAAAACATCTCTAAAATTAGACACTTCCTTACACAAGACACAACTAAGATTTTAATCCACTCTCTCATTCTTTCCCGCCTTGATTACTGCAACTCTGTCCTCTCTGGTCTCCCCACCTGCCGCCTAGCTCCTTTACAATCCATAATAAATGCCTCTGCCAGACTCATCTTCCTTACACGTCGCTCTTCATCTGCTGCACCTCTCTGCCAATCCCTTCACTGGCTTCCTCTTGCCTCTAGGATGAAACACAAAACTCTCACTCTTACATACAAAGCCCTCAACTGCACTGCTCCCCCCTACATCTCAGACCTTGTCTCCATATACTCTCCCTCCCATCCCCTTCGCTCTGCTCATGACCTCCTACTCTCCTCCTCTCTTGTCACCTCATCACACTCCCATTTACAGGACTACTCCAGACTGGTTCCCATCTTGCGGAACTCTCTGCTTCGCTCTAAAGGACTCTCTTCTAGTTTTAAAAGCTTCAAGTGCTCCCTAAAGACTCTACTGTTCAGGGACGCATACAACCTATGCTAACCTTTCCTAATACCAGTTCCTCTCCTCCCCTGCAATCCCCTGAACCCTCTTAGCATGTAAGCCTAAAAGTCCAGATGTTTGTAGTTCACCTTCTTAAGAGCTGACTACAACAGTGCAAACTCTTGGCAGGGCCCCTCTACCCTATAATTGTTTTGTTGTACTCCCCCTTTGTTTATAGCGCTGCGGAATCTGTTGGCGCTCTACAAATAACCAATAATAATAATAATAACTTGAACTCTCCATTTACCCCCTCTCATGTCCATTTGCTCTCCTTTTCTCCATTGCTCATTTTTATTCTTTTTTATTTGTTTTTTTGTTTTCTTAGGACCCAGATAATAGCTTATGCTGCTGGTTTTGGGAACTGAAAAAAAAAAAAAAAAATATATATATATATATATATATATATATATATATATATATTTTTATATATATATATATATATATATATATATATATATATATATATATATATATATATAGATGTAGCTTTATGAGATAATCATAATTTCTTTGTACGCTGTATGTTCTCAAATTTTTAATAAAAACATGTAATCCCCTTTACAATTAAAAAAAATGATTACAGTAGTGTGAGAACACTATTTACAATTAAAAACTTAATTTCACTTTTCAATTTTTCACTGCTTAAAAAGTTTGCTTTTGTATAAAAATAAACACTTTCACTAACATACTACATTTAAAAGCACATACAAGTCATATTTGTAAGCAACACTGTTCAAATATAGGTCCCTATTCAAAATTAATATTGTGTCTTTTTTCAAGTGGTTTTCAAATTCAAAGCCATTCAAATTTGTTTCAGAAACCCTTGAAACACACTAGGGAATCATGGAAATCTAAAACCTTTGCATCATGGCAACAGCCTATATTACTTGCATGGTGATCAATATGCAAATAAAATACTTTCTGTTATTTTTTTTATTATTATTATTTTTGATGACTCTTTTTTTTATATGCATAAATTTTTTAGAAAGCCTGTATATGCCATGGCTTTTTTTTTTTTTATCTTTTTTCAGGTAAGGTATTTGCACTTAGTAAGCACAAACACTTCCTGGTTGCTAATTAATTAATTAAAATAATAAACTAACAACATTTTCCCCCTTGGTTAGTAAACCTGTAATATTTACCCATCTCAACAATACGATACTCTAGAAATTGTAGAGTTTTAAAGAACTTCTGTTAGACTATCTTTTAAAACCAACTCCTAATATCAAATCTATATAGAACTTGTTATATTAGGTTGACAGTCAATATTTCAGCTTTTTCTTTTACGTGTGATTCTTCTTTTTTTTTTTATAGACTGTATTTCATTTTATTGACAGTGTGTCAAGAGCTAACCCTTTTCTTTTTCTCTAGGTCATGATATTCAACTTCAATGTAAACCTGTGTGACAGGATAGAATATGAAATGGCTTATGGAAATGTATTTTGGAGCTATCAATACTTGACATGTATACGTTCTTAAAACAATAGTTCGTAGATATGTTTTACTTCTAAAATATGCACAAGTAGAGTTATATACAACAGAGAACACGGAAAAGATCATATATCACCTCTCTGTGGGTTACCTTTTCTTTAGGATGACAGAACATTTATACTAAACCTTAGTGAGCTGGGGACGAAACCTGTCATTTGTCATTTACTGAAAGTTTTTTCAGTTAAAGCTTGCTTAGTGTTTGCCCTTGTCATCACTGTGTCAACAATCAAGTCATTTTATTTTGCACAAAATTTTAAGATTTCTCACTAAAATCAGTAAAACTTAGGAAAGGTGTAATTTTTAACAACCTTTGTAAACCCATAGGGGCCTTTTCATCAAATGTCTGTCCGGCAGGATCCGATCAGCGGATCTTGTCCGACAGACATCACTGAATGCAGACAGCATTCCGCTCTCTGCATTCAGCATTGCACCAGCAGTTCTTGTGTACTGCTGGTGCAACGTTGATCCCCTGCAGATTCACAGCCAATCGGCCGCTAGCAGGGGGTGTCAATCAACCCGATCGTATTCGATCGGCTTGATTTCCGGCGATCGCTGTCCGCCTCCTCAGAGCAGGCGGCCAGGGTTATGGAGCTGCAGTCTTTAGACCCGCTGCTCCATAACTTGTGTTTCTGGCGAGCCTGAAGGCTCGCAAGAAACACAGGGCTTCAAGCTCCATATGGAGCTTGATAAATAGGCCCCATATTGTCATCTCTCAGATCTGGTGTCGCTTAGTGGTCATATTTTAAAAGGATATGCTAACATAAATAAATATTTTTTGTGCTATTTTATTATTGTAAGATTTTGTGGAATGATTTTAGTCTAGAATAGTATATAACGGGTGGGCCAGATTACAAGTGGTGCGCTAATAATAGCATAGGATGCGATAAACAGTATCGCTCGACCATGCCATCATTAGAGCCAACTAGATATTAAAAGTTCATAAGATAAATCAGATTTACCAGAGAAGGTTTACGGGGATATCTATCAAGCCATCAAATGTGTTGCATTCGCCGGTACACTCGCCTTACATCGCGGCCGCGTATCTCAATGCGCTCTATTTAGTTATAAAAAAGCCGGCAAAAAGATGTGCACCAAGTAAGGGGCGATGAGCATCGGACTGTTATTAACTAGCAGTCATCGATCTTGCGTCTATTTGGCTTTTTCCAAACTTATTTTATACCCTGTCACTAAACGCCGCCACTATACTAAAATGTTTAACCCCTATCCCGTGGCTCCCTGACCCTGCCGCAACCTAAATAAAGTTATTAACCCCTATCCCGCCCCTCCCTGACCCCGCCGCAACATAAATAAAGTTATTAACCCTCATCCCGTCGCTCACCGACCCTGCCGCAACCTAAATACATTTATTAACCCCTAGCCCGCCTCACACCGAACTCGCCGCAACCTAAAAAATGTATTAACCCCTAAACCTCTGGCCTCCCACATAACTACCACTAACTAAACCTATTAACCCCTAAACCATCAGCCCCCCACATCGCCAAAAAATAAATGAAGCTATTAACCGCTAAACCTAACAACCCGATAACTTTAAATTACAACATTCCTATCTTCAAATACATTTAAACTTACCTGTAGAATTAAAATAAACTATTTTAAAATATTAATTAACCTACCCTAACTATTATACTACAATTAAATTAAACTACCAATTAAATTAACTAAATAACATATTAAAAAACCCTAACCCTACTTAAATTATTTAAATACACTATTAAACCTTATTAAAAGTACTACATTACCAAAAGAAAAAAAAGTTACAAAAAAAACAAAACTAAACTGCGAAAAATAAAAAAACACATTATCAAAAATAAAAAAGAATTAGACCTAATCTTATAGCCCTATCAAAATAAAAAGCCCCCCAAAATAAAAAGCCTACAATAAACTACCAATGGCCCCTAAAAGGGCCTTTTGTGGGGCATTGCCCCAAAGAAATCAGCTCTTTTAACTGTAAACAAAAATACAAACACCCCCAACAGTAAAACCCACCACCCAACCAAACAACCCCCCCCCAAATAAAAAAAACTATCTAAAATAAAATAAGCTCCCCATTGCCCTGAAAAGGGCATTTGTATGGGCATTGCCCTTAAAAGGTCATTTAGCTCTTTTACATGCCCAGAACCTAATCTAAAAACAAAGCCCACACAAAAGAAAAACTTAAATAAACCTAACACTAACCCCCGATGATCCACTTACAGTTATTGAAGTCCCACTTGAAGGATCCATCCAGCCAGCAAGAAGTCTTCATCCAGGCGGCCTCTTCGATCTTCATCCAGCCGGCGAAGTCCTCATCCAGGCGGCAAGAAGTCTTCATCCAGATGGCATCTTCTATCTTCATCCATCTGGTGTGGAGCGGGTCCATCCTGTAGACATACGGCGTAGAGCATCCTCTTCATACGGTCACTGCCATAAACTGGAACTTTAATGAGAGTGACGTCATCCAAGATGGCATCCCTTGCATTTTCTATTGGCTGAAAGATTTCAATCAGCCAGTAGGATTAGAGCTGCTAAAATCATATTGGCTGTTCCAATCATCAGCTCTCATTCTATGGCTGTTCCAATCAGCCCAATAGGATGAGAGCTCCAATCCTATTGACTGATTGGAACAGCCAATAGGATGAGAGCAGCTCAAATCCTACTGGCTGATTGGAACATCCAATAGGATCTTAGCAGCTCTAATCCTATTGGCTGATTGAAATCGTTCAGCCAATAGGAATGCAAGGGATGCCATCTTGGATGATGTCACTTGCATTGAAGTTCCAGTTTACGGCGGCGACCATATGAAGAGGATGCTCCGTGCCAGATGTCTTCAGGGATGGATCCGCTCCATGCCGGATGGATAAAGATAAAAGATGCCGTCTGGATGAAGACTTCTTGCCGCCTGGATGAGGACTTTGCCTCCTGGATGAAGATCGAAGAGGCCGTCTGGATGAAGACTTCTTGCCGGCTGGATGGATCCTTTAAGTGGGACTTCAATAACTGTAAGTGGATCGTTGGGGGTTAGTGTTTATTTAAGGGTTTTTTGGATGGGTTTTATTTTTCAATTAGGGTCTGGACATGTAAAAGAGCTAAATGCCCTTTTAAGGGCAATGCCCATACAAATGCCCTTTCCAGGGCAATGGGGAGCTTAGGTTATTTTAGATAGGTTTTTTATTTGGGGGGGTTGGTTGGTTGGTTGGGTGGTGGGTTTTACTGTTGGGGGTGTTTGTATTTTTTTTTTACAGGTAAAAAAGCTGATTTCTTTGGGGCAATGCCCCACAATTGAGCTTTTAGGGGCCATTGGTAGTTTATTGTAGGCTAGTTTTTTTTTTCTTTTGGGGGGGGGGCTTTTTTATTTTGATAGGGCTATTAGATTAGGTGTAATTCTTTTTTATTTTTGATTTTTCGTAATTTAGTGTTTGTTTTTTTGTGGTGATAATGTAGTACTTTTAATAAGTTTTAATAGTATATTTAAATAATTTGAGTAGGGATAGGGCTTTTTAATATGTAATTTAGTTAATTTAATTGGTAGTTTAATTTAATTATAGTATAATAGTTAGGGTAGGTTAATTAATATTTTAAAATATTTTATTTAAATTCCACAGGTAAGTTTAAATTTATTTGAAGATAGGGATGTTGTAATTTTAATTTAAGTTAGCAGGTGGTTAGGTTTAGGGGTTAATAGCTTAATTTAGTTTATGGTTATGTGGGGGGGCTGACGGTTTAGGGGTTAATAGGTTTAGTTAGTGGTGGTGATGTGGGAGGCCAGAGGTTTAGGGGTTAATATGTTTATTTAGTGGCGGCTGTGTCGGGGAGTGGCATAATAGGGGTTAATAACTTTATTTATGTTGCGGCGGGGTTGGGTAGTGGCAGAATATGGGTTAATACATTTTATTTAGGTTGCAGCGATGTTGGGGGCAGCAGATTAGGGGTGTTTAGACTCGGGGTTTATGTTAGGGTGTTAGGTGTAAACGTCACTTGTCTTCTACCATATAAATCAATGGGATATCTAGAAGCATCGAACATAAGCTTTTGCTGCTTTCAGACTCCCATTAATTTCTAAGGCATTTGTAGCCTCCAGGGTGGCGGATTGAAAACCAGGTATGCTGGGTCTGAATAGCTCCGAGCGTACCTGTTAACTATTTGGTAAATGGGTAAAAGTGTGAGATAGAGCTGAATGTGTATTCGGAACATCTGTATTGACGTAAGCATCGATCTGCGTCGGATTGAGACCGGCGGATCGTATGTTATATCACAAATTTGATAACTAGGTCGGATCAAGCTTGCAACAATTACGCTGCGGAATTCTGGCGTATTTGCAGTTGAGGCTTTGATAAATATCCCCCTAAGTGCGGCCGACATCGCTCTAAAACACCCATTACTTTAATCATATAAATATGTTTATGTATACATGTCTATATATGTGTATATATGTGTATATGTGTGCTTATATGTGTAATATATGAATGTGCACACATAAATACACAAACATACACATAAATTCACTTATAAATACACTTTTGAGACCTTCCAAGTCGAATACCAGTCGAATACCTTGAAAATGCAACATCCTTTTAAAACAATTTTAATATGTTTTAAATAAAAATACTTCACATATTCCGGCAGACTTGATACATTCTGCAAAATGAGGCGTATGCATCACTCATTACCAACCACATATAATAATTTGTGATCATAAATCAAAGTTTTTCTGTCACACTTTCAGTCGGCAAAGCAGAGGAAGTTTTTCTTTTCAGACAGTGAGGGTTAGTAGAGAGTACGAAACTAATACTGCAAAGTGCATTTTTATTAAAATTTAAACAGATTTTGACATTTTTAAGGAAACAATATTTTTGTCATATGCATGGTACCTTTAATAAATATTATAATCTTGCAACTATACGTTTCAGGTCCATCTTTACAGACTATACTTACATTATGGCATATTTACAGGGCCTGCTCAAAGTGATAGTATATTCTCCCCTTTTTAAAATCAGATCTCAAATGCTATTGATGTTTTAGATAAAGTTCAATTTATCAGTTGTAATGAAGATGCACTGTTAGTTACTTTTTAATATAGATATGAAATCCAAATTCCATGTGCTCTGCCTCACACTTCAAAAGTCAATTTTTCTGTGAGCTAACTGCTTGAAATGTTGTCCAATCAGTGCACTAGCTACACCAAAAGTGCCATATGGGGAGAACGCTGATTGGACAACAATTCAAACTGTTAGCTCACAGAGAAAATTACTTTTGAAATGGGCAGGGAAGCGCAAGGAATTTTAATTTCGTATCTATATTAAAAAGTAACTGATAATGCATCTTCATTAAAACTGACGAATTAAATTCCATCTAAAAAATCACTAGCATTCCAGGTCTGATTTTAAAAAGAAGAGAGCTTACCATCACTTTAGTGGTCTACACAGTGCAATCTATATAAATGGACCAGATGGGACCATGGGAAGTGACATTTGGCAGAGGTTGGCATATAAGAAGAACATATTCATGGTAATAGTGTTTTAATAGAAAATAGGGTCCATCAGCTGAGTATCCGCATGCTCTAGTCTAAAATCTTAATCTGTTAAACACTAATCATTAAGGGCTCCATGTACGAAGCAGCAAAAGCTGCTCCGGAGCCTTTGCGGGGCAGGTTCGCATATGCGAGCCTGCTTCCCGCAATGTAAGAAGCAGCGGTCATTAGACCGCTGCTTCCTACACCCTACGCCACCTCTTAGGTGGCGAAGCAAAATCACTGAGAGCTCGCTCGCTCTCAGTGATTGACAGCCCCTTCAGTTGCGTGATTGGTCGCGCGACTGAAGGGGCGGGCATTACACACTCCGCTGAGTGTGTAATGGTACATACGGGCAAGCGGATAAATAGATCCGCTGCCCGTGTGTAGCGGAGGCGGGCGGACAGCTTCGCGAGTTAAGAAGCTGTCCGCTCGCCTCTTAGTACATGGAGCCCTTAGACT
The DNA here is from genome assembly GCF_027579735.1 of Bombina bombina. Lineage (NCBI taxonomy): Eukaryota > Metazoa > Chordata > Amphibia > Anura > Bombinatoridae > Bombina > Bombina bombina. The sequence goes on along the minus strand of NC_069502.1, from coordinate 290,382,398 downwards.
GCTGATTATGAATGGATTTTGACTGTAATGGACAAAGAGCTGGTGGTTGTCATTTAATTCCTGGACCCAGGCAGCACAATGCCTTGAGTCAGTCCTGGGTCTACAGTATCAGTTCTTTATAGCTACATAATTATTTCACAAGTCTATAAATCTTTTTTAAAATGTGGACAACATAGTTATTGTAGATCAGATGTGTTGGCGTATCCTATGACAAGCATAGAAGACACATGCCTTAAATTCCTCTTATACGTCTTTAGCCAGCACTTCATCTGTGAAATTTTGAAAAATCTAAATTAGGAAATAGTTCTCTGCTTCTTGAATCTGTGATTTAGTGCCACATTCCCAACTTATCACATAGCAAAATTGACTTGATCCAAGGTTCATAGAGCAAATGTATGCTTTTTGTCATGTATACTAACATTCAGCAACTGTTGTGCTATATATTATTTGAAACCACAGGCATATAAATGAACAAAATAAATCAACTTTTTTTTTTTTTTAAGAGGAAATCACTGGTAAAATTTGGATGCAGAGGTGGCCCAAGGCCTAACTCCTGCAAAGGCTATATATAAATATTATCTAATAATAATCAAAATTAAAGCCCTTTGAATTAATAGTTAGACAGGCAAGGTTCCCAACTAAATCTGACTTCTCATGTTCACGGCAAAGGAGCAGTGGACACTGTATGTCCACATACAGTATTTTCTATTGCACAAGCATTTGCTTATTCAGTTTCACCCCTGCTCTGTGACTAATCCTGCAAGAGCAGGGCCTGTCAATCCCCTGAGCAAGCAAGTGATTTAAAAATAGTAACTGAAAACCAATGGCACTACTTTTTATATACATGGACCAGCTCTATATTTTGTGATTCAATGTCTTTATTTATTCATGCATTAATCATGTTGAGCTTGTGGGTGCTGTGTATATAAGCATAGATATGTTTTTACAATGTCAGTATGTAGCCATTCTGTTATTATTAGGGTAGGATAACCAGATATATAAATTATTTTATATAAAGATGGAGGAAAAATCACATAGGCACTTCTTTCTTCTATGTCTTTTATTTTACTACACTGCTTCTGCTTCCTGTGTCAAGAGGAAGGAGGAGGTAACAACATAAAATAAACTTTATTTACACTTCTGTTAACATACAACGCATATAGGATACAACACTGTAATAGCACTTTCAGTTTATATCTCAACACTCCCACTTGCTCTCAAGTGTTTAATTTAGCATGTTTCCCCTTTTAAACATATTCATACTGACAAGAGGTCATAATTTAAGGTTGGAGGAAAAGAGATTTAATCTCCTGCAACGGAAACGTTTTTTCACTGTAAGAGCAATAAAATTGTGGAACTCATTACCAAAGGAGGTAGTGAATACCAATACCATTGATACATTTAAAAATAGTCTGGATAAATTTCTGTATACAAACAAAATTCATGGATATGATTGCTAGTATTAAATGGGTCACATTTTAATGGGGTTATTTAAGCTTAACTGGAGCTTTTTGTAAGTATTTTAAATTTGTATAGGTTGAACTCGATGGACTTCAGTCTTTTTTCAACCTTATCTACTATGTTACTATACATTACATGACTTACATTCAAAACATATAACTCAAAAACTTTTCTAACTTGAATTTTGTTGCAGGCTTTGTGATAACATCTGCTACCATCTTGTCAGTTAGACAATACTCAAGAACAATGTTACCTTCACTGATCACTGATCTAATGAAGTGGTACTTGATATCAATGTGCTTACATCTCTGACGGCAAACAGGATTCCTTGAAAGAGAAATTGAACCCTGATTGTCTCCAAAGATTTGTATTGGTTCATAATGACACCCTTTATCCATTCCTTTGAGTAACTGCATAAGGTACAGGCTTTCCTGTGTAGTCGCAGCCAATGCCATGTATTCAGCTTCACATGTAGATAAAGCTACTGTGGGCTGTTTCTTTGATTTCCATGCAATCAGTGGACCATTCTTGGTTAGGCTAAAGCAGTATCCAGTCATACTCCTCATATCATTCACATCAGAGGCCCAATCGGCATCACTATACGTCGCAAGTTTCAAGTTTTCACTACATTTTCTGTAGCACAACTCATAGTCAGTAGTACGCTAAAAGTACCTCATCACATGCTTAGCTGTGGTTAGATGTTGTTCTGTTGGCTCTGATAAGTATTGTGACAGTTTACTGATCACCCAGCTTAAATCTGGCCTTGTACAGGTCATAACATACAGCAAGCTACCTACTATCTCTCGATATTTTCTTGCATCTACTGGATCATTGTGATCATTTTGGTCTAGTTTTTGCTCACATGTTGTCGATCTGGGTTTACAATCTATCATTCCAAACTTCTCCAGAATCTTTAATATGTATCTCTTTTGGTTTATCTTTACCAAACCATCACTTTGTTCAAAATCAATACCAAGGAAATGTTTGATCCTTCCAAGATCTTTCATCTTAAATTTTGCTGTAAGCATTTACTTCACGTAATTAAGTACTGTTTCTTCATTGGCACCGATAATTAGATCATCAACCCATATTAACAGTATTACTCTATCATGTCCAAATTGTTTGATATATACACAGTGGTCTGCTGGATTTTGTTCAAACCCATTCTCATTTAAATAATCATGCAGCATCTTGTTCCAATTTCTACCTGATTGTTTTAGACCATACAATTTCTCATCTTGTTTGCACTTTACCTCAAATCCTACAGGTTGTTCCACATAAATCGCACAATCAATTGGGGCATGTAAGTAGGCTGTTTTCACATCCATCTGGTGAAGAAGTAAATCATACTGTGCTGCCAGTTGCATAAAAATACGTACTGATGTAATATTTGCAGTTGGAGAAAAAACTTCCTTGTAATCAATTCCATTTACTTGACTATAACCTTTAGCAACATATCTGGCCTTGTATGTTTCTGATCCATCAACATTGTTTTTTAATGCATACACTCATCGACCCCCCACTGAACATTTACCTTCTGGTAAAATGGTCAAAGTGAATGTGTCATTCTCTCTTAGTGAATCCATTTCCTCTGTCATAGCATTAAACCAATTCTGTGACTGAGGTGAGCTCATAGCATCTTTAAAGGTTTGTGGTACATCAAACACTCTGTAACAATAATCAATGTTTGTTAGTATCTGATCATCACATTCAAAATCTGAAACATAGTCTTCCAAGTATTGAGGAGTTTTTCTGTCTCTTTTAGGGTAACGTGTATTATGGCCACTCCCTGCCTGTCCATTGTTCTCACTCTTCAAAGTTTCTATTTCAGAAATTTGGACTATGTCTGGACACTCAATTTCAGTCTAATTAGTCTTTAGTATAGTGGGGGCATAGTCCTCCCTATGGCAATACTCATCATCATGTAACAGATCAGTTTGAGTCTGTCTTTCAACAACTTTCTTTGTGATAAACCTCACAAGCCTGTGTTTAAGGACCTTTCCAGTGTCTGGATAAAATACTAGATAAGAGGGGCTGTTCTTGTCATATCCAATAAAAATCCCTCTCTCACATTTTGAATCTAGTTTCTTTCTGTCATATTTGTATGCAAAACAGCCTGACCCAAAAACTCTCATCTTAGAAAGGTTAGGTTTTTTGCCTGTCAAAAGGTAATAAGGGGTTTGTGCTAACCGGTTATTAAAGCACCTGTTTCAAATATGAGCGGCAGTCATTACTGCATATGTCAATAACTTTTTTGGTAATTTACTCTCAACTAACAGACATCTTGCCATTTCAAACAGCGTTCTCCAATTTCTCTCAGCAGTCCCATTCTGATGGGGTGAGTAAGGTGCTGAGGTCTCATGTATTATGCCTCGCTTACTTAGCAGTGACTTAAAACTATTTGCTACAAACTCAGTACCATTGTCAGATCTTATACATTTTAAGACTCCATATGGGGCTGTGTCAGCAATAAACCTTTCAGTAGCTAACACTGCATCATTCTTGTTTTTCAGAAAATATACAAATACTGCACCATAATAATCATCAGTGAATGATATTATGTACCTGAAACCTTCTCTAGCTTGTGGTTCTATAGGACCTGCTAAATCAGTATGTACTAGTTCTAATGTAGCTGTGGCTCGGGTATCAGGTTCTCTGTTCCTACTATGAACAAATTTTCCCTGAGTGCAAACTTCACAGTTTAGACTAGACTTATCAATCTTACCTTTAATTGTCATTCCTTCTACCACATTTTGTAGTTTTGCAATATCATCATAATTACAGTGACCTAAAATTTCATGCCACATTTGAATATCATAACATCCATGACAATTGTCATCATTTTCAACAAAAGTATTCAGATAGTAAAGTCTACTGTATTTCTGGATCGTGAATTTGGTACCGTTCTTATGAATGAGTTCATTCCTGCCTTGCTGGAAGTTAACTGATGCTCCACTGTTTGTTGCTGTATCTAAATAAAAGATGTCTTGAGGATATGTAGGTATGTACAATGCATTCTTCAGTGTCATCTTCATTCGGTTTCCCTCGCTGTCAAGTAGACAAACTTCTGCATCGCCTCTTCTCAGTGCCACGCCTGTTGTCTTTTTCCCATCTGCGAGCTCCATTGTATGTTTCTCCGGTTTAAATGTTTGGTCAAAGTTCTTAAACTTTCCAATATCAGTAATTATATGGGATGTTGCTCCTGTATTAACCATTAGTCCTTTTGGTATTATCCCATCTAGCTGGTTATCTTTAATTTTGAAAGCAAATGAGTGTCTGTCGTCTGCTTCATCTGTTGCTTGCCTGACATTGTCTCTCTTTTTGCTCCTGCAATTTGCATCTTTGTGTGTTGGGCTCTTGCAATAGCTACACCACAGTGATTGACCTTTATTTGTATTGTTTGAACACTCTCTGGTCCTGTGTACCTTTTTGTCGCAATTGTAACAAACAATGTTAAAGTCATTTCTCACTTTAAATCTTGAAGTTGTGTTACTCACTTTTCAAACATTATCTTCATTTTTACTAGTGCAGTATTTTTCAGTATCCTCAAAACTTTTCAACTGTGTTTTAAACTCTGCAAAAGTTACTTTTCCATCACCCTGTGTAATGTGTATGGCAAATGGTTTAAATGATTCAGGCAAACCTTTCAAAATCATTGCAATCAACAATCCGTCACTTAATGTTTCTCCCGCATTTCTCAGTGCTGTAATGGCTGTATCTGCACATATAATATAGTCTGTCATACTCTCATTTACAGTTTACTAAAGAGATGTCAGTTCAGTGTATAAACTAATTATGCGGCGCTTTCCTTTACCTGCATAATAGTCTCTCAAAATTTGAAGAGCCTTTCTTCCATCATCAGCTGCTTCTCTCATAATCAGAGACAAACTTTTATCATCTAAACACTGAATTAATTCAGCATAAGCTTCCTCATTCTTACTGTGATCTTCATCCTCATCTTAAGAGTTTGCAGTCACACTCAGGATGGTTTCTTTCAGCTTCAGCAATCTCAGATGTCCCAAGAACTTAGTCTCCCAAAGTTCATAATTCTTTTCATCTCCATCAAAACAAAGTCTGCTCCATCGGTTTCCTGCATCCCTCCTGGGCCCATAACCTGTTGCCATTCTGTTATTATTAGGGTAGGATAACCGGATATATAAACTCATTTTATATAAAGATGGAGGAAAAATCACACAGGCACTTCTTGCTTCTATGTCTTTTATTTTACTACACTGCTTCTGCTTCCTGTGTCAGGAGGAAGGAGGAGGTAACAACATAAAATAAACTTTATTTACACTTCTGTTAACATACAATGTATATAGGCTACAACACTGTAAGAGCACTTTCAGTTTATATTTCAACACAGTATAAAGACTGAACAGCATGCCCCTTTAAGCACTCTGGATCCTTTAGGAAATTATGTAGGTGTGGAAAAGTTAAAAAAAACTAAACTTTATTGTTTGTATAATAAAAATAGGTGAAGAACACTTCAAAAAATGGTGCCATGGTTAAAGGAACAGTCTACACCAATATTGTTATTGTTTAAAAATATAGACAACACCTTTACTACCCATTCCCCAGCTTTTCACAACCAACATTGTTATATTAATATACTTTATAACATTTAAACCTCTAAATTTCTGCCTGTTTCTAAGCCACTACAGCCAGCCTCTTATCACATGTTTTTTTTTAGCTTTTCACAAGAGACTGCTAATTCATGTGTGCCATATAAATACCATTAATATAGATACCATTGTGCTCACTCCTGGGAAGTTGAGCAGGACACAGCACTAATTGGCTTAAATGCAAGTCAATAAATAATAAATAAAAAAACATGTGATGAGGAGGCTGTCAGAAGAGGCTTAGATATAATTTAATCACAGAGGTAAAAATTAGATTAATACAACCATGCTGGCTGTTCAAAACTGGGGGATGGGTAATAAAGGGATTATCTATATTTTTAAACAATAACAATTTTGGAGTAGACTGTCCCTTTAAAGGATAGTAATGTCATAACATCCATAAGCCTCATATTTTCAAATATTTAGTTTATTATTTTATCCCTTCTTTTATAAATGAGCATATACATACAGTATATAATATATCTTGCATTTGTACAATTGCCCAAACTCTCCCATTTATCCATGTATTCGATCTAGGATTTTCTGCCTTTTATAAATGAGCATATATTTTCTGCCTTATTGGCAATATCCCAGCTATTGGTCAATAAGTAACATTAACAAAAATATTATGGGCTAGATTACAAGTGGAGCACTAAATTAGATCTCCGGTCAATTTTCTATAAGTGCCCCAAATTCCCTAAAAATAGAGGGCATTGTAGTTTAATATATAAAAAAAAACTCTAGGCAGTTTTTGGGGTCTAAAGTTGGTGGGAGTGCCTTTACATTGCGGTCTATGGGAACTGTGTGTTCCCTTAGACCGCAATGTAAATATAAATGTATATGATTATATAAATATATATTTATGTGTTAATATGTGTATATAAACATAAATATATATGTATATATTCATATACACATATTTTTTAGAAATGCTGCCCATCGCTGCGCTACTTACTCCCTTCATTGTGCAAGGTTCTGATGCCGTCTGTGATGGCATCAGAACCAAGCTTCCATACAAGCCTATGGAAGTGCGCTCTCATGAGCGCAATTCTTCATAGCAATACGAACGTGAGCTCGCATTCACATTGCAATTAACTTGTAATACCAGCGCACATTATTGTGCGCTGGTATTACAAAGTGAAGCTCTAATATCCCTTGCAATGTGACCCAAAATGTTTTAACAAATGAGGCTTGTGGATATTATGACATTATTATCTACTAACCACAGCACAATTTTTAATATACAAAATATAAAGTTTTGTTTGTAACTGTAAATGTATCCTGTTCATTGTTTTGTGGAATTAAACTTGAGTGATATGGGGTTTCCAATATTCCACAGAGGAGTAATAATTTTATGGGCCTCATCAAATAATGAGAGTGGAAAACTAGGTAGCTGCATATCTCACTTAGGACTTGATGATAAAAGATTCTCCTGCTTGAAAAGAAATTGTATGCAGACTTCACAGTGGTTGAACTCACTGAATGCTAAAAGAAAACATGCAGAACCTGAAAGTCCCAGAGAGATTAGAGATGCCTCCCATAAAATGATCCTCCAGCACAGCAAGATCTCTCACAAGATTCTAGACAGACACATTTTTCGATACTTCTCTAAGGGGTGTTCTCTGCATTTCAGTAGGAGAGACAAGCGCTGCATGATATGAGAGTTTTGTTACACATACACTTTGTGCTTTGTATTTTATATCACTTTACACTTCCGATTGGGTCCTTTCAATATGATTACATTTAAGCTTTGCACTTTCTATTTTCTATTTGAATATATTTAGATTTATATACAGCATTGATTTTTAAAATTTTAATTATGTTTTTAAAGTTTTCAGGTTCTCAGGAGTATGAAAAAACATTTGACCAAACTGCTATATACATTTAGCAGCAAATTAATTTATGAGTGGTATGATATATGAATTATATAATATGAATATGAATAATTTTTGTAAATGATTAAAATATAATTCATATCTTTTAATTTTGAATTAACTTGAAAGCAATAAAGTTTTAGGAGAAGATCAGCAGAATTTTGGCCAAAGTATATATACTTGTGTATATCGTTTAGTGATGACCAAACTTGCAATTGTAGTTTCAGCTGCTTTTCTTTTAACTAATGTTGTTGATACAGCTGCAGTAAGATCATTTTCTTTTCTTTTTGATGAACCTATTTCAAAGCTATCACTGTCCATAGATATATTGAAGACCAGTGAAGATGCTGAGAATGTAAAGTATTTCTCAGCCAGAAGTATTTTTGTAAGGAAAATATTTGATTACTTTAGGGAATCCTACCAATAACAAAAATGGAATTAATTAAACAGTATATATGTAATTATCTAAATAATTAAATAGTATATAAATACACACATTAGAAATTAGATTTCTTGGCTGCACATCTCATATATATATATATATATATATATATATATATATATATATATATATATATATATATATATATATACATATACATATATATATATATATTATATATATATATATATATATATATATATGTACACAAATGTAGATAGATAGATAGATAGATAGATAGATAGATAGATAGATAGACAGGCATTTTGTTATCATATGTTATCTTTATTTTCTGACATTTAAATGTACTGAAAAATTATATTTTTTAACAGATTAACCATTAACAAATACTATATGTTTCATAACTATTGTAAGGATATTTAATACTGTATGCCAGTGGGTCAAACCACTTAGAACAATGAATAGACAAAAATGTATTATTTAACATAGTTTTAGGATTATCATAACTGTGTTGCAAAACACTGAGCTCATGTTACTTCAATTGAGAATTAAAAACGATCCATCTTGTAGCAGGGGGTCTACTAGATATTTTTAAATACTGCGCAACTGACACACACAAAAAAAAGTTAAAAAAGATAAATATTTTGAACAGAGCAACACAAGTAACTAAACAATTTTATTTCTTTAGTTATCTCATAAAATGATTTGTTCTAAATGTATGTCAATACTGTTCCAGAATAAATACTTAATACAATATAATTAAAAATAAATTATAGTCTTTTATAGAATATTTATATACTAAAAACACAGACTTTTAATAGTTTGCTTTAAGTCCAAATAATGTAACCATTCCTTAAAAATCATCTTTCTAAAAAAAAAGACACTGGATATTTTAATGAATGCAAAAAGACTATGCAGACCTTTGTAATTTGCTTCTATGCATAGATGTAGTCATCTGAAAATGAAGAATAAATCTACATGCATGCTATGTTGCATAAAAGATCTTTCATTTGCCTTCCATATCAACCTGATTACATTATGAGGAACACATATTAAAACAGAATACAAATTTTGATATACATCATTTTACATGCCAGAATTTAATCAAGAATTACGCATTTATTAATATAAGAAGATACACTCCCATTAATGGGATTAGCTTAGAAAAAGCAGAAGTAACAGTCAGGGGGCACAGGGCAGAGAGAGTAGAAAACTATTAATATTTTATAAGAATTCTGTTATGAAAAAAATATAAAAAAAATATTATTTCTTGAATATGACCTCTAATCTAGTGATTATGATTATCAAAGTATAATTTATATGTAATGTTAAACAATAGACACTAAATTAAAATATGTAATGAGAATAGATGTTTATAAATAACATATCATTTTATTGACTATGGGCTTTGTGTTAACAGGCTGTGTGTTCACTCCTTATTTATTATGCATTTTTATACTAAAAGGCACAGACAGTATACACATTGTAAAATTGTTTTGTTAAATGTTATGTGATTGTGATTGTGTTACTTTTATTGAGATTTTCCTTCAAATGCAATGTACTAATTAGGTGTTCTGCTTTGCAACCCCCAGTGGGTTGCTAGCATAAGAGAAAAAATAGGTTCTTAGCAGATAGGAAAAATCCTTGGCAACAATGTTTTCCTACTTAGCAAATATCTAACACTGATGTGATGAAATTTCAGTGTCCCATTATAATGAAGAAGCAAATAATAGATGAACTTTACTCAACTTTGTGAGCATTGAAAAATTACAGCTAACACGCTTGCATTCTTTTTTGCTTTGGCCTGGAATAGGACAAGCTGAAATTTGACATTGAGACTATCATTGGCCCAGCGTATTCTTGTATAGACACTACCAAGGAGAAGTTTGCCATGGATACTTTAAAGAAGTATCCTGCATGAAGACAGAAGATGTCCAACATTACACATATTGGGGTTGTATTATTTTAACTATAAGGGGGTAATTTCATTTTAAATTTAATATTTATTTATTCAAATTATTTTTGTAATGTGTCCTTTATTTTTATTATAACTATTAGATGTACGAGCTATAATAAGTAGCAGGGAATGTTTGCAATATGAGAGTCAATTAGGGTGTATTTAAGTTAAAGGAATAACTTTCAGGGGATTGATTGATAGTTGAACTAGAGATACATTTCTATTAGGGGTCAAAGTAAGAGCCAATGACAATAAAGAGTAATGTTATTGGAGGTTAAAAGTGGTAAGGGGGTCCTTGCAGTTATGAGCTAATTGTGGTTAGGGCTACTTATGACTTAACCCTTGTCAAAAAGTATGATCTTCCTGGTGGCATTCTGAAGTAATCTATCACATCAGAAGCCATCCTGAAGTATGCCCACAGGCCAAAATATTTAAATGAGATGACTCTAGAGTCATTCACTTCCTGTTCATGCTTGTGGAGTAATCAGTAAGGTAATCTGCTAAGCATTCGAAAGTCATCACCCAGATTTGTTTACCTTAGCTAATGACATTACAAGCCTGATGATGTCTGATGATGTGCAAATGACTTTTAAAATAGTTTTATGATCACTAAATGACTCCAGGATGGTCTCTAAAGTAATCTAGTTTATCTTGGGAAAGGGACACTAAAGGCAAAATTAAACTTTCATGATTCAGATAGAGCATGACATTTTAAGAGGCTTTCTAATTTACTTCCATTATTAAAATGTGCACAATCTTTTGATATGCACATTTTCTGAGGTATCTCTCCTAATGAGCAAGTGCAAGATTTCAGTGTATACATATATGAGTCTGTGATTATCTGATGGATGTCACATGATATAGGGGGCCTCAATTTTTTGAAATTTGTCAGAAAAAAATACACTACTAATTTAAAATTAAGATTACGTGATTTTGCATTGTCATTTTATTATACATCTATTGATTATGCAATTTCTCTTGTTAGGTGTATCGAGTCCACGGATCATCCATTACTTGTGGGATATTCTCCTTCCCAACAGGAAGTTGCAAGAGGATCACCCACAGCAGAGCTGCTATATAGCTCCTCCCCTAACTGCCATATCCTGTCATTCTCTTGCAAGCTCTCAACATAGCTGGAGGTAGTTAGAGGAAAGTGGTAAAATATAGTTAGTTTTTTCTTCAATCAAAAGTTTATTGTTTTTAAATGGTACCGGAGTGTACTATTTTATCTCAGGCAGCATTTAGAAGAAGAATCTGCCTGTGTTTTTCTATGATCTTAGCAGAAGTAACTAAGATCCACTGCCGTTCTCACATATGTCTGAAGAGTGAGGTAACTTCAGAGGGAGAATGGCGTGCAGGGTATCCTGCAATAAGGTATGTGCAGTTAAGTTTTTATAGGGATGGAATTTGCTAGAAAATGCTGCTGATACCGGATTAATGTAAGTTAAAGCCTAATTACAGTGATTTAATAGCGACTAGTATGCGGATTAATGTAAGTTAAAGCCTAAATACAGTGATTTAATAGCGACTAGTATCAGGCTTGCTATCAGAGGTATATACTCTGATTAATGTGCAATATAAAACGTTTGCTGGCATGTTTAATCGTTTTTATATATGCTTTGGTGATAAAACTTATTGGGGCCTAGTTTTTTCCACATGGCTGGCTTTATTTTTGCCTAGAAACAGTTTCCTGAGGCTTTCCACTGTTATAGTATAAAAGTTACAGTTGGTGCAGTTAAAATTACAAACTGTGACATTCAGCTTCCCTCAGCAGTCCCCTGCATGCTATAGGACATCTCTGAAGGGCTCAAAGGCTTCAAAAGTAGGAGCTGTGACAGTTGTTATGACTGTTTAAAAAACATATTTTTCGTTTTGTTAATCTGTTTTTTGCATTAGTGGGTTAATCATCCATTTGCAAGTGGGTGCAATGCTCTGCTAACCTGTTACATACACTGTAAAAATTTTGTTAGTTTAACTGCCTTTTTTCACTGTTATTTCAAATTTTGGCAAAATTTGTTTCTCTTAAAGGCACAGTAACGTTTTTTTTTATATTGCTTGTTAACTTGATTTAAAGTGTTTTCCAAGCTTGCTAGTCTCATTGCTAGTCTGTATAAACATGTCTGACATAGAGGAAACTCCTTGTTCATTATGTTTAAAAGCCATGGTGGAACCCCATAGGAGAATGTGTACTAAATGAATTGATTTCACTTTAAACAATAAAGATCAGCTGTTATCTTTAAAATAATTATCACCAGAGGATTCTAACGAGGGGGAAGTTATGCCGACTAACTCTCCCCACGTGTCGGACCCTTTGACTCCCGCTCAAGGGACTCACGCTAAAATGGCACCAAGTACATCAAAGACGCCCATAGCGATTACTTTGCAGGACATGGCGGCAATCATGGATAATACCCTGTCAGCAGTATTAGCCACTTCAAAGAACTCCAGCCACCATGTTAGTTAAAAGACCTTTATTTTCTTATCCTGGGTCCAAACATACAACGTTTCAAGCCAATATGGCTCTTAGTCATGTACATCCTAATTATACAGGTTCCTGCTCTTTATACCCTCAACTGTTAATTATTCATCAACTGTTCATTAACCCATTGTATGAAAAACATATATTGCCACATGCAATAGTGACACCTGGTGGTTGTAATATATAGTACACTCTTCTTTACTTTTGATGTCTCTTTGTTTTTCAATAGAATGGGTGAACAGTATGTATATCATTTATATATATCATGTATTTATCATCATTTATATATCATGTATATCATATCATCAGACCCATTCTATTGAAAAACAAAGAGACATCAAAAGTAAAGAAGAGTGTACTATATATTACAACCACCAGGTGTCACTATTGCATGTGGCAATATATGTTTTTCATATAATGGGTTAATGAACAGTTGATGAATAATTAACAGGTGAGGGTATAAAAAGCAGGAACCTGTATAATTAAGATGTACATGACTAAGAGCCATATTGGCTTGAAACATTGTATGTTTGGACCCAGGATAAGAAAATAAAGGTCTTTTAACTAACATGGTGTCTGGAGTTCTTTGAAGTTTGTGATTGTGCTGAGGACTTGGCAAGTCTGTTGCTCCGTGCCCCACAAGAGAAAGATTTGGGTGTGCTGTTTTCCACTTTTTGGATTAGTGGTATTAGCCAGACTGCCTGAATTCAGAGGAAAGCGCGATAGCTCTGGGGTTAGACGTAATACAGAGCGCGCAGATGTTTTAAGGCCCATGTCCGATACTGCGTCACAATATGCAGAAGCTGAGGAAGAGCTTCAGTCTGTGGGTGACGTCTCTGACTCGGGAAAACCTGATTCAGATATGTCTACTTTTAAAGTTAAGCTTGAGAAACTCAGGGTGTTGCTTGGAGAGGTTTTAGCTGCTCTGAATGACTGTGACACAATTGCAGAGCCAGAGAAATTGTGTAGACTGGATAAATACTACGCCGGTGTGTACTGACGTTTTTCCAATACCTAAAAGTTTTACAGAAATTATTACTAAGGAGTGGGACAGACCCGGTGTGCCGTTTTCCCCCCCTCCTATTTTTAGAAAAATGTTTCCAATAGACGCCACCACACGGGACTTATGGCAGACGGTCCCTAAGGTGGAGAGAGCAGTTTCTACTTTAGCAAAGCATACCACTATCTCTGTCGAGGACAGTTGTGCTTTTTCAGATCCAATGGATAAAAAATTAGAAGGTTACCTTAAGAAAAGGTTTATTCAAAAAGGTTTTATCCTGCAGCCCCTTGCATGCATTGCTCCTGTCACTGCTGCTGCGGCGTTCTGGTTTGAGTCTCTGGAAGAAGCCTTTCAGACAGCTACTCCATTGACTGAAATACTTGATAAGCTTAGAACACTTAAGCTAGCTAATTCTTTTGTTTCTGATGCCATTGTTCATTTGACTAAACTAACGGCTAAGAATTCTGGATTCGCCATCCAGGCGCGTAGGGCGCTATGGCTTAAATCTTGGTCAGGTGACGTGACTTCAAAGTCTAAATTACTTAACATTCCCTTCAAGGGGCAGACCCTATTCGGGCCTGGTTTGAAGGAAATTATTGCTGACATTACTGGAGGTAAGGGTCATACCCTTCCTCAGGACAGGGCCAAATCAAGGGCCAAACAGTCTAATTTTCATGCCTTTCAAAACTTCAAGGCAGGTGCAGCATCAACTTCCTCTGCTACAAAACAAGAGGGAACTTTTGCGCAATCCAAGCCGGCCTGGAAATCTAACCAGGCCTGGAGCAAAGGCAAGCAGGCCAGAAAGCCTGCTGCTGCCTCTAAGACAGCATGAAGGAACGGCCCCCTATCCGGCAACAGATCTAGTAGGGGGCAGACTTTCTCTCTTCGCCCAGGCGTGGGCAAGAGATGTTCAGGATCCCTGGGTGATGGAGATCATATCTCAGGGATATCTTCTGGACTTCAAAGCTTCCCCCCCACAAGGGAGATTTCACCTTTCGAGATTATCTGTAAACCAGATAAAGAAAGAGGCATTCTTACGCTGTGTGCAAGAACTCCTAATAATGGGAGTGATCCATCCAGTTCCACAGATGGAACAAGGACAGCGATTTTATTCAAATCTGTTTGTGGTTCCCAAAAAAGAGGGAACCTTCAGACCAATTTTGGATCTAAAGATCTTAAACAAATTCCTTAAAGTTCCATCGTTCAAAATGGAAACTATTCGGACAATCCTACCTATGATCCAGGAGGGTCAGTACATGAACACATTGGATTTGAAGGATGCTTACCTTCACATACCGATTCACAAAGATCATCATCGTTTCCTAAGGTTTGCCTTTCTAGACAGGCATTACCAGTTTGTGGCTCTTCCCTTCGGGTTAGTTACAGCCTCAAGAATTTTTACAAAGGTCCTAAGACCACGGGGCATAGCAGTGGCCCCTTATCTAGACGACATCCTGATACAGGCGTCAAACTTCCAAATTGCCAAATCTCATACGGACATAGTGTTGGCATTTCTGAGGTCGCATGGGTGGAAAGTGAACGAGGGAAAGAGTTCCCTATCACCCCTTACAAGGGTTTCCTTCCTAGGAACTCTGATAGATTCTGTAGAAATGAAAATTTACCTGACGGAGTCCAGGTTATCAAAGCTTCTAAATTCCTGCCGTTTTCTTCACTACATTCTGCGCCCTTCGGTGGCTCAGTGCATGGAAGTGATCGGCTTAATGGTAGCGGCGATGGACATAGTGCCATTTGCGCGCCTACATCTCAGACCGCTGCAATTATGCATGCTCAGTCAGTGGAATGGGGATTACACAGATTTGTCCCCTCTGCTAAATCTGGATCAAGAGACCAGAGATTCTCTTCTCTGGTGGCTATCTCGGGTCCATCTGTCCAAAGGTATGACCTTTCGCAGGCCAGATTGGACAATTGTAACAACAGATGCCAGCCTTCTAGGTTGGGGTGCAGTCTGGAATTCCCTGAAGGCTCAGGGATCGTGGACTCAGGAGGAGAAACTCCTCCCAATAAATATTCTGGAGTTAAGAGCAATATTCATTGCTCTTCTAGCTTGGCCTCAGTTAGCAACCCTGAGGTTCATCAGATTTCAGTCGGACAACATCACGACTGTGGCTTACATCAACCATCAAGGGGGGACCAGGAGCTCCCTAGCGATGTTAGAAGTCTCCAAGATAATTCGCTGGGCAGAGACTCACTCTTGCCATCTATCAGCGATCCATATCCCAGGTGTAGAGAACTGGGAGGCGGATTTTCTAAGTCGTCAGACTTTTCATCCGGGGGAGTGGGAACTCCATCCGGAGATGTTTGCTCAATTGGTTCATCGTTGGGGCACACCAGAATTGGATCTCATGGCATCTCGCCAGAACGCCAAGCTTCCTTGTTACGCATCCAGGTCCAGGGACCCAGAAGCGACGCTGATAGATGCTCTAGCAGCACCGTGGTTCTTCAACCTGGCTTATGTGTTTCCACCGTTTCCTCTGCTCCCTCGACTGATTGCCAAAATCAAACAGGAGAGAGCATTGGTGATCTTGATCGCACCTGCGTGGCCACGCAGGACCTGGTATGCAGACCTGGTGGACATGTCATCCTTTCCACCTTGGCCTCTGCCTCTTAGACAAGACCTTCTACTACAAGGTCCTTTCAATCATCCGAATCTAATTTCTCTGAGACTGACTGCCTGGAGATTGAACGCTTGATTTTATCAAGGCGTGGCTTCTCCGAGTCAGTCATTGATACCTTAATACAGGCACGAAAGCCTGTAACCAGGAAAATCTACCATAAGATATGGCGCTAATATCTTCATTAGTGTGAATCCAAGAATTACTCATGGAGTAAGGTTAGGATTCCTAGGATGTTGTCCTTTCTCCAAGAGGGTTTGGATAAAGGATTATCAGCTAGTTCTTTAAAGGGACAGATTTCTGCTCTGTCTATCCTTTTGCACAAGCGTCTGGCAGAGGTTCCAGACGTCCAGGCATTTTGTCAGGCTTTGGTTAGAATTAAGCCTGTGTTTAAACCGGTTGCTCCTCCATGGAGCTTAAACTTGGTTCTTAAGGTTCTTCAAGGAGTTCCGTTTGAACCCCTTCATTCCATTGATATCAAACTTTTATCTTGGAAAGTTATGTTTTTGATGGCTATTTCCTCGGCTCGTAGAGTCTCTGAGTTATCAACTTTACAATGTGATTCTCCTTATCTGATTTTCCATACAGATAAAGTAGTTCTGTGTACAAAACCTGGGTTTTTACCTGAGGTAGTTTCCAACAAGAATATCAATCAAGAGATTGTTGTTCCATCATTGTGTCCTAAATCTTCTTCAAAGAAGGAACGTCTTTTACATAATTTGGACGTATCCCGTGCTTTAAAGTTTTACTTACAAGCGACTAAAGATTTTCGTCAAACATCTTCCCTGTTTGTTGTTTACTTTGGACAGAGGAGAGGTCAAAAGGCTTCAGCAACCTCTCTTTCTTTTTGGCTTCGGAGCGTAATACGCTTAGCCTATGAGACTGCTGGACAGCAGCCCCCTGAAAGGATTACAGCTCATTCTACTAGAGCTGTGGCTTCCACCTGGGCCTTTAAAAATGAGGCTTCTGTTGAACAGATTTGCAAAGCGGCGACTTGGTCTTCGCTTCATACCTTTTCAAAATTTTACAAATTTGATACTTTTGCTTCTTCGGAGGCTATTTTTGGGAGAAAGGTTCTACAGGCAGTGGTCCCTTCCGTTTAAGTACCTGCCTTGTCCCTCCCTTCATCCGTGTACTTTAGCTTTGGTATTGGTATCCCACAAGTAATGGATGATCCGTGGACTGGATACACCTAACAAGAGAAAGCATAATTTATGCTTACCTGATAAATTTATTTCTCTTGTGGTGTATCCAGTCCACGGCCAGCCCTGTCCTTTTAAGGCAGGTCTAAATTTTAAACTACAGTCACCACTGCACCCTATGGTTTCTCCTTTCTTGGCTAGTTTCTGTCGAATGACTGGATATGGCAGTTAGGGGAGGAGCTATATAGCAGCTCTGCTGTGGGTGATCCTCTTACAACTTCCTGTTAGGAAGGAGAATATCCCACAAGTAATGGATGATCCGTGGACTGGATACACCACAAGAGAAATACATTTATCAGGTAAGCATAAATTATGTTTTTACTGTATTTAATGACTGTATTTAATGCAGTGGTTGGTTAAATTTTATACAGGGTTCTATTGATTAGAGGTTTTGCATTGGGGGTTCAGGGGCTTTGCAGTTTGAGTTAGGTGTGCTAAACAGACCCCAGGGTTATATGCATTAGGTTTATTTACTGGAGTTATTAATGTTCTTTGTAAGGGTTATAACACTGGTATCTATTTATATGTAGCAATGTTATAGTGAAGTGGGTCAGAAAATCCATGAAATGCTGTTCACTTTGTCCAGCCATTATATGCCCTTAGTGAGTGGTCACTGAATACTGTCAGCCATAATATGACCTGCTCATTAAAATTGATGCCTTAAAACAGAAATAGCAACATTTACTTGCGTGTAGTGTATCCATTTTAGCAATAAAAGGAGCTAGGCCAGAGTTTGCAAGGGTCTGTAGCGCAAAAATAACCTGCTCTGGCCTTCTAGAGCACTTATTTAGACTTAAACGTAAATCAGGTACCTTGTGTTAGTAGTTACCCAATTTTAAATTCGCCACTTTTAGCTGCATCATTTATCATTTACATATATAACCATCACCATTGTTATTATCTCATATATTTACCAATATGTGTATATTGTTTGATGCTGGCATCTTCTTTTAACTATTTTATAATGTCTTATTAAATATAATTGTATTGATACAACTGCTTTTCTCTTTATGTATCACAGTTATTAATCATAGCTAGACTGTTACGGAACATTGTATTCACTTGTTATATTTATTTTTCTCTAATTTATTGTGCATATCATACATGATATACTATATATGCACACATTTAGCAACTTATAAACATTTATTATTTTTTTCACATTTGTATCATATTTTTTCATATTTATTTATTTCTCTCCACCTTAGATTATATATTTTATACACATTAGATCATTTGAGGTCACTTGCCTTCACGTTTTTTTCACAAACACATTGTTGTACACCTTCAGGTAATTTTAAATCTCTTCAGCTGTTTAGCGCTATCCCCTTATTCTTTGCTAATCACCCACACGGGACTAGCTAGTAAGAGACAAGAGTGTAGCATCTTTAAATAAAAACCCTGTTTCTTTCTTAAAACAGAAATAGCAAAATTTACTTTGGTGTAGTGTATTCATTTTAGCAATGAGTATGGGAGCTAGGCCAGAGTTTGCAAGGGTCTGTAGTGCAAAAATAACCTGCTCTGGCCTTCTAGAGCACTTATTTAGACTTAAACGTTAAATACAATGTATACCTTCCATGTCCCTTTATTCAAGTAATTCCATATTACTAGATTAGAAATATCTGTAATTTATAAGGAAATATATATATATATATATATATATATATATAGATAGATAGATAGATAGATAGATAGATAGATATAGATATATATAGATATAGCCATAGCTTAATTTATACTTCAGTGAGTTATTAAGTTGTATCATATATTGGCCAATTATTTAAGTTACAGATAGCATTAATTAACAGAATTGCTTTATTTTTACAGCTATTTCTTCTACAAGTCATCATTACTGGCTTTAAACGAGGGAAAATAGATGGTGTATCAAACAATATTGATTTTTTACTCATTGTTATTGTTAGACTCGGTACAAAAGGCTCTGTCTTGACATTCATTTTTCTGCTGTGCTTAGTATTCCACACATTGATCAAACTGCAGTATCTGTACCTGAATGGCTTTTTGTGGCTCTAATCCAGGTACAACTGATATAGCATTCAATCTCCATGATTATAGGTATCATTTTAACGTGCAGGGACTTATCTGTCATGCGATGCGAAAACAACTTTCCTAAGCACTGAATGATATTCAAACCTTAGTACACAGTAAACACATCAAAATTATATTTACAAGTACAGTTATCTTAATAATAACACTGTCTAATAAAAATATTTAAAAAAAAATAGCATACAAAAGTTATAAGGGCTCAAAGATATGAGGTCTCAGAAAAAAGGCATGCAAATAGTTTAAACATAGAGATACATACATCATACATACACAACTAAATATGTAAGTATATATATGTGACTATATGTATGTAGATATGTATTTATGTATTTATATGGGTATATATGTAT
This sequence comes from Bombina bombina, assembly GCF_027579735.1. Lineage (NCBI taxonomy): Eukaryota > Metazoa > Chordata > Amphibia > Anura > Bombinatoridae > Bombina > Bombina bombina. The sequence goes on along the minus strand of NC_069502.1, from coordinate 290,362,353 downwards.
TTACAGTCATATATACAACTTTAAATACATAAAAACAAATGTTTACATATATACACATATATGTAAGTGCATTGGAACCCTTCGCAGTCAAGTAGCTAAAAACATGTAAAAACATGTTTATGTAATATTCATATTTGATAAATTGTTTAACTATTGATTTACTGTAAATATTTCACATTCTTATGTTCTTCACATAAGGGAATATGTTCTAAGTATTTTTAAATAAATATTAATTAATATATATATATATATATATATATGTATGTGTGTGTGTGTTTAAGAATAAATAGAACATATTCTTCTATGTGAAGAGCATTGGAATGTGAAATATTAATATTTAATGTTGGATTAGCGCACTTGACAAAACGCAATGAGGTAACCCTACCTGTCGCGCAAAAAGCTTACTTCTAGTGGAGGTATGTGCGAGTAGGAGTGATATATTGCGCTCCACTCGTTATATAGCCCATAGGGATATATAATACAATACAATATAATATTACAATAAAGTACATATGAATTAATTTAAAGGTATTAGTTTATGGGAATAAATAGATGTGTTAAATTGCATTGTTACAATAACTTTACAACAATGGGCAGATAACGAGTTGAGCGTGATCAATAAGGTGTATATCGTGAGTGTTTGTGGACATCGGCTTTATCAATCATATTACAAGTGGAAAGTAAACGCAATCACTTGAGCGCAATCACGATTTACGTTTGAATGCTTACTGCGTCCTCAGAGCTCTGGTTAACTGATTCGCATTCACAAAACAAAAAAGTTTCACAAAACACATAAAAAATACATTACAGAGTACAGTTACAGTAACACTATCTAATAAAAAATATGAAAAAATATATTTCACAAAAAAGTTATAATGGCTCTTGCCCTTAAGGTCTGATTGTTCACTGGCTGATTAGTAGAACTGTTTTATTGGTGGACTATAAAATATCTCATAAGCATATAAACAAAAAGAAATCATTACAGGAACATCCTTATTTTAAAAAAAACTGCAACAAAAGAAAAAATGGTTTTAATGTCCCTTTAAGCATTATATATATTAAGCAGCACCAGACATGACTAGTTTTAGATGCATGAAAACATTACTGCTTAAATAACTAAAACTATAAATCCATTAAGAATATTATCTTTTTAAACGATTTCCAGTAGCAATGCATTTGCCATTAACATATTCTTTAATTATTTCAGATTCTCATTGTGTTTATCTCCATTGTTATAGGCAGATAGCCCAAAGCAATGTGTCATGGTGATCAGATTTACTGATAGCATCCCATACAAAAATGTGTGACAAATTGCAATGACATGGGTGTGCTCTTGATTAGTTGTGAATGCTAGAGTGACAGATTTCCTAACTACTTCACACATAGAAAATTAATTTTTCCAACATATCATATTGGTATGAAGACAGATAAATTATTAACCATTTTAGAATAGTCATAGCATATACATATTACAATTCCTTGCAGTGAATAAATGTTCTATACTTAAACCACTTATATTAACACGCCTATCATATCATTCATTCTAGAGATGGCAATCAACCAAAATATACTTTAATTGCAATTTTCCACTTAGAATCCATATTTTAATGTATATATGAAATGCTTTATTTCATTAGAAGTTTTTTTTAAGTCCCTTCTTAAGGCATTATCAAATTTGCACTACTAAAATACCCCTCATTCTGCTACTTATGAGGATATGGTAAGTGATTTGATCATACACATGTATGCCTGTTTTTTTATTTGATCACCAGATGCATCCTCCTCCATACTAGCACAAGGGTACAACTTAAACAAATAGTAAAATACTGTACATTATTATGGTTAAAAATAAAATGGCATAAGAAAAAAAAAAAAAAAATATGTTCCTTAGAAAATCCCTTTTAAATAGTAAGAAAAAACTAACATAAACAAACAAAACAAAACAAACATTAAAACAAAATGTGTTAATATTTTTGAGTTTTCTGTCTGTGCACAAAAAGCTTATTTTTGCATTGTTACATGATATGAATAATTAGGGAACAAAAATATTGAATACTATGGCCCAGATTAAAAGTGGAGAGCTATTGATAGTGCAGAAAGAGTGGAGAACTATTGATAGCGCAGAAAGGCTATCAATATTGCAGGACCAAGCTAAAATTAGTGCACAAATTGGTAATACAATAAAACAGAATTACCAGAAAATGTTTAGTGTGACCGACATAACTTTAACTTGGCCACATTAAACACCAATCAAATTAGAGAAGGGCTCAAAGATATATATATATATATATATATATATATATATATATATATAGAGAGAGAGAGAGAGAGAGAGAGAGAGAGAGGGAGAATAACTCATTGTGTAGTTCATTAACAAATCTAGAAAGGCCAGAATGCTTGTTTTTCCCACAGAAAACCTCTGAATTACATTGTTTCTAATGCAGCAAAGGTTTCTGGGTAAAATATGCAAATTAAGTACACAATGACACACATTTTTACTTCAAGTCTGCTTTTCAGCAGATTCCCTATCCGCTGAAGTATCACTGTTCACACAGCTTATAAACTTAGCTAGGATAAGTTAGCTAGGATAAGTGCAGTGATTCATAACCATCTCAGGACAGACTGTTTCGTAGTTATTGCTACTCATCAGCTGGGAGAAGGTTTGAATCACTGCTGGGTGAAGTTGATTCCAGGCAAAATACAACAACATTTAAAATTAGGGGGAGGTAAAAGGTGAGTTTAAAATCCTCCACAAGCTAAGTTTATAAGCTGTGTGAACAGCGATACTTTGGCGAAAAGGGAATCTGCTGAAAAGCAGACTTGAAATAAAAAAGTGTGTCATTGTGAACCTAATTTGCATATCTTACCCAGAATCCTTTGCTGCATTGGAAACAATGTAATTCAGAGGTTTTCTGTGGGAAAAACAAGCCTTCTGGCATGTCTAGATTTGTTAATGAACTACACAATGAGTTATTTTCTATATATTTTGTGCGTAGTGAAGGATTTTAAACTCACCTTTTACCTCCCCCTAATTTTAAATGTTGTTGTGTGTGTATATATATATATATATGTATATATATATATATATATATATATATATATATGTATGTATATATATATATATATATATATATATATATGTATATATATATATATATATATATATATATATATATATATATGTATATATATATATATATATAGGGAACAAAGGACAGCCTCCTTGCAGGCAGTCATAAGTTAATAATCCTTATACTTGAGCGATGAACACTATGCACAAGCCTTATTTTAAAATTTGAAACATTTATTAGGTATGTTTTAAAAGTTTGTAACTCATATGAAATCACAAAAGACACAAACGAGATACATCATCTGACATGTTTCATGCCCCACTGGCGCTTTCTCAAAGATAGCCTGGGAGTGTCTACACACAGGTATATGTGACTACGTAAATGCCATACCCCCAGACTTCTGACGTATAGGAAGATCTCTGTTTACATTACCGTGAGTAATGGACCGCCCCGCTTCCACAAACACCTTTGTGTGAATCAGCAAGACACTTTGATGCTACAAACTCATTGCTTTTCTACAGACAGCCCTAAATTAGTCACATGAGTGATAACAGAGTTGTACATTCATATAATAGACAATTGTTACAATAAAACAATACAAAACAACGCAAAACAACGTAACAGTAGCTCTGACTTTAGTCAATACAGTTACACAGTAACTTACTACTAATTAACTGAAGAACATTGTAAAAGCATGTTGTTTAAAAACTTTAAACAGAAGAAAGGTAGTGATAGATAACAATCCTTCTTGATGTTACATATTTTATTTTATTTTATATTGTAAATTTATTTGTAAATTTATTTGTAAATTAATTTATCATTGAAAAGAGAGCACTTAGTAATGGCTAGTATTTATTAATGTGAAAATTCAAAACTTCAAAAATTCATAAGCCAACTGTGATCTAGGTTAACAAACCATGTAAATGTGTATTTTGAACATTACATGAACTGATTTATTGTTCATTTTTCCTTAATATGTATATGTTATTAGTACTATATAGTTAACTATATTGTAAAGATTGCTCACATTTGAAACTATATACCACAAATAGGGTAATGGAAAGAGAAAGGCAGACATTATGTTCAATAAGTATGTTCCTTCATTTGAACTCCGTAACTCTTATGTTATCCGCACATTCTTTTTCCATATTTTTCCAAAAGAGAAAACAGATTGCAAAAGGTGGGGAAAAATGGTAGTATATACATACAGTAAAAACGTGTATTATTATAGACCCTGGTACAGGTCCAAATCCTATCTTAGATTAATCCCTTTCTGTTCTCTGGTCTCTAGATTGAAAATCCTTTGTATGTCTTGATCCAGCAGTTTCCTATATCTATCCCCTCCTCTCTTGTTTGGAGGGATATAGTCTATTGCTTGAAACATTAGTGCAATTTTTTCTTCTTTATGAAGGTTAAAATGTTTGCCTACTGGAGTCTTGGGAGTATCTATTGACATGAGATGTTCACGTATCCTGTCCTTCAGATTTCTACTAGTTGAACCTGTATATTGTTTTCCACAAATTTTACATGTGATCAAATAGATCACATATTTCGATCAGCAGTCTAATCTGTACTTGATATTATATGCAGAGTTGTTAGCAGTTGAGAGCAGTTCATTGCCAATCTTACAGTGAATGCACACATTACAGTGTCTACCACAACGAGATTTTCTTTTTCTAGTGAGCCAAGTTTCTCTGGTGGGGGTTTCTATACCATATACATATTTGATTACATGGCTCCCTATAGTAGCTGCTTTTTTGGAATAAATGCAATTCCTTTGTCCAGAATATTTTTACATTGAGGGTCCAAGGTTAGAATCTCAAGATTCTTGTGTATAATGTTTTTAATTTTATAAATCTAATATCATCCTTACTCTGTATCTTAGTCATATTTTTTGCTGTTTATTTTGTAAGAGATTAGATCTATTCATATTCCTTATCTTTTGTCTTAGTTGTAATAAGGACTCTTTATTATAACCTCTCTTTTCTAGTCTATGAACTAGGTCAAACAAGTGTTTATCATAGGTATCTGTGTCTGTACAGATCCTCCTGATACGAATGAGTTGGCCCTTAGGAATTCCAATTTTTAAGTGTTTAGAGTGACAAGAGTCTGTTCTTAGGATAGTATTCCCTGCAATTTCCTTTCTATATAACTCTGATGTTATCTTCTCATTTTCACCTTTTAACAAGATATCTAGATATTCTATAGTATGATTACTCATATTGTGGATAAATTTCAAGTTCATAGAGTTGAGATAGGTTAAAAAACTCTCTGCTTGTTCATGTGTACCTGACCAAATTATTATCAAGTCATCTATATATCTTATATATGACTTAATGCAGTTATTATAAATATTCTGCTCACCATAAATGTATGTAGACTCGAACCACCCCAAGAATAAATTAGCATATGCGGGATAAATTTTGCCCCCATTGCCGGTACCACATATCTGTAGGTAGTAGTTTGAGTCAAACATAAAAAAATTATAAGTGAGCAGAAATCTTCTCAATACTTCCAGTACAAACTCAATCAATTCATTCGGGAAGATACTTCTAAGTTGTAAATGATACTCGACTGACTTGATCCCCAAATCATGGGGTATATACGAGTATAACGATGAAACATCAATTGTCAGCCTCTTAAAGATGTCTTCCCAAATTTGTTTGTCCATTTTGTTGATTACAAGTGTGGTGTTCTTAACAAAACTGGGGATCATCTGGACGTATGGCTGAAGGATGTTATCGAGCCACTCGCCCAGATGTTCACACATTGAACCCACCCCCGAAACTATTGGGTGGCCTGGGGGGACTTCAGATTTTTGTGTATTTTTGGAACAAGGCGGCAATTGTCTGTCACTGGTTGTGCTACATATAAATACTCACATACTTCTTTTTATCCAATATACCTAGATGTTCCCCCCAATCCAGTATTTTTTTCAATTACAACAGAAAAATACCAGTTGGATTCCTAGGGAGCAATCTATAGGTATTTTCATCTTTAAGTTGGTTTAGTGCCTCTCTATGATAATTATTTGTGTCTTGGACCACTATGGATCCACCCTTATCAGCTGGAGTAATTGTTATATTTTGATTTTCAGTTAATTTTTTTCAAAGCTTGCTTCTGTTTATTTGTCAGGTTTGACTTAAAAATCGTTTCTTTGTGATTGATTTGTTTAGTATATTGGTGTAATTGTACTAAATCTCTATCGGCTAGATTACGAGTTGTGCATTAAGGTAAAAAAGCAGTGTTAACAGGTCCTAACGCTGCTTTTTTACGCTCGCTGCTATTACGAGTCTTGCAGGTTTAGGGGCACTGCACACTTCTTTGGCCTTACCACAAAACGACTTACGTAAACTTTGTAAACCCTTTTTTCTATGGGACTTCCATAGCGCTGGTATTATGAGTCTGTCCTGGGAGGCCAAAAAGTGAGCGGTACACCCTCTACCTCCAAGATCCCTAACGCTTTCTAAAGTCATTAGTTACGAGTTTTATGGTACAACGCCGTAGCATAAAACTCATAACTAAAGTGCTAACACCCATAAACTACCTATTAACCCCTAAACCGAGGCCCTCCTGCATCGCAAATACTAAAAAAAACTTTTTTAACCCATAATCTGCCACTCCGGACATCGGCGCCACTATAATAAACATATTAACCCCTAAACCGCCGCACTTCCGCCTTGCAAACACTAGTTAAATAATATTAACCCCTAATCTGCTATCCATAACATCGCCACCACCTACATTATACTTATTAACCCCTAATCTGCCTTCCCCAACATCGCTGCCACTATATTAAATGTATTAACCCCTAAAAATAAGTCTAACCCTAACACCCCCTAACTTAAATATAATTTAAATAAATCTAAAGAAAAATACTATAATTAACTAAATTATTCCTATTTAAAACTAACAACTTACCTATAAAATAAACCCTAAGCTAGCTACAATATAACTAATAGTTACATTGTAGCTATCTTAGGGTTTATTTTAATTTTATTTTACAGGCAAGTTTGTATTTATTTTACCTAGGTAGAATAGTTATTAAATAGTTATTAACTATTTTTTTTTTTTTTTTTAAAACATTTTTTATTGAGGTTATGCTAGTGAGTACAATATATGCAAAATACCATATAACATAAGAAGAAATACAACATCAGTGTAACATTTACATTAGTTAGTCTTATACATGAGATAACAATGTGGTAGTAAGCTAGGTATATTAAGAACCTCTATTTTCTTTTTTTTTTTTTATTGCTTATATTCTTCAATTATTTCCTCAAAAGCGCGAGCGGCCACCTTTGGACCAGCAAAAGCAAATATTGTCTAGAGGAAAGATAGCGAATGTGTTGGACACTTATGGTCCCATACATATAATGGAAAAAATAAATTATCAGCTGAAATTTTATTTTCAAAAATATAGTCAGGGGGGGGTTAGAAAATTCAGCGGATAAGCACCGCTTGTCAAATATAGGGTAATATGGGGGGGGGGAGGGAGGGCGGAGCCATAAGTAAGGGTTACAATAGAAATGAAAATTAGCCAAAATATATTAGTTTAAGTTCACTTAACTCTGTAATGGCGGAAACTCTATAGTATATACCGCCTGTAAGGAAGGTATCACTTAGCTTGTATGTATAAGGTACTGGGTGATCAAAAATGCTGCTGTAGCACAATATATGTAAATAATCTACCAACATGTCATAAATTACTACTGAGGGGGGTCTATACCTAATAGCAAATATGGGATGAGGTGAGCATTATACTAGCTTCATATTATGTACGCATACTCAGAATTGCCTATTACAGGATAAGAGTTAAATTCAATAACCCTGATAGATCTGCTGACTAGAAGTGTGATATCAAGTATCTATATCAATAGGAAGTTGACTCCCAATCCACTGTGGTATGTTTATAGACGGTGGATTTTTTTTTTGTTTTGTTTTGGGGTTTTTTTGTTATATTTTTATATTATTTCCTTTCTAGAACAGGGCATTAATCATAACGAAGGAGGAGTATGCAGCAATTAATACTGAGATCATACCTATCTATACCCCAATAAAACTGGTAACAATAAGTAGCAATAACTATTATGTTTATATTACACATAGTTTTACTAAAGCTCTATGCATCACATTCTCATATTATTAACCAAAGAACCAATATAGCATATCATAGGAGACTTTGAGGGGGTGACTGTAATTAAGAGTCCTTTGGTTTGTCTATATACATTAGGAATGACCCACTTAGACTTGTCTAGCCTTTATGCACTGACTCTTTCCTAGTTGTCTATAGTGAGCCTCTATAAAGCATGAGCCATAACATCTATCTAACCATCAAACCGTCGTAACAGTATCCATAGGGTACACATTCAGATGGGAAAGCGAGGGAATAGATGTATCTATAGAGAATCACTGACGAGCAGTTATTAGTATATATGACATATAGCAGAGTATGAGGATGTCAGACACCAATTTGATTATAGTATAGGTTGACAACCACTAGTAACATTAACGATATAAAGTAGTTAAACCAAAGTATACTATCAGCAACGCTAAATATATAAAATAGTTAAGCTGGAATATATATTAAACCCTGAGTATGTGCATCAAGAAAACTGAAAGTATTAGACAATGTTCATAAAGTCCCATATCTGGAAACCTATGAGCTCTCCACTCAATGTAGAGACAGTCTGAACCCATCTGCATATACTAGTTAATATAAACATAAAATATATAGTATATTTTGCCCGAGAATAAAATAAATAAAACTATGAGACTATTAGGAAACGGTATACATGGCGGGGCACGAAGAGAAAAGTGCAAGAGACATCTCTTTGTAACAACTTATATAACATAAGTCAGGGGGAGTATATGGGAATTAAATTTTCTGTCTCGGATCGTAAATCAGCATTGGTGATGAGACCTTGAATGGGAGAAATTTACTAGTATCTAAGAAAGCTTAGCTATGAAGGCTATACTACAGAGGGTATGTAGTATATAGTAGGTATAATTGTTAACTGTACTACAGCGCGTATTCACATACAGGTAGAAGAGCATAATGACAAGCTAGTGCCTAAGCTAAAACAAATCAACATACTTGTCAGAGTATAGGGAAGTGAGAGCTCTCGCGAAGCCGCCAGAGCTATAATAGTATACACCTACATAACATATCTTAACATTCTTAACATTCACTTCTAATCTGTAAACTGTTTATATGATATGGGGGTACAGACAACAGAACTCCATATTGTTGGTAAATTATAACAAACTCCCTCATAGAGATGCTAGGCAATTAACTTTTATATATAAATAATTTTCCCCTTTACACTTAGGGTAAATAGTCTATTAATTATATTACTCAAGCTAGGGACTGTTGTTGTGATGAGGTCGGTATAGCTTTTAATGGAGTTATATCTGGAGGATAGCCCTCTATGGATCATTTGTGAGAAATATAAGTCACCAGCATGATACAAAGGCCAAAGAACAATATGGAAATGTACAGAAATCGTAGCACCTAAGGGCAACTTAGTGTATGCATAAGCTTAACAATCTGCGCTAGCAGGGACACTATATGTTGACAAATAAAATTTTAGTTAGGTAGGTGTCAAAATGAGTTAGTTTAGTTAGGACTGAGTAACCCCTTTGTTTGTTTGTTTTTTTGTTTGTTTTTTTTCATATAAGGTCATAGAATACTAATACTTAGCATAAAAATAATAATGCAACATAGGTGTATGGATTGGCAATATTACATAAAACATATGTCCAGGCAGCCTAACTAGCTTAGCAAATATGTTAAACATTTTAAACACATTTGAAACTGAAGATACAAGAGAAAACCACAATAAAAAACAAAATTGCCTATGCTGCTATCAAAATTTTATCTGCGTCTTGCTGCAAATAAAACAAATAATGTCATACATCAAACAGAATACTGTAGATACGATATTTAAAAATATAACTTTGCACTAAGTATCTGGTGGGTATATGGAGGAACAGGGAAGAGAAATACAACAAAAACACTATCCCTCAGTATTATAATATTATAAATATGTTTAGCAAAAGATAAGCCTTGCAAGTTCAATCAGCATATCAAAGTGAGTTGCTAAGGTACAGGTGCAAGACAGTTATGAACTAAAAATCAATATTTGCAAATAAACAGATAGATAGAGAGTCTGGCTAAGACTGTTGTGGAGCAATATAGCTGCTGAAATATATTGTCTTTTACATTTGAACTATGTCCAGTATATACAAGTATTAAGAAACAGCAGGGACTGACATAGGTATTCCCCAGATCAGACCAAGCATGAATCAGTGGCATATGTTACTTCTATGTCGACTCTGGCTACCAACAGAAACTGTAATTGCTTGTGGCCGAGTGTCCAAGAAATGTTCTCTTATCCTATGCCACCTCTAGTCAAAGAGTCATCCCCAAAGACACAAATCGTACCCCATGATGAGAGGGGCAGTACATCCATCACTCTGCTTAACGATATAGCCTCAGGTGGGAAGATTGATATTCTCGCCGTGGGGCTGAGGACAGCAGCATCTACATCGGCGGGCCACAACAGTGACTCGAGATCAGGCCGCCACATGCTAGATTGTGTAGGTAGGATTAGGGAAGGTTTCAGGCCGCCATCAGAGCCAGCAGGCACCTCTTCGCGAGTAAAATCCGAGAAGGAGTGAGGTATCTCCATCGATGCATAGAGCAGCTTGGAGTGCAATGGCTGCCACAGCTCTATCCTCAGTGAGGGCTGCTCCGTAATCTCTATAGCGCTCATCTCACCTGTTGTGTGATCGGCCCTCAGCAGTTCATACCGGTCTTGTGATGAACTATCCAGAGCTCCGCTTGTTCGATCGGCTGACATCACGCTGGAATGGCCCTGTAAAGGGCAATCTGGATCTTTATTTCCAGTATGTCCTAGCGGCAGCTGGGATTGTGGCGGCAAAAGTTCTGTGAAAGGGAAATCTGTCAGCGTGTCTCCGCACACGCTGCTTGGTATTCCTCTCATCTCTGAACTCAATGTGTCTGTGAGATCGATAAAGCAGCTTTCAATTTGCCTATCCAGCCCTTGTAGAATAGCGTAGAGTAGTTCCTGCGTTTCCTCCATTTTTAAGAGCAGCGTCAGGCTCAGTCTTGTTGTCCCGTAATGGTGGAGACAGGCCCAAATATTTGACCTCAGACAGTCTAACAGTCTCCCATAGAATGGGTGCAAAATAGGTGATCAATGGCACAGAACAGCTCAGGCAGGGTTCCTCTTCTTTATGGCTCAGCTAGTAGTTATTTTCATATGAATTTAGCTCAGTCCATGGCTGTATTTAGATATTTTAGTTAGTTAAGGCCTAGGAGCTCAGCAGACCCACGTCTGATCTCCTCGGCTGTTGGCTCCGCCCCCTAGTTATTAACTATTTAATAACTACCTAGCTAAAATAAATACAAATTGACCTGTAAAATAAAACCTAACTTAAGTTACACTAACACTACACTACAATTAAATAAATTAACTAAATTAAAAACAATTAAATAAATTAAATTAGCTAAATCACAAAAAAACATAAACACTAAACTACAGAAAATAAAAAAACAAATTACAGATCTTTAAACTAATTACACCTAATCTAATAGCCCTATCAAAATAAAAAAAAGCCCCCACAAAAAAAACCCTAGCCTAAACTAAACTGTCAATAGCCCTTAAAAGGGCCTTTTGCTGGACATTGCCCCAAAGTAATCAGCTCTTTTACCTGTAAAAATAAAATAAAAACAACCCAACACAACCAACTCCCCAAATAAAATATTATCTAAAAAAAACCTAAGCTCCTCATTGTCCTGAAAATGGCATTTGAAAGGGCATTGCCCTTAAAAGGGCAGTTAGCTCTGTTGTGGCCCAAAGCCCTAACCTAAAAATAAAACCCACCCAATACACCCTTAAAAAACCCTAAAACTAACCACCTGAAGATCGACTTACTGCTCTGAAGACCGGATATCCATCCTCAAGGAAGCGGCAGAAGTCTTCATCCAACCGAGCCAACGTCCTCAACGAAGCCGGGAGAAGTCTTCATCCAAGCCAGGTGAAGTGGTCCTCCAGATGGGCAGAAGTCTTAATCCAGACAGCATCTTCTATTTCATCCATCCGATGCGGAGCAGGTCCATCTTCAAGACATCCGATGCGGAGCATCCTCTTCACCCGTTGTCTTCTTACTGAATGAAGGTACCTTTAAGTGACGTCATCCAAGATGGCGTCCCTTAGATTCCGATTTGCTGATAGAATTCTATTAGCCAATCGGAATTAAGGTAGAAAAAATCCTATTGGCTGATTCAATCAGCCAATAGGATTGAAGCTCAATCCTATTGGCTGATCCAATCAGCCAATAGGATTGAGCTTGCATTCTATTGGCTGTTCCAATCAGAATTCTATCAGCCAATCAGAATCTAAGGGACAACATATTAGATGACGTCACTTAAAGGTACCTTCATTCAGTAAGAAGACGTCAGATGTATTGAAGATGGACCCGCTCCGCGTTGGATGGATGAATATAGAAGATGCCGTATGGATGAAGACTTCTGCCCGTCTGGAGGACCACTTCGCCAAGCTTGGATGAAGGCTTCTCCTGGCTTCGTTGAGGACTTTGGCCTGGTTGGATGAGGACTTCTGCCACTTCCTTGAGGATGGATGTCCGGTCTTCAGAACAGTAAGTTGATCTTCAGGGGGTTAGTGTTTTTTTTAAGGGTGTATTGGATGGGTTTTATTTTTAGGTTAGGGCTTTGGGCCGCAAAAGAGCTAACTGTCCTTTTAAAGGCAATGCCCATACAAATGCCCTTTTCAGGGCAATGGGGAGCTTAGTTTTTTTTAGTTAGTATTTTATTTGGGGGGTTGGTTGTGTGGGTGGTGGGTTTTACTGCTGGGGGGATGTTTGTATATATTTTTTACAGGTAAAATAGCTGATTACTTTGGGGCAATGCCCCGCAAAAGGCCCTTTTAAGGGCTATTGATAGTTTAGTTTAGGCTAGGGTTTTTTTTTTATTTTGAGGGGGCTTTTTTATTTTGATAGGGCTATTAGATTAGGTGTAATTAGTTTAAAGATTTGTATTTTGTTTTTTATTTTCTGTAATTTAGTGTTTGTTTGTTTTTGTGATTTAGCTAATTTAATTTAATTTATTTAGTTGTTTTTAATTTAGTTTAAATTGTAGTGTAGTGTTAGGTGTTAGTGTAACTTAGGTTAGGTTTTATTTTACAGGTACTTTTGTATTTATTTTAGCTAGGTAGTTATTAAATAGTTAATAACTATTTAGTAACTATTCTACCTAGTTAAAATAAATACAAACTTGCCTGTAAAATAAAAATAAACCCTAAGCTAGCTACATTGTAACTATTAGTTATATTGTAGCTAGCTTAGGGTTTATTTTACAGGTACGTATTTAGATTTAAATAGGAATTATTTAGGTAATAATATTAATTTTTATTTAGATTTATTGTAATTATATTTGTTAGGGTGTATTAGGGTTAGACTTAGGTTTAGGGGTTAATACATTTAGTATAGTGGCGGCAAAGTTGGGGACAGCAGATTAGGGGTTAATAAATGTAGATAGGTGGTCGGCGATGTTAAGGATGGCAGATTAGGGGTTAATAATATTTAACTAATGTTTGCGAGGTGGGAGTGTGGTGGTTTAGGGGTTAATATTTTTATTATAGTGGCTGCGATGTCCGGAGCGGTAGAATAAGGGTTAAAAATATAATGTAGGTGGCGACGATGTCGGGGGCGGCAGATTAGGGGTTAATAAGTGTAAAATTAGGGGTTTAGACTCGGGGTTCATGTTAGGGTGTTTGGTGTAAACATAAATTTTATTTCCCCATAGGAATCAATGGGGCTGCGTTACTGAGTTTTACGCTGCTTTTGATGTCTATGGGGAAATCGTTCACAAGCGCGTACGACCAGCTCACCGCTGACTTAAGCAGCGCTGGTATTGGTGTGCGGTAAGGAGCATAATTTTGCTCAACGCTCACTTCTTGCCTTTTAACGCCGGGTTTGTAAAAACCTGTAATACCAGCGCTGCAGGTAAGTGAGCGGTGAGAGAAAAATGCTTGTTAGCACTGCACAGCTTCTAACGCAAAACTTGTAATCTGGCCGTATATGTCTTCTCTTTAGTAACCAATTTGGAAAAATTCAAAACATTATACACAAGAATCTTGAGATTCTAACCTTGAACCCTCAATGTAAAAATATTCTGGACAAAGGAATTAAATTTATTCAAAAAAAATCAGCTACTATAGGGAGCCATGTAATCAAATATGTATGTTATAGAAACCCCCACCAGAGAATCTTGGCTCACTAGAAAAAAAAAATCTTGTTGTGGTAGACACTGTAATGTGTGCATTCACTGTAAGATTGGCAATGAACTGCTCTCAACTGCTAACAACTCTACATATAATATCAAGTACAGATTAGGCTGCTGATCGAAATATGTAATCTATTTGATTGCATGTAAAATTTGTGGAAAACAATATACAGGTTCAACTAGTAGAAATCTGAAGGATAGGATACATGAACATCTCATGTCAATAGATAAAGATCCTCCCAAGATTCCAGTAGGCAAACATTTTAAGCTTCATAAAGAAGAAAAAGTGCACTAATGTTTCAAGCAATAGACTATATCCCTCCAAACAAGAGAGGAGGGGATAGATATAGGTAACTGCTGGATCGAGAAGTCCAATGAATTTTTAAACTAGAGACCAGAGAACCAAAAGGGATTAATCTAAGATGGGACTTGGAACTGTACCAGGGTCTATAATAATACACTTCTTCCTGTATGTATATACTACCATTTTCCCCACCTTTCGCAATCTCTTTTCTCTTTTGGAAAAATATGGAAAAAAAATGTACGGATAACATAAGAGCGACAGAGTTCAAATGTTTACTTTACTTATTGAACATAATGTCTGCACTTTCTCTTTCCATTACCCTATTTGTGGTATATATTTTCAAATGTGAGCAATCTTTACAATATAGTTAACTATATAGTACTAATAACATATACATATTAAGGAAAAATGAACAATAAATCAGTTCATGTAATGTTCAAAATACACATTTACATGGTTTGTTAACCTAGATCGCAGTTGGCTTATGAATTTTTGAAGTTGAAAGTGCTCTCTTTTCAGTGATAAATTAATTGACAAGTAAATTTACAAATGAATTTACAATATAAAATAATATAAAATAAAATATGTAACATCAAGAAGGATTGCTATCTATCATTACCTTTCGTCTGTTTAAAGTTTTTTAGCAACATGCTTTTACAATGTTTTTCGGTTCATTAGTAGTAAGTTAGTAGTAGTAAATTAGTGTAACTGTATTGACTAAAGTCAGTGCTACTGTTACGTTGTTTTGGTATGATTGACGCATGCTTGAATGTGTCAGGAAATATGCCAGCGGTGAGAGATTGGTTAGTTAAAGGGAGTTAAAGGTTGAGAACAGCTTTCTGGGGTTGGATGCGTGAGATGACACAAGGGAGGAGAAATAGACTTGTTTGGCCAGCATGAGCGCATATATATATATATATATATATATATATATATATATATACAGTCCAAGTTAAGGACAGCACAATCTTACTTGCTCCAACTGCCAAGGTGCACTACAAACAATAATACATCCTTCTTCCAAAAACGTAGGCACTCACTGGTCTTGAGAAGTTTTAATATTTTATTGTGTTACATTTGATAAAGGTACAGGAATGTACCGAAACGTCATGTAATTCTTTTTCTATGGATTAAATAAATTGGATTTTTTCACAAGACCAGTGAGTGCCTACGTTTTTGGAAGAAGGATATATATATATATATAGTACTATTTAAAGGTTTTAGGCAGGTGTTAAAAATTCTGTAAGGTAATAATGTTTTCATAAAAAATGTAATAGTTTATTTTTATCAATTAACAAAAAATTAAAGTGAGTGAACAGCATCAAAACAGCATCAGTTATTCTATGTACAAATATTTTTTAAGGAATTCAGCAGGCAGGTTGTTCCAAACATTTTTGATGACACAGTTCTTAGGCAACCTCAATTGCTTGTGTCTCTTCATGTAATCCCAGACAGACTCAAAGATGTTGAGATCAGGGCTCTGTGAGGACCGTAGACCATCACTTCCAGAGTTCTTTGTTCTTTTAACAGAAAACCGCACATGGCAAACCATAGATGAAATCCAAAATGAAGTCAAAACAAATGCAACAGATTTATTGAAACAAACATCTTCATCTTTATCTTCATTGCCAAAGTACACACTGTGGCTAAAAGACAGGTCAAACACGTTTCGTATGAACATACTAATTTCTCAATGACCTTAAGTTAACTGAGCAAGACAGTGCCTATTTAAAGGGTAATCCTATTGGATTCTAAATGACTAATACGCTCTATACAAAAATGGCATACTTAGTATTGGTCAGTCAATAGAAGTTTAAGTTTCTCTCCAACGACAAATTGTAGTTTATTTGACACTATTGTAGATTTAAATAGATTTGTGAGCCCCTTAGTTCTTAAAAAATTTTTCGGGGTCATGTGCACAACAAGATAGTAAAGCAAATAATTATCAGAGATATTTTGATACATCTCAACAACATTTTACTGATCAATGTGCAGATTTAGATCTTATGTCCCCAGACAGAGAGAATTTAGATAACACCCAGGAAGGAATGAAGGATGTAGTGGTTTAACAAAAAGAAAGGGGAAATCTACATTTGACACTGTATATGCAAGGTCTAGTGCTATAGAGGTATTTCAGAAGAAGGTAAAGATTAAACTTCAGAAACTCAATGAGAATAGAGATCCATCAGATCATGTTATGGATAATCTATCTAGGGAACAATATTTGTCTATCAAGGTTTTGAAAGATAACAAGGATCTTGTTATACGTAATTCTGATAATTCTGATATTCTGATAAGGGAGGAAAAGTTGTAAAAAATTATCTGAGGCAAATAGACAGTTAATGGACAAATAACTGTATGAGAAGCTAGGAGGTAATCTGTTTTTTCTATACAAAACAGAATTACAAAAGATATTGGATTGGGCATTATTGAATGGTGTCATTACAAACACTAATTTAGAGTATTTGTTGGCTGATCATCCTATA
The DNA here is from genome assembly GCF_027579735.1 of Bombina bombina. Taxonomy (NCBI): domain Eukaryota; kingdom Metazoa; phylum Chordata; class Amphibia; order Anura; family Bombinatoridae; genus Bombina; species Bombina bombina. The sequence goes on along the minus strand of NC_069502.1, from coordinate 290,345,160 downwards.
ACAGCTATCTTCCATTACCTACCCCAAATCCATAAAGATCTTTGCAATCCACCAGGTAGGCTCATTGTGGCACGAATAGGTTCTCTTAACCCCTTAATGACTCATGTCGTACAGGGTACATCTTGCACAAACTGGTCTTTAAAGACCAGAGACGTACCCTGTTCGACGTTGGGGTTTAAAGCGGCTGGAAGCAATCCTGATCGCTTCCAGCTGTAGTGATGCCTCAATATCGAGGCATCCTGCAATAACCCTACTTACCCCTCTGGTGCAGAGAGAGCCACTCTGTGGCCAAAGTGGGAGGCGGGTGGGCAGCCATCGATGGCTTTTCTGATTAAGAGGGGCGGGATCGGGGGCGTGGTCGTCAGGGTGCACACGGATGCGAGCACATGCACGGGGGTGGCGGAGCGGGCGTGTGCATGGGGAGGGAGCGGGTGGGAACCGCTGCACTACAGAAAAAAAAATACTTTTAAGTAGGAGAAAGGGGGGAGGGGATGGGTTAATAAATTGCTAAGGGATCTGGGAGGGATGGTCTTTTGGTGGGAGAAGCTACAGTACAGAAAAAATAAAAATAAAAAAAAATATTTATTTTTGTATAAAATGGGTACTGGCAGACAGCTGCCAGTACTCAATATGGCACCAAATAAGGTAGAGGGGGAGGGTTAGAGAGCTGTTTGGGGGGGATCAGGGAGGTTGGGGCTAAGGGGGGACCCTACACAGCAGCATATGTAAATATGCTATATAAAAAAGAGATACCTTTTTATTTTAGTAATTGCAGACTTTCTGCCAGTACTTAAGATGGCGGGGACAATTGTGGGGTGGGGGATTGAAGAGAGCTGTTTGGGATGAATCAGGATGTGTGATGTGTCAGGTGGGAGGCTGATCTCTACACTAAAGCTAAAATTAACCCTGCAAGCTCCCTACAAGCTACCTAATTAACCCCTGCACTGCTGGGCATAATACACGTGTGATGCGCAGCAGCATTTAGCGGCCTTCTAATTACCAAAAAGCAACGCCAAAGCCATATATGTCTGCTATTTCTGAACAAAGGGGATCCCAGAGAAGCATTCATAACCATTTATGACATAATTACACAAGTTGTGTATAAATAATTTCAGTGAGAAACCTAAAATTGTGAAAAATGTAACATTTTTTTTTTATTTGATCGCATTTGACTGTGAAATGGTGGCATGAAATATACCAAGATGGGCCTAGATCAATACTTGGGGTTGTCTACTACACTACACTAAAGCTAAAATTAACCCTAGAAGCTCCCTACATGCTCCCCAATTAACCCCTCTACTGCTGGGCACTTTACACGTGTGATGCCCAGTGGCATTTAGCGGCCTTCTAATTACCAAAAAGCAACGCCAAAGCAATATATGTCTGCTATTTCTGAACAAAGGGGATCCCAGAGAAGCATTTACAACCATTTATGCCATAATTGCACAAGTTGTTTGTAAATAATTTCAGTGAGAAACCTAAAGTTTGTGAAAACATTTGTGAAAAAGTGAACAATTTGTTTTATTTGATCGCATTTGGCGGTGAAATGGTGGCATGAAATATACTAAAATTGTCTTTGATCAATACTTTGGGATGTCTTCTGAAAAAAAATATACACATGTCAAGGGATATTTAGGGATTCCTGAAAGATATCAGTGGTTTGGAAATAGCAAAGTGCTACTTGTATTTATTGCCCTATAACTTGCAAAAAAAAGCAAAGAACATGTAAACATTGGGTATTTCTAAACTCAGGATAAAATTTAGAAACTATTTAGCATGGGTGTTTTTTTGGTGGTTGTAGATGTGTAGCAGATTTTGTGTGTCAAAGTTAGAAAAAGTGTGTTTTTTTCCATTTTTTCCTCATATTTTATATTTTATTTTTAGTAAGTTATAAGATATGATGTTATCAAACAATTGGAAGGTATTCAAAGGCAGGGGGGTTACACTTTAGTGACCATTGATGTTGCATCACTCTATATGTTGAAGGGTCCAAGGTTTTTTGAATATATCCAGAATAGAAATTAAAAACAAAATGTATGCTTACCTGATAAATTTATTTCTCTTGTGATGTATCCAGTCCATGGATTCATCCATTACTTGTGGGATATTCTCCTTCCCAACAGGAAGCTGGAAGAGGACACCCACAGCAGAGCTGTCTATATAGCTCCTCCCCTAACTGCCACCTCCAGTCATTCGACCGAAGACAAGCAAGAGAAAGGAGAAACTATAGGGTGCAGTGGTGACTGTAGTTTAAAAAATAAAAAACACCTGCCTTAAAATGACAGGGCGGGCCGTGGACTGGATACACCACAAGTGAAATAAATTTATCAGGTAAGCATAAATTTTGTTTTCTCTTGTAAGGTGTATCCAGTCCACGGATTTATCCATTACTTGTGGGATACCAATACCAAAGCTATAGGACACGGATGAAGGGAGGGACAAGGCAGGCGCTTAAACGGAAGGCACCACTGCCTGTAAGACCTTTCTCCCAAAAATAGCCTCCAAAGAAGCAAAAGTATCAAATTTGTAGAGTTTAGAAAAAGTATGAAGTGAAGACCAAGTCGCCGCCTTACAAATCTGTTTAGCAGAAGCCTCATTCGTAAAAGCCCATGTGGAAGCTACCGCTCTAGTGGAATGAGCTGTAATTCTTTCAGGAGGCTGCTGGCCAGCAGTCTCATAAGCTAAGCGTATTATACTTCTTAACCAAAAAGAAAGAGAAGTTGCCGAAGCCTTTTGGCCTCTCCTCTGTCCAGAGAAGACCACAAACAAAGCAGATGTTTGACGAAAATCCTTCGTAGCTTGTAAATAAAAAAATTTAAAGCACGAACCACATCAAGATTGTGTAATAGATGTTCCTTCTTTGAAGAAGGATTAGGACATAGTGAAGGAACAACAATCTCCTGATTGATATTTTTATTAGATACCACCTTAGGAAGAAAACCAGGTTTGGTACGTAACACTACCTTATCTGCATGGAAATAAGATAAGGTAGAGCCGAGGAGATAGCTACTAAAAACAGAACTTTCCAAGACAAAAGTTTAATATCTATGGAATGCAAAGGTTCAAACGGAACCCCTTGCAGAACTTTAAGAACTAAATTTAAACTCCATGGCGGAGCAACAGGTTTAAACACAGGCTTGATTCTAACTAAAGCCTGACAAAACGCCTGAACATCTGGATTAACGTGTCAATGACCGACTCAGAGAAACCACGCTTTGATAAAACCAAGCATTCAATCTCCAAGCAGTCAGACGCAGAGAAATTAGATTTGGATGGTTGAACGGACCCTGAAGTAGAAGGTCCTGCCTCAGCGGCAGAGTCCATGGTGGAAGGGATGACATGTCCACCAGATCTGCATACCAAGTCCTGCGTGGCCACGCAGGTGCTATCAAAATCACTGAAGCTCTCTCCTGCTTGATCTTGGCAATCAGACGAGGGAGCAGAGGAAACGGTGGAAACACATAAGCCAGGTTGAAGGACCAAGGCGCTGCTAGAGCATGTATCAGCGCTGCCTTGGGATCCCTGGACCTGAATCCATAACAAGGACGCTTGGCGTTCTGACGAGACGCCATGAGATCCAGTTCTGGTTTGCCCCAAAGTTGAATCAACTGTGCAAATACCTCCGGATGGAGTTCCCACTCCCCCGGATGAAAAGTCTGCCAACTTAGAAAATCCGCCTCCCAGTTCTCTACTCCTGGGATATGGATAACTGATAGATGGCAAGAGTGAACCTCTGCCCATAGAATTATTTTTGAAACCTCCAACATTGCTAGGGAACTCCTTGTTCCCCCTTGATGGTTGATGCAAGCTACAGTCGTGATATTGTCTGACTTAAATCTGATGAACCTGACCGCAGGAAGCTGAGGCCAAGCTTGAAGAGCATTGAATATCGCTCTTAGTTCCAGAATGTTTATCGGAAAGAGTGCCTCCTCCTGAGTCCACGAGCCCTGAGCCTTCAGGGAGTTCCAGACTGCACCCTAGCCCAGAAGGCTGGCATCTGTCATTACTATTGCCCAATCTGGCCTGCGGAAGGTCATACCCTTGGACAGATGGACCCGAGATAGCCACCAGAGAAGAGAATCCCTGGTCTCTTGATCCAGATTTAGTAGAGGGGACAAATCTGTGTAATCCCCATTCCACTGACTGAGCATGCAAAGTTGCAGCGGTCTGAGATGTAGGCGGGCAAACGACACTATGTCCATTGCCGCTACCATTAAGCCGATTACTTCCATACACTGAGAAACTGAAGGGCGAGAAGTAGAATAAAGAAAACGGCAGGAATTTAGAAGTTTTGACAACCTGGCCTCTGTCAGGTAAATCTTCATTTCTACAGAATCTATCAGAGTTCCTAGGAAAGAAACTCTTGTGAGAGGGGATAGAGAACTCTTTTCTTCATTCACCTTCCACCCATGAGACCTCAGGAATGCCAGAACAATGTTCGTATGGGACCTGGCAATTTGAAAATTCGACGCCTGTATCAGAATGTCGTCTAGGTAAGGGGCTACTGCTATACCCCGCGGCCTTAGGACCGCTAGGAGTGACCCTAGAACTTTCGTAAAGATTCTTGGTGCCGTAGCTAACCCAAAGGGAAGAGCCACAAACTGGTAATGCCTGTCTAGGAATCCGAACCTGAGAAACTCATGATTATCTCTGTGTATCGGAATGTGAAGATAAGCATCCTTTAAGTCCACGGTAGTCATATATTGACCATCCTGGATCAAAGGTAGGATGGTTCGAATAGTCTCCATCTTGAAGGATGCGACCCTGAGAAATTTATTTAGGATCTTGAGATCTAAGATTGGCCTGAAAGTTCCCTCTTTCTTGGGAACTACAAACAGATTTGAATAGAAGCCTTGCCCCTGTTCCTCCTTTGGAACTGGGTGGAACACTCCCATAACTAGGAGGTCTTGAACACAATGTAAGAATGCCTCTCTCTTTATCTGGTTTGCAGATAATCGTGAGAGATGAAATCTCCCTTTTGGGGAAGAAGCTTTGAAATCCAGAAGATATCCCTGGGACACAATTTCTAACGCCCAGGGATCTTGGACATCTCTTGCCCAAGCCTGGGCGAAGAGAGAAAGTCTGCCCCCTACTAGATCTGGTTCCGGATTGGGGGCTGATCCTTCATGCTGTTTTAGAGGCAGCAGCAGGTTTTTTGGCCTGCTTTCCTTTGTTCCAAGCCTGGTTAGGTCTTCAGACCGGCTTGGACTGGGCAAAATTTCCCTAATGTTTTGTATTAGAGGAAGTTGAAGCTGCACCACTCTTGAAGTTTTGAAAGGAACGAAAATTAGTCTTTTTGGTCCTTAATTTGTTGGACCTATCCTGAGGAAGGGCGGGGCGTGACCTTTTCCTCCAGTAATATCAGAAATGATCTTCTTCAGTCCAGGCCCGAATAGGGTCTGCCCCTTGAAGGGAATGTTGAGAAGCTTAGACTTTGAAGTAACGTCAGCTGACCAGGATTTGAGCCATAGCGCCCTACGCGCCTAAATAGCAAAACCCGAGTTTTTAGCCGTTAGCTTGGTTAAATGAACAACGGCGTCAGAAACAAATGAATTGGCTAGCTTAAGAGCTTTAAGCTTCTCAAAGATATCATCCAACGGGGTTTCTACATGTAGAGCCTCTTCTAGAGACTCAAACCAGAAGGCCGCAGCAGCAGTGACTGGGGCAATGCATGCAAGAGGCTGGAGTATAAAACCTTGTTGAATAAAAATTTTCTTAAGGTAACCCTCTAATTTTTTGTCCATTGGATCTAGAAAAGCACAACTGTCCTCGACAGGGATAGTTGTATGCTTCGCTAGGGTAGAGACTGCTCCCTCCACCTTAGGGACCGTTTGCCACAAGTCCCGTGTAGCGGCATCTATTGGAAACATCTTTTTTAAAAACAAGAGGGGGAGAGAACGGTACACCTGGTCTATCCCATTCCTTAGTAATAATTTCTGAAAACCTCTTAGGGATTGCAAAAACATCAGTGTAAACAGGCACTGCATAGTATTTATCCAATTTACACAATTTCTCTGGGACTACAATGGCGTCACAGTCATCCAGAGTTGCTAAAACCTCCCTGAGCAACACGAGGAGTGTTCAAGCTTAAATTTAAATGTAGACATATCAGAATCAGGTTGAAGTGTCTTCCCTGAGTCAGAAAAATCACCCACAGATAGAAGCTCTCCTGCTTCGGCTTCTGCACATTGTGAGGGTATATCAGACATAGCTACTAAAGCATCAGAGAGCTCTGTATTTGTTCTAGCCCCAGAGCTGTCTCACTTTCCTTGTAACCCTGGCAGTTTAGACAATACCTCTGTAAGGGTATGATTCATAACTGCCGCCATGTCTTGTAAAGTATACGCAATGGGCGCGCTAAATGTACTTGGCGTCCCCTGAGCGGGAGTTATAGGTTCTGACACGTGGGGAGAGTTAGTCGGCATAACTTCCCCCTTGTCAATTTCCTCTGGTGATAAATATTTTAAAGCCAGAATATGGTCTTTAAAATTTATAGTAAGATCAGTGCATTTGGTACACATTCTAAGAGGGGGTTCCACAATGGCTTCTAAACATAATGAACAAGGAGTTTCCTCTATGTCAGACATGTTTAACAGACTAGTAATGAGACCAGCAAGCTTGGAAAACTCTTTAATAAATGTGAAAAAGCAGAATATAAAAAACGGTACTGTGCCTTTAAGGGAAAAAAGCAAACACATAAACTGCAAAACAGTGAAAAAAAGCAGTAAACTCTACGAAATTTTTACAGTGTGTATAATAGACTAAAATAGCATTGCACCCACTTGCAAATGAATGATTAACCCCTCAGGCTCAAAAACGAAGCAGAAAAACAGTAAAACCGTTATAAACAGTCACAAGCAAACTGCCACAGCTCTACTGTGGCTCCTACCTGCCCATAAAACGACTTTTGTAGGCACAAAAACCCTTTACAGAGGTCCTATATGTCAGGGGACTCCTTCAGGGAAGCTGGATGTCTCAGACTGTAAAAACTACTGCGCAATTAGAGCGCAAAAATAGGCCTCTCCCACCATGCACTTAAAGTGAAAGGGCCTTAAAAAACTACTCTTAGGAGAAATCTAGTCAGCCATGTGGAAAACTAGGCCCCAAATAAAGATTTATCACCCTCAGTAAAAAACATTTTTTATATATCATGCAAACGTTTTACATACTAAGTAAAAAGAGCAAGTAACATGAATATTACCCTTTACTGCAAGCATGATCCCAGTCGTTTGTTAAATCACTGTAATCAGGCTTACCTTAAATATATCAGGCACTGTCAGCATTTTCTAGACCTTATCATCTCTCTAGAAAAAAATATACTGAACATACCTCAGAGCAGTTAATTCTGCAGGCCATTCCCCCAGCTGAAGTTTTCCCATACTCTTCAGTTATGTGTGAGAACGGCAGTGGACCTTAGTTACAACCTGCTAAGATCATCAAAAACCTCAGGCAAAACTCTTCTTCTAATTTCTGCCTGAGGTAAAAACAGTACAACGCCGGTACCATTTAAAAATAACAAACTTTTGATTGAAGAAAAACTACACTAATTCACCACATCTCTCTTGATACTTCCTTTCTTGTCGAGAGCTGCAAGAGAATGACTGGGGGCAGCACTTAGGGGAGGAGCTATATAGACAGCTCTGCTGTGGGTGTCCTCTTGCAGCTTCCTGTTGGGAAGGAGAATATCCCACAAGTAATGGATGAATCCGTGGACTGGATACACCTTACAAGAGAAATTTAAAATTCACGATTGAATACAGCACTAATTCAATACCTTGTTTAGGACATTAGTCTCTTGCCTAATTCAACTAAGGGTGTATAGAAGTAGAATTGTACCATAAGTTGACAGCAGGGAATACCATCCTGTATACTTTGCCTTGTCACCCTAAACATATTATTAAGGTCATTCCAAAGAGGTAAAGTAAAATTGTACGAGTGAACAAAGCTACATGATGCACTCTGAGGAACTTACGGACAGATTCCATGAAAGAGGTTATCATAAGGAATCTCTGGAGAAAGCCAGACATGAAGTTGACTCTTTACAGAGGAGTGAACTATTTCAGTCCAAGCAGAGTTTCAAACAGGATAGGTTCAGGAAACTGAGGTTTATAACCACTTACAGTGACAAGTATGGAAAGATTTGTTGTATAATCAGAAACTCTTTAAACATTTTACACACACAAATTATCTTAGGTTTTATATGAGGGAGTCTGTTTCATTTAGAAAAAGGCTACATATTGTCACCTTTTATGTTACCAGTTATTAGGAAAGAAAATTGATTGTCTGTAAAACCTGGTTTCTTTAAAAGTGGCAGCCGTAGGTGTAAGTCATGTTCTTATGCTTTATTAGGAACTGAATTTATGTCACATGTTAACACTAAAACATATGTGATTAGACAACACATAACATGTAATTCATGCTATGTAATTTACCTTTTGACCTTGTAAGGGGTGCAAGAAACAGTATGTGGGAAAAAACACAATAGCCCTCAAGGACCGCTTTTTGGAGCACTTACGTGCCATAGAGGATCCAGAATCCAGCACCCCTGTTTCTCTACATTTCAAAAATGAACATAATTCTGACTGTTCCCTTTTGATATTCCAAGGTAAACAATGGATATCTAGGCACCCCAGAGTAGGAAACAGAGGTACTATTTTGAGTAAAAAAGAAGTATTCTGGATTTTCCAATTAGATACCAGAATGCCAAAAGTTTTGAATTCAGATTAGGATGTAAAGCTATTTATTTAAGTTACTTAGGCCTAGATTTGGAGTTCGGCGGTAGCCGTCAAAACCAGCGTTAGAGGCTCCTAACGCTGGTTTTGGCCGCCCGCTGGTATTTGGAGTCAGTGATTAAAGGGTCTAACGCTCACTTTTCAGCCGCGACTTTTCCATACCGCAGATCCCCCTACGCCATTTGCGTAGCCTATCTTTTCAATGGGATCTTTCTAACGCTGGTATTTAGAGTCGTTTCTGAAGTGAGCGTTAGAGCTCTAACGACAAAATTCCAGCTGCCTGAAAATAGCAGGAGTTAAGAGCTTTCTGGGCTAACGCCGGTTCATAAAGCTCTTAACTACTGTACCCTAAAGTAAAATAACACCCATAAACTACCTATGTACCCCTAAACCGAGGTCACCCCACACCGCCGCCACTCGATTAAAATTTTTAACCCGCCACCTACGTTATACTTATGTACCCCTAATCTGCTGCCCCTAACCCCGCCGACCCCTATATTATATTTATTAACCCCTAACTTGCCCCACACAACGTTGCCGCAAGCTACTTAAAATAATTAACCCCTAATCTTCCGACCGCAAATCGCCGCCACCTACGTTATCCCTATGTACTCCTAATCTTCTGCCCCTAACATCGCCGACCCCTATGTTATATTTATTAACCCCTAATCTGCCCCCCACAACGTCGCCGACACCTACCTACACTTATTAACCCCTAATCTGCCGAGCGGACCTGAGCGCTACTATAATAAAGTTATTAACCCCTAATCCGCCTCACTAACCCTATCATAAATAGTATTAACCCCTAATCTGCCCTCCCTAACATCGCCGACACCTACCTTCAATTATTAACCCCTAATCTGCCGACCGGAGCTCACCGCTACTATAATAAATGTATTAACCCCTAAAGCTTAGTCTAACCCTAACACTAACACCCCCCTAAGTTAAATATAATTTTTATCTAACGAAATAAATTAACTCTTATTAAATAAATGATTCCTATTTAAAGCTAAATACTTACCTGTAAAATAAATCCTAATATAGCTACAATATAAATTACATTTATATTATAGCTATTTTAGGATTAATATTTATTTTACAGGTAACTTTGTATTTATTTTAACCAGGTACAATAGCTATTAAATAGTTAAGAACTATTTAATAGTTACCTAGTTAAAATAATTACAAATTTACCTGTAAAATAAATCCTAACCTAAGATATAATTAAACCTAACACTACCCTATCAATAAAATAATTAAATAAACTACCTACAATTACCTACAATTAACCTAACACTACACTATCAATAAATTAATTAAACACAATTGCTACAAATAAATACAATTAAATAAACTATCTAAAGTACAAAAAATAAAAAAGAACTAAGTTACAGAAAATAAAAAAATATTTACAAACATAAGAAAAATATTACAACAATTTTAAACTAATTACACCTACTCTAAGCCCCCTAATAAAATAACAAAGATCAGCCAATAGAATGCGAGCTCAATCTGATTGGCTGATCCAATCAGCCAATCGGATTGAACTTGATTCTGATTGGCTGATTCCATCAGCCAATCAGAAAATTCCTACCTTAATTCCGATTGGCTGATAGAATCCTATCAGCCAATCGGAATTCGAGGGACGCCATCTTGGATGACGTCCCTTAAAGGAACCGTCATTCGTCGGGAGACAACGGAAGAAGAGGATGGATCCGCGTCGCCTGCTTCAAGATGGACCCGCTCCGCACCGGATGGAAAAAGATTGAAGATGCCTCTTGGAGAAGATGTTTGCCGGTCCGGATGTCCTCTTCTTGCCGGATAGGAGGAAGACTTTGGAGCCTCTTCTGGACCTCTTCAGCACCGGATGATGGATCGCCAACCCCCGCTTGGGTTGGATGAAGATGTTGGAGCCAGGACGGATCGGTGAACCTGGTATGGTGAAGACAAGGTAGGAAGATCTTCAGGGGCTTAGTGTTAGGTTTATTTAAGGGGGGTTTGGGTTAGATTAGGGGTATGTGGTTGGTGGGTTGTAATGTTGGGGGGGGTATGGTATGTTTTTTTTTACAGGCAAAAGAGCTGAAATCCTTGGGGCATGCCCCGCAAAGGGCCCTGTTCAGGGCTGGTAAGGTAAAAGAGCTTGTAACTTTTTTAATTTAGAATAGGGTAGGGAATTTTTTATTTTGGGGGGCTTTGTTATTTTATTAGGGGGCTTAGAGTAGGTGTAATTAGTTTAAAATTGTTGTATTATTTTTCTTATGTTTGTAAATATTTTATTATTTTTTGTAACTTAGTTCTTTTTTATTTTTTGTACTTTAGCTAGTTTATTTAATTGTATTTATTTGTAGCAATTGTGTTTAATTAATTTATTGATAGTGTAGTGTTAGGTTAATTGTAGGTAATTGTAGGTAGTTTATTTAATTAATTTATTGATAGGGTAGTGTTAGGTTTAATTATATCTTAGGTTAGGATTTATTTTACAGGTAAATTTGTTATTATTTTAACTAGGTAACTATTAAATAGTTCTTAACTATTTAATAGCTATTGTACCTGGTTAAAATAATTACAAAGTTGCCTGTAAAATAAATATTAATCCTAAAATAGCTATAATATCATTATAATTTATATTGTAGCTATATTAGGATTTATTTTACAGGTAAGTATTTAGCTTTAAATAGGAATAAGTTATTTAATAAGAGTTAATTTATTTCGTTAGATGTAAATTATATTTAATTTAGGGGGGTGTTAGTATTAGGGTTAGACTTAGCTTTAGGGGTTAATACATTTATTATAGTAGCGGTGAGGTCCGCTCGGCAGATTAGGGGTTAATAATTGAAGGTAGGTGTCGGCGATGTTAGGGAGGGCAGATTAGGGGTTAATACTATTTATGATAGGGTTAGTGAGGCGGATTAGGGGTTAATAACTTTATTGTAGTAGCGCTCAGGTCCGCTCGGCAGATTAGGGGTTAATAAGTGTAGGCAGGTGTCGGCGACGTTGAGGGGGGCAGATTAGGGGTTAATAAATATAATATAGGGGTCGGCGATGTTAGGGCAGCAGATTAGGGGTACATAGGGATAACGTAGGTTGCGGCGGTTTACGGAGCGGCAGATTAGGGGTTAAAAAAAATATGCAGGGGTCAGCGATAGCGGGGGCGGAAGATTAGGGGTTAATAAGTGTAAGGCTAGGGGTGTGTAGACTCGGGGTACATGTTAGAGTGTTAGGTGCAGACGTAGGAAGTGTTTCCCCATAGGAAACAATGGGGCTGCGTTAGGAGCTGAACGCTGCTTTTTTGCAGGTGTTAGGTTTTTTTTCAGCTCAAACGAGCACGTTTTTGAGGCCGGCCGCGTCCGTAAGCAACTCTGGTATCGAGAGTTGCATTTTTGGAGCCTAACGCAGCATTTGTTTGAACTCTCGATACCAGAGTTAAATTTATGGTGCGGCCAGAAAAAAGCCCGCGGAGCGTTAACAGCCCTTTTACCGCCGAACTCCAAATCTAGGCCTTAGTGTGCTCCTGGGTGTGCCATAACAATATTGAACTCTGCCTGTCTGACTACTCTGCTTGCTTAACCCCTAAACTACTGGATTGCCATAACATTATTGAACTCTACTTGTCTGACTACTCTGCTTGCTTAACCCCTAAAGTACTGGATTGCCATACTGTTATTGAACTCTGCCTGTCTGGCTACTCTGCTTGCTTAACCACTAAAGTACTGAATTGCCATACAGTTGCTGTACTCTGCCTGTCTGACTACTTTGCCTGTTTAACCCTCAAACCATTGGATTGCTATACTGTTACCAAACTCTGCCTGTCTGACCATTGTTTTGGTTTATTCCTGAACTGTAATTATTGGATTCCCTTTGTTGCTGATTCCTGCCTATTTCTGGTCCTTCTATTGGTTTACCCTTGAACTGCCATACCGCTGGATTCCCTACATGTTGCTGCCAAAGACTACCCTGCCTATTGTGAGTACCGCTTACCTCATTTTGCAAACTTTCTCTGCTCTGGGATATTCCCTATCATTCCAGCTTGACGCTGGGATAAGACTACTGGCCAAGTTTGGTCTGATAGTGTAATATCCCATGAACATTACAGCAGGCCTCTCATAAAGCCATTCTTCCCTTAGGTTAGCCTCCTGAATAAAGATGGACCATCTGAATGGGAAAATTATTTCTCTTTGTATGTTTACTTCCAAAGCTTTTATATAGTTATCCCACTTCCCTGTCTCAACTTGTGTTTGCACCATAGCTTGTTCAACTAAAAGCTGATGTAATATAGCATTTTAAACTCTGAGAAATGGGGTTCTTTGGGAGATATCCAATGTTTCAATATTAACTTCCTGGCAAGAAGCATGACTTTATTAAGCAAGCCAGGGTCTGTAACAAGGTCCCTATATTTCATGAGAAAAAAACACATGGTGGAAGCTAAATTTCACCTGCATTTCCTTAATTTTGGATGCCCAGAATTCAAGTTTTCCCCAGAATCTTTGAATCACTGGACAACCCCAAAAATAATGTATTTTATCAGCATATTTTAACTTGCATTTTACACAGCAAATTTTATCTCTATCTGAACAAAAAATGTGATATATATATAGTGGAGTGATCTACAATATGTTTGATACATTATTTTCAAATGTTGCTCCCTATAATTTTTCTCTGTGGATGCTTTATGAGTTTTTTTAATTGATTCCAAATAATGAGTATGTGATATCTCTATATGTCTAGTCCTCTTCCATATACATAATACATATTTCAAATTACTATCATCTTGGTTTCAAAGTAATAGCTGGTAAATATTGGATATAGAAACCCCCTCAATCAATGTTCTCCTCCTCGAGTAATTTATCTGCATAGTGCTTTAATTGAAAACATGAGAACATTAATAAGTCAGGTATACCAAACTAGTCCTTACAGGCAAGAAATTATTTAACCCTTTTTGTCTTTAAATCTTTAATCTGAGTTATGAACTGAACACCATGTTACTCCCATTTATAAAATCTTTTAGAATCATACCCTTCTATAAAATTGTGATTCCCCTTAAATGGACAGTTAACACCAGAATTTTTGTTGTTTAAAAAGAAAGATAATCCCTTTATTACCCATTCCCTAGTTTTGCATAACCAACACTGTTATAAAAATGCACTTTTTACCTCTGTGATTACCTTGTATCTAAGCCTCTGCAAACTGCCCCCTTATTTCAGTTCTTTTGACATACATGCATTTTAGCCAATCAGTGCTGGTTCCAGGGTAACTTCACGTGCATGAGCTCAATGTTATCTATATGAAACACATGAACTAATGCCCTCTAGTGGTGAAATGCATTCAGATTAGAGGAAGTCTTCAATGTCTAAGAAATTAGTATATGAACCTCCTAGACTTAGCTTTCAACTAAGAATATAAAGAGAACAAAACAAAATTGGTAATTAAAGTAAATTGGAAAGTTGTTTAAAATTATATTCCCTAAATAATAAAGGTTTTTTGGACTTGACTGTCCCTTTAATAGTTAAGTATGGTGATAATTTCAAGCTAACCCCGCCTATTAAGGAGCATTTATGTCACGCTCTAATTGAGTCTTTAAAAACAATTTTTTTTAAGACTTAGGCAAGTTTTTTATGGGTATGTGTGGTAATGCTTTCAGTGATTATGGGTATACTAGCTCTTTTTCAAATTCCATTGCTGAAAATTGACCTATATCTAAAAAACTATGAAAAATTACTTTAACTACCGCTGCAAGATTATACTACTGGGTTGTTCTTTGTATTACTGGGTTGTTATTGCTGATTGGTGGATAAATTCATCCACCAATAAAAAAGTGCTGTCCTAAGACCTGAACAAAAAAAATAATCAATGCCTTCTTTTTCTAATAAAGATAGCAAGAAAACGAAGAAAATTTGATAATAGGAGTAAATTAGAAAGTTGCTTAAAATTGCATGCTCTATCGGAATCATGAAAGAAAGAAAAATTGGTTTCAGTGTCCCTTTAACTAGCCATAATATTTTAGTTTTAGTCTTATTTACAGTAAAGCCTCAAAATAATTTAAAGTCCTCTAGGGCCCTTACAATAATTGGTAAATTTAAGGAGAGTTCTTATGAAAAAAATAATAAATCAAGTTTAAGACAGTAATTTATCCACTCAATACCAGTTATACTCTTTCTTAAATATACAACCAAGGGTTCCAAAGCCAAATTAAACAAAAGCGCGGAAATTGGACATCCCTGTCGTGTGCCCCTACACAACTGAAAGTGAGGAGACTGTAAACCATTTGCACAGACTACGGTTTTTGTTGCATTATATAATCTCTGTATACATTCCAAAAAGTTTCAGTTAAATCCATATTTTAAAAGGGCCGTTAACAAATGGTCCCAGGACAATGAGTCAAATGCTTTGTGACTATCCAGGGATATTATTGCTGCATCCTTAGTACTTAATTAGCCTCTTCTCCTCTGTAAGAAATAATGATCTATAGCTAGTTCTAGTTTTCTAATATTCGAGATCATAGTTTTCTCTTTCATAAATCCTGTTCTATCTGGCTGAATAAGAGGAGAAATTACCTGTTGTAATCTTGTTGCTAATATTTGTGTAAATATTTTATAATCTATGTTTAATAAAGAGATAGGGTGGTAAGCCTCTACCTCTTCAGGAATTTTACCTCGTTTTTGAATCAATATCTTTCTAGATTCTTTGAAATAAATGGATGGGCTCTTTCTTTCCACATAGATTTCATTTTTTACTTTCAATAATATTGGACTACTTTGTTCAGCTAAGCTTTTATATAGAGCTAGAGAGCTTTACCTAAGACCAGTCTCTTAATTGCAGATCTAATTTCCTCTAATTGAATTGGGTTATTAACACTGTTCTCTTGTTCCACGGTTTTTTGAGGTATTTCTATTCCTTGCCAGAATCTCTCTTTCACTAATCGATCAATTTGTATAGGGGAGTATCATTTTTTATAATAATGAAAGAATTCTTCCACAATCCCTTCTGGACTGACTATTTTCCTATTTTGGTTTTTCAGGGCAATCACATGTTTCCTATGGTTAGAAACATTCACTAATTTAGCAAGAAATTTGCCTGTTTCATTGCCATGCCGAACTAATTTACCTAATCTACTAATATCATCTTTACTCTCTCTTTGAAGGAAATAAGAATCTTGTTGAGATTTAGCAGATATATATTCTTTCCAATTACTAGGCATTGGATTTTGAATATAACATTTATATTTATTATGAATACCAAGTGACAGCACTACCTTTCAATCAGTCCTTATATTAAATATGCTCATGCACGGGATAGAGTCTTGTCCCTTACTCTAAACTAATATCAAATAAATAAATCCTATCATTGAAGTCTTAGAAATGTATGGTTTTTATTATCCAGAACAAATATATCAAATACTATGCATAGTCTGTAACCTCTATAGTCAAGCAGTCCTTGTATCAGTAAATGCAGATTACAGCACAATAACGATTGTAATCTGCATTTACTGATACAAGGACTGCTTGACTACAAAGGTTACATTGATCGAGGGGATCATCTAGAAATCTTCAGAAGTACGGCACCTTTAAGGCTGAGAGACTTTTTTCTTTCTTTTTTCTTTTTTCTTGTTACTTTTGCAGGTGGTGTCAGTCATTACCCCCTTGGGACGCCTTGGGGGTAGTATATATAGATATATGAGTATATATATATAATTATCCTTTTTTTCTTATTATTTTTTTGAATGATGTGTGAATGCAATTCAGCTAAATTGAGCGGTTTTGTATGGTGGAAGGGGTTTGTGTGAATAAGAGTAGATGAACATTTGTACTCTTCAGACTATGCATAGTATTTGATATATTTGTTCTGGATAATAAAAACCATACATTTCTAAGACTCGAATGCTGGGATTTATTTATTTGATATTTATATTTATTAGTTAATTGATTATTAAGTTGAATTCTGAGCTTATTATATTTTTTATTTTCTCTTATGGTGTATGCCATAATTTCCCCTCGACTTACTGCCTTATACGCTTCCCATAGTGTTTGCCATTCATCTACAGACACAATATTTAGATCCAGAAAATTTTGCCAGTTAACTCTCACAAAATTACGAAACCCATTATTGCTATATAAATAGGTAGGGAAGGAAAAATCTAAACTCAGAGGGCTGCTCTCTTTCATTTGGATATCTAATAAAATAGGAGCGTGATCTGATATAACAATTGGACATATCTCTGCATTTTTTTACTACCGATATCAATGGATTACCTAGCAGAAACATATCTATTCTAGATAAAGAATTTCCAGATTTCAACATACATGTAAATCCCTTCATATCTGGATTGAGATGTCTCCAGATATCTATTACTTCTAAATGATAAATTAGAGACTTTAAGCTTTTCGCTTTATGTGCCGAGAAACGTCCTATTATCTTATGACTTCTTTTTCTATCCAACACTTGTGAGTGAACCATATTGAAGTCTCCCCCCAGAATGAGTTTCCGTGAAGATTATGCTATAAGTAGGTTTTGTAGCTTTTTCCAGAAACTCTGGCTCCTTTCATTAGGCCCATATATATTACTTAATACTAGTTATTTTCCTTCTATTTACACTTCTAGAATGATTAATCTACCTTGATCATCTATAATCTTTTTCTTTATTGTGTACTGAAGATTTTTCCTAAATAAAAAGGCAACCCGCCCTTTTTCTATCTACCTAGACTAGGTGTATAAATTACTTCACCCACCCAACCCCATTTCAGTTTTTTACTTTCCTCTTCCTTTAGATGAGTTTCCTGTATCATACCTACATCAATTGTATGCCTTTTCATATGTTGTAAGATTGCCTTTCTTTTAAGGGGTGAAGTAACCCCCCACATTTCAAAGAGCCAATCCTACAAGTCATTTCTTATATAAAAAAGAACCCTCCCCAAAGTAATAACCTTTACTTCCCTCATTTTAATAAAATATGTCATCACTCGTTTTACTTGCTTAAGTCAAAGCCAATTTATTTTGTATCTACCTTCTTCCTTCAGAAATTCCTCTGCCTCTTGAATATTCTCAAATACCTTAAAGCCTTCATTAGTTTTTGTTTTTTTTAAACTCTTTTTATTGAGGAAAAAGAAAAGGTTTACAGGTTCAAAATCAGGTAACAGTATCCATAATTACATATTTCACAGTAAGAGCATGAACAACTAGATATAAAATATAAAATAAAGTGAAATACAATAATACAGCCCGCTGCAAAGATAACCAATTTAAATCCTCAGTTTTCTACCTCCATAACATAAATGAGTCCACTCTTGGACCTCTAACATATGTAGTATAAAGAGTAGCAGGAGGGTTACATTAATATAAGGCCACTTTTGGACCTTTAATATGCTAGTGAGACACATCAATTATGAGAATAACATACACTTCTAACTTATAAGGTATATATAGAATGTTAGAGCAATACAAACAATATATGACATCTTAATAGAGAGCATGGTCTCCTAACTCACATTATGGATTCCTGGAAACTTATAGAACATATAAACTAGTATGACTCATATCAGACTTATAGGTCAGATTATGGGTATAATAACTGGGAATAAGTATTGGTCTTATATATATGTATACCTCAGACCTAGGGCATGAGCCTATCACATCAATATACTCATTATCAGCTGGCTTCTTAATATCCATTAGTGGGACTGTAGAGGCACGTGATATAAGCGTCTCACACCTCTAGTTTATTACATTTTTAAATTTCCACTATCTATTTTAATGTTACAGGAAACCTAAATACCTGAATTAGAACAAGTTACCAGTTTAACTGGGTCTGTCTCAATTCTGATAACTTAAACATAGCTAAAATAGGGCAAAAAATTCCCCCATGATCCAGTATAAGCTGCAGGAAAAATAAAATAACTCTGCAAGTAAATAGTAAGTGGCCACAAATATAAGAAGTTCTAGTTATAATAGTATGCATGTCTAGAAAGAGGGGAAAAGGGAGCATAACAAATACATCTGTCAAGTCTCCTTAGAACAGAGCTTAGCAGCACATCTGACACAATATCAAGATATAAAACAAAGAGAACCCTACTGAGTCATGCCATACACTCTGACTATGGTGCAGATACATACAGGAGTTAGTAATATAATTGGCATGATGTTTAGGGTATAAGTAAGTGGAAACTAGAATTTGTCAGCACCCATTCTAAGCATATATGCTCCATATAAAGCAGGAAATATCTTATCAGTGACGCTGTTGAAAATGTAAATAAAATAAAACTCAAAAACAGTGCCCAGTAACTACTGTAATTCACATACCCACACAAACCCATTCAGCCCTATATAACTTCCACTCAAGCCTGTAAGACTATATATATTAACAGCAACAGGCAACTATACATAGATAGAACTTGACCCTAATTGCGATCATCAAAACAGAGCCAATAAGATGGGGGTTAAACTCAGTCCTTTATGAGAAGGGTCCTCTTCAGTAGAAATAGGGTAAAGAAAAAGAAGAACATTGTAGTCAAATGACCAGAGAGCCAACCACATATTATTAGCATGGAATTAACCTACTCCAGCTCTATCAGGCCGGAATCGGCATCCAGCGTTAGTGAGAGAGAACAGTCCGGTATACCAGAGGAGGTATGGCAAAAAGGGAGCAACACAGACAATGTCCCCCAAACCTACATGTGAAGTCCCAGGGGCATTATGGCTCTGCATCAATAATAGTAGGTATTCCAAGTTGATGGTCGCTTCAGGGGTTGAGTGTAAAAATCTTCCTGACAATGACCGTACAGTTCCCTCCAAGCATAATCGCTGCGGTCCTTTTAAGCTCTGCAGTATCAGGGATCCGGTAGACTGCAACAACATCTGCGATGGGGTATTAACCTTCTGCTGATCCGATGTGATTGCATGTATTTCTCTGGTAGGTCTCCCTTCGACATCGGGGTTTAACACTACAGATCCTCTCACTATAGGTACACTAGCTCCGCTGGCGTCTCTCAGCTCCGGCTCAGAAAGTGTCTCAGCCACATCACTAAGCAGGAATCTAGTGTCCAGGGTGCTATTAACCAACTGGGAAGGAAGTGGCCGGTGACGGGGCCCCAAAGCACCGCCAACCCCGCATCCAGTGGCTACACATACAGACTCCTCTTCTAGCGGTCCAGGGTAAAAAGCTGCGTGTATGGCTTCAGTGAATGTATTTTCATAGTTGTCAAGCATATCGCTGATCTTTTGTAAAAGCAGCTCTGTCATCCTCTCAGTGTAATTGTCTCACAAAGTGCTCTAAAATTTTGAACGGTCTCCAGCACAAATGGCCGGCTATACTGACTTATCAGAATAAAATAGGGGGGTAGAGAAAGGTCCAGGCCGTAGCTAGGCCTCTGCTGCGCAACTCCTCTAATAAGGTCTGCCTGTGTACGTAGATACGATTAAGTCCTATATATCTGTTCCACAAGTATTTCTCTTCACATATCCCTTGAATAGAAATAGGATTTGCTGAGCTAAGGAGGGATAAACAGCAGATTTATCAGCTCCAATGTTCCACTGTACTTAAAAGGCAGCCATCTTGGTCGCTGGTCAGACAAGCCCCCCGCCTTCATTAGTTTTTATGCTAATTTTGGCTGGATATAGTAGCCTAACACTTCTGCCTTCCTGAATCAACTGGGAACATAAAGGTGCACATCCCTGTATTTTACTGGCCACTTCAGCTGAGAAGTCTTGGAAAATTAATAATTTTTTCCCCTCATATGAAACTCTCTTTGTGCTCTATATGCTTGCAGAATTTTGACCTTATCTTGGAAATTATGAAACTTTATTATTACAGGTTTTGGTCGACCATTATCTCCGGCAATGAATCTGTTAGTACCTATTCTAAGAGCTTATTCCACAGTAAAATTATTAAGTTCGATATTTAGATTAAATAGAATAGGTAACTGTACTGAGGCAAACTGTTATAAATCCTTATTCATTATTGCTTCTGGTAGCCCAATAATTCATAAATTATTCCTTCTTGATCTGTTTTCAAGATCATTCACCTTAGCATTTGAAGATTTAATTTGACTTAATAAGGAATTAATTGTTGTGTCTTGTTCAATATCTCTATCTTCTAGATCGGAGACTATTTGTTCTACTAGTGATACCCTAGCTGAAAAGTGTTTCATATCTTGAGATAAAGAGTCAATACTACTCTGAATAGCATCAAATTTAGGTAAAAATATTGCACTCATCTGTTTTATCAAATCCATATTACTCATAGATACATTGCTATCTTCCACGGAAGTCCCTAACCCAGGATCTAAACTTGTTCTGTTTCTTTTCTATTTTTAGCCATTCCCATAGGTTTAGCTTTACCTACTGTTGGAAAAAAAATATTCATAAATCTAACCTATTTATAGCAGTCCTTTTTCACTTTCCTTCATCTTTATTCTTCTCTGGATGTCTCAAAAAAAAATACTACCCTTATTATAATACTACCCTTATTATGTGTTCCTCTTATATTATGCTAAAACTATATTACTAGCTACCGGTGGATCTATAATGTTAACCACCAAAAAACAAAGAATACCATATACATGCCTTATTAGGGGTATATTAGATACTTTTGTGAAAAAAAGAGAAAATTAAAAAGTATATATTATTAGCTACCGGTGAAACTATAATGTTAATTACCATAACACAAAAAATCTCCATATACGTGACTTATTAAAGGTATATCAAATACCTTTAAGAACAAAAATAACCTTTTTAAGTCTTTCTCTTTTATTGAACTAAAAATCAATTGTTTATCTGACAATGAACCTGCTGCTAATTTTCAGTACCCCAGTTCTTGTGTTTTCATGTAAAGTTGAGTCACTTAACCTTGTTTCCATGTTAGAGGTATGGTTATTTGGCCACAGGTCTTCCATAAATACTACTTCTGACAAGACTTCTTCAAACAGTAGATGGGTGTACCAGGGTTCAACTGATTTCTGCCAATTTGAAGCTGATGGCACTGCTGGATATCTTCAAATTGCGACGGGAAGTAAGGATAATATGTCTTTCATCTGCTACATATAATTTTACTTAGCTGACCACTGCGTCTAGGGTGCTCAACATTGCCCCATTTATTTGTGCTTCTTCAGAAGAGATTGGACAGCACATCTGGAAACCCCTGTCTGCCTTGAGAGACCTCAATGCAGTATAATGTATAGAAAGAGAGAACAGCGAATACTATAAAAGGCACAAAATACTAGTCCATATTAGGAGGCCAGAAAAGTAAAACATATTTTAATTTAATAACGATCGGTAGGGCAGTAGATGGCTGAACTGAAAGTTTTTATATGCTTCAACTGATTGTTAATAAATTTTAATATTAAAAATTTTCTGGCTTACTCATACTCGTAGTTTGTACCTTTTATGGCATTTACCTGCAAATGATGTTCTCTCTTTCTATTTATTATATTGCTTGATGCCCAGAAGCTGCTCTGGATATAGCAAGTATGTTTGTCAGTTGTGGGCTGAGCTGACAGAGTTTCACCACCACGGTTTACTGTGAGAAATGTACTATCAAACTTTTAAGGCACACAATTTATCCATTTCTTTTTAAATGATGCAGTGTAAATACCTTTTGCCTTATTGCTATGCTTAGTTTTGCCATGTGTATGACTTTTAACATTAAACTGTCTTCAGCCACCTCACCTTGTTAGCAGAATATGGCTGTTCCTAAACTAGTTTTACTCCTCCTACACAACTGTTTGTTTTTTAGTTAATGATTGAGCTTTAACCTACATATTAAATTGATGATTGTTATATATAATATTGATATTACTTTTTTTTCACTCACTTTGCATTTTGTTAATTGATAAAAAATAAACTATTTCTATTTTTTAAAGCATTCTTACTTTACAGATTTTATTCACACCTGCCTAAAACTTCTCTCTCTCTCTCTCTCTCTCTCTCTCTCTCTCTCTTCAAATTGGTTTAGCACAGGGTTTTCAGGGAATGGTTTATGTGAAATCATAGGCCTCCATTTCTGAAGCTGTGGATGTAGCATCTTCAGGTTGGCTCATGCTCTTACTCTTACAACCACTGGTTCCTAACCTCGATGACATTCCCAGAGGGTGCTCCCTTTCCTTGCTGGCTGGAAATGCAGGTGGATAGAATCCTGCCTGAGGAGCAATCTGTATTAAAATCCACACTTTTTAATAGACTTGCGCAGCACTGAATAATCTGTTTTAGATTACTAGTAATTCGGAAAAAATATTCTGAAAATATAGTTTTTCAGAATATTTGTTTGCTGTACATTCTGTATTCTTATTGTTTAAAATGAAACGGAAACTGAATATTTTGTAACATTTAAATTAGTTTTCATTAAGACGAATGTAAATGTTCCTTTACTGCAAACTAAAACGTATCATTGGCAGCTTGTTCAAAAACTTTTTACTTTAACTTTGTAATACACATGCTACATGACGCGTGCAAAAAGCTTACTTGTAGCAGAATGAATGCATAAGTGTGAGTGAGCAATAACGCTCCACGTGTAATCTAGTCCAATATTAGAATTTAGCAAGGTAGGCTAGAGTTCAATAAAGATGTAAATGGGCTTATCATCTGGTCAACAGCCAAGCACTGTATTCTGCATTTACAGTGTTAGCTAAAGTTTGCGCCAGTAAAAATAAGCTAGTCTCTTTTGCTGTATTTATTAGTATCTGTGGTTAAACCGTGGGAGTTTAAAGCCAGTTTGCTTTGAGGATTTACTCATTTTGTTAATTGAAAAAAAAAAACTGTATGGTAGTCTCATGCCAAATGGTGAGATACAAGCCCCAGCCACATAGTAAACATGAGTGATCCTTTTATTTATATAATGGTTTTCATACCCCTCTGTGTAATGATGTGCTGAGACTGTAATTCCTGAAACTATGTCTTGTAAGCTTATGGTTTTATTACGTGATTGTCATTGTCATCATGATCGTCGACTTATGCTTCTGTCCAATAGACTGCCGTCATTCAAAATAAGTATTACATATCCATTTCAGAAGTTGATAACAATCTAGCAGTTGTTTTATGGCAATAATGATTTATTGATTGATGGCTGATATTGTCAGTGTGTTTTCCTAGTACTCACAATTGCAAAATGCCTCTGAGAAATAATACTCCTCAAGGATACAACTCCAGTCTTCTGAAAAAAAATAATTCTGTATATTGAAGTATTCCTTTTAATACTGTTGCTAATAGGTGACCTGTTGTGCGTTAAAACTAAAGCAACACTCACGTCTCTAAGTGAGTTTAGAATGCATTCATTCTGGCTTTTTGGGTAGTATAATTACACCTCCCCCCTATATGTAATAGATGCAGTATACTCAGTCACACAATCAACTTCTGTAGTATATTAGAAGTGTTAACTTGATCCACTCTGTATAAGTAGCAATGGCAAGTATTTGGTAAAAGGAGTAATACACTTCTATGCAGAACCAGTCAAATCCTCAATGTAAGTAAAGAAGGATGTTACCTCAATTCTTCAGTAGGGACGTCACACACTTCAACAAAGTGAGCACAAAGTATACATCACCGGTAGGTATATTCAAGACAAACTAAAACCAGTCCCACAATTTGCGGGATAGTGCTACGCCCAAGAGAGGTCATACAATCCGGATCCAACCACAGTGATATGAGTAGGTGAGGGGAGGTGCAAATAAAGTTGCAAGCTCCTAAGAAATGATTTCCAAACGTTGGCAAATAAGATAAAAAAACACTCAAAGAAGAAAAGGAGTTGCAGGCGACACCATCAGGAATATGTTAAAATCCAAAAGTTTTATTCCAAGTTGCAATGAAAAGTAATATCCATGGCACACACAAGAATCAATCAACCCCAGAGGAGCTGCCTCCTACACATTTCCTGCTAATACAAGCACTTATTTGAGTGATTTTGTGCGTTAAAACTATAGAGATATGTGTGTATGTCTCTCTTAGGGATTGAACGGGGGCATTATGGGTTTATGGGTATGTGTGCTTGTTGGGTTTTTATTTTGATCATTTTTTATTAAAGCAAAAGGGCTTATTATTAAATATATTGTTTTACCAGTAACTAATTGAACATGTATCGTTGTATCTGACTGGTGATGTTACTTCCTAACATCATCCAATATGGAAGAGTACCAGTAATAAGCTTCTTAAATCTGCAGATTTATCAAGTCCTTTTAGTGGTGAAATAAGCAAAAAATAGCCCTGACTCAGGACCCTCGGTGTGGTCAAAGCTGCTTTTTGCTTACTGCTGGTTGGGTGCTGGAGAGCAGTTAGGGTCACTCTGCTGGTAAAGCTTGATGTGGAGGGTGCGATATCACTAGGAGTTCTGCTACTGCCAGAGTTAGTAATCTAAGTTCAGCATGACTGGCTCTCTGGATGCTTGCTGCTCCCATTATTGCTATATTTACAGTAAATACATAGTTGCAATGAAAAGTAATATCCATGGCACACACAAGAATCAATCAACCCCAGAGGAGCTGCCTCCTACACATTTCCTGCTAATACAAGCACTTATTTGAGTGATTTTGTGCGTTAAAACTATAGAGATATGTGTGTATGTCTCTCTTAGGGATTGAACGGGGGCATTATGGGTTTATGGGTATGTGTGCTTGTTGGGTTTTTATTTTGATCATTTTTTATTAAAGCAAAAGGGCTTATTATTAAATATATTGTTTTACCAGTAACTAATTGAACATGTATCGTTGTATCTGACTGGTGATGTTACTTCCTAACATCATCCAATATGGAAGAGTACCAGTAATAAGCTTCTTAAATCTGCAGATTTATCAAGTCCTTTTAGTGGTGAAATAAGCAAAAAATAGCCCTGACTCAGGACCCTCGGTGTGGTCAAAGCTGCTTTTTGCTTACTGCTGGTTGGGTGCTGGAGAGCAGTTAGGGTCACTCTGCTGGTAAAGCTTGATGTGGAGGGTGCGATATCACTAGGAGTTCTGCTACTGCCAGAGTTAGTAATCTAAGTTCAGCATGACTGGCTCTCTGGATGCTTGCTGCTCCCATTATTGCTATATTTACAGTAAATACATAGTTAAAACCTTTAGGCCTAGATTTAGAGTTCGGCGGTAGCCGTCAAAACCAGCGTTAGAGGCTCCTAACGCTGGTTTTGGCCGCCCGCTGGTATTTGGAGTCAGTGATTAAAGGGTCTAACGCTCACTTTACAGCCGTGACTTTTCCATACCGCAGATCCCCCTACGCCATTTGCGTAGCCTATCTTTTCAATGGGATCTTTCTAACGCTGGTATTTAGAGTCGTTTCTGCAGTGAGCGTTAGAGCTCTAACGACAAGATTCCAGCCGCCTGAAAAAAGCAGGAGTTAAGAGCTTTCTGGCTAACGCCGGTTTCTAAAGCTCTTAACTACTGTACCCTAAACTACACTAACACCCATAAACTACCTATGTACCCCTAAACCGAGGTCCCCCCACATCGCCGCCACTCGATTAAAATTTTTAACCCCTAATCTGCCGACCGCCACCTACGTTATACTTATGTACCCCTAATCTGCTGCCCCTAACCCCGCCGACCCCTATATTATATTTATTAACCCCTAACTTGCCCCACACAACGTTGCCGCAAGCTACTTAAAATAATTAACCCCTAATCTTCCGACCGCAAATCGCCGCCACCTACGTTATCCCTATGTACTCCTAATCTTCTGCCCCTAACATCGCCGACCCCTATGTTATATTTATTAACCCCTAATCTGCCCCCCACAACGTCGCCGACACCTACCTACACTTATTAACCCCTAATCTGCCGAGCGGACCTGAGCGCTACTATAATAAAGTTATTAACCCCTAATCCGCCTCACTAACCCTATCATAAATAGTATTAACCCCTAATCTGCCCTCCCTAACATCGCCGACACCTACCTTCAATTATTAACCCCTAATCTGCCGACCGGAGCTCACCGCTACTATAATAAATGTATTAACCCCTAAAGCTTAGTCTAACCCTAACACTAACACCCCCCTAAGTTAAATATAATTTTTATCTAACGAAATAAATTAACTCTTATTAAATAAATGATTCCTATTTAAAGCTAAATACTTACCTGTAAAATAAATCCTAATATAGCTACAATATAAATTACATTTATATTATAGCTATTTTAGGATTAATATTTATTTTACAGGTAACTTTGTATTTATTTTAACCAGGTACAATAGCTATTAAATAGTTAAGAACTATTTAATAGTTACCTAGTTAAAATAATTACAAATTTACCTGTAAAATAAATCCTAACCTAAGATATAATTAAACCTAACACTACCCTATCAATAAAATAATTAAATAAACTACCTACAATTACCTACAATTAACCTAACACTACACTATCAATAAATTAATTAAACACAATTGCTACAAATAAATACAATTAAATAAACTATCTAAAGTACAAAAAATAAAAAAGAACTAAGTTACAGAAAATAAAAAAATATTTACAAACATAAGAAAAATATTACAACAATTTTAAACTAATTACACCTACTCTAAGCCCCCTAATAAAATAACAAAGATCAGCCAATAGAATGCGAGCTCAATCTGATTGGCTGATCCAATCAGCCAATCGGATTGAACTTGATTCTGATTGGCTGATTCCATCAGCCAATCAGAAAATTCCTACCTTAATTCCGATTGGCTGATAGAATCCTATCAGCCAATCGGAATTCGAGGGACGCCATCTTGGATGACGTCCCTTAAAGGAACCGTCATTCGTCGTCTAGTCGTCGGAAGAAGAGGATGGATCCGCGCTGGAGGTCTTCAAGATGGAGCCGGTCGTCATCGGATGGAAGAACATAGAAGATGCCGCTTGGAGAAGATGTTTGCCGGTCCGGATGTCCTCTTCTTGCCGGATAGGAGGAAGACTTTGGACCCTCTTCTGGACTTCTTCAGTGGATGTCTAGCCCCCGCTTGGGTTGGATGAAGATCTTGGAGCCAGGACGGATCGGTGAACCTGGCATGGTGAAGACAAGGTAGGAAGATCATCAGGGGCTTAGTGTTAGGTTTATTTAAGGGGGGTTTGGGTTAGATTAGGGGTATGTGGGTGGTGGGTTGTAATGTTGGGGGGGGGGGGTATTGTATGTTTTCTTTTACAGGCAAAAGAGCTGAACTTCTTGGGGCATGCCCCGCAAAGGGCCCTGTTCAGGGCTGGTAAGGTAAAAGAGCTTGTAACTTTTTAAATTTAGAATAGGGTAGGGAATTTTTTATTTTGGGGGTCTTTGTTATTTTATTAGGGGGCTTAGAGTAGGTGTAATTAGTTTAAAATTGTTGTAATATTTTTCTTATATTTGTAAATATTTTTTTATTTTCTGTAACTTAGTTCTTTTTTATTTTTTGTACTTTAGATAGTTTATTTAATTGTATTTATTTGTAGCAATTGTGTTTAATTAATTTATTGATAGTGTAGTGTTAGGTTAATTGTAGGTAATTGTAGGTAGTTTATTTAATTATTTTATTGATAGGGTAGTGTTAGGTTTAATTATATCTTAGGTTAGGATTTATTTTACAGGTAAATTTGTAATTATTTTAACTAGGTAACTATTAAATAGTTCTTAACTATTTAATAGCTATTGTACCTGGTTAAAATAAATACAAAGTTACCTGTAAAATAAATATTAATCCTAAAATAGCTATAATATAATTATAATTTATATTGTAGCTATATTAGGATTTATTTTACAGGTAAGTATTTAGCTTTAAATAGGAATCATTTATTTAATAAGAGTTAATTTATTTCGTTAGATAAAAATTATATTTAACTTAGGGGGGTGTTAGTGTTAGGGTTAGACTTAGCTTTAGGGGTTAATACATTTATTAGAATAGCGGTGAGCTCCGGTCGGCAGATTAGGGGTTAATAATTGAAGGTAGCTGTCGGCGATGTTAGGGAGGGCAGATTAGGGGTTAATACTATTTATGATAGGGTTAGTGAGGCGGATTAGGGGTTAATAACTTTATTATAGTAGCGCTCAGGTCCGCTCGGCAGATTAGGGGTTAATAATTGTAGGTAGGTGTCGGCGACGTTGTGGGGGGCAGATTAGGGGTTAATAAATATAACATAGGGGTCGGCGATGTTAGGGCAGCAGATTAGGGGTACATAGGGATAACGTAGGTGGCGGCGGTTTACGGAGCGGCAGATTAGGGGTTAAAAGTGTAATGCAGGGGTCAGCGATAGCGGGGGCGGCAGATTAGGGGTTAATAAGTGTAAGGCTAGGGGTGTTTAGACTCGGGGTACATGTTAGAGTGTTAGGTGCAGACGTAGGAAGTGTTTCCCCATAGGAAACAATGGGGCTGCGTTAGGAGCTGAACGCTGCTTTTTTGCAGGTGTTAGGTTTTTTTTCAGCTCAAACAGCCCCATTGTTTCCTATGGGAGAATCGTGCACGAGCACGTTTTTGAGGCCGGCCGCGTCCGTAAGCAACTCTGGTATCGAGAGTTGTATTTGCGTTAAAAATGCTCTACGCTCCTTTTTTGGAGCCTAACGCAGCATTTGTTTGAACTCTCGATACCAGAGTTAAATTTATGGTGCGGCCAGAAAAAAACCCGCGGAGCGTTAACAGCCCTTTTACCGCCAAACTCCAAATCTAGCCGTTATTAAATATATATATATATATTTTTTTTTATTTTTCATGTTTCCACCTACTTAACGCAAACGGCTCCAATGCACTTATATATATGTTAATATATGTCTGTAAATACATATATACACATATAAATACACAAATACATCTGTACACACACACGCACATATATAAATACACATATATCTTTATATATATATATATATATATATATATATATATATATATACAGTATATATATATATATATATATATATATACAGTATATATATTTAGCAGGGAAGAGCACCCTCACTTAGTCCAACAACTGCCAGGGCGCTAGTGGATTATATGAATACAGCAAACAAAAAACTTGCACTCTCTGGTCTTTCCAAAACAACTTTTACACTAACAAACATTTCTAACACTTGAGACCTCGTATCTTTGAGCCTTTATAACTTTTTTGTGCAATATATTTTTAAAATATCTTTTATTAGATGGTGTTATTATGAGTGTAACTGTACTTTGTAATGTATTTTTAAAGGGGCATATTTAACAATGTGCGAGCGGACACGATACGAAGTATCGATCGGGTTGCCTCAGAGCAGGCAGACAGAAATCAACTCTCAAGCGATCAAGTTTACTTTCAACTTGTAATATAAGTGAAAAACCTGACGCGCTCAAACACCCGTGATAAATCCCTTATCACTTGCGCGTAACTGTTGCATGAGTTGTAGGTATTTAATACTCTCAATAATCTCATGTGCCTATTGGCCATGTAAATATTATGATTCAGATTATGATTAATGGAAACCATTTATTCTTTCTCCTTTTAGGTGACAATATAGGGTATAACACCTTAAAATGTGTGACCCTCTACCCCTTTTACCCTCCCTATCAGCCACTTCCCCTTTCTAGCCCTCCCTCTTTTTTTTTTTTCTTCTTCCCAGTACTTTCTATGTCCTTCCGAACGATTTATACTACTAAATGCTGGCCTTAAGAGTTGTTCATATACTAAATTACTACTGTTAACTCAATCCAATGCATTCATGTTTATGCATCCAGAATACCTTTATTTTCCAACATATTTTTTTTTTTTTGTTTTTCACTTTGTCAAGAATCTGAAACTGTAGTTGGATTTGTTTATGTTTGAAACTCTTAATAAAAAGTTACTTAAAAAAATTGTTACCCTTCTAAAGCTGTAACTATTAACTCAATCTTATTTGAGAACCCAGGCTTGAATTAATCTGTCCTGAAGTTAGTAGGTTTATTGTAGTTTATAGAACTTTTTTTTTGTGACAAGTCAATTCAATTTGATATTAGCAATAGATAGACAATTTCCTTCAATTTATCTTTCATGTTTAGTAGGGAAGATAAGAAAAAAATATATATTTAGAAGTATCTATGGATCATTGAGTTAGCATTATAGTGATGTCTTATTTGTAGAAGGCTAACAAAATCCACATGAGTTGATAACACCAATGCTCTTATATCCTCTTTAAACAAAGTAACTTCAGCTATTGAAGTCATTTTTTCATCTCGTCCTCTTTCCCATTCGTTCAATTCAGCAGGGAATAAAGATTTAAAGTGTAAAATATTTCAGATAAATGGATATACAACAAATGTGTGGATGAACATAGATGTACAGTCAAATAAATCAAGTTCAAGTACAGATCACAAAGTTTAAGGGCAAGGAAAGAGGGTTAAAATACTGAGAATAAAAAAAAAAATAAGACAATCTTTAAAAAAAAAAAAAAAGATTAAAACCAGTTTGTATGAGCCCAGCTGTGGTTAAATAATATGCCTTTAATGGTAAGGACAGATTTTTTTATTGCTTTGATTTTTCCTTTACAGTGAATGATGCTATCTGTAGTTAATCAGAGCAAAGACAGTGACAGAAGTAGCAACATCAAGAGGTCGGAGGTCAAAGCAGTTTTCACTGGTGTGATGCCGTTTTATCCTACATGGAACAAAGATTAAGGCCTCTCTTTCTTTTCTCTTTTGTGCTTTTCCCCAATACTTTACAGATCTAAAATATATATATATATAAGCCTATCTAAAAGTGCTATATTGTGTAAATCCTCCATGTATTTTTTTGAAGATATGCGTTCTTTTAATAAAAGAAGGTTCTATCTGACAAGATGGCAAGATGGCATATTAGAAATAAAAGTTTTGGAATGAATTTCAAATAAAAAAAAAGCAATTAATAGTGTTTTCATCATGCTGTATTCAATGATGTTAATACATGTGTTTCACGTGCATTGAGACATGTATCAGTAAGAAAATTGAACATTTTGCATCACTGTTCTTTACGTTCTCCATCTTTTTGTGTTATGCAATAAAGAAGTTGCAAATAAACCGATGAATATTAATCAAAATTATTAAACAATCTATAGGTTTAGGATCAAGCAGAGAACATATTGAGAACAGATGAAATGGATGCCACTGTTCATAAATGTCTTTCCAACACATACTTTTCTTATTAGCAAAAAAAAAAAAAAGAAGAGAAATATCTGATCATTCAGACAGTATCATGTGGATATCATAATCATATAATGTAACACTATACTGTATATGAGCATAACTCATATAATGTAACACTATACTGTATATGAGCATAACTCATATAATGTAACACTATACTGTATATGAGCATAATATATAATGTAACACTATACTGTATATGAGTATAACTCATATTATGTAACACTGTATTGTACATGAGCATAACTCATATAATGTAACACTATACTGTATATGAGTATAACTCATATAATGTAACACTATACTGTATATGAGCATAACTTATATTATGTAACACTATACTGTATATGAGCATAACTCATATAATGTAACACTATACTGTATATGAGCATAATATATAATGTAACACTATACTGTATATGAGTATAACTCATATAATGTAACACTATACTGTATATGAGCATAACTCATATAATGTAACACTATACTGTATATGAGCATAATATATAATGTAACACTATACTGTATATGAGCATAACTCATATAATGTAACACTATACTGTATATGAGCATAACTCATATAATGTAACACTATACTGTATATGAGCATAATATATAATGTAACACTATACTGTATATGAGTATAACTCATATTATGTAACACTGTATTGTACATGAGCATAACTCATATAATGTAACACTATACTGTATATGAGTATAACTCATATAATGTAACACTATACTGTATATGAGCATAACTTATATTATGTAACACTATACTGTATATGAGCATAACATATAATGTAACACTATACTGTATATGAGTATAACTCATATTATGTAACACTGTATTGTACATGAGCATAACTCATATAATGTAACACTGTATTGTACATGAGCATAACTCATAATGTAACACTATACAGTATATGAGCATAACTCATATAATGTAACACTATACTGTATATGAGCATAACTCATATTATGTAACACTATACTGTATATGAGTATAACTCATATTATGTAACACTGTATTGTACATGAGCATAACTCATATAATGTAACACTATACTGTATATGAGCATAACTCATATTATGTAACACTGTATTGTACATGAGCATAACTCATATAATGTAACACTGTATTGTACATGAGCATAACTCATAATGTAACACTATACAGTATATGAGCATAACTCATATAATGTAACACTATACTGTATATGAGCATAACTCATATTATGTAACACTATACTGTATATGAGTATAACTCATATTATGTAACACTGTATTGTACATGAGCATAACTCATATAATGTAACACTATACTGTATATGAGCATAACTCATATTATGTAACACTGTATTGTACATGAGCATAACTCATATAATGTAACACTATACTGTATATGAGCATAACTCATATTATGTAACACTATACTGTATATGAGCATAACTCATATTACATAACACTGTATTGTACATGAGCATAACTCATATTATGTAACACTATACTGTATATGAGCATAACTCATATTATGTAACACTATACTGTATATGAGTATAACTCATATTATGTAACACTGTATTGTACATGAGCATAACTCATATAATGTAACACTATACTGTATATGAGCATAACTCATATTATGTAACACTGTATTGTACATGAGCATAACTCATATAATGTAACACTATACTGTATATGAGCATAACTCATATTATGTAACACTATACTGTATATGAGCATAACTCATATTACATAACACTGTATTGTACATGAGCATAACTCATATTATGTAACACTATACTGTATATGAGCATAACTCATATTATGTAACACTATACTGTATATGAGCATAACTCATAATGTAACACTATACTGTATATGAGCATAACTCATAATGTAACACTATACAGTATATGAGCATATAAATTTATTTCTCTTGTGGTGTATCCAGTCCACGGATCATCCATTACTTGTGGGATATTCTCCTTCCCAACAGGAAGTTGCAAGAGGATCACCCACAGCATAGCTCCTCCCCTAACTGCCATATCCAGTCATTCGACCAAAACTAGCCGAGAAAGGAGAAACCATAGGGTGCAGTGGTGACTGTAGTTTAAAATTTAGACCTGCCTTAAAAGGACAGGGCGGGCCGTGGACTGGATACACCACAAGAGAAATAAATTTATCAGGTAAGCATAAATTATGTTTTCTCTTGTTAGGTGTATCCAGTCCACGGATCATCCATTACTTGTGGGATACCAATACCAAAGCTAAAGTACACGGATGAAGGGAGGGACAAGGCAGGTACTTAAATGGAAGGGACCACTGCCTGTAGAACCTTTCTCCCAAAAATAGCCTCCGAAGAAGCAAAAGTATCAAATTTGTAAAATTTTGAAAAGGTATGAAGCGAAGACCAAGTCGCCGCTTTGCAAATCTGTTCAACAGAAGCCTCATTTTTAAAGGCCCAGATGAAAGCCACAGCTCTAGTAGAATGAGCTGTAATTCTTTCAGGGGACTGCTGTCCAGCAGTCTCATAGGCTAAGCGTATTACGCTCCGAACCCAAAAAGAAAGAGAGGTTGCCGAAGATTTTTGACCTCTCCTCTGTCCAGAGTAAACAACAAACAGGGAAGATGTTTGACGAAAATCTTTAGTCGCTTGTAAGTAAAACTTTAAAGCACGGACTACGTCCAAATTATGTAAAAGACGTTCCTTCTTTGAAGAAGGATTAGGACACAATGATGGAACAACAATCTCTTGATTGATATTCTTGTTGGAAACTACCTTAGGTAGAAACCCAGGTTTTGTACACAGAACTACTTTATCTGTATGGAAAATCAGTTAAGGAGAATCACATTGTAAAGCTGATAACTCAGAGACTCTACGAGCCGAGGAAATAGCCATCAAAAACAGAACTTTCCAAGATAAAAGTTTGATATCAATGGAATGAAGGGGTTCAAACGGAACTCCTTGAAGAACCTTAAGAACCAAGTTTAAGCTCCATGGAGGAGCAACAGGTTTAAACACAGGCTTAATTCTAACCAAAGCCTGACAAAATGAATGGACGTCTGGAACCTCTGCCAGACGCTTGTGCAAAAGGATAGACAGAGCAGAACACTGTCCCTTTAAAGAACTAGCTGATAATCCTTTATCCAAACCCTCTTGGAGAAAGGACAATATCCTAGGAATCCTAACCTTACTCCATGAGTAATTCTTGGATTCACACCAATGAAGATATTTGCGCCATATCTTATGGTAGATTTTCCTGGTTACAGGCTTTCGTGCCTGTATTAAGGTATCAATGACTCGGAGAAGCCACGCCTTGATAAAATCAAGTGTTCAATCTCCAGGCATTCAGTCTCAGAGAAATTAGATTTGGATGATTGAAAGGACCTTGTAGTAGAAGGTCTTGTCTCAGAGGCAGAGGCCAAGGTGGAAAGGATGACATGTCCACTAGGTCTGCATACCAGGTCCTGCATGGCCACGCAGGCGCGATCAAGATCACTGATGCTCTCTCCTGTTTGATTTTGGCAATCAGTCGAGGGAGCAGAGGAAACGGTGGAAACACATAAGCCAGGTTGAAGAACCACGGTGCTGCTAGAGCATCTATCAGCATCGCTTCTGGGTCCCTGGACCTGGATCCGTAACAAGGAAGCTTGGCGTTCTGGCGAGACGCCATGAGATCCAATTCTGGTGTGCCCCAACGATGAACCAATTGAGCAAACACCTCCGGATGGAGTTCCCACTCCCCCGGATGAAAAGTCTGACGACTTAGAAAATCTGCCTCCCAGTTCTCTACACCTGGGATATGGATCGCTGATAGATGGCAAGAGTGAGTCTCTGCCCAGTGAATTATCTTGGAGACTTCTAACATTGCTAGGGAGCTCCTGGTCCCCTCTTGATGGTTGATGTAAGCCACAGTCGTGATGTTGTCCGAATGAAATCTGATGAACCTCAGGGTTGCTAACTGAGGCCAAGCTAGAAGAGCATTGAATATTGCTCTTAACTCCAGAATATTTATTGGGAGGAGTTTCTCCTATTGAGTCCATGATCCCTGAGCCTTCAGGGAATTCCAGACTGCACCCCAACCTAGAAGGCTGGCATCTGTTGTTACAATTGTCCAATCTGGCCTGCGAAAGGTCATACCTTTGGACAGATGGACCCGAGATAGCCACCAGAGAAGAGAATCTCTGTTCTCTTGATCCAGATTTAGCAGAGGGGACAAATCTGTGTAATCCCCATTCCACTGACTGAGCATGCATAATTGCAGCGGTCTGAGATGTAGGCGCGCAAATGGCACTATGTCCATCGCCGCTACCATTAAGCCGATCACTTCTATGCACTGAGCCACCGAAGGGCGCGGAATGTAGTGAAGAACACGGCAGGAATTTAGAAGCTTTGATAACCTGGACTCCGTCAGGTAAATTTTCATTTCTACAGAATCTATCAGAGTTCCTAGGAAGGAAACCCTTGTGAGGGGTGATAGAGAACTCTTTCCCTCGTTCACTTTCCACCCATGCGACCTCAGAAATGCCAACACTATGTCCGTATGAGATTTGGCAATTTGGAAGTTTGACGCCTGTATCAGGATGTCGTCTAGATAAGGGGATGTCGTCTAGATAAGGGGCCACTGCTATGAACCTTTGTAAAAATTCTTGGGGCTGTAGCTAACCAGAAGGGAAGAGCCACAAACTGGTAATGCCTGTCTAGAAAGGCAAACCTTAGGAACCGATGATGATCTTTGTGAATCGGTATGTGAAGGTAAGCATCCTTCAAATCCACTGTGGTCATGTACTGACCCTCCTGGATCATAGGTAGGATTGTCCGAATAGTTTCCATTTTGAACGATGGAACTCTGAGGAATTTGTTTAAGATCTTTAGATCCAAAATTGGTCTGAAGGTTCCTTCTTTTTTGGGAACCACAAACAGATTTGAATAAAATCCCTGTCCTTGTTCCATCTGTGGAACTGGATGGAGCACTCCCATTATTAGGAGGTCTTGCACACAGCGTAAGAATGCCTCTTTCTTTATCTGGTTTACAGATAATCTCAAAATGTGAAATCTCCCTTGTGGGGGGGGGAAGCTTTGAAGTCCAGAAGATATCCCTGAGATATGATCTCCAACGCCCAGGGATCCTGAACATCTCTTGCCCACACCTGGGCAAAGAGAGAAAGTCTGCCCCCTACTAGATCCGTTGCCGGATAGGGGGCAGTTCCTTCATGCTGTCTTAGAGGCAGCAGCAGGCTTTCTGGCCTGCTTGCCTTTGCTCCAGGCCTGGTTAGATTTCCAGGCCGGCTTGGATTGCGCAAAAGTTCCCTCTTTTTTTGTAGCAGAGGAAGTTGATGCTGCACCTGCCTTGAAGTTTCGAAAGGCATGAAAATTAGACTGTTTGGCCCTTGATTTGGCCTTGTCCTGAGGAAGGTTATGACCCTTACCTCCAGTAATGTCAGCAATAATTTCCCTCAAACCAGGCCCGAATAGGGTCTGCCCCTTGAAGGGAATGTTAAGTAATTTAGACTTTGAAGTCACGTCAGCTGACCAAGATTTAAGCCATAGCGCCCTACGCGCCTGGATGGCGAATCCAGAATTCTTAGCCGTTAGTTTAGTCAAATGAACAATGGTATCAGAAACAAAAGAATTAGCTAGCTTAAGTGTTCTAAGCTTATCAAGTATTTCAGTCAATGGAGTAGCTGTCTGAAAGGCCTCTTCCAGGGACTCAAACCAGAACGCCGCAGCAGCAGTGACAGGAGCAATGCATGCAAGGGGCTGCAGGATAAAACCTTGTTGAATAAACATTTTCTTAAGGTAACCTTCTAATTATTTATCCATTGGATCTGAAAAAGCACAACTGTCCTTGACAGGGATAGTGGTACGCTTTGCTAAAGTAGAAACTGCTCCCTCCACCTTAGGGACCGTCTGCCATAAGTCCCGTGTGGTGGCGTCTATTGGAAAAAAAATTCTAAAAATAGGAGGGGGGGGGGGGGAATGGCACACTGGGTCTGTCCCACTCCTTAGTAATAATTTCTGTAAACCTTTTTTAGGTATTTGAAAAAACGTCAGTACACACCGGCACCGCATAGTATTTATCCAGTCTACACAATTTCTCTGGCACTGCAATTGTGTCACAGTCATTCAGAGCAGCTAAAACCTCTCTAAGCAACACCCGGAGGTTCTCAAGCTTAAATTTAAAAGTAGACATATCTGAATCAGGTTTCCCTGAGTCAGAGACGTCACCCACAGACTAAAGCTCTTCCTCAGCTTCTGCATATTGTGGCGCAGTATCAGACATGGGCCTTAAAACATCTGCGCACTCTGTATTATGTCTAACCCCAGAGCTATCGCGCTTTCCTCTGAATTCAGGCAGTCTGGCTAATACCGCTGACAGGGTATTATCCATGATTGCCGCCATGTCCTGCAAAGTAATCGCTATGGGCGTCTTTGATGTACTTGGCGCCATTTTAGCGTGAGTCCCTTGAGTGTGAGTCAAAGGGTCCGACACGTGGGGAGAGTTAGTTGGCATAACTTCCCCCTCGTCAGAATCCTCTGGTGATAATTCTTTTAAAGATAACAGCTGATCTTTATTGTTTAAAGTGAAATCAATACATTTAGTACACATTCTCCTATGGGGTTCCACCATGGCTTTTAAACATAATGAACAAGGAGTTTCCTCTATGTCAGACATGTTTATACAGACTAGCAATGAGACTAGCAAGCTTGGAAAACACTTTAAATCAAGTTAACAAGCAATATAAAAAAAAAACGTTACTGTGCCTTTAAGAGAAACAAATTTTGCCAAAATTTGAAATAACAGTGAAAAAAAGGCAGTTAAACTAACAAAATTTTTACAGTGTATGTAACAAGTTAGCAGAGCATTGCACCCACTTGCAAATGGATGATTAACCCCTTAATACAAAAAAACAGATTAACAAAACGAAAAATATGTTTTTTTAAACAGTCACAACAACTGCCACAGCTCCTACTTTTGAAGCCTTTTGAGCCCTTCAGAGATGTCCTATAGCATGCAGGGGACTGCTGAGGGAAGCTGAATGTCACAGTTTGTAATTTTAACTGCACTAACTGTAACTTTTATACTATAACAGTGGAAAGCCTCAGGAAACTGTTTCTAGGCAAAAATAAAGCCAGCCATGTGGAAAAAACTAGGCCCCAATAAGTTTTATCACCAAAGCATATATATGCCAGCAAACGTTTTATATTGCACATTTATCAGAATATATACCTCTGATAGCAAGCCTGATACTAGTCGCTATTAAATCACTGCATTTAGGCTTTAACTTACATTAATCCGATATCAGCAGCATTTTCTAGCAAATTCCATCACTAGAAAAACTTAACTGCACATACCTTATTGCAGGATACCCTGCACGCCATTCTCCCTCTGAAGTTACCTCACTCCTCAGACATATGTGAGAATAGCAGTGGATCTTAGTTACTTCTGCTAAGATCATAGAAAAACGCAGGCAGATTCTTCTTCTAAATGCTGCCTGAGATAAAATAGTACACTCCGGTACCATTTAAAAACAATAAACTTTTGATTGAAGAAAAAACTAACTATATTTTACCACTTTCCTCTTACTACCTCCAGCTATGTTGAGAGCTTGCAAGAGAATGACTGGATATGGCAGTTAGGGGAGGAGCTATATAGCAGCTCTGATGTGGGTGATCCTCTTGCAACTTCCTGTTGGGAAGGAGAGTATCCCACAAGTAATGGATGATCCGTGGACTGGATACACCTAACAAGAGAAATATATATCCGTATATTTGCATGGATATATTTTGTGTGCAATATAAGTAGTATAAATACCGTAATACAATACGAATTTTAGTCTAAGTTAAACTCAGAGCAAAACACAATAACTAAACCAATATTTTAATATCTTAGAACTATCAACTTTACCTATCATCATTTTTCACTGCAGTAGGAAAATGAATTGTTCAGTTAGTGTAGTGAGTAATAATAAATGTATCAATATGCATGATTCTATGTCCAATAGGAGAAAAGATGTGTCACCAGGTGTGACCAATAGAATGTTTTTTAGCATTTTAAATAGAGGTAGGGAATCTAGATCTTTATGCTATGATTACCAATTTTTCCAAAACGAGTAAGCGTGATCTATTCCTGATATCTTCTCTCAAAATACTCATTGTATAAATTGTAATGGTCTATTTGACCGTTTTTTAACATTTGTGCTGGCAAATAAACGCTGAGTTTTACTATATACTGCCTAAGTGTTCTGCTTGGTGCTCCTAGTACTGTTTTCTAGTACATTCAGCATTAGGGAAAGTGAGCACATGAGGACCGACCAAGGGATTTCATAATTAAAGGGAAACGAAGATGGGAGAAGGCAAGCTGAGCCGAGATGCAGAGTGTGAGCACATCAGTATGCAAGCAGCGTGAGGCGGAGTGACGGAGAGTCGACAGAGGGAGCAAAACGCTATCCTGACACAGTGCAGTTTGTTAAGCGGCAGAGACAGTAAGCCCGCAACAGAACTGTGGACCAGGGAACCTCCTTAGAACTGATCTCCAAACACTCAGAGTCAAGGTGAGCCACTGCAAGATCACATTCACACGTTGCAGCAATATTTTGTGGCTTTGTTTTTTTGCACTACAGAGATGGGACTATGCTATGTTTGTTGACACTGGGATGTTGCATTCAAAATCTAAGTCTGTTCTGAATTCACAGACTGAATACATTGTTTCCCTTTCAATTTCAATTTGATTAAATTGACTGACCTTTAGGTGCCATGATAAGACTGTTTCCACACATTTGTTACTTTGGGCATACCCCACACCATCAATCCCTTAGGCACTTTAGGTTAATTTATCAAACTGATGAACTTGTCCCTATACACTGAATATTAAGCTATACAGAACACACAATGAGTACCTTTTATTCACTGCAACCTACTGAACAAAGAGTAGGCAATTTGGATGAACTGGATCTTGTGTTTACAACTGACTACTCCAAGTTTACATTACGAAGACTATTTGATGAGCTGGAATTCCAACTTAGCAAATAGAATAAGCTCAAATGGGACATTTGGACCTTAGATAAATATTACAAATTGGGAATGGTCCCTAGGGGACTACGACTAAACAAGTTCCCAACATTTGACACAGAAGATGCTGAATTCATCAGACTATGGAACAAAACATTGACAGACTGTTCACTTAAATTGATGTTGCTTTTGATTGACTGCAAAACTAAAAATCTTAAAGAGGTTTCCAAGCATATAGATAAATTACAAGATGCATTAGGAAATTGGAGTCAGGATGTACACTTTGTTAAATTTGATCAGATATTAAGAGAAACAGTAGCACAAGCCAAAACATTTATCATGGATATTAAGCATGACAAGTATCTGAGAGATCAACCAGATTACGATTTTAACAAAGTATATATCTGGAATAAAAAGCAGTGTAGTAACTTTAGAAGGGATATGGGTAGGGCAGAGGTTTTTACAGAGGTAGAGATAGAGGTAGAAACAATACCAATAACACTAATAATAGAAGTAATTGGACAGAGGGAGACACACATACTCCAGCAAAAAGAGTTACCTTTACAGAAAGTGAGACAGAGTAATTTGTAGGGTCCTCTGGTGAAGGGTACACCTCAGGAGAAGAGGATAGATCTAAACATAATACACACACAGAGGAAAGAGAACATCAAGTAGTAAGACCGAAAACAGGACATGTACCATTAAAAAATACACAAACAATCACTAGAGAGGACAGAATTTCAAAATACCAAATGGAGGAGACAGATAGAGGTGCTATACAGGGCATATTAAAAGATACAGATAAGGATGATTTGGCCCAGGTTTTTTCAGAACCCCTGGGAAGACCAGAAGGGGGGGGGGTTCACAAATTCAAAGAGAAGAGAAATATCCCTCCAGGAGAGGACTCTCTCAGAGCAAGTGCATAGAAACACAATAGTAAATTTATCTTCCTACGAATTGACTGTTCCTGAGAGGGAGGTTTTGGAATTAGGCTTAAATTTTGTCTGAGGACTTTAATTTGTTTGATACGCTAATAGACGTGAACAGGCTAATCAGAAACCTATCTCTCAGAAATCATTTCAAGGATGACAGGCCAGAAATATATCAGACTGAAAAAACACAGAACACAAAGGATACAAAGGGTAGAGGAACATCTAACCTTTACTGAGGAATGTGACATAGAAACTCTTGAGTCCCTTCATGTAGAGAGTAGGACACTAGATGTTGAATCCAATTCCCATCTGTCCCAAAATTTAAAAATCCCTCTGTATTTTATCCCATCCAAAGCAGTAGGCCATTATTAAAGAAATTTCAACAGAGGATTGAAAAATATCTAAACCAGTTAGCCTACCAGTCTAAAAACATAACCAACATTACTTATCAACAGAAATTGGCAATTAAAAAATTAAGTGATAATAAGGATCTGGTAATACGAGGAGCAGATAAGGGAGGCTCCATAGTCTTACAAGATAGAATCGATTTTACACATGAGGCAATGAGGCAACTAAGTGATCCTAAACAATACACTAAATTACTTTTTAATCCAACTAATAAATTCAAAAGCGAAATTTTATCACGAATAGATGAAGGTTACGAGGAAGGCTTTTTTGACCGGGACACAATAGACTATTTAATTGTTGATAAACCGACTATTCCAACTTTTAATCACCTCCCCAAAATAAACAAAGGCCTAGACAGCATTGCAGGGAGATCAATAGTGAGTGGGATAGGCTCACTTACTGAACACCTTTCCCAGTGGTTAGACGGGATCTTGCAAACATTAGTGGGGGGCTTATCTAGCTACCTTAAGGACACAAAACAATTATTAAGAGAAGTTGAACATATTAAGTGGAGAGAGGATTTTGGTTGGTTGACTATTGATGTGCAAGCACTCTATTCATCCATACCTCACAACAAAGAATTGGAGGCATTAGATTTCTTTCTAAAGAGGAAATCTAATTTTGATGATCGTTTCAGGTAGTACATTCTTGAAGTAACACGATTCTTACTTACACATAACTTTTTTTCCTTTGAGGGGGAGTTCTTCATCCAGATATGTGGGACAGCTATGGGGGCTAAGTTTGCCCCCTCCTATGCCAACCTGTTTATGGGTTGGTGGGAGCTGTCCCACATCTATGACTGTGTAACTCCCTTCAAAGAGAGGATTATATATTATAGGAGATTAATTGATGACCTACT
Organism: Bombina bombina; assembly: GCF_027579735.1. NCBI lineage: Eukaryota > Metazoa > Chordata > Amphibia > Anura > Bombinatoridae > Bombina > Bombina bombina. The sequence continues at coordinate 290,302,177 of NC_069502.1, read as the reverse complement.
TATAATATGGTAGGGTAATAAGAAAAGTGCCATTGACTTTATACATTTATTAAATGAGAACGATGTAGGTATCAAATTCACTTTTGAATACAGTGATCAGATCATAAATTACCTCAATGTAAGCCTGAAAGGTACAATAGATGAAGGGATACAAACGGAAATCTATATAAAACCTATCACAGGAAATTCCCTTCTTCATGTAGCCAGCAACCACTCCAAAAGAGTGTTTAGATCTGTGGCAAAAGGGCAATAAATCAGAGTGAAACAAAATTGCTCAACAGATAACACTTTCAACAATCATGCTAAAATATTAACGAATAAACTTCAAGATATGGGATACACCAATAAAATACTTAACACAGAATTAGGCGAGGTTTGAAATATGAATAGGTCAGACCTACTCCAGGAAATGTTACATCATCCTGACAAAATGGATGATAGAATTACATTTGTTACCACATATAGTAACCAATTTCATCAATTATGTAACATTATCAGTAAACATCTTAAATTATTACAAGCTGATGACAGACTGGTAGAAACAGTTAGGAGAGAATGCAAATTTTCCAACAAAAAAGGTATATCTGTGGGAAATTGAGTAGCACCTACGAGGTTGAGAAATTTATAATCAATCAATAGCTCCTGGTTAAGATACAAAGGAACTTTTCACTGCAGCAATCATACATGTAAAGCCTGTGAATATATACAAATAGGAAATTCCTTTAGTAGTACAGAAACAGGGGAATTATTTGAACATAAGGCTTGTCATAACTGCAGAGCGACATATGCAATTTATCTTCTTACATGTACTCAATGTAGTCTACAATATGTAGGTTTAACTACACAAGAGGTCTGACTTAGAATTAGAGAACATGTCACTAATATTACATATGGTAAACTAAGTACTCCATTGATCCAACATTTTAAAACCACACATAACAAAAATTCCAACACATTGGCATGGACGATTATAGAGGTTGTAAGCAATAGGGGAAGGGAGCAAAATAAAGATAAGAATTTAGCCCTATGTGAGGTTTATTGGATACACAGACTAAAAACAAGAACACCATGGGGGCTTAATTCAGAGTACGATTTAATTAATTTTTGGCATTGATATACACCTCTAGGTATTTTCATTTATTTTCATTTAATTTCATTTATTTTCATTTATTGTAACAACTCGAATGACAAGGAACACATATATCAGTACATAAGAGGTTAAAAATGTGTCAGATTATCCGTCCATAGTGAGTTCACTTATGCCTCTATCCCATACTAACCATTCATACCCGCCCTCATAGTTACACATAAATGAGCGTTTTAGAATTATATAGTCTTAAGTTTTGTAACAGATCGAGAGCAAACATTTTTCAAAAGTTGATTGAAATAGTTATTATATTTGTGAAGTTTCAGGAGACTTTTTATGTATATTTGCACAGATATATTTTGTGTGCAATATAAGTAGTATAAATACCGTTATACAATACGAATTTTAGTCAAAGTTAAACTCAGAGCAAAACACAATAAGTAAACCAATATTTGAATATCTTAGAACTATCAACTTTATCTATCATCATTTTTCACTGCAGTAGGAAAATTATTTGTTCAGTTAGTGTAGTGAGTAATAATAAATGTATCAATATGCATGATTCTATGTCCAATAGGAAAGAAGGTGTGTCACCAGGTGTGACCAATAGAATGTTTTTTAGCATTTTAATTAGAGGTAGGGAATCTAGATCTTTATGCTATGATTACGGCTTTTGCCGAAACGAGTAAGCGTGATCTATTCCTGATCTCTTCTCTCAGAATACTCATTGTATAAATTGTAATGGTCTATTTGACCGATTTTTAACATTTGTGCTGGCAAATAAACGCTAAGTTTTACTATATACGGCCTAAGTGTTCTGCTTGGTGCTCCTAGTACTGTTTTTCTACTACATAACTCATATAATGTAACACTATACTGTATAGGAGCATAACTCATATAATGTGACACTATACAGTATATGAGCATAATGCATATAATGTAACACTGAATACTGTATATAAGCATGACTCATATAATGTAACACTATAATGTATATGCATATAACTCATATAATGTAACACTATACTGTTTATGTAACACTATAATGTATATGAGTATAACTCATATAATGTAACACTATACTGTATATAAGTATAATGCATATAATGTAACACTGTATATGAGCATAACTCATAAAATGTAACACTATACTGTATATGAGTATAACTCATATAATGTAACACTATACTGTATATGAGTATAACTCATATAATGTTACACCATACTGTATATGAGTGTAACTCATATAATGTAACACTATACTGTATATGAGTATAACTCATATTATGTAAAACTATACTGTTTATAAGCATAATGCATACAATGTAACACTGTATACTGTATATCAGCATAACTCATAAAATGTAACACTATACTGTATATGAGTATAACTCATATTATGTAACACTATACTGTTTATGAGCATAACTCATATAATGTAACACTATACTGTACATGAGTATAACGCATATTATGTAACACTGTACTGTTTAAGAGCATAATGCCTAAAATGTAACACTGTATACTGTATATGAGCATAACTCATATGGTGTAACACTATACTGTATATGAGCACAACTTATATAATGTAACACTATATTTTTTATTGAGTATAACTCAAGTAATGTAGCAGTATAATACTGTATATGAGCATAACTTATATATTGTTACACTATACTGTATATGAAAATAACTCATATTATGTAACACTATGATGTATATGAGCATAACTCATATAATGTAACACTAACTGTATAAGAACATAACTAATATTATGTAACACTATACTGTATATGAGCATAATACATATAATGTAACATGTATTCTGTATATGAGCATACCTCATATAATGAAACCCTATACTGTATATGAGCATAACTCATATAATGTAACACTATACTGTATATGAGCATAAATCATAAAATGTAACACTATACTGTACATAAGCATAACTCATACATTGTAACACTATACTGTATATGAGCATAACTCATAAAATGTAACACTATACTGTATATGAGCATAACTCATAAAATGTAACACTGTATACTGTATATGAGCATAACTCATATAATGTAACACGGTATACTGTATATGAGCATAACTTATATAATGTAACACTATACTGTATATGAGCATAACTCATATAATGTAACACTGTATACTGTATATGAGCATAACTTATATAATGTAACACTATACTGTATATGAGCATAACTCAAATAATGTAACACTGTATACTGTATATGAGCATAACCTATATAATGTAACACTATACTGTATATGAGCATAACTCATATAATGTAACACTGTATACTGTATATGAGCATAACTCATATAATGTAACACTGTATACTGTATATGAGCATAACCTATATAATGTAACACTATACTGTATATGAGCATAACTCATATAATGTAACAATATACTGTATATGAGCATAACCTATATAATGTAACACTATACTGTATATGAGCATAACTCATATAATGTAACACTGTATACTGTATATGAGCATAACTCATATAATGTAACACTGTATACTGTATATGAGCATAACCTATATAATGTAACACTATACTGTATATGAGCATAACTCATATAATGTAACACTATACTGTATATGAGCTTAACTCATATAATGTAACACTGTATACTGTATATGAGCATAACTTATATAATGTAACACTATACTGTATATGAGCATAACTCATATAATGTAACACTGTATACTGTATATGAGCATAACCTATATAATGTAACACTATACTGTATATGAGCATAACTCATATAATGTAACACTGTATACTGTATATGAGCATAACTCATATAATGTAACACTGTATACTGTATATGAGCATAACCTATATAATGTAACACTATACTGTATATGAGCATAACTCATATAATGTAACAATATACTGTATATGAGCATAACCTATATAATGTAACACTATACTGTATATGAGCACAACTCATATAATGTAACACTGTATACTGTATATGAGCATAACTCATATAATATAACACTGTATACTGTATATGAGCATAACCTATATAATGTAACACTATACTGTATATGAGCATAACTCATATAATGTAACACTATACTGTATATGAGCTTAACTCATATAATGTAACACTGTATACTGTATATGAGCATAACTTATATAATGTAACACTATACTGTATATGAGCATATCGCATCTTCATAAAGCAAAAGTAATATGCATGTTTTTAAATATTCTCCTCAGCTCTGCCTTAAAAAAAAATAGCTGTGGGATTTGTCCCAAATGATATTGCAAAATTAGTCATTTTAAATTCATATTTGGTTTAATCCTTTGGCGGTCAGGAAGGTCTGAAACACAGTAGTCAATGGAATAAATATGGAATCTATTGACAAAATAGTCATTTTTGAGTATTTCAGTTAATTCATTATGTGGATTAAGCACATTTTATTATTTTGCACTTAATTTCCCACAGCCTCTGCTTTTCTAAGACATGTACCGCTATTATTTTTATACACAGTAAGTGCCTTGTAATATTTATTGTGTTTGACAGTTTTTCAGAACCAGGTTATTACTGTATTAATATCAAATACACAACGTTTTATAATCAATGGAAATAACTATTGGCTAGATTCCGAGTTTTGCGTTAGAAGCTATGCGGTGCTAACGAGCAGTTTATGCTCACCGCTCACTTTCAGACAGCACTGGTATTACGGGTTTTTACAAAATTTTGCTCCATATCTCACCTCAATACCAGCGATGCTTACGTTAGCGGTGAGCTGGCTGAACGTGCTCATGCACGATTTCCCCATAGGAATCAACGGAGAGAGCCGGCTGAAAGAAACCTAACACCTGCAAAAAAGCAGCGTTTAGCTCCTAACGCAGCCCCATTGATTCCTATGGGGAAAATACATTTACGTCTACACCTAACACCCTAACATGAACCCCGAGTCTAAACACCCCTAATATTACACTTATTAACCCCTAATCTGCCGCCCCCAACATCGTCGACACCTACATTATATTATTAACCCCTAATCTGCCACTCCGGACACCGCCGCCACCTACATTATATGTATTCACCCCTAAACTGCTGCCCCCAACATCGCCGACACCTACATTATTTTTATTAACCCCTAATCTGCCGCCCCCAATGTCGCCGCCACCTACCTACACTTATTAACCCCTAATCTGCTGCCCCCAACGTAGCCGCCACTGTATTAAAGTTATTAACTCCTAAATCTAAGTCTAACCCTAACCCTAACACCCCCTAACTTAAATATAATTTAAATAAATCAAAATTAAATTACTATTATTACCTAAATAATTCCTATTTAAAACTAAATACTTACCAATTAAATAAACCCTAAGCTAGCTACAATATAACTAATAGTTACATTGTATCTATCTTAGGGTTTATTTTTATTTTACAGGCAAGTTTGTATTTATTTTAACTAGGTAGAATAGTTATTAAATAGTTATTAACTATTTAATAACTACCAAGTTAAAATAAAGACAAATTTACCTGTAAAATAAAACCTAACCTAAGTTACAATTACACCTAACACTACACTATATTTAAATAAATTCCCTAAATTAAATACAATTAAATAAAATTATCTAAAGTACAAAAAAACCCAGTAAATTACAGAAAATAATAAACAAATTACAAGATTTTTAAACTAATTACACCTAATCTAATCCCCCTAACAAAATAAAAAAGCCCCCCCAAAATAAAAAAGCCCTACCCTACACTAAATTACAAATAGCCCTTAAAAGGGCCTTTTGTGGGGCATTGCCCCAAAGTAATCAGCTCTTTTACCTGTAAAAAAAGTACAAATCCCCCCCAATATTAAAACCCACCACCCACACAACCAATCCTACTCTAAAACCCACCCAATACCCCCTTAAAAAAACAAACACTAACCCCTTGAAGATCACCTTACCAGGAGACGTCTTCACCCAACCGGGCCGAAGTCCTCAACGAAGCCGGGAGAAGTCTTCATCCAAGCAGGGCGAAGTGGTCCTCCAGACGGGCAGAAGTCATCATCTTGTAACTTAGGTTAGGTTTTATTTTACATGTAAGTTTGTCTTTATTTTAACTAGGTAGTTATTAAATAGTTAATAACTATTTAATAACTATTGTACTTAGTTAAAATAAATACAAACTTGCCTGTAAAATAAAAAATAAACCCTAAGCTACCTACAATGTAACTATTAGTTATATTGTAGCTAGCTTAGGGTTTATTTTATAGGTAAGTATTTAGTTTTAAATAGGAATAATTTAGTTAATGATAGGAATTTTTATTTAGATTTATTTAAATTATATTTAAGTTAGGGGGTGTTAGGGTTAGGGTTAGATTTAGGGGTTAATAACTTTAATATAGTGGCGGCAATGTTGGGGGCAGCAGATTAGGGATTAATAAATGTAGGTAGGTTGCGGCGATGTTAGGAACGGCATATTAGAGGTTAATAAAATGTAACTAGTGTTTGCGAGGCGGGAGTGCGGCGGTTTAGGGGTTAATATATTTATTATAGTGGTGGCGATGTCCGGTTCGGCAGATTAGGGGTTAAAAATGTTATTATACTGTTTGCAATGTGGGAGGGCCTCAGTTTAGGGGTTAATAGGTAGCTTATGGGTGTTAGTGTACTTTTTAGCACTTTAGTTGAGTTTTATTCTATGGCGTTGTAGTGTAAAACTCTCAACTACTGACTTTTAAATGCGGTACCAGCGTTGACAGGAGAGGGTCTACCGCTCACTTTTTGTCAGACTCGTAATACTGGCGCTATGAAAGTCCCATTGAAAAAATAGGATACGCAATTGACATAAGTGGATTTGCGGTATTTCCAAGTCTGGCCAAAAAAGACTTACCTGCAAGACTCGTAATACCAGCGGGCGTTAAAAAGCAGCATTGGGAACAGCCAACGCTGCTTTTTAAGCCTAACGCACAACTCATAATCTAGCTGTATGATTTTCCAGTGACTATAGTCAGATCATATGCTGTTTGTCACTTGAGGAAAGAGAATGCACTCCTTTAGCTCTGTTTCCAAGATTCAGTCAACAGGACACAAGCACAAAATAGGATTTTAGAAGATATCACTGCCTTGAATAAAACTGGCTGAGGCTCTAACTCATGGTATTTTGCCTTCCAAAGAATTGAGCTTCATAGGAATAGTTTTAAGAAAACTACACTTGGTAGAATTCTGTTTTTCTGATGTAATATTTTAATGAGATAGTAAATAGTCAAACAATGCTGTAATCTAATAAATAATCCAAAACTTTAATGGGATATTAACAAAGAATAATAATTAAAAAAACAAAACATGAAATCAATGTGCTTACATCACTATGAGGTCTCTCCAGTCTACCCTTTCACCAGTTTCTATCTTATCCTAAATAGTTCTTTCATTTTGTATTTTGTTGAATTATTTGCATAGCATAATATCTTTATCTAGCAAATGTTTCTTAGTGCTATGCAGAGGTACATTATGTAATATGTGGCATTAGCTTTATTGATAATGTTGCACTTGATTCCGCATTTGTCAATCAAGTTTCGCACTCTCTTGCAAGCACACAGCTAGATTAAAAGCAAAATTGTAGAGTTAGTTATAGCATTTGGCCAAGTGGTGAAAGCCCCAGGACCACATAGAGGTCTCTTCCTCTCTGGGTCCCTAATCAACTGCCACACAATGCATGCCTTCATCCATACAGAGTGTGATACAAACAAGGGTGACACTGGCCCTTTGTAATTTCCTTAGACACATACTAAACACGGAAATGGACTGCACTCTCAAACTGGACTGGTTACAAATCCCATGGCCTGCAAAACTCACAGCTCTGGGTGTGTACCAGCACTAACAGCCAGCTGCACAGCATTCAGTGCTTCAGGCAGTTAACCCCAGAGAAGCCTGGGTGCAAATCAAAATCAGATCAAATTTTAGAGGCTAGTCCATTTCATGTTTTATTTATATCTATGTGTAGTGTTAATAATTTTGTTTTGTAATTTTCCCTATGGGCTTTGCAAGGTCATGGAATGTGTACCCAGTCCGATTTGTGAGTGCAATCCTTTTCTGTATTTTGTATGTGTCTAGGTAAATTACAAAGGACCTGTGTCACCCTTGTTTGTATATAGATGAAAGAATGCATTATGTTGCTGTAGGTTAGGGACCCAGGGGGATGAGACCTCTATGTGGTCCTCGGTCTATCACCATTTGGCCAAATGCTGTAACTAACTCTTCTCTTGTGTGCTTGCAAGAGAGTGTGTGACTTGCTTGTCAATGCAGAGATAACTTACATCAAGTGCAACATTATCAATAAAGCTAATGTCACACATGACATAATTTACTGCTGTAAAGCACTAAGAAACATTTGCTAAATGCAGATATTATGCTATGCAACTAATACAACAAAATAGAAAAATGAAAGAACTATATAGGGTAAGATAGAAATTGGTGAAAGGGTAGACTGGAGAGACCTCATAGTGATGTAAGCACATTGACTTCATGTGTTTATTAGGTGGCCAGCAACAAAGTTGCAGGACAACCTATTGTTATTGTTCGGATTATTATTATTATTATTATTATTATTATTATTATTCTTTTTATTCCGCCAAGCTTTGTATTCAATTGCCCATAACTGCTTAACTGTTTTTGCAAAGCTCTTAAAATCAGGTATGCTGGTACAGCCTATTGCTGTGCTACATCTCATGCAAAATTGAACTCATAGGTCACATGCTCTGGCAGCCATATTGCTTTTTGCGTCAAATTTCGACAAACGCTTAAAAATCTTTAGCTCTGGAACTGCTTATGTTACACTTTTGAAACTCGCTGTGCTTAGTGCTACTATGACCTGAAATTGCTATTGCTCAAGAGAAGTGCCTTGGTCACATGATGTGGCAGCCATCTTGCATTTTGCGAAAATATTCAAACATCTTCTTCTCCTAAACCGCTTAGTGCAATGACGCGCAATTTTGCACATATGCTCCTTGCAAGGTCCTCTACCAAGTTTGTTCAAACTGTGATTTTTCCATAATCAACATGGCTGCTGTGAGACATTAACCTTTTTATCGCCATTTAATTGCATAATTTTGCACTTTATACATTAGTTTTACAATATTTAACAATATTACAGTGTAATAGACACATGATTACACATAGTCATAACCCTTAAAGACAATATTGCAATTAAAATTCACATTGCGCAATCGCCTTCGTGAAATAAAACATTTGCAAATTTTCATGAAACTTCTGCAAATTGTAGAGGTCTATAGTGAGCATTAGTATGTGCAATTTGAAAGCCATACATTGCATAGCTTGGCGGCCATTTTGTTTCGTATGCGCCATTTTTAAAAACTATAAAAATCTTCTTCTCCGAAACCGCTTATGGGACAGACTTGAAATTTTGTTTATAGAGTTATCTTATGACTAACATTCAGATTTGTTCAAGAGAAGTTGATACGTCATGTGGTTTGGCAGCCATTTTGAATTGTTCAAAATTGCTTAACGATATATTTAAATTACTAATAAAACAAAAACCGTTTTACAAAAATTCTTTATTTTTGCCATGTTTATTGACATCTATAGTGAGCACTATTGTGCGTAATATGGAGGCTGTATATCTTACGATCGGGCAGCCATCTTGGTTTACGCGAAAATTTCGAAAGTCTATTTTCTCTGCAACCGCTTATGTAAGAACTGTGAAATTTGCTGTACAGTCTTATATTGTTACCTAGATTCATAATTGCTCATTAGTAGAGAATCAGTCACCTGATGCGGCAGCAATATCGGTTTTATGTTTATCGTAATTATTTGTAATTCAATACTTCCTCTTTTGAGTCAATTGCTCACAAAACACAAATTACTTATGCTAAACTCTTGAAATCAGGTATGCTGGTACAGCCTATTGCAATGCTACATCTCAAGCAATATTGAACTCATAGGTCATAAGGTTACGCAGCCATATTGTTTTTTGCGACAAATTTTGAGAACTGCCTAATAATCTTTAGCTCTGGAACTGCTTATGTTGCAACTTTGAAACTTGCTGAGCTTAGTGATGCTATGACCTAGATTTTCCATTGCTCAACAGAAGTGACTTGGTCACATGATGTAGCAACCATCTTGCATTTTGCGAAAATCTTTAAACATCTTCTTCTCTTAAACCACTTAGTGCAATAAAGCACAATTTTGCACGTATGCTCCTTGCAAGGTCCTCTACCAAGATTGTTAAAATTGCGATTTTTCCATAATCAACATGGCTGCTGTGAGACATTAACCTTTTTATCGCCATTTAATTGCGTAATTTTGCACTTTATACATTAGTTTTAGAATATTTAACAATATTACAGTGTAATAGACACATGATTACACATAGTCATAACCCTTAGACAATATTGCAGTTAAAATTCACATTGCGCAATCGCCTTCGTGAAATAAAACATTTGCAAATTTTCATGTAACTTCTGCAAATTGTAGAGGTCTATAGTGAGCATTAGTATGTGCAATTTGAAAGCTATACATTGCATAGCTTGGCGGCCATTTTGTTTCATATGCACTGTTTTTAAAAGCTACAAAAATCTTCTTCTCCTAAACCGCTTATGGCACAGACTTGAAATTTTGTTTACAGAGTTATGTTATGACTAACATTCAGATTTGTTCAAGAGAAGTTGATAGGTCATGTGGTTTGGTAGCCATTTTGAATTGTTCAAAAACGCTTAACAATATTTTTAAATTATTAATTAGACAACAACCGTTTTACAAAAATGCTTTATTTTTGCCATGTGTATCGACATCTATAGTGAGAACTATTGTGCATAATATGGAGGCTTTATATTATATGATCTGGCAGCCATTTTGTTTTACGCGAAAATTTCGAAAATCTATTTTCTCTGCAACCACTTATGTTAGAACTGTGAAACTTGCTGTATAACCTTATATTGTGACCTAGATACACAGTTGTTCATGTTGATGGAATTAGTTACAAGCTGTGGCAGCCATATTGATTTACGCGAAAATTTTGAAAATATGATTTCTTTGCAACCGCTTATGTTAAATCTTTGAAATTTGCTGTATAGCTATATATTGTGACTTAGCAGCTTGTATGCCATTGCAAAGTCGATGCGCATGGCCACCTCTATCGCTGCTTGCAGCTATATTATTTTTATTATGTTTGTAATTAATTTTTTTATTTTTTGTAACTTAGCTTTTTTTATTTTTTGTACTTTAGTTAGTTTATTTAATTGTATTTATTTGTAGGTATTTTATTTAATGTATTTATTGATAGTGTAGTGTTAGGTTTAATTGTAGATAAATGTAGGTATTTTATTTAATTTATTTATTGATAGTGTAGTGTTAGGTTTAATTGTAACTTAGGTTAGGATTTATTTTACAGGTAATTTTGTAATTATTTTAACTAGGTAGCTATTAAATAGTTATTAACTATTTAATAGCTATTGTACCTGGTTAAAATAATTACAAAGTTACCTGTAAAATAAATATTAATCCTAAAATAGCTACAATATAATTATAATTAGGTGGCCAGCAACAAAGTTGCAGGACAACCTATTGTTATTGTTCGGATTATTATTATTATTATTATTATTATTATTATTCTTTTTATTCCGCCAAGCTTTGTATTCAATTGCCCATAACTGCTTAACTGTTTTTCAAAGCTCTTAAAATCAGGTATGCTGGTACAGCCTATTGCTGTGCTACATCTCATGCAAAATTGAACTCATAGGTCACATGCTCTGGCAGCCATATTGCTTTTTGCTACAAATTTCGACAAACGCTTAAAAATCTTTAGCTCTGGAACTGCTTATGTTACAACTTTGAAACTCGCTGTGCTTAGTGCTACTATGACCTGAAATTGCTATTGCTCAACAAAAGTGCCTTGGTCACATGATGTGGCAGCCATCTTGCATTTTGCAAAAATATTCAAACATCTTCTCCTAAACCGCTTAGTGCAATGACACGCAATTTTGCACATATGCTCCTTGCAAGGTCCTCTACCAAGTTTGTTCAAACTGCGATTTTTCCATAATCAACATGGCTGCTGTGAGACATTAACCTTTTTATCGCCATTTAATTGCGTAATTTTGCACTTTATACATTAGTTTTACAATATTTAACAATATTACAGTGTAATAGACACATGATTACACATAGTCATAACCCTTAGACAATATTGCAGTTAAAATTCGCATTGCGCAATCGCCTTCGTGAAATAAAACATTTGCAAATTTTCATGAAACTTCTGCAAATTGTAGAGGTCTATAGTGAGCATTAGTATGTGCAATTTGAAAGCCATACATTGCATAGCTTGGTGGCCATTTTGTTTCGTATGCGCCATTCTTAAAAACTATAAAAATCTTCTTCTCTGAAACCGCTTATGGGACAGACTTGAAATTTTGTTTATAGAGTTATCTTATGACTAACATTCAGATTTGTTCAAGAGAAGTTGAGACGTCATGTGGTTTGGCAGCCATTTTGAATTGTTCAAAATTGCTTAACGATATATTTAAATTAATAATAAAACAAAAACCGTTTTCCAAAAATGCTTTATTTTTGCCATGTTTATTGACATCTATAGTGAGCACTATTGTGCGTAATATGGAGGCTGTATATCTTACGATTGGGCAGCCATCTTGGTTTACGCGAAAATTTCGAAAGTCTATTTTCTCTGCAACCGCTTATGTAAGAACTGTGAAATTTGCTGTACAGTCTTATATTGTTACCTAGATTCATAATTGCTCATTAGGAGAGAATCAGTCACATGATGCGGCAGCAATATCGGTTTTATGTTTATCGTAATTATTTGTAATTCAATACTTCCTCTTTTGAGTCAATTGCTCACAAAACACAAATTACGTATGCTAAACCCTTGAAATCAGGTATGCTGGTACAGCCTATTACAATGCTACATCTCATGCAATATTGAACTCATAGGTCATAAGGTTACGCAGCCATATTGTTTTTTGCGACAAATTTCGAGAACTGCTTAATAATCTTTAGCTCTGGAACTGCTTATGTTGCAACTTTGAAACTTGCTGTGCTTAGTGATGCTATGACCTAGATTTTCCGTTGCTCAACAGAAGTGACTTGGTCACATGATGTAGCAACTATCTTGCATTTTACGAAAATCTTTAAACATCTTCTTCTCTTAAACCGCTTAGTGCAATAAAGCGCAATTTTGCACGTATGCTCCTTGCAAGGTCCTCTACCGGTAAAAATGCGATTTTTCCATAATCAACATGGGTGCTGTGAGACATTAACCTTTTTATCGCCATTTAATTGTGTAATTTTGCACTTTATACATTAGTTTTACAATATTTAACAATATTACAGTGTAATAGACACATTATTACATATAGTCATAACCCTTAAAGACAATATTGCAGTTAAAATTCGCATTGCGCAGTCGCCTTCGTGAAATAAAACATTTGCAAATTTTCATGAAACTTCTGCAAATTGTAGAGGTCTATAGTGAGCATTAGTATGTGCAATTTGAAAGCCATACATTGCATAGCTTGGCGGCCATTTTGTTTCGTAAGCGCCATTTTTAAAAACTATAAAAATCTTCTTCTCCGAAAACCGCTTATGGGACAGACTTGAAATTTTGTTTATAGAGTTATCTTATGACTAACATTCAGATTTGTTCAAGAGAAATTGATACGTCATGTGGTTTGGCAGCCATTTTGAATTGTTCAATATTGCTTAACGATATATTTAAATTAATAATAAAACAAAAACCGTTTTACAAAAATGCTTTATTTTTGCCATGTTTATTGACATCTATAGTGAGCACTATTATGCATAATATAGAGGCTGTATATCTTACGATCGGGCAGCCATCTTGTTTTACGCAAAAATTTCGACAGTCTATTTTCTCTGCAACCGCTTATGTAAGAACTGTGAAATTTGCTGTACAGTCTTATATTGTGACCTAGAGTCACAGTTGTTCATGTTGAAGGAATTAGTCACAACCTGTGGCAGCCATATTGGTTTACGCAAACATTTTGAAACAGTTTTTTCTTTCCAACCGCTTATGTTAAAACTGTGAAATTTGCTGTAAAGCCATATATTGTTACATTTGTTCATGTTGAAAGTATAGGTCATACGGTGTGGCAGCCATTTTAAAAAAACGCAAACATTTTGAAAATGTGTTTTTTTTCCAAATACTTATGTTAGAACTGTAAACAGTTGTTATATAACTTTATTTTGTGACAAAACTACTTATATGGCATTGCAAAAATAATGGGCTGGCCACCTCTATTGCTGCTTGCAGCTATATTTATTATTATTCTTTGTTTATATTCCATTAAAATTTTAGTTAGATTATAGCATTGTTTTATTACTTATTTTATTACTTACTATCTCATTAAAAAATTACATTACATTAGAATTATTTTTTTTACCATAAACACATGGAAAATAATGGCTTGTAGAATTGAGAAAACATAAGGCAACATTGTTTAGTTCATGAGCATCTAGAGGGGGCAAATTAACCCCCTTTGAATGTTACTCTTTACAACCAAGTACACACTTGACTCATTGTTTCGATGCAAATGAACCACCATTTATGTATGTTAAGCCATTCACTCCTGCTGCACATGTTGTCACTAATAGGGGAATTTTATTTTTGCTCTCTTTCATAAAATAAAAAAATATGTAGATGCTCATGATCCCATCTCTCCACCACTTCACCTTCTATCACAAGTTGCAGTGAAAAGTGATCAGCTTGAAACGGCAGCACATTATTTTCATGTGCTTAACATGAAATAGACTTCTCACTCTTTATAATGGTTCTTTTTGTAGTTTTTTTTCAATACTGCCAACTGGGATGGACTAATTAAATACATAGCTGGGCTTTGTTATCTATAAATATATTTAGATTAGAAAGAGGAAGACCTATATTACAGATATTAACCATAAAATAAATGATAAATTTGGCTTTTTTTTAGTGAATATCATTAGGACATAATTAGTACTTGTTACACTATAAAGTTACAAAGATGTTGTCCTTGGTGATGACATACTGAATTATGGCACAGTAGAGTGTGCATATCTTGTGCAATGCATGGCAGCAATGTTATAAAAGCAACCTGTAGAGGGATTAAGCAGGTAGTGCTAATTTACAGCAGTCCTGCTTTTATTTACTGCTACAATAATCAAAATTATGAAAGCAGTAAGAAAACAAAGAAATGTTCTTTACTACAGTAAAAGTTTAGCAAATATTTGCTTGAGATACCTCATTTGAGACTAACTTCTAAAACAAAAATGTTATTTTACTTTTTATTTGGAATAATGAACTGGGGGCCTCAAATGTAACAGTAGGCAGTACTCATAAGAACAAGGGGAGCAGAAGATGCAGTAGGACATTTGTAGGGCTATATTGTGAGAGCAGATTTTGCATATAAACAGTTGCAGCAGTTAAAGGCATAGTAGCACCATGAGATTTTAAAATAAAATATTTTATTATGTGATATACTTTCATTATTTATTTATTTCCCCTTTGCATGTAACAAAGCGCTACACATTGGGGATTATCTATTTCTCAGAACTGGAAATGCACCCTGCTAACTTTTCAAGGCTAAACTTGCAAATATATTTTCCTAATTGGCTTTAGCTAAAAACAACTGCAAAACAATTCACTTTATACTAACTCAAAGGGACATAAAACAAGTAAGGATAAAGACAAAATATAATAATATGTACTTTAATTACTTTACCTGCAAATTTATACTGCAGTGCCTCGAAATTAACCCTTTTTAGTTTCTGAATTGTAAAGCTCTAACTCCCCCCCCATAAGGGGGTGGAGTTGGCTTCTCCAGGCATCTTAGCTATGTTATTCATTTTGCTTATTTTTGAAAATTATTTAAAATACTTGCCAGCAATTTTTAAACAATTTCTTTATGCAAACTATTTTTAATTTATTAGCCCTTTTAGGATATGCACAGATCTCAACCTGTTTTATGTCCCTTTAATGACCATGACACATGATGTCTGCAGAATTTGGACCATGACATATGGAATTTGGTGCAGTGAACAAGATGTTAATTTGTTTTAAAAATGTTCAGACTTGACCTGCATGTTATTGTTCCTTTAAACACCATCCTGGATCTCAAAGCATATAGGGTAAACATAAACCTACCTGAGATGTAAGCTGATTCAAAATGACAATCTGCTAACATTTCTTTTAACCATTGACTTTACTTATTCACACTATTAAGGCCTTCTTCAAACACAACCATTATATACATTTACTGTTACTTACACACACTGTTTGGATGCCCACTGTTTATGTTTAGAAACACATTTCCAGTTTGCATTCAGTAAGTCTTCTGAAAAAAGTGGCTTTTAGTTTTACAGTATTAGACTAGTTTATTATAGAGTTTTACTGTAAAAGTGACTGAAACTACTGCTCTCCAAAACTCCCTTTTTGATTGGTTGTTTAATGTTGCTAGTACCACACACACTGCTGCCAGATAGTATTTCAAATGTGCAATATTCTGAGCTTACTGCAGTAGGCTCCCATGGAAAGTGGTCAAGCTTCTGCCAAGGAAACCAAGAAAAAGAGGTCAATGGAAAAGAGAAACATATTTAGATTTTTGTTTACTGTGTGAGCTATTTGAATAAAAAGTGTATGATTTTGATTTAATTGTGTGCCTTTAAGATAGCACATAAAAATGTTTTACGAGCTAAGTTCTGTAGGGCATTTGTGAGGTTTTCATTAGTGGTGTGGAACCATTATAAATATAAATACTACATTTAAAATCTCATATTTCTTCTGTTTCAGGTAGGTCTCCAATTTAATATCACTCTGATTTTGAATGATTTTCATAAAAGGGTTTGACCCATCTAATTTCAGTGACACTTGTTCACTTGTTACACACTTGATGTCATGTGGAACTAATTGGAAGTGTATAGTTACATTCAGCGAGTGTATTACTTTTATGTCTAATATCTATGAGTATATTATTTACATTCTTAACTACAATAAAATCCAAATGATATGTTGCTCATAACTGTATAACCTGTTAAAAATATTAATCACAGTTGTAGTTAAGAAATCCAAAATCATATGTACAGGGAGTGCAGAATTATTAGGCAAGTTGTATTTTTGAGGAATAATTTTATTATTGAACAACAACCATGTTCTCAATGAACTCAAAAAACTAATTAATATCAAAGCTGAATAGTTTTGGAAGTAGTTTTTAGTTTGTTTTTAGTTATAGCTATTTTAGGGGGATATCTGTGTGTGCAGGTGACTATTACTGTGCATAATTATTAGGCAACTTAACAAAAAACAAATATATACCCATTTCAATTATTTATTTTTACCAGTGAAACCAATATAACATCTCAACATTCACAAATATACATTTCTGACATTCAAAATCAAAACAAAAGCAAATCAGTGACCAATATAGCCACCTTTCTTTGCAAGGACATTCAAAAGCCTGCCATCCATGGATTCTGTCAGTGTTTTGATCTGTTCACCATCAACATTGCGTGCAGCAGCAACCACAGCCTCCCAGACACTGTTCAGAGAGGTGTACTGTTTTCCCTCCTTGTAAATCTCACATTTGATGATGGACCACAGGTTCTCAATGGGGTTCAGATCAGGTGAACAAGGAGGCCATGTCATTAGATTTTCTTCTTTATACCCTTTCTTGCCAGCCACGCTGTGGAGTACTTGGATGCGTGTGATGGAGCATTGTCCTGCATGAAAATCATGTTTTTCTTGAAGGATGCAGACTTCTTCCTGTACCACTGCTTGAAGAAGGTGTCTTCCAGAAACTGGCAGTAGGACTGGGAGTTGAGCTTGACTCCATCCTCAACCCGAAAAGGCCCCACAAGCTCATCTTTGATGATACCAGCCCAAACCAGTACTCCACCTCCACCTTGCTGGCGTCTGAGTCGGACTGGAGCTCTCTGCCCTTTACCAATCCAGCCATGGGCCCATCCATCTGGCCCATCAAGACTCACTCTCATTTCATCAGTCCATAAAACCTTAGAAAAATCAGTCTTGAGATATTTCTTGGCCCAGTCTTGACGTTTCAGCTTGTGTGTCTTGTTCAGTGGTGGTCGTCTTTCAGCCTTTCTTACCTTGGCCATGTCTCTGAGTATTGCACACCTTGTGCTTTTGGGCACTCCAGTGATGTTGCAGCTCTGAAATATGGCCAAACTGGTGGCAAGTGGCATCTTGGCAGCTGCACGCTTGACTTTTCTCAGTTCATGGGCAGTTATTTTGTGCCTTGGTTTTTCCACACGCTTCTTGCGACCCTGTTGACTATTTTGAATGAAACGCTTGATTGTTCGATGATCACGCTTCAGAAGCTTTGCAATTTTAAGAGTGCTGCATCCCTCTGCAAGATATCTCACTATTTTTGACTTTTCTGAGCCTGTCAAGTCCTTCTTTTGACCCATTTTGCCAAAGGAAAGGAAGTTGCCTAATAATTATGCACACCTGATATAGGGTGTTGATGTCATTAGACCACACCCCTTCTCATTACAGAGATGCACATCACCTAATATGCTTAATTGGTAGTAGGCTTTCGAGCCTATACAGCTTGGAGTAAGACAACATGCATAAAGAGGATGATGTGGTCAAAATACTCATTTGCCTAATAATTCTGCACTCCCTGTATAGCATAAAATGAAATTGATTAAAATTAAATATTGTCAACAGTGAATTAAGATAAACACAAAATGAATTACAAATTAAAATTTAACTAAAAACTGCATTTACAAAAACATATTTGTGAATATATTTTCTTATTTTATATTTAGAAGTTAATAAATATTGTGAAATAAATAGTTTATAGAATAAATAGCATACAGTATATATGAAATATAATTCCATATGAAAATGTAGAGACAAATCAGTAGGAGAAATGGAAGTTTGTAACAAAGTACTTGTAACCTTCTTCAGGTCTTGTTTTTTTATTTCCAGTTTTCAAGTTACCATAATATATTGGCTTCCATTTATATGGCTATGTAAGAAGCTTTGAGGTAAATAACTTGAGGTTTTGGTGCAAGCTCACAAGAGTGGGGGGATGGACTTTATGATCTTTTTGTTTGTGCAATGTTACATTTCACAGTTTATGCTACGTTGGCAGCTTCTATTTGGGAACCTTGTCATCATCATCCTTAATAAATGGGGTCCTTATATTTAAAAGATTTCTAAACCTCTGACAAGTCAGCCTCTTTATAAAACATGAGCACATCCTAAATACCTTTATAAGTCACTTATATTGTGGTGGATTTTCCCACCTTACTTCTCTGCTCTGTCATCTCTTTCTTGTCACTGGCTTTGTTTTACTGATATTCTAAGGCAGGCAAAATATTCTATTACAATACAGGTGTGGTCAAATTCAATAAAGAGGTGCACCTGCAATGTGTCAGCAAGATGCTTCCCATTAAATGGGTTTGGCTGTATATCAGTAGTTTTAGATACATTAAATATGAAAAATGTATTTTATAAATGTTATATAAAATAATGAAAGGAATCCTGTCAAAAACCATCCTTAATGGTTGGATGAGCTTGATGGTCATACTAGAAGACGCTCAGAATCAAATAGATATTTTAACAATATAGATATTTTTTTTCATCTTCATGCAGGTCTGGAACGTGTCAGTTGAAATGAAGCTTTGTCTTATATTTCATGCTAATATTATTGGTAACTTTGTTATTTTGATTAGAGAATGATAGGGTATTTTCAGTCCCCTGTCTATATGGTTCACATTTTCAGTCCCCTGTCTATATGGTACTGTATGAACAAAATTTATGTCTATATGGCACCTATAAGGTTAAAGGGATATTAAACAGTGCTACTTTGGTAAAAACAAATATGGTTAAAACAAAGTGAATAAAAAAGAAAAAGATTGTGTAAGAAAGCAGCAAATAAATTACTTGTTTTTGTGCAAAATTAGCATTTAGAAGTGCTCAGTGTGGCACTGCCCCAAGGGTGATTTTCAAAAGTTTTCTTCTCTCATCTCTGGGAATGAGCAAATCTGACTCCCTGTTATCTAGTCTATTCACTAGCCAAGAAGTTTTATGACATTAGGCTAAAATAAACCTTCCTGCAAAGGCCTCTTCCTCCTTATAGTGATGTGACAGGAAGCACAAATATAGTGTAAAAAAAAGAAAAGGGTAAAATACATTTAAATAGATGAATAATACATATTGCTATGGTTTCTATTTAGTATAAGCAAATGTTTAGTGCTTTTTCATTACAACAATGAAACAGACTATTTAACATTCCTTTAAGTAATCATTGATTGTCTTTGTCTCTGTCTCACACGCACGCCTATCTGATGCTCTGAAACTATCTGTCACTGTCCTCATTAAAGGAGAAAAAATGTCCCCCCCCCCCTTTAATTTGTTCCCAATTATCCATTTTTTCTGCTAGAGTGTATTAACCCCTTCATTATGTTCAGCTAAACACGCCCAAAATACCGGAGAATTTTTAGTATTTTTGCGATCACTCAATTTAAACAGAAATAGAGCTATATTTTTTTTTATTTACCTGTAACAACTATTGTAGACAACCCAGGATATTGATCTAGGCCAATTTTGGTATATTTCATGCCACCCTTTCAACGGTTAAATGAGATCGAATAAAAAGAAAATCATACATTTTTTCACAAACTTTAGGTTTCTAATTGAAATTATTTACATACTGCTTGTGCAATAATGGCACAAGTGGTTGCAAAAGTTCTCTAGCATCCCCTTTGTTCAGAAATAGCAGACATACTGTATATGGCTTTGCCATTGCTTTTTGGTAAGTAAAAGGTTGCTAATTGTAGCTGCACACCACACCTATTATTCCCAAATGTGAAGGGGTTAATTAGGTAGCTTGTAATGTTAATTTTAGCTTTAGTGTAGAGATTATCCTCCCGCCTGACACTTCCCACCCCCTGATCCCTACCTGACCCTCCCAAACAGCTCTCTTCTCTCCCTAACCCCCCACTGATCACCCCCATCTTAAAGAGATAGTATACATACATTGCATAAGGCAGCCGCCTTAGATTGCCCCAGTAGTAGTAGTAGTTAGAGCGGCAAATGAGCAATCTTTTTTTTTTTAGCTATTTTGTTTTTAGATGCTGCATATAGCAAACTTCAGAGAGCAATCTGCAGAGCGATAGGAGCCACTCCAGCATGTCAGTCTGTAGTTACTGAGACCTCAGAGTATCAGACCGAGTAGCAAGCACTGTAAGCAGCTAAATGCTGTGCAGCTAAAAAGGACCGGTGAACTCCTCCCTGTTAGTGACCTGACCTGTTACATTTGCTGGTTCCCAGTAGCTATGGGTGGCGGGGCGTCTGCAAAGAGGACACCGGGAGTGAAGCGTCTGCTTATTTTCTTTTTAACAGACTTTCACTGACAGGAGAAGAGATCGATGTAACTGTCCTCTCCCCAGCAGCCCTGCTTATGTAAAACATCAAATAATTTGTGTGCTGTGCTGTCTATTGTTTAGTCCGGCACTGTTTAATCTCTTCACTGATTGATGGCTGTATGAAGCAGAAGGACAGCCCCCTCTAGCAGTTCAGGGACTTAACCCTTTGAGTGCTAAGCACTTTTTTTTTTCTTCAAATCCTCAAGACTTATATTGTTGGAAAGGTTAGGCAATTATCCTTCCAACGGTGGGTCTTGGGGGTCTGTAGATGCTTAGATGCCTGAGATACAGGCTTCTAAGCAGCATGCAACCTGCTCCTATACTTAACATTGTTAAGTATAAATAAAGTTGCACGGTGATGTCATCATGTCATTGTGCATGAAGCCCCGGCGATGCCGGTCACTATGCAGGCCCGATTGCTGGGGTAGGAGTGGGTGGGATCCCCAGACCTCCCTCAAGATGGGAGAGTGCTAGCGACGACACTGAGCGTTGTTAGCACCAGAGTGGGTACCTCTGAGACGTCTCATGGGTTAAACAGTGTATAAATAAATAAATAAATATATATATATATATATATATATATATATATATATATATATATATATATTATATACACAGCTTCAAAATGTGTTGTTTTTACATTAAATATACTCACACCTTTAAAGGAAGTTTTTTGTTGTTTATTTTTACATTATATATACACACACACATTAAAAAAAAACATATTTGTTTTTTGTTTTTCTTACATTAAGAGCAAACTGGTTTTAAAGCTAGTAACAGAAGTATTTTTGTTTTCCCTTTATATGTATTAACTTAAGAAAAAAAATATGATCTTCCATATAAACTTTTTGTAAGTAACACTTAGTTTCACTGCTTATGCTTGTACAAGTGACAACAAATCTACATATGTACGGATATTCAAAAACTTAAAAACATTGCACATAAGACAAAAAAACACATTCTGTTAATTATTGTGTGCTGTGCTGTGCTACTGACTCCTGATTGCTTCAAGATGTGAGAAACAGCTCAGGTCTATTTAAAACCTGTGTACCTGTGTAATCTTTAGGTTATATGGACATGTATACTATACACATCAAAACAGGCCTTAAAGCCCTGGACTGGGTAATTTATATACAGTGCAGCTGGGCATGATAAGTTATAGATTATATATTTAATTATACACACAAATGTATATATATATATATATATATATATATATACACACACACACACACCTCCCCTCCCCCAGTTATATGCTGGGTGTCCGGTATTTTTAGAGAGGTCTCCTACAGGTGACAGGCAGCTTACTGGAATGCTTGATAATGGGTATCATGATGAGGGGGAGCTGTGGGTGCATAGAGAAGGGTTCAGATTAAGAGGGTGAAGACAGAGGGGGTTATGTGTGAGGCACTGAGCCAAAACGGAGTGAAAATTTGCATAGGTGCTGGTGGGGTAAATGGCAGTGGCAACCCTAAATGACATTGCAGATTTCAGCACTGGAAAACTCCCAGTATGTGCTTTACTTGTTATTTTTTTCTCTCTATACATCCAAAACAGTAAAAAAGATAACTATAATGGAGGAGACCAAAACAATAGACTGACTCAGGGACAGGGGGTTGGTAAAGTCTGTTTATTTTTTTGTTTTCTAATAAATAATCTGTTGATTATATAGTGGCTTGCAGGCTGTAAATGTATTTACTGGTAGTTATATGCAGGGTAAATGGTAATCTAAACCACCACTATAAAATACTTCTGAGTCTGACACAGTACTCAGTCACTCTAGTAACAAGAGTAGATAACTTTCTGACAAAAACAGTTAAATTACCCTGCATATAACTGCCACTAAATACATTTACCGCCTGCAAGCCACTATATAACCAACAGATTATTTATTAGAAAAAAAACAAAACAACAGACTTTACCAACCCCCTAAATTAGTCTATTGTTTTGGTCTCCTCCAAAGTTATTAAAATGTATCCTCGTCTGTGTGGCCAAAAATCCTAGCACCGGCCCTGACTACTATAAAGAATAAGATGCACAGATACTGATATAAAAATCCAGTATAAAACCGTTTAAAAACTTACTTAGAAGCTCTCAGTTTAGCTCTTTTTAAAAGGCAGCTGGAACACCCACTGCAAGTGGGAAAAAGCAGACCCCCCCTTACTTGCATATGAAAAGACCCTTTACACAAACAGGAGCAAGCAGGAGTAGGTATACGTCAGTATTCTCCTAAAACTTTGGGACTTGGTTAGGAGTCTGAAATTCAGCGCAATGTTATTTAAAAATAAGCAAAACTATACATTATTTAAAAAAAAAAAAAAAGCTGTATAAATGGATCATCTACAAAACATTTATGCAAAGAAAAAACAAGTGTATAATGTCCCTTTAAGTACTGGCAGACAGTCTGCCAATATAAACATTTAAGGCTTTTTTTTATTACATTTTTTTCTGCAGTGTAGGAGACCCCTTACCCTCCAACCTCCCTGATCCCTACCAAATAGCTCTAGGTACTGGCAGCTTAGGTGATCACCAGTTAGGGATACCCACACCCCCTACCCCACCTTTTTTCCATAGTGTAGAGCCCCTTCCCTCCTTCTCCCTTTATTTTTATTTTTCTGCAGTGTAGGGCCCTCCTACTCCCTCCACTTCTGGGCCACCCACCCACACCTCCCACTGGCACCAGCAGACAGTGTCACTGTGTGTAAAGATCTGGCATCTGCCCTCGTATGGAAATGGAGCACTGATCGCACTCTGGTTCCATATGAGGGCAGATGCCTAGAGCTCAGGAATTTCAGCTCTCAGCTGTAACTTAACAGCCTAGACTGCTGGAGCTTCCTGAAGCTCATGTGTATATATACATTGTGCTGTACAATAGGCAAATAGTTACATTGTTTACCAGTAACTCATTTACCCTTATTTCAGCATATGAAATAGTTGATATAGCCTGTGATGTCCCCACCTACACTGAAAGTTTCTAGACAGGTTATCTAAACACAGCCAGCAGAAGAAATTAAAGGGACACTGAACCCAAATTTTTTCTATCGTAATTCAGATAGAGCATGCAATTTTAAGCAACTTTCTAATTTACTCCTATTATCAATTTTTTTTTGTTTGTTTAGAGCTCTGGACAGCACTTTTTTTATTGGTGGATGAATTTATCCACCAATCAACAAGAACAACTCAGGTTGCTCACTAAAAATGGGCCGGCATCTAAACTTACATTCTTGCATTTCAAATAAAGATACCAAGAGAATGAAGAAAATTTGATAATAGGAGTAAATTAGAAAGTTGCTTAAAATTGCATGCTCTATCTATAAAAAAATTGGGTTCAGTGTCCCTTTAAACTCCCTGTGAGGTGTAGAAGAGATAACTAATAAAATTATAATGATCTTTGAGCTTTGAGATCTTTGAGATCCCTAGTGAAAATTTCAAAAGGTAGATTTTGCTTTACTTCTCCAAGGGGCATTCCCTGCATTTCTGTACATGAAGGAGAAACAAGCCCAGTGAACTATAGCACTGCATGACATCATAGTTCTGCTGCATTTACACATTTTGCTTTCTATTTTCTATCCCTTTACACTTCAGATTAATTTTATTACATTTAAACTTTGCACTTTCTATTTTGTATTTAAGTTTGTATTCAGCACTGTATATAGGATTGTGATTTTACAAATTCTAATTATGCAATCACAGTTTCTGTGTAACTTTAACAAATTAGGCTTTTATATATATATATATATATATATATATATATATATATATATATATATATATATATACACATATATATGTTTATTTTTTACAAATTACATTGAACTTTGCATGTCTTTTATTTTAATTCAAACAGAAAAACTGTCAACGTCAGTTTCCCAGAGAGCATCATTACTTTCTATCTGCCAGATAATCAAACATTATCTAGTTTGGAGAGAGATTATAGTGCTGACTTTACAGGGGGAGAACTCACTGAAGGCAAATAAGCTCTCTGGGATATAAAATATCACATGGGAGAGAGAATTTAACTGGAGAACCCCTGAGGCTGTTATAAAGGCTCAGTTTGCATCAATTCCAAATTAAACTGAAATGTTTTCATTCCAATTTAATTTGCCTTTGACTGTATTTTAGTATATATTACTTTTCTGTTACTGCCCTGTCCCTCCCAATTTCGGAAACTGTCAGTATGATCCTAATTTATTGAAGTAACACAAAAACTCAAAGCATAATCAGAATGTGCAAAATCACTGCTAGAATAATATTTACATGAATTAAGATAAAAATGATAATACGGAAAGGAACCAATCGGAAATGTATAGTAATATAAAATACAATGCAAAAATTGTAAGTGTAACACAATTCTCATATCGTGCAGTGTTATATTGCACTAGGCTTGTCTCTGCTTCACATACATAAATGAGAGAGATCTTGCAGTGCTGGAGAGTTCTACCCTTTTTCTTTTGAAAATTCAGTGAGTTCAGCCTCTGTGAATTCTAAACTACAATTTCTCTCCAAGCTGGAGAATATTTGAATATCAGGGCCTAAGTAGGGATGGGCGAATGTGTTTATATCCGAATTCGAATGTTAGAACTAATGTTATTGTAGAAATTCGATTTACATAATAGAATGTTGATAAGAGCGAATATTCTAAAAAATTAGATTTTTCGAATGTTGTTTACAGTTTTCGAATGTCACATTCAAATTCGAATGTCACATTCGAATTTGAATGTTACATTCAAATGTCACATTCAAATTTGAATATTACATTTATAAAGCACAATTGTAGACTAGAAACACTATTTTGAATGTCACATTTGAATTCGAATATTACATTTATAAAACACAGTATTAGACTAGAAATACTATTTTGAATTCAAATGTCACATTCACATTGAATATCACATTCAAATCGAATATTACATTTAAAACACAGTATTAGACTATAAATACTATTTCAAATTCGAATGTGACAATCGAATTCGAATGTAGCATTCAAATTCGAATATTACATTTATTAAACACAGTTGTAGACTAGAAATACCATTTCAAATTTGAATGTCACATTCAAATTTGAATGTCACTTTCAAATTCGAATATTACATTTCGAAATTGAATGAATACATAGCTAAACATTCTATTATTCAAACGAATATTTTCGAATTATATTGAAAAATTTGAAAACGAAAATTCAAAAATAGAATGTTATATAAACATTCGAAATTCGATTCGAACGAACAAATGTATCAAAATTCATTTGAAATTTCGCATTTTTAG
This sequence comes from Bombina bombina, assembly GCF_027579735.1. NCBI lineage: Eukaryota > Metazoa > Chordata > Amphibia > Anura > Bombinatoridae > Bombina > Bombina bombina. Next base: position 290,275,419 of record NC_069502.1, on the reverse strand, counting down.
AAACATTCGCCCATCCCTAGGCCTAAGTAATAGGCTTTGGTTTACAAACAGATATAAGATAAGAAAGCATGTGTATGCAAAAAGTTAACTTCAAGCAAAGTTAACGCTCGGGTGGGAACGGTAATTGCCGCTCCACTTGTAATCTAGCCCAAAGTATGTTAGTGACATCAGTCGTATTTGTCATTAATTAAATATTAAACTCCTATCCAACACTATCAGTTTTGTAAATTAGTGAATACTATGAAATATCTTTCATAAACTTTTTTTACCAGCGGCCAAACATTAGCCTTCAACTCTATGATCGGAACAGCCAATAGAATGCAAGCTCAATCTGATTGGCTGATCCAATCAGCCAATCGGATTGAACTTGAATCTGATTGGTTGATCTCATCAGCCAATCAGATTTTTCCTACCTTAATTCCGATTGGCTGATAGAATCCTATCAGCCAATCGGAATTCGAGGGACGCCATCTTGGGATGACGTCCCTTAAAGGAACCTTCATTCTGTTTTAGGACGTCGGAAGAAGAGGATGGATCCGCGCTGGAGGGCTTGAAGATGGAGCCGCTCGTCATCGGATGGAAGAACATAGAAGATGCAGCTTGGATGAAGATGTTTGCCGGTCCGGATCTAGTCTTCTGCCCGGATAGGATGAAGACTTCTGCCCGAAGATGGAATTCTTTAGCCGCCGCTTGGTTCAAGACTTCAGCCGGAGGATGGACGTCACTCTTCAGCCCCCGCTTGGGCTTGGATGAAGACTTCGGAGGCTCTTCTGGACCGATCGGTGAACCTGGTGTGGTGAAGACAAGGTAGGGAGATCTTCAGGGGCTTAGTGTTTGGTTTATTTAAGGGGGATTTGGGTTAGATTAGGGGTATGTGGGTGGTGGGTTGTAATGTTGGGGGGGGTATTGTATGTTTTCTTTTTTACAGGCAAAAGAGCTGAATTCTTTGGGGCATGCCCCGCAAAGGGCCCTTTTAAGGGCTGGTAAGGTAAAAGAGCTTTTCTATTTTAATTTTAGAATAGGATAGGGCATTTTTTTATTTTGGGGGGCTTTGTTATTTTATTAGGGGGCTTAGAGTAGGTGTAATTAGTTTAAAATTGTTGTAATATTTTTCTAATGTTTGTAAATATTTTTTTTATTTTTTGTAACTTAGTTCTTTTTTATTTTTTGTACTTTAGTTAGTTTATTTAATTGTATTTATTTGTAGGTATTGTATTTAATTAATTTATTGATAGTGTAGTGTTAGGTTTAATTGTAGATAATTGTAGGTATGTTATTTAATTAATTTATTGATAGTGTAGTGTTAGGTTTAATTGTAACTTAGGTTAGGATTTATTTTACAGGTAATTTTGTAATTATTTTAACTAGGTAGCTATTAAATAGTTATGAACTATTTAATAGCTAGTGTACCTTGTTAAAATAATTACAAAGTTGCCTGTAAAATAAATATTAATCCTAAAATAGCTACAGTATAATTATTATTTATATTGTAGCTATATTAGGGTTTATTTTACAGGTAAGTATTTAGCTTTAAATAGGAATAATTTATTTAATAAGAGTTAATTTATTTCGTTAGATAAAAATTATATTTAACTTAGGGGGGTGTTAGGGTTAAGGTTAGACTTAGCTTTAGGGGTTAATAAATTTATTAGAGTAGCGGTGAGGTCCGGTCGGCAGATTAGGGGTTAATACTTGAAGTTAGGTGTCGGCAATGTTAGGGAGGGCAGATTAGGGGTTAATACTATTTATTATAGGGTTATTGAGGCGGGAGTGAGGCGGATTAGGGGTTAATACATTTATTATAGTGGCGGTGAGGTCCGGTCGGCAGATTAGGGGTTAATAATTGTAGGTAGGTGGAGGCGACGTTGGGGGCGGCAGATTAGGGGTTAATAAATATAATATAGGGGTTGGCAGTGTTAGGGGCAGCAGATTAGGGGTACATAGGGATAACGTAGGTTGCGGCGGTGTACGGAGCGGCAGATTAGGGGTTAAAAATAATATGCAGGGGTCAGCGATAGCGGGGGTGGCGGATTAGGGGTTAATAAGTGTAAGGTTAGGGGTGTTTAGACTCGGGGTTCATGTTAGAGTGTTAGGTGCAGACATAGGAAGTGTTTCCCCATAGAAAACAATGGGGCTGCGTTAGGAGCTGAACGCTGCTTTTTTGCAGGTGTTAAGTTTTTATTCAGCTCAAACTGCCCCATTGTTTCCTATGGGGGAATCGTGCACAAGCACGTTTTTCAAGCTGGCCGCGTCCGTAAGCACCGCTGGTATTGAGAGTTGCAGTGGCGGTAAATATGCAGCCCTTCTGTGAACTCTCAATACCAGCGTTATTTAAAAGGTGCGGGGGAAAAAAAGCCAGCGTTAGATACGCGGGTCGTTACCGACAAAACTCTAAATCTAGCCGTTAGGCTTCTCTGCCTGCGTCTTTGGTTTGTTTTTTGACTTACTGGAGGGGGAAAAAATTAATTTTTTAAAAAAATGTATTTAAAAAAACAATACTAACTAAAAAGTCTGGATTTTGGAATTATTTTGGATTTTAGAATTCTAGATTTGGAAATATATACCCGCAGTTCTATTTACAAAGTCTGAATCTATGTTTTAATTGTAATATTTATATATATCTATCAATCTATCTATCTATCATTTATCTATCTATCTATTAGAGATGTGAAAATTCAGTTTTTGTTTCTTTTTAAATGAAATGAGGGCTGAATACTGCAGCCACCGAATATTCAGAGAAATTAATTTCCCCAAATAATCCGAAAGGAAATTTTCTTGGCTGCCCCATTTACTATCATCCATCTATCTATCTATCTATCTATCTATCTATCTATCTATCTATCTATCTATCTATCTGTTTATATTTGCATGTGTGTGTGGTTGTATATATAAATATATATATATATATAAAAATACATATATATATATATATACAGCATATATATATATATATATATATATATATATATATATATATATATATTTATGTACACATACCTATATACAAATATATTCATACACACGTACATACAGTATATACTTAATCCTTCCCAGTCCAACACCTTATTTATCATATGCCTTTAAATCACTGTTTTATACAGTATATATATATATATATATATATATATATATATATATATAAACTTTATTTTAATATATTTTTCATAAGTTTTGTTATACTTAATGAGCTATGTTAGCGTGGGGTATGTATTAAAAAATAGGGCACAGAAAAAAAAAATGTTTCTTTAAAAAAGACTTTATAAGGGTCTCTAAATGGCTTGAAATATAAAAACCCAATGAAAAGCTATGCAAAACACTTGTAACAGATAGGAGACCCCAATAGTTTTTAAGAATGCATCGGCTAGATTTAGAGTTTTGTCGGTAAAGACCCGAAAAGCTAACGCCGGCTTTTTTTCTGGCCGCACCATAAAAATAACTCTGGTATTGAGAGTCCACATAAAGGCTGCGTTAGGCTCCAAAAAAGGAGCGTAGAGCATATTTAACGCAGCTTCAACTCTCGATACCAGAGTTGCTTACGCAAGCGGCCAGCCTCAAAAACGTGCTCGTGCACGATTCCCCCATAGAAAACAATGGGGCTGTTTGAGCTGAAAAAAAACCTAACACCTGCAAAAAAGCCGCGTTCAGCTCCTAACGCAGCCCCATTGTTTGCTATGCGGAAACACTTCCTACGTCTGCACCTAACACCCTAACATGTACCCCGAGTCTAAACACCCCTAGCCTTACACTTATTAACCCCTAATCTGCCGCCCCCGCTATCGCTGACACCTGCATATTATTATTAACCCCTAAACTGCCGCTCCGTAAACCGCCGCTACTTACATTATCCCTATGTACCCCTAATCTGCTGCCCTAACATCGCCGACCCCTATATTATATTTATTAACTCATAATCTGCCCCCCACAACGTCGCCTCCACCTGCCTACACTTATTAACCCCTAATCTGCCGTGCGGACGTGAGCGCTACTATAATAAAGTTATTAACCCCTAATCCGCCTCACTAACCCTATAATAAATAGTATTAACCCCTAATCTGCCCTCCCTAACATCGCCGACACCTAACTTCAATTATTAACCCCTAATCTGTTATAATATGTTTGTAAATATTTTTTTATTTTTTGTAACTTAGTTCTTTTTTATTTTTTCTACTTTAGTTAGTTTATTTCATTGTAGTTATTTGTAGGTATTGTATTTAATTTATTTATTGATAGTGTAGTGTTAGGTTTAATTGTAACTTAGGTTAGGATTTATTTTACAGGTAAATTTGTAATTATTTTAACTATTTTAGCTATTAAATAGTTCTTAACTATTTAATAGCTATTGTACCTGGTTAAAATAAATACAAAGTTACCTATAAAATAAATATAAATCCTAAAATAGCTATAATATAATTATAATTTATATTGTAGCTATATTAGGATTTATTTTACAGGTAAGTATTTAGCTTTAAATAGGAATAATTTATTTAATAAGAGTTAATTAATTTCGTTAGATTAAAATTATATTTAATTTAGGGGGGTTGTTAGTGTTAGACTTAGCTTTAGGGGTTAATATATTTATTAGAATAGCGGCGAGATTTGGTCGGCAGATTAGGGGTTAATAATTTAAGTTAGGTGTCGGCGATGTTAGGGAGGGCAGGTTAGGGGTTAATAAATATAATATAGGGGTCGGCGGTGTTAGGGGCAGCAGATTAGGGGTACATAAGTATAACGTAGGTGGCGGCGGCGTGCGGACGGCAGATTAGGGGTTAATAAGTGTAGGTAGCTGGCGGCGACGTTGTGGGGGGCAGATTAGGGGTTAATAAATATAATATAGGGGTCGGCGATGTTAGGGCAGCAGATTAGGGGTACATAGGGATAATGTAGCTGGCGGCGGAGTGCGGACGGCAGATTAGGGGTTAATAAGTGTAGGTAGCTGGCGGCGACGTTGTGGGGGGCAGATTAGGGGTTAATAAATATAATATAGGGGTCGGCGATGTTAGGGCAGCAGATTAGAGGTACATAGGGATAATGTAGCTGGCGGCGGCGTGCGGACGGCAGATTATGGGGGTTAATAAGTGTAGGTAGCTGGCGGCGACGTTGTGGGGGGCAGATTAGGGGTTAATAAATATAATATAGGGGTCGGCGATGTTAGGGCAGCAGATTAGGGGTACATAGGGATAATGTAGCTGGCGGCGGCTTGCGGACGGCAGATTTGGGGTTAATAAGTGTAGGTAGCTGGCGGCGACGTTGTGAGGGGCAGATTAGGGGTTAATAAATATAATATAGGGGTCGGCGGTGTTAGGGGCAGCAGATTAGGGGTACATAAGGATAACGTAGGTGGCGATCGGCAGATTAGGGGTTAAAAAAATTTAATCGAGTTGCGGCGATGTGGGGGGACCTCGGTTTAGGGGTACATAGGTAGTTTATGGGTGTTAGTGTACTTTAGAGTACAGTAGTTAAGAGCTTTATGAACCGGCGTTAGCCCAGAAAGCTCTTAACCTACTGACTTTTTTCTGCGGCTGGAGTTTTTGTCGTTAGATTTCTAACGCTCACTTCAGACACGACTCTAAATACCGGAGTTAGAAAAATCCCATTGAAAAGATAGGATACGCAATTGACGTAAGGGGATCTGCGGTATGGAAAAGTTGCGGCTGAAAAGTGAGCGTTAGACCCTTTTTTGAGTGACTCCAAATACCGGAGGTAGCCTAAAACCAGCATTAGGAGCCTCTAACGCTGGTTTTCACAGCTAACGCCAAACTCTAAATCTAGGCCTAAGTGTTTTAAAATATTGGTACCTCCTGCTATTGTGCACTGAATTAGCTAACATTATAAACGTAAATGTAAATTACCTTTTTAACTCAAAAGGTGTAAGAGATAAACATTTACTTTTATTTAAATGTCTCTAAACTTAAAATATATTGGGCTAGATTACAAGCTGTTTTGGAGTAAGTGCGGTGCAGGCTCTCTGCAACCTCAGTGGTAGTGGACCTAAAATATTCTAGAGTGATCCCTACAGGATGACTGCTATGCTATTGGTTAGGTGAGATCAGGTGGCAGGGCTCAATGAGCACTGAATTAAGGTCTCATAGTGGATGCTGCCTCACTTCCCACAAACACATAGGGCTAGATTAGTGTAGTGCAAAAATATTATCACTATTTAGCACTAACATTGCTCACGTTAAATCAATAGTACTCTTATTCTTGTGCTCATATTACAAGATGAAAGTAAAACGTTTTCACTCAAGAGAAAGCTTTAGGTGAGCTAACATCTGGACTGGAGGTCAGATAGGGAGACTGCACTAAGTTCCTCTCCCCATAGATTTTTCTCTGGCATACAAATAGAAAGTACACAATTAATACCACCTAAGGGGTATTTTTCTAGGGGGCATCAGACATGAGACTATGTAATATGTAATAACAACAATATAAATTATTTAAAATAAAATGGCATAAAAATATACCTTTCACTACCTCACTGCAGGCAATAGGAAAAGCTGGCTGCCTATACATTAATCTGACACTTGTGTATACTTTGGGTGTTATCCTTGGGCCCACATACTACTTTGGATTTAATTACCTGATACTACACTTCAGTCAATTACCTGGCTTATTCATCAGCTGGGCACTGTGAGTGCCAGCCTGCCTATTTAACACCATTACTTCTGGTGCCATCAAAAACTGTGAGTAGTCATTTTTGAGTTATCTTCAAACATACAGTATCACGCAATGTGGCGTCCCTTCTTTTCTCTTTTATATATATGCTAGTGTTAAAGCCTGTGTACACGGGCCAAAATAGTAAAGGAAAGAAATATACCTATCCCTCTATCCATCTATCCCTATCCCTCTATACATCTATCCCTATCCCTCTATCCATCTATCCCTATCCCTCTATCCATTTATCCCTATCCCTCTATCCATCTATCCTTATACCTCTATCCCTATCCATTTATCCCTCTCCCTCTATCTGTATCCCTCTATCCCTATTTCTCTATTCCTAATCCATATCCCTCTATTCCTATCCCTCTATTCCTATCCCTCAATTCCTATCCATCTATCCCTATCCCTCTATCTTTATTTTTCTGCAGTGTAGGATCCCCCTAACCCTCCAACCTCCCTGACCCTCTCCTCAAACAGGTACTGTCAGCTGTCTGCCAGTATCTATAAACCCCTTATTATTTATTTCTATTTTTTTCTGTAGTATAGTGGTCCAACCACCTACCCCCCCTCCTGTGATTGCCATTGCGTACCCCCACTGCACACCCAAACCCCTTTTCTGTAGTGTAGCTACCCCATCCCTCCCTTTCCCTTTTTTTTCTGTAGCAACCCCTTTTCTGTAGTGTAGCTTCCCCATCCCTCCCAGTCCCTTTTTTTTCTGTAGCAACCCATTTTCTGTAGTGTAACTGCTCCATCCCTCCCTGTCCCTTTTTCTCTGTATCATAGGGCCCTTCCAGTCCCTCCCCTTTCCCTCCCCCCTCTGCTGCTGAGCCCATCACCCGCCTCCCGCCCACACCTCCCGCTGGCACCAGCAGAAGATCATTCCCTTTAAAATACTTTTTATACAATTATTTAGAAATAAAAATATATTTTAACATTTAGGGCTAGATTATGAGTGGAGCGCTTAATGTTACGGTGTTTATTGCAGGTGTTTGTATGTTTCAGGTTTTTTGCTCGTATTACAAGTTGAAAGTAAAAGCGATTGCTTGTTTACAAATTAATTTAGTGCTCGTCAGGTTAGCAAGAACTCAGAGTTCTGGTTAACTGTTTTGCAAAACAAAAAAAGTGTCACAAAACAAATAAAAAATACATGTAACAGTACCCTTACACTCAAAATAAGACCACCTAATAAAAAAATATTGCACACAAAAGTTATCAAAGTTTAAAGATATGAGGTCCCAGGGGTTAGAAAAAAAAAGCAGGCAAAGAGCTTTAATATAGATATACAAACATATACATGTAAACAAAACTCTCTCTCTCTCTCTCTCTCTCTCTCTCTCTCTCTCTATATATATATATATATATATATATATATGTACTTATATGTATATATATTATTTACATACATATATACACTTATAAAAACATACATACATATGTATGTATACAGATATACATATATATATATATATATATATATATATATATATATATATATATATATATATGTGTGTGTGTGCATTGGAGCCCTTTGCAGGTACTGTAAGTAGATGAAAATATGAAAAACCCTATTTATGCAATATTCATATTTTAAAAAGTGTTTAACGGTGTATGTACTGTAAATATTTTACACTCCATTGTTATGCACATAACATAATATGTTCTACGAAATTTATAAAAAGATATTACTATATATACTGTATATACTTATATATCATGTAAAACAAATAGGAAAGTAAGCCAGCACTAAAAAGAGAATAAACCCCTTATTATTGTACAGACAGTAAGACCCATGCTGCTGCCTATATCTAAAAAGTGAAAATGTAGAGGACGTGAGGACCCCACCAAAACACAAACACTTAAAATATAAAATTGGGGGAGAAATCACACAATCTCTCTGCTCATTTCAAGGTGTTCCATAATAAGGATCCAACTGCCTGAGGGCAACCATTTTGGAACATATACCTATAAAGGAAAGAGGGGGCAATAGAGAGCTGAATTTAAGTAGGGAGACTTATTGGATCCATACCTTGCACACAATGGTCCCATATGGATTCAATGAAAACATTGATTTAGCTGAATTTTTAGAAGAAAAATTAACTTTTCTCAGGATAAAAATAAATTCTTGCAGGGGGGTTTCTGCATATACCTATATAGGAGTGAAAAACAAACAGCATTGTGGATGTAAGCAACTTGGGGGTGTATATTAAAATGCAAGGCAGTTTTTTTTAACTGTAATTGCCTTAAAAAAGTCACGTATATCATCATATGTAGATGCTTCTTTCCAGTTGTTCATTAATTTCTTTATTAACGGCTAGATTTAGAGTTTTGTCGGTAACGACCCGCGTAGCTAACGCTGTTTTTTTTTCCCCCGCACCTTTTAAATACCGCTGTATTTAGAGTTCACAGAAGGGCTGCGTTAGGCTCCAAAAAGGGAGCGTATAGCATATTTAACGCACTGCAACTCTCAATACCAGCAGTGCTTACGGACGCGGCCAGCTTCAAAAAACGTGCTCGTGCACGATATCCCCATAGGAAACAATGGGGCAGTTTGAGCTGAAAAAAAACCTAACACCTGCAAAAAAAAGCAGCGTTCAGCTCCTAAAGCAGCCCCATTGATTCCTATGGGGAAACACTTCCTAAGTCTGCACCTAACACCCTAACATGTACCCCGAGTCTAAACACCCCTAACCTTACACTTATTAACCCCTAATCTGCTGCCCCCGCTATCGCTGACCCCTGCATATTATTTTTAACCCCTAATCTGCCGCTCTGTATACCGCCGCCACCTACGTTATTCCTATGTACCCCTAATCTTCTGCCCCTAACACCGCCAACCCCTATATTATATTTATTAACCCCTAATCTGCGCGCCCCCAAACGTCGCCGCCACCTACCTACACTTATTAACCCCTAATCTGCCGACCGGACCTCACCGCTACTCTAATAAATATATTAACCCCTAAAGCTAAGTCTAACCCTAACACTAACACCCCCCTAAGTTAAATATAATTTTTATTTAACGAAATAAATTAACTCTTATTAAATAAATTATTCCTATTTAAAACTAAATACTTATCTGTAAAATAAATCCTAATATAGCTACAATATAAATTATAATTATATTGTAGCTATTTTAGGATTAATATTTATTTTACAGGTAACTTTGTATTTATTTTAACCAGGTACAATAGCTATTAAATAGTTAATAACTATTTAATAGCTACCTAGTTAAAATAATTACAAAATTACCTGTAAATTAAACCTAACCTAAGTTACAATTAAACCTAACACTACACTATCAATAAATTAATTAAATAAAATACCTACAATTATCTACAATTAAACCTAACACTACACTATCGAATAAATTACTTACATAAAATACCTACAATTATCTGCAATTAAACCTAACACTACACTATCAATAAATTAATTACATAAAATACCTACAAATAAATACCAATTAAATAAACTAACTAAAGTACAAAAAATAAAAAAGAACTAAGTTACAAAAAATAAAAAAATAATTTACAGACATTAGAAAAAGATTACAATTTTAAGCTAATTACACCTACTCTAAGCTCCCTAATAAAATAACAAAGCCCCCCAAAATAAAAAAATTCCCTACCCTATACTAAAATAAAAATTGAAAAGCTCTTTTACCTTACCAGCCCTTAAAAGGGCCTTTTGCGGGGCATGCCCCAAAGAAATCAGCTCTTTTGCCTGAAAAAAAAACATACAATACCCCCCAACATTACAACCCACCACCCACATACCCCTAATCTAAACCAAACCCCCTTTAATAAACCTAACACTAAGCCCCTGAAGATCTCCCTACCTTATCTTCACCACGCCGGGTATCACCGATCAGTCCAGAAGAGCCTCCGAAGTCTTCATCCAAGCCCAAGCGGGGGCTGAAGAGATCCATCATCCAATCCGCATCTTCTATCTTCATCCATCCGGAGTGGAGCCATCTTCTTCCAGCCGATGCGGATCCATCCTCTTCTACCGACCGCCTACTCGCCGAATGACGGTTCCTTTAAATGACGTCATCCAAGATGGCGTCCCTCGAATTCCGATTGGCTGATAGGATTCTATCAGCCAATCGAATTACGTAGGAAAATTCTGATTGGCTGATGGAATCAGCCAATCAGATTGAGCTCGCATTCTATTGGCTGTTCCGATCAGCCAATAGAATGCGAACTCAATCTGATTGGCTGATTGGATCAGCCAATCAGATTGAACTTGAATCTGATTGGCTGATTCCATCAGCCAATCAGAATTTTCCTACCTTAATTCCGATTGGCTGATAGAATCCTATGAGCCAATCGGAATTCGAGGGACGTCATCTTGGATGACGTCATTTAAAGGAACCGTCATTCGTCGAGTAGTCGTCGGTAGAAGAGGATGGATCCGTGTCAGCTGGAAGAAGATGGCTCCGCTCCGGATGGATGAAGATAGAAGATGCGGCTTGGATGAAAGATGGTCTACCGGTCCGGATGTCCTCTTCTGCCCGGATAGGATGAAGACTTCTGCCCGATGATGGATCTCTTCAGCCCCCGCTTGGGCTTGGATGAAGACTTCGGAGGCTCTTCTGGACCGATCGGTGATACCCGCGTGGTGAAGATAAGGTAGGGAGATCTTCAGGGGCTTAGTGGTAGGTTTAATTAAGGGTGGTGGGTTGTAATGTTGGGGGGGTATTGTATTTTTTTTTCAGGCAAAAGAGCAGAATTCTTTGGGCATGCCCCGCAAAAGGCCCTTTTAAGGGCTGGTAAGGTAAAAGAGCTTTTCTATTTTTATTTTAGAATAGGGTACGGATTTTTTTTATTTTGGAGGGCTTTGTTATTTTATTAGGGGGCTTAGATTAGGTGTAATTAGCTTAAAATTGTTGTAATCTTTTTCTAATATTTGTAAATTATTTTTTTATTTTTGTAACTTAGTTCTTTTTTATTTTTTGTACTTTAGTTAGTTTATTTAATTGTATTTATTTGTAGGTATTTTATGTAATTAATTTATTGATAGTGTAGTGTAGGTTTAATTGTAGATAATTGTAGGTATTTATTTAATTAATAATTTATTGATAGTGTAGTGTTAGGTTTAATTGTAACTTAGGTTAGGATTTATTTTAAAGGTAATTTTGTAATTATTTTAACTAGGTAGCTATTAAATAGTTATTAACTATTTAATAGCTATTGTACCTGGTTAAAATAAATACAAAGTTACCTATAAAATAAATATAAATCCTAAAATAGCTACAATATAATTATAATTTATATTGTAGCTATATTAGGGTTTATTTTACAGGTAAGTATTTAGCTTTAAATAGGAATAATTTATTTAATAAGAGTTAATTTATTTAGTTAGATAAAAATTATATTTAACTTAGGGGGGTGTTAGTGTTAGACTTAGCTTTAGGGGTTAATACATTTATTAGAATAGCGGTGGGGTCCGGTCGGCAGATTAGGGGTTAATAAGTGTAGGTAGGTGGCGGCGACGTTGGGGGCGGCAGATTAGGGGTTAATAAATATAATATAGGGGTCGGCGGTGTTAGGGGCAGCAGATTAGGGGTACATAAGTATAACGTAAGTGGCGGCGGTGTGCGGTCGGCAGATTAGGGGTTAATAAAATTTAATAGAGTGGCGGCGATGTGGGGGCCCTCGGTTTAGGGGTACATAGGTAGTTTATGGGTGTTAGTGTACTTTAGAGCACAGTAGTTAAGAGCTTTATGAACCAGCGTTAGCCCATAAAGCTCTTAACTCCTGACTTTTCTCTGTGGCTGGAGTCTTGTCATTAGATTTCTAATGCTCACTTCAGCCAAGACTCTAAATACCGGCGTTAGAAAGATCCCATTGAAAAGATAGGATACGCAAATGGCGTAGGGGGATCTGCGGTATGGAAAAGTCACGGCTGCAAAGTGAGCGTTAGACCTTTACCTACACGACTCTAATTACCAGCGGTAGCCCAAAACCAGTGTTAGGAGCCCCTAACCCTGGTTTTGACGGCTAACGCCAAACTCTAAATATATAGGTGGGATATTACCCAGCACTGTACATAATATTACTAGCGATCTATGAATAATATTCATTCATTCTTTATATTACTATTTTTAATAGGAGTACAATTTTTAAATGTCTTGGGAATAAGATATTTATTTATATACAGTATATATATATATATATATATATATATATATATATATATATATATATATATATATATATATAAAAGTTTGTATGTGGTATATGCACTCTCACCAACAGACCGCAACTTGCCAGGGTGCTATAGCCAGGTATGTAAAAGATGAGAATTAGAAAGCACTCACTGGACTGTAGACAACAATTTCAATGAAATATCCTTTATTGTGACGTTTCGGGACCAACAGCGTCCCTTCTTCTGACAAGCAAAAAAGTGAAAACAAACAAACTTATAAAGACCCCTAAACCACTCCCCTCGGGGAGCTACCAATCAAAATGTGCCGTGTGCAAAACTAAATGGGCCGTGTGCAAAACCGGCTTTCATATAAGTGATAAAATATAAATGCAAACTCATATTTTGTAAAGTGTACATCAAACCATACACATATGTATACACTGTTATCTCTGTGTGTGTGTGGTGCAAATATGTCAAAAAACTGTATCCGATCATATCCATGCTCAAATTTATCCGTGTTGTGCTAGACCTAATGGAAAGGACAACAGAGACCTGATAGGAGGACGACACACACCCTCGCACTGCGATAGGCTAAGCAAATTCGTCACACAAAAACACACCTACCCCCATAGCGCCAACCAACTACAAGATCAAAAGTATGTAAACAAATGTCCTGATTGGTTATGTTAACCCGTCCTCTATGATGCATGGGGGCGTGTTACCTAACAGACTAAGTGTCAATAGTACTGTTAAACCGCTGATCCAGGGATTACCATAGTGCCCACTGACACATAATCCCCCTGTTCCAAAACACGGCCATCGCATTAGCCCTACATGTCCCTCACTGTCAGCACACTGTGTACCGTTCAAATCATCACCCCATGACACAGACGCGGCTTCCTGCCCCGTACTCGACCTTCTTCGATATCCCGGTTGTCATGGCAACCTATATACAAACACCCAGATGCACAACCTCTCTATCGCCACTATCTGTCAGCACTCTAGGGACCATACCGTCCATAGCACCATGACACCGACACGGTATTATTCACCGCGATCGTCCTTGCTTAATACCGCGGTTACCATGGTAACCTGTATGCACACTCCCAAGTGCATCGCCTCTATTCAGCACCAAATGTCAGCACGCCAAGCCCATTCAGGCCACCGCCACATGACCTCGATAGTGCTTAGCTTACTTGGCATACGCCGCTATCACCCTAGTCAAATATCGCGGAAACCATGGAAACCTAAATGCCAACTATTAGCACCATTAGGAACTGCCCCTCATACCAGATGATGGCAAGAATGCATGCTGGGGGCCGCCAACTGATACGGACGGCTATGTTGCTCGCCAAGTGTCACACTCTAAACTGGGAGAACAACGAAAATAAATAAGCTTTTCATCTGCTATATGCATATACTTAGGTCAAGCATACATAACCCCTGTTGTATGGGGTTCTATCTGATAACGGTACTAAGCTGGAATCACACTCAATTACTTTGATCCACAATACAGACCAAAAGAAAAAGGGAAAAAAGGGAAAAAGGCAACAACCAACCAATGTCGGAAATCCTATAACAAATTGTAGCAAGATCCTACAAAGCATCAACCAGAAAAATGCTTGTCGCCAGATCGCAGCCTCCAGGGCCTCTCACAAAAAAAAGCAACAAAATCACCACATAATTCAACTCCCAAGTGTTGTGTACCAGGTAAACTATTACCCTCAATCACAAATCAAACCACCCACATGCAGTCACCTCTACAGGATCTGCACATAATTATAACATAATAACCACATAATTCTACTCCAAAGTGTTGTGTACCAGGTACACTATTCCCCTCAATCACAAATCAAACCACCCAAATGCAGTCACCTCTACAGTATCTGCAAGGGTGAACCTCCCCTCTCCGGGGGATACTATCCCAAATGGTCAACCACTTGTACATAACCACATACCGCCAATCCTACACAAACGAATATGTACGTGAATATAATAAAATATACTAAAATATGCCAGAGTTATATGAGTGTAGCCCTATATATCACAAACTAATCAAAACTAACCCACGACCCTACATCACCACATGTGAATCCCAAGGAGTCGCGGTAAATACTGTCCAGGCGTCCAACCAGGTAAACACAAAGCATCATGGCCTAGCCCCACCAAGATACAAAAATACAATCGCATAAATTGAGCATGTATAGAAAGCATACCAGTCATAGAAAAAAAACAAAACATGAACATGTGTGTAAACAAACAAGATAAAAACAAACTTAAAAACAGATAAAAACATAGCACACCTCATATAAATATATATTCACAAGTGAACATCAACTACGTGTAAATCATGGAACACCCTATTTCGTACAAATAGGTGAAGTAATTTCAAAAGATGACACAAGAGTAGGAAGTAGACTCTCATTCATGGCGCTGCATCTTATGTCGCCTGCCCAGTCGGGCCTAAACTCAATGGATCAATGGACTCTCACACCACGTCTTAATCGGCTCTCCTATCTCAACAAGAAGAAAGCACCACAGGTATTACATCAAATCCCCAACTCACGTTTGTGACCACGTATAATCCAGACCAACACCAAATTGCCAAAGCAATTAAGGAGGAATGGAAAATATTCCAGAGTGACCCCCACACTGCCATTCGCGGAATGGGCAGCACCACGATTGGCATATCGTAGGGGCAGAAGCCTGAGGGATCTGCTGGTAAAGACTGACATCCCCTTAAGAAATGAGAAACAAACATGGCTAAAGAGAAAAATTCGATGCTATAAAATGCATTAGTTTGTGTAACTTGCAATAGTATGCACACTGGCACGACATTTCAACATCCTGATCGTCGCAAAAGATATCAGATCAAATACTTTCCTGACATGTACAACCCAATTTATCGGTATACCTACTTAATTGCCCCTGTGGGATGGCGAATCACCAGCTCCAAGCATCAGATCGGCAGATTAATACTGGAAATGGCAGAGCATCCCGGTGGCCCGCCACATCCTTGAAGCGGGACACACAGGTGAGCGACTTACGCTTCAGAATTATAGATCATGTACCGGGTCCTACGAAGAGGAGGAATCGAGCCAAGATACTTCTTAGAAAAGAAGCACGCTGGATACATGAACTGTGTACATTGGCCCCTAGAGGCTTAAATATACAGACGGGATGGCAGAATTTTCTATAACCAAGATGAGGTGCAAGAGTCCACTGATCCACTGCTAGAGTCCACTGATCCATTGAGTCTAAAACTAAGATGTGGTGTGAGAGTCCATTGATCCATTGAGTTTAGGCCCGACTGGGCAGGCGACATAAGATGCAGCGCCATGAATGAGAGTCTACTTCCTACTCTTGTGTCATCTTTTGAAATTACTTCACCTATTTGTACGAAATAGGGTGTTCCATGATTTACACGTAGTTGATGTTCACTTGTGAATATATATTTATATGAGGTGTGCTATGTTTTTATCTGTTTTTAAGTTTGTTTTTATCTTGTTTGTTTACACACATGTTCATGTTTTGGTTCTTTCTATGACTGGTATGCTTTCTATACATGCTCAATTTATGCGATTGTATTTTTGTATCTTGGTGGGGCTAGGCGATGATGCTTTGTGTTTACCTGGTTGGACGCCTGGACAGTATTTACCGCGACTCCTTGGGATTCACATGTGGTGATGTAGGGTCGTGGGTTAGTTTTGATTAGTTTGTGATATATAGGGCTACACTCATATAACTCTGGCATATTTTAGTATATTTTATTATATTCACGTACATATTCGTTTGTGTAGGATTGGCAGTATGTGGTTATGTACAAGTGGTTGACCATTTGGGATAGTATCCCCCGGAGAGGGGAGGTTCACCCTTGCAGATACTGTAGAGGTGACTGCATTTGGGTGGTTTGATTTGTGATTGAGGGTAATAGTTTACCTGGTACACAACACTTGGGAGTTGAATTATGTGGTGATTTTGTTGCTTTTTTTTGTGAGAGGCCCTGGAGGGTGCAATCTGGCGACAAGCATTTTTCTGGTTGATGCTTTGTAGGATCTTGCTACAATTTGTTATAGGATTTCCGACATTGGTTGGTTGTTGCCTTTTTCCCTTTTTTCCCTTTTTCTTTTGGTCTGTATTGTGGATCAAAGTAATTGAGTGTGATTCCAGCTTAGTACCGTTATCAGATAGAACCCCATACAACAGGGGTTATGTATGCTTGACCTAAGTATATGCATATAGCAGATGAAAAGCTTATTTATTTTCGTTGTTCTCCCGGTTTAGAGTGTGACACTTGGCGAGCAACATAGCCGTCCGTATCAGTTGGCGGCCCCCAGCATGCATTCTTGCCATCATCTGGTATGAGGGGCAGTTCCTAATGGTGCTAATAGTTGGCATTTAGGTTTCCATGGTTTCCGCGATATTTGACTAGGGTGATCGCGGCGTATGCCAAGTAAGCTAAGCACTATTGAGGTCATGTGGCGGTGGCCTGAATGGGCTTGGCGTGCTGACATTTGGTGCTGAATAGAGGCGATGCACTTGGGAGTGTGCATACAGGTTACCATGGTAACCGCGGTATTAAGCAAGGACGATCGCGGTGAATAATACCGTGTCGTGTCATGGTGCTATGGACGGTATGGTCCCTAGAGTGCTGACAGATAGTGGCGATAGAGAGGTTGTGCATCTGGGTGTTTGTATATAGGTTGCCATGACAACCGGGATATCGAAGAAGGTCGAGTACGGGGCAGGAAGCCGCGTCTGTGTCATGGGGTGATGATTTGAACGATACACAGTGTGCTGACAGTGAGGGACATGTAGGGCTAATGCGATGGCCGTGTTTTGGAACAGGGGGATTAGGTGTCAATGGGCACTATGGTAATCCCTGGATCAGCGGTTTAACAGTACTATTGACACTTAGTCTGTTAGGTAACACGCCCCCATGCATCATAGAGGACGGGTTAACATAACCAATCAGGCCATTTGTTTACATACTTTTGATCTTGTAGTTGGTTGGCGCTATGGGGGTAGGTGTGTTTTTGTGTGACGAATTTGCTTAGCCTATCGCAGTGCGAGGGTGTGTGTCGTCCTCCTATCAGGTCTCTGTTGTCCTTTCCATTAGGTCTAGCACACCACGGATAAATTTGAGCATGGATATGATCGGATACAGTTTTTTTACATATTTGCACCACACACACACAGAGATAACAGTGTATACATATGTGTATGGTTTGATGTACACTTTACAAAATATGAGTTTGCATTTATATTTTATCACTTATATGAAAGCCGGTTTTGCACACTGCCCATTTACTTTTGCACACGGCACATTTTGATTGGTAGCTCACCGAGGGGAGTGGTTTAAGGGTCTTTATAAGTTTGTTTGTTTTCACTTTTTTGCTTGTCAGAAGAAGGGACGCTGTTGGTCCCGAAACGTCACAATAAAGGATATTTCATTGAAATTGTTGTCTACGAGTCCAGTGAGTGCTTTCTAATTCTCATCTTTATATATATATATATATATATATATATATATATATATATATATAATATATATATATATAATCTATATATTATATATATATATATATATATATAATTATTATTGTTATTATTATTACTAATAATGGTTCAGTGACCTTTTTTATGTATATATCTTAAACTGAGCCTAATTATATTCACTATCAATCGAAAAACGATAGTGTCAGATATATGTATATTCTGTGTATGTGTGCTATCTATTATGGAGTCTGTGACTAAGCCGGTTTTTGACAAGATCGCTATGTGTTCCATGAGTGAGAGTTTTTTTTTTTTTTACAGAACTCCGCTCAAAACATGTCATGGTCACATGACATGATGAGGACCAATAGTTACGGAGTTAGTAGGGAGGTGGGCTGCAGACTCTTAAAAACTCTGATCTTAGCGTCTTTTAACTAATCCTCTGACAAAGAAGGTGTTTATATGTTTAACCTTCGAAACCCGTAAGAATATTTCTAAGGACGCTGACATTCGGGATTCTGACCTGGGTAACACTTGTTTTAAAACAGTTTCTACATCTGTGCCATTTTGATACTAGAAGAATTGCAGCACATTTGCACATATTTTATTGGATGCTTCTGATACCTCATATAACATTGAGGTTTTTTTAAAGTGTAAGCATGTTTTACCTTTGAGTGTAACTTTAGATTAAATGTGTATCTTTTACATACAATGTTGCACTAGTCGGTGTTTTTTCTTTTATCCCCTTCGGCTGCTATATCTTGTGAAGGGGAGTCTACCATACCCAGGAAGGCCCGAAGCAAGATCTCAGAGTGGCGGAAGTTGTGCCTCTTTTTGAATGTGTGCGTTACTTACCTCATTAAATTGAGATTGAAGTCTGTAAGTAGAAAACCCACAAGGATTTTATTTACAGCTTTCTCTACAGCTATATTAACTTATGGTAGCCTGTATTTGGAAATGTATTTGCTAACTCAGTATTTGTAGAACATATTGGACTTTATTTTATCTATTCATTTATGTATGTTTTTATAGATATATAACTTGCCTTTTGGTGTAGACTTTTTAGACCTACCCTTTGCAAGCGCCATATATAATCATGTATATATATATATATATATATATATATATAGCTATTCGAAGAGTGAGTGCTGGGTCCATTGTATTTATATATAGCTAAAGATATATATTTTAGCAAGAAAATCCAGCTATATGTAGAAATATGTATTTATAAAGAAATATAACATATACTGCTATGCAAAGAACATTGGAATATGAAATATTCATATTTTCATGTTGGGTTAGCGCACTTGAGAATATGCGATCGGGTTTGCTCCTTTGACTTCTATAGGGGAATATGTTGTCATGTGCGCAATGTTGTATGTTCAGCTTTTAACGTGCGTTGGGTTAGATTGAGCGGAAACTGTTTAATTTCAAATTGTAATCCAAGCGCAAACCAACGCGCAAAAAGCTTACTTCTAGCGCAGTTAACTCTCGAGTGGGAGTATTAAATAATGCTCCACTTGTAATCTGGCCCTAAATGTGTATATATGCGTGTATTTTAATCTGATTCACATGTGTTTTGTTATACGTTTATTTTAGCCCTAACACTTTACTTCAGGTCTCAAGTCACGTTAAATTTGTTAGAGCTATTATGTGTTGTGCTCACGTGCAACACATAACTCACAACTTGTAATAAGAGGGATGTTTAGTGTGGCTGCACTATCCATTGAATGTATAGGGTCCTCTAAAGAGATATCAACAATGCTAAACATTTCCTGGTTGTTATGTTTAAACATGGACTTGTAATACTAGAATTTGCACTATTCTAAGCACAGGCCCACAATATTGATATTGCATCCTGCTCCAATTGTAATTTGAGCCATACCTGTGCATCCACAGTACAATTAATGCCTTTTTACTTAAAGGGACAGTAAACACCTTCACCTAGATTACGCTTTGCATTTCGGTTTTAAAGCTGAAAAAATGGCAATTTCAGAATAAAAACAGTAACAAAGCCATTACGAGTCATGTCGGTATAGCTATACTGCAAGCATTGTAGCCTGTAACGCAACGTCAATCCCGCACTCAACAAAATTACGTTTTTGTGTGGGATTTCCATACCGACGGTATTGAAATCCCACAAAAAAACGTCATATTTTTGAGTTGTGCGGTGAGGCTAAAATGCTTGCGTTACAGCCTATACAGACACCATCCATACCGCCATCTGAAAGCAGTAGTTATAGATTTTGTGTAACAAAAATGTTTCACGAAACTCATAACTAAAGTGTTACAAAGTACACTAACACCCATAAACTACCTATTAACCCTTAAATCTCCACCCTCCCGCATCACAAACACTATTTAAAAGGTTTAAACCCCCTAATCTGCTGCCAGCCCACATCCCTGCCACTATAAAAAAACATTTAACCCCTATTCTACCCCTCCCCAACACCACCGCCACTAACTAAACCTATTAACCCCTAACCGCCAGCCTCCCACATCACTGCTACTAAATAAACCTATTAACCCCTAAACCTCCAGCCCCCCCACATCATCAATAATAAATTAAACTATTAACCCCTAAACCTATAAGCCCCTAACTTTAAATTAAAATTACAATATCCCTATCTTAAAATAAATAAAAACTCACCTTGTGAAATTGAAAAAAAACTAAGTTTAACTAACAATTAACCTAACATAACTATTATACTAAACTATTATACTAAAATTAGGAGTAGGATTTTCAGTAGCTCTCATCCTATTGGCTGATTTGAATTTCAGAATCAAATCAGCCAATAGGAAATGCAAGGGACGCCATTTTGAAAAGGCTCCCTTGCATTGAAGTCCCAGCATACGGCGGTGACCGTATGAAGAGGACACTCCCGCGCCAGATGTCATCAAGGATGGATTCTTCTCCGCGCCACTGTGATGAAGATAGAAGACGCCACCTGGATGAAAAAACAAAACAGCTTTAAATGAACCCCCTTTAATGCACTGATTTATCATGTTATTGTTTTCTTTATTCATGATACATTTTCCAATGTACCCTTAAAGTGATACATGGGGTCAGATTTTAAAGAGACCTGAATAAAGGTGAATTCAATTTGTTTAATAACCATTTCCTTTTGTTCTTCTAGGGGGAAGATCTATAATGCAAACAAAATATTTTCTCTATAATTAGGGTTGCTATATTGCCTCTTTAAAGGAGGACATATGAAAAATACATCTCAGGGTTTTTATAACGGAACATTATTCAAAACATTTCTTTAAACAGCCCCTGACATATGTGTTATTCATAAGCCCCTTCCCTTAAAGCTGCAATATGGCAAACCTTAGTACAATATAATAAAAAATATAAATCAGTCTTATTCCCCAGGTTAAAGGGACAGTCAACTCAAAAAAATGTATTGTTTAAAAAGATAGATAATCCCTTTATTACCCATTCCCCAATTTTGCACAGTCAACACAGTTATATTAATAAACTTTTTACCTCTGTGATTACCTTGTATCTAAGCCTTTTCTGACAGCCCTCTGATCACATGACTTTTTATTTATTATCTATTGACTTGCGTTTTATCCAATTAGTGCAGAGTCTGCCACAACCCACGGGCATTAGCACAATGTTATCTATATGGCTCACATGAACTAGCACTCCCTGTTGGTGAAAAGCTAATAAAAAAGCGATGTGATAAGAGGATGTATATAGTGGTTTAGAAACAGGCAGACATTTAGAGGTTTAAAGGTTATAAAGTATATTAATATAACAATGTTGTTTTGTGCAAATATGGGGAATGGTAGTAAAGGCGTTATCTATATTTTTAAAGGACCACTCAATGCAGTAGAACTGCTTAATTAACAAGTGCATAATAAAAAGACAATCATTCAACACCTACTCTGAATTTCAAATAAGCAGTAGATTTTTTTCTGACTAATTTATTTTCCTTCTTAATATGAGGAGAGTCCACAACATCATTCCTTACTATTGGGAAATACTAAGCCTGGCCATCAGGAGGAGGCAAAGATACCCCAGCCAAAGGCTTAAATACTCCCCCTACTTCCCTCATATCCCAGTTATTCTTTGCCTTTCTTCACAGGAGTTTGGCAGAGAAGTGTCAGAAGATTTGAAGTAGTTCCTTAGGAAGGGTATCTACCCTTCGAAATGGGACTGGAGTTAAAGTAGTCTTGTCAGCCTCTCAGTGAGAGCATTGACGAAAGTTAGAGTCCGGAGATGCAGGGAGAGTCTTTTAGTGAACCCATCCAGACTCGTATAACAGCTCCTAAGCAATCAGTGTTGATAAGTTTCACTGCCTGCTTCCATCACTCAAGTCCATGTCTACAGCGATGCTACAAGACTGTCACACTTGAGAGGCTGTGTTTCTGTTCCATGACATAGATTCCGGTAAGATCGTTTAATTTTTTTACACATATGATAACGCCAGAAGACAGGGTCACAGTGTGGTTCCTTTTATCTGTATGGAATCAAGGGTTAATATCTCCAGAGGGGGATTATTGAACAGTGGGTACTAATCTCATAAATTTATTTGATTATGCTGTGACATGTGTGAGATGGATTTTGGGCTCAGGCAGATGTTGGAATGTACAGGTTTTTACTTTCATTTTGGGAGCTGCGCAGCCTGAAAGGCTTGGAGCTCTTTTTGCTCTTATAGCAGGGATGGTCCTGCATTGCGCACCATGTGACCGAGTGTGGTCACACTTTATTTCCTCTTTCTTGACCATGCGGTTTACCGGAGAAGAAGTGGTTTCTCTGTTTGGCCTGGGTCAAAGGAGGTGGTGAGTGCCCCAGCCATTGGGGGTATACTGGTGCCGTTTTTTCTTATTGATCAATAGTCTGCTGTGTAAGCGCAAGCTATGGAGGATTCTGATGTGTTAGAGGGTACTCCCTCTTTACCTAAGCCTAATACCTGTCTATAATGCGAGGAGGCTGCGGTATACCCGCCCGCTCAACTATGTTCCACATGTCTTGATAAAGTAATCATGTCAAAGAAGGTTAATATGTTTAATACCACTGAGCCATCCACCTCTGAGGAGTCTCCGTCCCATGAGGTGCATACACTACAGTCACCTCCTAATACACATGCAGCTTTCTGTTGCACTCCTGATCCTCCATCTGGAGGGGTCCTTTTACCACCAGACTTTACTACGCAGTTACAAATGGTTTTGTCTGCGGCCTTTAGTGTTTTACCTCGCCCTGCTAAGCGCAAGGGAAAAGTAAAATATTGCTATCCTTTCCAGGGATCATCAACTAGTTTATTGGATTTATCTGATACAAGATTATCTGATGATGAAGGCGCCTCTGATACTTCAGAGGGCGCTCTTTCTGGGTCGCAATCTGCTACCTCTAAACCTCCAGCTGTGGAGGAACCAGACTTTAGATTTAGGATTGAGCATTTATGCTTTCTGTTGAAGGAAGTTTTGGCTACGTTAGAGGTTCCAGAGCCCAAATTGCCTGAGGAAACTTTGATTCCTAAATTAGGTAAGGTCTACGAGGACAGGGTTGTACCACAAACTTTCCCGGTTACTGTAAAGATGGCGAACGTTAATAAGAATGAATGGGAAAGGATTGGTTCTTTCTTTCCCCTTCTTCTTCCTTTAAGAAATTGTTCCTGGTTCCGGACTCTCAATTGGAGTTTTTGGGGTTCTATCCCAAGCTGGATGGTGCTATCTTCATGCTTGCTAAACACACTACTATCCCGCTTTGAGGATAGTTCATTCGTTTAAAGAGCCTATAGATAAAAAGATAGAAAATCTGTTAAGAAAGATGTTCAACATACGGGATATTTGTTTCAACTGGCAGCGGCTGTTGCTGCAGTTGCTGAAGTGGCTACCTACTGGTGCGACTCCCTTATTTTGAGTTGATCGAGGTGAAGGTTCCCCTCAACGTGATCCAGGAAAGAATTAAGGCCTTAAGGGTGGCTAATTCTTTTATTTGTGATGCTAATATGCAAATTATTCTCCTGAATGCTAAGGCTTCAGCTTTTTCTGTTCAAGCCCGTAGGGCACTTTGGCTGAAGTCCTGGTCTGCAGACATGACTTCTAAGTCCCCGACTTCTTTCCCATGCCTTTTTACTGCAGGATAAGAAGAACAAGCCTAAGGGACAAAGTCCTAATTTTCGTTCCTTTCATTCTGATAAATCCCAATGCCAGCAGCCCTCTGCAAAGCCCGAGCAATCCAAGGGTACTTGGAAGCCAGCTCCTGGAATAAATCCAAGCAGAGCAAGAAGCCCACCGAGACAAAGTTTCCATGAGGGGCAGCTCCTGGGCCGGTTCTGGATCACGGAGGGGGCAGAATGTCGCTCTTTTTGGATGCTTGGTTTGGGGACGTGCAAGACCCGTGGGTCCTGGAGGTCATCGCTCAGGGATACAAGATAGGTTTCAAGTCTTATCCACCCAGGGGCAGATTCCTCCTATCAAACGTGTCTTCCAGGCCAGAAAGAGAGAAGCCTTTCTGGGGTGTGTAAAGGGTATCTCTGCTCCCTAGGAGTCATTGTCACGGTACCTTTCAAAGAAAGAGGTTTGGGATACTATTCAAACCTGTTTGTGGTCCCAAAGAAGGAGGGGACTTTCCACCCAATTCTGAACCTAAAGTTGCTTAAAGCAAATTCCTATCTGTCCCCTCATTCGAGATGGAGATGATAAGGTTCATCCTTCCTTTAGTTCAGGAGGGACAGTTGATGACCACTATAGATCTGAAGGATGCTTACCTTCACGTTCCAATCTGCAAGGAACACTTCAAGTTCCTAAGGTTTGCGTTCCTGGACCAGCACTTCCAGTTTATTGCCCTTCCGTTTGGTCTAGCTACTGCTCCAAGAGTTTTTATGAAGGTTCTAGGGGCTCTGCTTGCAGTGGCCAGAACCAGATGTATAGCAGTGGCTCCATACTTGGGACGATATTCTGGTTCAAGCACCATCTTGTCGCCTGGCAGACGACCATTCGGTTTCTTCCTTGATCTCATGGATGGAAGATAAACTTACAAAAAAGTTATCTTATTCCCAGGACCAGGGTGAAATTCCTGGGTACTATAATAGACTCCATATCCATGAGGATTATTCCTTACAGACCAGAGAAGTTACAAGCTAAACTTCCACCTGTCTTGCCCTCCAGACCTCCTTAAGGCCCTCTGTGGCTCGGTGTATGGAGGTGATTGGTCTCATGGTGTCCAGCATGGACATCATTCCCTTTGCCAGATTCCATCTCAAACCACTACAGCTGTGCATGCTGAGACAGTGGAATGCGATCATTCAGATCTGTCTCAACATATTTCTCTTGACAACCTGTCAAAAAGAATCGCTCTCCTGGTGGCTCTGTCCAGATCACCTGTCCCAAGGACATCCTTCTTGAGACCATCCAGGGAGATTGTGACTACGGACGCAAGCCCTTATCAGGATGGGGGGCTGTTTGGGGTGCCAGGATGGCACACAACCTGTGGACTCGAGAGGAATCCTTCCACCCGATCAACATTCTGGAATTTTGGGCAATCTTCAATGCTCTGAAGGCTTGGCCTCTTCTGGGTTCGACCCGAGTTTATCAGTTTTCCAATCAGACAAAATAACCTCGGTGGCTTACTTCAACCATCAGGGGGAACGAGAAGCTCCCTAGCAATGAGGGAAGTAATCTCAAATTCTGGAGTGGGCGGAGGTTCACACTGCTCGCTGTCAGTGATCCACATTCCGGGTGTGGACAACTGGGGAAGTGGATTTCCTCCACAGACAATCCTTTCATCTTCTGGGGGAATGGTCTCTCCATCCCGAGGTGTTTGCAGAGATTTGCAACAAGATGGGGGGACACCAGAGATAGATCTCATGGGCGTCCCAGCTCAATTCCAAGCTACCCAGATATGGGTCGTGGTCCAGGGATTCTCAAGTGGAGCTAATTGATGCATTAGCAGTGCCTTGGAGGTTCAATCTGATTGACATTTTCCTGCCGTTATCACTTTTTCCTTGTGTAGTGGGCCCACATCAAGCAGGAGCAGGCATCAGTAATACTGGATAGCTCCATTGTGGTTGCAATGGAGGTGATTCGCGGGAACCTGGTGGGGGATGTCCTCATCTCCTCTGTGGAAGTTGCCTTGTCGCAGGAATCTGCTGGAACAGGGTCCTTTGTTCATCAAAATCTAGATTCTCTGAGGCTGACTGCATGGAGATTGAATGCCTAGTCCTAGCCAAGAGAGGTTTCTCTGAGAGGGTTATTGATACACCATTCAAGCTCATAAGCCTGTTACTCCGTCGCATCTATTATAAGGTGTGTAGGAGGATTCGACTGAGGGACTTCCTGTTGGGGGTGGAGCATCACAAGTTAGGTTGCTCCTCAATGGCTGCTGGAGTGTTTGCAGCATGAAAGACCGTGTACCCCACGCCATCAGTCCCGTGGTCTAAGTTAACTCCTGGGCTTGTTTTGGGCCTTTGGTACAATCCGTACCTGTGCAACAAGTTCTCATCAGCTGGTTCGGCTTGCGGCAATTTGTAAGCGTGCACCTATTCGTGACGGGCTCAGCGTCTACGGCTCCATCTATATGTTCTCTGCTATGGGAGGTATTAAAGGTGTTGAGTTATTCAGTCTCAAGTGGAAGCAGTGTGTCTAAATTAAGCTGGAAGAGCTGCTCAGGACCGGTTCCTCTCAAGTCGAATTGTCGCTTGTTGGTAAAGAGCGCCGGGTTGGTGGTGGAAACTGTTTCTCGTTACCATATCCTCTACGACTGAAGATCAGAGATAGACATACATACCGGTAATTGTATTTTTATACATATTTTCTGCAACCAGAGACTGTTTATAAGTTAAATCGCTTACCAGATTAAAACAGAGAAGGAAAAATAATCTATGTGTTTATGTAAACACTTGGGACACTGGAAGCTATTCTAACGATTGTGACTCAGACCAAAATCTTTATCTAACCACACTATTTTGATGTATTTGTCCATGGGGGAATCAGGAAGATTACCCTGACAAGAGTTAAGAGTGCTCCTTATTTTTTACAGTATGTTGTGCTATCATGTTACAAAGCATTTCAATGAAGCTGCTGCCCCAGTATACTGGTAGGATGCTCTGCTGAACACTGTCTGCCCTAATTTAATATAGGTTGTCTTAATGTGACCTGTGGATAATATCCCTGTGATAAGGTGCTGCATAAATGCCTGCGTGTTATTAAATATTCCTCCTGGGTAGTAAATTTACAGCATGCTGTGTCATCTCACCACGGAGTTCATCCCGAGTTTCGATAGCCCTAATATATGGAAGGATGGTCTGCTGAGGCTTGTTTTGTCCTAATATAATACAGAGGGGGCATTATAAGAGTGGTTGGCCAATCTCCTTATTATAAGACCCTCTGCTGAAAGACCTATACTCTTTAAAATGCTTTTTTTACAGGGACTTATGCTGTTTTTTTAGAAAGTAAATAGCATAATATCCGCTGAGCTCCAATTTATTTTTGCTCCCCTATTAAAGGTTGGATTAGTGAGAACTAGCTGCTACAGCAGCTTATTGGCTACCTAACCTGTGGTTGTTTTTGTTTTCCCTTCTCTTTTTTTAAGCAGATCCAATATTATGTAAAAAGTATAATGTGAAGATTAAATTAGTCCCAGGCATTATCCCTGGAAGTATATGCAAATTTATATGCTCTGATATATTAAGAGGGACGTGGTAGATTAACTTTTGCTATTCCTTTCACATTAGCAGTATGTCATGCTAGAATTTATATGTCATTACGTAAGTACATGATCCCTTCGTTGTGATTTTGAGCCTGTCATAAGTAAGATTTTGGGAGAGCATATGTTAAATTAGAGTGTATAAATATGATACCCTATTCAACTGTGTTTTGAGACCCTACCACCCAGCTCTATACCATTTGTCTGGATCATTTTTGTATCAGGGGTCCCCCTTATTATATTTATCTATATATACTGATACCTAATTCTGTAAATCATTGGTGCAGGTTATTATACGGTTCTAGTAATGTAATTTTAGATTCATAGCAAAAATACCACAAGCTATAGTTATTAAAGAGTTCTGCTGTCTAGTCTCTTTGGTCATAGAGTACTAAAACCTAGTTATGCTGAATCAGTTGTTTTAGTCCAATTTAAACCTGGCGTGTGGTTTTGCAGGCCTTCCCACATTTTTTTCTTTTTCTCTCTATTCACACATTTTCACACATATACACATATATTATATATATATACAGTACACATATAACATTTCTTTATTTTACACCCTTTTATATATATCTGTATAGAGAAGCTTTCTCTTTTCTTGATTTGTTTTTTTTTTTTCACTTCACGGTTGCTCACTAGATTTTATGGATAAATTCCTTACACAGGCGAAATCAAATTCACCCACAATGCCTGCAAAAATAAAAAGATAAAAACTCTAAAGCTAATGAGATAAATACAGACACTAGCTTAGATTGTTCATCCTCCAGAATAGATATGCTGTCCTTGGTTGTACAAATATCTGATCTGTTTACACCTCAATTTTGACTGTATTAAGAAAGCTTATCTAGTATCTCTACCGAATTGGTTACTCTGACATCTGAAGTGAGGCAATTTGCCACAAAAAATTACTGAGGTGGAAAATAGAGTATCCGATCTAGAGGATCTAGCTAACTCACAAGAAACTATATTGCAGAAACAAGAGATTCTAGGAACAAAAAGAAAGACAAACTGGCACTTACACTGTAATGATAGATGAGATAGGAATTATAAAATTCCGGTGCTAACCCCTCAAATCTATATAAGGAACAAAGGGACAGGAAAGTAAGGGGGTTACTGTAGCACTCACTCTCACTTTAATTGAAGAATATAAATAAGAACATTCATACTTTATTATTATTAAGTAAAACCAGGATAAACATCCCTAGGTGGTTAAATTATGCTACCCACAACCACCTAT
Source organism: Bombina bombina (assembly GCF_027579735.1). NCBI lineage: Eukaryota > Metazoa > Chordata > Amphibia > Anura > Bombinatoridae > Bombina > Bombina bombina. The sequence goes on along the minus strand of NC_069502.1, from coordinate 290,246,218 downwards.
TATACTAAAATAAAAGCAAGGTTGGCCCTCCTAACACTCCTCTGTTTTCCTGGCCGATAACTGGAAGCGTCGGCATCAGGTGGCTGGAGTGATAGGATGAGCCGGTAGAGAACGTGCTGTACAAACGCGTTTCGGCTATTAAAAAGCCCTTTTGTCCAATGTTTCACATTCCAAGTCTAAAAATAGTAAGCCGAGGCTCCGATGTTCGGAGCTTATATCTCCCCAGAACACGCGGTCAGTAGCCAATCCGGGATCTTTCCCAGGTTCCACCTTCATGTCCTCCAATCGGTTACGGGCTTAGTTCTACGCCCATACAAAAAGTATTCATCCGATTGGAGTAGAGCAATTCACCTTGACAGTGGTGATTAACATGCATGATTCACGTCCGTAAGAAAGTCTCCATCTGATTGGAGCAATACCACACGCTTTGTTATTGGTGTAATATCGGACTCTGTGAAATCTGCATCCTATGGCTACTTAACCTTAGATCTTTAAACCCCAATGCATCCATGGAAAAATCCATCATCCAAGTCGATCGTAATAATGATGACTTTGAACTGTGTACAGATTTGTGGAGACATAGGAATGTAACCAATATTATCTCCCCGAAGTAGTTAGTTATATATTTTGTGGGCTTGAAATACTCTGTGTTTAGATACGTAAAATCCATACAAAGATATGTATTCGTATCCAATAAGTACCAGCAGACCATAATATTACACTTAAACATATAATCCTATGCACATCTCTGTGTGTTTCACCTTCATATACTGGACTATACCTATATAGCATAAATTCTTTTTCAGTCTCTTATAGGCATAGGAAGGAGTAAAAACATTACCCCTTCGTATATGGGGGGCATTAATTGTTACAAAGTTCACTCCACAAACGACCATTCCGTGAAACAATCATCAATGTATACTAGATGGGGAAATTGATTAGGTCAAAATTAAATTTATTGACGAGGGAAAAACACAAATATCAGGATGTAAAGTAAAAGAAATTATAAAAATCCTAGACCCCCAACCTCGACCCTGTGGAAGCTCAAAATTGCTCCCAAAATAGGACAGTTGATCAGGTCATTATATCTGTTCTATTTTATAACTACATATCATCCTGGAGATATGTTCCATCCCTCCTCTACGATACTATCCATAACCACTGTTTATAGAAATAGCATAGATTCTAGAAGACTGTATATAACTGGCAGAATACCAAAGGTAATAGCTCTTAGTTAGTTTAAGCTTATCGTATTACTCCTTCTATCATGCCATACAAAATGTGGCTAATTTTATAGATAGTATCACAAACATCATCAGTTATGATTTACAAAAAACTGAACCGATAGTCATGTGTAATATCACATCTCTATCCTAGAACAGAGATTATCAATCTGATGATTATAAATATTAAAGATGACCTATAGATGCTATTGGTTATTTCAGATATAACACCCAGTAATTTGTTGAATTCATTCATACCATTTGGTATGACCGTGTTCAGATTAAAGACCCATTTAGTTTCCATTTTAAGGAGTCTTTTGTTCAGTCTCACCCCCTCTTATTCCTGGTTTTAGTTTTTCAAGACCCCAACATTTCATTACATTGGTATTCCCATTATGAGACTGTAGGAAGTGTTTTAGCCACACTAGTGATTTGTTTTTTCTTTTCTACATCTCTCTGGGCTGTCCTTATATTGCTTAGATGTTCGGTCATACGTGTGCCCAAGCAGCGTGTAGTCATACCAACGTAAAATAAATTGCAACTGCATGATAAGCAGTAAAATCACGTTGGTACTTCTGACAATTGATGTATTCTTTAATAGGCCACGTTTACCAAATCTATCCACTTATTGATTGTTTTTTTACCATATGTTGGCACACTTTGCAGTGCCCGCACGCATAGGACCCTTTGTTACTAGGATTTCTTTTGGCATTTCTATCATAGTGACTGTTCACCAACTTGTCACGAAGATTATTAGCTCTCCTATATGTTATCAAGGGCCTATTGGGTAACAATGGTTTTTAATAGGGTGTCCTGAGTAAGGACATGCCAATGTGTTTGCAAAATGTTTTGTGATCTCATTACTTACTGGTGAGTAGGTGGTAATAAACCTCAGGGGGGTGTCATTTGTCTTAACTTTGGGAGTTAATAACTCCTTACGGTCTTTGCGTAAAGCATTATTATATGCCTTGGCCAATAATTTCCTCGAATACCCACGTTCAAGTAGTCCTCTGTCTCAGGTCTCTTTGCTGACTTCTTTGAAATTCTCAATAGTACTACAATTGCGTCTCAAACGTATATACTCCCCCATAGGTAATCCCCTAATAGTATTCGGGTGATGGTAACTACTAGCATGTAGGATGTTGTTTGTTGATGTGGGTTTTCTATATGCGTTTGTTATAATTGCATTATCAGACTTTTGGATGTACAGATCTAAAAATTCCACTTTAGATTTTTCTACAGTTGAGGTCAGATACAATCCAAACGGATTAATATTGAGAATCCTTATGAATTCTGTCAGGAGGTCTTCCGGGCCATTCCATACAAAAAAATATGTCATCTATATATCTGGACCAGTGGATATGTAACGGGTAAGATGTTGGTGGTTCTCATGGAATACCACCGTTTCCTCCCACCAGCCCAGATATATGTTTGGCGTATGTTGGGGCACAACAAGTGCCCATGGCCGTGCCACAGGTTGTAAATAGAATTTGTCGTCAAGGCGAAAAAATTGTGTGTAAAACAATTCCAATAATGTTAGGATAAACTCCTTGACCTCCTGACTCATTTTGGTATTTTTCTCAAGATAGTAAGGAGACCGCTCTACATCCCCATTCAGTTTTAATACTCGTGTAGAGCGACTCCCACATCACATGTTACCAACAATGAAGAATTCATATCTAATTTTAGATCATTTATTTTATTTAAAAGATGCATTGTGTCCCTTGTATATGATGGAAGGGATTCACAATGTATCTGAGTCCTAGCATCAATATATCTACTTGCTTTCTCTGTTAAAGAGCCTATCCCGGAGACTATTGGTGTTCCGGGTGGCTTGGAAACATCTTTGTGTATTTTCGGTAATAAATACAGTGTGGCAATTTATGGGTTTTTTGGTCCTCAAGGAAATTAAATTCTTTCTGATCAATTAGACTTCAGTAGAGCTGAATTTATCAGTTTATTATAGCTGTTTAAGAACATGGTCCATAGGATTACACAACAGAGTCTTGTAATTCATCAGGATTGTTTAGTTGGCGTAATGCTTCCTCTCGGTACATAGTGTCAGGCCAAATAACAATATTGCCCTCCCTTATCACTACCCTTAATCTGCACATTTTTCATTTCAGTTAATTGTTTTAGTGCCTGACTTTCTTCTCTACTTAGGTTGTAATTAGAATCTATTACGTGTTCCTGAATCTGAAGAATGTCTTGGCACACTAAATTAAGAAAAGTTAGTGCACTATGTGATGTGTTATTTGGAGGTACAAATTTTGATTTAGCCTTCAAAATAGAACGCCAACTGTTGTCTTTTCAATTTCCACATCACTGATAGATTCCTCTAACAGTGATATTAAATCACTGATGGCTAATCGGTCAGCATCATTTAGTTGGTCATACTCAGAGTTACTAAAATATTTTTTCAAACAAAACCTTTCTAGTGAAAAGGTGAAGATCTTTTATTGCCTCAAATTTATTAAATGGTGGGTGTGGGTATGAAAGATAGGCCTTTTTTAAGGACTGATATTTTGTTCTGGAGTCAGAGTTAAATTGGAGAGATTAATGATATTTAATTCAGTGGTGTTGTTTCTTGTGATACGATGGTTTTTGTGTGATTTCACTTGCCTCCTGGTTCTGGGTTTTGCTTTTACGCCCCCTTCTAGTTCTACGCCTAAAGGGATACTAGCGTCCTTTACTTTGTGAGGCTTGATTCTATTTTTAAGAATAGGTCTTGGTACAGATTCTCCGTCGGATACTTCTACATCTGTACTATCACCTTCTCTTTCAGATATATCTGTATCAGAATTCACATTAGTATTTTTACCCATGAGTAAATGTTTTCAGAGGAATAATCTTTGAGGTCTCTATCTATTTTGCGCTCTTTTTCTTTCCTGATATAAAACGTGCAAACTTTTCCACCTCAGCCTTAATTTTTTTGTAAGATTTCTGAAAATCCTCATTAACCTCATATTGTTTCAAATCATCACAAATGGAAGAAATACCCTCATTAATTTCTTTAAGTTTATCTAATTCATGTTTCCGTTAAATACCCCATGAGTTTAAGAGAGCACTCTGTAAGTGCAGTTTCCCACTTTAGTTTAAATTCAGGTTTGAAATCTTGAAAGAAGGAAACAATTTTAAAGCGTAATCCTCGTGGGATGACATTGTTCTCTTTATAAAAATGTATACATGCCAATATTCCATTGCTTTTTAATTTGTTTCCTTCTAATCTTTTTAAGTTGTTTCAAAGATTCAAACCATTTCTAAAGTGTCATTGATTTCTGTAGGGGTTTTATTTTTAACTCTGACGTTAAATTAGTAATATCTTTAGTCCATTGGAGCATTTCTGCCCCTAAATCAAAAGAAGCCATTAGTTACAAAAGTGTGTGCTCTAGTTTATAGAAAATGTGAGTGCGATTCTCACATGGGTATATAATACTAGGAACAAAAAGAAAGACAAACTGGCACTACACTGTAATGATAGATGAGATAGGAATTATAAAATTCCGGTGCTACCCCTCAAATCTATATAAGGAACAAAGGGACAGGAAAGTAAGGGGGTTACTGTAGCACTCTCTCTCACTTTAATTGAAGATATAATAATAAGAACATTCATACTTTATTATTATTAAGTAAAACCAGGATAAACATCCCTAGTGGTTAAATTATGCTACCCACAACCACCTATTATACTAAAATAAAGCAAGGTTGGCCCTCCTAACACTCCTCTGTTTCCTGGCCGATAACTGGAAGCGTCGGCATCAGGTGGCTGGAGTGATAGGATGAGCCGGTAGAGAACGTGCTGTACAAACGCGTTTCGGCTATTAAAAGCCTTTGTCAATGTTTCACATTCCAAGTCTAAAAATAGTAAGCCGAGGCTCCGATGTTCGGAGCTTAATATCTCCCCAGAACACCGGTCAGTAGCCAATCCGGGATATTTCCCAGGTTCCACCTTCATGTCCTCCAATCGGTTACGGGCTTAGTTCACGCCCCATACAAAAGTATTCATCCGATTGGAGTAGAGCAATTCACCTTGACAGTGGTGGATTAACATGCATGATTCACGTCCGTAAGAAAGTCTCCATCTGATTGGAGCAATACCACACGCTTTGGTTATTGGTGTAATATCGGACTCTGTGAAATCTGCATCCTATGGCTACTTAACCTTAGATACTTTAAACCCCAATGCATCCATGGAAAAATCCATCCAAGTCCAAGTCGATCGTAATAATGATGACTTTTGAACTGTGTACAGATTTGGTGGAGACATAGGAATGTAACCAATATTATCTCCCCGAAAGTAGTTAGTTATGTATTTTGTGGGCTTGAAATACTCTGTGATTTAGATTACGTAAAATCCATACAAAGATATGTATTCGTATCCAATAATACCAGCAGACCATAATATTACACTTAAACATATAATCCTATGCACATCTCTGTGTGTTTCACCTTCATATACTGGACTATACCTATATAGCATAAATTCTTTTTCAGTCTCTTATAGGCATAGGAAGGAGTAAAAACATTACCCCTTCGTATATGGGGGCATTAATTGTTACAAAGTTCACTCCACAAACGACCATTCCGTGAAACAATCATCAATGTATACTAGATGGTGGGAAATTGATTAGGTCAAAATTAAATTATTGACGAGGGAAAAACACAAATATCAGGATGTAAAGTAAAAGAAATTATAAAAATCCTAGACCCCCAACCTCGACCCTGTGGAAGCTCAAAATTGGCTCCCAAAATAGGACAGTTGATCAGGTTCATTATATCTGTTCTATTTTATAACTACATATCATCCTGGAGATATGTTCCATCCCTCCTCTACGATACTATCCATAACCACTGTATATGAATAGCCATAGATTCTAGAAGACTGTATATAACTGGCAGAATACCAAAGGTAATTAGCTCTTAGTAGTTTAAAGCTTATCGTATTACTCCTTCTATCATGCCATACAAAATGTGGCTAATTTTATAGAATAGTATCACAAACATCATCAGTTATGATTTACAAAAAACTGAACCGATAGTCCATGTGTAATATCACATCTCTATCCTAGAACAGAGATTATCAATCTGATGATTATAAATATTAAAGATGACCTATAGGATGCTATTGGTTATTTCAGATATACACCCAGTAATTGTTGAATTCATTCATACCATTTGGTATGACCGTGTTCAGATTAAAGACCCATTTAGTTTCCATTTTAAGGAGTCTTTGTTCAGTCTCACCCCCTCTTATTCCTGGTTTTAGTTTTTCCAAGACCCCAACATTTCATTACATTGGTATTCCCATTATGAGACTGTAGGAAGTGTTTAGCCACACTAGTGATTTGTTTTTTCTTTTCTACATCTCTCTGGGCTGTCCTTATATTGCTTAGATGTTCGGTTCATACGTGTGCCCAAGCAGCGTGTAGTCATACCAACGTAAAATAAATTGCAACTGCATGATAAGCAGTAAATCACGTTGGTACTCTGACAATTGATGTATTCTTAATAGGCCTACGTTTTACCAAATCTATCCACTATTGATTGTTTTTTTACCATATGTTGGCACACTTTGCAGTGCCCGCACGCATAGGACCCCTTTGTTACTAGGATTTCTTTTGGCATTTCTATCATAGTGACTGTTCACCAACTTGTCACGAAGATTATTAGCTCTCCTATATGTTATCAAGGGCCTATTGGGTAACAATGGTTTTAATAGGGTGTCCTGAGTAAGGACATGCCAATGTGTTTGCAAAATGTTTGTGATCTCATTACTTACTGGTGAGTAGGTGGTAATAAACCTCAGGGGGGTGTCATTTGTCTTAACTTTGGGAGTTAATAACTCCTTACGGTCTTTGCGTAAAGCATTATTATATGCCTTGGCCAATAATTTCCTCGAATACCCACGTTCAAGTAGTCTCTGTCTCAGGTCTCTTGCTGACTCTTTGAAATTCTCAATAGTACTACAATTGCGTCTCAAACGTATATACTCCCCCATAGGTAATCCCCTAATAGTATTCGGGTGATGGTAACTACTAGCATGTAGGATGTTGTTTGTTTGATGTGGGTTTTCTATATGCGTTTGTTATAATTGCATTATCAGACTTTTGGATGTACAGATCTAAAAATTCCACTTTAGATTTTTCTACAGTTGAGGTCAGATACAATCCAAACGGATTAATATTGAGAATCCTTATGAATTCTGTCAGGAGGTCTTCCGGGCCATTCCATACAAAAAATATGTCATCTATATATCTGGACCAGTGGGATATGTAACGGGTAAGATGTTGGTGGTTCTCATGGAATACCACCGTTTCCTCCACCAGCCCAATATATGTTGGCGTATGTTGGGGCACAACAAGTGCCCATGGCCGTGCCACAGGTTTGTAATAGAATTTGTCGTCAAAGGCGAAAAAATTGTGTGTTTAAAACAAATTCCAATAATGTTAGGATAAACTCCTTGACCTCCTGACTCATTTTGGTATTTTTCTCAAGATAGTAAGAGACCGCTCTACATCCCCATTCAGTTTTAATACTCGTGTAGAGCGACTCCACATCACATGTTACCAACAATGAAGAAATTCATATCTAATTTAGATCATTTATTTATTTAAAAGATGCATTGTGTCCCTTGTATATGATTGGAAGGGGGATTCCACAATGTATCTGAGTCTAGCATCAATATATCTACTTGCTTTCTCTGTTAAAGAGCCTATCCCGGAGACTATTGGTCTTCCGGGTGGCTTGGAAACATCTTTGTGTATTTTCGGTTAATAAATACAGTGTGGCAATTATGGGTTTTTTGGTCTCAAGGAAATTTAAATTCTTTCTGATCAATTAGACCTTCAGTTAGAGCTGAATTTATCAGTTTATTATAGCTGTTTAAGAACATGTCCATAGGATTACACAACAGAGTCTTGTAATTCATAGGATTGTTTAGTTTGGCGTAATGCTCTCCTCTCGGTACATAGTGTCAGGCCAAATAACAATATTGCCTCCCTTATCACTACCCTTAATCTGCACATTTTTCATTTCAGTTAATTGTTTTAGTGCCTGACTTTCTTCTCTACTTAGGTTGTAATTAGAATCTATTACGTGTTCCTGAATCTGAAGAATGTCTTGGCACACTAAATTAAGAAAAGTTAGTGCACTATGTGAGTGTGTTATTTGGAGGTACAAATTTTGATTTAGCCTTCAAATAGAACGCCAACTGTTTGTTCTTTTCAATTTCCACATCACGATAGATTCCTCTAACAGTGATATTAAATCACTGATGGCTAATCGGTCAGCATCATTTAGTTGGTCATACTCAGAGTTACTAAAATATTTTTTCAACAAAACCTTTCTAGTGAAAAGGTGAAGATCTTTTATTGCCTCAAATTTATTAAATGGTGGTGTGGGTATGAAAGATAGGCCTTTTTTAAGGACTGATATTTGTTCTGGAGTCAGAGTTAAATTGGAGAGATTAATGAAATTTAATTCAGTGGTGTTTGTTTCTTGTGATACGATGGTTTTTGTGTGAATTTCACTTGCCTCCTGGTTCTGGGTTTTTGCTTTTACCGCCCCCTTCTAGTTCTACGCCTAAAGGGATACTAGCGGTCCTTTACTTTGTGAGGCTTGATTCTATTTTAAGAATAGGTCTTGGTACAGATTCTCCGTCGGATACTTCTACATCTGTACTATCACCTTCTCTTTCAGATATATCTGTATCAGAATTCACATTAGTATTTTTACCCCATGAGTAAATGTTTTCAGAGGAATAATCTTTGAGGTCTCTATCTATTTTTGCGCTCTTTTCTTTCCGATATAAAACGTGCAAACTTTTCCACCTCAGCCTTAATTTTTTTGTAAGATTTCTGAAAATCCTCATTAACCTCATATTGTTTCAAATCATCACAAATGGAAGAAATACCCTCATTAATTTCTTTAAGTTTATCTAATTCATGTTCCGTAAATACCCCATGAGTTTAAGAGAGCACTCTGTAAGTGCAGTTTCCCACTTTAGTTTAAATTCAGGTTTGAAATCTTGAAAAGAAGGAAAACAATTTTAAGCGTAATCCTCGTGGGATGACATTGTTCTCTTTATAAAAAATTATACATGCCAATATTCCATTGCTTTTTAATTTGTTTCCTTCTAATCTTTTTAAGTTGTTTCAAAGATTCAAACCATTCTAAAGTGTCATTGATTTCTGTAGGGGTTTTATTTTTTAACTCTGACGTTAAATTAGTAATATCTTTAGTCCATTGGAGCATTTCTGCCCCTAAATCAAAGAAGCCATTAGTTACAAAAGTGTGTGCTCTAGTTTATAGAAAATGTGAGTGCGATTCTCACATGGGTATATAATACTAGGAACAAAAAGAAAGACAAACTGGCACTACACTGTAATGATAGATGAGATAGGAATTATAAAATTCCGGGTGCTACCCCTCAAATCTATATAAGGAACAAAGGGACAGGAAAGTAAGGGGTTACTGTAGCACTCACTCTCACTTTAATTGAAGATATAAAATAAGAACATTCATACTTTAAAGAAGGAAACAAATTAAAAAGCAATGGAATATTGGCATGTATAAATTTTTATAAAGAGAACAATGTCATCCCAAGAGGATTACGCTTAAAATTGTTTCCTTCTTTTCAAGATTTCAAACCTGAATTTAAACTAAGTGGGAAACTGCACTTACAGAGTGCTCTCTTAAACTCATGGGGTATTTAACGGAACATGAATTAGATAAACTTAAAGAAATTAATGAGGGTATTTCTTCCATTTGTGATGATTTGAAACAATATGAGGTTAATGAGGATTTTCAGAAATCTTACAAAAAAATTAAGGCTGAGGTGGAAAAGTTTGCACGTTTTATATCGGAAAGAAAAGAGCGCAAAATAGATAGAGACCTCAAAGATTATTCCTCTGAAAACATTTACTCATGGGGTAAAAATACTAATGTGAATTCTGATACAGATATATCTGAAAGAGAAGGTGATAGTACAGATGTAGAAGTATCCGACGGAGAATCTGTACCAGACCTATTCTTAAAAATAGAATCAAGCCTCACAAAGTAAAGGACGCTAGTATCCCTTTAGGCGTAGAACTAGAAGGGGGCGTAAAAGCAAAACCCAGAACCAGGAGGCAAGTGAAATTCACACAAAAACCATCGTATCACAAGAAACAAACACCACTGAATTAAATATCATTAATCTCTCCAATTTAACTCTGACTCCAGAACAAATATCAGTCCTTAAAAAAGGCCTATCTTTCATACCCACACCACCATTTAATAAATTTGAGGCAATAAAAGATCTTCACCTTTTCACTAGAAAGGTTTTGTTGAAAAAATATTTTAGTAACTCTGAGTATGACCAAACTAAATGATGCTGACCGATTAGCCATCAGTGATTTAATATCACTGTTAGAGGAATCTATCAGTGATGTGGAAATTGAAAAGAACAACAGTTTGGCGTTCTATTTTGAAGGCTAAATCAAAATTTGTACCTCCAAATAACACATCACATAGTGCACCTAACTTTTCTTAATTTAGTGTGCCAAGACATTCTTCAGATTCAGGAACATGTAATAGATTCTAATTACAACCTAAGTAGAGAAGAAAGTCAGGCACTAAAACAATTAACTGAAATGAAAAATGTGCAGATTAAGGGTAGTGATAAGGGAGGCAATATTGTTATTTGGCCTGACACTATGTACCGAGAGGAAGCATTACGCCAACTAAACAATCCTATGAATTACAAGACTCTGTTGTGTAATCCTATGGACATGTTCTTAAACAGCTATAATAAACTGATAAATTCAGCTCTAACTGAAGGTCTAATTGATCAGAAAGAATTTAATTTCCTTGAGACCAAAAAACCCATAATTGCCACACTGTATTTATTACCGAAAATACACAAAGATGTTTCCAAGCCACCCGGAACACCAATAGTCTCCGGGATAGGCTCTTTAACAGAGAAAGCAAGTAGATATATTGATGCTAGACTCAGATACATTGTGGAATCCCTTCCATCATATACAAGGGACACAATGCATCTTTTAAATAAAATAAATGATCTAAAATTAGATATGAATTCTTCATTGTTGGTAACATGTGATGTGGAGTCGCTCTACACGAGTATTAAACTGAATGGGGATGTAGAGCGGTCTCTTACTATCTTGAGAAAAATACCAAAATGAGTCAGGAGGTCAAGGAGTTTTATCCTAACATTATTGGAATTTGTTTTTAACACACAATTTTTTCGTCTTTGACGACAAATTCTATTTACAAACCTGTGGCACGGCCATGGGCACTTGTTGTGCCCCAACATATGCCAACATATATCTGGGCTGGTGGGAGGAAACGGTGGTATTCCATGAGAAACCACCAACATCTTACCCGTTACATATCCCACTGGTCCAGATATATAGATGACATATTTTTTGTATGGAATGGCCCGGAAGACCTCCTGACAGAATTCATAAGGATTCTCAATATTAATCCGTTTGGATTGTATCTGACCTCAACTGTAGAAAAATCTAAAGTGGAATTTTTAGATCTGTACATCCAAAAGTCTGATAATGCAATTATAACAAACGCATATAGAAAACCCACATCAACAAACAACATCCTACATGCTAGTAGTTACCATCACCCGAATACTATTAGGGGATTACCTATGGGGGAGTATATACGTTTGAGACGCAATTGTAGTACTATTGAGAATTTCAAAGAGTCAGCAAGAGACCTGAGACAGAGACTACTTGAACGTGGGTATTCGAGGAAATTATTGGCCAAGGCATATAATAATGCTTTACGCAAAGACCGTAAGGAGTTATTAACTCCCAAAGTTAAGACAAATGACACCCCCCCTGAGGTTTATTACCACCTACTCACCAGTAAGTAATGAGATCACAAACATTTTGCAAACACATTGGCATGTCCTTACTCAGGACACCCTATTAAAACCATTGTTACCCAATAGGCCCTTGATAACATATAGGAGAGCTAATAATCTTCGTGACAAGTTGGTGAACAGTCACTATGATAGAAATGCCAAAAGAAATCCTAGTAACAAAGGGTCCTATGCGTGCGGGCACTGCAAAGTGTGCCAACATATGGTAAAAAAACAATCAATAGTGGATAGATTTGGTAAAACGTGGCCTATTAAAGAATACATCAATTGTCAGAGTACCAACGTGATTTACTGCTTATCATGCAGTTGCAATTTATTTTACGTTGGTATGACTACACGCTGCTTGGGCACACGTATGACCGAACATCTAAGCAATATAAGGACAGCCCAGAGAGATGTAGAAAAGAAAAAACAAATCACTAGTGTGGCTAAACACTTCCTACAGTCTCATAATGGGAATACCAATGTAATGAAATGTTGGGGTCTTGAAAAACTAAAACCAGGAATAAGAGGGGGTGAGACTGAACAAAGACTCCTTAAAATGGAAACTAAATGGGTCTTTAATCTGAACACGGTCATACCAAATGGTATGAATGAATTCAACAATTACTGGGTGTATATCTGAAATAACCAATAGCATCTATAGGTCATCTTTAATATTATAATCATCAGATTGATAATCTCTGTTCTAGGATAGAGATGTGATATTACACATGACTATCGGTTCAGTTTTTTGTAAATCATAACTGATGATGTTTGTGATACTATTCTATAAAATTAGCCACATTTTGTATGGCATGATAGAAGGAGTAATACGATAAGCTTTAAACTACTAAGAGCTATTACCTTTGGTATTCTGCCAGTTATATACAGTCTTCTAGAATCTATGGCTATTTCATATACAGTGGTTATGGATAGTATCGTAGAGGAGGGATGGAACATATCTCCAGGATGATATGTAGTTATAAAATAGAACAGATATAATGAACCTGATCAACTGTCCTATTTTGGCAGCCAATTTTGAGCTTCCACAGGGTCGAGGTTGGGGGTCTAGGATTTTTATAATTTCTTTTACTTTACATCCTGATATTTGTGTTTTTCCCTCGTCAATAAATTTAATTTTGACCTAATCAATTTCCACCATCTAGTATACATTGATGATTGTTTCACGGAATGGTCGTTTGTGGAGTGAACTTTGTAACAATTAATGCCCCCATATACGAAGGGGTAATGTTTTTACTCCTTCCTATGCCTATAAGAGACTGAAAAAGAATTTATGCTATATAGGTATAGTCCAGTATATGAAGGTGAAACACACAGAGATGTGCATAGGATTATATGTTTAAGTGTAATATTATGGTCTGCTGGTACTTATTGGATACGAATACATATCTTTGTATGGATTTTACGTATCTAAACACAGAGTATTTCAAGCCCACAAAATACATAACTAACTACTTCGGGGAGATAATATTGGTTACATTCCTATGTCTCCACAAATCTGTACACAGTTCAAAGTCATCATTATTACGATCGACTTGGATGATGGATTTTTCCATGGATGCATTGGGGTTTAAAGTATCTAAGGTTAAGTAGCCATAGGATGCAGATTTCACAGAGTCCGATATTACACCAATAACAAAGCGTGTGGTATTGCTCCAATCAGATGGAGACTTTCTTACGGACGTGAATCATGCATGTTAATCCACCACTGTCAAGGTGAATTGCTCTACTCCAATCGGATGAATACTTTTGTATGGGCGTGAACTAAGCCCGTAACCGATTGGAGGACATGAAGGTGGAACCTGGGAAAGATCCCGGATTGGCTACTGACCGGTGTTCTGGGGAGATATTAAGCTCCGAACATCGGAGCCTCGGCTTACTATTTTTAGACTTGGAATGTGAAACATTGACAAAGGCTTTTAATAGCCGAAACGCGTTTGTACAGCACGTTCTCTACCGGCTCATCCTATCACTCCAGCCACCTGATGCCGACGCTTCCAGTTATCGGCCAGGAAACAGAGGAGTGTTAGGAGGGCCAACCTTGCTTTTATTTTAGTATAATAGGTGGTTGTGGGTAGCATAATTTAACCACTAGGGATGTTTATCCTGGTTTTACTTAATAATAATAAAGTATGAATGTTCTTATTTTATATCTTCAATTAAAGTGAGAGTGAGTGCTACAGTAACCCCTTACTTTCCTGTCCCTTTGTTCCTTAGAAACAAGAGATTAAAATCAATAATCTTCAGTTACATATAGATGATATGAAGGAATCGAGCAAGACGTAATAATATAAGAATAATAGGGCTCCCAGAAAATCCTGATTTTGAGGATCTAATTAAAGTTACCTCTGTATTACTCCCTCAAGCATTAGGGTTTCCTTTACAAAAGCTCCCCTTAGATGTTGAAAGAGCTCATAGAGTAGGACCCAAAAGAACTCTTCCTGATGGAACAACTAGAAACAGAATGTGTATTGTAAAATATCTTAAATTCCAGGATAAAGTCAAACTATTAAGATTGTTTAAAAAAACTGAAACATGTACTTTAGGAAAGCATAAGATATTACTCTTTCAAGACTTCTCTTGTGAAATATCTGCTAAAAGAAAATTGATGGCCCCTTTTTGTACTCAGTCAAAAGGAGCCTTGCAGGTCTAACTGTGCTACCGGAGATATCATGGGGCCTATCTATCAAGCTCCGAAAGGAGCTTGACGGCCCGTGTTTCTGGCGAGTCTTCAGACTCGCCAGAAACAGCAGTTATGAAGCAGCGGTCACAAAGACCGCTGCTCCATAACCTGTCCGTCTGCTCTGAGCAGGCGGACAGACATCGCCGGAAATCAACCCGATCGAGTACGATCGGGTTGATTGACACCCCCCTGCTGGCAGACAATTGGCTGTGAGTCTGCAGGGGGCGGCTTTGCACCAGCAGCTCTTGTGCAATTCAGCGAGGTCTGGCAGACCTGATCCGCACTGTCGGATCAGGTCCGCCAGACTTTGATAATTAGGGTTTGCAATGAAATGGGTTTGCCTCTGAGGAAGCGTTCTGTGAAACGCGCGTCAGGGGTCCAGCAGGAGAAGCTAGTTCTCTCCTGTCTGTCGCTTTTTAACAGCTTACCCAAGTTAAAAAAGAACCATTGTCTTTACGAATGTTTGTTGATTCCTGGTGCCTACTATTTACCTTAATATATAAAACTTAAAGTAATCCAGCCCTCGGATTGTAAGGGCTTAGCTTATCTTACATTATTTTGTTGTGGGCATCAGGATAAATATACACATTATTGCTTATCATATTAATCCTATTTGACTGGGTTTAAGTGTTTTTAACTCTTTCAGGCTACTACTGTGTGAATGTTTGTTCCTAGTTGTAATAATAAAGATTTAAAGTATGAATGATATGGAACATTTTAATAGATAGAGTAATCCTACATCCACATGAATAATTGGAGTTAGAGAATTTATTACTTCTGTGGTATTCTTTTCTATCAATGCTAAATGTATCTCTTTGTACAATTAGTATTCCTAGTTGTTTAGCTTTGATAATTAGGGGCCCATGTCTGGAAATGCTTGTCAATAATAAAAGATATATCAGTTGGTTATATTAAAGAAACGGATATTACAAAAAAGGTGTTTGCTAGTTGTAGTTGTTGTAATAGATATCTGCTTTGTAGTAATTTTAAATGTTTTGTTACAAAAATATGTTTTGTTTTTTTTTCCTTTTTCTTTTTCTCTCTCCCCCCTTCCTCCCGCATAAGCATATAATAGTCCATTGATTGTTCCTATGAACAAACTTAAGATTTTGTCCTGGAATGTCGGAGGAATCTCTTCGCCGGCCAAACATAAACTCATTATTAAACACCTGGCTAAAGATAAGCCAGATGTCGTATTATTACAGGAAACACATTTACATGATATAGAATCTGCGAAACTCAAGATTAAGTGGGTAGGAAGGGTTATTGCGGCCCCTTCCTCTAATAGAAAGTGTGGGGTAGCAATATTATTTGATAGAGACTTGAAATACTCTATTATTAATATTGAATCCGACCCAGATGCGAGGTTTATTATTTTACAGGTATTAATTAATGATACTAAATATATCCTATGTAATATTTATGGGCCGAATACGGTTTCTCCCGAATTCTGGAAAAAAATACAAGTTAAATTGTTTCCACTGATTAACGAAAATATTATAATCGGCGGTGATATTAATCTAACTCCGTGCCCAGTACTTGATAGACTTTCCATCAAAAATGTGAAAAACTATAATAGAAGTACAAAACTTTTTTAAAAATTTGTCATAAGCTCAAATTGAGCGATATCAGGAGGCTTAAGAATCCAGATTCTCAGGTATTCACATGTGAATCCAAATCTTTCAAAACATTTTCAAGAATTGATTTTTTCTTAATTTCTGAATCTTTATCCATTCAAAAAATATCTACGGCCATTAGCAAAATCTCAATCTCAGACCATGCTATTATTTCACTCACACTTCTCCCTGTTAATAAAGATGAGAATAAAATGGCCAGATTCTTTTCTGCTTAATAATGTTAAATTCTCTCTCTGGCTAAAACAGAAGTGGAAAGATTTTTGCAGTTTTAATATTGATTATTTCAATAAAATTGAAATCTTCTGGGAAACCGCTAAAGCGATACTTCACGGTGAAATTAAAGCTTATATGACCATCTTAAATAAGAAAAAGCATGCGGCAGAAATTCAATATACTAACCAGGTGAGAAACGCATATCGAAAATATTTGAGTGATCAATTGAGTATAAATTGGAACACCTATTCGGAAGCTAGAAAAGCAAGAGACGTATTTCTTAAACAAAATTCATTGGAACAAGAGTAAAAAATTTACTTACACTTCAGAGGATTTCATGGCTGTTCCGCTAAACATCTTGCTCATCTTATAAAAAACAGGAAAAAAGGAATTATATACTAGCTATTCAAATAGGTAACACTAGATATACTGAAAACGGAGGAAATAAGTAAAGGATTCTTTGATTTCTTTCAATTACTTTATTCTGACATAGCTAGCAATCCTGACAGTCAGGATAACTTTTGGCGGAGTATAAAGACATCTCGGATTTTGGAGGAAGATTGCCTGGTACTAAATGCTCCAATCACGAATGAAGAAATTAGTGCAGCAGTAGATCATCTCAATTTAACCTCTTAAGGATATATGACGGAATTTTTCCGTCATAAAACAATTGAGCAAACTGAAAGCTGTGTCCTTAAAGGGTTAAATAACGCTGCAGGCCCAGATTGCCTACTGCAGAATTCTACAAAATATTATCTCAAGAACTGAAGGCTCCTTTGGGTAAGTTATTTAATTTCTGTTTTCATTCTAGAAACCCTATGTCTACATATTTCTCAGCAGCAAATATCTTGTTAATCCTTAAAAAAGAAAAAAAATCCGGAAGATCCAGACTCATATAGACCTATTTCTGTATTAAATATGGATTATAAGCTTTTATCTTCTATAATTGCTAAAGGCTCACTGTGCCACTTGATAATATTATCCATCGGGATCAGGTGGACTTTATCCTTTCTAGAAACTCTACTAGACATATCGGGAAAGTGGCCACATTTATAGATTTTTGTTGGAATTTGGGAAAAAAAGGATGATAGAAATAAACAGGATTTAGCACTTCTCATGTTAGATGACAAAAAGACGTTCAATTCTATCTCTTGGGATTATCTTTTTAATGCTCTAAATAAGTTTGGATTTAAGAACCAATTTGTACAGTTTATTCAGAAACGTTAAAGCTATCTAGTGTCTTTTCTTTTGATCAATAACTTCCTATCTCCTAAATTGATTTTGAAAAGAGGAACGCAACAAGGTTGTCCTTTGTCGCCCCTCTTATTTAATATTGCACTTGAGCCGCTAGCCATTAAATTAAGGGATAAGATGCAAGGTATTGTGATGGGCACTCAGACACTTAAGATTTTAATGTATGCAGATGATCTGCTGCTGTTTCTTATTGATACTAGGCAGTCTATCCCCTTGATCCTTAGATGTCTTGAAGAGTTCAGTCTTTTTTCAGGATAAAGGATCAACTGTTAGAAAAGTGAGCTTCTTTGGATCAAAAAATCAGTAGCTAGCTTGCAAGAATATCCTTTTAGAACAGTGGATACTATTAAATATCTAGGTATGCTATTCCTTACAAATCCTAAAAATTGGTACAGCTTAAATTTTCAGCCGCTATTGGACAAAATAAAATCTGATCTAGAACTTTGGGTTTCCTTTCCATTATCCTTGATGGCCTGGGTCAATTTAATAAAAATAATTATCTTTCCACGACTTCTCTACCCTTTGCAAAATCTCCCGGTATTTATCCCTAATAAAGACTTGCGTAAATAAATTATACTCATGGTTGTTTAGATTTATTGGTGGTGGCAAGAAGCTGCGGATCTCCCTGGATAGATTGATGTTAAAAAAAGAAATGGCAGGACTATCTTTACCTAATATTAAACTATATATTCGCGCAGCTCTGATTAAGGTAGCAATAGATTGGATTACAGAGTCCAGCTGTTTTTCTTCTTTTGACCTTAAAAGTTACGACTGTGTTCCGTTTTCTTTAAAAGCAATTTTACATTGTTCCCCCAAATTATTACCGGCCAATATATACAGCCTTATTTCAATTAAAAATATAGTCTCTGCTTGGCAGAAATGCTGTGATGTTCTAGAGATAGATTCTAATTTTTCCGATTTTCTTCCTATTACAGGGAACCCGCAATTTACACCAGGGATTTATAATAAGGCCTTCAAGTCTTGGAAAGAAAAGATTATTATTACTATATCACAGATCTTGTTGGAGAATAGTCAGATCTTACCTTTCCAAGAGCTAGTTCTACAATATGATATCTCTAATAAGACTTTTTTTGCTTACCTACAATTGCGACATTTTGTTAATGCACTCAGTTTTCATTTTTCCCTGTCTTTAGCGTGGTCTGAGATTGAGATATGTTGCTCAAAATGTGTTTTAGGCAATGCTTATATCTCCTTAATATACGACATCATGTTGGCTAAACAGAGTGCCCTTTTTCTTGGAAAAATAATTAATAGATGGATATTTATTTTTTCAGATCTAGATGCGGATAAAATTAGAAGGAGCTTCTCAGCTCTTAATCATTGTCTAATTTCTACATCTTGGAAGGAGTCCCACTTAAAAATAATTAATAATTATTATATCTCTCCCTACAGATTGTATAAGATGTTTCCAGTCACAATCCCAGAATGTCCACGATGTAGATTGCCACTAGCAGATTTGTGCCATATGATATGCTATTGCCCTAAGATATCCCGACTTTGGCAAAAAGTAGAATATTGGGTCTCCAATTTATATAAGTTCTCAATTAGATTTACTTTAGAAATTATTTTTTTCCTATATATTCAACATGAGAGCTCAAGTCTATATTAGAATATTGTCAACACCATTATCCTGATAGTTAGACACTTGATATTAAAGAACTGGAAAGCCCATTCTGCACCTACTTTTTCTTCTGTACTTGGAGAGATTCAATCACAGATTATTTTTGAATCTTTTCAACTACAGACAGTTTCAGAAAAAAAAAACTTTCTAAATGGCTGGCTACCAGTAATCAAGTCCTACCCACTTACTATTCAAAAACAGATTCTGTCTCCATTTTTGAGTATGGATTCTTTTGCCGACTTAGTTTTATTAGAGTTTTTTCCTTCTGACTGGATTTCTCTATATAGAGAGACATAGACATACAGAATTATTTATGATTTAAGATCATAATGGAGTTTTTTTTGTTTTTTTCACCTTATTTTTTTATTGTTGTATCATTTTATTTAGGTTTTATTTTCTACAATAAAATTAATCCATTAGTGTGGACGGTAATTTTTTAAAAAAAAAGCTTTTCTTGTTTCTTGAATTACTTACATTGGTCAGGGCTAATCTTTTTAAAATATGTTTGTGAGATAAGACATATTAACTTGTACTGTATACATTACTTAAATATTCTGCATGATGAATTAGAAATGTAGAAATGTTATTTGCCTTTGTTTTTTGTGCTGTTATCCATACTTGTGGACGTTAAATAAAAATATATATAAAAAAAAGTGTGTAGAGCTTAAATATTCTGGTGTGAAGAGCATGGTTTAGCCTGGCATAAGGTTAAGGCTACCAGGAGATTGTGGTTCCTTCCTTATGTCCTAATCCTTCTTCTTCGAAGGAACGTTTACTTCATAATCTAGATGTGGTGAGAGCTTTGAAGTTTTATCTTCAAGCTACTAAGGATTTTGGACAAGCTTCTTTTTTGTTTGTTATCTATTTTAAGCGTACGGGTCTAAATTCTTCTTTTTTCTTATCTTTTGGTTGAGGAGAGTTTTACACTTAGCTTATGAGTCAGCAGGACTTAGACCTCCTTAAAGGATTACGGCTCATTCCATTAGAGCGCTTGCTTCCTCTTGGGCCTTTAAGAACGAAGAACTATATCGATCAGATTTGTAAGGCAGCTACCTGGTCCTCCTTACATACTTTTTCAAAATTCTACAAGTTTGACGTTTTTGCTTCGGGTGAAGCAGCTTTTGGGAGAAAGGTTTTACAGGCTGTAGTGCCCTCAGATTAGGGTCCGCCTCTTTTTTACCCCTCCCGTTATCATTCAGTGTCCTCTAGAGCTTGGGTATAGTTTTCCCAACAGTAAGGAATGATGCCGTGGACTCTCCTCATATTAAGAAGGAAAGCATAAATAATACTTACCTGATAATTTAATTTCCTTCTGTATGAGGAGAGTCCACAGCCCCTGCCCAAATAATTTTTTCTCTTCTGGCACCATTTATATCCTAATATTTCTCGTACTGTTCCTTGTTCCCTTGTCAGAATGACTGGGATATGAGGGAAGTAGGGGGAGTATTTAGGCCTTTGACTGGGGTGTCTTTGCCTCCGCTTGGTGGCCAGGTTCAGTATTTCCCAACAGTAAGGAATGATGCCGTGGACTCTCCTCATACATAAGGAAATTAAATTATCAGGTAAGCATAATTTATGTTTTTTCTCCCATTTTCTGGCCTCCTGCATCATGTGACAGACATCAGCCAATCACTGACTAGTATACATATACCCTGTGAGCCTGTGCACATGCTCAGTAGGATTTTGTTCTCTAGAAAATATGTATATAAAAGACTGTGCAAATTTTTATAATGGAAGTAGATTAAAAAAGGTGTCTTAAAACTGTAAGATCTATCTGAATCATAAAATTTAGTTTGACTTGAGTGTCCCTTTAAACAATAACAATTTTGGTGTTGTCCCTTTAAAATTGTTTCCTGTCTGCTGACCTACAAGTGACTGCTTCAATGAATATGATGTTTTAAGCAAGTGCTAAGTAAAGGCTGATTCTTATTCACTTATGGACGTCTACTTGGGTTTGTGTTTGTTTAAATTTGTGACATTTGAAACAAACACACTTATAGATATATTTATATTGATAAATTCTATAATATATCTGACAGATGATGAGAAATAAGAAAGCAAACTAACTCTAGCTCTTGTTTTTTCAGCATTTTGTTAAACAGTTTAGTCATTATTGAAACTCTGCTTTTCTTCTTTGTAGTTCACATGAATGACATACTGGCCTGAGGGGTTAGGTAGCTAATTCAGAATGCCCTAAAGATTTAGACCACTGAGGATAATGTGATTTACAGGATTTTGAGAGTTAATAATTAAGTACTTATAAAGCACCTTTAGAAAAGCATTCACAAAAAAGCCAATCAACAAAGGAGTGTATTACCCCTGCATTATAAGTATTTCAATCAGGAAGGGTTAGAGCAGCTGATGGATTTAGGAGAACGTGCATAATGACTTCAAGTC
Source organism: Bombina bombina (assembly GCF_027579735.1). Classification (NCBI taxonomy): domain Eukaryota; kingdom Metazoa; phylum Chordata; class Amphibia; order Anura; family Bombinatoridae; genus Bombina; species Bombina bombina. The sequence goes on along the minus strand of NC_069502.1, from coordinate 290,224,266 downwards.
AGAGTGACATATAGAGCAAATGCTTAATCCTTGACTGTTATGTAGCACCTAACAGCAAATGTTGTAGACAGTGTACCATTGTAGTAACAAAAAAGCACATGAAAAAAAATAATAGTGTGAATTTTTTAATTGGACCACAAATCTTTGCTGGACGGAAGCTTTTTTTAAATGGGGTCTTATGTCAGATATTACATTTGCATTTGTGCAGAAGTGAGCAAGACCAGATAGTCAATAATATTTTAGCATTATTAATTTGTCCTGAAAACTAAATTTAGATGTAACAAATTTGATGGAGGTAATGCACCATTATGTAATGTAGATTTTTATTTTTATTATTTAGCTTTATTTTAATGAATATTTGTTCTATAAAACATACTGACATTATTATGATTTATATTTTTTGCCTGCACACATAAATGTTAAGGTAAAATCTGAAATAGTTATACAATGGAAATGCACAATTTCAAATGAAATAACTCTAGTAAAACCTACTTTTTCACATGTCCAAAAACACTCTTTCACATATTCACTTTCTTTGTGTGTTCTTATTCAATGGCTGCACATACTGAGAGCGTTAAAGGGACAGTCTACTTGATTTTTTTGTTGTTTAAAAAGATATATAATACCTTTATTACCCATTCACCAGCTTTGCACAACCAACATTGTTGTATTATACTTTCTACATTTCTGACTGTTTCTAAGCATCTGCAAGCTCCCTCTTATCTCAGTACATTTTAGCAGCTTTTAACAGCAACGCAGTGCTAGTTCATGTGTGTCATATAGATAACATTGTGCTTAATCCGTGAAGTTATTTATGAAGCTGCACTAATTGGCAAAAATAACTCTTAGATAAGAGGCAGTGTGCAGAAGCTTTGATACAAGGTAATCACAGACACCTAGATTACGAGTTTTGCGTTCGTGTTTTAACGCTGAAAAAATTGTCATTTCAGCATTAAAACAGTACCGCAGCCATTACAAGTCTTGTCGGTACAGCTGTACTGCAAGCCTTTTGCCTGTAACGCAACGTCAGTCCCGCACACGTAAAAAATATTTTTTTTCATGAGACTTCCATAGCGCTGCCATTACGAGTTTTGTGGTGAGGCTAAAAAAACTGCGTTCCAGCCTATACCAACAAGATCCATTCCGCAATCTAAAAGCAGTAGTTATGAGTTTTACGCTACAAAACTGTTACATAAAACTCATAACTAAACTGCTAAAAAGTACACTAAACACCCATAAACTACCTATTAACCCCTAAACCGAAGGCCCTCCCGTATAGCAAAACACTATTTTAAAGTTATTAACCCCTAATCTGCTGCTCCCAACATCGCTGCCACTATTAAAAATGATTAACCCCTATTCCGCTGCTCCTTGACATCGTCGCCACTATACTAAAGTTATTAACCCCTAAACCGCCGCCCTCCCGCATCACAAACACTTTTTAAATATTATTATACCCTAATCTGCCGTCCGCTCACATCACCCCCACTATACTAAAGTTATTAACCCCTAATTCCGCCGCCACTATAATAAACCTATTAACCCCTAAACCGCAAGCCCCCCACAACGAAATATACTAAATAAACCTATGCCCCACAAAAAAAGCCCTTTTAAGGGCCCTTGATAGTTTATTTTAGATTAGGCTTTTTTTATTTTGGGGTGGGTTTTTTTTTTTTTTAAAGGGTATTAGAATAGGAATAATTTTTATTATTTTTTTTAATTTCGTTTGTTATTTTTTGTAATGGTAGTTTTTTTTTTAATTTTTTGTAATTCTAGTGTTTTTTATTTTGTAATGGTAGGCTTTTTTTTAATTGTAATGTTAGGTTTTAGTGTAAGGCAGCTTTTTTATTTCACAGGTAAGTTTGTATTTATTTTAACTAGGTAGTTAGTAAATAGTTAATAACTATTTACTAACTAGTTTACCTAGTTAAAATAAATACAAACTTACCTGTGAAATAAAAATAAAACCTAAGCTAGCTACAATATAACTATTAGTTATATTTTAGCTAGCTTAGGCTTTATTTCACAGGTAAGTATGTATTTAGTTTTAAATAGGAATTATTTAGTTAATAATTGTATGTTTAATTTAGGTCTATTTTAATTATGTTAAAGTTAGGGGGTGTTAGGGTTAGGTTTAGGGTTAGGGTTACGTTAGGGTTAGGTTTGGGGTTAATATAGTTTAATTTAGGTAGTTACGATGTGGGGGGCTGGTGGTTTAGGGGTTAATAGGTTTATTTAGTGGTAGTGATGTGGCAGGCCAGAGGTTTAGGGGTCAATAGATTTATTTAGTGGCGGCAATGTCGGGGAGCGGTGGAATAGCGGTTAATATATTTATAATAGTGCGGGTAATGTTGGGGTGCAGGGAAATAGGGGTTAATAACTTTAGTATAGTGGCAGTAACATCGGGAGTGACAGATTAGGGGTTAATAGATTTATTTCTATGGCAGCGATATCGGGAGTGGCAGATTAGGGGTTAATAACATTATGTAGGTGGCGGCGATGTTGGGGGCAGCAGATTAGGGGTGTTTAGACGTGGGGTTTATGTTAGGGTGTTAGGTTTGAACGTAACTTTTTTCCCCCATAGACATCAATGGGGCTGCGTTACGGAGTGCTTGAATTCTGTGCGGTATGGAGCTTAAAAGCACCATATCGCACACACAACCAGTTGTTTCGAAACTTGTAATGGCTGCGCTATAGAGGGTTAAATAAAGCAACTTTTGTTGCGTTCGTTAATTTCCCTATAGCGCACGTAACTCGTAATCTAGCTGAGAGGTGGAACGTATATTAATGGTGATGTTTATTGATCCAACAATTAGGTTAATCAATTCATTTCTGACACAGTATACATGCTACAACTAGCTCTCTAAACTGCACTCTGTGCAAATGTAATGTACATGTAGTGTATGCAAGGTGATACATAATGATATGTTCTGCAGCAAACATTTTTACAAATTTATTGTAAATATTGCTTCTGTTCACAATTGAAATTTATTTCAATTTTGACTTGTTTTCCTTTAAATTCATATGAAAAAGGAAACCTATGCTCATAATAAACTTATCCCTTGGGACATATTGTTCTAATTTGCTGATAAAGAAAACTAACACCACTGTATTGGATAAGAGGGGCATGAAAATATATGATACTTCATGCAGATGCTTTTGTATTCTGCAAATAAAAAAAGGTATATTTTTACTTTGAAATAAAAAAAATAATAACAGAAGGGTAATTCTTTAACAGTGTATTCATTTAAGTCACATCTGGGGCGCGATCCGATATAGGTCGTAGTTTTCGGCGCAAGCGAGGTAACCCGCGTCGCCTGCAGTTTCAGCTCGCAACTTGAGCTATCCAATATTCACCGCCGTCAGATGCTAAACTGGCGTAAGTCATGAAAACCGACGAGCAGCCAAAATGTGCGCAAATACACCTTTTAGTCGTCGCAAGTACTTGCGCCTGTTTTTTGTTCACGTAAAGTCTCAATAAAGTGTAGTTTTATGCAAATTAGCCTACGACTCGTAAAAAATAACGCCAGTTCTAAGAGATGCGCCACGTAATGACGAGATTCAAAAATCATACTTAAACCCCTGCGCAGCCGCCATTTCTTTAGTGTGTTTGGTTGGTTCTTGGAGCTACAGCACACTACAGCGAGTAGAGAGATTAGTGGTAAGAGTAGTGAGAAAGGAGCATCATCAAAAGTTAGGTCGGATTGTTGGTTGGATTGTTAAGCCAGTACATTTACTTACACTTTTTTTCATATTGCACACATTTTGCATACACACATATACAAAATACACAACACTTTTTTTTTTATAACACCCAACACTCTTTATTTATCTTTTACAGTTTGAAAGGCTGAGTGTCTGGTTGTGATTGTGTGTGATTGAAGTGGGAGTGAGTGTGAGTGTGTGAGTGTGTGTAGTGTGAGGATGTCAGGGAGAGATAGGGCTGGGGGGAGGAGGGAAGGGGAGTCGCAGGGAGAGGATTATGTACAGGAGGAGCAGCAGGGTCCCCGTCAGGGAGTGAGCGGAGTGGGGAGAGGGAGAGCCAGAAGGGAGGATGGGAGTGGGGTTGCCCAAAGGCCAGGCACACTGAGAAGAGGGATAGAGGGTGCACATGGGGATAGAAGGGGGGAGGAGGGAGATAGGGAGGAACCCACACCAGGGACATCCCAGGGAGGGAGCCAGGCAGCCCAGGACGAGGAGCGTATGAGGTGTCCCAATTTCAGTTTTGCCGAAAACCTCGCTCTCGTCCAGGCTGTCCTGGAGAACCATAATGCCCTCTTTGGACAAGAGAAGGGCAAAGGAGTTGCCCGGAGGCGTAAGGATGCTTGGCAGAAGGTGGTGGAGGCCGTCAATGGAGTGTCCCAACAGAGGAGGAATGTTGACGGGCTTAAGAAGAGATGGAATGATTGCAAGAGGAGGGTCAAGGAGAGGATGGGCCAGGAAGCAATCTCCCAGAGGGCAACAGGAGGTGGGCCTCACTATGAGGCAGAATACAATGAGTGGCAGGAGCTCATTCGTAGGTCCCTGAGCCTCACAGCAGTCCGTGGACTTCCAGGGGCTCGTGACTCAGGGACTGCAACATCAGCACAGCATGCTGGTGAGTAACATCCCACACACTAGTATAATATGTATTTGTGTTATAACATCCTATATTGTCACACATTCATGTACACAATGAGGATCATGGTATTTTGATTACTAACAACTAAATATACAATGATATTTAACATTAAAGGGACATGAAACACAAAGATCTTTTTTCATTATTCAGATAGAGAATATAGTTTTAAACAACATCCATATTTACTTCCATTATCTATATTTAATTATTATTTTGAAAATCTTAGTTTATTAAATATCAATGCACATGGGTGAGGCAATCACACGAGGCATTGATGTACAGCCAACAATCAGCAGCTTCTGAGCCTATCAATAAATGCATATCAGCTAAGAATATCAAGATAATGAAGCATATTAGCTACTGGAAGTAAATTACAATATTTTTATAATTCCATGCTTGTCTAGCTGAATCATTAAATAATCAATATGTTTTGCATGTCCATTTAATGCTACTTAACACATTGAAATTCATGATATGAGGTAGAATAGTGAAATACTAACACGTCTCAGAGTAACACAGGCCACAAGCCACATGTAGACCTTTCAGTAAATGGACACCATAGTCATCACAACCATAGTGTCACTTAAAGAACACATTTTCTCCATCACTGACATGTACACAGAACTATTGTATGAAACACATACATGTATAATTAGCATATTACAAACCCTCATATCACAAATCTCAATGTGCACAAGCATGTTATAGAGTTTGACATGAGAATGTGGATAGGCCCTAGCATGTAAATTGTATGCCCACATGGATAGATGTGTGACTGTACTAATCACTCTCATCATTTGACTCCTTCACAGAACCTCCAGTCACCAGGGTGCCTATGCCCATGAATCCCCCAACACCGGTTCTAAATATATGTCCACCACAACCACCGGTACAGATACGACAGCAGGAGTATGCCAGGCATGAGATGTCTTGGACTGCGTCGATTGAACATCCACATATCATGCCACCTGCATTAGAGGAGGATACCTGGCAGGACCCGTGGCAGGAGGAATATTCCTATGGCTTGGAGGGGGAGCCCCACCAGCCCCAAAGGGTAGATGTATTTCCCCCCCCCCAAGAATATCAGGGCACCACAGGAGTATACCAGCAGGCTGAGTGGATGCACACCAGCGGACATTGGGACTATCGGTCCATCCCGACATCTGGACCATCATCTTCAGTTGGAAGGGCTCCACCAACTGTAATCCATCGCCCTGCACCTCCAGCTCATATCCCTGTGGCTGCACCTCCTGCTGAGATATCTCTTCCTGCACGTCCAGCTGCTGTTTATGTTCCGGCACCTCCAACAGAGGTTATTGTTGCTGCACCTCCAACAGAGGTCATTGTTGCTGCACCTCCAACAGAGGTTATTGTTGCTGCACCTCCAACAGAGGTTATTGTTGCTGCACCTCCAACAGAGGTTATTGTTGCTGCACCTCCAACAGAGGTTATTGTTGCTGCACCTCCAACAGAGGTTATTGTTGCTGCACCTCCAGCTGAGGTTAATGTTCCGGCACCTCCAGCTGAGGTTAATGTTCCGGCACCTCCAGCTGAGGTTAATGTTCCGGCACCTCCAGCTGAGGTTGTTGTTCTGGCACCTCCAGCTGAGGAACACGTCATTGAAAGAGAGCCTATTGTCCCTGCTGATGAAGAGCCCATGGATCAATTGAGTTCTGCCATGGGTGATGAATATATCTCACTACAGAGGAGGCAAACTTTGACCTGTGAGACTCTAACGGAAACGTGTCAGAATATGCAGAGGGAACAACACAGGTTCCATAGAACCCAACACCGTTTGCAACAGAGGTCGAATGAGCTGCAAAGGGACATGGCAGCATCGCTATCAGCTATGGTCCAAAATCAGAACCAAATGCTACGTGTAATATCGGACATGCAAATCCAAAGTGACCAAAGATGGAGGGAACAGAATCAACTGTTGGGGGCTTTGGTGGAGCATTTCACCCAACAGCAGGACATGGCATCAAGTATCTCCTCTGTGACCAGCACTCCTAGTGTATCCACACAACCCAGGAGAGGCAGAAGACCCACACCAGGCCCCTCATCTAAGAGGCCTAAAAAAAAAAAAATATTATTCAATTTCTTTGAAAATCTTGTCCTCTGTTATTTACTATCTAATTGTCATCCACATCCATGTGAGTTGTGTTTTAGTACAGTAATATTGTTAAAACATATAATAATACCTGTGTTGAAATGGACCAAAAAGGTATTATTATAATGTTTATGACATATTCATGCTCAATAAACAACATGACATGGTTGTGTCTCAACGGTACATATAGTAATATTAACTTCTAAGATGTACATCAAGGTTTCTCACATCCAATATAAATTGACACGTTGGTATATATAACTAATAATATATTTAAAGAATGTGTGAACATAAGGTATAAATATCCATTATCCTCATTCTTAATGATAGTGAACTAAACATGAATTAAACAAATTATAAATATACAGTAATTAGGGTTGTTAAAGGGACATTAAAGCAAATATTTTAACTTCATGATTTTGAAGGTGAAGATAATTTCTAAATTAAACTATAATTTCATTCTATTATTTCTGTAGCTTCATTCTATTGATATTCTTTGCTGAAAAAAATATCAAGATGTGTTTGGTAGCTGATGATTAGTAGCTGTATATAGATGCCTCCTGCAATTTCTTCACTGTGTGCATTTCTATGTCTTCATTAAAGTATATCTAAATTAATAATGAAAATAGGTAATTTATTTCAATTATAAGGTTTGTTATAATTTATCTTCTCTATCCTTAATCATGAAATAATATGTTTGGGTATAGTGTCCCTTTAAGGGAAGGGGGTTGGGATGTAGTACTTTCACTTACATGCAGTGGAAATCCAAACCTTTACATTCTGCAAGACATGATATATACACATGCAATGGTTGGTGAGGTACTGTCAAACATCATAATACATGTGAATGTTACGGTTTACTGTAATTATGAATAAGTAACTTACAGGTGAAGTATTCCCGGATGACATAATCCCTCACTTCATTCCCCCTCAGTGTCCCCCTGTCCACATCCTCAGGTACAGGAACCAGCTGCTGCTGCTGCTCTGGGTCAATGTCCCCCAACAAACGTGTGTCCACAGCAATGTTGTGTAGAATACAGCAAGCATTGACAATGGAACACACTTTGTTGGGGTTATACTGTAGTGCTCCGCCTGTAACATCCAGACACCTGAACCTGGTTTTTAATAGGCCAAAGCTCCTTTCAATGACATTCCTTGTTCTTATGTGTGCCTCCTGGTACCTGAGTTGTGGCTCTGTAATGGGGTGCACCAAGGGGGTTAATAGCCATGGTCTGCAGCCGTACCCTGCGTCACCTGTCATGTAACATATGTGTTTGGATTACTACAGGTACATCATGTGCTTTAAAGGGACACAACATGAATCACATATAAAAGATAGATTTCATCAAAATATTAATGGAAGTAATCAGGATAGTTAATTAAAATTCAAAGGCCTATCTGAATAATGGAAGAGCAATTTATACTAGACTGTCCATTTAATAAGAACCTGCAATTGTTAGCAGCTTGATAATTAACTTTGATTAGATCATTTTCTCCATTCTATAGATAACTCTTGATGACAAGCATATTAGATATGCTCAATAGCTGCTGATTGGTGGCTGCACATAGAAGCCTCATATGATTGGCTCATATATGTGAATTAGACAATTTTTAAAAAAATATATTTAAAGAATGAATAAAATGATATAAGAGAAGTGAATTATAATGCTGTTTAACATTGTATTCTCTATCTGACACATGAGATGACAATATGTGTTTAGTGTCCCTTTATTATAAATATACAGACAGAATGAAGGTACTCACCAAGCAGCCATCCTCCCGAAAGTGTTCCATTTTCAAACATATTGAATAAGGAGGTCTGGCGCAGGATGTAGGAATCATGTGCACTCCCTGGGAAGCCTGCATACACATGTAAGAATTTCAGATTGGTATCGCAGACCATCTGGCAATTCAATGAGTGAAACCCTTTCCTGTTAATATAGAGGATTGTCTCCTCATGTGGGGCCACAATACGCACATGTGTGCAATCAATTGCCCCCATGACATTAGGAATACCCCCCAGTCGATAGAAGCCTTGTTTAAGACGGTTCCATTCCTGGGGGGTATGGGGGAAATGAATGTATCGTTGTGTCTGGTTATCTAGAGCAGTCAGAACCTCCCCTAGAATCCTGGAGAAGGTAGACTGCGCTAGGCCAGACACAAGCCCCTCTGTTGACTGGTATGAGCCAGTTGCCAGGAAGTGTACAACACACAACAGCTTCTGCATACCAGTCAGAGCTCGGTTCCTATACGCTTGAGGGTCAATTTCATCCTTCAACACCTCATATAGGTTAATGAGGCTTGCAGATGTCAAGCAATATTTTTCCCTGACCTCCACTTCTGTCATCCCAAACAGGGTGACCCTAACCCTGTGTACCCTTGGTGCTCTTCTCCTCTGCTGATGCCTTCGTCTTATAGGCCCTGCTGGCCTATGGGCAGCTGCAGCAACAGCAGCATGGGGAGCACCAGGAACAGGGACAACAGCAGGAGGATCAGGGAGGGCAGCAGCAGCAGCTGGAGCAGGGACAGCTACAGCACCATGACCAGGGACCTCAGCAGCAGGGATACCATCCAAAACAGGGGCTTGTAGGGGTTCCAGCACCCCTTGTGCCCCACGACGCTGTCTCACTCTAAATGCTATATACTGCAAGGGAAACATGGTGGCTAATGAGGGTGTGCATTTGCAGGTGTTTTAAGGTTGCAGGTGAGGGGTTGTGCTGTTTGTGATTGGTTTGACACACTTGCAGGGGCAGGAATAATAAATGCTTTTAAGAGGTTAACTATTTGTGAACAAGCTGCTGCTATGTATATTGTTAGGCATGCATTTGTTAGGCCTTCTGAGAGTTACGTTGGTTTCTAAGTCAGTGCAAGGGTACCTGCGCCTTCAATTTGTGGCGAGCTGAGAATGGCGTAGATTTAGAAAAATCTGCGCGCGTAAGTCCTTACGCCGTATATAGGATAGCAAATTGGGCGTGTTTTATATGTCAGTCTATGGGCCAAAAAACTACGGGCGACGCCAGAAATCTACGCGCGTAACTTTTAGCTTATGCCGTATATAGGATACCAAATCCGCGCAATTCTTGGCGTCGCCGGCTTTTGCGGGCGACAATTTTTATCGGATCGACCCCCTGGACTATATAGTTCTGCAAAAATGCAGTTGGCTTGTATGTTACAGCAATTTGTAGGAGTGGAATCATGTGAGAGAAAGGTGGTTAGCAGGTGTGTGAGAAAGGTGCAAAGTTGTATGATTGGGGAAAATAGGGAAATGATATTGCTGCAGTTAGGTCTTTTTAGCAGTGTAAACACAGGGGGAAGTATTGAACAGATTAGCTATTTCCTGAAACGTCGTTATATCATTGTAAAGGAGGGCTTAAAAAACACTATTTCTGACAAATGGACAATTCCAATTTTGATAATATTATTATTATGGATATTAAAGGAACAGTAAACACCTTGAGTTTTTTTTTTAATAAAATTTTTAGTTATACATAAAGAGGCCTATCTATCAAGCTCCGTACGGAGCTTGAGGGCCAATGTTTCTGGCGAGCCTGCTGGCGAGCCAGAAACACCAGTTATATTGCACTGGTCTAAAGACCGGCGGACAGGAATCGCTGGAATTCAACCCGATCGAATACGATCGGGTTGATTGAAACCCCCCTGCTGGCCGCCGATTGGCCGCGAGTTTGCAGGGGGAGGCATTGCACCAGCAGCTCACAAGAACTGCTGGTGCAATGCTGAATACGGAGAGCGTATCTGACATTGCGGATCAGGTCCGACAGACATTTCATAAATAGGCCTCAAAGGAACAACTTTGCAGGATCATTTCATTGTTTATTGTGCCACCCCTCCCTTTGCATGATGCCCGCTGATTTAGCAAGGCCAACTCTGCTACATATCTTTCCCCAAATTGTTTTTTTTTTTACTAACACATTTTATACTAACTATATGACTGTGACTAGCCTTGTTGTCTGCAGACTAAAGCCCAAATTGGATTCTCCAAATAAGGCAAATGGTGTGTGGACTTTGACTACTGAAACACAATTGCAGTAAAAAAGAAATATCTTGCAGTTACAGGGTTCATGCATATAACAAATACATAGAGGTTTACCTACAGAAAATCAAAAATACTGTAAGTTAATGGATGTAATTTTTGAGGTGGTAACATTTGGAAACTGGTGATAACATAAAAATTCTCCATAGACTTTAATGGACATAAATGTTGAAACTAGGCCTATTTTGGCGGTTTCACTGACAGATTGGAATAGTTGTGAAACTGAAAAAAAACATTCATGCTGCTGTCTGATATTTCCTCAAATTTGGCAAAAAGACTAAAATCTCTAGGCACTATATGAAAATGAGACAAGCAAAATAAAATGATAAATTATTAATCATTTCAGTGAGGATATATAGATGCATGATAAGTGACCATATTAGATAGGTCTGATCAACAACTTGAACCTGCTTTTATACATTATCTTGAACATTCAGAGGTAAATGCAAGTGGTTGTTATAAAAATCATACTATTGTTGTAAAAAATTAACCAAGAAAGCTGCAACCAGTGAGTAAGTATTGCATTGATCCAATCTATGTGATTGTCTAAGAACGTCAAAATTGTCTCAAGGATAAATTATGAATTTGAGTCATGAAAACGCAATAAAGCATTAGACTTTCCTTTAATTTTTGCTGTGATATGCTATTTAGCACTTTTGTTCACGTGCAAACACCACCAGAAGTATTACAATTTGAAAGTAGTGATGTCGCGAATAGTTCGCCGGCGAATAGTTCCCAGCGAACATAGCATGTTCGCATTCGCCACGGCGGGCGAACATATGCGATGTTCGATCCGCCCCCTATTCTTTCTCATTGAGTAAACTTTGACCCTCTACCTCACAGTCAGAAGACACATTACAGCCAATCAGCAGCAGACCCTACCTCCCAGACCCTCCCATCTTCTGGACAGCATCCATTTTAGATTAATTTGGAAGCTGCATTCTTAGTGAGAGGAGGGACAGTGTAGCTGCTGCTGATTTAATAGGGAAATCGAAAGCTAGGCTAGTGTATTCAGTGTCCACTACAGTCCTGAAGGACTCATCTGATATCTGCTGTAAGGACAGCACCCCAAAAAGCCCTTTTTTTCCTGTGTAATCTAATTGCAGTTGCCTGTCTGCCTGCCAGCGTGTGTGTCAGGCTCACAGCGTATACTGTGCCCACTTGCCCAGTGCCACCACTCATATCTGGTGTAACAGTAGTGTACATTTAAAAAAAACAACACTTTTTCGACTGTGAAATAATAGCAGACAGCTGCCAGTACCTAAGATGGCTGCCAATAAGGCAGATGGTGAGGGTTAGAGAGCTGTTTAAGGGGGATCAGGGAGGTTGGTGGCTAAGGGGGGATGCTACACCACAGCATATGTAAATATGCTAAAAAAATTAGAAAACATTTAAAAACCTTTTATTTTAGTACTGGCAAACTTTCTGCCAGTACTTAAGATGGTGGGGACAATTGTGGGGTGGGGGAGGGAAGGGGGCTGTTTGGGAGGGATCAGGGGGTCTGATGTGTCAGGTGGGAGGCTGATCTCTACACTAAAGCTAAAATTAACCCTGCAAGCTCCCTACAAACTACCTAATTAACCCCTTCACTGCTAGCCATAATACACGTGTGATGCGCAGCAGCATTTAGCGGCCTTCTAATTACCAGAAAGCAACGCCAAAGTCATATATGTCTGCTATTTCTGAACAAAGGGGATCCCATAGAAGCATTTACAACCATTTGTGCCATAATTGCACAAGCTGTTTGTAAATAATTTCAGTGAGAAACCTAAAAAAATTTTTTAAAATTTGATCGCATTTGGCGGTGAAATGGTGGCATGAAATATACCAAAATGGGCCTAGATCAATACTTTGGGTTGTCTACTACACTACACTTAAGCTAAAATTAACTCTACAAGCTGCCTACATGCTCCCTAACTAACCCCTTCACTGCTGGGCATAAAACACGTGTGGTGCGCAGTGGCATTTAGCAGCCTTCTAATTACCAAAAAGCAACGCCAAAGCCATATAAGTCTGTTATTTCTGAACAAAGGGGATCCCAGAGAAGCATTTACAATCATTATGCCATAATTGCATAAGTTGTTTGTAAATAATTTCTGTGAGAAACCTAAAGTTTGTGAAAAAGTGAACAATTTTTTTTTATTTGTTCGCATTTGGCGGTGAAATGGTGGCATGAAATATACCAAAATGGGCCTAGATCAATACTTTGGGTTGTCTACTACACTACACTTAAGCTAAAATTAACTCTACAAGCTGCCTACATGCTCCCTAATTAACCCCTTCACTGCTGGGCATAAAACACGTGTGGTGCGCAGTGGCATTTAGCAGCCTTCTAATTACCAAAAAGCAACGCAAAGCCATATAAGTCTGCTATAATGGCATGTCTGGCACACAGTGTTGGGGCAAGGGTCCATCTGACCACTGATACCTGGTCTGCAAAGCGTGGTCACAGGGCAGGTATATCACCTACACTGCGCACTGTGAAACGGGCGTAACCCTTACACTACCTGATCGATACAACATCATACCTGATGTTTTAAAGCACGTTATTCCAAACAATTTAGGAATGTTAGGTGAATTATGTCCTTTATGGATTAAAACCAGACTCTGCATCAACTATGTAATTTTCCATGGGAGTTTTGCCATGGATCCCCCTCCGGCATGCCACAGTCCAGGTGTTAGTCCTCTTGAAACAACTTTTCCATCACTATTGTGGCCAGAAAGAGTCCCTGTGGGTTTTAAAATTCACCTGCCTATTGAAGTCTATGACGGTTCGCCCGGTTCGCCGTTCGCAAACTTTTGCGGCAGTTCGCGTTCGCCGTTCGCAAACCCAAATTTTTAGGTTCGCGACATCACTATTTGAAAGTAATATGTTTGATAACTTCAGGACTTTGGATATCACGACTGCGTTAACTTCTTCCCATAGACTTCAATGTAGAGTGCAAACTGGAAAAAATCTGAATCTATTAAACATACTGTGCTAACCTGAAGGTAGTTATGAATATTTTACATTCCAATTTTCTTCACAAAGAAGAAAATGTTTATTTCTTTTTAAATATTGATCTCTCCATATATATCTAATGTATTTTTTTGTAAAATACATATCTATACCGATATATATTTATTGTAAAGAAGGGCATCACAGGATTTTTGTTTTAACAACTGCTTGTATTTATCCTGAATACATCAGAATTTTAAGCATAAATAATCATAGTCAACGTTTCGGATCTTATTTGAGCCTTCTTCAAGACAAGTATTATCTATAAAATAAAAAAAAACATTAAAATAAAAAAAGAGAAACTTACATAGTATATAACAAGTGATGACATATAACAGAAACACCCAACACCACATATACTCTTTATACAATTTAAAACTGATCGAATAAACTGAAACTCTATCAAGCCGAGAGGCACAGAAACAACAACCTGTTACAAATTCAGGGTCATAAAGTCATAACTTCAATGGTAATAGAACGCAATAAGCTATGCCGGTATATATAAAGAATAGTAAGAACTAATTCACACCTGCCAAGCCAAGCAGTCAATCACACAAATACATGTGAGCATGAATAGTAGCATTACAATGTAGCTTCAAGTACACAAATACATCCAGGACCAAAGACCCTTGCATAATGTAACTTAATAATGGCAAAAGCCTATAATGCGGCATAATTGAGGCAACCAGGACCGGACTGGCCATTGGGCATAGCGGGCATTTGCCCGGTGGGCCGCAGGTCCCCTTGGCCCCGCCTACCTCGTCATTAATGCCACGCCCACCAACCTCCTGTAATTCAGCAAGCTCTGTCACAGACATATAGTTTGATTTTTACTAAAGCAGCAGGTTTCCCACCAGTTCTGATGTGCTGGGAAATGAGCTGCCAAAAACCAAACTAATTATGCTGCTGTAACATAGTTGCCAACATTTAAAAAAAAAAATCAGGGACACTTTGCAGCAGAGCAAGCAAGCGGGTTACTGGAGTATTGACGACCTACTGTTCAACTGCTCCGCCCACTCAGTTCTGCAATCAAAACACACCCATTTGAAAGTAATAGTATAATTTAGACTTATCCATAGTTTATTATACAGATTACAGCACTAAGCTCTTACACCTACCCTGTCTCTGGAACACATTCTGGGCATATGGCTATTTTTACATCACAGCATCAAAATTAGAAAGACAAATAATATGTGAACCCATTCAATAATAATAATATTCCATTATGAATGAATTATATTTAAATAATACACTATATCTATTTATCATCTACCTGTGTGTGTATGTATATGTATATGTATATATATATATATATATATATATATATATATATATATATATATATATATATATATATATATATATATATATATATATATATATATATATATATATATATATATATATATATATATATATATATATATATATATACAAACAACAAATGTTGTGCAAAAGAGATTTTCAGGGACATTTCCAGGGACAAAAAAAATCCAGGGACATACAACAAAATCCAGGGACTGTCCCTGGAAATCAGGGACTGTTGGCAACTATGCTGTAATGATATCCAAGGCAGTCAGACACGAAGCAGCTGCATTTTCATTGGTGAGGGGGGCGGGTAGGTGGGCGGGGCAAACAATGCAGGGAAGTGACTGAATATAACTGATGAACATACAGGAGGTTTACACCACGTGATGATTTAAGGGAGGGATTCATGCTGCTGCCTGTGCCTGATTCCTGTGCCATGCTGCTACCAGTCCCACCCCCTGGATAAAGGTAGGAAAAATAGGGCCCCCACTACTTAGATATAAACAGATTCCCACAATACATAATCAGATAGAGGCCACTGGCTGGCAAGTGGGGAAAAGGGCTAGCCTAGTGTTCACTTCTTAGGAGGCAGCAGGCATTTTAAAATGTAAACAAGGAGTACACATGGTTGCAGCCTGCTCTTTTCACATTGCAAATTGTAATGCAGTTTCCCTAATATTTATATTATACTGGAGTGTAATCTACATATACAGACCGGCACTCCCTATGCCTGTATAGATTAAACCATATGCACTGCCATGAGGAGGGGGGTTAAGTAAACAGTTACAGCCATATGTCCTACATTATGCTATTGTCAAAAACTTCTAATTATGTCATATCATTTATGTATGTGCTGGCCCCTGGGGAGATCGTTTATAGTAAAGAGCACAACATGTGCATCACTCAAAAAAATAACAATATAGCACCCCTTAGAAGGAATTCATAATAGAACAGTCTGACTCACAGTGCATGGCATGGGGTCTCCTGCTGCTAAATGAAAATATAAAACTGTGAGAACATGAAGTCCTGGAACTTGCCCTGGTAGAGAGATAATAGTCCAGTGAGCCAGGTAAGAACCAGTTTTATGCAGATGTCTTAGCTGTTTGGGGTTTGCAGCAGAAGCTGCCACACATGTTCAGCTGTTCTTGGCTTATTTACTGCAGCTTTCTCACCTTTAAACTAGGTTTAACTGTTAATCACATCAGTGAGACTTAGGAAGCACATCTGTAGCAGTCTTGTTCTCCCAGGACATCAGCACCCACTTTTACAGATCAGTGACACTGGGCTCAGATACCTTACATTCCCCATCTAAATTAAATCTGGAAGCTGCAATTTAGTTTTCCCTTGTGTGTTATACAAATGTGTATGCTATACCTAGTACTTGAATGTGCATGTTTTGTGTGTCTGCATGTATGTGAATTATGTGTATGTTGTGTGCCTGCATGTATGTGAATGATGTGTGTATGTTGTGTGCCTGCATGTATGTGAATATGGTGTATGTTGTGTGCCTGCATGTATGTGAATGCTGTGTATGTTGTGTGCCTGCATGCATGTGAATGCTGTGTATGTTGTGTGCCTGCATGCATGTGAATGCTGTGTATGTTGTGTGCCTGCATGTATGTGAATGCTGTGTGCCTGCATGTATGTGAATGCTGTGTATGTTGTGTGCCTGCATGTATGTGAATGCTGTGTATGTTGTGTGCCTGCATGTATGTGAATGCTGTGTATGTTGTGTGCCTGCATATATGTGAATGCTGTGTAGTTTGTGTTGTGTGCCTGCATGTATGTGAATTCTGTGTATGTTGTGTGCCTGCATGTATGTGAATGCTGTGTATTTTGTGTGCCTGCATATATGTGAATGCTGTGTAGTTTGTGTTGTGTGCCTGCATGTATGTGAATTCTGTGTATGTTGTGTGCCTGCATGTATGTGAATGATGTGTGTATGTTGTGTGCCTACATGTATGGGAATGCTGTGCAGTGTGTGTTGTGTGTTTGCATGTATGTGAATGCTGTGTAGTGTGTGTGTGTGTCTGTTGAGTGCTTTTATGTGAATGGTGTGTGTCTGCATGAATGTGAATACTGTTTTAGTGTGTGTTGAGTGCCTGCATGTATGTGAATGATGTGTGTCTGCATGAATGTGAATACTGTGTAGTGTATGATGTGTGGCTGCATGTATGTGAATGCTGTATATGTTGTGTGCCTGCATGTAAGTGAATAAGAAATGGTGAACGAAGGGGGGTGGGGGGGGGGAAGTGGGCCTTTTTGCCCTAAAATGCCTGGGCCTTTTTTTGGTCCCAGTCCGGCCCTGGAGGCAACAACCTATAGAAACCTAATAGGGAAAAATGATAGTAAAGGGGAAGCCATCTAATACAATAAACAGGAACCATAATGGTGACACGTATACTAGAACAGAGATTGCAACTCACCACAATACAAATACAGAGAATACTCCCAAATCATGATGCATACTATCTCCAGGACCCAGTGTGCCCCAGCATGGAAGTGGTATATCAGGGACATATGCCAAACAGCACGGGCATAGGATAAACTCATATACAAAGGAAATAAAAACTCCTCTCACAGGCCCCAGCAATTACATACAGCCTCAGAGGAAGACCACCAAACCCCAACTTCAGGGAATTTGCTACTATATACAAACATCAATCTATTTATTATTAAATAAAAGCAAACACTGCCCTAGCCCTGCTGGAGACTCTGATGCCTTCTTTTGGTGTGAGGAAACAAGCACTCCAAAGAGTCCTATCTGGACAACTAATCACATCACACATATTAGAAGTGTGGCATCCAAACAGTAAAATACAGGATTAGGAGTGCAACAGTGTAAATCTACAGCACCATAAAATATGCATCCCACTGGAACATACCCTGCTACTTAGGTATTACAACCAACACCTAAAAGGGCAATAGTGAGCATAAAGTTTCCAAAATAAAAGGTCTTACCATAAATCAGCTATTTAGCCGTGCTCCCAGGAGAAAATAGACATAATCTGCATTAGCTCCCAGCTCCTCCTTAAATAGCATCACACCTGCTAATGGGTAATAGGTATCAGCTGTCCTTAAACCAGACGCTAACAGAACTCCCACAGTATCAACTTGGTGCACTGGTGTGCTCACAGACACCGCAAACCATATTACAAAAACCCAGAAATCGTGCATAATTGTCCAATGTTGTGCTGCTAGACTCAGCAAGGTGTCACATACACAATGGGGCTGCCCAAAGCCGAAAATTTAAAGAGTAATTGCTACAAATGTGGCAGCTGCGTGACGTGTAGCACATTGCTGACCAGTCAAAAATTCCATCACCCCAACTCAACCAAAACATACTTGATCAGACATCGACTCACATGCACATCACAGTATGTGGTTTATTTTCTCTCCTGTCCATGTTGTCACTATTAGGTAGGAAAGACCAGTACATCTTTCCGAGAGTGACTGGCTAACCATAAGAGTGCCATAAGGGCAGCCTTCAATGATGGACAATCGGACCAGCCGGTTGTCCGGCACTTTTCGGAATTAAAACATCCCATATCATCATTGAGAGCAATGCTTATTGACAGAGTGGCCCCCCTGAGACGGGAGGAGACAGAGACACAGAATTGCAAAACTAGGTGGATCTTCAGACTAAATACACTTGTACCTCATGGCCTAAATGTACATCTTGATTATGCCCTGTTTTATTAATGTTATTCTGTCCATGTCCATGTATATATGTCATCTATTATGTGAGGCACCCACACCATATTACTATGCTTACTGGGTTGTGGTTTCTTATTATAGAATGATCTGTACAATGTAGGAGCTTGCTTTGGGCTCTCAGTCTGCCTGACATTTTCTATATACCAAGATGAGGGCTCTGCCTATTCCCATCTATCACAGGTCTGCTGGTCCTATTGTCTGTTTTTATCATGTTGGCCTGATGGGGTCAAGATTATGTAAGGTTAATCTGAGGGTGGCTTAAAACACTAGTTCTTATTGTACTAGTCTCAGATGGTTGTGAGATCCTTGGTGGTATAGCTTTGTGTCTCTCTTGTGGGGACCAAATTGCAACCATAAGATTAGATTCTTAGCTATAGATAGTGTCCCTTTATCTGGTATTAAATATACAGGCCTCAGTTGGCGGTGATAGTGACATTAGGGTTCTTTGTCTCCTCTGGGTGACTTATTGCTACTGTACAATTAGGTTCTAAGCTATCAGGGGTGATGTTTTTATTTAAGGGATTCTGATCTACCCACTCTTTATCCCTTTGTGATTTCCATAGACTTCCAATTGTGCTTTGTATTTGGTCTGTGTCTCTTAATTGTAGGCACTGAACTGACTGGTGTAGTCCGGGTTACCATAGGTTTTAGGTCTATTTCACTGAGGTTGGGTAGTGTACTTTGTAATTCGGTGGTGATGTTGATGTTGCTGTGATTTCCTCATGACTCCACGGAGGACATGACTGCAGGTGTTTCCTATGTAATTTCTTTTAGATCATACTACAATGTAATTCAATAATTTTATTCCTGTGTTCCTGTAATTGTATTTAGGCATATTTTGGATTTGAATAAATTACCGATGTGCTTACTTGTGCCTTTAAATTTTCGGCTTTGGGCAGCCCCATTGTGTATGTGACACCTTGCTGAGTCTAGCAGCACAACATTGGACAGTTATGCACGATTTCTGGGTTTTTGTAAAAGGGTTTGCGGTGTCTGTGAGCACACCAGTGCACCAAGTTGATACTGTGGGAGTTCTGTTAGCATCTGGTTTACGGACAGCTGATACCTATTACCCATTAGCAGGTGTGATGCTATTTAAGGAGGAGATGGGAGCTAATGAAGATTATGTCTATTTTCTCCTGGGAGCAGGGCTAAATAGCTGACTTATGGTAAGACCTGTTATTTTGGAAGCTTTATGCTCACTATTGCCCTTTTGGGTGCTGGTTGTAATACCTAAGTAGTAGGTTATGCTCTGGTGGCATGCACATTTTATGGTGCTGTAGATTTACACTGTTGCACTCCTAATCCTGTGTTTTACTGTTTGGATGCCACACTTCTCATTTGTGTGATGTGATTAGTTGTCAAGATAGGGCTGTTTTGAGTGCTCGTTTCCTCACACCAATTGAAGGGATCTCCGGCAGGGCTAGGGCAACGTTTGCTTTTATTTAATAATAAAAAGATTTATATTTGTATATAGTAGCAAATTCCCTGAAGTTGGGGTTTGGTGGTCTTCCTCTGAAGCTGTATTTAATTGCTTGGGCCTGTGAGAGTATTTATTTCCTTTGTATATGAGTTTATCATACGCCCGTGCCGTATGGCATATGTCCCTGATATACCACTTCCATGCTGGGGCACACTGGGACCTGGAGATAGTACGCATCATGATTTGGGAGCGTTCTCAGTATCTGTATTGTGGTGAGTTGCACTCACTGTTCTAGTATACGTGTCACCATTATGGTTCCTGTTTATTGTATTAGATGGCTTCCACTTTACTATAATTTTTCCCTATTAGGTTTCTATAGGTTGTTGCCTCGATTATGCTGCCTTATAGACTTTTGCCATTATTAAGTTACATTATACAAGGGTCTTTATAGGCCCTGGATGTATTTGTGTACTTGCAGCTACATTGTAATGTTACTATTCATGCTCACATGTATTTGTGTATGCGATTGACTGCTTGACTTGGCAGGTGTGAATTCATTTTTACTATTCTTGACATATACTGGCATAGCTTATTGCGTTCTATTACCATTGAAGTTATGACTTTATGACCCTGAATTTGTGACAGGTTATTATTTCTGTGCCTCTTGGCTTGATAGAGTTTCAGTTGATTCGATCAGTTTTAAATTGTATGAAGAGTATATGTGGTTTTGGGTGTTTTTGTTATATGTCATCACTTGTTATATACTATGTAAGTTTCTCTTTTTTTATTTTTATGTTTTTTTTTTTATAGATAATAATTGTCTTGAAGAAGGCTTAAATAAGAGCCGAAACGCAGACTATGATTAATTATGCTTAAAATTCTGATGAATCACCCGAGATCCCACCACTGCCAAAAAGAAAGTCCATGAAGGCCTGAAGCAGTCACCGCCTGGATGAAGGACAACCGTCTCAAACTAAACACAGACAAAACCAAAGTCCTCCTCCTTGAACCCAATAAATCTGCATGAGATGACTCCTGGTGGCCCACAACTCTCGGTCACCCTCCAACCCCAACCAACCACGCACAAAATCTAGGCTTCATCCTAGACTCCTCACTCTCCATGGACCGACAAATCAATGCCATCATCTCAACATGCTTCCACATTCTCCACCTGCTACGAAAAATCTTCAAGTGGATCCCTACCGAAACCAAGAAAACAGTCACCCATGCCCTCGTAAGCAGCCGGTTAGACTGCGGCAACGCACTCTATGCCAACTCCACCATCAAACTCCAAAAGAGACTTCAATGTATCCAAAACACCTCAACCAGACTCATCCTTGACATCCCTCTCCAATGCCACATCACTGAACACCTAAGGAACCTTCACTGGCTCCCCGTCAACAAGAGAATCACCTTCAAGCTCCTTACCCACGTGCTAAAGGTCCTACACAACATAGGACCCAAATACATCAACCACCATGTAAATTTCTACACCCCCACCAGACAACTCTGAACGGCCAACCAAGCACTCACAGTCATCTCCCGGATCAGCAAATCCACAGTGGGTGGAAGATCCTTCTCCCACATGGCAGCAAAGACATGGAACACCCTCCCACTGCACCTCAGACAATCCACCTCCCTTACAAAGTTCAGAAAGGACCTCAAAACCTGGCTCTTCGACTGAATGCCCATCCTCTCCCCCCTCCCCCCCTCCTCTTTCTCTTAGCACCTTGAGACCCTCATGGGTGATTAGTTCACGCTCTATAAGTACCCAATAGATAGATAGATAGATAGATAGATAGATAGATAGATAGATAGATAGATAGATAGATAGAACTATCAAAATGCATTTAGATTAGAGGCGGCCTTCAAGGTCTAAGAAATTAGCATATGAACCTCCTAGGTTAAGCTTTCAACTAAGAATACCAAGAGACCAAATCAAAATTGATGATAAAAGTAAACTGGAAAGTTGTTTAAAATTACATGCCCTATTTGAAACATGAAAGTTTTTTTTGGACTCGACTGTCCCTTTAATTACACCTTGCTAGTACCGGTTGAACCCCCTTTGGCCCACAGAACTGCCTTAAATATTTGTGGCATACATTCAACAAGGTGTTGGAAACATTCCTCAAAGATTTTGGTCCATATTGACAAGATAGCATCACACAGTTGCTGCAGATTTGTCGGCTGCACATACATGATGCAAATCTCCTGTTCCACCCCATCCCAAAGGTGCTCTATTAGAATGAGATCTGGTGATTGGAATACAGTGAACTCATTGTCATGTTCAAGAAACCAGTCTGAAATGATTTGAGCTTTGTGACATGGTGCATTATACTGCTGGAAGTAGCCATCCGAAGATAGGTACACTGTAGTCATAAAGGGATGGACATGGTAAACAACAATACTCAGTTAGGCAGTGGCGTTTAAACGATGCTCAATTGGTACTAAGGGACCCAAAGTGTGCCAAGAAAATATTCCCCATACCATTACACCACCACCACCAGCCTGAACCATTGATACAGGGCAGGATGGATCCATGCTTTCATGTTGTTTACACCAAATTCTGACCCTACCATCTGAATGTCATAGATGAAATCAAGACTCATCCGACCAGGCAGCGTTTTTCCAATCTTCTATTGTTCAATATTGGTGAGCTTGTGCGAATTGTAGCCTCAGGTTCCTGTTCTTAGATGACAGGAGTGGCATCTGGTGTGGTCTTCTGTTGCTGTAGCCCTTCTGCTTAAAGGTTCGACATATTGTGCATTCAGAGATGGTATTCTGAATACCTTGGATGGTTATTTGAGTTACTGTTGCCTTTCTATCATCTTGAACCAGTCTGACCATGCTCCTCTAACCTCTGACAACAACAAAGAATTGTCATTAATACAACTGCCGGAGTGCCGGTCACTGTATATTTTCAATTTTTTTGGACCATTTTTTGTAAACCCTAGAGATGGTTGTGCGTGAAAATCCCAGTAGATCAGAAATTTTTTAAATAATCAGACCAGCCTGTCTGGCACCAACAACCATGCCACAAATCCCCTTTCTTCCCCATTCTGATGCTCGTTTTGAACTTCAGCAAGTTGTCTTCACCA
The DNA here is from genome assembly GCF_027579735.1 of Bombina bombina. Lineage (NCBI taxonomy): Eukaryota > Metazoa > Chordata > Amphibia > Anura > Bombinatoridae > Bombina > Bombina bombina. The sequence continues at coordinate 290,200,940 of NC_069502.1, read as the reverse complement.
CGTCTAGATGCCTAAATGCGTTGAGTTGCTGCCATGTGATAGGCTGATTAGCAATCTGTCGGCCAGATTACGAGTTTTGCGTTAGGAGTTATGTGGTGCTAACGAGCAGTTTTTTCTCACCGCTCACTTTACATGCAGCGCTAGTATAAAGAGTTTTTACAAACCCGGCGTTAAAAGGCAAGAAGTGAGCGTTAAGCAAAATTTTGCTCCTTACCAGTGGTGAGGTGGTCGTACGTGCTGTGCACGATTTCACCATAGGAATCAATGGGGAGAGCTGGCTGAGAAAAAGTCTAACACCTGCAAAAAAGCAGCGTAAAACTCAGTAATACAGCCTCATTGATTCCTATGGGGAAATAATCTTTCACTTATTAACCTTAATCTGCCACCCCCCGACATAGCCGACACCTGCATTATATTTATGAACCCCTAATCTGACGTTCCGGACACCGCCGCCACCTACATTATACTTATGAACCCCTAATCTGCTGCCCCCAACATCGCCGACACCTACATTATATTTATTAACCCCTAATCTATCGCCCCCAATGTCGCCGCAACCTACCTATACTTATTAACCCCTAATCTGCTGCCCCCAACGTCGCCACCACTATAATAAACATATTAACCCCTAAACCGCCGCACTCCCGCCTCGCAAACATTAGTTAAATATTATTAACCCCTAATCTGCCGTCCCTAATATCGCCACCACCTACCTACATTTATTAACCCCTAATCTGCCGCCCCAAACGTCGCCCTAACCATCTAATAGTTACATTGTAGCTATCTTAGGGTTTATTTTTATTTTACAGGCAAGTTTGTATTTATTTTAACTAGGTAGAATAGTTATTAAATAGTTATTAACTATTTAATAACTACCTAACTAAAATAAATACAAAAGTACCTGTAAAATAAAACCTAACCTAAGTTACACTAACACCTAACACTATACTATAATTAAATAAATTAACTAAATTAACAACAATTAAATAAATTAAATTAAATTAGCTAAAGTACAAAAAAGCCCCACTAAATTACAGAAAATAATAAACAAATTACAAGATATTTAAACTAATTACACCTAATCTAATAGCCCTATCAAAATATAAAAAGCCCCACAAAATAAAAAATAACCCTAGCCTAAACGAAACTATCAATGGCCCTCAAAAGGGCCTTTTGCGGGGCATTGCCCCAAAGTATTCAGCTCTTTTACCTGTAAAAAAAAATACAAACAACCACCCCAACAGTGAAACCCACCACCCACACAACCAACCCCCCAAATAAAATACTATCTAAAAAAAAACCTAAGCTCCCCATTGCCCTGAAAAGGGCATTTGGATGGGCATTGCCCTTAAAAGGGCAGTTAGCTCTTTTGAGGTCCAAACCCTAATCTAAAAAATAAAACCCACCCAATACACCCTTAAAAAAACCTAACACTAACCCCCTGAAGATCGACTTACTGTTCTGAAGACCGGACAAAGTGAAAAGAAAAGAAGCGTGGTTGCGCCTATAACTGCTTACCCAAAATGGGCACACAGATAAGTCTAAAAGTGGATTATACAACTATAAACTACAATAAAAATCTCAAAAGATGGTAGTAAAAAAACACAATAATTAAAAAAAAACACAATAATTAAAAAATGCATAAAATACACATAAATTCATATATAAAATTTAATGTCATAACATAAATAATGGCATAAAGTAGATAATAAAATACCCTTGACTATATACTTAAATGGATATATCGAATGTTTATTACACAAAAAACTATCTAAATACATTAATGTATTGATGTTCTGCATCAGTAACCTATGGGAACCATTAGAGCAGTATAAACAATAAATAAAGTGGCTAAAAAATAAGAATATAGAAATATAATCAGTATAAAATTTGAATGTAAAATTAATCTAAATAATCAAATTGGTCTTTATAGCATACTATAAAATACTATATAGCATAAAGGCCCTTGATTGCAATCTAAAAATGTAATATCTTAAATTCCGGCTTCTTCTAATGAAAACTCTGCAACAAAATCAGGCATAAACCTTTTCCAGTTTAGCAAAATGTCTCATAACAAGTCTCAGCTGATACCAGTAAAAGCTATTTCTGTAATGTAAATCTTTTGTTTGGGAAGAACGGTTGTTGGTCTAGTCTATATCACAATAAAGTCTTACTTTGTAATCGAAGAATCCTTACTTTTGAGATAGTGTGAAATTTGATAGCTCTCCTCACCGCTATCTCAAAGTGTAGCGTTATTTTCCATGCCAGCTGAAGTGAGCTCAGAATGTAGAGTATTCCGTCCTGTAGTTCCGTCACACTCCTTCGCACAATCAGTTTCTGGGTGTTTCAACCCAATCTGTCCCCAGGTTTTCGTTCCTGTGTACTGGAAAAATACGCTACGCGTTTTATTCGCTACTGCATCCTTTCTCAAGCGTTATGATAGTGCCTTATCTGTTGCAGCTATTTATTCTGCCTTTAATTATATTTTTCTGCAATCAGTTCTCTGCAGTGTTAGCATGTTAGATAATATTGGGTCTGCAGAATAAATAGCCGCAACAGATAAGGCACTATCATAACGCTTGAGAAAGGCTGCAGTAGCGGCTGAAACGTGTAGCCGGGAGAAGTCTTCATCCAAGCCGGGCGAAGTGGTTCTCCAGACAGGCAGAAGTCTTCATCCAGATGGCATCTTCTATCTTCATCCATCCGACGCGGAGCGGGTCTATCAAGACATTCGACGCGGAGCATCCTCTTCAAACAAAGTCTTCTTACTGAATGATGGTTCCTTTAAGTGAAGTCATCCAAGATGACGTCCCTTAGATTCTGATCGGAATTAAGGTAGAAACAATCCTATTGGCTGAAGCAATCAGCCAATAGGATTGAGCTCGCATTCTATTGAGTGTTCCAATCAGCCAATAGAATGCAAGCTCAATCCTATTGGCTGATTGGATCAGCCAATAGGATTGAACTTCAATCCTATTGGCTGATTGCATCAGCCAATAGGATTTTTTCTACCTTATTTCCGATTGGCTGATAGAATTCTATCAGTCAATCGGAATCTAAGGGATGCCATCTTGGATGACATCACTTAAAGGAACCATCATTCAGTAAGAAGACTTAGTTTGAAGAGGATGCTCCGCGTCGGATGTCTTGAAGATGGAGCCGCTCCACGTCGGATGGATGAAGATAGAAGATGCCGTCTGGATGAAGACTTCTGCCCGTCTGGAGAACCACTTCACCCGGCTTGGATGAAGACTTCTCCCGGCTCCGTTGAGGACTTCAGCCCGGTTGGGTGAAGACATCTGCTGCTTCCTTGAGGATGGATGTCCGGTCTTCAGAACAGTAAGTCGATCTTCAGGGGGTTAGTGTTAGTTTTTTTTAAGGGTGTATTGGGTGGGTTTTATTTTTTAGATTAGGGTTTGGGCGGCAAAAGAGCTAACTGCCCTTTTAAGGGCAATGCCCATCCAAATGTCCTTTTCAGGGCAATGGGGAGCTTAGGTTTTTGTAGATAGTATTTTATTTGGGGGGTTGGTTGTGTGGGTGGTGGGTTTTACTGTTGGGGGGTTGTTTGTATTTTTTTTTTACAGGTAAAAGAGCTGATTACTTTGGGGCAATGCCCCACAAAAGGCCCTTTTAAGGGCTATTGATAGTTTAGTTTAGGCTGAGGGGGTTATTTTGGGGGGGGGCTTTTTTATATTGATAGGGCTATTAGATTAGGTGTAATTAGTTTAAATATCTTGTAATTTGTTTATTATTTTCTGTAATTTAGTGGGGGGTGTTGTACTTTAGCTAATTTAATTTAATTTATTTAATTGTTAATTTATTTAATTTATTTAATTATAGTGTAGTGTTAGGTGTTATTGTAACTTAGGTTAGGTTTTATTTTACAGGTACTTTTGTATTTATTTTAGCTAGGTAGTTATTAAATAGTTAATAACTATATACTAACTATTCTACCTAGTTAAAATAAATACAAACTTGCCTGTAAAATAAAAATAAACCCTAAGCTAGCTACAATGTAACTATTAGTTATATTGTATCTAGCTTAGGGTTTATTTTATAGGTAAGTATTTAGTTTTAAATAGGAATTATTTAGTTAATGATAGGAATTTTTATTTAGATTTATTGTAATTATATTTAAGTTAGGGTTGTTAGGGTTAGACTTAGGTTTAGGGGTTAATATATTTAGTATAGTGGTGGCGATGTTGGAGGCGGCAGATTAAGGGTTAATAAATGTAGGTAGGTGGTGGCGATGTTAGGGACGGCATATTAGGGGTTAATAATATTTAACTAGTGTTTGTGAGGCGGAAGTGCAGCGGTTTAGGGGTTAATATGTTTATTATAGTTGCGGCGATGTTCGGAGCGGGAGATTAGGGGTTAAAAAATTTATTATAGTGTTTGCGATGCGGGAGGGCCTCGGTTTAGGGGTTAATAGGTAGTTTATGGGTGTTAGTGTACTTTTTAGCACTTTAGTTATGAGTTTTATGCTACAGCGTTGTACCATAAAACTCTTAACTACTGACTTTTAAATGCGTTAGGACTCTTGACGGGGTAGGCTGTACTGCTCACTTTTTGGCCTCCCAGAACAGACTCGTAATATCAGCACTATGGAAGTCCCATAGAAAAAAGACTCTACGAACTGTACGTAAGTAGTTTTGTGTTAAGGCCAAAGAAGTGTGCGGTGCCCCTAAACCTGCAAGACTCGCAATAGCAGCGGTAGGGAAAAAGCAGCGTTAGTACCTGTTAACGCTGCTTTTTCAGCCTAACGTACAACTCGTAATCTAGCCATGTGTTACCAAGCAATTGAGCAGGTGTACCTGATAAAGTGGCCGGTGAGTGTATGTATATATATATATATATATATATATATATATATATATATATATATATATATATATACATGGCTATTTTGATGCTTCATTAGCGGAAAAAGGTGTCTGTTTGTGGCATATGGAGCTGGTTATCTTCTTGTGAGAGTGCAACACACTTTAGATGCTAACTAAGCATCCGAATGCCAGTGCCTACTTATTGATGAATAATACATTGATATAGTATGCTCACAGTATCTATATGTATGTCAATTTACATACATGACAAAATGTAATTACATTTTAGAAGAAACTGGGCATAAACCTGAGCAAATTATTATTATCGGTTATTTGTAGAGCATCAACAGATTCCACGGCGCTAGAGCATACCATTAGAGGGTCCATATTATAGTCATATCATGACAAGACAGGTAGAGGGGTATAATTAGAGTCAATGGGTCCAGTAATTGGAGTCTAAGAGGCTTATTTATCAAGCCGTCAACCGCAAATACGCTGATCGATGCTTATGTCACTACAGATGTTCCGAATACAAATTTGGCACTAACTGACGACTTTTGCAATTTAACAAATATCTAACAGACTTCGCCACTATTCTGGCCCAGCATACCTCCTTTTCAATCAATGCCATAGGAATCAATGGGAGTCTGAAAGCAGCGAAAGCTCATGTTCGATGCTGCCAGATATCCCATTGATTTCTATGGGAGAATAAAAGTTATGTTTACACCTAACACCCTAACATGTACCCCGAGTCTAAACACCCCTAATCTGCCTCCCCGACACCACCGACACCTACATTATACTTATTAACCCCTGATCTGCCGCCCCCTATACCGCCAACACCTACATTATACTTATTAACCCCTAATATGCCGCTCCAACACCGCCGCTACCTACATTATATTTCTTAACCCCTAATCTGCCACCCCGCCACCGCCGCCACCTACATAAAGTTATAAACCCCTATTACGCCACTCCCGGACCCCCCCCTCGCCACCTACATAATGTTATTAACCCCTATCCCGCCGTTACTGGACCCCGCCGCCACCTAATAATGTTATTAACCCCTATCCCTCCGCTCCCGGATCCCACCACAACTAAATAATTGTATTAACCCCTAAACCCCTGGCCTCCCACATCACTACCACTTACTAAACCTATTAACCCCTAAACCGCCAGCCCCCCACATCGTCATAAACTAAATTAACCTATTAACCCCTAAACCTTACAACCTGCTTACTTTTATATTAAATATTAACTCATCCCTATCTTATAATAAATTTAAACTTACCTTTAGAATTAAATTAAACTATATTAAACTATTTATTAGCCTACCCCTATTATACTAAAATTACATTAAACTATTAATTAATCTACCCTAACTATTATACTAAAATTACATTAAACTATATTAAACTAATAATTAATCTACCCTAACTGTTATACTAAAATTACATTAAACTACAAATTAAATTAAATATATTATATAGTTAAAAACCTAACCCTACTCAAATAATTTAAATCTACTAGTAAAAATTACAAAGTTACAAAAAACTAACAACTAAGTTACACAAAATAACAAACACTAAGTTACAACAAAAATAAACACAAAGTTACACGAAATAAAAATAAATGATCAAATATTTAAACTAATTACACCTAATCTAAGAGCCCTATGAAAATAAACCCCTCCCCCAAAATAAAAAAAAACCCTAGCCTACAATAAACTACCAATGGCCTTTTAAAGGGCCTTTTACGGGGCATTGCGCCAAAGAAATCAGCTCTTTTACCTGTAAATAAAAAATACAAATACCCCCCAACAGTAAAACCCACCACCCACACAACCAACCCCCCAAATAAAAGCCTAATCTAAAAAAACCTAAGCTCCCCATTGCCCTGAAAAGAGCATTTGTATGGGCATTGCCCTTAAAAGGGCATTTAGCTCTTTTTTTTAAAGCCCAAACTAATCTAAAATTAAAACCCACTCAATAAACCCTTAAAAAAGTATAACACTAACGACCGAAGATCCACTTACAGTTTCTGAAGACTCAACATCCATCCTCAACGAAGTGGCAGAAGTCCTCATCGAAGCCGGCGCGGAGCAGCTCCATCTTCAAGACATCTGACAATGAGGTTTGCCTTTAAATGACGTCATCCAAGATGGCGTCCCTTAGATTCCGATTGGCTGATAGAATTCTATCAGCCAATCGGAATTAAGGTTGAAAAAATCCTATTGGCTGTTGCAATCAGCCAATATGATTGAGTTTTCATCCTATTGGCTGATCCAATCAGCCAATAGAATACAAGCTCAATCCTATTGACTGATTGGATCAGCCAATAGGATGAAAGCTCAATCCTATTGGCTGATTGCAACAGCTAATAGGAATTTTTCAACCTTAATTCCGATTGGCTGATAGAATTCTATCAGCCAATCAGAATCTAAGGGACGCCATCTTGGATGATGTCATTTAAAGGCAAACCTCATCATCTCTGATGAAGCGCATGTGCCCATGCGCGAAATGCGTAAGATAGGAGCTCACCTGACATGCTGAAGCCTGCTCCATAATAAACTCTTACTAAATTGACTCCAGGACTCAGTCTCCTTTTTCCTCATCTTGATGTCATTTAAAGGCAAACCTCATTGTAAAGAAGACGTCAAAAGAAGAGGATGCTCCGCGTCGGATGTCTTGAAGATGGAGCCGGATAGATGAAGACAGAAGATGCCGTCTGGATGAAGACTTCTGCCCAGTTGGATGAAGATGTCAGCCCACTTGGATGAAGACCTGCCGGCTTCGATGAGGATGGATTTTGGGTCTTCAGAAACTGTAAGTGGATCTTCAGGGGTTAGTGTTAGGCTTTTTTAAGGATTTATTGGGTGGGTTTTAATTTTAGATTAGGGTTTGGGCTTTTGAAAAAGTGCTAAATGCCCTTTTAAGGGCAATGATCATACAAATGGCTTTTTTTTCAGGGCAATGGGAAGTTTTTTAGATTAGGTTTTTATTTGGGAAATTGGTTGTGTGGGTGGTGGGTTTTACTGTTGGGGGGGTATTTGTATTTTTTATTTACAGGTAAAAGAGCTGATTTCTTTGCGGCAATGCCCTGCAAAAGTCCCTTTTAAGGGCCATTGGTAGTTTATTGTAAGCTAGGTTTTTTTTTTATTTTGGAGGTCTTTTATATTTTCATAGGGCTCTTAGATTAGGTGTAATTAGTTTAAATATTTGATATTTTATTTTTATTTTGTGTAACTTAGTGTTTATTTTTTTTTGTAACTCTCGGCTAGATTTAGAGTTTTGTCGGTAACGCTGGCTTTTTTCTGGCCGCACCTTTAAAATAACTCTGGTATTGAGAGTCCACAGAATGGCTGCGTTAGGCTCCAAAAAAGGAGCGTAGAGCATATTTAACGCAACTTCAACTCTCCATACCAGAGTTGCTTACGGACGCGGCCAGCCTCAAAAACGTGCTCATGCACGATTCCCCCATAGAAAACAATGGGGCTGTTTGAAAAAAGCCGCGTTCAGCTCCTAACGCAGCCCCATTGTTTGCTATGGGGAAACACTTCCTACGTCTGCACCTAACACTCTAACATGTACCCCGAGTCTAAAGACCCCTAACCTTACACTTATTAACCCCTATTCTGCCGCCCCCGCTATCGCTGACCCCTGCATATTATTATTAACCCCTAATCTGCCGCTCTGTAAACCGCCGCTACTTACATTATCCCTATGTACCCCTAATCTGCTATCTCTAACACCGCCGACCCCTATATTATATTTATTAACCCCTAATCTGCCACCCACAACGTCGCCTCCACCTGCCTACACTTATTAACCCCTAATCTGCCGACCGGACCGCACCGCTATTATAATAAAGTTATTAACCCCTAATCCGCCTCACTAACCCTATAATAAATAGTATTAACCCCTAATCTGCCCTCCCTAACATCGCCGACATCTAACTTCAAACATTAACCCCTAATCTGCCGACTGGAGCTCACCGCTATTCTAATAAATGTATTAACCCCTAAAGCTGAGTCTAACCCTAACACTAACACCCCCCTAACTTAAATATAATTTAAATCTAACGAAATTAATTAACTCTTATTAAATAAATTATTCCTATTTAAAGCTAAATACTTACCTGTAAAATAAATCCTAATATAGCTACAATATAAATTATAATTATATTATAGCTATTTTAGGATTAATATTTATTTTACAGGTAACTTTGTATTTATTTTAACCAGGTACAATAGCTATTAAATAGTTAAGAACTATTTAATAGCTAAAATAGTTAAAATAATTACAAAATTACCTGTAAAATAAATCCTAACCTAAGTTACAATTAAACCTAACACTACACTATCAATAAATTAATTAAATACAATACCTACAATTACCTACAATTAAACCTAACACTACACTATCAATAAATTAATTAAATACAATACCTACAAATAACTACAATGAAATAAACTAACTAAAGTACAAAAAATTAAAAAAGAACTAAGTTACAAAAAATAAAAAAATATTTACAAACATAAGAAAAAATATTACAACAATTTTAAACTAATTACACCTACTCTAAGCCCCCTAATAAAATAACAAAGCCCCCCAAAATAAAAAATGCCCTACCCTATTCTAAATTACAAAAGTTAAAAGCTTTTTTACCTTACCAGCCCTTAACAGGGCCCTTTGCGGGGCATGCCCCAAGAAATTCAGCTCTTTTTCCTGTAAAAAAACACAGACAATACCCCCCCCCCTAATCTAACCCAAACCCCCCCTTAAATAAACCTAACACTAAGCCCCTGAAGATCTTCCTACCTTGTCTTCACCTCACCGGGTATCACACCGATCCGTCCTGGCTCCGATATCTTCATCTAAGCCCAAGCGGGGGCTAGACATCCATCATCCGACGGCTGAAGAAGTCCAGAAGAGGCTCCAAAGTCTTCATCCTATCCGGGAAGAAGAGTAGATCCGGACCGGCAACCATCATCTTCCAAGCGGCATCTTCTATCTTCATCCGATGAGGACCGGCTCCATCTTGAAGACCTCCACCGCGGACCCATCTTCTTCCGACGACGACTTCCCGACGAATGGCGGTTCCTTTAAGGGACGTCATCCAAGATGGCGTCCCTCGAATTCCGATTTGCTGATTCTATCAAGTTCAATCCGATTGGCTGATTCAATCAGCCAATCAGATTGAGCTCGCATTCTATTGGCTGTTCTGATCAGCCAATAGAATGCGAGCTTTATTTATTAGCTCTTACTGACTTTTTTCTGCGGCTGGAGTTTTGTCGTTAGAATTCTAACGCTCACTTCAGACACGACTCTAAATATCGGAGTTAGGAAGATCCCATTGAAAAGATAGGATACGCAATTGACGTAAGGGGATCTGCGGTATGGAAAATTTGCGGCTGAAAAGTGAGCGTTAGACCCTTTCCTGACTGACTCCAAATACCGGCGGTAGCCTAAAACCAGCGTTAGGAGCCTGGTTTTCACGGCTACCGCCAAACTCCAAATCTAGGCCTCTGTGTTTGTTATTTTTTTGTAACTTAGTTTTTTTGTTACTTTGTAATTTTTGCTAGTAGATTTAAAATATTTGAGTAGGGTTAGGTTTTTAAATATATAATATAGTTAATTTAATTTGTAGTTTAATGTCATTTTAGTATAACAGTTAGGGTAGGTTAATTAATAGTTTAATATAGTTTAATGTAATTTTAGTCTATTAGTTAGGGTAGGTTAATTAATAGTTTAATATAGTTTAATGTAATTTTAGTATAATAGTTAGTTTAATACAGTTTAATTTAAATCTAAAGGTAAATCTAAAGGTAAGTTTAAATTTATTATAAGATAGGGATGAGTTAATATTTAATATAAAGTTAGCAGTTTGTTAGGTTAAGGGATTAATTGGTTAATTTAGTTTATGGCGATGTGGGGGACTGGCGGTTTAGGGGTTAATAGGTTTAGTAAGTGATAGTGATGTGGGATGCCAGGGGTTTAGGGGTTATTACATGTATTTAGTGGTGGTGAGGTCCGGGAGCGGCGGAATAGGGATTAATAAGTTTATTAGAGTTGCGGTGGGTTCAGGGAGTGGCGGGATAGGGGTTAATAAGTTTATTAGAGTTGCGGCGGTGTCGGGGAGCAGCGGGATAGGGGTTAATAACTTTATTTAGTTGTGGCGGGGGCCGGGAGCGGTGGGATAGTGGTTAATACCTTTATTAAAGTTGCGGTGGGGTCGGGGAGTGGCAGGATAGTGGTTAAACATTTAAGTATAGTGGCAGTGTTTAGTGACAGGGTATAAATAAAGCTGTGAAAAAGCCGAATAGCAACGAGATCAATAACTGTTTAGTTAACAACAGTCCCGCTGCTCATCCGCCCTGTACTTGGTGCGCGGCTTTTTTACAGCTTTTTATATAAATATGGAGAGCGTATTCAGGTCCGCGGCCGCAATGTTAGGTGCCGTCAAATGCAAGTAAGTTGATGGCTTGATAAGTAGGCCTCTAAGAGACCAGTGAGGACTTATACAGAGCCACCTCCATATTATATAACACCTCATTATTTCACTGTATGAGAAGGGAAGCAAGTCTAAGCTTATAGAGCCCCTAAACATTCTTACAATGAAAGATACAATAAATTAAATAACAGTAAATACTTCTGTGGGGTGATAAACTAGAAAAGCTGAAAATAAAACATTATAAGGCAAAACACCCAGTAATTTAGTTATGCTAATTTACCAGGAAAAAAACACCCTAAAAAACAGTATAAATATCTTGCTTGTAGGACCCCTTGGAAACAATATACATTACATTAGAAAGCTATCGGCTGCTTTACAATATATGACCACAGCTTCAGTCAAAAACATCATAAAAGGATCTACTACATTACACAAACCTATAAAGAGAGTAATAAGCTAATAAAGATACATGCTAATGATGATGCAGGACTAGGTAACCCATTCATTACTGTATTACACAAACCTATAAAGAGAGTAATAAGCTAATAAAGATACATACTAATGATGATGCAGTACTAGGTAACCCATTCATTACTGTATTACACAAACCTATAAAGAGAGTAATAAGCTAATAAAGATACATGCTAATGATGATGCAGGACTAGGTAACCCATTCATTACTGTATTACACAAACCTATAAAGAGAGTAATAAGCTAATAAATATACGTACTAATGATGATGCAGGACTAGGTAACCCATTCATTACTGTATTAAGCAAACCTATAAAGAGAGTAATGAGCTTAAGCACTACATACTGTATTACACAAACCTATAAAGAGAGTAATAAGCTAATAAAGATACATGCTAATGATGATGCAGTACTAGGTAACCCATTCATTACTGTATTACACAAACCTATAAAGAGAGTAATAAGCTAATAAAGATACATACTAATGATGATGCAGGGACTAGGTTACCCATTCATTACTGTATTACACAAACCTATAAAGAGAGTAATAAGCTAATAAATATACGTACTAATGATGATGCAGGACTAGGTAACCCATTCATTACTGTATTAAGCAAACCTATAAAGAGAGTAATGAGCTTAAACACTACATACTAATGATGATGCAGGACTCGGTTACCCATTCATTACTGTATTACACAAACCTATAAAGAGAGTAATAAGCTAATAAAGATACATGCTAATGATGATGCAGGACTAGGTTACCCATTCATTACTGTATTACACAAACCTATAAAGAGAGTAATAAGCTAATAAAGATACATACTAATGATGATGCAGTACTAGGTAACCCATTCATTACTGTATTACACAAACCTATAAAGAGAGTAATAAGCTAATAAAGATACATGCTAATGATGATGCAGGACTAGGTAACCCATTCATTACTGTATTACACAAACCTATAAAGAGAGTAATAAGCTAATAAAGATACATACTAATGATGATGCAGTACTAGGTAACCCATTCATTACTGTATTACACAAACCTATAAAGAGAGTAATAAGCTTAAACTATACATGCTAATGATGAGGCAGGACTAGGCAACCCATTCATTACTGTATTACACAAACCTATAAAGAGAGTAATGAGCTTAAACAATACATGCTAATGATGAGGCAGGACTAGGTAACCCATTCATTACTGTATTACACAAACCTATAAAGAGAGTAATGAGCTTAAACAATACATGCTAATGATGAGGCAGGACTAGGTAACCCATTCATTACTGTATTACACAAACCTATAAAGAGAGTAATAAGCTTAAACTATACATGCTAATGATGATGCAGGACTAGGTAACCCATTCATTACTGTATTACACAAACCTATAAAGAGAGTAATAAGCTAATAAAGATACATGCTAATGATGATGCAGGACTAGGTAACCCATTCATTACTGTATTAAGCAAACCTATAAAGAGAGTAATGAGCTTAAGCACTACATACTGTATTACACAAACCTATAAAGAGAGTAATAAGCTAATAAAGATACATGCTAATGATGATGCAATACTAGGTAACCCATTCATTACTGTATTACACAAATCTATAAAGAGAGTAATAAGCTAATAAAGATACATACTAATGATGATGCAGGACTAGGTTACCCATTCATTACTGTATTACACAAACCTATAAAGAGAGTAATAAGCTAATAAATATACGTACTAATGATGATGCAGGACTAGGTAACCCATTCATTACTGTATTAAGCAAACCTATAAAGAGAGTAATGAGCTTAAACACCACATACTAATGATGATGCAGGACTCGGTTACCCATTCATTACTGTATTACACAAACCTATAAAGAGAGTAATAAGCTAATAAAGATACATGCTAATGATGATGCAGGACTAGGTTACCCATTCATTACTGCATTACACAAACCTATAAAGAGAGTAATAAGCTAATAAAGATACATACTAATGATGATGCAGGACTAGGTTACCCATTCATTACTGTATTACACAAACCTATAAAGAGAGTAATACGCTAATAAAGATACATGCTAATGATGATGCAGGACTAGGTAACCCATTCATTACTGTATTACACAAAACTATAAAGAGAGTAATAAGCTAATAAAGATACATACTAATGATGATGCAGTACTAGGTAACCCATTCATTACTGTATTACACAAACCTATAAAGAGAGTAATAAGCTTAAACTATACATGCTAATGATGAGGCAGGGACTAGGCAACCCATTCATTACTGTATTACACAAACCTATAAAGAGAGTAATGAGCTTAAACAATACATGCTAATGATGAGGCGAGGACTAGGTAACCCATTCATTATTGTATTACACAAACCTATAAAGAGAGTAATGAGCTTAAACAATACATGCTAATGATGAGGCAGAGACTAGGTAACCATTCATTACTGTATTACACAAACCTATAAAGAGAGTAATAAGCTTAAACTATACATGCTAATGATGATGCAGGACTAGGTAACCCATTCATTACTGTATTACACAAACCTATAAAGAGAGTAATAAGCTAATAAAGATACATGCTAATGATGATGCAGGACTAGGTAACCCATTCATTTACTATATTACACAAACCTATAAAGAGAGTAATAAGCTTAAACACTACATGCTAATGATGATGCAGGACTAGGTAACCCATTCATTACTGTATTACACAAACCTATAAAGAGAGTAATAAGCTTAAAACACTACATGCTAATGATGATGCAGGACTAGGTAACCCATTCATTACTGTATTACACAAACCTATAAAGAGAGTAATAAGCTTAAACACTACATGCTAATGATGATGCAGGACTAGGCAACCCATTCATTACTGTATTACACAAACCTATAAAGAGAGTAATGAGCTTAAACAATACATGCTAATGATGAGGCAGGGACTAGGTAACCCATTCATTACTGTATTACACAAACCTATAAAGAGAGTAATAAGCTTAAACACTACATGCTAATGATGATGCAGGACTAGGTAACCCATTCATTACTGTATTACACAAACCTATAAAGAGAGTAATGAGCTTAAACACTACATGCTAATGATGAGGCATGACTAGGTAACCCATTCATTACTATATTACCCTTAAACCTTGCAGCTGCTGCCCTGATTTTAAACCAATAGTAAGTAGTGTTTGGCTGTATATGAGTGTTTGGGAAATCTGGGATTGTCATAATGGTATTGGTATTGTTGGGCTTGAGATGGTGGCGAAACATAAAAATAAATACACGCACAAACCCATTAAATATTGTGGCATCTGGTGCGAATTAACAGTTTGTTTCTAACATTAATCCAGTTTTTTTTTTTTTGTTTGTTTATTTAAATATAAACACATGCTCAGTAACACAGTGTGGGCACATTTACATTTGTCATCACAAATGACACAAATGCATGACTACTAAAAGCCTGTCCACCTTAAGAAGTTACAAAGAGAGCCTTTGAAATGGGCAGGGGAGGAGTTTGCTGCTGAATGCTAGTGCAGACTCAGTCGTGCATGAAGGAGGGGATACAGAATCTGTTATTACTATGGCACCCTCTGTGTGAGACACAGCCACTTTCTGAAGCAGATTGGAAGATCAGTAAGAATGACATAGACCACTGCAAACATTCAAGCCATAACTGATGTCTCTCCTTCCCACTGATCCTCTTACAATTTGTTTTAGAAAGTGGCCATGTCTCGCACGGGGGTGCAGTTTCCAAAACCTCACAGCTGTCTTTTCAAAAATCACAACCTGCAAAAATTGCTGGCAGCCTGGCACTCACTACTGTGAGGACTTCACTCTGTGTCTGGTCTGACTCTGCACTATGAAAATAGCAAGCGCTGCTCCACCTCGAGTTCCCGCTCTTTGTATTTACTGTGGGAACTTGTGGGTGGTAAGAGTTTGAACCTTCAATAAAAATATAAAATATACTTACCCCAAGAAATTGAAGGGTCAGATGTGTTGTCCAAATAGGAGCAGAGCGGCATAGTAATGATAAAACTCCCTGCTAGCAGCCAATTAATTCAGGTGCAATCTTATAGCAGTGTGAGGGGACTGTCTATAACAACAAACAAAATGTACTCAACTCCGCCCCCTATATTGTCTGTACGCCGATTAGAACACTCCAATAAAAACATCCATGTTTATCTAATAAATTTAATTGTGCTTTGAAGCCCTGTATATATATATATATATAATATATATATATATATATATATATATATATATATATATATATATATATATATATATATAGGTATAGGTATATACTGATAGATATATACATATATACAGTTATATAGGAATATCTATTTAAAAAATACATAGAACATTTTTCCCTTATGTGAACAACTTTGGAATGGAGATAGTGTGTATATGTATATATATATATATATATATATATATATATATATATATATATATATACTGTATTTACTGTATATATATATATATATATATATATATATATATATAGAGAGAGAGAGAGAGAGAGAGAGAGAGAGAGAGAGAGAAAATAACTCATTGTGTAAACCATTCACAAATCTAAACAAGTCAGAAGACTTGTTTTAAACCCAGAAACTTTCTGACTACACTGTCTCCAATGCAGCAAAGGAATCTGGGTAAGATATGCAAATGAGATTCACAATGACTCACCTTTTTACTTTTAGCCTGCTTTTTAAGACAGGCTTCCCTTTACGCCATAGCACTGCTGCATTACACAGCTTTTATGCTTAGCTAGGGTTAATACAGTGATTCAGACCAATCCCATCAGAAGACTTGTTTTAAACCCAGAAACTTCTGACTACACTGTTTCCAATGCAGCAAAGGAATCTGGGTAAGATATGCAAATGAGATTTGGATTGGTCTGAATCACTGTACTAACCCTAGCTAAGCATAAAAGCTGTGTAATGCAGCAGTGCTATGGCGTAAAGGGAAGCCTGTCTTAAAAAGCAGGCTAAAAGTAAAAAGGTGAGTCATTGTGAATCTCATTTGCATATCTTACCCAGATTCCTTTGCTGCATTGGAAACAGTGTAGTCAGAAAGTTTCTGGGTTTAAAACAAGTCTTCTGACTTGTTTAGGATTTGTGAATGGTTTTACACAATGAGTTATTTTCTCTATATTTTGTATTTAGTGGAGGATTTTAAACTCACTTTTCGCTTCCCCATAATTTTAATTGTTATATATATATATATATATATATATATATATATATATATATATATATATATATGTATGTATATATATTTATATATATAATATATATATTGGTTTTAAACAAAAAATAAAATAAAAATGGAGGTGTACTGTGCTGTCTAAGGTGCAAGCAGTCCTAAAAATAATAGCAAAAGAGTAAATAGAAAGAACAAGTACCATGAAAAGTATTTGTCAAAGAAGGACCAAGGCTGCACTCAAGATAAAACTGTGCTTTATTACACAAAATGTGAGCTTATTGAGAGCAAGTGGGAAGTTCAACCCCCACCTACAAGGTCACATACTAATGAATATTAAACATATAAAATACAAACATCAAACTGTGTGGATACGCTTAAGTTTCAATACACAATAAATCCAACACCTAGGAAATACAGTATATGAGCTGAATATAATGCAGCCGGCCAGCTTATATAGGTATTAGTCCTATTATAATCCTAAGTGGATGTGTAGGTAAAGGAGGGGCCCCAAAAGCAACGATGAATGCAAAAATTTGGGTCAGTGTCCCTTTAAAGTTAAATGGGAATTAGTCAAACCTACAGAATTTATGTTAAGGATGACCTTATCCCTAGAGGTCTCAGAATAAGATTGGACCCAGGGATCAGTCTAAGAGGTGAAGAAGCTAATAATGAATTGTAGCCTAAATGGAATGCAATCCTCACAAGATGCACATTAGAACTGTTGCAATTGATGAGGATGAGAAAAGGCTAGAACAGTGTAAATTTGAAACAACTATGTATGAAAAAGTCATTTTGTATGCATTAGACCCTGCATTTGATAAATAAACAAATATATGAAATACGTTTAGAGAAACTACAATGTGAAATCAAATTTAGAAAAAGGCGTCAAGATGAGCTTCAAATGTGGAAAGTCTATGGCCTAGATTTAGAGTTTCGGCGGTAGCCGTCAAAACCAGCGTTAGAGGCTCCTAACGCTTGGTTTTGGGCGCCCGCTGGTATTTGGAGTCAGTGATTATAAAGGGGTCTAACGCTCACTTTTCAGCCGCGACTTTTCACTTACCGCAGATCCCCCTACGCCATTTGCGTAGCCTATCTTTTCAATGGGATCTTTCTACCGCTGGTATTTAGAGTCGTTTCTGCAGTGAGCGTTAGAGCTCTAACGACAAGATTCCAGCCGCCTGAAAATAGCAGGAGTTAAGAGCTTTCTGGCTAACGCCGGTTTATAAAGCTCTTAACTACTGTACCCTAAAGTCCACTAACACCCATAAACTACCTATGTACCCCTAAACCGAGGTCCCCCCACATCGCCGCCACTCGATTAAAATTTTTAACACCCTAATCTGCCGACCGCCCACCTACGTTATACTTATGTACCCCTAATCTGCTGCCCCTAACACCGCCGACCCCTGTATTATATCTATTAACCCCTAACTTGCCCCCCACAACGTCGCCGCAAGCTACTTAAAATAATTAACCCCTAATCTTCAGGACCGCAAATCGCCGCCACCTACGTTATCCCTATGTACCCCTAATCTGCTACCCCTAACATCGCCGACCCCTATGTTATATTTATTAACCCCTAATCTGCCCCCCACAACGTCGCCGACACCTACCTACACTTATTAACCCCTAATCTGCCGAGCGGACCCTGAGCGCTACTATAATAAAAGTTATTAACCCCTAATCCGCCTCACTAACCCTATCATAAATAGTATTAACCCCTAATCTGCCCTCCCTAACATCGCCGACACCCTACCTTCAATTATTAACCCCTAATCTGCCGACCGGAGCTCACCGCTATTCTAATAAATGTATTAACCCCTAAAGCTAAGTCTAACCCTAACACTAACACCCCCCCTAAGTTAAATATAATTTTTATCTAACGAAATAAATTAACTCTTATTAAATAAATAATTCCTATTTAAAGCTAAATACTTACCTGTAAAATACATCCTAATATAGCTACAATATAAATTATAATTATATTATAGCTATTTTAGGATTAATATTTTATTTTTACAGGCAACTTTGTAATTATTTTAACCAGGTACAATAGCTATTAAAATAGTTAAGAACTATTTAATAGTTACCTAGTTAAAATAATTACAAATTTACCTGTAAAATAAATCCTAACCTAAGATATAATTAAACCTAACACTACCCTATCAATAAAATAATTAAATAAACTACCTACAATTACCTACAATTAACCTAACACTACACTATCAATAAATTAATTAAACACAATTGCTACAAATAAATAAAATTAAATAAACTATCTAAAGTACAAAAAATAAAAAAGAACTAAGTTACAGAAAATAATAAAATATTTACAAACATAAGAAAATATTACAACAATTTTAAACTAATTACACCTACTCTAAGCCCCCTAATAAAATAACAAAGCCCCCCAAAATAAAAAATTCCCTACACTATTCTAAAATACAAATATTACAAGCTCTTTTACCTTACCACCCCTGAACAGGGCCCTTTGCGGGGCATGCCCCAAGAATTTCAGCTCTTTTGCCTGTAAAAAAAAACATACAATACCCCCCCCCCAACATTACAACCCACCACCCACATACCCCTAATCTAACCCAAACCCCCCTTAAATAAACCTAACACTACCCCCCTGATGATCTTCCTACCTTGTCTTCACC
Organism: Bombina bombina; assembly: GCF_027579735.1. NCBI lineage: Eukaryota > Metazoa > Chordata > Amphibia > Anura > Bombinatoridae > Bombina > Bombina bombina. The sequence continues at coordinate 290,181,318 of NC_069502.1, read as the reverse complement.
ATGCCAGGTTCACCGATCCGTCCTGGCTCCAAGATCTTCATCCACCCAAGCGGGGGCTAGACATCCACTGAAGAAGTCCAGAAGAGGGTCCAAAGTCTTCCTCCTATCCGGCAAGAAGAGGACATCCGGACCGGCAAACATCTTCTCCAAGCGGCATCTTCTATCTTCTTCCATCCGATGACGACCGGCTCCATCTTGAAGACCTCCAGCGCGGATCCATCCTCTTCTTCCGACGACTAGACGACGAATGACGGTTCCTTTAAGGGACGTCATCCAAGATGGCGTCCCTCGAATTCCGATTGGCTGATAGGATTCTATCAGCCAATCGGAATTAAGGTAGGAATTTTCTGATTGGCTGATGGAATCAGCCAATCAGAATATAGTTCAATCCGATTGGCTGATCCAATCAGCCAATTCAGATTGAGCTCGCATTCTATTGGCTGTTTCCGATCAAGCCAATAGAATGCGAGCTCAATCTGATTGGCTGATTGGGATCAGCCAATCGGATTGAACTATATTCTGATTGGGCTGATTCCATCAGCCAATCAGAAAATTCCTACCTTAATTCCGATTGGCTGATAGAATCCTATCAGCCAATCGGAATTCGAGGGACGCCATCTTGGATGACGTCCCTTAAAGGAACCGTCATTCGTCGTCTAGTCGTCGGAAGAAGAGGATGGGATCCGCGCTGGAGGTCTTCAAGATGGAGCCGGTCGTCATCGGATGGAAAGAGATAGAAGATGCCGCTTGGAGAAGATGTTTGCCGGTCCGGATGTCCTCTTCTTGCCGGATAGGAGGAAGACTTTGGACCCTCTTCTGGACTTCTTCAGTGGATGTCTAGCCCCCGCTTGGGGTGGATGAAGATCTTGGAGGCCAGGACGGATCGGTGAACCTGGCATGGTGAAGACAAGGTAAGGAAGATCATCAGGGGGGTAGTGTTAGGTTATTTAAAGGGGGGTTTGGGTTAGATTAGGGGTATGTGGGTGGTGGGTTGTAATGTTGGGGGGGGGTTATTGTATCGTTTTTTTTACAGGACAAAAGAGCTGAAATTCTTGGGGCATGCCCACGCAAAGGGCCCTGTTCAGGGGCTGGTAAGGTAAAAGAGCTTGTAATATTTGTATTTTAGAATAGGGTAGGGAATTTGTTTATTTTGGGGGGCTTTGTTATTTTATTAGGGGGCTTAGAGTAGGTGTAATTAGTTTAAAATTGTTGTAATATTTTTCTTATGTTTGTAAATATTTTATTATTTTCTGTAACTTAGTTCTTTTTTTATTTTTTGTACTTTAGATAGTTTATTTAATTTTATTTATTTGTAGCAATTGTGTTTAATTAATTTATTGATAGTGTAGTGTTAGGTTAATTGTAGGTAATTGTAGGTAGTTTATTTAATTATTTTATTGATAGGGTAGTGTTAGGTTTAATTATATCTTAGGTTAGGATTTATTTTACAGGTAAATTTGTAATTATTTTAACTAGGTAACTATTAAATAGTTCTTAACTATTTAATAGCTATTGTACCTGGTTAAAATAATTACAAAGTTGCCTGTAAAATAAATATTAATCCTAAAATAGCTATAATATAATTATAATTTATATTGTAGCTATATTAGGATGTATTTTACAGGTAAGTATTTAGCTTTAAATAGGAATTATTTATTTAATAAGAGTTAATTTATTTCGTTAGATAAAAATTATATTTAACTGAGGGGGGTGTTAGTGTTAGGGTTAGACTTAGCTTTAGGGGTTAATACATTTATGTAGAATAGCGGTGAGCTCGCGGTCGGCAGATTAGGGGTTAATAAGTGTAGGTAGGTGTCGGCGACGTTGTGGGGGGGCAGATTAGGGGTTAATAAATATAACATAGGGGTCGGCGATGTTAGGGCAGCAGGATTAGGGGTAACATAGGGATAACGTAGGTGGCGGCTGGTTTACGGAGCGGCAGATTAGGGGTTAAAAGTGTAATGCAGGGGTCAGCGATAGAGGGGGCGGCAGATTAGGGGTTAATAAGTGTAAGGTTAGGGTGTTTTAGACTCGGGGTACATGTTAAGGGTGTTAGGTGCAGACGTAGGAAGTGTTTCCCCATAGGAAACAATGGGGCTGCGTTAGGAGCTGAACGCTGCTTTTTTGCAGGTGTTAGGTTTTTTTTTTCAGCTCCAAACAGCCCATTGTTTCCTATGGGAGAATCGTGCACGAGCACGTTTTGATGCCGGCCGGCTCCGTAAGCAACTCTGGTATCGAGAGTTGCATTTGCGGTAAAAATGCTCTACGCTCCCTTTTTTGGAGCCTAACGCAGGCATTTGTTTTGAACTCTCGATACCAGAGTTAAATTTATGGTTGCGGCCAGAAAAAAACCCGCGGAGCGTTAACAGCCCTTTTACCGCCGAACTCTAAATCTAGGCCTATGTTTATAAAAATAAAAACATGACACGATCAACATACGACTCTAAAATTGACAATTCCGACATAGAATCTGATACCCAACCACAAAATATCAGAGAAACCCTTCAGACCAGTCTCCCTTTAGGAGGAGGACAAGGAGGGGGGGGACGAGAGGTAGGGTGGTCCACTTTACAGAGACAGAGGGGATGGGGGGAGATACAGATTTAACCAAGTGAACCGTATGATTACAAGCAACCAAAAGAGTTAACATCCCTATTATATATAACAGATAAAGGCTCAAAAGAGGATAATGAACCTAACAGTAATTAATTAGCTTCAGTGAACCTAAATTTAGCTATTTAAATTTACTCAAGAAAGGTGTATCTTTCTGCCCCAATAACCCCCTTGGTAAGTTTGAGTTTATTAAGGACTTAAACTTATATGCTAGAAATTACTTTTGAAAAAAATATGGAAAAACAAAGCTGATGCTAAACAGTCCATACAAGCTTCAGATGCTTCAGCTGTTAATGATTTGCTATCTTTGCTTGATGAACAGGACGTAGGAGGCATACAATATGAATATCCTAAAGATCAGGATTCAAACAAAAATCTAAATTTATGCTGCAAATGTCCTTGTCGTCAAGCATACAAACTTTCGTCAAGTGTGTGGAGGAAGATGTTAGTATGATTGAAATAACAGGGATAGTTAATGACAACCTCTGTAAGCAAGAAAGAGTAGCCCTTGGAAGAGCTTACTAAGAGAAGAGATTTGGTATTTAAGCCATCTGATAAGGGAGGCAACATTGTTATCTTGGACCAAATAACATACGTCCAAGAAGTTAAAAGGCAACTCTTATTTAAAGAACAATATGAGGGTAGTCACTCAATCTGATTATGAGCGATCATGTAATGAACTTTTGTTTTTACTCAATGAAGCTAGAGATGATGGCCTTATTACCATTAAAGAGCATGAAGCTCTAAAATAACCTTTTTCCTACCTTCCAATGTTTTATTGTATCCCCAAGGTCCATAAAAATCTTAAGCACCCTCCTGGGACACCTGATCATCTCGGGCATAGGAGGACCCAACGAAGGGATCAGTAGATATGTTGATCGTTTTCTGCGACCCTTCTTAGAATCTTTGTCCTTCTATGTCCGAGATACAGAGGATGTCCTCAAAAAAACTTGATAGAATAGTTGTTGATTCGGAAATGCTACTGGTGACTCTAGATGTGGAGTCACTCTACTCCTCAATTCCCCACAAAGCAGGCTTAATAGCAGCAAAATACTTTTTGGAGTTAAGAGGGCAGGACTATTGTGACAACAAAGCATTGGTACTAAGATTTCTGGAATTTGTACTGACACATAACATCTTTTGTTTTGATGGCAAGCTTTACAGACAAGTCCACGGCACAGCCATGGTGCAACATGTGCACCGACATATGCGTGTGTTTACACCTAGGTTATTGGGAAACCAAGATAGTGTTCAATTAACTTTCTGAATGGGTGGATAAACATGTTGCCCAACTGGCTGAGGTTTGTGGATGTATTAATTTTATGGAAGGGTGATGAGAAATCAGTTTCAGACTTCGGAAACATTTTGAATAAAATTAACTAAATTTGTTTCTACATATAATGTGACTGACAAAGAGGCGACTTTCCTAGACCTTAATATTTTAAAGATAGGGAATGAAATTCACACTACTGGTTCATCAGAAAAAAGACAGCAACAAATAGTCTTTTATATGCAACGAGTCATCACCCTCAATCTCAGAAAAATGGAGTCCCTGAGGGCAATTTTTGAGATTGAAGAGGTGCTGTTCTTCAACTCAGTAATTTGAAGAACAGGCAAAAAAAATGGCTGAGAGATTTTTGTCAAGAGGATACTCAAAAAGGCAGGTGAAAAAAGCTTGGTTTAGAGCCCGCTACACCCCTAGGAGTGAGCTCTTGTACAATAAGAGAGACGAATCAAAAGATGAAAATCATGCAAGATTAATCACTAGATATAACTCACATTGGAAAAAGTTGCAAGGGATTCTTAATACACATTGGCATATATATCTAATGATTCATCTCTCACAGGATGTATATCTGAGTAACCATTATTCACAGCTATGAAAGCTCCTAGCATTAAAGATAAATTGGTGCATAGTGAGTTTAAGAGAGAGCAAGGAACAAATTGGTTAACAGCATAACGAAACCAAGTGGGTAGTGTCCCATGTGGACACTGTGTATATTGTACCTATGTCAAAAGATCAACTACTTTTCATACACTGACTAGAATGAGGCCACACTACATAAAGGACAGGATCTCCTGTACCTCAAAAAAATTTAATATATCTTTTAAACTGCCCATGCCGAAACTAGTAGGTCGGTAAAACGACAAGTGGAACTGAAAAATAGAATACGGAACATAGGGACGATATAAAAATTTAAGATAAGGATAGTCCTGTGGCAAGGCAGCTTTAAATCCTGCCACAACTCAGATTTCAAAAAGTTACAAATTATGGGCATAGAACAGTTCAAGCCTAGTAGGACGAGGTGGGAACCCTAGATAGAGTCATCTTGCAACATGAATCTAGGTGGATCTATAGAATAAACATTCTAAGTCCTATTGGTCTGAATGAAAAGATTGCATATTCTTGCTTCTTTAATGAAATTTATGTATGGATGTTTCAGGTTAATTTGAATAGTAGCTATAAATGCTTTAAATCGCAATGAAAATACTCATACAAACTCCTTATGCACTGTTTATTCTAACATAAGATCATTAACAATATGTATAATGCTCAAATATAACTTCTGTTTATTTGTTCTTAATGTTATGGCTCTATAATTGCAAACTTTTGTTGCCACTGGTTTAAGATAAATGTTTCATGGTTTCATTCAGCTGGCTCACAATACAGGCTTTTGAAATGTAACTAAGTACAAGTATAGCTAGTGGTTACGTAAGCCCTGATGACATATCAGAAAAGTGCAGGGTAAATCGCTGAATCAAAACTACAAATAGCGAACAATACCCATGAACTTTACATCTGATGAGGCACCTGTTCCAGCCCTTTGTGGGAGGGGCGAAATGCATCATGCTCTGCAATTTAACGACGTAGTTGCTACGTGTCACACAAGCTGTATGTTGTTACGCTATATCCAAGAAGCGGGGTTTTCAATTTTCAAGTGAAGATGCCAACCTACCTACGCCAAGTGACTGCACTAAGGAAGAGGCACTGGAAGTTCCATTTTAGTTGGTGGATGAAGTGCTGTGAAGGTCAGTACAGCTAGAGATAAGTCTTGCACCCCTGCCTGGATCTTTAACAACATTGTCAATTGTATCCACTAAACCATCTGATGATATGGGAAGTTTGGCGGGTACCCCTCATGAGATTTGTAAAGGTAAGTTGATTTATAACTGGTCACGTCATTATCTTTCTTTGATTGAATTTAGGGAGAACTGTGACCGTTATACAGTGTGTGGTCGAATGACACTTGAGTGGCCTGGTCGTTGATTGATTACGGACTCTCTGCATTTATCGTTGCTTTTGGGGCCCCTCCTTTACCTACACTATCCACTTAGGATTGTAATAGGACTGATACCTATATCAGGCCGGCCGGCTGCATTATATTGAGCTCATATACTGTATTTCCTATGTGTTGTATTTCTACAATTAATAACTAAATAATTCCTATTTAAAACAAATTACTTACCTATAAAATAAACCCTAAAGCTAACTACAATATAACTAATAGTTACATTGTATCTAGCTTAGGTTTTATTTTTATTTTACAGGCAAGTTTGTATTTATTTTAACTAGGTAGAATAGTTACTAAATAGTTATTAACTATTAAATAACTACCTAGTTAAAATAAATACAAATTTACCTGTAAAATAAAACCTAACCTGTCTTACACTACACCTAACCTTACAACTACAATTAAATACATTACCTAAATTAAATACAAATTCATAAATTTAAAAAAACCCCACTAAATTACACAAAATAAAAAAACAAATTACAAGATATTTAAACTAATTACACCTAATCTAATAACCTATCAACATAAAAAAGCCCCCCCCCCCCCCAAATAAAAATAAAACCCTAGCCTAAACTAAACTACCAATAGCCCTTTAAAAAGGGCCTTTTGCGGGGCATTGCCCCAAAGAAATCAGCTCTTTTACCTGTTAAAAAAAAAATACAAGCAACCCCCCAACAGTAAAAACCCACCACCACACTACAACCCCCCCCCAAATAAAACCCTAACTAAAAAAACCTAAGCTCCCCATTGCCCTGAAAAGGGCATTTGGATGGGCATTGCACTTAAAAGGGCATTTAGCTCTATTGCAAGCCCAATGCCCCTAACCTAAAACCCACCCAATAAACCCTTAAAAAAAAACTAACACTAACCCCTGAAGATCCACTTACAGTTTTGAAGAGCCGACATCCATCTTCAAACGAAGTCGGAGAAGTCCTCAGTGAAACGGCAAGAAGTCCTCAACGAACCCGGGAGAAATCTTCATCCAAGCCGGGAGAAGTGGTCCTCCAGGACGGACAGAAATCTTCATCAGGCGGCATCTTCTATCTTCATCCATACCGGGCGCGGAGCGGGTCCATCTTCAAGACATTAAGCGCAGAGCATCTCTTTTGATGACGACTACCCGACGAATGTAGGTTCCTTTAAGTGACGTCATCCAAGATGGCGTCCCTTAGATTCTGATTGGCTGACAGAAATCTAGCAGCCAATCGGAATTAAGGTTGAAAAAATCCTATTGGCTGATGCAATCAGCCAATAGGATTGAGCTTGCATTCTATTGGCTGTTCCAATCAAGAAACTAAGGTTTTATTAATAGTAGGTTTTATTTAGATTATTTTAATTATATTTAAAGGTACAGTCAACGCCAGAAATTTTTGTTGTTTTTAAAAAGATAGATAATCCCTTAATTACCAATTCCTCAGTTTTTACATAACCAACACAGTTATAATTATACACTTTTTACCTCTGTAATTACCTTGTATCTAAGCCTCAGCAGACTGCCCCCTTATTTCAGTTCTGTTGACGGACTTGCAGTTTAAGCCAATCAGAGCTGTCTCCATGGTAAATTCACGTGCATGAGCTCAATGTTATCTATATGAAACACGTTAATTAATGCCCTCTAGTGGTGAAAAACTATCAAAATGCATTTAGATTAGAGGCGGCCTTCAAGGTCTAAGAAATTAGCATATGAATCCTCCTAGGTTAGCTTTCAACTAAGAATACCAAAAGAACAAGCAAAATTGGTGATTAAAGTAAATTTGGAAAGTTGTTTAAAATTACATGCCCTATTTGAAAAATGAATTTTTTTTTGGACTTGAACTGTCCCTTTAAGTAAAGGGTGTTGGGTTAGGGTTAGACTTAGGTTTAGGTTTAATAAATATTAGTATAGTGGCGGCAACGTTGGGGGCGGCAGATTAAGGGTTAATAATTGTAGGTAGGTGCTATGATGTTAGGGGCAGCAGATTAGGGGTTAATAACATTTTAACTAATGTTTTTGTGATGTGGGATTTGTCGGCGGTGTTAGGGGTTAATATGTTTATTATAGTGGCGGCGATGTTCCGGAGTGACAGATTAGGGGTTTAGAAGTATAGAAGTGTCGGCGATGTCGGGCGGGCAGTTTAGACTCGGGGTTCATTTAGGTGTTAGGTATAAACATAAAATTTTGTTTCCCCCATAGGATTAAATGGGCTGTGTACAGAGCTTTATGCTGCTTTATTGCAGGTGTTGGGACTTTTTCTAAGCCGGCTCTCCCCATTGATGTCTATGGGGGAAATCGTGCACGAGCACGGTACAACCAGCTCTCCGCTGACTTAAGCAGCGCTGGTATGGGAGTGTGGTATGGGAACTCAATTTTGATCTACGCTCACTTCTTGTCTTATAACGCTGGGTTTATAAAAACCTGTAATACCAGCGCTGCAGGTAAGTGAGCGGTGACAATAACGTGCAAGTTAGCAACGCACCCCTCTTACCGCAAAACTCATAATCTGGCCGAATGGTTTTTTATAATGCATGACCAAAAAAATAATGTAGTGAATGCATGCAATAATATTTGAAACAAAGCAGAAAATATTAAACATACAAAAATGTTATAGACTTGAATAGAGCAGGGTAGGAGAATGGTGGAAGTCCAGTTTATTACAAAAATGAAAGTAAGTGAAGTGAAAATTATATCCTTCACCTGATATAGGCTCAAAAATCTATAGTATCTTTTTTTACATTTATCATTTTGAAAGCCATCCTAAATCATTTAACCATGATAGAATGAAATGATACTAAGTATATTTTAGGTTAAAAAAATTCAAGAAACTAAGGTTTTGATTTAAAATGCCAAATGTTCCTGCAACAGCCTCAGAGTTTTTTTTAATCTTATAAAACACACATATCTAAAGAAATGTCTTTTTGGAGTCCACATCAAAAGGCTTTAGAAGTCATCAAAGCATGTGAATTCTGTAGGAATAGCATATGCTGTACTAATGACATTTTCATTTCTTAAAACATTGAAAGCAATAATGCTACAAAACCCACATATTTCTTTAGAATGAATCATAAATGATAAAAATATGTGGCTGTAGTTCAGAATTAGAAACTCTATGTTTATGATAATAAATCTGGTGGAGATAGCAGAAGAATATTTCTGATCAATATCTACAACATATTGTTGTTAAAAGGTATAACAAATAAAAACAATATTGGTAATAACTTGTATTCTGGAAAAGTCTTATGAAAAAGGCAATACAACATTTAGGGGAAAGGTGATAGAATGACTACTTTTATTAACTCCGATTTACTTTTAATTTATTTCTCTTTCATAAACACTGAGGGACTTGAATATAACTCACAGAAATCTTGAATATTAAAGTATAAAAAGCATCAAGTAGTAGATATGAAACAGGACTTCCCGTCACTTTATAACTTTTTTTTTTTACTTTAATGTAATAAGGTAGAGTAAAATCCAAAACTTTTAGCATGCCTCTATAACATGCTTTAACATCTTACAAAAGTGTGCCTGCCATAGGCCTACTTTTGTTTTATTTATTTTTCTAGTATTTTAATTATTTGCAGTCACAACACTGCAGACCATAATAGGAGATCAAAGGCAGTGTGTTAGTAGAGACATTTATACATAACTTCATAGGTCATAGGTAATCACCTACAGCCCGTATAAGTGTTTGCTGCCTTAAGCCTAGGCCCAAGAATCACAAATACAGAAATATAGCCTATAGTACTAACTTACGGCTAGATTACGAGTTTTTGCGTTAGAGGCTGTGAGGTGGCTAACGAGCAGTTTTCCCTCACCGCTCACTTACATGCAGTGCTGGTATTACGGAGTTTTTCAGAAACCCATCGTTAAAAAGACAAGAAGTGAGCGTTGAGCAAAAGTTTTGGCTCATTACCGCACTCCAATACCAGCGCTGCTTAAGTCAGCGGTGAGCTGGGGTAATGTGCTTGTGCACGATTTCCCCATAGGAATCAACGGGGAGAGCCTGCTGAAAAAAAAGTCAAAAAAGCCAGCGTACAGCTCCTAACACAGCCCCATTGATTCCTGATGGGAAATAAAAATTTATATTTACACCTACAAACCCCTAACATGAACCCCGAGTCAAAACACCCCTAATCTTACCACTTATTAACACCCCTAATCTGCCGCCCCAACATCGCCGACACCTACATTATATTATTAACCCATAATCTGCCACTCCGGACACCGGCTGGCCACCTACATTATAGTTATGAACCCTCTAATCTGCTGCCCCCAACATCGCCGACACCTACATTATATATATTAATCCTAATTCAATGTTGCCACAACCTACCTACATTTCTTCTAACCCCTAATCTGCCGACCCCAACGTTGCCGCCACTATATTAAAGTTAGTATTAACCCCTAAACTTAAGTCTAACCCTAACCATAACACCCACTAACTTAAATATAATTTAAATCAATCTAAATCAATATTCCTATCATTAACTAGATTATTTTCTACTTAAAACTAAATACTTACCTATAAAAAATAAACTCTAAGATAGCTACAATATAACTAATAGTTACATTGTAGCTATCTTAGGGTTTATTTTTATTTTCAGACAAGTTTGTATTTCTTTTAAAGTGATGGTAAACTCTTTTACTTGTAAAATAATATCTATCATTGTTAATGTTATGTAATGACAAACCGCATAATGTTTTTAATTTTCAAATGTAAAATTATCACTATTCTTTCTCTTATTTGTTTCTCATGTTTTGCAACGGCAGCTCCCCGCATCGCTCCGCCCCCTCTTACATGTCCGTAACAAAACGTTCTATTTACTCCTCTCTCCTCCCTCTACTAACGTCATCCGTAGTGCTCGTTCATTGAAAGTAATTAACTAACGCATGCGCATTGTTTTCCCTTACGTCTAGGAAGTAAACATTGACTCGTGACAGTCAATGTCTACTTTTCATATTTGTAACCCGCACTTATTTGCTGTCTATCGGTTTGTTGAGATCGATCTCCATAAAGGTTATTATTGGCCATAATAAAATTTATGGTTTATATATTCTAAAACAATGAAAATGTTTTAATATTATCAATTATGTATTAGTATATCATTATGATCAATTCTCTATCTAAAACGAATGATAAACGTTTTTATAACAACGTTATATATGAAATCTACATAAATTTTGTTATTTCTAAATCATATAAATAATATTGTAAATTGGAAATTTATAATATTTCCAGAATTGATATCTTATTCTAATTATATTTTGATGTTATCTAATTCTGATAATAATTCTATAGTCAAATTCAGTTCCTTACTTTGATAATTTCAATAGATTTCTCACTGTTTTTTATATATATTGATATATATATATATATATATATATCCTTCGTCTTTCTATATATATATATATACATATATATATATATATATATTCTAAATAGAGCTATATATACATACATATATATATATATATATAAATATATATATAATATTATATATATATATCTTTATATTTCTCTATATCTATATATATATATTTGGCTACATATATAGAGAGGATATATACTTATAAATAGATTCAGAGATATATATATAATTAGATATATATATTTATATATTTATAGATATCTAAATAAAAATAATATATAATATATATATAAATCAATATATATACATTGAAAGATAGAGATATATTCTTTGTTACATATGAATAATATATTAATATATATATAGTATACATATATATATATATATATATATATATATATATAAATTGTAAATAAATGATTTTTAAATAAAATATCATGAAATCAAGTAATATTACAATAGTCCCAAAGGCCCTTTCAGACTTGCCTTTTTATTTAATGCTGTGGTCCCCTCCATTGCTTTCTATCCATACCACTCTCTTTATCTTTCTCTCTCTATCCCCATCTCTTTTGCGCTCTCTCTCCCCTATATTTTCAAATCTCTCTCTCCCCCATCTCATTTGTGCTCCCTCTTTCCCCCCTCTCTTTCCAACTTTCTTTTGCGCTCTCTTTCTCCGCCTCTCTATCTACCCTCTCTCTCTATATATCTCCACTCTCTCTGTATCTTCCATCTCTCTTTCTCTCTCTTTCCTTTCTCTCTCTCTCTCCTTCTCCCCTCTCTCTCTCCATCTCCCCTCTCTCTCCACTCTCTCTCTCTGTCTCTCTATCTCTCTATCTCTTTCTCCACCCTCTGTCTCTCTCCCCCCTCTCTCTCTCTATCAACCAGTCTCTCTCTATCGCCCCTGTCTCTGCCGTCTCTCTACACTCTCTATCTCTAGCTAACATATTTATATTTCTCTACTTTCTATCTTTTTCTCTCTCCCCTCTCTCTTTCTCTCTCCCTCTATCTTTCCTCTCTACACTCTCTCTTCTCTCTCCTTCTCCCCCTCTCTCTCTAATCTATTTCTCTCTCCCCTCTTTATCTCCTCTCTCTATCTCATTCTCTCTACCCTCTCTCTCCCCTCTCTCTTTCTCTTCTCTCTCTAAATTTATCTCTCTCTCTCCTCTCTCTCTCTCTTCCCTCTCTCAAACTCTTTCTACCCCCCTCTCTCTTTTCAACCCCATTCTCTATCTCTCTCTATCCCCCCTCTCTATTCTATATAACACACTCTTTGTATTCTCCATCTCACCTCCTCTCCTCCTACCATCTCTCTCTCCATCTCCCCTCTGTCTATCCCCCTTTCTCTCTCCATCTCCCCTCTCTTCAATCCCCCTCTCTCTATCTAAATCTCCAATTACTCTATCCCCTTCTCTCTCTCTTTCTCTACAGTGTCTCAGTCCCCTCCCTTTTTCTTATCCCCTATCTCTTTCTATCTCCCATTTCTCAATCTCTATTTCATCTCACTCTCCTCTCGCATCCAATATCAATTTGTCTTTTCCCTTCTCTCTTTCTATCTCTCCCCCTCTCTCTCTCTCTCTCTCTTCACTCTCACTTACTACTCTATCTCTCTCCTCTCTCTCTCTCACCTCTCTATATCCCTCTCTCCACTCTTTCCCCCCTCTCTTTCCAACTTTCTTTTGCGCTCTCTTTCCCCCTCTCTATCTACCCTCTCTCTCTATATATCTCCACTCTCTCTGTATCTTCCATCTCTCTTTCTCTTCTCTTTCCTTTCTCTCTCCTCTCTCCTTCTCCCCTCTCTCTCTCCATCTCCCCTCTCTCTCCACTCTCTCTCTCTGTCTCTCTATCTCTTTCTCCACCCTCTGTCTCTCTCCCCCCTCTCTCTCTTCTATCAACCAGTCTCTCTCTATCGCCCCTTCTCTGCCGTCTCTCTACACTCTCTATCTCTAGCTAACATATTTATATTTCTCTACTTTCTATCTTTTTATCTCTCCCATCTCTCTTTCTCTCTCCCCTCTATTTTCTCTCTACACTCTCTCTCTCTCTCCTTCTCCCCTCTCTCTCACTAATCTATTTCTCTCTCCCCTCTTTATCTCCTCTCTCTATCTCATTCTCTCTACCCTCTCTCTCCCCTCTCTCTTTCTCTTCTCTCTCTAAAATTTATCTCTCTCTCCTCTCTCTCTCTCTTCCCTCTCTCAAACTCTTTCTACCCCCCTCTCTCTTTTTAACCCCATTCTCTATCTCTCTCTATCCCCCTCTCTATTCTATATAACACACCCTCTTTGTATCTCCATCTCACCTCTCTCCTCCTACCATCTCTCTCTCCATCTCCCTCTGGTCTATCCCCTTTCTCTCTCCATCTCCCCTCTCTCAATCCCCCTCTCTCTATCTAAATCTCCAATTACTCTATCCCCTTCTCTCTCTCTTTCTCTACAGTGTCCTCAGTCCCCCTCCCTTTTCTTTATCCCCTATCTCTTTCTATCTCCCATTTCTCAATCTCTATTTCATCTCACTCTCTCTCGCTCCATATCAATTTGTCTTTTCCCTTCTCTCTTTCTATCTCTCCCCTCTCTCTCTCTCTCTCTCTCTCTCTTCACTCTCACTTACTACTCTATCTCTCTCCTCTCTCTCCTCTCACCTCTCTATATCCCCTCTCTCTCTCTTTTCCCTATCTCTTTCTATTTCCATTTTTTTTCTCGCTCTTGCTCCACTATCTATTACTCTTTTCCCTTCTCTCTTTCTATCTCTCACCTCTCTCTATTCATTCTCCTTTCTCTATTTCTACTCTCTATCTATGCTCCCCTCTATTTTGTTCTTCACCTCTCTTTCTATGTCTCTCTCAAACTCTCTCTCTGTGGCCCTTTCTCTCTCTTTCCCTATCTCCACCTCTCTCTTCCTTCTCTATCTCTCTCCATGTTTCTCTCTCTATTTTTGTTTTCACATCTCTCTATCTCCCCCTCCTCTCTCACCTCCCTCTCCCCTGGTCTTTATCCCCTCTCTCTCTCCACTCTCTATCTCTTGCTCCCCTATCTCTTCCTCTCTATCCTCCCTCTTTTTTTCACTACCCACTCTTTTTCTCTCTCCCCTCTCTCTCTCATCTCTCTCTCACTTTTCTCTATCCCCTCTCTCTCTCTATCCCCCCCTATCTATTTATATTTCCCTTTCTCTTTATCAATCCCCTCTTTTTTTCTCCACTATCTATTTCTCTTTTCACAGCTCTCTATATCTATATCTATTTCTATCATCTCTATATCTCTTTTTCGCTCTCTATCTTTCTCCTGGCTCCCTCTCTCCTCTCTCTCTATATCCCCTCTCTTTCTCTTTTCTCTATATATCAAAAATTCTTTCTTTCCCATCTCTCTCTTCACTCTCTCCAGATCTCTTCCCCCTCTTTTCTCTCTGTCGAAACTATCTATTTATCTTTTCACTCTCTTAAACAGTCTATATTTTCACTTCTCTCTTCCCTTTCTCCAACTCTCTCTCACCTCTCTCTTTCTCCCCTCTCTTCTCTCTTCTATCTCTCTTAAACTTTCTCTATGTTCCCCTCTCTCTATCTTCCATCTCTCTATCTCTCTCTCCACTTTTCTCTCTCTCTCCACCCTCTTTGTCTCCCTCTATTTCACTCATCTCTCTATCGGCCATTCTCTCTCTCTCTCACTCCCCCGTCTCATCTATCCCCTCTCTCTCTTTCCATCTCTCTATCGCTCGCTCCCCTATCTCAATTCTCTCAAGCCTCTTTCTTTGTTTTGCTCTAACCACTGCTCTTTCTCTCTCTATCTCTCTCCTCCACACTCTATCACCACTCTATGTTTCTATCTCTCTCCTCTCTCTCTCTATCAC
The DNA here is from genome assembly GCF_027579735.1 of Bombina bombina. Taxonomy (NCBI): domain Eukaryota; kingdom Metazoa; phylum Chordata; class Amphibia; order Anura; family Bombinatoridae; genus Bombina; species Bombina bombina. Next base: position 290,166,226 of record NC_069502.1, on the reverse strand, counting down.
CACTCTCTCTTTCTATTCTCTCTCTCCCCTCTCTCTCTCTCCCCTACTCTTTTCATCTCTTTCTCCCTGGCTCTTTATCTACCCTTTTTCTCTCACTCCTCCTCTCTCTTTTTCTATCTCCCCTCTCTATTCTCTCTATCCTCTATCTCTCTATCTCCATCTCCCTCTGTCTTTCAATCACCGCTCTCTCTTTCTCCATCTCCACTCTCTCTCTCTCTCTCTCTCCATCTCCCCTCTCTATCTGTCTCCCCTCTCTTTCACTCTTTTTTTTCTCCAACCACAACCGCTCTCTCTCTTATAAACTTTACTCCCCCATTATTCCACCATCTCTCTTTCTCTCACCCCTCTTTCTCTTCCTCTCATCTCTCACCAATTTTTTTTTTTTTTTAAATTTTTAATTTTTTTATTTTTAAAAAATATTGAAATAATAAAATTTTCTTTTGTAATAAAATACTAATTTTAAATATTATTGGTAATATATGTATTATTATAATTCATAACATTTAGATATTAAAAAAAAAATTAATTTTATATTAAATTTTTTTTTTTATGGGTAACAGAAAAAAAAAAAAATTATAATGCCAGATTGCCTAGTGGAACGGATGCCCTAGCACAAACCGAAAGGGACAATCAAAACCCTTCTGTATCATTACATGGTTTTTCCAAATAATGTGGATCGGATCAGACTTTGGCTTAGTCAGACCAAGCAATATGAATTCAACTTAGAGAAGAAATGGTACAAAAAATTTACTCCACTATTAAATCTCATCGGACATCGGATGTGTTTCTCTACATTTTTCGCCAGATGCTTATTACACACACGGTGTGCATAAGTATCTTAAAGATGATGCAATACCGACTAGATTTTATACCATTAGTACAACTTCAAATATTCCATCCACATCTACTGGCAGTACCTCTAACTATGTGGCACCAATCGATTACAGTGGAAAAAAATTACATTGCATTACCAGTATCCAACCAAAAAAAGAAGAATTGAAGAAAGTGAAGACTCATTATTAATTAATGAAAATGTTAAATCATCTACTAAAGAAATTAAAAAAAAATCTTTGTAGAGTTTGTGGAGATTCAATTGATAAAGAAATGATTGATAATTCAACCAATACTGAAATAAGAGGATATGTTGATAAATTCACTGTCTTCAACCCATTCCCATTCCTCTTTAACTGCAAAAACTCAAACCTTCAAAAATACATATATGAAAAATCAGTCTACTTCATCTGCCGATATCAATAAATCTGCAGATAAATATACTTTGGACCATGGGCAATGTAACAGACGATCAAAGGTTCTTCATTGACAACCTCAATATATCATTCCAACTATCCCATTCCTTTGAAGATATTAGTAACTGTGATACTTTAAAAGAAAACAAAAATAGAGATAGCGACTCAAACAATAGACCCTTACATTCAAATGAAGTTGCAGAAGAAGCTCTAGACAGCATTGATTTATCTGCATTAGAAAAAAATGATATATCTGATATCCAGAGTATTGAGGTTTGACCGTGATGATTCAACATTTTTGCCAAGTTCTTTTTGTAGAATCTGAAGAGGAATATTCTTTGCTGAAAATGAAAGCCAAGAAGAGATTGTTCAAGAAAAAAAAATATATAGTTTTTGAATCTTGTTTAGAAGAAATTTTAAAAAAATTACCATGCCGTTGGATGTCAAACTGTACTGCACCAATGATGACTGTTCATAAACGAACAGTCGGAACATTACTGATAGTAACAGGAGAGTGTGAGGACGGTCATAATGGTGCTTTATGGCAGAGTCAGCCCACAATTGGACAGATGCCGACAGGAAACATTCTTTGTTGTTCAGCAATATTATTTAGTGGTAACCAATATAAGAAAATTCAGGAATTATCCAAATATATGGGATTACAGTTCATCAGTAAACAAACTTATTTCAAATATCAAAGGACTTATCTTTTCCCTACTATTGACAAACACTGGAAAATGGAACAGCAATCAATTATAGAGTCAATGAAGGGACATCCAGTCACCATAACAGGGGACAGGCAATGTGACAGCCCAGGCTTTTCAGCCAAGTACTGCACGTACACTGTTATGGAGGCCAAATCTAGAAAAATTTTGGGATTTTAATATTACTCAAGGTAACTGAAACCTCATCCTCAGTCGCCATGGAGTCAAAGGCATTCCGACGTTTGCTTAGATTTCATAATTGATGAAGGTATAATGCCAGTTGTTGTAGCTACCGACAGACATGTTAGTATTAAAAAAATACTAAGAGAGAGAATATAAAAATATTGCCCATCAATATGACATTGCATTACTCCAAGAATCGTTACGAAAAAAAATCCATGCTATTAGTAGGAAAAAGTCTTGTTCTGGAATTGAGTCCGTGTGGGGGGGGGGATTTCGCCATTGTTAACCATTTGTGGACCGCAAGTATGGTTTGGTGATGGAAATGAGGAAAAACTATTAGAAATTTGGAAGTCATTGCTATATCATATAATTGATATTCATGAATGGGAAGATGGAATCCATATTGAAGCTTGCAACCCATAACAAACTCACAGAGGATGAACAAAGGCAGAGAAATGGTTGACAAAACATATTCCAATTCTTTTATCGAACTTCAGAAAATCGTATGCAAACCACAGATTGACAATCGATTTACAGTGGAAAAAAATACATTGCATTACCAGTACCAACCAAAAAAAAGAAGAATTGAAGAAAGTGAAGACTCATTATTAATTAATGAAAATGTTAAATCATCTACTAAAGAAATTAAAAAAAAAATCTTTGTAGAGTTTGTGGAGATTCAATTGATAAAGAAAATGATTGATAATTTAACCAATACTGAAATAAAGAGATATGTTGATAAATTCACTGTCTTCAACCCATTCCATTCCACTTTAACTGCAAAAACTCAAACTTCAAAAAATACATATATAAAAAATCAGGTCTACTTCATCTGCCGATATCAATAAATCTGCAGATAAATATACTTGGACCATGGGCAATTGTAACAGACGATCAAAGTTCTTCATTGACAACCTCAATATAATTCCAACTATCCCATTCCTTTGAAGATATTAGTAACTGTGATACTTTAAAAGAAAACAAAAATAGAGATAGCGACTCAAACAATAGACCCTTACATTTCAAATGAAGTTGCAGAAGAAGCTCTAGACAGCATTGATTATCTGCATTAGAAAAAAAATGATATATCTGATATCCAGAGTATTGAGGTTGACCGTGATGATTCAACATTTTTGCCAAGTTCTTTTGTAGAATCTGAAGAGGGAATATTTCTTTGCTTGAAAAATGAAAGTCCAGAAGAGGATTGTTCAAGAAAAAAAAATATATAGTTTTTGATCTTGTTTAGAAGAAATTTTTAAAAAAATTACCATGCCGTTGGAAGTCAAACTGTACTGCACCAATGATGACTGTTCATAAATGAACAGTCGTAACATTACTGATAGTAACAGGAGAGTGTGAGGACGGTCATAATGGTGCTTTATGGGCAGAGAGTCAGCCCACAATGGACAGATGCCGACAGGAGAACATTCTTGCTGTTCAGCAATATTATTTAGTGGTAACCAATATAAGAAAATTCAGGAATTATCCAAATATATGGGATTACAGTTCATCATAAACAAACTTATTTCAAATATCAAAGGACTTATCTTTTTCCCTACTATTGACAAACCACTGGAAAATGGAAAAGCAATCAATTATAGAGGTCAATGAAGGGACATTCCAGATCACCATACAGGGGGACGGGCAATGCGACAGCCCAGGCTTTTCAGCAAAGTACTGCACGTACACTGTTTATGGAGGCCAAATCTAGAAAAATTTTTGGATTTTAATATTACTCAAGTAACTGAAACCTCATTCTCAGTCGCCATGGAGTCAAAGGCATTCCGACGTTGCTTAGATTTCATAATTGATGAAGGTATAATGCCAGTTGTTGTAGCTACCGCGACAGACATGTTAGTATTAAAAAATACTAAGAGAAGAATATAAAAATATTGGCCCATCAATATGACATTTGGCATTACTCCAAGAATCTACGAAAAAAAAATCCATGCTATTAGTAGGAAAAAAGTCTTGTTCTGAATTGAGTCCGTGGATTTCGGGCCATTGTTAACATTTGTGGACAGCAAGTATGGTTTGTGATGGAAATGAGGAAAAACTATTAGAAATTTGGAAGTCATTGCTATATCATATAATTGATATTCATGAATGGAAGATGGAATCCATATTGAAGCTTGCAACCATAACAAACTCAAAGAGGATGAACAAAGGCAGAGAAAATGGTTGACAAAACAATCCAATTCTTTTATCGAACTTCAGAAAATCGTATGCAACACAACCCAGATTGACAAGGATGCAAAACACTTTAGGCTATTCGGTCACACTGGCAGCTTAGAGGTGTTCCCACAGTCTAGTTCTAAAATACCGTCCGAAACGCATTCATTTTTCAAATGGATGCAATGGAGGGCACGTACAAAACTAGCAATTTTAGCACACAATAACAATTGCTATTAGATTGCAAGCAACAGTGAAGTGTGAAACTGAATTCAGTGGATTCTTTGGAGAGCTGCGGTTCACTCCTTTTTCCAAAAAGCAAAAAGGATTGGAAAACTTCGACCGGTATTATGAGGAGGGATGAACATGACACACGTTTATAAAATTATGCAAGATTGGTTTATCCGTTTAATCAGAGGTGAAATTAACTCAAGTTGGCTAGCCAGAAATCCTACATTACCAGAAAACATAGCTCCACTCCTCGACCATTGCAAAAATTTTTTATTTCAAAAATTAAGGTTCAAGATTTTTAAAATCAAAAAAATAATTACTTTCTTTACTTGCCAAGCTGATCTACTCTTCAAAATGGGTTAAATTTCTGATCATTCGGTTATTAATAATTTAAAACAATGTTTTGATTGTAAATAATTGTTCAAAGTATTGTATATTAAAATACAGACATACATATTATCAGTCCAAAATTATTGTAAAATTTTAAATATTTTAAGATATATACAGGTTTTATAAATAAAAAAATTTGTAATGTACATAAAAAAAAATTTGTGTTTTTGAAAATATCAATATTATTGTGGATTCAAATAGAGCATCGAAATTCTTTCTAAATGCAAAAGTAAAGCATATTGTTTTTGTTTAATATTTCTTTTTTGTTTTTAATGTTATAAAGTTTAAATTAGAGCTAAATTTATGGTTGACCAAGATGGACTACCCGTTTTTTTATTGTTGATGTAAAAATAAACATTGAAAAACATAGGTACTTCCTCAAAAATGTGCCTATAAAATTAAAATTTATAGAAAAAATAAATAAATATATATATATATATATATATATATATATATAAAAAAAAAATTTCTATAACATGCTGTATTTCAACAAAGTAAATTGTATTGCTCATATTTAATTAAATTTAATATTAATTTATAAATTTAAATAAAAATAATAATTAGAATTGTTGTATGATGTTTGCAAGGTGTTCGATATTGATTTTGCTTGGAATACGTTTTAAACGTACAATACTCAAATTCCAAGGATGTTAATAAAAAAAAAAAAAAAATTGGGTGAATAAATACAATATTAAAATTTTTCAATAAGATTTTTGCATTTATTTGGAACTGAAAGAAATGAACTTATTTTATTTATATTTAAAGAACGAAAATAACGTAAATAAACAAACATACATCGCAATACAGACATATAATTATAACAGTATCTAATAATTAAATGAAATTTAACAATAAAACAAAGAAAAATAAATATTATATATTAATATCAAGTAAACTTTCAATAGACATGTGTAACAATCATTTTATCCATTATAAATAAAACAGTTTGAAATATATAAATAAAATAAATAAAATATATTGTGATTGTTCACATATTCACTTTCAAATATAAAAGAAAAATTAAAAAATAAAATGAAATGTTATAAATTATTTCATTAAAATAAACAATTAAACTTTACAATTGAACATAAACGATATAAACATTGGTCTAATAACACTCGTTTATAATTAAACACTGTTGACTAATACAGTAACATTTCAAGAGCTGGTCCATCTTCATTAGCATAGTGGAATCCCACGTATAGGTTATCCGGGTGCAGGGAAAGCTTTTCGTATTGTATTTACAACACAAGAAGGAATCGGTTTCCGATTTTTTGGTCCAAGAAATCCATGAATCCATACAGTGAATCCCCTATAAGAAATTTTTCTACATTCCCTAAAAAAAAAAAAAAATTTTGAAATAAATAAATAATATACATGCATGTACTAATTATTTTATTATATATATATATATATATATATATATATATATATATATATATATATAGAGAGAGATAGATAGATAATAGATAATAGATAGATAATCGATAGATATATATCGACATATATATTTTATAAAGATAAGATATTTTTCCATAAATGCATTGCTTATTTAATCTTATATATAAATATATATATATATTATACAAAATATATATATATATATATATATATATTTATTGTTAATATAAAAATCTATAAAATCAATAAACATATTATAATATATATATATTTATATATGTATATATATATTTATATCTATCTAACTCTTTATCTCTCTAAGTCTCTCTCTCTCTCTCTCTCTCTCTCTCTCTCTATATATATATATATATATATATAGATATATAGATATATAGATATATATATAAATTTATAGATAAGATGTTCATATTCATTAATATAAATTATTTATGAAAAAAATAAATTACCTTTCACTGAGTTGAACAAAACCATAAAAATTCATTGGATCATAACTGGATATCCATCCCTTTTGTGTGGAAAACATAATCACGACTGGTCAATGTATCTTTAACAAAGGTTGCCTCACAAACACATGATGCTCCATCAGGAATATTTGTAGATATTATATCCAATTCTCTGCAGCAATATGACTCTATCACACTTGGCATTATTTCACAATTTCCACACACACACCATGTCATATTTTCAAGCCTATATAAATTTGGATCTTCATTTGGAGTTTGCTGTGAATCAGATTCTGATAGTAAATCCTCAGTGTTTCTTATTGGGTCCCATAAATGAGTCTGGGTAGCATCGAAAAACAAAGGCTCACTGTTTCTTTCTTCCATTAAAATTTGCATCTATTTAAAAAAAAAAAATATATATATATTTTAAAATAAATATAGTTATATAGAATAAAATAGATAACATATTACATATAGATCTAATATTTTAAATCTTATTAATTAAGATTCTAAATAAAAATTTATTACTAAAAAAAAAAAAATTGAATACTATGAAATAAAACAATCTTGATTGAATTAAAGGGGACAGTCAAGTACCAAAAAACTTTCCTTTTTCCAATAGGGCATGTAATTTTAAACAACTTTCCAATTTAGTTTTATCAACAATTTTGCTGTGTTCTCTTGGTATTATAGTTGAATGAAAGCAAACCGTAGGGGAGGCACATATGATAATTTCAAAGCCTTTGAAGGCCGCCTCTATTTTATTTACTTTTCACAGCAGGGGAGAGCAAGCTCATGTAGGCCATATAGATAGCATTGTGATCACGCTCGTGGCTAGTGGCAGACACTGCAGTAATTGGCTAAAATGCAAGTCAATAGATAAGAGAACTAAAAGTCATGTGATTATGGGAGGTCAGACGTTGCTTAGATAAAAGTTAGTCACAAAAGTAAATAGTGTATTAAAATAACAGTGGTTGGTTTTGCAAAACGGGGGGGAATGGGTAATAAAGGGATTATCTATCTTTGTAAAAAAAAAAAAAATTCTGGTGGTTTGAGTGTCACTTTAAAGTTAGATATGTAAATTTATATATGTATATATGAATACATAAAAAAAATGAATGTAAAAAATTTAACATAGATAATAAAATATTAAAATATTTCACTAAATACATTTTTTTTGTAATAAATAAGCTTGTAAAATCATTTAATTTGAGTAGCAAAATAAATATGTATAGAAATTACAAACAATGGAGATATAAAATGTAATATATTTTTGTGAACTTACCATCTGTGATACCTCTGACTCATCCAAATCCCTAAAAGTTTGTGTATGTTCTTGTTCATTTGAAGCCATTTTTATAATCCTATTAAAAAACATTAACAATGAAAAAATATTAGAAATAAATATATATAAATCACTAAAATACATATACATATTTATGTATAATTTAAGATAGACATCTCTATGTATTTTTATAAAAAGACTATTTATATTATTTATAATTGAAATTTATATATACATGTTTATATATATATAAATATATTTATATTTAAATATTTTATGTGTTATTATAATTAGCCACATACCACTATTCACATAAACAACAGTCTTATGGCCATACACATGTACCAGTGTTATAAATATGTGGTTACCTATTTATTTTTTATATTATACTGATGATGCTTACACTGAACATATTACCATCAATATCAGTATAAATCAATGTTGCATTCTTACTAAAGTATCATTATATGTATATGTTTGTCATATTATGTTAACGATAACTCAAATGCAATTAACAGCCATCCAATGTATATCATAAAAAATAGGCTCAATGCAATTTAATTATTTGTATCTGGGTGTTAATATAAAGCTAAACATACCACTGATCCTATAATCGGACCTATTATGGCTATCAACATGATCAGGTATGACTGTGGTATTATTATATGTATATATATGTTATTATACAGATAAAGATAGCAATGATCAGATAACTATACATACTCAGGTTATCAACATGATACAGTGTAAATGCAGCTTATTTAATTGTAGATGGCTGTTATTATAATGATACATATATCAATGGTCATCTTACAATAACTAATATAGAGATCATCATGATTCTATGTAAATGAACTGTCATTTACTGTTGATTGATGTTATTACACTGATATTGATAGCAATGAAACGATAAACAGACATAGGCTGTCTATAATCATGATCCAGTGTAAAGACATTGTCATTATATGTAGATGGATGTTATTATACTGATACAGATAGCAAATACACTATAAGCAGACATCATAGTGCTATCACCTTTATTTATTGTCCACAGCAGTGTCATTATGTGTAGAATTTATAAATTATACAGTTAAAGATAACATTGAACCTATAATCATACATATGGATATCCACATGATACAGTGTCACTGCATTGTCAATATATGTAGATGGATTACGTGCAAATGATACAAATACCACTCATCCAATTAGCAGAAATACTATGGCTATTCCCATGATCCAGTGTAACTACAGAGTAATGAGATCATTTAGTTGTCAATGTCTTTTATTATACTAATACATATATAAAAAGTTGAATAACCACACATAATATGGATATCGACATGATTACAGTGTAAATGCAGTGTCATTGTTTGTAGATGGGGTGTTATTATACTGATGACGATAACATTGATCTCATCATTAGACATAATCGTTATTTAAACTTAATTATGTGTCAATGTATTGACGTAAAATTTTGATGGATGTCATTAGAAATAAACAGATACCATTTGTCCTTTAAAGAAAATTAATATGGCTATCACCTTTATCCTGTGTCTATGCAATGTCATTGTAGAGGGGTGTTATTATACTGATAAATATAAAAATGATAATATAACCATACCCCATAATCATGTGTGACTACTGTGTCATTAAATGTAAAGTGGGTGTTAGATTACCAATAAAAATAACATCAATCAGATTACAAGCAATTCTTGGTATAAACAATTTTCATTATCTATGCCGTGTCATTACATGTAGATTTGTGTTATTAATCGGATACAGATAACAATGATCCCATAAACATAGATAATGATGATCAATCCCATTATCCAGTGTCACTGTTGTGTCGTAATATGTTTGTGGTTTGTTAAGATCCTATTACCTAGGCTTAGTCAGTGAATACACAAGATCCTGTATCAATGCAGTGTCAAAGAATGTTGATAGATTGGATTACTATGATCCATTTAATAATGATCCAATATCATGACCTACTTTGGACAGCCCATAAAACATGTGTCACTTTTTTGAGATGATATGTTCAGAGAGTGCCGTGTGAAAAATGACATTAGATGCATGCGTGAAATAGAGCGTGCACGCGCAAAGTAGTCTCCGTATTTTAAAGCTTCTTATTGGTTGGTAGTATCGTCGGAAATGATGAGAATTGCGCATGCGCTAAGAATTATATTGCGAACAGCCTGTCTAGCGACTGGAGAGATGATTGGGCACAGGCAGTGGAGATCAATGTGACGTCACTGTGGGCGGCCGAGTTTACGGAACGGAGACATTCTGCATATGAAAAAAAAAAAGGTAAATTGCTATTTGATGTTTAGATGGAAATTGCACAGGACATTAATATAGAGTATGACTATCTAGATTAGTAATTGAAACCATAGTGAGTTTACCATCCCTTTAACTAGGTAGAATAGTTATTAAATAGTTATTAAATATTTAATAACTACCTAGCTAAAATAAAGACAAATTTACCTGTAAAATAAAACCTAACCTAAGTTACAATAACACCTAACACTACACTATAATTAAATAAATTAACTAAATTAAAAACAATTACCTAAATTAAATTAAATTAGCTAAAGTACAAAAAAACCCCACTAAATTACAGACAATAATAAACAAATTACAGATATTAAATTATTACATCTAATCTAATAGCCCTATTAAAATAAAAAAGCCCCCCAAAATAAAAAAAACCCTAGCCTAAACTAAACTACCAATAGCCCTTAAAAGGGCCTTTTGCAGGGCATTGCCCCAAATAAATCAGCTCTTTTACCTGTAAATAAAAATACAAATAACCCCCCAACAGTAAAACCCACGACCCACACAATTAACCCCCCAAATAAAATACTATCTAAAAAAAACCTAAGCTCCCCATTGCCCTGAAAAGGGCATTTGGATGGGCATTGCCCTTAAAAGGGCAGTTAGCCCTTATGCAGGCCCAAACCCTAACCTAAAAATAAAACCCACACAATACACCCTTAAAAAAACCTAATACTAACCCCCTGAAGATCGACTTACCGGGAGACGTCTTCATCCAAGCCGGGCCAAAGTCCTCAACGAAGCCGGTAGAAGTCTTCATCCAAGCTGGGCCGAAGTCCTCAAAGAAGCCGGGAGAAGTCTTCATCCAAGTCGGGCAAAGTAGTCCTCCAGACAGGCAGAAGTCTTCATCCAGATGGCATCTTCTATCTTCATCCATCCAGCGTGGAGTTGGTCCATCTTCAAGACATCTGACGCGGAGCATCCTCTTCATCCGGAGTCTTCTTACAGAATGAAGGTACCTTTAAGTGACGTCATCCAATTCTATCAGCCAATCGGAATTAAAGTAGAAAAAAATCCTATTGACTGATGCAATCAGCCAATAGGATTGAAGTTTCAATCCTATTGGCTGATCCAATCAGCCAATAGGATTGAGCTCGCATTCTATTGCTGTTCCAATCAGAAGAATGTGAGCAATGCCCCGCAAAATTGCCCTTTTAAGGGCTATTGGTAGTTTAGTTTAGGCTAGGGTTTTTTTTATTTTGGGGGGGCTTTTTTATTTTAATAGGGCTATTAGATTGGGTGTAATTAGTTTAAATATCTGTAATTTGTTTATTATTTTCTGGAATTTAGTGTTTGTTTGTTTTTGTACTTTAGCTAATTTAATTTAGGTAATTGTATTTAATTTAGTTAATTTATTTAATTATATTGTAGTGTTAGGTGTTATTTTTACAGGTACTGTTGTCTTTATTTTAGCTAGGTAGTTATTAAATAGTTAATAACTATTTAATAACTATTCTACCTAGTTAAAATAAACTACAAACTTGCCTGTAAAATAAAAATAAACCCTAAGAATAGCTACAATGTAACTATTAGTTATATTGTAGCTAGCTTAGGGTTTATTTTATAGGTAAGTATTTAGTTTTAAATAGGAATAAAGTAGTTATGATAGTAATTTATTTAGATTTATTTAAATTATATTTAAATTAGGGGGTGTTAGGGGTTAGGGGTTAGACTTAGGTTTAGGGGTTAATAACTTAATATAGTGGCCGCGACGTTGGGGGTGACAGATTAGGGGTTAATAAGTGTAGGTAAGTGGCAGCGACATTGGGGCGGCAGATTAGGGGTTAATAAATATAATTTAGGTGTCGGCGATGTTGGGGGCAGCAGATTAGGGCTTCATAAATATAATGTAGGTGGCGGCGTGTCCAGAGCGGCAGATTAGGGGTTAAAAATGTTATTATAGTGTTTGCGATGCGGGAGGGCTTCAGTTTAGGGGTTAATAGGTAGTTTATGGGTGTTAGTGTACTTTTAGCACTTTAGTTATGAGTTTTATGCTACAGCGTTGTAGTGTAAAACTCATAACTACTGACTTTTAAATGCGTTAGGACTCTTGACAGGGTAGGGTGTACCACTCACTTTTTGACCTCCCAGGACAGACTCGTAATACCGGCGCTATGGAAGTCCCATAGAAAAAAGACTTTACAAAGTTTACGTAAGTCGTTTTGCGGTAAGGCCAAAGAAATGTGTGGTGAGCCTAAACCTTCAAGACTCGTAATACCAGCGTGCGTAAAAAAAACTGCGTAATCTAGCCATTTAGTTTCTCTACCTTTGATCAAAGGAATAAGCTATGTACCATTCTATAGCTTTCTGATTGGCTGGACAAAGTTACATTTGTATAAACTGAGAGGAAGTGAAGGAGTGGCCTGTCAGTACTACACACAAATATGTTTGCTAAACTTTAAATTCATATTTTTGTGGCAAAATATGAATGTTTAAGATAGGCCGTTTAAAATGCATTTTAGAATATTTAGTCAAACTGCAGGTACAGTTGTCTTACAAGTAATTATTAAATACAAAAAGTTGTAAGAACTACAGGCTAGATAACCTGACTAAATATCAACATGGGATTCAAATAAAGGCTTGGCAATTGATTCAGTAGAAACATCTATTTGTGTAAAAACCTATGAAGTCCTGTTTATGAAGACTAATTTGATTGTCAATGAACAAAAGGAGGATTCATTCTAACTATCAACAACCCTATATTTTTTTCTCTCTCTCCCCCTCTCTCTCTCTCTCTCTCAAAAAAAACAAAACAATAAACACTATTAGCCAGATTATGCTCCCCCATGGTCCACCAATATAAGGTGGCCCTACCAACAGGTGAAGGCACCACACTTATATTGGATATGGTAAGAAGCGTGAAAGGCAAAACCAGCATTCTCAGAGGAAGAAAAGTTATTAGTTGTGATTAATGTGTTTGCTCTCTCCACATAAATACTCTCTAGTGATAATAAAAAATATGCTTTGACTAAAAAACTTATTTTTGCTCACTTCACTATACAAAAATGTCACTATCACTAGTAATATGCAGTTTTTAGAAGGGGCTAGCATTTTTTTTGCTGGCTATAGGGAATTTTGTCAAAGATGTCAACAATTTTTTAATAAATGTTGATTAAACATAATGAGTTTAAATACTGAGGCCTAGATTACTTTACTATTTGCCTCTCTTAATCAGTACTGCTCAGTTTGTCATTTCAGGTAATTGCTAAAAAAGTAACCAAGGACTTGTTTATTGTGTGCAGTAAAATTAACAAATCCTACACTTATAATGGGAAGCACTAATCACAATGGTCACATTATCTTGATATTGCATGCCAAAAGCACTTGAAAATCAACTTTAAATATAAAGGCTGGTATAAACTGCTACAATAAATGTTAACAGTACCAACCAGCACTAAAGTCTACCTAGCCCCTCTGTAATTAATCCTAAACTGCCTGAACCCTAAAAATATTAAACCCTAAACCACCACAAGACCCTACACAAAAAAACACCACAACCCTAAATGCAAACAATTCTCCTATGCTTAAAAAACTCTAACAAATATTAAACCCTAAATTGCCACAAACCCAAACACAATTGAACTAAAAAAAAAGTCTAAATCACCACATACACAAATCAAACACCCTCTACAACTAAAACCCCTAACTGTTTTTTCCTCTTAACCACCACAATCCTCTAAGCCCTAACCACTATTTCCTATTCAAAACTGCCACGGCTACCAACACAACACAAATATCCTCTGCTGTTAATCTCATAACCACTCTCATCCCCCTACCTAAAATAACCCCTTAAATAAGTGCCGCTTTCACCACATTCACTCCCCAACACAAAACCAACATACATAAAAAATATCCGAGCTGTCTGAAGTCTTTCTGTCTGGTCTCCTGTTTCCTAATCTAACATAGATCATTTTGTTAGATCATATTAACACTCTTCAGACAATATTGCACTATTATTTTTTTCTTCTTGTTTTTTATGAAGCTTTAATAATAAGAAAATTTTGAAGGACTTTAATGTGGATGACATATCCTTTATTTTATCACATTTTTATCACTTATTTTGTTTTTTTGTGATTTATTTAGTACATAATTTTTTGTTATTTATAGAACTGTACTTGCCATTATTTTCTTCCTATTGATTGATTTAGAAAAAAACAAAACATAGAGATGGGCATTTACTCTATTGATTGGTTTTGAAAATTCAAATTAGCCAATAGAGTGCCAGATTATGAGTTGAACGCTTTTTAGTGTTTTTGCACACATCGGTTTGCACTAGTTTTACAAGTTGAAAGTAAAAATTATCGCTTGCATGCTAACCCGATGAGGGCTAAAAGCGGAAGTTAGAATATCGCTTGCGATTACCTATACCCCCATAAACGTAGAAACCAATCAGCAAGCGCTACCCCAGGGTGCTGAACCAAAAATGGGTCGGGCTCCTAAGCTTACATTTTAACTTTTTCAAATAAAGATACCAAGAGAACCAAGAAAAAAATATACTAGGAAGTAAATAGAAAGTTGCTTAAAATTGCATGATCTATCTGAATCATGAAAGAAAAAAAATTGGGTTTCATATTCCTTTAACGCTCATGTAAAGTTTAAAGCAACCCTTGTGACACTTTAGGTTTATTCAATAGCCACAGTCCCCCCCAGAGTGGATACATTTTTGCAGCTTACTGTTTACATATAAATCATTCAATAAACAAATGTGATGACTTGTAATCAATCACAAAATAAGGTGAATTACAAACAATAAAAAATATGATAAAGCACAAGTATAAGGATATACAGTCCCAAGGTCGATGGTAAAGTCCTTATACGTAACTTTGCGTGTTTTGTAAAAGGCAAGCTGGGGCATAATAATGATAAATTTTGCCTGTCGGAAAAAGCATTTACTCTCTATTTATCATAGTACATCCCAATAAATATTTACGCCGCTATGTCTTGATCATTAAAAATTTGTTTTATTAGGTATCTATTTTACGCATATTTATATGTCATAACTTTTAAATGTTGTGCAGTTAGGTATGGTACCTAATTTAATAATGTGTTCATGTTATATTTTCTTTTTTGACGTATTTAAAGGGACACTCAAATCAAAATTAAACTTCATGATTCAGATAGATCACGCAATTTTTTTTATTTTTTTTTATTGTTCAGCATAATAACTTCCAACATTTTGTTTTCGCCATACAAGGCCCATCTTAACATCAACAAAAAATTAAGCCAAAACTTCACTATCTTAATGATTCCCTTTCCAGCTCAATTATTTCTATTTTATTAATAGTTCATAGATAAAAAAATTAGGAAAATTGGGCCAGGTTGGGATTAGTCAGCCAGTATAAGATTACATTCAGCTGAATTTTATCTCTATAGAGGAGCCCCCCCAACCCCTACAAAGTAAAGAAAAAAAAAGAACAAGGTAAAACGACCTGCGACATACATAAGGAAAAAAGAAAAAAAAAAAAAAAAAAAAAGAGGGGGAAAGAGGAAGGAAACCCCTCCCCGTTCACTCTCCCCCGCCCATCTAAAATGAAATATTTTTCGCGATATCCTAAAGAAGTGCCCTCAGAACAGTCAGTTCTCACTTACTTAGTTGTTACCAGGCACCTAGAAGTATCAATTCAGAGTTTCTGAAGGGGAAGATCAGATCATTGATCTCCATGTCAGGCAGTGAACTTATAAACACTGACCATTTACCAAAAAAAATTTTGATATCGGATTCGTTGTCTAGGTTGGTGTCTCTCTGTTCTAGTAAACATTGTTTTTTTTTAGACAATTTTTAATTTCTGGGATGGTTGGTGTTACTCTCAGCTTCCAGTTTTTAAAAATAAGATATCTAGTTGCCAATATAGACAGAAGAATCACTTTTCATTTGTATGTTGTACCGGGCCAAATATGATTTGTGAGTGTGTTAGACCCACCAGAGGAATCTTGAGAGTTTTACTAAGCCAAAACTCAAGTTTCCACCAGAGATGCCTTATTTTAGGACATTCCCAGATCATATGCATTAGATCGCTGCCGGGAACGAACATTTTGGGCACTTTTTGAAGTCAAGGTTACCAATTTTACTGCCTTTTTTGGGGTAAAGTACAAATTATGAATGAGTCTAATATGCATCTCCCGCCATGTAGCTGACAAAGAGGCCTGGCCCACTTTCAGAAATGAAAATTGGACGGATTCAATATCGATGTTAGAGTGAGGTAAGATCACGCAATTTTAAACAACTTTCCAATTTACTTCCATTAACAAAATGTGCACATTCTTTTCATATTTACACTTTTTGAGTCACCAGCTCCTACTGAGCATGTGCAGGAATTCACAGCATATACGTATATGCATTGTGATTGGCTGATGGCTGTAACATGATACAGGGGGAGTGGAAATAGACTTAACTTTGCAATTTATTTAAAAAAAAATCTACTACTCATTAGTAAGTGCTATTGCATTGTCGTTTCATCATGCATTTGTTGATTATGTAAATCTAATTTATTGACCTGGTCCTTTAATAATGTTTCTGTGCAGTTTTTTCCATATGTACTTCCTTGTTGGTAATTTAAGATCCCACAAATCAAATTGAATAAAACATTATATATATATATATATATATATATATATAAATGTAAGATGACATAATTGTATGCACTTTCACCAATCCCAACGGCAACCGCCAGGGTGCTATAGTAGTCCTTGAATACGGTTTAAATTTAAGCACTCAATGATCTTCAGACATCTGTGGCAAAGAAAACTTTATTAGTGGTGTTTCAGGACCAAACACAGTCCCTTCCTCTGACAAACAACATGTGTGTACAAACCAAACTTATGTAGGCCTGTGAACCCCCCCCCCCCTATACTCAGCTAATCAAGGCTGTCCGTGTGCAAAAGCGTGTTCTAATAGGATAACAACTACTCTTAATAGATAATGAATCTAAGTAAATACATACAGATTATCAGAGTGAATGAGTATAATAAAATATGTGCTAAAGTACAGTGGTATCCAGACCAGTGGCTGAGATCAGCTAGAGACAACACTGGTAAAAAATATCACACATTAAAAAATAACCTCTATTCAGTGTATATCAAGCTACACATACACCCACTTCCTAGTTTACACCAATCGCGATCGTGATAGCATGGCCAAACCTCAACCTTAGCCAATCAAGTAGAAATTACGAATATCGGCATAACTAACAAACAAACCAGGTTGGTTAATCCATACTATACCCCCAAGTCCGCGTGCAGGCTACATTTTTCCTTTTATGGAAGGCATGTTACAACCTTTAAGAGGTGTGGTCGAAACCGGACAAATAGTGTTGTATGCAATTCGATGTATTAACAAACATCTTTAATCAAATGTCATAATTTTTCCATGAATAACACTGAAACCACAGTAAAATACCTAAGACATATCGAGATGAAGCAGCATCTCACAACAATAAATGTCAACAAACCACGTCTTATGAAGGGCGTGTCAACACCCAGCGTGGCTAGCCAACAAACCACACAATAGGCCCCTTGTTAGAATAACATGCCCCTTCAGGGTGTGGTCAATCTTCCCATAAGAGGAATGACAATAAACAAGCAAACCACATTGTTTGCAGAGACTACTACTGTGGTAATGGCAGTTAAGGCATTGGTGAATAAACCAGAATAGACTCAATCTGAACCCCTATATGGAAGGCTTTATAAAACATAATCTTCATATTTAATACACACATAGTGCACACTCCAATGGAGGATCCATGATTAACTATCATCCCATTTCACAGTATGGGGAGAGACCCACATCCTAACCAATAAAATAAGTTGTCAAACTGCTATATAAAAACTTCAAGTCTACAATCAACTTATAGAATCTCAACAGTATAACAAAAACAGGATGTCAGCAAAATTATCTAGAATCTATTACCTCCTCAAGTGGTAAATTATGAACAACACATAATGCATACTCCAATTTAATAAATATAAAAATTAATAAAATAAAAATAAGAAATGCAAATCTCAACAGTGTCAGAATCCAAATATATCCAACCATCTGCGATACCCATTTATCAAGGGCTCATTATAAAGAAGCATTAGTAACTAGACCATCTATAAATCACATATTCCCCATGACTCTCAGCCGATCAGTCAAAAACTAAATCACCACTGTACCACCATACATTAGTGAAAGTGTGAACCTACAAACTATACACAAAATAATCAATAAAATATTAAAATCATACCATACAAGCTGAAATGGCTATGTACTGTAATCCTAGCTCTATAGGAAAATCCTGCAAAATTATAGGGCCACATAATTATAAGGTCAGAGTATAAACTAATTTCTATTCATTTTTAGATCAAAAAAGTGGAATGGAATTGTGCACTCTCAACAGAATATGCATAAATATCACTACATAGATGCAATAATGCTGCATAGAAGGAATAATGTGGGGACGCCGCCATCATAACCAAACTTTTCTAAGGGACATGGACTCTCATATTAACTTTGATCTTGAATCAGTCCATCAGATAGTTATAAATAGCATTGCCAGCCAGTGTGCACATTCATCCCTCTAGAGTTCCCAGCTTGTAGATCCATCTGGCCTCCTTTTGTAAAAGGATCTTCGCTCTGTTTCCACCCCTTCTGGGGCTGGGTACATGATCTATAATTCGAAACCTCAGATACTTTACTGTTTGGCCCGCTTCCAGGAAGTTACGGGCCACAGGCTGATTGGATTTACCCTTCAAGATGACCGTCAGGATACTAGTTCTTGCGTCGTCAGTTGTCTTACCTGTGTAGAATTTCCAACAGGCACAATTCAACAGATAAATAATATACTGTGTAGTACAGGAAATTAAGTGTTTGATCTCATATTTCTTCTTCTGATCAGGATGATGGAAACGTTTGCCTGTGGGCATGCCATTACAAGTGACACAACTAGCACACCTGAAGCATCACTTCTTCTTTTTAACCAGGTTTGTCTCGGGCCCTATATCTGTCTTCATTAGTGAGTCCCTCAGGCTGTGACCTCTCCTATAACCTATCCTTGGGGCTTCCCATTTCGTGAATGGTAATGAAGGATCAGCCTCAGTAGTTTCCACTCTTCCTTAACAGCTTTAGTAATCACATAGCTATCAGGAGTATAAGTTGCTTCTTCCTCATGTGTCAATGAAGTGGAACTAAATGCCAAACTTTGCATCTCAGAGAGTTGTTTCTTTTTGTACCCCCTCTCTATAAAATCTCTGTGTCATCTCTTCCATCTGTATTTTACATGTTTCCTTACTGGTATTATTCCTGATTACACGTTGATACTGTGCTTTAGGGATGTTTTTAATCAACATTGGTTGGTGACAACTCCTCGCATGTAGAAGTGAGTTATGATCTGTTCCTTTCCGAAACAGGGTGGTTCCCACTCTATCAGCAGTTTTATAGATCCACGATAATCAAGGTAATCCACATTTTATTCAACTTTTTGACCCATGTATGTAGGGTCTCTTCCCCATCATTCCACATGAGGAATACATCATCTAGATAATGACAGTAGTATTTGATCTGGTTCATTTCATAGATTTTCATCCACTGAGTCTCAGATTCAGCCATATATAAAATGGCCAGAGATGGGGCCACATTGGACCCCATCACTGTGCCTGATGTTTGCAAGTAGGAGGTTTTATCAAATCGAAAAATGTTCTCAGTGAGGCAGAATGATCATAGAATTACTAGAACTTTTTCCTGGGGCCGATATATGCCACCTGTCTGAGGCAATTAGCGACAGCTGCTATCCCCGATTTGTGCGGGATGACAGTGCATAGACTTGCTACATCGAAAGTCACAAGTATATCTGTAGGACTGATGTTGGTAAGCTGGGTAATTTGCACACATATGTAAGACTTCATTAATTTGACCCATGGCTGTAGGTAAAAATTCACAAATTGTGGCAGGGGTTGTAGCAATGAACCCCTGGCCAAGACAATTGGCCTCTCAGCATATTTGTGGATTTTAGGCAGTGTATACATAATCAGTGTTACTGGAAAGTCACGCTGTAGAAAATTAAATTCAAGTTGTGAGATTAATGCTGAATCTCTCCACTCATTGAATGTGGCATCAATCTTTCTCTTCAACTGGTGAGTGGGGTCACTCTTCAGAGGCAAGTATGTCTTTAGGTCAGCAAGCTGCTTCATGATCTCTGCTTTATAATCTGTAAGGTCGATCACAACCACTGCATACCCCTTGTTAGCGGAGCGAATCCCGATGGATGGGTCTTCCTGTAAGGTTTTAAGTGCATGTTTCTCTTCTTTCATGAGATTGTCATCATAGCTCATGGATGGTTTCTTCCGTATCTGTTGGATAAGAAAATTGGTCACTGTCGTAATAGTAGGATTAGTGGAATTAGGGTCAAAAGTAGCCTTAGTTTTTAATCTGTTAGAGCTATGAGACTCTGATTTGAAGAATTCTTTAAATCATAGATTCCTACCAAACCTCTGGCTATTTATATATGTATCAATATCATTCAGTCTTGTGGATGGTACAAAGAGAAGTTATTTATTTAGCAAACTTTCTTCAGCTTTAGTTAGTTGGCGAGAACTGATGTTAAACACCATACTCTTGTCTATAAGTTAATTGAAGTTTTTATATAGAAGTTTGACAACTTATTTTATTGGTTAGGAGGTGGTCCCTCCCCATACTGTGAAATGGAATGATTGTTAATCATGGATCCTCAATTGGAGTAAGCACTATGTTTGTATTAAATATGAAGATTTTGTTTTATAGAGCCTTCCATACAGGGATTGAGTCTATTCTGGTTTATTCACCAGTGCTTTAACTGTCAGTACTGTGGTAGTACTATCTGCAAATTATGTGGTTTGCTTGTTTATCGTTGTTCCTCTTATGGGAAGATTAACCACACCCTTAAGGGGCATGTTATTCTAACAAGGGGCCTATGGTGGGGTTTGTTTGCTAGCCACGCTGGGTGTTGACACGCCCTTCATAAGACGTGGTTTGTTGACATTTATTGTTGTGAGCTGATGCTTCCTCTAGATATGCCTTAGGTATTATACTGCAGTTTCAGTGTTATTCATGTCGTGCCGCGCTGATCTAGCTGTTGCTAGGGATGCGGCGCCTGCTGTCTGCTCGTTGCCTAGAGGAGAGTTGATTCCTCTCTGCGTGCGTCAGTGATGTCATCGCCGCATGCTTTCTCCTTCCGAAGCCGGTCTGGATCTCCTGTGATGCGAATACTGCACCTATGTAAGTAACTTCAGTCCTACCTATCACTGCCCAAGTATAGGTGTTACTTACTGTTCTCCTGGGTGTTTTAGATTGGCATGCTGGATTGTTATTTGTTGCTGACCCCTGCTTGTCTGACCACTCTGCCTCTTAACCCTTAACTGCTGGATTGATACTGCTGCTGAACCCTCAACTATTGTCTGACCCTTACTATTGCCAAACCATGCCTGCCTGACCATCCTAGTGGTTTACCCCTGGACTGTCTTACTGTTGCCAAACCTTGCCTGCCTGACCACCCTAGTGGTTTTTCTCTAGTTTCCTGTCTGGTTTTCCTGCCTGTTGCTGCCAAGGACTGTCCTGCATGTGGTGAGTGACATTTATCTTATCTTGCAAACCTACTCTGCTCTGGGATATTCCCTATCATTCCGGCTTGACACCAGGATAACAAGACTACAGGCCAAGTTCGGTCTGATAGAGAAGTATCCCATGAGCATTACACTTTATGGCCACACCCTGAAGGGGCATGTTATTCTAACAAGGGGCCTATGGTGTGGTTTGTTTGCTAGCCACTCTGGGTGTTGACACGCCCTTCATAAGACGTGGTTTGTTGACATTTATTGTTGTGAGATGCTGCTTCCTCTAGATATGCCTTAGATATTATACTGCGGTTTCAGTGTTATTCATGGACAAATTATGACATTTTGATTAAAGATGTTTGTTAATACATCGAATAGCATACAGCGCTATTTGTCCGGTTTGGGCCACGCTTCTTAAAGGTTGTAACACGCCTTCCGTAAAAAGGAAAAATGTAGCCTTCACAAGAATTTGAAGGTATAGTATGGATTAACCAATGAGCTGGTTTGTTTTTTAGCCATGCTGATATTCGTCATTTCTACTTGATTGGCTGAGGTTGAGGGTTGGTCATGCTATCACAATCGCAATTTATGTAAGCTAGGCAGTGGGTGTATGTGTAGCCTGATATACACTGAATAGAGTTAT
This sequence comes from Bombina bombina, assembly GCF_027579735.1. NCBI lineage: Eukaryota > Metazoa > Chordata > Amphibia > Anura > Bombinatoridae > Bombina > Bombina bombina. The sequence continues at coordinate 290,143,607 of NC_069502.1, read as the reverse complement.
TTGTTAATGTGTGATATTTTTCACCAGTGTTGACTCTAGCTGATCTCAGCCACTGATTGATACCACTGTACTTTAGCACACATTATAATATACTCATTCACTATGAGAATCTGTATGTATTTACTTAGATTCATGATCTATTAAGAGTAGTTTGTTATCCTATTAGAACACCCTTTTGCACATGGACAGCCTTGATTGTCTTAGTATAGGGGGGAGGGTTTCACAGGCCTATATACGTTTGGGTTTGTACACATGTTGTTTGTCAGAGGAAGGGACTGTGTTTGGTCCCAAAACATCCCTAATAAAGTTTTCTTTGCCACAGATATCTGAAGACCAATGAGTGCTTAATTTTAAACTTTATTCAAGGACTACTATAGCACCCTGGCAGTTGCAGTTGGATGGTGAGAGTGCATACATTTTATCATCTTACATTTGAATTTTGCAGTGCAGTGCACCCACATAAGGTTGATTACCCTGATATTTCTCCCCTTCCTTGCTTCAAATACCTGACATGACTGAAAGGGAACTACCAACTTCAGAGCCACTAAATACCCAAACTGGAGTGGGTATGGGAAGATAAATATGAGGATATATTTACATTCACTGATGAGGATGCGGACAATATCGGCTTTGGATCTTTTGAAGAACAACAAGTGGAGGAATCATACCAATCGCTATACAATACATTAGCAAAGTTTAAATAACTGGAGATAGATCTGAACCTACATGGGACATACCTCTCAGACTATCACAATAAGCGAATGATCCCAAGGGGGTATAGAGTGAGGAATGTCCATATGATAGGTCGATCCTGTACCGAATTTTGTTTAAATTGGTGTAAAATATTAAATAAGTGCTCTTTTGATCTTATGTTATTAGTCATCAGGGATGTGGGACGCCTCTTGAAGGATGTAAAGGTAGAAATACAGGTCTTTGAACAAGACAAATTAGGCACCCTGGGGACAGACATTGACTGGTTGGGAAAACTACACTACAGATCAAAACTTATAAACAAGAACTCATTTCATTTAAGAATCATTTGGTGACCCAAGATTATACATATAAAAGTATTTATAGGTGGATGATGACACCCGATGAAAGGTGGACTTTCCGCCCCAGGAGAGAAAGTTTACTAAGAAAGCTATCAACACTGTTGATACAAGTTCAGGGGAGAGTTCTGACCCTGAGACACATACTAGAGGTGAAGACACCAACTTCAGGAGGATTATGACACATTCTAGAGGTGGAAGAGGCCACCAACATTGGGATATCCAAAGTGAGAGTGCATCTGCCTTAACACCACTAGCAGCACACCCTACAATGTCCCGTTTTTTAGGTTGGGGTCCAGGCCACACACGCGGAGGGGGGAGCACTGTTCGCTGCCCCCCACTGCAGGGATGATAGATAGTATGGTGTTTAACATCAGTTCTCACCAACTAAATAAGGCTGAAGAAAGTTTGCTAAATAAAGGACTTTCCTTTGTACCATCCACAAGACTGAATGATTTTGATACATATATAAATATTCAGAGGTTTGGTAGGAATCTACGATTTAAAGAATTCTTCAAATCAGCGTCTGATAGCTCTAACAGATTCAAAACTAAGGTTACTTTTGACCCTAATTACAATAATCCTTCTATTATGACAGTGACCAATTGTCTGACCCCACTCACTAGTTGAAGAGGAAGATTGATGCCACACTCAATTAGGAGTGATTCAGCATTAATCTCACAACTTGAATTTAATTTTCTACAGCATGACTTTCCAGTGACATTGATTATGTATACACTGCCTTAAATCCACAAAGATGCTGAAAGACCACCTGGGAGACCGATTGTCTCAGCCAGGGGTTCATTGCTACAACCCCTGGCACAATTTGTGGATTTTTTTATTTATTTTTTAATTTTCAAAAGAGCTTTATTTTGGTAAACTATACCTACACAGTATATATTAAATGTGCACATCATACATCAAAGCTGTTACAATATAATAAAAGATAAAGAGAACAAGAGGGGCGCCTCATGTGCATATCAATATGCTATATAGTGATGTAAATCAAGTATGCCAAGTGGGTACTCACATGCGACTATAGTACACTTATGTACTGGTAGGTACAGGCTGGAGACGTAGGGTGTACCAGCTAACCCTTTCAGTAGAACCAGATGATCTCACAATGAGGCTGCTCTCCTCCTCATAGACAAAGCCAGAGCTGTATGGATAATAATAAAGAACAAGAGGGGCGCCTCATGTGTGCAGCAATCTATCCATATATGTGAAATCAAAGAAAAAAAGCCAAATGGGTACTCACAATTGGCCCAAGTACACTTATATACTAGTAGGAGCTGGCTGGTATCTTCAGGTGTACCAGCTAAACCTCTCCAGGTGCAGAGTAGATAGTGCAGGGGGATCTTTGTCACAATATGTGCTGATAGATAGTCAGAAGCAGTGTGTAAAACTGCTATAGAAGTTAATGAACCAAATATTGCATAAAACAAGTTCAGTTTATTAAAACAAATATTGATAAGTTTAAAACAATAGCAAGCAAAATTTAAAATCATGCAACGCGTTTCTCAACCTAGCATGGGTTGTTTCATCAGGCATAGTGATCCTTCTAACTGACAATCCATTTAAACAGAACTTGATCCAATAGTGAATCAGGACATACCCCTAATTGGCATTACTAAGCCTGTTATTAAATAGTGTATAACAGGCTAATAACATCAATGTATACATATATATATAAATAAATCACAGTACTTAATAATATTGGCAATATGGATAGTTGTTCACCATAAGTGTTAACAATACTACATGCAAGCAAAAAAAACCTAAAACAATATGAGACAGTGCTTATTGACATTGACAGGGTATATAGTCCTCCAGCATGAGTACTTATTTTAACAGAAATACAATATATAGCTTTCAGTGATTCCAATCATATGTATCATGAAATTATTGCTTATGGGTCTAAACAGTTTGTAGCACCAATGATCTAACAAATATAATTAGTCTAGAGTATACATTTGATTTAGATATGTGATATATTGTGATTACTAGCATTAATACACATCTCTATCAATTGTAGATGCAATGTTTCCTTTGTGGTAAGTTTTTTGTAATCCTCATTCCTCTAGATATTTAACACATATTTGGGATTTGGGACTGTTCTAAGTGCTTTTTAGATAAACAATTTCTTGTGAAAAACTTTCTATATGTTTAGAGTGAGAGGTTAGGTGGTGTGCAGTACAATGCATGCACTGGATGTTTATATGATATTTGTCCAATCACTGAGTGTGAACTTAGACACACCCTCTATTCAGACAATGGCTTAGTGAGTTTTTAGTAACGTTATTATTTGTTGCAGACATAGTATATAATAAGCTTAGTCTTTGCAAAGTATGTGGCTCCCAAATATATTGGTATTATTGTTACTCCTCTAAAGTGAAACACAAATGTAACTACATAGAGAGATAATCAGCTATGCTTTGGAGAAGGTAAAATCAATATGATCAATATTCGACCAATCACAGCTCGTTGTTGTTAACACAACCCCTGTGTGGCCAATCAGTGCATTTAGACTCCATTGTAAACCAATCGGCATATCCAGCATAATAATAATGTCCCATAAAATTAACAAGTGAATTTGTGGAAAAAATTAGCAGCTGTGGCCAGGTTCAAACTCACAAACTTTGGGTTGGGAGACAGTGTACCTAGCCACAGGACCCCCGCACTGATTTAAATTATAATGGAAGACATATAACTATTGTGAAATTAAGATATTTTCATTAGTGTATATAGTAATAATAAATATGAGGATTAGTGATAAATATTAATATCACTATCTTCAATAGTGGGAATAAAGTGCTATATATATTTAAATGAATATAAGACAATAATGTCCCATAAAATTGACAAGTGAATTTGTGAAAAAATTAGCAGTTGCAGCCAAATAATAAAGTGCTAAATATAATAAATAATAGTGAGTTAATTAATAAGAAAGTGGTATAAGTGAAAGAGGTGGAATAAATATGTGTGATCTCAAAATGCTGCTAGATCTATAACTTCCCAAAGGAAAGAGGAACTGGAATATATATATCCAGTACATCTCCCTCTGGCGAAGACAATTATATCTATTACCTCTAAAAGAGTATGATATGCTCTCAATGGGTGTGATGACAAATATATTGTGTTTCCCATGTTGGTTTATCCTGTGTCTGGATACACTGTGTTTTAGGGAACCTTTCCTTAAGTTTCTATTGTGTTCACTCCACCTAGTTCTTATCTGTCTACATGTGCGCCCTAAATACTGTAAACCACATTCACAAGTTAGAGCATATATCACATATTGAGTACTACAAGTGATGTGGGTTTTGATATCAAAGGTCTCCCCTGTCGTATGACTAGTTATACTGGTGCTGCCATGATTAATAGATTTGCACATTAGGCACCTCTTTTTGTTACATTTGAAAGCTCCTTGTTTCTTAGTGTGCCCTGCTGTCTTTAGAGGTAGTGTATGATGCATATTTCTTTTAGAGACAACTATTTACTAGGTGCTAGTTTTTGTTTTAATGTGGGAGCACGTCTAAAAATCATTCTGGGGCTACATTCAATGTTTCCTTTAAGATAGGGATCTTTTAATATAATCGGCCAATGTTTCTTTAGGGTGTCTCTTATAATATGGTGGCTGGAACAATATTGATTGATGAAGGATACATTAGATCTAGTCTTAGATTGTTCAGATGTTCTGTCTTTATTCTTTGGGGCCTGTCTTAAAATAGAACTCCTATCTATCCTTATAGCTCTCCTATAGCCATCCATAATTAGATTATTAGGATAGCCTTTTTCTTTAAATCTATTTATTAGTATAGTTGACTGTGAGTCATACAATTCCATATTGCCACAATTTCTCCTGATGCGCCTAAATTGACTATAGGGTATGATAGTTTTCCAGCTGTTTAGGTAATTACTTTCAAAATGTAAGAAATTGTTGCTATCAACACTTTTGAAGTAAGTTGATGACAACAAATCCCCATCTTGATTCCATTCTAAATAAACATCAAGAAATTCAATTTTTTCTCTTTGGATGTTGGATGTAAAAGTGAGGCCCATATCATTAGAGCTAAGATTGTCTATAAACTCATGAATGGAAGGATAAGACCCTCTCCAAATGAATATCAAGTCATCTATATAGCGGCCATAGAACACCAGGTTCTCCCTCCAGTTTGAATTGTAGATGTATTTATCTTCAAATTTGTCCATAATATAATGCATCATCATAATAATCCTTTGTAAGAACTGTAAAAAGGTGTGAGGCATGCTTATGAGCATTCACTTAAACACTTGAAGACACCTTTTTAAATTCAGTGTATGTCTTAGTTGGTCCCAATGTCCTAACTATGTAGACCACTCTTGGGTCCATAACAGATACACATATGAACAGTATTGGGTATATATATAGAGGGGTGGGGGAGATCTGGGGGTGAGGGGAAACAGATAATTAAAATATAACATTTACAGTATAGTGAGTAATATAGGACATATATATATTGGGCTTATAAATATTGAAACTAAGTCATATATAGGCATATATAGGCAGTAGATGAAGCTTATTGTGGAGTAAGTGAGTGTAGTTTATAGGGAATATTATACATGTGCAATTCGGTTTGGTTCAATTTGGAAATTCGGAAAATTCAGCAAATTCGGAGATTCGGATCGAACCGAATTTCCAAATTAAAATACTGCCGAATTTACCGAATAAATACGAATTAGTTCGGATTTATTCAGTAAATTCGGATGGACATGGATTACACTAGTATTGTACAGTATATTAGGTTATATCACTCTGCTATGGGTTACACCTAATATACAGTACATAATACTAGTCTAATACACAGCACACATACCGAAATTCCGAATTTCCGAACCGAACCGAATCCAGCCGAATTTTTTCAAATCCGAATGAATCCGAAACGAATCCGAAACAAATTAATTCGAAGTTTTCCGAATTCGAATCGATCCGAAACAAAGTTCAAAAACCTCAGAATCGATCCGAAAACAAATTTTTTGATCATGCACATATCTAGGGAATATGTGCGTTATTAACAAATACACATGAGGATATTATGTGAAATCTGAGGCCTGGGAGCCGTATTGATGATGTAAGTTCAAAAGTTAGTTATTTTTAAATAGTATTTTATAATAGAATATTGTCTCTGTCCTTTGGGCAGGAATAAGCTTAGATGATTGGATGTGAAATTAGGGAGCATTTGTTATAAAATACAAAACGAGCAGGGGAAATATGCTCTAAGTTATTTCCTCTTTATATATGTTCTGGAGTGTGTCTATATTACCCTCCAATGAATATGGGGGGGAATGTGCAATATTTATCTTGAAGTAAAGATTTGAGGAAAATAGGGGTTTGGTATTAGTGGGTTAGCTCTACAAGGAAAGGGCACCAGTTGTAACTTTATTTTTTTTTTAAGCATGTTATTTTATCTTTCGTTGGTCCCAGCCGCTGACCATATCGAAAGGGTTTTGTATAACCTATACCACCATGCCTAATTTGTCTATTAATATGCGATCTATCAAGTGCTAACCATTTGAATAAGTGACACTACCCTACATGCCCCCACATAGCAACAGAATCTAAATTGGGTGTTATATCTATGTATGTCGTGGATGCTAGTGACTAAAGGTATTACTCATTCTGTCCACAGTGCGATTCATCTTGTAAAGCTTATACAACCATTTAAAACTGCCTTGTTAAAGGACCAATCAACACATTAGATTTGCATAATCAACAAATGCAAGATAACAAGACAATGCAATAGCACTTAGTCTGAACTTCAAATGAGTAGTAGATTTTTTTATAACAAATTTCAAAGTTATGTATATTTCCACCATGTACCATGTGATAGCAATCAGCCAATCACAAATGCATATACGTATAGTCTGTGAATTCTTGCACATGCTCAGTAGGATCTGGTGACTCAAAAATTGTAAATATAAAAGACTGTGCACATTTTTTTTAATGGAAGTAAATTGGAAAGTTGTTTAAAATTACATGCTGTATTTGAATCATGAAAATTTAATTTAACCTGAGTGTCCCTTTAAGTATTTGCGCAAAAACCTCACTAAACTTCTTGACTTGATTATTCACATTTGAAAAAGAAAGCATATTGAACCTATTTAAAACAAAAATAACGGATATTGTCCCAGGAAGAACTTATTAGCCTGTTACAGCCCATTTGGGAAAAAGAAAAATATATCAACATATTTAAACGTTTTCAAATATGAACTCAGACCTGAACTGATATAGTCTGTCCTCTTATGCCATGTATCAGCAAACGTATGTCCTCAAATAATAAAGTTTGGTATATCTTTTATACTTTTACACTTTTAAGTTCTTGATACTATTACTGTGGTCTCCAGAACATGCAGAGGGGGTATATAAAAAAGCAAAAGCAACATTTAATAAACTCTAATAAAATCCACAGGTAAACGTTAACGTACAGGTTTCACCAGTGGGCTCAAGCTGCTGCACGCTGTCTAAAAAGGGGCATCCGCAGGCTACCCCTCTCCCGACTTCAGTAAATGTCCAGCACTATGTAGACAATATGTGTCCCCGTCTGATGCAGATAACTGTCTCCGCCACCTGCACTCGCCCAGCAGTGCCAATGTATGGAGAGCAGGCCGACCGGATAGTTTCTTTAGCATCTCCGGCACTTTCTGTGTGGGTGATTTTTTAGGCGCTTTCTGTGGGAGTGATTCTTTAGAATTGCATAGAGATATAGCTATGATGTTTTGTCTAGCCATATATTTTCCCTTGTGGGTTGCTATGCTCTTCTCCTCTAACCGGTATCCCAAAGTCTCTATTAGCTGTAACGTCTTGGACTGGTCATCGTAGCCTCCGTATATTTCTGTGCCGTCGGCGGGTTGGAGCAGTGGTGTTGTGAGAGAGTAAGGCTGCGGATAACCATATAGTCTCTCTACTACAGTCCATGAGGGCTCTTTGTAATGGCAGCGGTTCATCTTGAGTCTTTATGATGATTTGCAGGTTATAAAGTGCCATGTCAGTGAGGTTCTGTGTTTCTGATGTCTCGGCTGAGCTTGTTAATAAACGTTGAATCAGATAGTCATAAGGAGCTTTGTCAATTAGCCTCTGCATGAGAAGTTCCAATTTTCTGAAGTGTTCATCAGATTGCATTATGTAATCTTCTCCCGCCATGGCCAATAGGCCAGGTGTCCTCTGGATATAACAATACCGGAAAGATTTTTATAGATTCTCAACCTGCTTTCCGAGTATGGGTGGGGGAATGAAGAAATTGCAGTAAGCCAGAATAATGCAGCAGCACTGAGATCCCGTTTCTTCCCGGGGGGGTTTATGCCTAGCAGTGAGCCACCGCCTTAGGCCTCAAGTTTCCAATCTGAGTCCCCAGATTCATATAAACAGACAAGAATTTAAAGGTGGGACCATGGCTTGTCCAACCGTGGTATCTTTGTACAATATGATTTTAATCTTGCTGTTAAAGTGTAGTAATCAGCGGATTACTAGAGATTCAGCCAGAGCCTACAGAAAATGTGTCCTATCCAGAACGCAGCACGGATCCCCCCCAATTTGTGAATTTTTACCTACAGCCAGGGGTCAAATTAATGAATCCACTGTTTTCATCTTGCAAATTACACAGCTTACCAACATCAGTCCTATAGATATACTTGTGACTTTAACTGTAGCAAGTCTATACACTTTCATCAATTAGGAGTGATTCAGCATTAATCTCACAACTTGAATTTAATTTTCTACAGCATGACTTTCCAGTGACATTGATTATGTATACACTGCCTTAAATCCACAAAGATGCTGAAAGACCACCTGGGAGACCGATTGTCTCAGCCAGGGGTTCATTGCTACAACCCCTGGCACAATTTGTGGATTTTTTTATTTATTTTTTAATTTTCAAAAGAGCTTTATTTTGGTAAACTATACCTACACAGTATATATTAAATGTGCACATCATACATCAAAGCTGTTACAATATAATAAAAGATAAAGAGAACAAGAGGGGCGCCTCATGTGCATATCAATATGCTATATAGTGATGTAAATCAAGTATGCCAAGTGGGTACTCACATGCGACTATAGTACACTTATGTACTGGTAGGTACAGGCTGGAGACGTAGGGTGTACCAGCTAACCCTTTCAGTAGAACCAGATGATCTCACAATGAGGCTGCTCTCCTCCTCATAGACAAAGCCAGAGCTGTATGGATAATAATAAAGAACAAGAGGGGCGCCTCATGTGTGCAGCAATCTATCCATATATGTGAAATCAAAGAAAAAAAGCCAAATGGGTACTCACAATTGGCCCAAGTACACTTATATACTAGTAGGAGCTGGCTGGTATCTTCAGGTGTACCAGCTAAACCTCTCCAGGTGCAGAGTAGATAGTGCAGGGGGATCTTTGTCACAATATGTGCTGATAGATAGTCAGAAGCAGTGTGTAAAACTGCTATAGAAGTTAATGAACCAAATATTGCATAAAACAAGTTCAGTTTATTAAAACAAATATTGATAAGTTTAAAACAATAGCAAGCAAAATTTAAAATCATGCAACGCGTTTCTCAACCTAGCATGGGTTGTTTCATCAGGCATAGTGATCCTTCTAACTGACAATCCATTTAAACAGAACTTGATCCAATAGTGAATCAGGACATACCCCTAATTGGCATTACTAAGCCTGTTATTAAATAGTGTATAACAGGCTAATAACATCAATGTATACATATATATATAAATAAATCACAGTACTTAATAATATTGGCAATATGGATAGTTGTTCACCATAAGTGTTAACAATACTACATGCAAGCAAAAAAAACCTAAAACAATATGAGACAGTGCTTATTGACATTGACAGGGTATATAGTCCTCCAGCATGAGTACTTATTTTAACAGAAATACAATATATAGCTTTCAGTGATTCCAATCATATGTATCATGAAATGATTGCTTATGGGTCTAAACAGTTTGTAGCACCAATGATCTAACAAATATAATTAGTCTAGAGTATACATTTGATTTAGATATGTGATATATTGTGATTACTAGCATTAATACACATCTCTATCAATTGTAGATGCAATGTTTCCTTTGTGGTAAGTTTTTTGTAATCCTCATTCCTCTAGATATTTAACACATATTTGGGATTTGGGACTGTTCTAAGTGCTTTTTAGATAAACAATTTCTTGTGAAAAACTTTCTATATGTTTAGAGTGAGAGGTTAGGTGGTGTGCAGTACAATGCATGCACTGGATGTTTATATGATATTTGTCCAATCACTGAGTGTGAACTTAGACACACCCTCTATTCAGACAATGGCTTAGTGAGTTTTTAGTAACGTTATTATTTGTTGCAGACATAGTATATAATAAGCTTAGTCTTTGCAAAGTATGTGGCTCCCAAATATATTGGTATTATTGTTACTCCTCTAAAGTGAAACACAAATGTAACTACATAGAGAGATAATCAGCTATGCTTTGGAGAAGGTAAAATCAATATGATCAATATTCGACCAATCACAGCTCGTTGTTGTTAACACAACCCCTGTGTGGCCAATCAGTGCATTTTAGACTCCATTGTAAACCAATCGGCATATCCAGCATAATAATAATGTCCCATAAAATTAACAAGTGAATTTGTGGAAAAAATTAGCAGCTGTGGCCAGGTTCAAACTCACAAACTTTGGGTTGGGAGACAGTGTACCTAGCCACAGGACCCCCGCACTGATTTAAATTATAATGGAAGACATATAACTATTGTGAAATTAAGATATTTTCATTAGTGTATATAGTAATAATAAATATGAGGATTAGTGATAAATATTAATATCACTATCTTCAATAGTGGGAATAAAGTGCTATATATATTTAAATGAATATAAGACAATAATGTCCCATAAAATTGACAAGTGAATTTGTGAAAAAATTAGCAGTTGCAGCCAAATAATAAAGTGCTAAATATAATAAATAATAGTGAGTTAATTAATAAGAAAGTGGTATAAGTGAAAGAGGTGGAATAAATATGTGTGATCTCAAAATGCTGCTAGATCTATAACTTCCCAAAGGAAAGAGGAACTGGAATATATATATCCAGTACATCTCCCTCTGGCGAAGACAATTATATCTATTACCTCTAAAAGAGTATGATATGCTCTCAATGGGTGTGATGACAAATATATTGTGTTTCCCATGTTGGTTTATCCTGTGTCTGGATACACTGTGTTTTAGGGAACCTTTCCTTAAGTTTCTATTGTGTTCACTCCACCTAGTTCTTATCTGTCTACATGTGCGCCCTAAATACTGTAAACCACATTCACAAGTTAGAGCATATATCACATATTGAGTACTACAAGTGATGTGGGTTTTGATATCAAAGGTCTCCCCTGTCGTATGACTAGTTATACTGGTGCTGCCATGATTAATAGATTTGCACATTAGGCACCTCTTTTTGTTACATTTGAAAGCTCCTTGTTTCTTAGTGTGCCCTGCTGTCTTTAGAGGTAGTGTATGATGCATATTTCTTTTAGAGACAACTATTTACTAGGTGCTAGTTTTTGTTTTAATGTGGGAGCACGTCTAAAAATCATTCTGGGGCTACATTCAATGTTTCCTTTAAGATAGGGATCTTTTAATATAATCGGCCAATGTTTCTTTAGGGTGTCTCTTATAATATGGTGGCTGGAACAATATTGATTGATGAAGGATACATTAGATCTAGTCTTAGATTGTTCAGATGTTCTGTCTTTATTCTTTGGGGCCTGTCTTAAAATAGAACTCCTATCTATCCTTATAGCTCTCCTATAGCCATCCATAATTAGATTATTAGGATAGCCTTTTTCTTTAAATCTATTTATTAGTATAGTTGACTGTGAGTCATACAATTCCATATTGCCACAATTTCTCCTGATGCGCCTAAATTGACTATAGGGTATGATAGTTTTCCAGCTGTTTAGGTAATTACTTTCAAAATGTAAGAAATTGTTGCTATCAACACTTTTGAAGTAAGTTGATGACAACAAATCCCCATCTTGATTCCATTCTAAATAAACATCAAGAAATTCAATTTTTTCTCTTTGGATGTTGGATGTAAAAGTGAGGCCCATATCATTAGAGCTAAGATTGTCTATAAACTCATGAATGGAAGGATAAGACCCTCTCCAAATGAATATCAAGTCATCTATATAGCGGCCATAGAACACCAGGTTCTCCCTCCAGTTTGAATTGTAGATGTATTTATCTTCAAATTTGTCCATAATATAATGCATCATCATAATAATCCTTTGTAAGAACTGTAAAAAGGTGTGAGGCATGCTTATGAGCATTCACTTAAACACTTGAAGACACCTTTTTAAATTCAGTGTATGTCTTAGTTGGTCCCAATGTCCTAACTATGTAGACCACTCTTGGGTCCATAACAGATACACATATGAACAGTATTGGGTATATATATAGAGGGGTGGGGGAGATCTGGGGGTGAGGGAAACAGATAATTAAAATATAACATTTACAGTATAGTGAGTAATATAGGACATATATATATTGGGCTTATAAATATTGAAACTAAGTCATATATAGGCATATATAGGCAGTAGATGAAGCTTATTGTGGAGTAAGTGAGTGTAGTTTATAGGGAATATTATACATGTGCAATTCGGTTTGGTTCAATTTGGAAATTCGGAAAATTCAGCAAATTCGGAGATTCGGATCGAACCGAATTTCCAAATTAAAATACTGCCGAATTTACCGAATAAATACGAATTAGTTCGGATTTATTCAGTAAATTCGGATGGACATGGATTACACTAGTATTGTACAGTATATTAGGTTATATCACTCTGCTATGGGTTACACCTAATATACAGTACATAATACTAGTCTAATACACAGCACACATACCGAAATTCCGAATTTCCGAACCGAACCGAATCCAGCCGAATTTTTTCAAATCCGAATGAATCCGAAACGAATCCGAAACAAATTAATTCGAAGTTTTCCGAATTCGAATCGATCCGAAACAAAGTTCAAAAACCTCAGAATCGATCCGAAAACAAATTTTTTGATCATGCACATATCTAGGGAATATGTGCGTTATTAACAAATACACATGAGGATATTATGTGAAATCTGAGGCCTGGGAGCCGTATTGATGATGTAAGTTCAAAAGTTAGTTATTTTTAAATAGTATTTTATAATAGAATATTGTCTCTGTCCTTTGGGCAGGAATAAGCTTAGATGATTGGATGTGAAATTAGGGAGCATTTGTTATAAAATACAAAACGAGCAGGGGAAATATGCTCTAAGTTATTTCCTCTTTATATATGTTCTGGAGTGTGTCTATATTACCCTCCAATGAATATGGGGGGGAATGTGCAATATTTATCTTGAAGTAAAGATTTGAGGAAAATAGGGGTTTGGTATTAGTGGGTTAGCTCTACAAGGAAAGGGCACCAGTTGTAACTTTATTTTTTTTTTAAGCATGTTATTTTATCTTTCGTTGGTCCCAGCCGCTGACCATATCGAAAGGGTTTTGTATAACCTATACCACCATGCCTAATTTGTCTATTAATATGCGATCTATCAAGTGCTAACCATTTGAATAAGTGACACTACCCTACATGCCCCCACATAGCAACAGAATCTAAATTGGGTGTTATATCTATGTATGTCGTGGATGCTAGTGACTAAAGGTATTACTCATTCTGTCCACAGTGCGATTCATCTTGTAAAGCTTATACAACCATTTAAAACTGCCTTGTTAAAGGACCAATCAACACATTAGATTTGCATAATCAACAAATGCAAGATAACAAGACAATGCAATAGCACTTAGTCTGAACTTCAAATGAGTAGTAGATTTTTTTATAACAAATTTCAAAGTTATGTATATTTCCACCATGTACCATGTGATAGCAATCAGCCAATCACAAATGCATATACGTATAGTCTGTGAATTCTTGCACATGCTCAGTAGGATCTGGTGACTCAAAAATTGTAAATATAAAAGACTGTGCACATTTTTTTTAATGGAAGTAAATTGGAAAGTTGTTTAAAATTACATGCTGTATTTGAATCATGAAAATTTAATTTAACCTGAGTGTCCCTTTAAGTATTTGCGCAAAAACCTCACTAAACTTCTTGACTTGATTATTCACATTTGAAAAAGAAAGCATATTGAACCTATTTAAAACAAAAATAACGGATATTGTCCCAGGAAGAACTTATTAGCCTGTTACAGCCCATTTGGGAAAAAGAAAAATATATCAACATATTTAAACGTTTTCAAATATGAACTCAGACCTGAACTGATATAGTCTGTCCTCTTATGCCATGTATCAGCAAACGTATGTCCTCAAATAATAAAGTTTGGTATATCTTTTATACTTTTACACTTTTAAGTTCTTGATACTATTACTGTGGTCTCCAGAACATGCAGAGGGGGTATATAAAAAAGCAAAAGCAACATTTAATAAACTCTAATAAAATCCACAGGTAAACGTTAACGTACAGGTTTCACCAGTGGGCTCAAGCTGCTGCACGCTGTCTAAAAAGGGGCATCCGCAGGCTACCCCTCTCCCGACTTCAGTAAATGTCCAGCACTATGTAGACAATATGTGTCCCCGTCTGATGCAGATAACTGTCTCCGCCACCTGCACTCGCCCAGCAGTGCCAATGTATGGAGAGCAGGCCGACCGGATAGTTTCTTTAGCATCTCCGGCACTTTCTGTGTGGGTGATTTTTTAGGCGCTTTCTGTGGGAGTGATTCTTTAGAATTGCATAGAGATATAGCTATGATGTTTTGTCTAGCCATATATTTTCCCTTGTGGGTTGCTATGCTCTTCTCCTCTAACCGGTATCCCAAAGTCTCTATTAGCTGTAACGTCTTGGACTGGTCATCGTAGCCTCCGTATATTTCTGTGCCGTCGGCGGGTTGGAGCAGTGGTGTTGTGAGAGAGTAAGGCTGCGGATAACCATATAGTCTCTCTACTACAGTCCATGAGGGCTCTTTGTAATGGCAGCGGTTCATCTTGAGTCTTTATGATGATTTGCAGGTTATAAAGTGCCATGTCAGTGAGGTTCTGTGTTTCTGATGTCTCGGCTGAGCTTGTTAATAAACGTTGAATCAGATAGTCATAAGGAGCTTTGTCAATTAGCCTCTGCATGAGAAGTTCCAATTTTCTGAAGTGTTCATCAGATTGCATTATGTAATCTTCTCCCGCCATGGCCAATAGGCCAGGTGTCCTCTGGATATAACAATACCGGAAAGATTTTTATAGATTCTCAACCTGCTTTCCGAGTATGGGTGGGGGAATGAAGAAATTGCAGTAAGCCAGAATAATGCAGCAGCACTGAGATCCCGTTTCTTCCCGGGGGGGTTTATGCCTAGCAGTGAGCCACCGCCTTAGGCCTCAAGTTTCCAATCTGAGTCCCCAGATTCATATAAACAGACAAGAATTTAAAGGTGGGACCATGGCTTGTCCAACCGTGGTATCTTTGTACAATATGATTTTAATCTTGCTGTTAAAGTGTAGTAATCAGCGGATTACTAGAGATTCAGCCAGAGCCTACAGAAAATGTGTCCTATCCAGAACGCAGCACGGATCCCCCCCAATTTGTGAATTTTTACCTACAGCCAGGGGTCAAATTAATGAATCCACTGTTTTCATCTTGCAAATTACACAGCTTACCAACATCAGTCCTATAGATATACTTGTGACTTTAACTGTAGCAAGTCTATACACTTTCATCCTGCACAAATAAGGGATAGCAACTGTCGCTAATTGCCGCAGACAGGTGGCATATATCAGCCCCCCGAAGAAGTTCTAGTAACTCTGCTATCATTTTTCCTTACTGAGAAATTTTTCGATTTGATAAACCCTTCTACTTGCAAACATCAGGCACAGCGATGGGGTCCAATGTGGCCCCATCTCTGGCTAATTTATATATGGCTAAATATGACACTCAGAGGATGAAAATCTATTAAATGGACAAGATGAAATACTACTGTCATTATCTAGACGACTTATTGTTCATTTGGAATGATGGAGAAGAGACCCTACATACATGGGTCAAGAATTTGGATGAAATGGAGAGCACCATCAGATTCAGCTATACAGCCAGTACTAGCTCTGTGGATTACCTTGATGTGAGGATCTATAAAACGGCTGATAGATTGGGAACAACCCTGTTTTGGAAAGGAACAGATCGTAACTCACTTCTAAATGCAAGGAGTTACCAATGTTGATGAAAAACATCCCTAAAGCACAGTATTAACGTGTGATCAGGAATAATACCAGTAAGAAAACATGTAACATGCAGATGAAAGAGATGACACAGAGATATATAGAGAAGGGGTACAAAAAGAAACAACCACTCAGCAACTGACCTTTGTGATAACTTATACTCCTGACAGCTATGTGATTACTAAAGCTGTTAAGGAAGAGTGGAAACTACTTGAGGCTAATCCTTCATTACCATTCACGAAATGGGAAGCCCCAAGGATATGTTGTAGGAGAGGTAGCAGCTTGAGGGACTCACTAATGAAGACAGATATAGGGTCCTAGACATCCCAACAAACCTGGTTAAAAAAGAAGGGGTGCTTAAGGTGTGCTAGTTGTGTCACTTGTAATGACATGCCCACAGGCACACATTTCCATCATCCTGATCGGAATAAATATAAGATCAAACACTTCCTTATCTGTACTACACAGTACATTATTTATCTGTTGAATTGTCCCTGTGAGAAATTCTACACAGGTATCACAACTGACGATGCAAGAACTAGGATGGATAATAATCGTTCTAGTAACTGGACGGCAATCTTGAAGGGTAAATACGATCAGCCGGTGGCCTGTCACTTCCTGGAAGCAGGCCACACAGTAAAGGTTCTGAGGTTTCGAATTATAGATAATGTACCCAGCCCCAGAAGGGGCAGAAATAAAGTAAAGATCCATTTACAGAAGGCGGCCAGATGGATCTACGGGCTGGGAACTCTTATACCTAGAGGGTTGAATGTGCACACTGGCTGGCAATGTTATTTATAACCATCTGATGGACTGATTCAAGATCAAAATGAATATGAGAGTCCATGACCCTTAGACAAGTTTGGTCATGATGGGGGCATCCCAACGGTATTCCTTCTATGCAGCGTTAGTCCTTCTATGCAGTGATATTTATGCATATTCTGTTGAGAGTGCACGATTCCATTCCACTTTTTTGATCCAAAAATGAATAGAAATTAGTTGATACTCTGACCTTATAATTATGTGGCCCTATAATTTTGCAGGATTTTCCTTATAGAGCTAGGATTACAGTAAATAGCCCTTTGAGCTTGTATGGTATGATTTTAATATTTTATTGATTTTTTGTGTATAGTTTGTTGGTTCACACTTTCACTATGGTGGTACCGTGGTGATTTAGTTTGTGACTGATCGGTTGAGAGTCATGGGGAATATGTCATTTATAGATGGTCTAGTTAATGCTTCTTTATAATGAGCCCTTGATAAATGGGTATCGCAGATGGTTGGATATATTTGGATTCTGACTCTGTTGAGATTTTTTTTTTTTTTTATTTTATTAATTTTTATATTCATTAAATTGGAGTATGCATTATGTGTTGTTCATGATTTATCACTTAAGGAAGAAATTTTGCTGACATCCTGTTTTTATATACTGTTGAGATTCTATAAGTTGATTGTAGACAAAGTATTTATATAGCAGTTTGACAACTTATTTTATTGGTTAGGAGGTGGTCCCTCCCCATACTGTGAAATGGGATGATAGTTAATCATGGATCCTCCATTGAAGTGTGCACTATGTGTGTATTAAATATGAAGATTTTGTTTTATAGAGCCTTCCATACAGGGGGTCAGATTGAGTCTATTCTGGTTTATTCACCAATGCCTTAACTGTCAGTATAGTGGTAGTACTTTTTGCAAACAATGTGCTTTGCTTGTTTATCGTCGTTCCTCTTATGAGAAGATTTACCAAAGGGGCATGTTATTCTAACAAAGGGCCTATGGTGTGGTTTGTTTGCTAGCCATGTTGAGTGTTGACACGCCCTTCATAAGACGTGATTTGTTGACATTTATTGTTGTGAGATGCTGCTTCCTCTAGATATGCCTTAGGTATTATACTGTGGTTTCAGTATTATTCATGGACAAATTATGACATTTTGATTAAAGATGTTTGTTAATACATCGAATAACATACAACGCTATTTGTCCGGTTTCGACCACACCTCTTAAAGGTTGTAACACACCTTCCATAAAAAGGAAAAATGTAGCCTGCACGCAGACTTGGGGGTATAATATGAATTAACCAATGAGCTGATTTGTTTGTTAGCCATGCCGATATTCATCATTTCTACTTGATTGGCTGAGGTTGAGGGTTGGTCATGCTATCATGATCGCGATTGTTGTACACTAGGAAGTGGGTGTATGTGTAGCCTGATATACACTGAATAGAGGATATTTGTTTAAGTGTGATATTTTTCACCAGTGTTGTTTCTAGCTGATCTCAGCCACTGAACTGGATACCACTGTACTTTAGCACATATTATATTATACTCATTCACTATAAGAATCTATATGTATTTACTTAGATTCATTATCTATTAACAGTGGTTGTTATCCTATTGGAACATGCTTTTGCACATGGACAGCCTTGATTGGCTGAGTATAGGGGGAGGGTTTCACAGGCCTATATAAGTTTGGTTTGTAGACATGTTGTTTGTCAGAGGAAGGGACTGTGTTTGGTCCCGAAACACCACTAATAAAGTTTTCTTTGCCACAAATGTCTGAAGACCAGTGAGTGCTTAAACTATATATATAGTTATATATATATATATATATATATATATATATATAATCCACAGGTAGAACCCAGCACACACACACAATATAACAGCTCCCAGGGTGCTCCTCAAACTATATGCACAATAACTCCATGACAGAAGGTAATCTCCTGATTTTAACGACGACTTTACTGCATAACAGAACTGTTAACATTTTTGGGCATACACCCGTCATCAAACATAAAATAACAAACAATCTTTCAACTTTATAAGTGCTCCCCACCTTCATCCCAAGTGTGTGCTGCTCTGCCACATCCTGAAACTCTGCAGCGTCCAACCAGTGCCGCTCCGCATGCTCCAGCCAGGCTACGGAGCGCCATCTGGGCCCACAGAAAAAAAGGCAAAATTAAAATACATGTATAAACAAATACAAAACATGCAAATGGATTACAAACTAATTCTCAAAGTTTAACTGGCAGACAATATGTTAGGATTTAACTAAGGCTGACAATATAGCTTGCTTAGGGACGCTCACATAAGTCATCTATGATAAATATATAGATACAGTTTACTTTTACTAATTCCTACTAATAATCATAATATATTAAGTACCGGATCCAGGAAAGTGTATATAAATGTAGCATTGTAATATTGACAGTTGAAGCCAAGTACTCTCCTGGATCCGGTGCTTAACACACTGTTGGTCCAGATGGCGCTCCGTAGCCGGCTGGCGCATACACAGTGGCACTAGTTGGACGCTGCAGAGTTTCCAGATGTGGCAGAGCAGCACACATTTGGGATAAAGGTGGGGCGCATATAAAGTGGTAAGATCATTTGTTATTTTATGTTTGAGGACGGGTATATGCCAGAAAACGTTAACATTTCTGTTATGCAGTAAAGTCGCTGTTAAAAACTAGAGAGTGTCTTCTGTCATGGAGTTATTTTATATATATATATATATATATATATATATATATATATATATATATCATTGTCAGTCAAGGCTTATAAAGACCACAACAAGGCATGAAAACTCTTTAAACCCGTATGCATCTGTGAAAGCACAAATTTCTGGCAATATCAGTCTCTTCTTGGTGCCGAGTCTTGGATAAAGCTGTTAAAAGAAGAAAGTACTTCATTACAAGCTGTAAACAAATGTATGATAATGCTGTTCGCCTTAGTATGTAATGCAAAATATAGAGCATGCAATTTAAGGAGAAATTTCAGTTCCCTATTGGCGCAAAGCAATTATAAATAAGAAACCTAGCGTGTTTGTAGTTCGTGCTTTGAAATTATGCCTATTACTTATGTATATTAGTGCGCTCAGGAGCCCGTCTGTGCACCTAGGCGAATGCAAGCAGAGGGCAAAGAATTTTCTTTCTAATTTGCACAATTATAGGCGCAGATCGCTTACATAAATATGGAGATAGGGTCGTATGCGTAGTTTTGGGCGCAATTGCAGGCAGATTACTTTAATAAATTGCCTTCAAAGGGAAATAGCTCATGAATAAATCTTCAAAGTAAAGGATGACCAGGGAACATCAGTGTAGTTTAAAAGTATTTATTATGGATGGGAGGGCGGACAGCGCCTAAGACTAAATACCGGCTACACTATAAGGAAGACCCCCTATTAGGTCTAGGAGAAATAGCAGTGGAGGATAAATAGGAGCGCCTAAGGCTTAGGTATAAACAGGAATCACACTTTGATTAAAAATACATTAATTTATTACACCATCTCAATATAAACAAAAATATTGAAATATTAAAATGAATACGACCATTGATTGGAACAAGTTATTTGGACCCTTGTTAGAGGATCTTAGCTTAATTGAATCAGTTTCTCTTCTGGTTGTAACAGATATAGAGATTAAAACAGGTGCTGTGCTTAATCACAATAAGAAATTAAAACAATACTGTGCTTGATCACAATAGTAAATTAACTTAGCTTAGTTACACAACATATAGTACATATAATGTGACAAGATAGTGAAAATCAGTGATTAAAATGCTGACATGGAAACTGTGATCATAAAATATGGTACCAAACAAAAAGTGGTAGAAAAAATCAAAAAATATTCAAATAGTCAAAAAATCAAAAAATCAAAAGATGAAAAAATGAAAAAATAAAAGGCAAAACCGGTTTGTCAAAAAAGTGAATTAGAATTGTGTTTTGCTTAAAAAGCTATGTGATAAATTATGTCACAATAGTGGAAGTGATTCTAATCAATTCTACAATCAACCATAATACAGACTCCTAATAAGAAAAGAGTCTCATATAGTGAGCTATGATGTTGGCCCAAAAGACAAATCAAGATATCTTGAGAAAGGCTCCGCTGCAGGGCCGAAACACGTAGAGATTTGTGAGGCTTCATTAGTACCAGGACATTTGGCTTTTGGGGTAAGTTTGATAACCATTAGACTCTATCCTATAGGCCCTTTATGTGAGGATTTTTTCTGTTTTTGTTTTCAGGTCCATGTTGTAAAGACTAGGATTCTGGATCAGGACAGCCCCTAAGGATATTGTTTTTATTCTCTTCCACAGTTTCCCCAGTTTGGATTATTTCCAAATGGACTAATCTCTTGGACTTTTTATAGAATCTGTATTTTTTAATATTTTGTGTATTTTAAATTGTATTTTTTAGTAATTAATTGACATATTTGTAAGTTATTGCCAGCATCATTGCAATTCGTTTAGCCTACATTGGAAACAAGAATATAGCCACTATATTGTTTTTTGGCTTTTTGATTTGTCTTTTGGGCCAACATCATAGCTCACTATATGAGACTCTTTTCTTATTAGGAGTCTGTATTATGGTTGATTGTAGAATTGATTAGAATCACTTCCACTATTGTGACATAATTTATCACATGGCTTTTTAAGCAAAACACAATTCTAATTCACTTTTTTGACAAACCGGTTTTGCCTTTTATTTTTTCATTTTTTCATCTTTTGATTTTTTGATTTTTTGACTATTTGAATATTTTTTGATTTTTTTCTACCACTTTTTGTTTGGTACCATATTTTTTGATCACAGTTTTCCACGTCAGCATTTTAATCACTGATTTTCACTATCTTGTCACATTATATGTACTATATGTTGTGTAACTAAGCTAAGTTAATTTACTATTGTGATCAAGCACAGTATTGTTTTAATTTGTTATTGTGATTAAGCACAGCACCTGTTTTAATCTCTATATCTGTTACAACCAGAAGAGAAACTGATTCAATTAAGCTAAGATCCTATAACAAGGGTCCAAATAACTTGTTCCAATCAATGGTCGTATTCATTTTAATATTTCAATATTTTTGTTTATATTGAGATGGTGTAATAAATTAATGTATTTTTAATCAAAGTGTGATTCCTGTTTATACCTAAGCCTTAGGCGCTCCTATTTATCCTCCACTGCTAAAAGTATTTATTAATAAACTCACTATCACTCGGGTACATAAGAGACTAAGGGCCAGATTACGAGTGGAGCGCTAACAGTTATTCGCGAGCGATAAAAGGTATGTCGTGGGTGTTTGCGTGCATCTGGTTTTCTACTCAAATTAAAAGTTGAAACATAATGTGGTCATTTGAGCACAATTGCAATTTACGCTAGAATGATTAGCATGTCCTTTGACATCAAAAATACATTACAAAGTAAAGTTACAATCATAATAAAACTATCTGGGAAAAATATATATAAAAAAATATTGCACAAAAAGTTATAAGGGCTCAAAGATATAAGGCTTCAGATGGTAGAAAAAAGAGGCAAATGGCTTTAACATAGAGATACATACATATACATGTCTAAATATGTGTGTATATATATATATATATATATATATATATATATATATATATATATATATATATAAATATAACGTATGTCTATATATGTGTACATATGTATTTATGTGTTTATATGTGTATACATTTATTTACAGACATATATACACATATAAACACATAAATACATATGTATACATATATAGACATATATAGAAGTTAATTTGAGCCCTTTGCAGTTAAGTAGATGATACATGGAAAAAGATATATATCTAATATTCATTTTTAATAAAGGTTTTTTTTTTTTTTTGTTTTTTTTTGGGTTATATAAAACATAATTAATGCTTACCTGATAAATTCCTTTCTTCTGTAGTGTGATCAGTCCACGGGTCATCATTACTTCTGGGATATTACTCCTCCCCAACAGGAAGTGCAAGAGGATTCACCCAGCAGAGCTGCATATAGCTCCTCCCCTCTACGTCACTCCCAGTCATTCGACCATGGACCAACGAGAAAGGAAAAGCCAAGGGTGAAGTGGTGACTGGAGTATAAATTAAAAAATATTTACCTGCCTTAAAAACAGGGCGGGCCGTGGACTGATCACACTACAGAAGAAAGGAATTTATCAGGTAAGCATAAATTATGTTTTCTTCTGTTAAGTGTGATCAGTCCACGGGTCATCATTACTTCTGGGATACCAATACCAAAGCAAAAGTACACGGATGACGGGAGGGATAGGCAGGCTCTTTATACAGAAGGAACCACTGCCTGAAGAACCTTTCTCCCAAAAATAGCCTCCGATGAAGCAAAAGTGTCAAATTTGGAAAATTTGGAAAAAGTATGAAGCGAAGACCAAGTTGCAGCCTTGCAAATCTGTTCAACAGAGGCCTCATTCTTGAAGGCCCAAGTGGAAGCCACAGCTCTAGTAGAATGAGCTGTAATTCTTTCAGGAAGGTGCTGTCCAGCAGTCTCATAAGCTAAACGAATTATGCTACGAAGCCAAAAAGAAAGAGAGGTAGCGGAAGCTTTTTGACCTCTCCTCTGCCCAGAGTAAATGACAAACAGAGAAGACGTTTGTCGAAATTCCTTAGTTGCCTGTAAGTAAAATTTTAGAGCACGGACTACATCCAGGTTGTGCAGTAGACGTTCCTTCTTTGAAGAAGGATTTGGGCATAAAGAAGGAACAACAATCTCTTGATTGATATTCCTGTTAGTAACTACCTTAGGTAAGAACCCAGGTTTAGTACGCAGGACTACCTTATCCGAATGAAAAATCAAATAAGGAGAATCACAATGTAAGGCTGATAATTCAGAGACTCTTCGAGCCGAGGAAATAGCCATTAAAAATAGAACTTTCCAAGATAACAACTTTATATCAATGGAATGAAGGGGTTCAAACGGAACGCCCTGTAAAACATTAAGAACAAGGTTTAAACTCCATGGTGGAGCAACAGTTTTAAACACAGGCTTAATCCTGGCCAAAGCCTGACAAAAAGCCTGGACGTCAGGAACTTCTGACAGACGTTTGTGTAACAGAATGGACAGAGCTGAGATCTGTCCCTTTAATGAACTAGCAGATAAACCCTTTTCTAAACCTTCTTGTAGAAAAGACAATATCCTAGGAATCCTAACCTTACTCCAAGAGTAACCTTTGGATTCACACCAATATAGGTATTTACGCCATATCTTATGGTAAATCTTTCTGGTAACAGGTTTCCTAGCCTGTATTAAGGTATCAATAACTGACTCAGAAAACCCACGTCTTGATAAAATCAAGCGTTCAATTTCCAAGCAGTCAGCTTCAGAGAAGTTAGATTTTGATGTTTGAAGGGACCCTGTATCAGAAGGTCCTGTTTCAGAGGTAGAGACCAAGGTGGACAGGATGACATGTCCACCAGGTCTGCATACCAAGTCCTGCGTGGCCACGCAGGTGCTATTAGAATCACTGATGCTCTCTCTTGTTTGATTCTGGCAATCAATCGAGGAAGCAACGGGAAGGGTGGAAACACGTAAGCCATCCTGAAGTCCCAAGGTGCTGTCAGAGCATCTATCAGGACTGCTCCTGGATCCCTGGATCTGGACCCGTAACGAGGAAGCTTGGCGTTCTGTCGAGACGCCATGAGATCTATCTCTGGTTTGCCCCAACGTCGAAGTATTTGGGCAAAGACCTCCGGATGAAGTTCCCACTCCCCCGGATGAAAAGTCTGACGACTTAAGAAATCCGCCTCCCAGTTCTCCACTCCCGGGATGTGGATTGCTGACAGGTGGCAAGAGTGAGATTCTGCCCAGCGAATTATCTTTGATACTTCCATCATAGCTAGGGAGCTTCTTGTCCCTCCCTGATGGTTGATGTAAGCTACAGTCGTGATGTTGTCCGACTGAAACCTGATGAACCCCCGAGTTGTCAACTGGGGCCAAGCCAGGAGGGCATTGAGAACTGCTCTCAATTCCAGAATGTTTATTGGCAGGAGACTCTCCTCCTGACTCCATTGTCCCTGAGCCTTCAGAGAATTCCAGACGGCACCCCAACCTAGAAGGCTGGCGTCTGTTGTTACAATTGTCCAGTCTGGTCTGCTGAATGGCATCCCCCTGGACAGATGTGGCCGAGAAAGCCACCATAGAAGAGAATTTCTGGTCTCTTGATCCAGATTCAGAGAAGGGGATAAGTCTGAGTAATCCCCATTCCACTGACTTAGCATGCACAGTTGCAGTGGTCTGAGGTGTAAGCGTGCAAAGGGTACTATGTCCATTGCTGCTACCATTAAGCCGATTACCTCCATGCATTGAGCCACTGACGGGTGTTGAATGGAATGAAGGGTGCGGCAAGCACTTTGAAGTCTTGTTAGCCTGTCCTCTGTCAGGTAAATCTTCATTTCTACAGAATCTATAAGAGTCCCCAGGAAGGGAACTCTTGAGAGTGGAACGAGTGAACTTTTCTTTTCGTTCACCTTCCATCCATGTGACCTTAGAAATGCCAGCACTAACTCTGTATGAGACTTGGCAGTTTGAAAGCTTGAAGCTTGTATCAGAATGTCGTCTAGGTATGGAGCTACCGAGATTCCCCGCGGTCTTAGTACCGCCAGAAGAGCACCCAGAACCTTTGTGAAGATTCTTGGAGCTGTAGCCAATCCGAATGGAAGAGCCACGAACTGGTAATGCCTGTCTAGGAAGGCAAACCTTAAGTACCGATAATGATCTTTGTGAATCGGTATGTGGAGGTAAGCATCTTTTAAATCTACAGTGGTCATGTACTGACCCTCTTGGATCATAGGTAAAATTGTCCGAATAGTCTCCATCTTGAACGATGGAACTCTTAGGAATTTGTTTAGGATCTTTAAGTCCAGGATTGGTCTGAAAGTTCCCTCTTTTTTGGGAACCAAAAACAGATTTGAGTAAAACCCCTGTCCCTGTTCCGATCGTGGAACTGGATGGATTACTCCCATTAACAAGAGCTCTTGTACGCAGCGTAGAAACGCCTCTTTCTTTGTCTGGATTGTTGACAATCTTGACAGATGAAATCTCTCTCTTGGAGGAGAGTATTTGAAGTCCAGTAGGTATC
This sequence comes from Bombina bombina, assembly GCF_027579735.1. Lineage (NCBI taxonomy): Eukaryota > Metazoa > Chordata > Amphibia > Anura > Bombinatoridae > Bombina > Bombina bombina. The sequence continues at coordinate 290,117,427 of NC_069502.1, read as the reverse complement.
CCTGAGATATTATCTCTAGCGCCCAGGGATCCTGAACATCTCTTGCCCAAGCCTGGGCAAAGAGAGAAAGTCTGCCCCCCACTAGATCCGATCCCGGATCGGGGGCCCTCAATTCATGCTGTTTTAGGGGCAGCAGCAGGTTTCCTAGTCTGCTTGCCCTTGTTCCAGGACTGGTTAGGTTTCCAGCCTTGTCTGTAGCGAGCAACAGCTCCTTCCTGTTTTGGTGCAGAGGAAGTTGATGCTGCTCCTGCTTTGAAATTACGAAAGGAACGAAAATTAGACTGTCTAGTCTTGGCTTTGGCTTTGTCCTGAGGCAGGGCATGGCCTTTACCTCCTGTAATGTCAGCGATAATCTCTTTCAACCCGGGCCCGAATAAGGTCTGCCCTTTGAAAGGTATATTAAGCAATTTAGACTTAGAAGTAACATCAGCTGACCAGGATTTTAGCCACAGCGCCCTGCGTGCCTGAATGGCGAATCCTGAATTTTTCGCCGTAAGTTTAGTAAGATGTACTACGGCCTCCGAAATGAATGAATTAGCTAGTTTAAGGACTCTAAGCCTGTCCGTAATGTCGTCCAGAGTAGCTGAACCAATGTTCTCTTCCAGAGACTCAATCCAGAATGCCGCTGCAGCCGTGATCGGCGCAATGCATGCAAGGGGTTGCAATATAAAACCTTGTTGAACAAACATTTTCTTAAGGTAACCCTCTAACTTTTTATCCATTGGATCTGAAAAAGCACAGCTATCCTCCACCGGGATAGTGGTACGCTTAGCTAAGGTAGAAACTGCTCCCTCCACCTTAGGGACCGTTTGCCATAAGTCCCTTGTGGTGGCGTCTATTGGAAACATTTTTCTAAATATCGGAGGGGGTGAGAACGGCACACCAGGTCTATCCCACTCCTTAGCAACAATTTCAGTAAGTCTCTTAGGTATAGGAAAAACCTCAGTACTCGTCGGTACCGCAAAATATTTATCCAACCTACACATTTTCTCTGGTATTGCAACTGTGTTACAATCATTCAGAGCCGCTAACACCTCCCCTAGTAATACACGGAGGTTTTCCAGTTTAAATTTAAAATTTGAAATATCTGAATCCAGTCTGTTTGGATCAGAACCGTCACCCACAGAATGAAGTTCTCCGTCCTCATGTTCTGCCACCTGTGACGCAGTGTCTGACATGGCCCTAATATTATCAGCGCACTCTGTTCTCATCCCAGAGTGATCACGCTTACCTCTTAGTTCTGGTAATTTAGCCAAAACCTCAGTCATAACAGTAGCCATATCCTGTAATGTGATTTGTAATGGCCGCCCAGATGTACTCGGCGCTACAATATCACGCACCTCCCTCTGAGCGGGAGATGTAGGTACTGACACGTGAGGCGAGTTAGTCGGCATAACTCTCCCCTCGTTGTTTGGTGAAATTTGTTCAATTTGTACAGATTGACTTTTATTTAAAGTAGCATCAATACAGTTAGTACATAAATTTCTATTGGGCTCCACTTTGGCATTGCAACAAATGACACAGGTATCATCCTCTGAATCAGACATGTTTAACACACTAGCAAATAAACTTGCAACTTGGAAATACAATTCAATTAGAATAATATTAAAACGTACTGTGCCTTTAAGAAGCACAGAAGATTTATGACAGTTGAAAATTAATAAATTGAAACAGTTATAGCCTCAATCCTTGTAAACAACACAACTTTAGCAAAGGTTTAATCCCATTAGCAAAGATAACAAATTCTGAAAGCAGGAAACAAATTACAGAATAAACGTTTTTTATCTCAGTCAAACTATAATTCTCACAGCTCTGCTGAGAGAAATTACCTCCCTCAAAATAAGTTTTGAAGACCCCTGAGCTCTGTAGAGATGAACCGGATCATGCAGGGAATACAATGAGTTGCTGACTGAAATATTTGATGCTTAGTAAAAGCGCCAAAAAACGGCCCCTCCCCCTCACACACAGCAGTGAGGGAGAACAGAAACTGTCAGAAAACAGATTAAGCAACTGCCAAGTGGAAAAATAGTGCCCAAACATTTATTCACTCAGTACCTCAGCAAATGAAAACGATTTTACATTCCAGCAAAAACGTTAAACATAATCTCTAGTTATTAAACAGCTTTATGTATTTCATACAGTGTAATTCTAGTGAAGTACCATTCCCCAGAATACTGAAGTGTAAAGTATACATACATGACATTATATCGGTATGGCAGGATTTTCTCATCAATTCCATTGTCAGAAAATAAAAACTGCTACATACCTCTATGCAGATTCATCTGCCCGCTGTCCCCTGATCTGAAGTTTACCTCTCCTCAGATGCCCGAGAAACAGCAATATGATCTTAACTACTCCGGCTAAAATCATAACAAAAACTCTGGTAGATTCTTCTTCAAACTCTGCCAGAGAGATAATAACACACTCCGGTGCTATTTTAAAATAACAAACTTTTGATTGAAGATATAAAACTAAGTATAATCACCATAGTCCTCTCACACATCCTATCTAGTCGTTGGGTGCAAGAGAATGACTGGGAGTGACGTAGAGGGGAGGAGCTATATGCAGCTCTGCTGGGTGAATCCTCTTGCACTTCCTGTTGGGGAGGAGTAATATCCCAGAAGTAATGATGACCCGTGGACTGATCACACTTAACAGAAGAAATTTATTTTCTTGAACATAACAAATGATTAGTTAAAAAAATCCAGTTCAATCCACATTTAATTAAAAAAATAATAAAAAAAGTTGTCAACCCCCCACTGAAATATAATCTGTATCTGTTCTACATTTACAGATATATTGTCACTTTCAAGGCACATCAAAGAAGTAACAAATAATGGGATCCAACAACAAACATTTGCATAATGCAGCACTGATTGACAATACTGTAATCTGTATCATCATGTTCCATTAACAAAATAATAAAAAAAACAAAAACAGTGAGAAGGATTCTCCAGTATACATGTGATTGTGTGTGCTTGTGGTTTCACGTGTGTAAATAAAACCCTTTCAAACTGCAGTACCTTTGGGGTGATCAGTTTTAAAAAAAAAAATCCCCAAGCTACACTTAGTCCTTTAAAACTATAACCAAAAAATAAAATAAAATCTTAAAACAAATTTTACTACATTAAAGGAAAACACTAAATTTTTTTTTTTTTTAAAAAAGCATATAAATGCAGCAATACCCATGTGTTTTATTAAAATGTGGGGATTGGTCTAACAAGAGGACCACGTAGTATAAATGTTTACTAATTTTTAATACCACAAATTTATATATTAAAAGTGGTTTACCAAACAAAGTGAGTAAAGTTAAAACCACCAAAAAATAGTGCCCAATCAGAAATCAATATAGATATTTACTTGCTGCATTGCTTATGCCCACAAAATTATTAGCAGCAGCAAAAGAAATTAACAGAAAAAAACAACATTCCCTTTGTGTGTGCAAATGTTTTCTGTGTCAATTTTATCATAAAAGCAATACATGCCTTGTGTTACTCTATTTGCACCAGTCTGTGCAAATAGAGTACTACTTATTTTGAGCATATCTTACGGACACAGCTCACTGCAGGTGTATCCCATATTGTGCAAGAATAAAAAAACAAAAAAAGTTTCCCCCAGCTAAAGTGAACTCTATGACTATACATGCCGACAACTTTAGCTAGAACATAACAGTACTCAATGAAATATGCAATTTGCTTGTGTGTCCTTGAAGATCAAAAACAAATACAAAAAAATTACAAACTTAACATAATTCAGACAATTGATGCCTTGCATTTTCACAGTCTATAATGGCAAAGTTAATTACTGAAATACATACAGTTGATATATTTTATACTGAATAAACTATATAAAATATAAGTTTAATTTTGGTTATGGGTAAAGTAAACATCTTCTTCCAACATGATCAGGTATGTAGACAACAGAAATAATTTGCTATACATATCCGCGCAAGGACGTTTGCTGAAATTATTGTCACCAGCTCTTACTCCATTAACCCTTTCTGGCCAGCAACGGCTGTACCATGGCTACACAATGCATTTGAGCCCTCTGGCACACAAAGGGTTAAAGATACACTTACATATCATAAGTGGGGAATAAGAAATGTAATGAAAATATGTATAAATAAATTATATGCAAATAAATCATACGAAAAACCTGTTTCCCTGTCCTGCTTCTAGATATCATGAGTGCAACAGCTTCTACTACAAAGTCCATACTGTTTTTTTTTTTTTTCCTTTTAATCTGTTACAGTGAATGTGTATCATTGTAAGCGTTCATAGAATATTAAATAGACGGGAAAATAAGCTCATCTACTAGTTTAAAAAATAAAATAAAAAAGGTTCCCAGGTCCCAGCGTAATGTGTGCATAGTAATATTTTACAATACATTGATGACATTTTAACTGATGGAAAAGCACAAGGCTATGTTTGATTAGTGTCAATAAATTGTGTTTTCATGGAAATAAGAGAACGTTACATTTCCACAGGAGACAAAATCAGAGCATGTAAAGTGCAGAAGTATCTTGATTATTTTGAATACTAGAAAATTCCTCCACAATAAAACAATTAATTCAAGCCCTCTAGTTGAGAGACTCATTCTTCATTCTATAAAGGTAAAATTTCAGTGCATACATTGTAGTTATACATAAAATACTAAAACATAAAATCATTATTTTTTTGCTATTGCAATGCGGTCCAGTCTACATGGGCGTACACAACATATTCCACATTTGGTGTTCCGAATGACAACACAAGCGTTTTTAAGCACAAGTACTTGTGTGGACTTTGGTCCTTGGTACCTTGAGTTTTAAAGTGCTGATGGTAAGAATATGCAAAGTAATGCCTGTCCACAGGTCTGCGGTTATGGTTAAGTTTTTTTTGCTGGGTGCTACCAGCGACCGCTGACACTGGCAATGTCTGTGTGATACTGACGTGGGAGTCTACCACTTGCCCCTCCTTCCAGAAATGAAGAACGTATATTGGTTGGTTCAAAAAGCTTCCTTCTGTTTTTATTCAGCTCTGAAATCGCCAGCAACATTTTTCTTCGAGCACCAAATGTTGAAATGCCAAGTTCCTTTAAATCTTGGTCTGTCAGGGTGAGGAACGTCTGGAGATCAATCTCTTGCTGTTGAAAGATGTCTGTATATTTTCCTAATCCAAGTTTGCTGAATAATTCTGGAAGATCTGTTCCCTTGAAAGAACTATTTAGATTACAACCGTTGCTTCCAGTTAGCAAAGAAATGCAGTCCATATAATTACTGCTGCTAAGATAATGTTCAGTGGATTTATTTTGTTTTCGTTTGGGACTCCCAATTGATGAGGAGTAATCATTGTGGGGTGAATCCATTCCATTCTGGTCTCTCCAGTTATCAGAATCACTGCCGCTTCCCAGTTGCTCTCGGCTGTTTGACCTTGATAGAGACATGGATGGTGTCTCATATGTGGTTGACATTGTAGGCTTGTATGACACATGATTAGCTCGCCTTAATTCTTTTATCGTTTCCGCTGGCATTGACTTTGAGAAACCCAACCCGCTCCAAGTATTTGTGGGGGTCCTTACTTCTGTGACAACTGGCTTTTTTAACATAGCCTTTGTTGCCAAAAGCTTTTTTTGTTCATAGTCATATGCCTGCATATTTGCATATGATGACTGAGAATTAAGTCGTACTCGCTCAGAATTGTGATGTGCTGCTGCGGCCCTTTCTGCTGCCCTTTCACTTCCAGGAGCTTTTTTATCGGTCACTGGACTTTCAGAAGTGCTCATCTCTGAATCAGAGAGTAATCTTTCTGTATTATGTAAGTGAGAATTCTTGGTGCCTTGTAGCAACTCAACAGTTTGCCTCTTGGCGCACGGTGCTTTGGTAGAATTTAGCATTTGCTTTAATTCGTTGGTGTTTGCAGAATGGGAGGGGCTTCTCGGCATGCCGACTTCAACAAAAGCGTCATTACAGCCTTCAGAATCAGTCTTGGCATTCACGGGTTCTGAGGATTTATGGCTGTTTGACTGTCGTGACGAATCAGGAAGGTTTGAGTTTAACACTTTGTCCCCTAGAGATGATGCAGATATTGGACCATATTTCATGTTTGAAGTCTTTACATGTCCGTTTAAATTGGATGAGACTTTCTTGGATTCAGAGTGTATTCCATTCATATGAACATCCACTGGAGTCAATCCAGGAGGTGGAGATGGAGTGTTTTGCCCAAAGTTAGGCACTCCAGATAGCAGAAAACTGGTTAGCGTTGCTTGGGCAGCAGCTGGCATCATCAGGTGTGGTATAGCTGAAAATCCTGTAGCATTTGTGGCGTTTGCTAGTGAAGTTGCCCACAAAGTCTGGTTGGGTGTAGCAGAACTTGGGCTGTGTAGAGGGCTAACAGCATTATTGAGAGCATTCAGCAAGGAATTTTGAGCTGCAGACGAATTAACTGATAGTGCATTTGGACCCAAGAGACCCAGACCAGTGAGTCCCAATCCAGCAGATGCTAAAATATCCAGTCCATGGCACGGCATTGCAATTGGGCAGGATAGCATAGATTGACTTGCAATGGTAACACCACTACTGTCAAGTCCAAGAAGGCATTTTCTGGCTTTGTACATATTTAACGCATTTCGTTCCACACTTTTTACAATAACAGATTTACTTGGCTGTTTTGGCTTTGGTTTAATGCTGATGAAGATGTCCAGTTGTTCCATGAGTTGAGTGATGTACTGTGGCTCTACATCAATCTCTTCTTTCATGTCAAACATCAATACAAGTGGAAGACAACCCATGAGATACTGTCTGGCAAGACAGACAGACTCTATGGTGCCTTGGAGGTAGACCGTGGATTTCTTTGAGGGATTATTAGGATCTGGAAAATGAATCTGAGCACCAGTTATTTGCATGATGTGTTTGATGTTGCAGCCGTTACGTCCCATCATGAAGAGATGATGCTGAGCAGCAATATCTAGCTGTGTGCTAACTGGAATAGCAGTCGCCAAGCTACCAGCAAGATGCTCTAGAAGTAGCGCTGTGCCCTCCTTCACAGCACTTGTATTATTCTGGGAACCTCTCACAATAACAGTAGCACCGTAAACTCTTGAGCGCTGTTTGAAGGATACTGTAATATTGTAAGTCTGGGATATGTGCTGAATTGTGGGAGAGTTTGGATCTGGAATTGGCTGCAGAATTACAGCTATAGGCAGTTCAAACATTAACACCAAATGTAGCAGCTCCCTTATTCTTACTCTTGCAGACTCAACACCGGCTGGCTGTCCTGCAATGGACACCTGGTTGCTTTTTTCTGCTTGGTTATTTCTGTTTGAGTCTGGAAAGTGGATATGACACCCAGTTTCTTCCATCACTTTCTTAATGTTATTGCCACCTTTACCAATAACATGTGAATGCTCTGTGTGCGAGACGTCCATTTTTAATGTGACCCGGTTGCTCTTTGTGTCTAAAACAGACATAATCCTTTCTTTTGCTTCCTTCACATTCTCTCTTTTGCCAGAAACTTTGATGTGGGGATCTTTCTTTGACTTTGCTCCTATCTTCAGCTTGGAAGGCCAAGCAATCTGTGTATTTGTCTCTTCCATAATCTTCTGAAAGAAGTCTTCCCCACTTTTCCCCTTGCCTTCTGCTGCAGCTTGCAACATGGTCTCCAACTTCTTCCTATCCACTCGGAATCTTTCTTCACCCCACTCAGGATCGTGGGGGGCAGCAGGGCCAAGAGAATCATCTTCCGAACAGGGCAGTGGGGAGTCAGCACTTCGCTCGCTGTTGGAGCCCGGGTCTGACTGGGTCATGTATCCGCTCATGGAGTCGCACTGAGCTGCCATAGTGCTGCACAGCGCCGGTGTAGTATCAGATTCTGTCTTAATAAAGGTTTTAACTATGTATTTACTGTAAATATTTCCCATTCCTACATTTTGCACATAGCAGAATATGTTCTAAGTATTTTTTAATAGATATTTATATATATATATATATATATATATATATATATATATATATATATATATATATATATATGTGTGTGTGTGTGTGTGTGTGTGTGTGTATCTATACTTATATTTAATCATGTAAATAGATATAGGTACAAACATATATTTTACCCCAAAAATTAACACACACACATATATATATATATATATATATATATATATATATATATATATATATTAAAAAAAATAAGAATAAATATAACATATTCTTCTATGTGAAGAACATTGTAATGTGAAATATTCATATTTTAATTTTGTATGGAACACAAACATATCTATAAGCACTAAAACACTAGATCACTGAAAACATGTATAAAATTAATATATATGTGTATATCTATAAAAAAAAAGTTATATGAGCCACAATAGTTATATAGCATACAAGGATATACAAATGCACAGTTCTAATCCCAGTGAAACAATCATCAATGCATAGAGGTTATAGCAACACCACTATTAAGTCAGTGTACTCTTGGCTTTATAGTTCCACCTTTACGTTTCACAGTGCTGCAGTTCAGTGCAATTATGTCACTGTCTGGATTTTCAAATATCGCCGGGGTCCGCTCTTCTAACCAAAGTTTCCTTCTCCTGATAAAAGTAGTCTGCAGTGATAAAGAAAAAGAACAGAGCGCAACCTCCAACTCAAATGTATTAATTAAAACACAAGGTAAGCGCTAAACAATATGCACTTACTAGAAACAATGGCCTAGATTTGGAGTTTGGCGGTAGAAGGGCTGTTAACGCTCCGCGGGTTTTTTTCTGGCCGTACCATAAATTTAACTCTGGTATCGAGAGTTCAAACAAATGCTGCGTTAGGCTCCAAAAAAGGAGCGTAGAGCATTTTTACCGCAAATGCAACTCTCGATACCAGAGTTGCTTACGGACGCGGCCAGCCTCAAAAACGTGCTCGTGCACGATTCCCCCATAGGAAACAATGGGGCTGTTTGAGCTGAAAAAAAACCTAACACCTGCAAAAAAGCAGCGTTCAGCTCCTAACGCAGCCCCATTGTTTCCTATGGGGAAACACTTCCTACGTCTGCACCTAACACTCTAACATGTACCCCGAGTCTAAACACCCCTAACCTTACACTTATTAACCCCTAATCTGCCGCTCCCGCTATCGCTGACCCCTGCATATTTTTTTTAACCCCTAATCTGCCGCTCCGTAAACCGCTGCAACCTACGTTATCCCTATGTACCCCTAATCTGCTGCCCTAACATCGCCGACCCCTATATTATATTTATTAACCCCTAATCTGCCCCCCTCAACGTCGCCGACACCTGCCTACACTTATTAACCCCTAATCTGCCGAGCGGACCTGAGCGCTACTATAATAAAGTTATTAACCCCTAATCCGCCTCACTAACCCTATCATAAAAAGTATTAACCCCTAATCTGCCCTCCCTAACATCGCCGACACCTACCTTCAATTATTAACCCCTAATCTGCCGAGCGGACCTCACCGCTATTCTAATAAATGTATTAACCCCTAAAGCTAAGTCTAACCCTAACACTAACACCCCCCTAACTTAAATATAATTTACATCTAACGAAATTAATTAACTCTTATTAAATAACTTATTCCTATTTAAAGCTAAATACTTACCTGTAAAATAAATCCTAATATAGCTACAATATAAATTATAATTATATTATAGCTATTTTAGGATTAATATTTATTTTACAGGCAACTTTGTAATTATTTTAAGCAGGTACAATAGCTATTAAATAGTTAAGAACTATTTAATAGTTACCTAGTTAAAATAATAACAAATTTACCTGTAAAATAAATCCTAACCTAAGATATAATTAAACCTAACACTACCCTATCAATACATTAATTAATTAAATAAACTAACTACAATTACCTACAATTAACCTAACACTACACTATCAATAAATTAATTAAACACAATTCCTACAAATAAATACAATTAAATAAACTAGCTAAAGTACAAAAAATAAAAAAGAACTAAGTTACAAAAAATAAAAAAATATTTACAAACATAAGAAAAATATTACAACAATTTTAAACTAATTACACCTACTCTAAGCCCCCTAATAAAATAACAAAGCCCCCCAAAATAAAAAATTCCCTACCCTATTCTAAATTTAAAAAGTTACAAGCTCTTTTACCTTACCAGCCCTGAACAGGGCCCTTTGCGGGGCATGCCCCAAGAATTTCACCTCTTTTGCCTGTAAAAAAAAACATACAATACCCCCCCCCCAACATTACAACCCACCACCCACATACCCCTAATCTAACCCAAACCCCCCTTAAAGAAACCTAACACTAAGCCCCTGAAGATCATCCTACCTTGTCTTCACCATACCAGGTTCACCGATCCGTCCTGGCTCCAACATCTTCATCCAACCCAAGCGGGGGTTGGCGATCCATCATCCGGTGGCTGAAGAGGTCCAGAAGAGGCTCCAAAGTCTTCCTCCTATCCGGCAAGAAGAGGACATCCGGACCGGCAAACATCTTCTCCAAGCGGCATCTTCGATCTTCTTCCATCCGGTGCGGAGCGGGTCCATCTTGAAGCAGGCGACGCGGATCCATCCTCTTCTTCCGTTGTCTCCCGACTAATGACGGTTCCTTTAAGGGACGTCATCCAAGATGGCGTCCCTCGAATTCCGATTGGCTGATAGGATTCTATCAGCCAATCGGAATTAAGGTAGGAATTTTCTGATTGGCTGATGGAATCAGCCAATCAGAATCAAGTTCAATCCGATTGGCTGATCCAATCAGCCAATCAGATTGAGCTCGCATTCTATTGGCTGTTCCGATCAGCCAATAGAATGCGAGCTCAATCTGATTGGCTGATTGGATAAGCCAATCTGATTGAACTTGATTCTGATTGGCTGATTCCATCAGCCAATCAGAATATTCCTACCTTAATTCCAATCGGAATTCGAGGGACGCCATCTTGGATGACGTCCCTTAAAGGAACCGTCATTCGGCTAGTAGGCGTCGGGAGAAGAGGATGTTCTGCGTCGGAGGTCTGCAAGATGGATCCGGAAGAAAGAATATTGAAGATGCCGTTGATAGAAGACTTCATCCGGATCATGGACCTCTTCAGCTCCCGCTTGGATGAAGACTTCATCCGTATCATGGACCTCTTCAGCTCCCGCTTGGATGAAGACTTCAGCCGGATCATGGACCTCTTCAGCCCCCCGCTTGGGCTTGGATCAGGACATCGGAGGAGCTCTTCAGGACGGATCGGTGAACCTGGCAGGGTGAAGATAAGGTAGGAAGATCTTCAGGGGCTTAGTGTTAGGTTTATTTAAGGGGGGTTTGGGTTAGATTAGGGGTATGTGGGTGGTGGGTTGTAATGTTGGGGGGGATTGTATGTTTTTTTTTACAGGCAAAAGAGCTGAATTCTTTGGGGCATGCCCCGCAAAGGGCCCTGTTCAGGGCTGGTAAGGTAAAAGAGCTTTGAACTTTTGTAATTTAGAATAGGGTAGGGCATTTTTTTATTTTGGGGGGCTTTGTTATTTTATTAGGGGGCTTAGAGTAGGTGTAATTAGTTTAAAATTGTTGTAATATTTTTCTTATGTTTGTAAATATTTTTTTATTTTTTGTAACTTAGTTCTTTTTTATTTTTTGTACTTTAGCTAGTTTATTTAATTGTATTTATTTGTAGGAATTGTATTTAATTAATTTATTGATAGTGTAGTGTTACGTTAATTGTAGGTAATTGTAGGTAGTTTATTTAATTAATTTATTGATAGTGTAGTGTTAGGTTTAATTGTAACTTAGGTTAGGATTTATTTTACAGGTAAATTTGTAATTATTTTAACTATTTTAGCTATTAAATAGTTCTTAACTATTTAATAGCTATTGTACCTGGTTAAAATAAATACAAAGTTACCTGTAAAATAAATATAAATCCTAAAATAGCTATAATATAATTATAATTTATATTGTAGCTATATTAGGATTTATTTTACAGGTAAGTATTTATCTTTAAATAGGAATAATTTATTTAATAAGAGTTAATTAATTTTGTTAGATGTAAATTATATTTAATTTAGGGAGGTGTTAGTGTTAGGGTTAGACTTAGCTTTAGGGGTTAATACATTTATTAGAATAGCGGTGAGCTCCGGTCGGCAGATTAGGGGTTAATAAGTGTAGGCAGGTGGAGGCGACGTTGTGGGGGGCAGATTAGGGGTTAATAAATATAATATAGGGGTTGGCGCTGTTAGGGGCAGCAGATTAGGGGTACATAAGGATAACGTAGGTGGCGGCGCTTTGCGGTCAGCAGATTAGGGGTTAATAAGTGTAGGCAGGTGGAGGCGACGTTGTGGGGGGCAGATTAGGGGTTAATAAATATAATATAGGGGTCGGCGCTGTTAGGGGCAGCAGATTAGGGGTACATAAGGATAACGTAGGTGGCGGCGCTTTGCGGTCGGCAGATTAGGGGTTAATAAGTGTAGGTAGGTGGAGGCGACGTTGTGGGGGGCAGGTTAGGGGTTAATAAATATAATACAGGGGTCGGCGGTGTTAGGGGCAGCAGATTAGGGGTACATAAGGATAACGTAGGTGGCGGCGCTTTGCGGTCGGCAGATTAGGGGTTAATAAGTGTAGGTAGGTGGAGGCGACGTTGTGGGGGGCAGGTTAGGGGTTAATAAATATAATATAGGGGTCGGCAGTGTTAGGGGCAGCATATTAGGGGTACATAAGGATAACATAGGTGGCGGTCGGCAGATTAGGGGTTAAAAAAAATTATTCGAGTGTCGGCGATGTGGGGGGACCTCGGTTTAGGGGTACATAGGTAGTTTATGGGTGTTAGTGTACTTTAGAGTACAGTAGTTAAGAGCTTTATAAACCGGCGTTAGCCCAGAAAGCTCTTAACTACTGACTTTTTTCCTGCGGCTGGAGTTTTGTCGTTAGATGTCTAACGCTCACTTCAGAAACGACTCTAAATACCGGAGTTAGAAAGATCCCATTGAAAAGATAGGATACGCAATTGACGTAAGGGGATCTGCGGTATGGAAAAGTCACGGCTGAAAAGTGAGCGTTAGACCCTATTTTGAGTGACTCCAAATACCGGCGGTAGCCTAAAACCAGCGTTAGGAGCCTCTAACGCTGGTTTTCACGGCTAACGCCAAACTCCAAATCTAGGCCTTAGAGTGTTTAAAATCCTTAGATATATTCCTGAATGTCAATATCAACATTCATGCCTTTTGGATATGTACAATCCAATATGAAAATCCAGTATGTTTCCTGCCTTCTTAACTTCAATAGCCTATTGTGTTCTGCTGGAGCAATCCAATCTATCACCTGTATTTTTAATGACTTAGGGTCACTGTTATGAAATTCTAGGAAATGTTTTGGTACGCTATGTTTTAGCAACTTATTTTTGATATTATACAAATGTTCTCTGAATCTTCTCATAATTTTCCTTTTCATGCAGCCCACGTAAAAAAGGCCACACCCCCAAGATAAGAGATATACAACATATGTGGCATCACAAATACTTTTATGCTTAATTTCAAAACTCTGGGGAACCACTAGAATTGTGAAAGGTAGTGGACCGCTCAATGTGATCACACATACTGCATTGTGATTTTCCACATTTCATTGTACCTTTAAATTCTGATTTCAGATTAGTGCACATGAGAATATGCAATCGGGTTTGCACGCGAGTTAGATGTTAGGTTTTTCCACTTTTTTTGGTCCATTGTCTTCTATGGGGAATAGGTGATTGAAGTCCAGATTTTTGCACCCATCGGGTTAGCGCAAGCAAAAAGTTTACTTTCAACTTATAATACAAGTGCAACCCGACGCATGCAAAAAGCTTACTTCTAGCACAGTTAATTGTAATCTGGCCCTAAGTATAGCTAAACACAATTTAAACACTTAACAGCTGATACACGGCATTACCAGTGAATGGTACATGTGTTCAGAACAAAGTCTCAATCCTCCTTGTGAGTCCCAATATCCAATTAAATCCTCATTTTACTTGCAGGACTTAACTATTGTACCTTTTTTTCCTTTCTTTTAGGACTTTACCATTAAAGACCTTGGGAGTGTATATACTTAAACCAGTGCTTTATCACATTTTTTATTGTTTGTTTATATATGAAGAAGCAGGTAAATGTCATACACCTCACTGTTTCTCCACTAGAACCACTGTTCAACTTTTTTCTGTCCTCCTAGAGCTCTCCAATTCACCAGACTGTGCTGTAGTTTGTAATCCCAATGATCCTATAGTCATAGGGTTGCAATGTTTGTTAAACAGACCACCATACTCACAGAGCTCCAACGGGAGTGGCTATGCTACACGTGTTTCACCCAGCAAGTCTCCTGTTGAGCTTCCTCAGGCATGTGATCAGACCAATCCATACAATATATATTCTTCTGCTGGTGATTTGTTAACTCATAGGTGCCCCGCTAGCATAAACTTACTAAAATTAACTTTATCAACTTTAAAAGATTTTTTACCTTACACAGAAGTAGCTGGGTTATATAAATTATAAATATAAATATATATATATATATATATATATATATTTATATATATATATATATATATATATATATAAAAAGGGTTTTAACAGCGCCTATACATACACTATAACTGAAAATGATGTGAACAAGATTAGTCCATGAGAGTCCTGTGGATATAGTCAGTGAGTGATGAATCACTCCAAGTATATGTCAGATGGGGTTCCCAAATAGGATTATAGGAGTATAAGGTGAGCAATGTCCGTAAAATGGCCACACAGGGCAAACAGATAATGACAATAAAAGAGTCTTATATAGTAAAAAAGGTGCTAGTTTACTAGCTTAACAACAATAAAACAATAGGTTAAATGAAAGCTAAAATATAGATACCCTGACGCGTTTCAAAGGTTTTTTTAATGTATCCTTCTTCTTCAGAGGGGTGTTTGGTAGTGGTCCGTATTCGCTATTTTTGAACGCTTAGGGTGGCGGCATGCCCACCGCGTATAATAGGTCATACGTGATCATGTGCCTGAACATAGTGACGTAAGGTGACTTGCTTGAGACGTAAATATTTGATGGACGTTAGGGGTGTGTGTTACGTTGGTTGTAAGTGCCATTAGTGATTGGATTCGCCATTAGCGTGTGGCGTGATATTGTAATGAGCACGTTAGTTTATACAGAACAGGGCTTATGGGACATGTAGTTTTTACGACTGATCCCAGCACAAAGAAAATGAATAGTGGACTATAGGCTAGGTGTATAACAATCTAATGAAGTTGGTATCATTTACCATGATATAATTGAGCAAAGCCAGCCTAATACAGCGTTAATCTTCTACCTGGATATAATAATAATACACGTTGATTGTTATAAAAAGTGACATAAATATATATATATATATCGGAGAAGCATACGTTCCTAATCAGTATTAGTATGTATGTGTGTATTCATAATCATAGGTGATTTGTACAATACATACATAATTATTATACAAAATCATAGAAGATGGTTCAATATATATATATAGTCCATCCTTGTATTGTTTACAGTATATAATATACTTATTAGACTAACTTTATTATTCTGCTATAATAGAAATCAGCTATTATGTCTGCATATCTACAGAATAATTCTAAAGGAAAATTTAATATAGTGTGAATACATTGGAGATAGAAGGTATATATAAGTTGAACCTTCTGCTTATATTATGTCTTACAGAGATTATGTCTACGATACTATAGTTATATGTTCCCATGTATAACATATGAACCCCATAAGGACTATAGTATACCACTGCAAATAGTATAGTAGAGTAAGGAATGCGAAATAGAGGGTAAAATATAAAAAATATATATATATATACAAATATCCCTAAAAATATATGTCTATTGAAGGCGAAGAATACTTGTAGAAATAATGTATAGAGTACAAGTAGCTAATAGTTTGTATAATTATTACTATTCCATATGGATTTATATGATACTCCAGATATATGATAGGGATGTTGTGTTTGCCTTATCTTAACATTCCTTAATATAGGTTTACACATATTTACTATTTTGGGGGAAATATAAGACTAGAGAGGATCCATATTGATGTAAGGATCTTTAAGTAAGAAAGGCTGCTATGTCTATGTCCTTGTTTAGGACTTTAGGGGTCATAGAGTCTAACTTGTGAATCCACTGAGTCTCCCTACGCCACACGCTAATGGCGAATCCAATCACTAATGGCACTTACAACCAACGTAACACACACCCCTAACGTCCATCAAATATTTACGTCTCAAGCAAGACGCCTTACGTCACTACGTTAAGGCACATGATCACGTATGACCTATTATACGCAGTGGGCGTGCTGCCGCCCTAAGCATTCAAAAATAGCAAATACGGACCACTACCAAACACCCCTCTGAAGAAGAAGGATACATTAAAAAACCTTTGAAACGCGTCAGGGTATCTATATTTTAGCTTTCATTTAACCTATTGTTTTATTGTTGTTAAGCTAGTAAGCTAGCACCTTTTTTACTATATAAGACTCTTTTATTGTCATTATCTGTTTGCCCTGTGTGGCCATTTTATGGACATTGCTCACCTTATACTCCTATAATCCTATTTGGGAACCCCATCTGACACATACTTGGAGAGACCAATAAGGGTCTTACATGCTGTGAACATACTTCATTGTGTTTTAGGGTTATAAATGTGAGTTCAATGTGTGCTGTATTTTATCTGCTTAAGTTAAAATAAAGCTGTATTACACTATATACGCTCTCTTGTTTCCCTGGGTACCCATACGGAGGAGAAAGTTTATACCGGGATAGAGAATCACTCCAAGAGGCTACATATACACCTGCACAGGAAGCTTGTGGGATATCTTCATTACAAGAACTACATCCCCACATACTCCAGGAGGCAGACGAAAGAGATTTGCTACCTACATATACCCCCAGTGCGGCATACTTACCTCATTAGATTGGGGTAATATCTGGTAAGGGTATCTTATACCAATTTTTATCCTATATCATCTGACATTTGGCGATTCATCACTCACTGACTATATCCACAGGACTTTCATGGACTAATCTTGTTCACATAATTTTCAGTTATAGTGGATGTATAGGCGCTGTTAAAACCCTTTTTTTCTACATTTACTCCAACTACATAGGGTTCTAACCCCATATAGTAGCTGTCCTCTATAGCTGCCTCATACATCCTACACTTATTAGACGAGCGCAACACGCTGAGTATCGCTTGATTCTACTCAGATCTCTGAGTAGTCGCATTCTACTTGTGTCCTTATATATATATATATATATATATATATATATATAGTATATATAGATAGTTAGATAGATAGATAAATAGATAAAATCTGCAATATATCTTCATTTTTTTATTTTGTCC
The DNA here is from genome assembly GCF_027579735.1 of Bombina bombina. NCBI lineage: Eukaryota > Metazoa > Chordata > Amphibia > Anura > Bombinatoridae > Bombina > Bombina bombina. Next base: position 290,100,092 of record NC_069502.1, on the reverse strand, counting down.
CCTTTTCCTGTAATTCCATTCTGAAATTGTGAGCTTTTTAGTTCCTGTTAGAAATGGAAGTGAAGAACACTTCTATATTCCACACAGCCAATGGCTGCACACTTTAATGACCAATTTATAACTGTCCCTAACTCAAGGATAGGCAAGGACCAAAGCTGTGGTGGACATTACCCAAGGTAGATTTCAAATAAAAAACATAAAAAAACACTTTCTTTCAGTTTAAACTGCTGCTAGCGATAATTATATTGCAGTTTATCTTAATCTGCCTGCACTGGTAGTTTGCTTCTTATCAAATGCCTGCTCAAACTCAATTTGACAACTAGGGGCGCGATCCGATATACGGCGCATGTTTCGGCGCAAGCGTGGAAACCTGCGCCGCCCATATTTTCAGCTCGCACAGCGAGTTATCTCATATACGGTGCCGGCAGTTGCTAAAGTGCCGTAAATCTGACAAACTAGCGATGTCCAGAAATCTGCGTAAGTACAAATTTCTGGAGTCGCCAGTGACTTACGGCACTTTAGAAACTGCCGCCTCCTAAAAAAAACTGACTTAAATACTAAAACTCCCGTTACTGTCTAACACGCCTCCCAAACATAGCCCAACATGTATACGCCTCTATCAGCAATCCCCCCTCTCACTCCTAACAATAAATGTATTAACCCCTAAACCGCCATTCCCGAACCCTGCCACCACCTATATTAACTGTATTACCCCCTAATCTGAGCCCCCTACACCGCCGCCACCTATATTATATATATTAACCCCTAATCTAATCCCCCTACACCGCCGCCACCTATATTATATATATTAACCCCTAATCTAATCCCCCTACACTGCCGCCACCTATATTATATATATTAACCCCTAATCTAATCCCCCTACACCGCCGCCAGGTACATTAAATGTCTAACCCCCTAATGTGATCCCCCTACACCGCCGCCAGCTACACTAAAATGATTACCCCCTAATATGATCCCCCTACACCGCCGCCAGCTACATTAAATGTCTAACCCCCTAATATGATCCCCCTACCCTGCCGCCACCTACATTAAAATGATTACCCCCTAATGTGAGCCCCTACCCCGCCGCCACCTACATTAACTATATTACCCCCTAATATGATCCCCCTACATCGCCGCCACCTATATTAAATTTATTAACCCCTAATCTAATCCCCCTACACACCGCCACCTATATTACATTTATTAACCCCTAATCTAATCCCCCTACACCGCCGCCACCTATATTAAATTTATTAACCCCTAATCTAATCCCCCTACACCGCCGCCACCTATATTAAATTTATTAACCCCGAATTTAATCCCCCTACACCGCCGCCACCTATATTAAATTTATTAACCCCTAATCTAATCCCCCTACACCACTGCCACCTATATTAAATATATTAACCACTAAACCTAAGTCTAACCCTAACACCCCCTAACGTAATTATTATTAAAATTAATCTAAATAATATTAATAATATTAACTAAATTATTCCTATTTAAATCTAAATACTTACCTATAAAATAAACCCTAAGATAGCTACAATATAATTAATAATTACATTGTAGCTATTTTAGGGTTTATATTTATTTTACAGGTAACTTGGTATTTATTTTAACTAGGTACAATATCTATTAAATAGTTAATAACTATTTAATAGCTACCTAGTTAAAATAATTACCAAATTACCTGTAAAATAAATCCTAACCTAAGTTACAAATACACCTACACTATCAATAAACTAATTAAATAAACTACAATTATCTAAACTAAAATATAATCAAATACACTAAACTATATTACAAAAAAAACAAAACACTAAATTACAAAAAATAAAAAAAGATTACAAGAATTTTAAGCTAATTACACCTAATCTAAGCTCCCTAATAAAATAACAAAGCCCCCCAAAATAAAAAATGTATCTACCCTAAACTAAATTACAAAAGTAATCAGCTCTATTACCAGCCCTTAAAAGGGCCTTTTGTGGGGCATTGCCCCAAAGTAATCAGCTCTTTTACCTGTGAAAAAAAAGAACAACCCCCCATTACAACCCACCACCCACACACCCCTACTCTAAAACCCACCCGATCCCCCTTTAAAAAAACCTAAGTCTAACCCCCAAGTGGTCCTTACCTGTCCTGAAGACCGGCGGAGAAGGTCCTTCCAGGCGGAGAAGTCTTCTTCCAGGCGACGACCTCTTCTTCTTCCAGGAACCAGCCAGCGCGGAGCGGAGGAGTTGAAGACCGATGACCACAGAGCTGAAGACTATCCTCTCTGGAACTGAAGACCGGCGATGCAGGAACTGAAGATCGGCGACGCTGGAACTGAAGACCGGAGCCATGGAGCGTGGAGGATCCTCTTCATACGATCGCTGCCGTACACTGAATAGGAATTCAAGGTACGCAATTAAAAATGGCGTCTACTGTAATTCTTTTGGCTGATTAGAATAGCCAATAGAATTACAGTAGCTCTTATTCTATTGGCTATTCAAATCAGCCAATAGAATTAAAGTAGCTCTCATCTGATTGGCTGATTTGAATTAGAAGGCTCAAATCAGCCAATAGGAATTCAAGGGACGCCATTTTTAATCGCGTACCTTGAATTCCTATTCAGTGTACAGTGGCGATCGTATGAAGAGGATCCTCCACGTTCCATGGCTCCGGTCTTCAGTTCCAGCGTCGCCCATCTTCAGTTCCTGCATCGCCGGTCTTCAGTTCCAGAGAGGACGGTCTTCAGCTCCGTGGTCATCGGTCTCCACGCCGGCTGGTTCCTGGAAGAAGAAGAGGTCGCCGCCTGGAAGAAGACTTCTCCACCTGGAACAGGACCTTCTCCGCCGGTCTTCAGGACAGGTAAGGACCACTTGGGGGTTAGACTTAGGTTTTTTTAAGGGGGGATAGGGTGGGTTTTAGAGTAGGGGTGTGTGGGTGGTGGGTTGTAATGGGGGGGTTGTTCTTTTTTCACAGGTAAAAGAGCTGATTACTTTGGGGCAATGCCCCACAAAAGGCCCTTTTAAGGGCTGGTAATAGAGCTGATTACTTTTGTAATTTAGTTTAGGGTAGATACATTTTTTATTTTGGGGGGCTTTGTTATTTTATTAGGGGGCTTAGATTAGGTGTAATTAGCTTAAAATTCTTGTAATCTTTTTTTATTTTTTGTAATTTAGTGTTTTGTTTTTTTTGTAATATAGTTTAGTGTATTTAATTATATTTTAGTTTAGATAATTGTAGTTTATTTAATTAATTTATTGATAGTGTAAGTGTATTTGTAACTTAGGTTAGGATTTATTTTACAGGTAATTTGGTAATTATTTTAACTAGGTAGCTATTAAATAGTTATTAACTATTTAATAGCTATTGTACCTAGTTAAAATAAATACCAAGTTACCTGTAAAATAAATATAAACCCTAAAATAGCTACAATGTAATTATTAATTATATTGTAGCTATCTTAGGGTTTATTTTATAGGTAAGTATTTAGATTTAAATAGGAATAATTTAGTTAATATTATTAATATTATTTAGATTTATTTTAATAATAATTACGTTAGGGGGTGTTAGGGTTAGACTTAGGTTTAGTGGTTAATATATTTAATATAGGTGGCGGCGGTGTAGGGGGATTAGATTAGCGGTTAATAAATTTAATATAGGTGGCGGCGGTGTAGGGGGATTAGATTAGGGGTTAATAAATTTAATATAGGTGGCGGCGGTGTAGGGGGATTAGATTAGGGGTTAATAAATTTAATATAGGTGGCGGAGGTGTAGGGGGATCATATTAGGGGGTAATATAGTTAATGTAGATGGCGGCGGGGTAGGGGCTCACATTAGGGGGTAATCATTTTAATCTAGGTGGCGGCGGGGTAGGGGCTCACATTAGGGGGGGTAATCATTTTAATGTAGGTGGCGGCGGTGTAGGGGCTCACATTAGGGGTAATCATTTTAATGTAGCTGGCGGCGGTGTAGGGGGATCACATTAGGGGGTTAGACATTTAATATAGCTGGCGGCGGTGTAGGGGGGGTCAGATTAGGGGGTAAGACATTTAATGTAGGTTGCGGCGGGGCCTGGGAGCAGCGGTTTAGGGGATAAGCACTTTATTAAAGATTGCGGTGGGGGATTGCGGTTGACAGGTAGATAGACATTGCGCATGCGTTAGGTGTTAGGTTTTATTTTGCAGGTAGTTTAGGGAGTTACGGGGCTCCAATACTCAGCGTAAGGCTTACTTCGCCTGCATTTTGTGGCAAGGTGAAAATGGAGTACGATTTCTCCATTTTCGCCACGTAAGTCCTTACGCTGTATATTGGATCCCAAACTGCGTGGGTTTGGTATACCACTCTATGGGCCAAAAAACTACGGCCGAAGGGTGAAATATACGAGCGTAACTTCTAGGTTACGCCGTATATGTGATACCAAACCAGCGCAAAATTTGGCGTCGCCGGCTTTTGCAGGTGACGCTGCATATCGGATCGGGCCCTAGAATCTGTCAGGAACTCATGTTGGTAGGCTAATTTAACCCTCATCTTGCAAAAAGGACAGCAATATTATACATTGATAGGGAATGCCTTGCAGACTTTCTAGCAGATGTAAGGTTAAAACTGTATGGTTAATTATTAAATAATGAGCATGCGTTTGCATAATTAATCAGTATATACCCTGGATCCAACTGTTACCCATAGAGAAACTTTTAAGTCAAAAGTTTCTCAATAGGTAACTGTTGGATACAGGGTATATACTGATTAATTATGCAAACACATGCTCATTTATTATAGTGAAGTACAGGCTTTTTGCCCCAATGAAATGTTACTAACTGAATAACTTCAGGAGGTACTAACATTTATTGTTCACAGATAGTAGTGTTTTTTTTTGTTTGTTTCACAGTTTGCCCAAAAATAAAAGTAATCTGAGATAATTACTTGCATTTGGACTTCTTAATGAGACAGGCAGATATTAAAATGCAACATAGCTTTCTATTTTTTTTTAGAGAAAATCTCTTTGTCTCTCTAAGCTGTAAAAAAAACTCTCTCTCTCTCTCTCTCTCTCTTAGATCACACATAACAGCTTGGAGAAAATACGGACATTTTCAATTTTTCATCTTAGCTCATAGAAAAGAGAGTATCAGAAGCAAACTTGTATAGCAGCACGTGTAAAAACGAATACAGATTAGTAACTGAAAATAAAAATACTGCATAAATCAACTTATGTCCCTCCATGTCACTCAAAACTACATCAGCACAAGCAGTTACAAAACCTCTTGGTTTTTTTTAGTACCTTTGTACTGCTAAATATCATTATCATAAAGGAGAGGGAAGTATAATGGATTGAGATTAATTTACATTTCAAATTTAAACTGGCTAGAGAGATTTATTTTACAAATAAAACCCATTTGTCTTCACTATTAATAGTTTTAATGGCAGTGACTTTTATATGAACAATATTATGTTGCAATTTTAGACTAAAGAGGCAGAGCTTGTTCTGGTGCAACACATTTATTTTGTGATTTTCATCTGAAACAGATAAATAACTCTGCTTTACTCAGGTGCTATGTTTCTTAACTTCATTCAGTGCTTGCTTCAGGATTACTGAACCATTGAGGTGTTTCCATGATAACAATTGGTGCAAACATATCTAAAATTAAAAGTCTATACAGCATAATACACCATTGGAGTATACAGCATAATATACTATTGAAGTATACAGCACAATATATCATAGGAGTATACAGCACAATACACTATTGGAGTATACAGCATAATAATAAAATTCTGCATAACTTCCTCACAAATAAAACATATTTTGAACTGACTCTGCCTTTATTTTGTTAACCTGTCACCATCCATGCTAATGGAGCAAATAAACTATACAGACGTTAATACGGTTACTGCAGTTTACAATACACATTATACAAGGCCTGTCATAGAAACTGAACTACAGAGGTCTGTCTTAATAAACTTCATTCCATACAATATTATTTCATATTTAAATAACTCTAATAACATTTCCCATTAACTGCTATGTTTGGATGCTATTCTGCCTACCTGAAACAGATAAATAACTCTGATTTACTCTGGTGCTATGCTTCTTAACTGCATTCAGTGCTTGCTTCAGGATTACTGAGCCACTGAGGCATTTCCATGGTAACAATTAGTTATTGTGGCTGAGAACATAGCGATTGCCACCTGCTGGTAGGAGGTTAAAATAGCAGCACAAGAACTATGGACAATGCAGTAATGAATTTGTCAATAATAACAAACAAAAAAAAAAGTTTAATAAAATTGCTTAATTCTCAATTCTGCATACTGTATTATTTTGGGATGCAATGAGTTTAATAACTTTTTAATAAACAGAGTGCCACACTCTCCCCCACAAAATTAAATGTCAACTGATATTTCTTCTTTTTGAAGACAAACACATCTGTGTATTATAAGAACTGGCTGTTTAGAAGTAGTGTTCTTTAACAAAACACACACACATATATATATATATATATATATATATATATATATATATATATATATATATATATTTATATTCACAGGAATAAATCCTAAACATGGTAGTTACACTTCTTACTGTCTACCAAGGGTCATGAATAAAGCTCATGGTGCACTATAAGCCTGGACCATAATACTTTTACTATTTCAATGTTCAGTTCCCAGTAGAGAATTGAAGAACAATTGCGTGTGCAATTATAGGCGTGAACAACTTTTCCCAATGAGTTCTTCCAGTCTGTCTTCTCTTTTTCTGTCAGAGTTCTCAACATGGATAGCAGTGTCCTGTTGAACCTTTCAACTTGGCAATTTCCTTGAGGGTGATATGGTGTTGTATGAGAGTCACGGACTCCAGAGTTCTTTCAGCCTTGTAAACATCTGATTCCCAAACTCTTTTCCCATATCATGTTGGATCTTGTTTGGGAACCCATACTTGAGTGCAAAATCATTAAAAATCTTCTCAGCTACAGTCTTGGCAGCATTGTTTCTTGTGGCATAGGCCTGAGCTAACCGGGTAGAGTGATCCACGACTACTAGGATGTATTCATATGCTTGCTTACATGTCTCCAAATGGAGAAAGTCGATGGATACCTTTTCAAATCGATAGGGTGTGGTAATGGTAGACAACGGTGCTCTAGTAGGCTTATTGGGCTTCTTTTTCTTAAGACATTCACAGACTCTGGTCACAAAGTGTTCAACATCTTTTTGCATATGTTGATAGTAGAATCTATCTCTAATTAAAGTAAGTGTCCTTTCAACACCAAAGTGTCCCATGTCTTGGTGTAAGTCTTTGAATACAAGTGGGTAGTATTCTTTGGGCAGGATCAGTTGGTCTCATTTCAACGTTTCCCTGTGTAACACTCCATCTTTGTTCACATACAATTTTTTCCATTGTTTCAGTAATGACCGGACATCTGGGTGCTCTGTCTTCTGGACTTCATTTCCCGGACACTGATTCTTCCCATTCCCAGTATTGAAGAGCTGATGATATAATGTTTGATTTCTTTGGTACATTGATTTATGTAGTCATTTATCTCTAGCGGCATTCGGGATAGACCGTCTGCATCTGCATTTGACTTGCCTGGATGGTATTGAATAGTGAAGTTAAAATCTGCAAGCTGTACTCACCAGTAGCTTGTGGCATTCAATTTGGCTGTAGTGAGGATATAGGTCAGAGGGTTGTTGTCTGTATACACCACAACTGAGGCTGTGTGGTACAAATAGTCCCTGAATCATTCACAAAAGGCCCATTTCAATGACAGGAATTCTAATTTTCCAGAGTGCATGTGGTAATTCTTCTCCAGTGGCATCAGTGTTCTGGAGCCATATGCAATCACTACCATCCTGCCTCCTTGCCTTTGGTATAATACTACTCCAAGACCTTCCTGTGATGCGTCACAGTGTAACACGAAAAGCTGTGTGAAATTTGCATATCCTAGGACAGGTGGTTTCAAAAAATAGTCGATGAGCTGGTTTAGAATTTTCTGATGGCTATTTATCCAGTTAATAGATCTGCGAGATGGTAGATGTCCTTGCTGCTTGATTGTTCGTCCCTTCTTCTTTGCTTGGGGGGTTCCCTCATGTACTGATGCTGTGTCATTCCCATTTAGCTCAGATGAGACCAGAGATAGGAACTCATATAAGGGCTTGGCAATTCTGGAGAAGTTTGGAATGTAGGACCGGTAGTAAGAGAGAAATCCCAATATCTTCCTCAAATCTCCTATTGTTTCAGGCTTTTTTCTTTTAATTTCTGAACTGGTGCAATCTCAGCTGGATCCTTCGTGCAACCTTCTCCTGAGACCATTTTTCCCAGAAATCTCACTTTTCTTTTCATTAGTTTGCACTTCTGAGGAGTTAGCTTGACACCTTGTTGCTGGTACCTTGTAAGACAGTCTGAACATGCTTTACGTGATCTTTGAACGTACTTCTATAAACAAGATTGACACCAAGTAATATTGGCAGATAACATCTCTCAGGCCTGAAAGACAATCTTCCATACTCCGTTGGAACTTGGCAGGAGCTGCACTGAGTCCAAATGGGATATGGACCCATTGATAAAGTCCCCAGGGAGTAATGAAGACTGTTAACGGGCAACTTTCAGTGTCTAGGAATCCCTGATGATAGGCCTTCCCTTAGTCAAGAACAGAGAACCACGAGCTGCCATTTAAGGGGTCCAACATGTCCTGTATTCTTGGGATTGGATGGCGACCAGGCACTGACTTTCTGTTCAATTCCCTGTAGTCACAGCAGAGCCTTAGACTTCCATCCTTCTTCCTGACACAGACCACAGGTGAAGAGTATGATGATCTTGACTGAGTTATCCATCCCTTGTTTAGCAGATCTTGGATGTACTTCTTCACTTCTTGATGGAGGGGTTTTGGAACCGACATGTATGTCTTCTGGACAGGTGTGGTATCTTTAAGAGTGATGTGCATGTTTAGAGATGGGATGCAACCAATATCATCATCCCTCAACACTTGTCTTACTGCTTGTTGCTGAGTCTCACTTAAGTGGTCCACATTTACCATAGGATCCCACTTCTGGTTAGTTCTACCACTGCTGTTAACCCACTTCTTTACTTCAAACTCTGGTGGCTACAGCACATTGTTAGAGTGGTGGCTTATTTGTACACATTGTAACTATTGATCATTGACTGGTCGCACTTCTGCTGAATACACTGTTTTTACAGTTTGGAGGTTAACCAGGAGACAGCATTGGTCTAATGTAATATCATGCTTAGTAATATTTGCAAGAGGGATAGGTACATAAATAGGACTTCCCTTGGATGGAACAAAGAGCATCTCTTGGCCTTTGGTTATGACTCCCACATGGGCACGAGCATGGATAGAGGTAATCTGGACTATTTTCTTCCACCCTGTTCTCACAATGCCTTTATCATAACTTGCAGCTGAAGTCTGCATGAGTTTCTACATGGTTTCAGCTGTATTTGCTGTTACTGAAAATGCGGTGCTCATCATCTGTATAATCCTGATTGATGTTCCTGCTACTCTCTTCTCTTGATTGACTAATTCTTCAATTACATCAGACCCAATAATTGGATCTTCAGCCACTTTAGGGTCACTTGTGACTAAAATAGGGACCATCAATGTCTCTGCTGATGCTGATTCACAATTTAATTAAAATCTCAACTCAATCCATCCAAGAAATTGTATTTCCAGGTCCAAGCAGTTCTGCAATGGGTCGGATTGTGGTGTGTGGGAGATATTGTTTTCTCCAGATGTCATTCACAATGCTGGCTTGTGCCCCAGTGTCCCACAAAGCTTCAATGGTGACATTATCAAGTCGGCAACTGACAAGGCACCATCTTCCAACCAGATCTAGCAGCTTGGCTTGATGTTGTGGTGGTAAATAATTTACGGTGTTTATAGGAGAGGTTCCCAGAACTTTATTACTGGACACCGTACCCTGCTGTCTTGAAGTATTAGTAGGATGATGGTGTCCTTGCTGTTTCGGAGTTCTGACGGGTGTGTGTTGATGACGGTGGGACACGTGGTAAGGAGCTACTGTAGATCCCATCTCAGCAGCCCGTTCAAGTTTTCTGGTGGTTGTGTCTTTACTCAGCATCCCCATGACAAATGTCTTGTTTGACCACAGCGGAAACAGTGAGTACATGTGGCTCCTGCATTGACCTCCCGGCATTCCTTACAACCTCTCTGTCTTGCTTGCGTCTGGATCATTGAAAACTCTCTTGGTCATGGTCGTCTGCTGGTCTCCATGGCTGTGAGGAACATTTTCTTCATTTCAAACACATCTGCCTTGAGATCTTCAATCAACATATAGGGATCTGGACTAGATTCTTTGAGATTTGCTGGAATTTCCTTTAAGTCTCTAGCGGTTTCACCCCTTTCTGCTGCACATATCTCTTTTAACTCTGTTAATGCTCTAGACAAGGATTTGCTGTAATAGGAGTGTACTTCTGTGTGGAGTTCATTTAGTCGTGGACCTTTTCCTTATGAAGTTTTCTTTAACTTGTGTTGTCTTTCCACCTCTAAATTAGCTGCTTCGTTCACTCTTTCAATCAGTACTTCATCTGTGACAGTGATATCATTAAGGTAAGGTTTTACCTGAAACTTTATGGTATCACTCAGGAGTCCAGTTTCAATAGAACAAAAAAACTTTCGTTGAATAAGGTCTGTACTGTACTGGTCTTCAGTTTATTTGTTACTTGACTTCCACCATAGCTTTTCTTTCAACTTAATTGCTCTGAATAAGAAGTTCTGGGCTGACTCTTTGGGTTCTTGAGAGATATTCATCAGCTTATGGAACATATCAGAGGAGCTATCTTCCTTAAAGTGTACCTTCAGGATAGTCTTCAACATGCTGAGAGTAAGTCCACTCTTAATCTCCAACATATCTCTGATATGAAGTCCAGGGCTGACTGCCCATATCACTGCCTCAATATTCTCCACTTCAGAATGTCCCTTCTGGATTCCTTCTTCAATCTGGTGGGCCAGGCTTGTGTAAGACAGTTTGTCTTTCTGCCCCCCTTCTCCTTTCTGTCCAAAGACTCTGAATTCCAGCTGGAGGGATACTTCTAGCACAGTGGCTTGCAATGGTACTGTCACTTCCCCCACTTTTCTCACAGTTCCGCTGCTCACACTGATTCTATTCTCTACTTTTCTCATCTCCTCTTCTAACGCTTTGCGAGCTCCCTCTTGAAATAGTTGTAGTTGTAGGTATTTATCTCTTAGATCTCTCAACTGAGTGAACTGTGTTATCATTGGTTCTGCATCTGCCACACCCTGCTTACTTTCTATAATAAATGTCAGGAGGTCTTTTAAGTACTGGCAAACCTCATCTTCCTCTTGGCTGCCCTCAATCTCCTCCAAAACTCTCTCTACCTTCCTGATAAGGGTTTGTCTGGACTTGTTGAGGAAACCTGCCCCGCTTTCGTCTGGGCACTTTAGAAATTTACAAACTTCAACAAGACGAGCTTTCTCTAGTTGCAGTAGCGTTGTGCTCATTTCATCTTGCAATTGCTCTATTTTCTAACGTTATTCTCAAAGGATTTTCTAGTGACTTCTAATGACTTCTAAATTTGTCTCTGGTAAAAGGAGTAGTCTTTTCTAGCTTTAATTTACTCCTCCTGGCTGGCTCACCAAAATATGTTGCAATTTTAGAATAAAGAGGCGAGCCTTGTTCTGGTGCAACACATTTATTTTGTGATTTTCATCTGAAACAGATAAATAACTCTGCTTTACTCATGTGCTATGTTTCTTAATTGCATTCAGTGCTTGCATCAGGATTACTGAACCATTAAGGTGTTTCCATGGCAACAATTGGTGCAAACATATCTGAAATTAAACAAGTTTATACAGCATAATACACTATTGGAGTATACAGCATAATATACCATTGGAGTATACATCACAATACACCATTGGAGTATACAGCATAATATACTATTGAAGTATACAGCATAATACACAATTGGAGTATACAGCACAATATACTATTGAAGTATACAGCACACTATATCATTGGAGTATACAGCACAATAAACTATTGGAGTATACAGCATAATAATAAAATTCTGCATAACTTCCTCACAAATAAAACATATTTTGAACTACTGACTCTTATTACTGCCTTTATTTTGTTAACCTGTTGCCATCAATGCTAATGGAGCAAATAAACTATACAGACGTTAATACAGATACTGCAGTTTACAATACACATTATACAAGGCCTGTCATAGCAACTGATCTGCAGAGGTCTTTCTTAATAAACTCCATTCCATACAATATTATTTCATATTTAAATAACTCTAATAACATTTCCCACTAACTGTTATATCTGGATGCTATTCTGCCTACCTGAAACAGATAAATAACTTTGCTTTACTCTGGTGCTATATTTCTTAACTGCATTCAGTGTTTGCTTCAGGATTACTGAACCACTGAGGCGTTTCCATGGTAACAATTAGTTACTGTGGCTGAGAACATAGCAATTGCCACCTGTTGGTAGGCGGTTAAAATAGCAGCACAAGAAATATGGACAATGCAGTAATGAAATTGTTAATAATAACAAACAAAAAAAAGTTTAATAAAATTGCTTCATTCTCAATTCTGCATACTGTATTCTTTTGGGATGCAATTAGTTTAATATATATTTTTTTTTTTCAAATATATTTTTATTGAGGTTTCAAAAATATACAAAAATTGAAAAAGAAAACAACTCAACATTCCATGGGTCAGCAGAGTAAAAGTGCTAAGTAGAAAAAAAATATCTCCATGAACAAACAGTATGAAACAACAACATAAGTATCCTAGATAACATTTTGGTATACAGAAAAATGAGAATTCAGTTTTCTATCTGTGTTACAAGGTAAGTCTAACTGATAAATCATATGCTGTGGGAAATTCTTAATAGGAAAACTATGGATGAGAGAGTGTTACACAATGTTGAGTTGAAATGGAAATTACCTCAGTTTTTAATATAGAATAGGTTATTGTAGCTAAAGCTCAGATATAATGCAAATTGATGTGGGGCAATCCCACATATAGGAAAAAAAAAACTTATGTATAAGAGGGTCAGTGGGAACCTAGCATGATACTTCTAAGAAAAGGCAGTTAATATATGGTTCCATAATAACTCGTTTGATATATATAAACAGTGAGCTTAGCTAGTGAGCAGGGGATAAGGTAAGGTGGTGCAGTGGGCCAGAGCCGCTCAGAATAAGGTAAGGGGGAAGGTGGAAGGGCGGAGCCGTCTGGGATATTAAACTAGCAGACTCTTTCGGGTCTCTAAGATTTTGAATAAAATAGAAGAAAGGATATCTCCTACCCATGTTATAAGTAGCGGTGGGAAACATATATATGTGTTGGCTCGGTTTTTAAGTATAAGAATTAGTATAATTTGTCCTTTATTAATTTAGCAAGTATTGGTATGCGCCTACGTAGACCAAATTTCTAGACATGTAATCGTAAGGCTATTTGACAGCTAGAAAAAAACGCTATCTGAATATCAGGCATGCTAGATAATTGGCAAGACTATATAGGTGTGAGATAAATATCAGACAGGCTATTGGATACTACTAGCTACTACCGTAGTGGGTGAATTTAACAAATTATCTCACGTGAGTAAGCCTTAGAGCTAATCTGGGTAGACTAGGCAGATACACGCATAGAAACATATAAACCAAAAACCCAAACATTCAGAGACATAGGAGGTGTTAATCAACACTGAGCCTGTTTTCTCAGGAACATATATATATGGGGGACATATCTAAGCCTAGCGCGGCTATAGAAAATAAAACTGAGAGATATAAACAAATCAATATAGGCTCGTACTAATAAAATAGAATAAGAGAGACATGAGGGGTCTGTACAGTAGTGATTCAATAGTATAGCGCAATATGCCCAGGTATATTACTCATTAATGGATATGGAAGATACTAAAATGTGTCAATGCTGCTTGTATGGGTCAATGACTAAAAGAGTCATATAAGTGGGCATTGAGGGAAGTCTGGAATATCTGTTAATATTATAGATATGGAGCAGGACAGAAATGATATCAGTTTTTCAATTAAGGGGGGGATAATAGCGATGCTAACCTAGGTATTTCTGTGAGGTAGGCCTCCTGGGAGGCTAGGCATAGGGCAGTCTCTGATCTAGTCCCTAAGGAAGTGATATATATTTGACCTAAGAGCAGTTTAAGTGGTGTAATACTAATATGCCAGGTGTTGTATGATATCGATTAGTTGCATATAATGGGTGATCACAATGCTCAGATAAATTAACTGAGAGTGAACTTTGAGACTTAACTGGGGTGGAGATCTATACACAAAAAATAATACTTAGGTTGGTAGAGGCTTTATATTGTAGAGTATTGATTCTAAGTACTGCTTCCCTCTATAAGTGTAGCTGCAACAGCTATATCCAAAATAGCTAAAAATACAGGCCTCATGACGTAGAGTGTTAGTTCTAAATGCTGGGCTCCTTCAAAAATACCGCTGCAACAGCGACATCCATACTGGCTAGTGGTGTGAGTCATTTGTCCAATAAAAAGAAATTAGACAGATAGACTGCCATACTCAATATTTGCCATCTGATATAAAAATGTATAATAGTGGGCTATTCTATAATCCCAAATACTAAGCTGAAACTATAGAGTTTAAGCATTTAAATTCTACCCTATGTTAGGTGAGTAAAGCATAAATAAAAAAACAATATCCTCAATATACATTCCTGAACTATAATATTTAAGTAAACAGTGGAGACTTTAGAGATCTATAAACGCCAAGAGGTCCTCAGTCTCAAATGTAACATGTAGGGCAGTAAAAACAGTAGGCCATAAAGTCTCTCAGTTCAATACAAAATTGAAGGACAACGTAAGCTTACAGTTCAAATATGTAAAAAATGTAGCTAAAGAAATAAAATGGAACTGAGAATTTGGGCGGTATATTAACACAGTTAACATTTATGTGACAAGATTAGGAGTTTAGAGCAAGGCAGTTTGTAAATCTTGGGTAGCGGGGAGTATAATGTTCAGAATGGTGAAAGCTTCTCAGGGAGATCTCAAAGGTTAAGACCCCAGGTAGAGCCAAGTGTATGCAGTTAGTGTCCCTATTTCATACCAAAGTGTCGAGCCAGCAGATCATCAGTGCGATGTGGGGAGCTGCATGGGACATTACCCAATTCCCCTTCTAGAATCGGTGCTGGAAACATTAAATGTACCCCATGCTGGGAAAGAAGTAACAACCGCCTCTGTAGTAAGATTAAGAGCTCCGGGTGGAAGAGGCAATACGTTAACAGTGAGACAGGAGGCACTAAGTGTCATCAGAAGCGCTGCCACTTTCCACTTAGCGGGGCGTAAGTTGGGAGCCGCCAGCAGGTCTGAGTTGGCTGTCAGATCCTTAGTTTCGATTTGGATCCTCTTGCCCCGTGGGCCGGCCGCATCACCTGGGGCCCGAGCGGTTAGAGCATTCATGGGATCTGCAAGTTGACATGGCTCCGGTGTTTGCGCTGCAGGGGCCGTTTCTTTCTCCTGCTTCCGAACAGCCGGTCTCATCTCAGTAATGTTGTTGTGCGCGATTGGTACAGGGTTAGTGCGCCTGGTCTCCTGTTTTGGTAGATAAGCTAAGAGCATTAGTATGTCTTTAGTCATACTCTGAAAATGCTCATCCAACAGTCGATGAATGTGTTGCTCCCAAGCTTCCAGAGCCTCCATGTTGGCCGAGTCAGGGAAGGGTGTATGATATGCGGCAGCTCCACGTGGTATGTCTAAAGAGGAAATATTAATGAAATATCCTCAGAACGGTCCTCTTCTCTCCACCTGTAACTCGAACTGGCCAGTATTTGTGTTTTAAGAGATAATAATAAAAGTTCAGGCTTATCAAATATAAATTATTCACTATATTAATAGGAAAAAGCCCGGATCTGTACAGGAACACGTCTGGCTGTGTTGGTAGTCGGCTCCGCCCCCCGTTTAATATCTTTTTAATAAACAGAGTGCCACAATTACATCAGTGATTTGATACAGGACTTACTGTGCTTACACACAGAAAACAGTCACAGAGAACAGTCTGCTTCACAAATCTAACTCTAAGTTCTATCTTGAGTCTTGACTTCTTAAGTACTTCTAATCTTCCCTCTCTTTCTCGTACTTGTGTGTCAGTCAGTTTCCTGCTACTTACTCTGACTAGGCATAGGTGATAAACGTGGCATCACGTGGTGTGGGAGAGGCCCACACTCCCGCAAAACAAACATGGCGCTGTGTGCATCAAGGAGGAGACCACTGGAGTCTGGTACTCCTCACTCGGACCCTCCATGCCACAAAACAGGTGACAGACACCGCAAGAGCCAGTCACAGACTCCAGTGTCCATGTACAGACACCTTGCCAATCCCTTCCCTAACTGGTCACAACAGAGAAGGTAACCTAAGTTACAACATGGCAACTCCCATTGTTTTATAGGTGCTATATAAACTTTAAACTTATTTTGACAATATTTAAACAGCTAATTAAACTTTAAAAAATACATCTACATGTTATTCTCAGACTAATATTTCTTTGAATGCATCATTCTATCTAGCATTTCTTTAGTGTTTAATGTTAAATTAGGATGATTACTACCTATAATAATAAATTCCAAAATGTTTGTGTAATCCTTACTAAACATTGGAGTGTTCTTAATCAATTGTAGGTGGTCAACCCTTGCTAAATGCCAGGGAGGCACCCTCACTAAAATAAAAACTGGTTCACAGTCACTATTTCAATAGAATGTAATATTTGCTCTGAGGTAATTACATTAAAGATAAATATTTGGTTCCCACAGTGTGAAGGAATATATAAATTGGAAAATGTTGGTAGTAATCTATGCACTTTTGTGTTCATGCCCCAGGCAGTATGTTGGTAAGACCTACTGTGAACTCAAAGAAGGAATGAAAGAGGAGAGATATTGTGAACCAAACAAATATAAACAAGTGGTATTGCACTCCACATTTTTTTTAATGTAACGGTAGTAGTGACCGAGATCTGCCCTTTATGTGTGTTGAACTAGTCAGTGTATTTGAAACAGGTGGTGACTGGGATTATGCCCTTTTATAAGAAAGAATGCAAATGGATTTGTAATCTAGACACAGTTCAACTTAAATGGAAAGGAAACCCCAACATTTTCTTTCATGGTTCAGATAGAACATACAATTTCAAACAACTTTCCAATTTACTTTGATTATCAAATTTGCTTTATTCTCTTGTTATCCATGGAACAGTATTGCACTACTAGCAGCTAGATGGACACATCTAGTTAGCCAATCACATGTCACCCAGGCTGCTCAGGGGTTAAATGCCCGGGTTGTTGGGAACTGTGCAGCTGTCTGTAAGTATTCAGGGCAGTGGGCTTCACAGTGACTTGTTATATGTACCCTGTCCAGTCTGAGAGTGTGGTCCATTTTTGTGTTTTATATATATATATATATATATATATATATATAAAATGTTCTTTTTCTGTATTTCACAGTTCTTCTTTGTTTTGGGAGTTTGACCACCTCTGGACAGAGAGTTTCCGGGATGCACCAGTACATTAGAAGATCTTGTTGACAATGCTAACCTAGGTATTTCTGTGAGGTAGGCCTCCTGGGAGGCTAGGCATAGGGCAGTCTCTGATCTAGTCCCTAAGGAAGTGATATATATTTGACCTAAGAGCAGTTTAAGTGGTGTAATACTAATATGCCAGGTGTTGTATGATATCGATTAGTTGCATATAATGGGTGATCACAATGCTCAGATAAATTAACTGAGAGTGAACTTTGAGACTTAACTGGGGTGGAGATCTATAAAAAAAAAATAATACTTAGGTTGGTAGAGGCTTTATATTGTAGAGTATTGATTCTAAGTACTGCTTCCCTCTATAAGTGTAGCTGCAACAGCTATATCCAAAATAGCTAAAAATACAGGCCTCATGACGTAGAGTGTTAGTTCTAAATGCTGGGCTCCTTCAAAAATACCGCTGCAACAGCGACATCCATACTGGCTAGTGGTGTGACTCATTTGTCCAATAAAAAGAAATTAGACAGATAGACTGCCATACTCAATATTTGCCATCTGATATAAAAATGTATAATAGTGGGCTATTCTATAATCCCAAATACTAAGCTGAAACTATAGGGTTTAAGCATTTAAATTCTACCCTATGTTAGGTGAGTAAAGCATAAATAAAAAAACAATATCCTCAATATACATTCCTGAACTATAATATTTAAGTAAACAGTGGAGACTTTAGAGATCTATAAACGCCAAGAGTGTCAGGTATCACATAACCACTATACCTTTAAGACCCAGTGCAGACTCGCTCCTTTCCCTATTTAAGGCTCCTCCTCATGATATCTCATTGCTTAGTATTGCAGTAATCTTTCCTAGATCCTCTGTGAACCTATGCCATCCTGTGAACGCTGTTCACAAACCTCTGAACTCCTGAGAAACTTAACATTGAAACTCCTATCTCTGTTGTCTTGTATTATTTTAAGGCAACTTATCGTTTTTCCTGTGTTCTATATTTAAAGTTGAGAGGACTCTGCTTTATCTCTCTGCCGCACTCCGGTTCCAGCTACCGCTCTCCTTGCCTGTCAGCTCACAGCAGTGTTCTACGGGAACGCGGTGACGTCATCCGCCAGCTTCACATTACCGCTGATAGCAGCAGCTCCTATTCTCTGCTCACTTCCTCAGCTTGTGGCGAGTTTTGCTTCGCGCTCCTGCTTGGTAAGCCCTGCTCTAGTTTGATCCTCTGAGCTACCGCAGAACATTGTATCTTTGCCTTACTCTCCTAAAAGAAATCTAAACTTATATGAGTACCAATATTATTTGTTCTGATCCTCTCACTTCCATAAGTTTTTCTCAGTGTGTGGCAGCCATATTTTGTTTTTTCTTGCAAGAGTCTGAATATCATAAACATTACACTGCATACAACTCTTATATCAGGATAGTTTTCAACTACCCCTGCTGCTTTATTTTTTCCTTCCACAGTGTCAACCCTGACACATGTGGCAGCCATAGGGGATATGTGGGAAACTGCACCTGTATATTAAAATTGTATTGTGTGATTACTGAGTAATACATTGTTGCGCAGGATCACCATGTGTATCCCATACTATTCACTAATACAATACACCCTATTTAATAGTGTCATATCCTAGCAGTTGTGGTTCTAAAGCACCTGATGTTACATTCTTATTTAAGCTCTTTAAATTTTCAGTTCCCTTGACATACTCTTGACATAATACTAAGCCCACTAACATGGACCCAGCTGGGATGAATACACATATTCAGAACCTCACTCAGAGGGTTGATCTGCTTACAGAGGCCTTGAATACCCTCAAAGTGGAGAATGATACTATGAAAACTTACATCCGGGATGTTGTGCATAAAAGGGTCCCCTTACTGGAGCCTCAGGTTAGTACTCCAGAGAAATTTAATGGTGATCGCTCTCAATATAGGGATTTTAAGAATGCCTGTTTGCTCATGTTTTCTTTGAAACCCCATACCTATCCAAATGATAGAGCTAGAGTATTAACTGTTATTTCCTATTTGAGGGGTGAGCCACGCACCTGGGCTAACTCCTATTTTGAAAGTAACGATGAGATTCTTAATTCATTAGAAAATTTCTTTACTGCCATGGGTACCCTATACGAAGATCCATACAAACAGCTCACCGCAGAAAACGCTATGAGAAACTTAAAACAGAAGAAAAGAATAGTCGAAGACTATATTACAGACTTTAAAAAATGGGCCAAAGACTCACAGTGGAACAACCTGTCTCTGAGAAATCAGTTTAGGTTGGGCCTATCAGATGGCATAAAAGATGAGCTCTCTCGCACTGACTTACCTCAAACCCTAGAAGAATTGATGTCTCTCAGTATTACCATCGACAGGCGCCTTAGAGAGAGACAACAGGAACGCTCCTACCATGATAGCTATCCTAAAAAACAAAACATACCTACTGTGAGTAAATCTTCTTCCGAACCTATGGATATAGGTTTCATTAAAGGCCCCCTTTCCTCCGAGGAGAAGATCAGGCGTAGGGCTAATAACTTATGTTTATATTGTGCCTGCGACAGTCACACGGTTAGAGATTGCCCATCCTTGCAGAAACAGAACAAGGGTAAGACTATCATTCAACCTTTTTGTTGTACCACTCAGCTCTTACCTGATCCATACTTACACTTGTCTCTTCTCTTGCAGTGGGACTCCCATCGGGTCAACGCTACCGCGATCATTGATTCGGGAGCAACAGCTTCCTATATTGATAGTGTATTTACTCAAAAAAATAAAATACCTGTAGTCAAAAAGAAGTCTCCTGTCTTATTAAGAGGTATTGACGGTACTCCTATCCCCACTGGTCCTGTCGAATATCAGACTATCCCTTTACTTATCACCTCCACCGGCCATCATAGGGAATATTTTACTTTTGATATCATTCCCTCTCCTATTGCACCTATTGTTTTAGGTATAAATTGGCTTTGTACTCATAACCCCCAAATAGATTGGAACTCACTTACCCTTGATTTCAATTCAAAGTTTTGTCTGTCTACTTGTTTCCCTGCAACTGTTCTTCATACATCTGCACTTCCTGAGGATCCTCAGATCCCTGCTGTTTACCAGGACTTTGCAGATGTTTTCAGTAAGGCAGAGTCTGAAAATTTACCACCCCATAGAAAATATGATTGCCCTATAGAGATCATTCCAGGGTCTGAAATCCCTACAGGGCATATCTATCCTCTATCCAATCCAGAACTCTTACATTTAAAGACTTACCTAGACGAAAACCTTAAGAAGGGTTTTATTCGCCCCTCTACCTCTCCAGCTAGTGCAGGAATTTTCTTCGTGAAAAATAAGGATGGTACTCTTAGACCCATTATCGATTATCGTCAACTTAACAAGGTTACTATAAAAAACCGTTACCCCTTACCCCTTATTCCTGAGTTAATAGAGAGGTTAGAGGGCGCAAAATTCTTTACCAAACTGGATTTGAGGGGTGCCTATAACCTCATCCGTATAAGAGCTGGCGATGAGTGGCTGACGGCATTTCGAACCCGATACGGTTTGTTCGAATATGTCGTCATGCCTTTTGGGCTCTGTAACGCGCCCGCAACTTTTCAGCACCTCATCAATGATATCTTTAGAGATATTTTAGATATTTTCATTGTTATATATCTTGACGATATTTTAATTTACTCCAAAACATTTGAAGAACATATCTCTCATGTTAGACAAGTACTTTCTAGACTAAGAGGTAACCACTTATATGCCAAGGCAGAAAAATGCCTTTTCAATACACAGTCTATATCCTTTCTCGGTTATGAGATTTCTCCCAAAGGTATCTGTATGGAAAACAAAAAGGTTGAAGCAGTCTTAAACTGGCCCATACCAAAAAGCGTACGTCAGGTTCAATCTTTTATGGGTTTTGCGAATTTTTATCGCAAGTTTATCAAAAACTTCTCTAAGATATCTCTACCTCTCACTACGCTGACAAAAGCAAATACATCGTTTAAGTGGACCCCACAAGCACAACAAGCTTTTGATTTACTTAAACAGATGTTCACTTCAGCTCCCATACTCCGTTTTCCTGATCCTAATTTACAGTTTGTACTGGAGGTAAACGCTTCCAACCATGCTATTGGAGCTGTTCTCTCACAGAGAGAAAGTTTGAAAAAACCCCTTCATCCTGTCGCCTTTTATTCTAGAACTCTAAACTCTGCAGAACAAAATTACCCTATTGGTGATAAAGAACTTTTAGCTATAAAACTGTCTTTAGAACATTGGCGACACCTTCTTGAAGGCACTCCAGTGCCAACACTCATTTATACGGATCACAGAAACCTCCAGTATTTAAAATCCACTAGAACACTCTCGGCCAGACAGGTTCGCTGGAATCTTTTTTTTTCACGCTTCAACTTTCTCATAACCTACAGACCAGCAACAAAAAACCAAAAGGCCGATGCCCTTTCGAGAATTGGAGGCCATCCCAGTTCTCCATCAACCCTTTGCTCAGTGATTCCAGAAAACAATTTCATCTCTTTTACAACAGATATGACACCCTTACTTAAAAAGGAACAAACTTTGGATTCCACAAAACCATCACAACTCCTACAAAAGAACTCTCAAGGTCTGTATACTCATGACACAAAATTGTATGTCCCTCCTACTCTCAGACCTTCATTTCTCCGATCTATTCATGACAGCTTTTTAGCTGGTCATCCAGGTTTGCGCAAAACGCAGGAATTGGCAAATAGGACCCACTGGTGGCCAACCATCTCTGCCGATGTCAGAAATTATGTAAGCTCTTGTGCAACCTGTTCTGTTTCCAAGAGGGATAAACATTCCCCTTATGGTCTCCTCTTACCTTTACCAACTCCAAAGAAACCTTGGGCTGAAATTGCCCTAGATTTCATCGTGGATTTACCTCTATCATCAAAAAACAATACTATATTAGTGGTTGTCGATCTATTCACGAAGATGTCTCATTTTATTGCTTTCCCCAAACTTCCTACTGCTCTGGAGACAGTTCACTTACTCATTGAACATGTTATTAAACTACATGGCTTACCCATATCTATACTCAGTGACAGAGGAACTCAATTCTCTAGTAAACTTTGGCACCAATTCTGCAAGACCTTCTCAGTTGAAAGGAAACTGACAACTGCCTATCACCCGCAATGCAATGGACAGACCGAGAGATGTAATCAATGGTTAGAACAATTCCTAAGATTATATTGTTCCAACAACCAAAATTCTTGGTCTGATTACCTCCCCTATGCAGAGTTTTGCTACAACAATACTATCCATTCCACCACTGGTATCACACCATTTTTTGCAAATTACGGCTTTCACCCAAACTTCCATTTATTTCAAAACTCTGCCACATCATCCCCCACTATATATGAGTTGTCTGACAACATATCAGCTAACTTCAAAACTATTGAATCTGCTATAAACAGCGCAAAAGAAGTATACAAACGGTATTATGACCGCCGTAGACGTCCTCCTCCTCAGTATAAGGAAGGTGACCTGGTTTGGCTCTCCACCAAACATTTACGTCTCAATACTCCTTCAAAAAAGATGTCTCCTCTATACATCGGTCCATACCCAGTATTACGTACCATAAATGCTAATGCAATACGTCTCAAATTACCATCTACCCTCAAAATTCATCCAACTTTCCACGTCTCGCTTATCAAGCCCTACAGAGAAGTTAGAGACCCCATTACTTCGGTAGTGCAACCACCAGTTACTATAGACCCTACTGTGGAGTACGAGGTACACACTATTTTGGATTCACGAATTAGACGTGGTCACCTAGAATACCTCATTCATTGGAAAGGATACTCGCACGATGAGGATTCCTGGGAACCAGCTTGCAACATTTCGGCTCCACGTTTAATTACACTTTTCCATCAGCGACATCCAGATCGCCCGAAGCTTTGAGCCCCAGAGTGGCTCCTTGAAGGGGGGATTCTGTCAGGTATCACATAACCACTATACCTTTAAGACCCAGTGCAGACTCACTCCTTTCCCTATTTAAGGCTCCTCCTCATGATATCTCATTGCTTAGTATTGCAGTAATCTTTCCTAGATCCTCTGTGAACCTATGCCATCCTGTGAACGCTGTTCACAAACCTCTGAACTCCTGAGAAACTTAACATTGAAACTCCTATCTCTGTTGTCTTGTATTATTTTAAGGCAACTTATCGTTTTTCCTGTGTTCTATATTTAAAGTTGAGAGGACTCTGCTTTATCTCTCTGCCGCACTCCGGTTCCAGCTACCGCTCTCCTTGCCTGTCAGCTCACAGCAGTGTTCTACGGGAACGCGGTGACGTCATCCGCCAGCTTCACATTACCGCTGATAGCAGCAGCTCCTATTCTCTGCTCACTTCCTCAGCTTGTGGCGAGTTTTGCTTCGCGCTCCTGCTTGGTAAGCACTGCTCTAGTTTGATCCTCTGAGCTACCGCAGAACATTGTATCTTTGCCTTACTCTCCTAAAAGAAATCTAAACTTATATGAGTACCAATATTATTTGTTCTGATCCTCTCACTTCCATAAGTTTTTCTCAGTGTGTGGCAGCCATATTTTGTTTTCTCTTGCAAGAGTCTGAATATCATAAACATTACACTGCATACAACTCTTATATCAGGATAGTTTTCAACTACCCCTGCTGCTTTATTTTTTCCTTCCACAGTGTCAACCCTGACACATGTGGCAGCCATAGGGGATATGTGGGAAACTGCACCTGTATATTAAAATTGTATTGTGTGATTACTGAGTAATACATTGTTGCGCAGGATCACCATGTGTATCCCATACTATTCACTAATACAATACACCCTATTTAATAGTGTCATATCCTAGCAGTTGTGGTTCTAAAGCACCTGATGTTACATTCTTATTTAAGCTCTTTAAATTTTCAGTTCCCTTGACATACTCTTGACAAAGAGGTCCTCAGTCTCAAATGTAACATGTAGGGCAGTAAAAACAGTAGGCCATAAAGTCTCTCAGTTCAATACAAAATAGAAGGACAACGTAAGCTTACAGTTCAAATATGTAAAAAATGTAGCTAAAGAAATAAAATGGAACTGAGAATTTGGGCGGTATATTAACACAGTTAACATTTATGTGACAAGATTAGGAGTTTAGAGCAAGGCAGTTTGTAAATCTTGGGTAGCGGGGAGTATAATGTTCAGAATGGTGAAAGCTTCTCAGGGAGATCTCAAAGGTTAAGACCCCAGGTAGAGCCAAGTGTATGCAGTTAGTGTCCCTATTTCATACCAAAGTGTCGAGCCAGCAGATCATCAGTGCGATGTGGGGAGCTGCATGGGACATTACCCAATTCCCCTTCTAGAATCGGTGCTGGAAACATTAAATGTACCCCATGCTGGGAAAGAAGTAACAACCGCCTCTGTAGTAAGATTAAGAGCTCCGGGTGGAAGAGGCAATACGTTAACAGTGAGACAGGAGGCACTAAGTGTCATCAGAAGCGCTGCCACTTTCCACTTAGCGGGGCGTAAGTTGGGAGCCGCCAGCAGGTCTGAGTTGGCTGTCAGATCCTTAGTTTCGATTTGGATCCTCTTGCCCCGTGGGCCGGCCGCATCCCCTGGGGCCCGAGCGGTTAGAGCATTCATGGGGTCTGCAAGTTGACATGGCTCCGGTGTTTGCGCTGCAGGGGCCGTTTCTTTCTCCTGCTTCCGAACAGCCGGTCTCATCTCAGTAATGTTGTTGTGCGCGATTGGTACAGGGTTAGTGCGCCTGGTCTCCTGTTTTGGTAGATAAGCTAAGAGCATTAGTATGTCTTTAGTCATACTCTGAAAATGCTCATCCAACAGTCGATGAATGTGTTGCTCCCAAGCTTCCAGAGCCTCCATGTTGGCCGAGTCAGGGAAGGGTGTATGATATGCGGCAGCTCCACGTGGTATGTCTAAAGAGGAAATATTAATGAAATATCCTCAGAACGGTCCTCTTCTCTCCACCTGTAACTCGAACTGGCCAGTATTTGTGTTTTAAGAGATAATAATAAAAGTTCAGGCTTATCAAATATAAATTATTCACTATATTAATAGGAAAAAGCCCGGATCTGTACAGGAACACGTCTGGCTGTGTTGGTAGTCGGCTCCGCCCCCCGTTTAATATCTTTTTAATAAACAGAGTGCCACAATTACATCAGTGATTTGATACAGGACTTACTGTGCTTACACACAGAAAACAGTCACAGAGAACAGTCTGCTTCACAAATCTAACTCTAAGTTCTATCTTGAGTCTTGACTTCTTAAGTACTTCTAATCTTCCCTCTCTTTCTCGTACTTGTGTGTCAGTCAGTTTCCTGCTACTTACTCTGACTAGGCATAGGTGATAAACGTGGCATCACGTGGTGTGGGAGAGGCCCACACTCCCGCAAAACAAACATGGCGCTGTGTGCATCAAGGAGGAGACCACTGGAGTCTGGTACTCCTCACTCGGACCCTCCATGCCACAAAACAGGTGACAGACACCGCAAGGGCCAGTCACGGACTCCAGTGTCCATGTACAGACACCTTGCCAATCCCTTCCCTAACTGGTCACAACAGAGAAGGTAACCTAAGTTACAACATGGCAACTCCCATTGTTTTATAGGTGCTATATAAACTTTAAACTTATTTTGACAATATTTAAACAGCTAATTAAACTTTAAAAAATACATCTACATGTTATTCTCAGACTAATATTTCTTTGAATGCATCATTCTATCTAGCATTTCTTTAGTGTTTAATGTTAAATTAGGATGATTACTACCTATAATAATAAATTCCAAAATGTTTGTGTAATCCTTACTAAACATTGGAGTGTTCTTAATCAATTGTAGGTGGTCAACCCTTGCTAAATGCCAGGGAGGCACCCTCACTAAAATAAAAACTGGTTCACAGTCACTATTTCAATAGAATGTAATATTTGCTCTGAGGTAATTACATTAAAGATAAATATTTGGTTCCCACAGTGTGAAGGAATATATAAATTGGAAAATGTTGGTAGTAATCTATGCACTTTTGTGTTCATGCCCCAGGCAGTATGTTGGTAAGACCTACTGTGAACTCAAAGAAGGAATGAAAGAGGAGAGATATTGTGAACCAAACAAATATAAACAAGTGGTATTGCACTCCACATTTTTTTTAATGTAACGGTAGTAGTGACCGAGATCTGCCCTTTATGTGTGTTGAACTAGTCAGTGTATTTGAAACAGGTGGTGACTGGGATTATGCCCTTTTATAAGAAAGAATGCAAATGGATTTGTAATCTAGACACAGTTCAACTTAAATGGAAAGGAAACCCCAACATTTTCTTTCATGGTTCAGATAGAACATACAATTTCAAACAACTTTCCAATTTACTTTGATTATCAAATTTGCTTTATTCTCTTGTTATCCATGGAACAGTATTGCACTACTAGCAGCTAGATGGACACATCTAGTTAGCCAATCACATGTCACCCAGGCTGCTCAGGGGTTAAATGCCCGGGTTGTTGGCAATGGGAACTGTGCAGCTGTCTGTAAGTATTCAGGGCAGTGGGCTTCACAGTGACTTGTTATATGTACCCTGTCCAGTCTGAGAGCGTGGTCCATTTTTGTGTTTTATATATATATATATATATATATATATATATATATATATATATATATATATATATATATATATATATATATATATATATAAAATGTTCTTTTTCT
This sequence comes from Bombina bombina, assembly GCF_027579735.1. Taxonomy (NCBI): domain Eukaryota; kingdom Metazoa; phylum Chordata; class Amphibia; order Anura; family Bombinatoridae; genus Bombina; species Bombina bombina. Next base: position 290,072,897 of record NC_069502.1, on the reverse strand, counting down.
GTATTTCACAGTTCTTCTTTGTTTTGGGAGTTTGACCACCTCTGGACAGAGAGTTTCCGGGATGCACCAGTACATTAGAAGATCTTGTTGACAATTATATATAAAGCTGTTTATTTTTTGTGATAAATTTTGTGAAAAAGAAATATAAATATAGATCTGTATTTTAACACATAATTATTTTATTATATGTTCAACCTATTGTATTATTGGTATTTTATGAGATAATTGTTACTTGCTTAAAAAAACAATGCATTTTCTTTTAGTTTTCTGCATACTTTTTTTTTTTCTTTCTTTAAGTTGTTCTTTTTGGTAGTTTGTCTAATGACATTTAACATGATAGAAGAACAGATAACTAAATGGCTTACTTTCAGTTTTGAAAGAGTTGGTTGAAGAAATAGGCTATCTTTATTAACTGTGTACTCCATGCAAGAGAATGGATCACTCCTGCATTTTGTCAGTGGTTTATAAAACAGGTGAATTTTAGAATTATTTATATACCATGACATGTTTCATAAAAATAAATAAATCATGCATTACAAAATAGTAACTACACTTATTAAAGGCCATGATGATTTTAGAAAAAGACTATGGATAGACAGACAGATATAGATAGATAGATAGATAGATAGATAGATAGATAGATAGATAGATAGAACTTTTTTTCAACTTATAGCAATGTTTTTTAAAATATTTTTCTGGGGCCAAATAGATTCACTGTTATTTTCAGGTTTCTATCCTTTTAAGTAAGTTGTGTCAGAGCTAAATGCTTAACAGTATTTTAAGAGTGTAATATAACTTTGCTTTCTAATGGGAGAAACTACTGCAGGAAAGAATAACAATCAGTTCATCTTTGATATAACTAGTGATAAAAATGTTGCTGATATGGTATTTACGATGCCTTTAGGTTATAATAAAATACTTCCTGTTATTACTTTAGCAGACACAAGTAGTGTTCTACATAGCAATGATCACATGTTTCTAATACATTTCTTGGCAGCGTAATAAATTCAAGCTCCAATATCAGGCGTTGAACAGAAACAAAATCAATTACAGTCTGCTTGTAATCTTTTTTACCAATAAATTTAAGGTGATGGTACAAGTTAATTTGAGCTATAAGCTTCTCTTTTGACTCTAGGCTATGAAATAAAAAAAAGGTTTAGTATTATTTAAAAATTTGATATTTCAGTTATGACTCCTTAAAAGGGAGCATGTATTTTCTTTTTCATATTCAAAACAAATTTCAAAATCGGATATAATGATGTCAAAGTACTGCAGGCTACTCTCATATACTGTATATAAAATGTATAAATACATTAAAAGGACAACTTATATACTCTGTGTGTGAGTGAAAACACGTGCATCTACACCAGATCTTTACTATTAGGCAGTTATTCTATAGGTATTATTGGTTTTATAATGTTAATGCTCATAAAAGAATAAATAAAAGATTGCTCTTAAAATTAGAAACAATAACTGTACCTACATACACACATCACACACTATGGGCCCCATGTATTAAAAGGCCGGCGGACAGCTTCTCAACTTGCAAAGCTGTCCATCTGCCTTCGCTGTATATGGGCAGTGGGTCTGTTTGTCCGCTGCCCCTTCATTTGTGTGACCAATCGCGAGAGTGAAGGGACTGTCAATCACCAAGTGCGAGCTGTCGGGATTTTTATTCGCCACCTCTGAGGTGGCGGAGAGTGTAAGGTGCAGTGGTCTAATGACCTTTGCTTCTTACAATGCGGGAAGCAGGCTCGCATTTTCGAATCTGACCCGCAAGGGCTCCAGAGCAGATCTTGCTGCTTCGTACATGGAGCCCTATGGGTTGTAATTTAAAATATCAAATGCCACAGCAGTCTTCAAAGATCGTTAAACATCACTTATTGACTATCTTGTGCAAAATTAGAACTTTATAAATAATCTAAATACCAATATGATTATAAACAATGAAAAATGTTAGCAAAATGTATGTTGAAAATTTAAGTGTGATGCGGGAATCCAGACGTGGACCCGTTGCTCAGTGTGCCTAGAGGGATATGGCTGCACCTCACTGACGAGGCCCACAATAGGCCGAAACGTACGTCTGGGGTTTTGCTGTTTCTCTTGTTCAGAGAGGGATTGCCTGGTATTTCGGGGCTGGACTGTACTGTGAAGTCAGGATCAGACTGATATGCTACAGGAAAGTTCCTCTCTGTGAAAGGCACATATTGAGCAAAAAGAGGCTGCTTCTAGGGTGGTAACTAGCCATAGAACAAGCTATTATGCTATTATTCGTTCCCAGGTTGAGCGCTTCTCTCTTTTAATTTATGCAAATTATGACACTTGGGGAAGTCTCCCTAAGTGTGATGCGGGAATCCAGACGTGGACCCGTTGCTCAGTGTGCCTAGAGGGATATGGCTGCACCTCACTGACGAGGCCCACAATAGGCCGAAACGTACGTCTGGGGTTTTGCTGTTTCTCTTGTTCAGAGAGGGATTGCCTGGTATTTCGGGGCTGGACTGTACTGTGAAGTCAGGATCAGACTGATATGCTACAGGAAAGTTCTTCTCTGTGAAAGGCACATATTGAGCAAAAAGAGGCTGCTTCTAGGGTGGTAACTAGCCATAGAACAAGCTATTATGCTATTGTTCGTTCCCAGGTTGAGCGCTTCTCTCTTTTAATTTATGACAATTTAAATGTCTCACTTATCAAAGGAACATGATACACACATGTTGAATCACTTGAAAGTGATGCAGCATATATATATATATATATATATACTGTATATATATATATATATATATATATATATAAAAGGCTGACTAGAAAATATCAGCCTAACATTTCTATGAATAAAAAGAATATATTTACCTCAAAATGTCCTCAGTAGCTACATCTCATTGTAAAATGAATTTAAGCAACCAATCGGGATGCTAGTCCCAGGACTTGCAAGGGACCATGTATCTGGTAAGTGAAGGCATGCTATTTCCATCCGTAGTTTAAGGAATCTAGCATTATTTTAGTAAAATCTTATGAGAGTAAAGCAAAGTGTGACCTCAGCACTGATGAAGCGGATTGGCTGTTTTTTTTTCAACATGCATCTGAAGGAAAACTGTTCACAGAGCACTTTTGAGTTATAATATTTTCCTTTTCTACATAGAGATGGTCATGTGATATTTTCTACTTAGCTTTTCACAGTTATACTGCTTTACTATTAAGTGATTTAGCATATTTGTATTATGCCCCTTTAATTACTACGAATTAATTAAATAAGGCAATTAGGGTGTTACACTTCTAAATGATCTACAACTACCTTAATATAAACTTAAAGGGAAATTAAAGGCTTAGATTATAAGTGGAGCCTAAAATATCACTTCATCGAAAGCAATATTTGTGCTCCACTTAGTAATACTGGTATTACAAGTTAGGTGAAATTTGAATGTGACCTCATGTTCACATTCATGGAAGCTTTGTTTACTAGGTGCATGCTAGTGATCATTTAATATACAGCTCAAGGGTATATAAGACTCAGAACTTTGTTACATTATATCTCACCTGATGAAATGGTAAATCCGAGAAACGCATTGTGAGACTTTTTATTGTATTGATTTTACTGTTTTTTTATTAAATATACCTGTTTTTATCATTAGATATTGTTTTCAGTTGTACTTTCTGAGCTGCTGATTCCATTGCATTGATTGGTTTTGGGCTATCTACACCTTACCTATCTCTGCTCATATCTTTGACCGCATTGAATATTCCTTGCTGTGGAGTACAAGTCTGCTGGGCGACTTATAACTGTCCAGCCTGCCTGTATAGCACTTGTTCAGTGCTATTAAAATTGTGAGTATGTTTCTTTTTCTTATACTATTTATTTTAACTGTGAAGATATAACACATTGTGGCGCCCTGTTCTCGCTTTTTGTCTTCCAATGGGAGCCTTGTTCTCATGCCATGAGACACGGCATAAGAACTAGCGCAGCAAAGGGGGTGTCACGCAGCAATGGGCATCAAATTGTAAATATATATGAATATATACATATATATTTATGTGCTAATATGTATGAACACACATTAACACATAAATATATATGTATATATTCAGATACATATATATATTTACAGGGAACACACAGTTCCTATAGACTGCAATGTAAAGGCAGTTTTTAGTGCCTTTTTTTTTAACATCCCACACCCGCCAACCCATCATAACTGCTTTTTGCTGTTTGTTTGTTGTTTTTTTTTTTAAATAAAAAATACATAATATTATTTAGCTTTGGGACAATTAGTTTAGGGACAATTAATTTTGAAAATTAACCAGAGCTCTTACCTCTTGTTAATTTTCTGAGCACTAATTTCTACCACAAGCTCGTGGTAGCAATAACCAACCACGTGTAATGGCTGGTTATTTATTGCGCACCCGAAAATAGGCGAATTTGCCCATTTACAGTTGTGCAAACAATTAGCGATCCAATTGTAATCTAGGCCTAAATAAATCATTGCTTGAATTATGTTTACAGAGCAAAGATTAGCCTGAGCATAATTTGTACAAGTATTTTTTAAAAATATATTAGTTGTTTAAATATTGAAAAAATAAAAATAATATTAATGTCCATAAAGCAGTGGGTGCTGCCATAGTGTAACTTAGGTTACCTTTTGTGCTTAGGTCAATTATGAATGGGTATAAATGGCTTACTAGAGTGTGCAACCAATGACTTTGTGGAATAAAGCTGTCTGTGCACTTCCATGTCTAACATGAACTCACAATATTCAGAATTAAATTACAAGAAAGGAGAAAATAAATAATAAAAGTATGTTTTACTACATGTAATTAAACAATTTATATTTAAGTATGTTTTACTACATGTAATTAAACAATTTATATTAATATCTTGAGATGTTTAATGTACCTTAAAAGGGCATTTTACACTAGATTTTTCATTGCATAGATGTTTTGTAGATGATCCATTTATATAGCCCATCTGGGATTTTTTTTGTAAAAAAATATAGTTTTGCTTATTTTTATATAACATTGTGCTGATTTTAAGAGTCCTTACCAAGCCCCAAAGTTTTAGATGTATACTGATGTCTACAGACTCCTGGTTGTGTAATGGGCTTTTTCATATGCATGGGAGGTGCGAGGGGGGATTGTCTGCTATTTTTGTTTTCCTAGCCCCTTTCAGTGGGTGTCCCAGCATAACCTTATCAACAGTGCTAAACAGGGAGCTTCTAAGTAAGTTTTCAAAAGGTTTTATTCTGGATTTTTATATCAGTATCTGTGCATAGTCTTCTTTATAGTAGTGTCTATTACGTGCAGTTATATGAAAATTGGTGTATACAGTCCCTTAAAGGGAACCCAGACTGTATATCCCCAGTTGTAAGCACAAAATGACCTTATAATACATATGTATATCCCCAGTTGCCTAAAAAGTATTTGTTAGAACCTCTGTTTCAGCCATGAAAAAATGCTACTCATCAGTTCCTACTTATTTTATGTGTGTCATTTACCCTAGCTCAAAATTTATACTCATATTGTTACACCATATAAGCCCACAGATAATACCCAACCCTACAGGAATTCTGGTTGTCCTTATGTGTGACTATTATTACATCTATATGGATGTTAAAAAAATGATTAAATGGGACTGTGTATAATAGAGTTAGGATAAACAGATACATCATTTCTGGTGCTTCAACCCTTCTAATAAATTACAAATAAATAGTAATGACCCTAAAGAAAGGTAAAAAGGAGAGAGAATGAAGAGTTTTAGTGCATTATATCCTAGTTAAAGGATGTGAAATACTTAATTTTAATTCCCACTTATAAGCGAAATAATATTTTTAGCAGCAAAGGAAAAAACATAATTTATGCTTACCTGAGAAATTCCTTTCTTTCTTGGTGGTGAGAGTCCACAAAATTCTATACTGTTGGGAATTCATCGTCTTGCCACCAGGAGGAGGTTTAAACTAAAACTGCTTCCACTAAGAAAAATCAGGCGGCTTTGTGGACTCTTACTACATAGAAAGAAAGGAATTTATCAGATAAGCATAAATTATGGTTTCTTTCTAATGGTGGTGAGAATCCACAAAATTCCTTACTGTTGAGAAATAATACCCAAGCTATGGAGTCCATGAAAAATAATTAGGACAAAGAAAAGGAAAAGGCAGGCACCTAATTACCAGGAACTATAGTCTGACAAAAATGTCTGCCAAAAGCCACCTCAACTGAGGTTGAACTTATTGCTTCATTCTGGAGAGTTCAAGCAGTAGGCACAAAAAGATTATATGAATTGTAGAACATAAGAAGGCAGAAACTGTTCCGACTTCAAGTAAAACTCAGAGAATTAGATAGTTTGGAGGGACAATGAAGTCAAAATTAAACTTTCATGATTCAGATAGAGCATGCAATTTTAAATAACTTTCTGATTTACTTCCATTAAAAAATGTGCACAGTCTTTTTATATTTACAATTTTTGAGTCACCAAATGAGCATAACTTTGAAATTTGTCAGAAATAATTCTACTACTCATTTGGGGCGCGATCCGATATGCAGCGTAGTTTGCGGCGCAAGCGAGGGAACCCCCACCGCCCGCAGTTTCGCTCACAACTCGAGCTATCACATATACAGCGGCGTCAGATGCTAAAGTGCTAAAGCCAATCGGATTGAACTTGAATCTGATTGGCTGATTCAATCAGCCAATCAGATTTTTCTACCTTAATTCCGATTGGCTGATAGAATCCTATCAGCCAATCGGAATTCGATGGACGCCATCTTGGATGACGTAATTTAAAGGAACATCATTCATCAGGAAGTCTTCGTGCCGGATGGATGCTCTGCAGCGGAGGAGCGAAGAAAGAAGATTGAAGATGCCGCTTTGCTTGAAGACATCATCGGATGGAAGAAGACTCTCTGCCGCTTGCTTGAAGACATCGCCGGATGGAAGAAGACTCTCTGCCGCTTGCTTAAAGACATTGCCCGGATGGAAGAAGACTTCTTTGCCGCTTGATTGAAGACATCACCCGGATCGGATGAAGAGTTCTGCCCGGCTGTGTGAATACAAGGTAGGGAGATCTTCAGGGGGGTAGTGTTAGCTTTATTTAAGGGAGGTTTGGGTTAGAGTAGGGGTATGTGGGTGGTGGGTTGTAATGTTGGGGGGTGGTATTGTGGGGTTTTTTGCAGGCAAAAGAGCAGTTTTCTTTGGGGCATGCCCCGCAAAAGGCCCTTTTAAGGGCTGGTAAGGTAAAAGAGCTAACTTTTATAATTTAGAATAGGGTAGGGATTTTTTTTTATTTTGGGGGGCTTTATTATTTTATTAAGGGGCTTAGAATAGGTGTAATTAGCTTAAAAATCTTGTAATTTTTTATTAACCGTAATATAATTAGGGTTAATATAGTTAATATATATAATATAATAACTATATTAACTATATTAACCCTAATATAATTAGGGTTAATATAGTTAATATAGCTGGCGGCAGTGTAGGGGGATTAGGGGTTAATGTGTTTTATATAGCTGGCGGCGGTGTAGGGGGATTAGATTAGGGGTTAATGTGTTTAATATAGCTGGCGGCGGTGTAGAGGGATTAGATTAGGGGTTAATACATTTATTATAGGTGGCGGCGGTGTAGGGGGATTTAGATTGTAGGCAAAAGAGCAGTTTACTTTGTGACAAAACCCCACCAAAAGCCCTTTTAAGGGCTGGTAAAAGAGCTGAATTCTTTGGGGCATGCCCCGCAAAAAGCCCTTTAAAGGGCTGGCAATAGAGGACTATTACTTTGGGGTAATGTCACGCAAAAGACCCTTTTCAGGGCTATTTGTAGGGTTAGACTTAGGTTTAGTGGTAGAGATAGTTTAGTAATTTAGGGGTTAATTAATTTAATATAGGTGGCGGCGGGGTAGGGGGATTAGATTAGGTGTTAATTAATTTAATATAGGTGGCGGCGGGGTAGGAGGATTAGATTAGGGGTTAATTAATTTAATATAGGTGGCGGCGGTGTAGGGGGATTAAATTAGGGGTTAATTAATTTAATATAGCTGGCGGCGGTGTAGGGGGATTAAATTAGGGGTTAATTAATTTAATATAGCTGGCGGCGGTGTAGGGGGATTAAATTAGGGGCTAATAATTTTAAAATAGATGGCGGCGGTGTAAGGGGCTCACTTTAGGGGGTAGTTTAATGTAGTTGGCGGCAGGGTAGGAGCTCACATTAGGGAGTTATACTTTTATTGTAGGTGGTGGCGGGGTCCGGGAGCGGCGGTTTAGGGGTTAAACACTTTATTAGGGATTGCGGCGGGGGATCGCGGTTGACAGGTAGATAGACATTGCGCATGCGTTAGGTGTTATGTTTTATTTAGCAGATCATGGTTGACAGCTAGATAGACATTGCGCATGCATTAGGTGTTAGGCTTATTTTGTAGATAGTTTAGGGAGTTACGGGTCTCCAATAGACAGCGTAAGGCTTACTACGGCTGCTTTTTGTGGCGAGGTGAAAATCGAGTAAGATTTCTCCATTTTCGCCACGTAAGTCCTTACGCTTTATATTGGATACCAAACTGCGCTGGTTTGGTATACCTGCCTATGGCCCAAAAAACTACGGGCGACGGCAGAAATATACGAGCGTAACTTCTAGGTTACGCCGTATATAGGATACCAAACCAGCACAAAATTCAGCGTCGCCGGCATTTGCGGGCGATGCTGCATATCGCATCGGGCCCTTGAAGTTCAGACTAAGCGCTATTGCATTTTCTTTATATCATGCATTTGTTGATTATGCAAATCTACTGTATTTAGTAGTCCTTTAACCATAAGCTAAAGAAACAGAAGATGCCTACCCAAAAACATAACAAACTAACTGGGAAACTGTCAAAAGCCTTTAGAAGCTGAACATAAAACTTCAATACCATGAATACATCTAGAATGCGTAAAAATGTGTTTTTCCAGATTTTGTATTAGAACATAATTAAGAAAACACAACTGCCTGTTGTAATATCTTTCTAAAGCCAATAAAATTGCTAAGAGAAACAATAACGATTATAGATCTCCAGAAAATAAAGTTTCAAAGGAAGGAAATACAAATCCTGAGGACCAAGATCAAATTGAATGTCTGAAAGATGCGCAAACCTCCTATACAAGAAAACCAAGCGTGCAGTAAAGTGATGCATTGTAGAGCAAGCCCACAGACTCCTGTCTAAACCAACTTGTAAAAGTAGGGAAATCCAAACAAATATCCCTTATAACCTTGTGGTGAATACCAAGAAGGATATGCCCTCTATCCCATGAGGTAAATTTTCAGAGTGACTGAATCAAGGTACCCCTACAAAGTCAGTTAACATTTTTGGAAAAGAACTAAGCATTCAATCTCCAAACAGTCAAATTGATAGATTGAAGAAACTTGGAAAAAAAAAGAGGTGGAAGGAAAAACCACAGAGGAGAGCTGATCATCCATACTAGATTGGCATACCATAGCTTGTTTGAGCTGAGCAATTGCTCCCAAAAGAAATACAATTGGAGCAAGCAGAGAAATAAAACAAAAGAGCACTTCTATCTTTTTCTGCTTCAAAGACGAGGCAAATAAATAGTGGAAGGGTCAAGGAAGTTGGAGGGATATTAAAGCTCTGTTGTAGGGTGCCTTTGCCTCCTCCTGGTGGCCAGGTGATAAATTTCCAACAGTAAGGAATTTCATGGACTCTCAACACCATTAGAAAAAAATTATAACATAGAAATGGTCAAACTACAACCCTTAGGTGAAGCATTTTAGGACGACCTCAAATCAATACCTGCCAATCTATTTAACCCCTCCCTAAAAGTATTCCTGGCCGATACACTGGAACCTCCGTATCAGTTAGGGGATAAAAAAGGCAGGGCTGACAAATGAAAAAATAATAAAATGCTACAAATGCAATTCGGCCTGTATACGGCCTTTGTCAAGGAAAATTATGTTTAAAAATGTTCCACCATCTTGCGATTTTAAAGGGTTAGACCACTCCCATCTTCTGCCTAATTGATGACTACATGTGTGTTGTGACCAGTTGGTACCGATGCTCATCAGGTCCCATTGGTTAATATTGTTGTAATATTGCTCAAACAAAAGGCAGCCTAATATATACATATACATATATATATATATATATATATATATATATATATATATATATATATAATATGAATTTATATTCTAATGTGTTATAATAATCATAGCTTTTTTAAAGGGGCATTAAAGTCACAATAAAAAAAATGGAATTGTATTTCTTAAAAACAATAATAATACAGTTTACCTGTCAAATAGGCTCTTCTCCAAGTCTTTTAAAATGCCATCACTGCATCCAAGGTTTTCAATGGTTTCCAAATACACACCCTTGTGCATTACTCTTTAGTAAAGCCCCCTTAAAGGAACATGAAAGCCAACATAACACTTTCATGATTTAGATAGAACTCTTACAATTTAAACAAAAACAAAAAAATGTTTCTATTTAAATTTACCTCTTAATCTTAGTATTCTTTGGTGAAATGTGGCTACATTACATGAGTGTATTCTAAGGTGGGCTCAGGAGTGTACTTGTTTACTTATATGAAAAAAAAAATGTTAAAAGCATTTATGAAAACCTAGTTGCAATATAGTGTTCAACATGTGCATAATAGTTTATTGGATTTTTTTTTCTTGCATGTCTCTTTAATGTATATACTTTTTTGACTTGACAAAAAAGTATATACAATATTTTTTGGAGATTGTGACATGGGAGTCAAATGCTGCTGGAAATCAGTTTTCAATTTGCTCAGATTTTTGTAAAAATGTTACTATACTCAACCCACAAGGAGTATATAACGAGAAACTCATAGAAACACAGTACACCAACTGCCTCCAATAGCTTTTGTCTGCCTTAACCCCACCAATTTCAAAGTTTAGAACCAAGTTTAGAACCGACCCAAGTTTAACCGCTCATACATTGAAAGGGACATAAAACCCATGTTTTTCTTTCATGATTCAGATAGAGCATGCAATTTATATACTTTTCCAATTCATTTCTATTATCTAAGTTGTTTAATTCTCTTTATATCCTTTGATAAAATTTTACTTAGGTAGGAATTTGAATCTGCTGATTGGTGGCTGCACATAAATGCCTCTTGTCATTGGCTTTACGTTAGCTGCAAGTAGTGCATTACTGTTCTTTCCACAAAGGATAACAAGAGAATGAAAAAATTAGATAACACGAGTAAATTGGAAAGTTGTTTAAAATGGTACGATCTATCTGAATGATAAAATAAAAAGTTTGGGTTTCATGTCCCTTTAATCCAACACATTGCTTTAATAATAATTTGCATATAATTGAAATAACTATTTTGAAAAACAAATATTTTGTAACACAGTGACAGAACTATATCTTTCTGGGTCAAGAACACAACAAAAAAATCTGCATTAAGTGCTGAGTGGAGAATTATTTTATGGCCCTTAGCTTTTTTTTGCAATGACATTTGTTTTATTTTAAAATACTTAAATAACAGCCACTGGCTATATTCATGAAGTAAATATAGTTTAGTAAAACAATTGTAAAATATTGTATGAGAACATTAGACAGAATCATCAAATTGCTGTCAGCTAATAGTATCCCTAACAGAACATGTGTTCTTTATAATTACAAGGACTCCATTAAATTAAATGTACCACAAAATTAACTGATCTTGGATCCAAATACTTCCAAAATTACTGCCTTTGCTGGCAAAAATACTCATTTTAATGGGTTTACAGATATAAATTTATCTAACTGCAACATACTTTTTTTTTATGCTTTCCTTTACAGATTGACTATTAATACCATATATTTCAATTAACAATATAAACAAGCACATGACATTCCAACTGACATATTGTTCTGCTTCAATTCAGTAAATTGACTGAATTGTTTTACATTTTTTCCTTTTAAAAATATGTGAGATTTCAAAATATAATATCTATAATCTATCTATCTATCTATCTATCTATCTATCTATCTATCTATCTATACTGTATGTAATACATGTTCCTGTTCTATATAAAACAACTTTTCCCATTTATGAAGGCTTGTTCATCTCCTTCAGCCAAGGGACATTAATATGGTACTCTTAAAGGTATAGGAAAGTCAAAATTAAACTTGCAAAAGTCAGATAGAGCATGTCATTTTAAGACACTTAAAACCAGTTCTATTTTTAAACTTGCTTTGTTCTCTTGGTATCCCTTGTTGGAAAAGAATACACACATATCTTACACATCTGGGAGCTAGCTGCTGATTGGTGCCTGCATACATTTGTCTCTTGTGGGTTCAGCTTTCTGACGGTCGTGCAATGTTGTTCTTTCAACAAAGGATAACAAGAGAATAAAGAATATTTGATAATAAAAGTCAATTTGAAAGTTGTTTAAAATTGTATGTTCTACCCGTATCCTGAATCAAAAATGTTGGTGTTTCCTACCCCTTTAACTGTACACAATCATGTATTTGATACTAGTTCCTAATTCAATTTAATTGGATCTCATCTAAATGTACATATACAAATCTTAGGATTTTTGTTGAGCACTGCATGTAAATGCATTCTATAATGTTTTTGTTTCCAAAAGACCTTTTACATTGTTTAGAAATTAGATGGAGCTCCTACTGTTTATTTGTTTTTACTTTAAATTGAGGCCTGGAGCATTTCATTCATTATAATAAAATAATAATGAAATTAACATTAGATAAATTAACTGGAAGTGGGGCTGAATACATTTTTCATGACAGCTGGCAAATCCCATTCTGTTGCAACTCAAAAGCAAACCTTGAATTTTTATGACAGTAAACAATACAGCTATCATGTACAGTGTATATTCCAACGCTCAAGAGGGACTGTGTGTAAGTGACACATTAACAAAAGCAAAACTTGTCTCATTTAGGTAAAGTTAATTACCATAACTTAGCAAAGACATCTGTTTTCCCTCTCCTTTTTCCTTATATCTCTATCACACTGTCCTTCCTAAAAATCAATTGCTTTTTCATGTCCAGTCTTCATCCTTGAAGGTGTTTTTAAATCATATTTTATTTTTTTAAAAAACATTTATTTATTTTGTTTTTTAATGCAATCTCTAACCTGTCTATTTTTTGTATTAGTCTATTTAGATATCCTAATACTATTAAGCAATTTCCACCTATTACATCAAATAATAAGCTCAGATGACATGTTTCCAAAATACGAACCTTTTTCACTTTGCTAAGTAAAGCTCTAATTAATTTCACGAGCTGCTTCTTTGTTTCCATGCCAGCTTTTAATTATGACTCTTTTGTGTCTATAAAACTAGAACTATTTCTTCAACCATATGTGATCTGTAACTTTGCATATTATTTTATGTATATATTTCTTCCCTACAGTGCCTTAACTGATAGGTAGATATTTTATCCGTGGCAAACGGAAGCCCTCAATAAATGAACAAATCAGACTAATACTACTGTCAAAGTACTGTCAAAGTATTAGTGCCTAGACTCATGGGGCGGGGGGGGGGGGGGTTGGCTGCAGATTTATATAAAAAAATTATTTCAACTCTACTAAGAGGTGAAATGAACTTCCACAACAGATAATTAGCAGATTGCAGAAATATGCTTTACAAAGTAAAGAGGAAAAGTCTCAAAGTAATAAAAATTGTTAGCACCACAATACTTATTTCTTGTTCCCATAAACACCTCAGTTTGCAGCCTCTCTGTTAATTAGTTCATAGTGTGTTTATAGTTTTATATTCCACTCTTGTTCACTGAGGTTATCACTTAGTTTTCCCATTAAAATAGCCTATTACTGCCAACTATTTAATCATAAGTTACAATGTGCCAATTAAAATCCAAACATGCAAAATCGTATCACCAACTTTTAATGATGTCTTACAATGTTAGACTTTAAAAATACCTTGATGAAGGGTTGTGCATCCTTCAGTATGTTCCTTACTTATGAAAAGTATAATTGTTGAGAAGTCATATAACGTTTCTCTGAAGAAGCCCAGATTTATTAGAAAAAAAATATTCAAAATTAATAATGGATTTTTTTTTTCCATAAATTAACCATAAACAATGCTTAATGTGGCAAAAGAGTAAAAAAAAACAACATTTTTTTTAATTATTATTATTTTTAAATGTGAAAATTCATAAATTTTTAATCTTGATTATAGCCCCTTGAGTATGCAGCAAAATGATCTTTTTTTATGATCAGTGCAGATTATAGGAGAGTATAGGAGTGTTTTTATGGTGTTAAAAAAGTGCTTCTGTCATTTGTATAATATCACATTCTAAGCAGTATGCAACAAGAATGCTTTTTCATTGAGTCCAACTTTCTTATAATGTATGAGTTCCCACTGTGAAGGTCAATAACAGAAGGGCATTAAAGGGAAAATAAACACCTTGTAGTTACAAGACATTCTGCTGTGTTGCTAAATATATGACAATAAATATGACATAAATCATATCTAAATATTAACATTCTTTTAATCCACAGCAAAACTCCACCCACCATTTGCCTGATTTGGAAGAACCAATCAGAGCTTGAGGCTGCAGACAACAATGCTAGCTACTATCACAATGCTAATAGAAAATGCATTCACAGAGATTACGAGTTTTGCGTTAACAGGGGTGCGTTGCTAACGAGCCTTTTTTTTAACGCTCCCTTAAGACAACGCTGGTATTACAGGTTCTTTTAAACCCGGCGTTAGCCGCAAAAAGGTGTGCGTAGAGCAAAATTTAGCTCCACATCTCACCTCAATACCAGCGTTGCTTACGGTAGCGGTAAGGTAGCAAAACGTGCTCGTGCACGATTTCCCCATAGGAAACAATGGGGCCGAGCCGGCTGAAAAAAACCTAACACCTGCAAAAAAGCAGCATTCAGCTCCTAACGCAGCCCCATTGATTCCTATGGGGAAAGGAATTTTATGTCTACACCTAACACCCTAACATGAACCCAGAGTCTAAACACCCCTAATCTTACACTTATTAACCCCTAATCTGCCGTCCCCGACATCATCACCACCTACATTATAATTATTAATCCCTACTCTGCCGCTCCGGACACCGCCGTCACCTACATTATCCCTATGAACCCCTAATCTGCTGCCCCCAACATCGCCGAACCCTACATTATTTTGATTAACCCCTAATCTGCCCCCCAACGTCGCCGCAACCTACCTACACTTATTAACCCCTAATCTGACGCCGCCAACGTTGCCGCCACTATAATAAAGTTATTAACCCCTAAACCTAAGTCTAACCCTAACACCCCCCTAATTTAAATATAATTTAAATAAATCTAAATAAAATAACTACAATTAAATAAATTATTCCTATTTAAAACTAAATACTTACCTATAAAATAAACCCTAAGCTAGCTACAATATAACTTATAGTTACATTGTAGCTAGCTTACGATTTATATTTATTTTCCAGGCAACTTTGTATTTATTTTAACTAGGTAGAATAGTTATTAAATAGTTATTAACTATTTAATAGCTACCTAGTTAAATAAGTACAAATGTACCTGTAAAATAAATCCTAACCTAAATTACAATTACACCAAACACTACACTATCATTAAATTAATTACATAAACTAACTACAATTAACTACAATTAAATTAAATAAACTAAAGTACAAAAAACAACAAACACTAAATTACAGAAAAAAATAAAAATAAACTAATTACACCTAATCTAATCCCCCTAATAAAATAAAAAAGCCCCCCAAAATAATAAAATTCCCTACCCTATACTAAATTACAAATAGCCCTTAAAAGGGCTTTTTGCGGGGCATTGTCCCAAAGTAATCAGCTCTTTTACCTGTAAAAATAAATACAATACCCCCCAACATTAAAACCCACCACCCACACACCCAACCCTACTCTAAAACCCACCCAATCCCCCAATAAAAAAACCTAACACTACCCCCTTGAAGATTACCTTACCTTGAGACGTCTTCACCCAGCCGGGCACAGTTTTCATCCGATCCAGGCAGAAGAGGACCTCCAGACTGGCAGAAGGCTTCATCCAGGCGACATCTTCTATCTTCATCCATCCGGAGCGGAGCGGGTCCATCTTCAATCCAGCCGACGCGGAGCATCCTCTTCAAATGAAGTCCAAGCGAAGAATGAAGGTTCCTTTAAATGACGTCATCCAAGATGGCGTCCCTTGAATTCCGATTGGCTGATAGGATTCTATCAGACAATCGTAATTAAGTTAGGAAAAATCCTATTGGCTGATCCAATCAGCCAATAGGATTGAGCTCGCATTCTATTGGCTGTTCCAATCAGCCAATAGAATGCGACCTCAATCCTATTGGCTGATTGGATCAGCCAATAGGATTTTTCCTACCTTAATTCCGATTGGCTGATAGAATCCTATCAGCCAATCGGAATTCAAGGGACGCCATCTTGGATGACGTCATTTAAAGGAACCTTCATTCCTCGCTTGGACTTTGTTTGAAGAGGATGCTCTGCGTCGGCTGGATTGAAGATGGACCTGCTCCGCTCCGGATGGATGAAGATAGAAGATGCCGTCTGGATAAAGACTTCTGCCGCTTAGAGGACCTCTTCTGCCCAGATCGGATGAAGACTTCTACCCCTCTGGAGGTCCACTTGTGCCCGGCTGGGTGAAGATGTCTCAAGGTAGGGTGATCTTCAAGGGGGTAGTGTTAGGTTTTTAAGGGGGGATTGGGTGGGTTTTAGAGTAGGCTTGGATGTGTGGGTGGTGGGTTTTAATATTGGGAGGTATTGTATTTTTTTTTACAGGTAAAAGAACTGATTACTTTGGGGCAATGCCCCCAAAAAGCCCTTTTAAGGGCTATTTGTAATCTAGTATAGGGTAGGGAATTTTATTATTTTTGGGGGCTTTCTTATTTTATTAGGGGGATTAGATTAGGTGTAATTAGTTTTAAAAAATTGTATTTTTTTTTTTGTAATTTAGTGGGGGTTTTTTTGTACTTTAGTTTATTTAATTTAATTGTATTTAATTGTAGGTGATTTATTAAATTAATTTAATGATAGTGTAGTGTTAGGTGTAATTGTAACTTAGGTTAGGATTTATTTTACAGGTAAATTTGTACTTATTTTAACTAGGTAGTTATTAAATAGTTAATAACTATTTAATAACTATTCTACCTAGTTAAAATAAATACAAAGTTGCCTGTAAAATAAATATAAACCCAAAGATAGATACAAATGTAACTATTAGTTATATTGTAGCTTTCTTAGGGTTTATTTTATAGGTAAGTATTTAGTTTTAAATAGGATTAATTTATTTAATTGTAGTAATTTTATTTCGTTTTATTTAAATTATATTTAAGTTAGGGGAGTTAGACTTAGGTTTAAGGGTTAATAAATTTAATATAGTAGCGGCGACATTGGCGGCGGCGGCAGATTAAGGGTTAATAAATGTAGATAGGTGTCGGCGATGTTAGGAACAGCAGATTAGGGGTTAATAAAATTTAACTAGTGTTTGTGAGGCAGGAGTGCAGTGGTTTAGGGGTTAATATATTTATTACAGTGGCGGTGATGTCCGGTCGGCAGATTAGGGGTTAAAAACTTTATTTAAGTGTTTGCGATGTGGGGGGGGGGGTTCGGTTTAGGGGTTAATAGGTAGTTTATGGGTGTTAGTGTACTTTTTAGCACTTTAGTTATTATTATTATTATTAGTATACTTTATTTATGAAGCGCCATCATATTCCGCAGCTCTGTCCATGGATACAGATCATTTAAATAAAACAATAATATAAAACTACTAAGAGACAGGACAGAATTTACAAACACATACAGGAGGAATCGAGGGCCCTATTCCCATGGGAACTTACTTTAGTTGAGTTTTATGTTACGGCGTTAGCCCATAAAACTCTTAACTACTGACTTTTAAATGCGGTAGGAGTCTTGACAGGATAGGGTCTACCGCTCACTTCTTCCAAGACTCGTAATACCGGCGTTAGGCAAATCCCATTAAAAAGATAGGATACGCAATTTACGTAAGGGGATTTGTGGTAAGCTTGAGTCGCGGAAGAAAAGTGAGCGGTACACCTGTACCTGCCTGACTCGTAATACCAGCGGGCATTAAAAAGCAGCGTTGGGACCTCCCAACGCTGCTTTTAAGGCTAATGCAAGACTCGTAATCTAGCCGATTGTTTTTTATTTGTTATTAGGTAGGAAAAGAAAATAATATGTAACATGTTTAGCCTTGAGAAGATAGCCTGGTGCTTTTGAATTATGAGCTTTATGGACTTTTTTTTTTAATTATGAGCTTTTACAAACATTTGTGTTATGACTGCACAAGCGATATGTAAATAATTTCAATGAGAAACCAAAAGTTCATATTTGGTGGTGGTGGCAGCATGAAATATACTAAACGGGCCTAGATTAATAACTTGTTGTTGTTAATTGTCTATCTTAAAAATATATATAGTTTAGGGGGTCAATTTTGAGAATTTGGGCAGCTCTGTTATACCAAATGAGAGTTACCTCATTGCATCATTTTAGACATAGCTGCATAAAAAAAACTTCTCTTAATTACGTGAAACAATTTGATAGTTGAAGCTGTTTTTATACTAAAAGATAATAATTCACAGTAGTGTTTCACAGTAGTGTAGGGGTTAAAAATTATTTTTCTGAATTATCTTCACTAAGGGGTCATGCTCTGTTTCATTTAAAATAAATGGTTAAAAGGACATAAAACCCACGTTTTTCTTTCATTATTCAGATAGAGAATATATTTTTAAACAACTTTCCAATTTACTTCCATTATTAAATTTTCTTCATTCTCTTGGTATCTTTTGCTAAAGTATCAGCAGCAATGCATTACTGGGAGCTAGCTGACCACATAGGGTGAGCCAATTATAAATGCAGCCATAATTCAGCAGCTAGTCCCCAGTAGTGCATTTCTTCTTCTATCCCTACCTATGTATGCTTTTTTCACAGAATGCATTATAGACGTAAATTAGAAAGTTGTTCAAAATTGCATGCGCTATATGAATCATGAAAATTCAATTTTCAATGTATCGTCCCTTTAAAAGTGTATTACAGCATTTTTTGTGCATGGGTGTTTCTCTGCTGAATAAACCAATCATTTCTACAGCAGCCTTCCAGTACACAATAACAGTCAGATGTGTAATTATGCATAGTAACATTTGCAGTATACTTTCATTATTTGTTTTGGCTTCCTTCCCTTTTATTTTACTCTTCACAAAACTAACCACAGCACTATTGAAAAAAACAAAAACAATTGCAGCAAACAAGATGATGCATTCAAAATGTATTCACACTCACTCATCACTCACTGTTAATTTATTATGATTACACAGTTTTTACTCTCACTTTAACTTTCTTTATCTAAGAAATATTTCTAACATGTTTAACTGTCCCTTCATATACACAATATCCATGTGTACTATTGAATATTATATTTTTATATCTTTTTTTTAGATTTTTGTTAATGACACTGCATCTTTGTGAAAATAGTAGTCTGCTTGTAACACTGTAATTATGTCTAATAGGAATTAAATTCCCATCAAAGGGCTAGAAAACAAGTGGTGCGTTAAATAATTTTAAAGTAAATTGCACGCAAGTGGAATCCAATGCTAGCTAACTTCAGAACTTCAGGACATTTTACATTCCAAAGTTCATCACATAGAATATATATATGTGATTATTTTTTGTTTTACCACTTCACCCAAAAATACTTATATTTACGTCTTGCGTTACTTTGACGATCGTACCCCAAGATGTATATATACATCTCCGCTTTAAAGGGCCACTGTAAGTAAATATTTTCTATGCCTGTTACTAACTAACTACCCCAAATATGCTTTTTATCAATAGCATTTCATTAACTTATCTATACCGTATATCAGAAATCTTGTCTGCAAATTTAATTGTTTTCCAAACCCACTCCGTGGGTATCCTTTGCTCTGTACCAATCCGTTTACAATACCTAGGTTTCAAAATGGCGCTTTAAACACAAAGTTATTGGTTTAAGTATTTTGAACACACAGTGCTGAAAATAGTGGGCAGGATAACGTGACATCATCGGTGAATAAAAGATTTTAGAACGTTATGTAACTTCGTTTTGGAGAAAATATAGGTCAGTAGGTTTTAATTAATGTTTATTAACTTTAATATGTTAGTTGTTTAGCTTAAAAATTATAACAGAAAGTAATCCTTTAAGAAGCTTCAGCAGTCTCGGCTGTTAAGTTACAGCTGGAGTTCCTGAAGCTCCAGGCATCTGCCGCATATGGAGCCGGAGAGGGATCGGTGCTCCGGTTCCATATGAGGGCAGATACTTCATCATTACAGATGGTGGCACTGTGGTTGGGTGTCCAGCAACGGAGGGGGGGGAGGGAGTGGGAGGGCCCTACACTACAGAAAACAAAAAAAAATGGACAGAGAGGGATGGGGCATCTACACTACAGAAAAAGGATGTGGGGGTGTGGGGGCCCTAACATGATCGCGGGAGGGGGGGAAGGTGGGGGGACATTACACTACAGAAAATAATTTAAAAAATGATTGGCAATCTACCAGTACCTAAGATGGCGGCTAATAGTTAGAGGGGGGGAGGTTTAGAGTACTGTTTGGGGGGGGGTCAGGGAGGTTGGAGGGTAAGGGGGATCCTACACTGCAGAAAATATAAAAATAAAATAAAAATTATTTTATTAAAAAAATATTTTTTATACTGGCAGACTATCTGCTAGTACCTAAGATGGGGGGTGACCATTGGGGGTGAGGGAGGGAAGAGAGCTGTTTTGGAGGGATCCGGTAGGGATCAGGGGTTGGGAAGTGTCAGGAGGGAGTATAATCTCTACACTAAGCTAAAATTAACCTTTTAAGATACCTAATTAACCCCTTCACTGACGGGAATAATAAAGGTGTGGTGTGCAGCTGCATTTTATAGTCTTCTTATTACCAAAAAACAATGGCAAAGCCATATATGCTGTGATGAGAGCAGGATGTGATGTCACTAGCTTGTGGGCGGGGCTTAGGTCCGGTGTCTGTGTCGCAGTTAGTTTTAGTACAATCAACCTGTCTGGATGTGTATTGCTATGCTCTGTAATAAAATAGAGTTGTACCATCATTGCTGTGTCCTGCATATGTCCTGCATCTCATGACATGGTGTCAGAAGTCCTGGACTACGCTTCTGTTTCTGATGATGACGATGTCAAAGTTTACCCCACCTGAGCCTTTTGACTTTTCTCAGCCTGCAGCTTGGCCCACATGGCGTCAGCGGTTTCAGCGCTTCAGGATTGCATCCAAACTGAACAAGGAGAGTGGTGAAGTACAAGTTAATTCTCTTTTATATTCTATGGGGAAAGATGTAGAGCCAGTGTTCAATGCTTTTACTTTCCAAGAAGGGGACGAAGTTAACTTTGATATAGTTATGGATAAACTCAGTGCCCACTTTGTGCCCAAAAGAAATGTGATTCATGAGAGAGCTTGTTTTCACAAACGTAATCAGCGTGTGGAGAATCTGTGGAGTCATTGTGCGCAGCCTGTATGAATTAGCTGAATTCTGTGAGTTGGTGTTGCTAAAGAAGAGCAAATCAGAGACAGAATAGTTATTGGAATTGCAGATGCTGAAGTCTCCCTGAAGCTGCAGTTAGAGCCTGATTTAAAACGTTAGACGGGGCTATTAGGATGGCCCGCCAGAGTGAACTGGTGAAAAAGCAAAGTGCTGATCTGAGGTCTGAGTGTATTGTGGATGAAGTGCAACAGTCTAGGAAAATTACTAGTGAAAGGCACAGTGTGAGCGGTAGATCTAAAGTACTGGAAAGGCCTAGAAGTGGATGGGCGCAACATGGCCGATGCACACGGTGCTACCCGGGCTCATGATCAGAGTGCTATATGCCCGGCCAGAGATAAAAGATGCAGAAATGGTAACAGAATAGGCCATTTTGAAGTGGTGTGTAAAACTGAATACATTAAGGAGATGCAGGTGGACAGTGACCAGGAGGGTCAGGAAGTGTCTTTTGTGGGGTCTGTTGTGGAACGACAAGCTCAGAGGAAGATTGGAAAGTTACTTTTACTGTAATGGGAGCCAAAGTTGATTTTAAATATTGACACAGAGGCAGATATCACTGTAATGTCTTTTGCTGAATTTATGAAACTGCGCTCGACAGCCCCAGCTGGCGAAGGTTACTACACAAATGTTCATAGTCCTGGTGGCCGCATTGATTGTGTGGGGAAATTTCTTGCAGCTGTGAGTAACAAACAAAGGAAGTTCACCATGGTGGGTTGCATGTGATCCGAGGTCAGTGTGTTAACAGTTTATTGAGCAAAAAGCGAGCCTGTGACTTGGGCCTAGTGGCCAGAGTGAATGAGATCTCTGAAGATATGGTTTGGCGAGTTGGGCCTACTGAGCTGCAAAACCTGTCCGTATAGCACTTAAAAGTGACGCAGTCCCGTACAGTATTTCTACTCCTCGTAGAATTCCGTTCCCGCTCATGCCTCAAGTGGAGAAAGAGCTCATGCGCATGAAGTCTATGGGGGTTTATTGAAGAGGTTGTTGAAGCAACTGATTGGTGTGCCCCCATTGTTCCAGTTGCAAAGAAAAACGGAAAGGTGCGCATCTGTGTGGATCTGAAAAAGGTTGAATGAGGCAGTGAAGAGGGAGAGATTTGTGCTGCGCCGACATTGGAAGATATAGCCCCGAAGTTGGCTGGGGCGAAGTTCTTTTCCACATTAGACGCTTCATAGCGGCTTTTGGCAGATCCCCTGGATCCAAAGTGCCGCCAAACTGAGCTACCTTTTATCACTCCGGTAGGTCGGTTCTGCTTCTGCAGGACTTCCCTTTGGGATATCCTCCGCTCCTGAGATCTTTCAGAGGGAAATGAGTTCTCTCCTGAGTGGGCCACGTGGCACAGCAGTCGTCATGGACGACATTCCTAGTGTATGGGTCTACAGTGGAAGAGCATGATCAGCGTTTGAGTTTGTGTGCTGCAAAAGGCTATCAAAGAGTCTGGGCTGAAGCTGAATAAAAGAAAAATGTCATTTTAGGAAAACTGAATTATGCTACTTTGGGCATATCATCCAACGGGGATGGCATCAAGCCGGACCCCGAGAAAATTCGGGCTATCGAACAGATGAAAGCCCTTCTGATGTACATGAGCTGAGACAGATATGGGCCTTGTAAATTACGGTGGGCAAGTTTCTTCCAGATTTATCTACAGTTTTGCACCCTATCACAGAGTTGCTTAAGAAAGATGTCGCCTGGGTTTGGGGACCCTCACAAGAAAAAGCGTTCCTGCATGCTAAGTCCCTGCTGGGGTCTGCCCCAGTGCTGGGGTTCTACGACCCTTCAAAAAAGACTGTGGTTAGTGCTGATGCAAAGCAGTTATGGGTTTGGGGCTGCACTCCTGCAGCTGAATGACAACAAAACTACAGCCCATCGCCTACTGTTCCCGCAACACTGACGGCTGCGGAGTCAAAATACGCTCAAATTGAGAAAGAGTGCCTGGCTGCAGTTTGGGCCTGTGAGCGCTTTCAGTGTTATCTAGTGGGTTTGGAGAAATTTAGTCTGGAAACTGACCACAAACCGCTAGTCCCTCTTATCAATTCTTATGACATCGACAAAACACCTTGAGATGCAGAGGACTTTTAATGAGACTGCTCAGGTTCAATGGTTCAGGCAGTGCATGTGCCGGGGAAGCAGCTGGTTGTGGCAGATACACTGTCCAGGCTCCCGCTGGCTGCTGCTGAAGAATCCTCCACAGAGTCGGATGGTAAAAGTGTATGTTGATTCAGTTCTGGCCTCTAAGTCCATTTCTTCAAGGAAACTGAAGAGATAAAGAAAGAGACATATTTGGACACAGATCTGCAAGAAGTTATAAGGTACATAAGAGATGGCTGGCCCGAGAGCCGGGCAGCCTGGATGTCTTTATAAATGCTTACCAGCCAGAGAGGTCGCAGCTCACGGAGCTGGAGGGGTTTGGTGCTGTTCCAAGACCGTATTGTAATTCCTGTCAGCATGAGGAAGGAGATGTTAAACAGGATTCACGATGCCACATTAGGGGGGGCATTACAAAGTGCAGAGAAAGAGCAGCTACAGCTGTGTGGTGGCCTGGGATCAGCTCCGACATTGCAATCACGTGTCTAAATGTGCTTTTGCCGGGAACGCCGGCCTACTCAGAGAATGGAGCCCTTAATGTCTACGCCGCTGCCTGCGGGGCCGTGGCAGAAAATAGCTGCTGATTTGTGCGAACTGCACGGGAAAAAGTTTCTTGTTGTTATCGACTACTATTCCAGGTATTTGAAATAGCACCCCTGAATGATATCACAAGTCAGGCCGTTATCATTCGCCTGAAGAGCTTGTTCGCCCCTGGGGCATTCCAATGGAGCTGGTGATGAGTAAATGGCATGCAGTTCGCTTCTACAGAGTTCAGTGCTTTCAGGCAGGGAATATGATTTTGTACATTCCCATGTCAAGTCCACATTATCCGCAGGCCAACGGAATGGCTGAAAGGGCAGAGTTCAAACAACAAAATTCATTCTAAAGCAATCTGAACCGTACCTAGCCCTCTTGTCATACAGGGCGACGCCCATTCAAGCCACCGGGTGTTAGCCCGGCACAGCTGATGCTAGACGCCAGATTCGCACCACTTTACCCTCAGTGGGTGTCTTCAAGCCGCCTGGCCTGTTCCTCGGGACGAAGTCCTTAGGAGGGATGAAGAGGCAAAAAAGGGTTATCGTTTCTTCTACGACAGGAGACATTCTGTCAGGCCTTTACAGGAACTGAAAGCGGGCCAAAGTGTCAGAATTAAACTGGATGATGAGAAGAAATGGAAGACGCCTGCTACGGTAGTGGGCTGCTCTCCAGAACCAAGGTCTTACACAGTCCTTACAGAGGGAGGGACGGTTACACGCCGTAACCGAAGACATCTTCAGCCTGTACCTGAGAGTCTGGAACCGGATACCTCAGTACCACCGCCGGTGGGATCCCCTGTTCTAAGAGAGGTGCCTTCCCCTCAGCAAGATCATAGCGGGGATATGTCTTTGCCTCCAGCAGACTCTTGTTCACCATCTTCTGTATCAGAGGACAGTTCATGCAAAGTTACATCAAGCGGAAGAGTGGTGAAACTTCCGGCCCGATACAGGGACTGACTTTAGCTAGAACAGTGACCGGAAGTATGGGCAGAATAATCCCATGGTCACTGTGGACTAGGGTAGTCTACCCCGATGTCCAAGTCAGGATGTAATTTATTTGTTCATGTTTTCTAATCTATCTGTTTTTATAATGTTCAAAAACAAAATGTAGTTGTATACCCTGTTGGGTGTACCTTGTTATTTAATATATGCGAATGTATGATTTGCCTTTGAAAAGGGGGAAGATGTGATGAGAGCAGGATGTGATGTCACTAGCTGGTGGGCGGGGCTTAGGTCCGGTGTCTGTGGTCGCAGTTAGTTTTAGTACAATCAACCTGTCTGGATGTGTATTGCTATGCTCTGTAATAAAATAGAGTTGTACCATCATTGCTGGTGTCCTGCATATGTCCTGCATCTCATGACATATGCTATTTATGAACAAAGGGGATCCAATATGAAACTTTTACAACCATTTATGTCATGATTGCACAAGCAGTGTGTAAATAATTTCAGTGAGAAAACCAAAGTTTTGTGAAAAAATTTACCTTTTTTTTATTTTGATCGCATTTGGCAGTGAAATGGTGGCAGGAAATATACCAAAATTGGACCTAGATCAATATATTGGGTTGTCTACTTAAAATATATATATATATATAAGTTTTGAACAGGTAAATAAAAACTAAAAACAAAAACAAGGCTCTATTTCTGTTTAATGGAGTGATTCCAAAAATGCTAAAAAATCCTCTGTTTTTTTTGGGCAAGTTCTTCCTCTTCTCTATCTATCTGTATATACAGTACATATATATATATATCCACCCACCACTGCACACGCTACTCAATCCCCTCTTCGCGATATGTTTAGCCATTGCGAAACACCTTATGTGCAATAATTTTTTAATATTGCTTTTTATTTTATACCATAAATTAAATAATGCTACATAAAGTAATACATTGACAAAACAGTGCATAGTATTAATCAACATTATTTAGGGTTCTGAGGAAGACAACAACTTGATAGAAAAATTAATTTGTTGAACTGAGAGAATGCAGAGAGTGTTGACATCATTGTAAGGTCATAGAAGACCTGGAAATTTATCATCTACCAACTATCTTTATCCACTCCCCCTCCTCTCTTCAATCTCGCGTTTTACCCTCTGAGCTTCAAACAGAGTCGCTTAGGTATGCAAACGCACATTTGGACAAGGCCAAACTTCATTTTGGAAGAAGGTGTTTGTGGACTGATGAATTAAAGATTGAGTTATTTGGGTCATAACAAGGGGCATTATGCATGGAAGCAAAAGAACACAGCATTCCAAGACAAACACTTGCTACCCACAGTAAGATTTGGTGGATGTTCCATCATGCTGTGGGGCTGTGTGGGCCAGGTGCCGTTACTGGGAATCCAAACACCCAATTATTATAATTGAAAATCATGGAAATTGTCAGGGGTGCCTAAACTTTGCATACAACTGTATATATGTATGTATACACATATAAACACATAAATACACACACATATAGCTGTGGTCCTACCTGGCTACAAACTTCAGATTTAAAACTCTGAATGCAACTTAATTGGCTAAAAACAAAGTGGCATCACTAGGTTTTCAACATCAACGTAAGGTGGAATAATTCTTATAATCGCAGTAAAGAAATTTACAATGGTTTCCAATGCGATCATTCCAAGTCCCATGCAAACAATTGTATAATAACCTGAAAATTATTATACACACATTTAAATAAACATTTAAATACTTAATATTTCCACTTATTTTCATCTTTAATGTCTATCATAAGAGGTAAGAAAACTTTTTTTGTGCATATACACAGGTATTATAGCCCTTTCCAGTCAAATACCATACACCTTTTAACCCTTATAAATAATATATTGACTTTATATATTAAAGGGACATAATACTCATATGCTAAATCACTTGAAACTGATGCAGTATAACTGTAAAAAAGCTGACAGGAAAATATCACCTGAGCATCTCTATGTAAAAAAGGAAGATATTTTACCTCACAATTTCCTCAGCTCGCAGAGTAGGTTCTGTGTAAAAAGTTATATTCAGCTGCAGCCCAGCAGCAGTTAAAAAAAAAGAAGAAGAAATGAACAGCAGCCAATCACATCAGCAGTGCTGAGGTCATGAACTCTTTTACTGTGATCTCATGAGATTTGACTTAACACTCATGAGATTTCATTGTAAACTTCCTTACACTGAATAGGGAAATAACATGAGAGTGCACACGGCTCATCCCTTCGGCTGTCCCAGGACAGACATACTGATATTGCTGCTTAGAAATCCTTTACAATGGGATGTGGCTACTGAGGAACTTTTGAGGTAAAATATCTTTCTTTTTCACATAAAGATGTTCAGGTGATATTTTCTAGTCAGCTTTTTACAGCTATGCTGCATCAATTTTCAAGTGTTTAAAACATTTGGGTATTATGGCCCTTTAATATTTATATGAATAATTTTTATCAGAATCTGTATGGGTGTAACACTTTATTTTTATGTCTTTGTGTTTGTGTTGGTGCACATTTTTTTTAACCCTTACACTTTACCGCAAGGTCTTCACTTGTGCAAACCCACTAATTTAGTTAGCGCTTGAGTATACATGTTTACTTAAAAATACATGTAGAAATTAATATGGTCATGATTTTGCTTGCCCATTGTATTTAAGACACTTTACTGTTTCACATTTTATAGTTGCCTTTCTTATACAATAAGACACTATTGGGGAAATTGTGGTAAAATGATTCTAAACATTTGTTATTTTCAAATCATCCTTTGATAAATACCCCCCCCCCCCCCAACTATAAGGACTTTGTCAAGCATTGTCTACGTGTGTATTTAGAACAATGCAATGGTGTGAGCTGGCAAAAGAGAAATAAAGATGGAAGTCCATATAATATTTATACTTTATTGAGGAGTATCAGTGGCGTTCTATGGGGGGGGTGCTATGAAAAACATGTGTAGTGCCCTTGTTGAGCTGCTAAACAGCTGCATATATTATGCAGGCTGTGCCATTCAATTTTTTCATCACCTTTGGTAGCCTACTAAAATTTTAAAGAGACATAAAACACAATTTTTTTTAGGATTCAGATAGAGCATGCAATTTAAACAACTTTCCAATTTACTTCCATTGTCCTGATTTGTTAGTTAACTTGGTGTTCTTTGGAAAGTTCAGAAGAAGCAATGCACTTACTAGAACCTAGTTGCTGATTGGTGACTGCTCTTATATCTTACAGTATTGTAATGTTTATTGTAATTCGTTTTTATTTTTGATAATTTTGTTTTTTATTTTGTGTAATTTAGTGTTTGTTTGTTTTTTGTAATGTAGATAATTGTATTTTATTAATTTATTTTTTTCTTTTATTGTAATGTTAGGCTTTAGTGTAAGGCAGGTTAGGTTTTATTTATACAGGTACATTTGTATTTATTTTTAGCTAGGTAATTAGTAAATAGTTAATAACTATTTACTAACTAGTCTACCTAGATAAAATAAATACAAACCTATCTGTGAAAAAAAAAAAAAAACGAAGCTAGCTACAATGTACCGGCGCTAAGGAAGTCCCATTGAAAAAGGACTTTTTAAAAAGGGCGGTACTGACGTTGCGTGATGCACAAAACAGTTTTTTTGACGTGGCTCATGAACGATTTCCCCATAGACATCAATGGGGAGAGTCGGCTAAAAAAAAGCCTACTAACACCTGCCGATTGCGGAAACAAAAGCTCATAACGCAGCCCCATTGATGTCTATGGGGAAAGAAAAAGTTATGTTTAAACCTAACAACCTAACATAAAAAACCCGTCTAAACTCCATAATCTGCTGGCCCCTAACATCGCCGGCCACCTACATTACAGTTATCAACCCCTAATCTGCTGCCCCCGATACCGCTGTCACCTACATACAGTTATTAACCCCCTAATCTGCCGCCCCCTGATATCACCCCGCCACCTACATTACAGTTATTAACCCCTAATTTGCTGGCCCGAACAACACCCCGCCACCTACCTACACTTATTAGCCCCTAATCTGCTGCCCCCAATGTCGACGCCACTATACTAAAGTTATTAACTCCTAAACCTCTGGCCTCCCACATCACTAACACTACATAAATATATTAACCCCTAAACCTCTGGCCTCCCACTATCACTAACACTACATAAATATATTAACCCCTAAACCTAACCATAACGTAACCCTAACACCCCTAACTTAAATATAATTAAAATAAATCTAAAAAAAAATTACGAATTATTACCTAAATAACCTATTTAATACTAAATACGTACCTGTAAAAATAAACCTAAGCAAGTTACAATGTAACTAATAGTTACATTATTAGTTATATTGTAAGTTTAGGTTTTATTTTATTTCACAGGTAAGTTTGTATTTATTTTAACTAAGTATACTAGTTAGTAAATAGTTATTAACTATTTACTAGCTACCTAGTTAAAATAAATAAAAAGTTTACCTGTAAAATAAAACCTAACCTGCCTTACATTACACTAAAAACTAACATTACAATAAAATAAAAAAATTAAATTAATTAAATACAATTATCTAAAAACAAACAAACAATTATCTAAAAAAAAATACAAACACCCCCATACAGTCAAACCCACCATCCACCGAAACAACCCCCCAAATAAAAACCTATCTAAATAAACCTAAGCTAAACAATGCCTTTTGCAGGGCATTGACCAAAAGAAATCAGCCCCCCAACAGTAAAACCCACCACCCACACAACCAAACCCCCAAATAAAAACCTATCTAAATAAACCTAAGCTAACCATTGCCCTGAAAAGGGCATTTGGATGGGCATTGCCCTTAAAAGGGCATTTAGCTATTTACATTGCTCAAAACCCTACTCTAAAAATAAAACCCACCCAATAAACTCTTAAAAAAACCTAACATTAACCCCCGACGATCTACTTACAGTTTTCAAAGACTGAACATCCACCCTCATCCAGGCGGCAGAAGTCTTCATCCAAGCGGGCAGAAGTCTTCATCCAGACGCATCTTCTATCTTCATCCATCCGGCGCGGACGGGTCCATCTTCAAGGACATCCGGCACGGAGCATCCTCTTCTTCCGATGGTCACTGTAGAATGAAAATTCACTTTAAGTGACGTCATCCAATATGGCGTCCCTTACATTCCGATTGGTTGATAAAATTCTATCAGCCAATAGGAATTAAAGGTGAAAAAATCAGCCAATAGATGCAAGCTCAATCCTATTGGCTGATTGGATCATCCAATAGGAAGAAAGCTCAATCCCTATTGGCCCACTTGGATGAAGACTTCTGCCGCCTTGATGAGGATGGATGTCCGGTCTTCGAAACTGTAAGTGGATCGTCGGGGGTTAGTGTTAGGTTTTTTTTAAGGGTTTATTGGGTGGGTTTTATTTTTAGAGTAGGGTTTTTGGGCAATGTAAAATAGCTAAATGCCCTTTTAAGGCAATGCCCATCCAAATGCCCTTTACAGGGCAATGGTTAGCTTAGGTTTATTTAGATAGGTTTTTATTTGGGGGGTTTGGTTGTGTGGGTGGTGGGTTTTACTGTTGGGGGGCTGATTTCTTTGGGTCAGTGCCCTGCAAAAGGCCCTTTTAAGGGCCATTGGTAGTTTAGTATAGGCTAGCATTTTTTATTTTTGGGGGGGGGGGGCTTTTTATTTTGATAGAACTTTTAGATTTAAGAGTAATTCTATTCTATTTTTGATCATTTTGTTTTTTATTTTGTGTAATTTAGGTGTTTTGTTTTTTTGTAATGTAGGTAATTGGATTTTTTTTTTTTTTATTTTTTTATTGTAATGTTAGGTTTTAGTGTAAGGCAGGTTAGTTTTTATTTTACAGGTAAATTTGTATTTATTTAGCTAGGTAGTTAATAAATAGTTAATAACTATTTACTAACTAGTCTACCTAGTTAAAAATAAATACAAACTTACCTGTGAAAAAAAAATAAAACCTAAGCTAGCTACAATGTAACTATTAGTTATATTGTAGCTAGCTTAGGTTTTATTTTATAGGTAAGTATTTAGTTTTTAAATAGGAATTATTTAGATAATAATTGTAAGTTTTATTTAGATTTATTTTAATTATATTTTTTAGAGGGTGTTAGGCTAAGGGTTACGTTAGGGTTAGGTTTTAGGGGGTTAATATATTTATGTAGTGATGTGGGAGGCCAGAGGTTTAGGGATTAATAGTTTATTTTAGTTTATTTCGTTGTGGGGGGCTTGCGGTTTAGGGGTTAATAGGTGTATTATAGCGGCGGTGGTGGGCGGAGACGGCAGATTAGGGGTTAATAATCTTTAAATAGTGTTTGTGATGCAGGCGGGCGGTGGTTTAGGGGTTAATAGGTTATTATTGTGGCGACGATGTCGGGGAGCGGCGGAATAGGGGTTAATAATTTTTTTAAGTGGCAGCGATGTCCGAGCGGCAGATTAGGGGTTAATAATTTTAATTTTAATATTTGCAAATTGCGATGCGGGAAGTCCTCGGTTTAGGGGTTAATAGGTAGTTTATGGGTGTTTAGTGTACTTTGTGACAGTTTAGTTATGAGTTTTATGTTACAGCTTTGTAACGTAAAACTCATAACTACTGACTTTAGATGGCGGTACGGATCTTGTCATTTTAGGGTGTACCACTCACTTTTTAGCCTCACACCGCAAAAACTCGTAATACCGGCGCTATGGAAGTCCCATTGAAAAAGGACTTTTTTAAAAGGGCGGTACTGACGTTGTGTGACGCTCAAAAAGGTGTGCGGTGCACCTATTCCGACAAGACTTGTAATATCTAGCTGATAATTAGCTGGAGACTAAATTTTATTTCTGAATGTCTATTTAAGCGTTATTTGTGTATATGTCATTGTTTACATGTGTGTGAGAGAGTCTTTACATGGGTGTTTGTGAGTGTGTGTGTGTCTTTGTGTGAATGTTTCTGTGAGTGTGTGCTGAGTTTTATGTGGTGTCTGTGTGTGTTTGTGTGTGTTTTATGTAGATGTGTGAATGTGCGTGTGTGTTTTTTTTATTGGGTGTCTGTGTATGTGTTTGTGGGTGTTTTATATGGGCGTCTGTGTGAGTGTGGGTCTGTGTGTGGTTTTCTGTTGGTGTCTGCGTTAGTGTGTGTGAGTGTTTTTTTGTGGCTGTCTGTTGTGCATGAGTGCCTGAGTGTCTGTGGTCTGTTTATCCAGTATCTATTCCTTTTTAAGGAAAGTAAGAGACTGCTGAATAGCCTCATAATTTGTACAGACTTTGAAACTAATGAGACCGTTCTGGAAGTCAACAACCCATATTCTTGTGCAAATAAAAAAAAAAAAAAAATTGATTCTTTTTTTTTCAACCCATAAAATAACTATGGACATTTTGGACATACTTGTCCTATGGTAAAGATGAAAAGACACAGTCATTGAAAGCAATAGGAAAATTAAAATGTAATTGGTAAATGTTGCTTATTACATAATAGATCCTATGATATTATTTGAAAACACATACATAATTGTTCTTTATAAAAATGTTTTCCAACTGCTATGAAACAATACAGTTTTGAAACACTTTATTTGTGTTAAAGTGGTGTAATTAAAAACAAATTGTATGCTTTATAACCTCAGTTTGTTGATGCCAACTTCCAAAAAGTTTTATTTTACTCCATGTGAACACTTCCTTTTGTGTGGTGTCCTTTAGACAATTGCTCCCCAGCATATATTAACTGCAGCACTAAAATTCACAACAGAATAGAAGTTTAACCCCTTAGTGACCACAACACTTTTCAATTTTCTTACCGCTTGGGACCAGGGCTATTTTTACATTTTTGCGGTGTTTGTGTTTAGCTGTAATTTTCCTCGTACTCATTTATTGTACCCACATATATGATATACCATTTTTTCACCTTTAAATTGACTTTCTAAAGATACCATTAGTTTCCATTATATCTTATAATTTACTATAACATTTTATAAAATATGATGAAAAAAATTGAAAAAAACACACTTTTTCTAAATTTGACCCCCAAAATCTTTTATACATCTACAACCACCAAAAAACACCCATGCTAAATATTCTATTTTTTAGTAGGCAAACCCAAAGTATTAATCTAGGCACATTTTGGTATATTTCATGCACCATTTCACCGCCAAATGCGATCAAATTAAAAAAATTGTTAACTTTTCACAAACTTTTTCACAAACTTTAGGTTTTCTCACTGAAATTATTTACAAACCTTGTGCAATTATGGCACAAATGGTTGTAAATGCTTCTCTTGGATCCCCTTTGTTCAGAAATAGCAGACATTTATGGCTTTGGCATTACTTTTTGGTAATTAGAGGCCGCTAAATGCCGGTGCGCACCACACTTGTATTATGCCCAGCAGTGAAGGGGTTAATTAGGTAGCTTGTAGGGAGCTGTAGGGTTTATTTTAGCTTTAGTGTAGTAGACAACCCAAAGTATTAATCTAGACCTATTTGGTATATTTCATGCCACCATTTCACCGCCAAATGCGATCAAATAAAAAAAAGTTAACTTTTTCACAAACTTTAGGTTATCACTGAAATTATTTACAAACAGCTTGTGCAATTAATGCACAAATGGTTGTAAATGCTTCTCTTGGATCTCCTTTGTTCAGAAATAGCAGACATATATGGCTTTGGCATTGCTTTTTGGTAATTAGAAGGCAGCTAAATGTCGCTGCGCACAACACTTGTATTTTGTCCAGCAGTGAAGGGGCTAAATGAGGCAGCTTGTAGGGTTAATTTTAGCTTTAGAGATCAGCCTCCCACCTAACACATCCCACCCCCTGATCCCTCCCTGACCCCTCTCTTCCCTCCCCCACCTCACAATTGTCACCACCATCTTAAGTACTGGCAGAAAGTCTGCCAGTACTAAAATAAAAGGCTTTTTTTTTTTTTTATATATTTGATGCTTAGTGGATTCGCCCCTTAGCCCCCAACCTCCCTGATCCCCCCAAACAGCTCTCTACCCTCCCCCTTCTACCTATTTGCCACCATCTTGGGTACTGGCAGATGTCTGCAGTACATAGTTTGGTCAAAATTGGGCTTTTTTTTTTAATTATACCCCATTTTCTGTAGTGTAGCTGCCCCCTCTCAATACCCTACCCCTCCCCTCCCAGATCCCTTTCCCAATGTTTAATTATCATTCCCCTCTCTCCCTCCTTCACTCTATACTATACTCGACTCTGTACTAAATAGCGTACTTGCGTGCACACATGCACAATCCCACCTCCCTTGCGCACTCCCAACGACCTCGCCGCACTGGCCCCAACTGGGTCCCAGCTGAGAGGATGTGAACCAGTGATGGACAACCCACCTGCCTCCCTTAGCACCATTAATGGACAATGCAGAGAGGGCCACAGAGTGTGTGCTTAAAAAGGGTCTGGAAGTGATCACGATCACTTCCAGCGCTTGAAACCCCAGAGGATGTGCCAAGCACGTCCTTGGTCATTAACTGACACTTTTTGTAGGACGTGCTTGGCACGTGCTCGGTCATTAAGGGGTTTAGCTAAAATCATTAAATAGAAAAGAATATTTTTTTATTTCATAGAGTATTTATAACTATGGGTTTATAAAATGAGAAAAACACAGACTGGACCATTTTAAGATGTAAACATAATTCAGTAACTGTATGTTTTCATTGGGCCAGATTACGAGTGGAGCACAAATGTTTTACACATGAGCAATAAGGGGTTTATCACTGGTGTTTGGCTTACTGCTGTTATTACGAGTTGAAAGTAAATGTGATCGCTTGAGGTGCAATCACAATTTACATTAGAATGATTACCGTGACTTTAGGTCTCTGGTTAACTGTTTCGCAAAACTAAAAAGTTTCCAAAACACCATCAAAAATACATTACATTGAAATCCCTAAAATTACCCAATCCCAACAGGAGGCTCTACATAGCCCAATTACGCTGGAAGAAGTTGTTAAATCTATTTTTAAAATGTCAGTCAGCAAAGCACTGGGACCAGATGGATTACCTTTAGAATGTAATAAATTGCTAAAAACTCCTCTAGCCAATTACTGACAGAGCTGTATAACTCATATTAATATGAAAAAGCTCTCCCATCAAAATCATTTTCAGATGCATGTATAATTGTGCTACCTAAAGAAGGAAAAGACCTCCTAAACGTTACCTCATATAGCCTGATATCCCTACTCAAACAAGATTATAAAAATCTTAGCCAAGATTTTAGCCAACAGATTAAAAGGATACCTTGATGCGCAATGATCAAACAGGGTTTGTCCAGGCAAGGGAATTTAGTTAAGAATATACGCAAAGTATAATTTTTAGCTGTTAAAGAAAAATCTAACTAAAAACAACAATATGCCCAATGCCCTGCTTCTAGCACTGGACGCAGAAAACGCTTTTGATAGAGTGGAATGGCCCTACTTACTGGACTGCTTAGAAAAATAGTAACATACGAGGCCCTTAACGTGAGTTTATAGGAAATATTTACTCTAAAGCCATCTGTGTGCCCTGGCAATTAATGGAGAGTCATCATCATGGTTTAACTTAGGGAGAGGAACTAGACAAGGGTGCCCATTATCACCACTTTTATTTAATCTAGCGCTAGAACCCTTGACAATTAAATTGTGGGGTACCTTCCAAGGTATTAACATAAATGAAAAACATCTATAAATTATCACTCTACGCAGATTATATGTTATTGTTTATAGAGGTCCCAGACATTTATTTGCCCAAGATTATGAGACTATTAATAAATATGGACAAATCTCAGGTTTTAAGATAAATAAGAGTAAATTCAGAAGTCTTATGGTTAAACAAAAATCAGGACTGCATCGGTACAGAATATTAATTCATATAAATAAATAAATGTTTACATACTAACGGCTAGATTACGAGTTTTGGGTAAGAGAGGTATACGTTGCTAACTTGCACTTTATTCTCACTGCTCACTTTCCTACAGCTCACTTTCCTACAGCGCTGGTAATACAGGTTTTATAAACCCGGCGTTAAAAGTCAAGAAGTGAGCGTAGACCAAAAATTAGCTTCATACCGCACTCCAATATTTATTTATTTAGAGAGTGCAGTGCTACTTTTGTTTTTTTTAAAAAAAATTGTTTTTCCTTGGTTCAGCTTAGCAGCAACAGCCTTTCTTTAATTGCATATCCAGATTATTCAACCACTAGGAAAATGGACAGTGATCTAGGTGAATTTCCAGCAGAAATTAATAATGTTAAATTTGGGGCTAATATCAAAAGATCTACTCGATCACGTAATTCTGATTTGTTAAAACTAGATCCAATAATTTCAACATCTGAAGAACCTTTAACATTGTTTAGAGAGTTAAAAAAAATTGCTCCTAAAAGATGTTAAGGAATGGCAGGACTTGGTCCTACTGGATAATTACATTATACATGATGTGGTTCCGAGAGGGCTAAGAATTTTAAAATTTCCTGCTTTTAACCTAGATGAAGTGGAATATCAAACTGAGTGGGAGGAAATTTTACATAGATGTTCAATTTCCCTTATAAAATTATTAATTAAATATAGAGAAAGTAAACTCAAAATTATTTCCACTCAAATAGATATTCTTACAGGAAAAACTCCAGCCTTTTCAATTAATAGAAAAGTGGAAGAGTTAAATAGCAATATTCAAAATAGAATTGACATTAGCAATAAGGAATTGGAAACTAACAAATTAAAGAAATTGAGGAGAGATATGGAGGATTTCTTCACTAATCATGTGTATACATAAAAAAAAAAAAAAATCAACAAAACCATTCAGTTGAGAATAATCCTGAGGATAAGAGTAATGCAGATACTAATACTCAGTGGAAAACATTTTTCAACATCAAACAACCAATATAGAAACATCCAAAGTAGCTAAAAGAAAGGAAAAACAAAATTCCTATAACAACAATAAAAATCATAACAAAAACAAAAATAATACTCACAATTACTCAGACAAAAAGATTAATACTCCCCAAATCAATTCACATGACACACATACACATTTTAATTTTGATAATGCAGAAAATAGATTTGAAACCTTTAAGGAATCAAAATTCTTCTAAAGAAGCGACCAATAGCGTTGCGAAACGCATCAGGCTCCGCCCCCGGAATGACACACTACTCTAGCACAATAAGCGCATCGGTAGTCAGCAGTTAAGTTTCTGCAGACTGTCCCGGGACTGCTTAGTGCGATTGGGAGAAGTGTTGTTCATATATGAACACATGATTTTAGTTCTTTTGTTTTCAATTTGTTGCGCTAAGTACACTGTGATTATTCTTTATGTAGATTGATGTTGCAAGTCACGGTTGTTTAAACAAGTGTCTATATGACTTTTGACACATTTTATCATATAATAATAATATTCAATTTTTCAGTGCTTTATTCTGTTTAACCCATTCATTATTACGGCCACCCCCTTCTCTCCCACACCCCTATTCAAGAATAACAGTCTGGATTAACAAAGGGGATCTAGGAGATAGAGACAAGGTGATAAAGTTCTAAACACAAAAGGGGCGATTCCATCTTCACACA
Source organism: Bombina bombina (assembly GCF_027579735.1). Classification (NCBI taxonomy): domain Eukaryota; kingdom Metazoa; phylum Chordata; class Amphibia; order Anura; family Bombinatoridae; genus Bombina; species Bombina bombina. Next base: position 290,035,319 of record NC_069502.1, on the reverse strand, counting down.
CCTGTCCGAAGGGGGAAGCAAGAAAAGAAATGGATCACGCCTTCTTTTTCATCTTGCTACATATAAGCCTCCACGCCATTCCCTTACCTCATAGGATTGAGGTTGAACCAAGTGAGCGCCAAATTGTCTAACAGCTTGTGTGCTATAAAAACTTGTCTTAATATACTGCACTAGGATCTGGCTTTTCTGTGCACCCTTCCCTTCTTCTACCCATTCCAGATTATACTATAACCTCCCAGAGGATCTTGGTATATCTTTTGGAGAAAGGCTGCAAGAAGGTCCCCCTTCTTATCAAGATAAGGAAATAGTGGTGCTTATTTTCTTATATATATATTTACTTGACTGTTATGATTGATCCATTAATTTGGTTGTTTGTAAGTCTAGTGAAATCACACAGACTATCTCTCTATATATACAAGCTACACTGATTACAAGGTGCAATTGCTGATTTCCAATATTATTAGCGCTATTTCTTGTGTCCATATATATATATATACATACATATCCATCTTTAGACATGTATATGTATGTATCTTAATGTTAAAGTCATTTGCCTGCCTTTTTTAAATCCTGAAATCTGATTATCTTTGAGCCTTATAACTTTTGTGTGCAATTTTTTTTTTTTTTTAAATAATTTTTATTAGATGGTGTTCTTAAGAGTGTAACTATACTTTTTAATGTATTTTTGAAGTGTTTTGTGACACAGTTTTTGACTTGCGCAAAGTGTTGAAATCGTGGTAATGATTCTAGCGTAAATCGCAATTGCACTCACTCGATCACAATTGTGCTCAACTTGTAAAATGAGAGCAATTTAACCGGTGCGCAAGCAATTGCGAAAACCCAAGCTCAATCTTTGCGCACCATTTGAAATCTAGCCCATAGTTATAAGTAGAGTAAACTAATTAGGGATGTGCAGGTGTAAAAATTATTGGCTAGATTACGAGTTGTGCGTTAGGTTTAAAAAGAGGTCCTAACGCTGCTTTTTAAACGCACGCTGGTATTACGAGCCTTGCAGGTACAGGTGTACCACTCACTTTTTTGGCCAGACTGGAAATACAGCAAATCCACTTACGTAAATTGTGTATCCTCTTTTTTCAATGGGACTTGCATAGCGCCGGTATTACGAGTCTGCAAAAAGTGAGCGGTACACCCTCATCCTGTCAAGACTGGTACCGCATATTAAAGTCAGTAGTTAAGAGTTTTACACTACAACGCCCGTAGCATAAAACTCATAACTAAAGTGCTAAAAAGTACACTAACACCCATAAACTACCTATTAACCCCTAAACCGAGGCCCTCCCGCATCGCAAACACTAAAATAATTTTTAACCCCTTAATCTGCTGAATACATAATAAACATATTAACCCCTAAACCACCACACTCCCCGCCTCGCAAACATTAGTTAAATATTATTAACCCCTAATCTGCCGTCCCTAACATCGCCGACACCTACCTACATTTATTAACCACTAATCTGGCCGCCCCCCAACGTCGCCGCCACTATACTAAAGTTATTAACCCCTAAATCTAAGTCTAACCCTAACCCTAACCCCCCCTAACTTAAATATATTAAAATAAATCTAAATAAATATTCCTATTATTAACTAAATAAGTCCTATTAAAATCTAAATACTTACCTATAAAATAAACCCTAAGCTATCTACAATATAACTAATAGTTACATTGCATCTATCTTAGGTTTTATTTTTATTTTACAGGCAAGTTTGTATTTATTTTAACTAGGTTTAATAGTTACTAAATAGTTATTAACTATTTATTAACTACCTAGCTAAAATAAATACAAAGTTACCTGTAAAATAAAACCCAACCTAAGTTACAATTACACTACACTATAATTAAATGAATTCCTAAATTAAAATACAATTAAATAAAATTATCTAAAGTACAAAAACCCCCACTAAATTACAGAAAATAATAAACAAATTACAAGATTTTTAAACTAATTACACCTAATCTAATCCCCTAACAAAATAAAAAAGCCCCCCCAAAATAAAAAAGCCCTACCCTACACTAAATTACAAATAGCCCTTAAAAGGGCCTTTTGCGGGCATTTGTCCCCAAGTAATCAGCTCCTTTACCTGTAAAAAAAAATTACAAATCCCCCCAACATTAAAACCCACCACCCACACAACCAACCCTACTCTAAAACCCACCCAATACCCCCTTAAAAAAAACCTAACACTAACCCCTTGAAGATCACCTTACCGGGAGAAGTCTTCATCCAACCGGGCCGAAGTCCTCAATGAAGCCGGGAGAAGTCTTCATCCAAGCCGGGGTGAAGTGGTCCTCCAGATGGGCAGAAGTCTTCATCCAGACGGCATCTTCTATCTTCATCCATCCGGCACGGAGCGGGGTCCATCTTCAAGACATCTGACGTGGAGCATCCTCTTCATCCGACGGCTAAGACTGAATTAAGGTTCCTTTAAATACGTCATCCAAGATGGCGTCCTTTCAATTTCGATTGGCTGATAGAATCCTATCAGCAATCGGAATTAAGGTAGAAAAAACCTATTGGCTTAAGGGGGTATTGGGTGAGTTTTAGAGTAGGGTTGTTTGTGTAGGTGGTGGGTTTTAATGTTGGGGGGATTTGTAATTTTCTTTACAGGTAAAAGAGCTGATTACTATGCCCCGCAAAAGGCCCTTTTAAGGGCTATTTGTAATTTAGTGTAGGTAGGGCTTTTATTTATTTTGGGAGGGCTTTTTTATTTTGTTAGGGGGATTAGATTAGGTGTAATTAGTTTTAAAATCTTGTAATTTGTTTATTATTTTCTGTAATTTAGTGGGGGGTTTTGTACTTTAGATAATTTTATTTAATTGTATTTAATTTAGGGAATTAAATTAATTATATTGTAGTGTTAGGTGTAATTGTAACTTAGGTTAGGTTTTATTTTACAGGTAACTTAGTATTTATTTTAGCTAGGTAGTTATCAAATAGTTAATAAGCTATTTAATAACTATTCTACCTAGTTAAAATAAATACAAACTTGCCTGTAAAATAAAAAAAAAATCCTAAACTAGCTACAATGTAACTATTAGTCATATTGTAGCTAGCATAGGGTTTATTTATAGGTAAGTATTTAGTTTTAAATAGGAATTATTTAGTTAATGATAGGAATTTTTATTTATGTTTCTTTTAATTATATTTAAGTTAGTGTTTGGGTTAGACTTAGGTTTAGAGGGTTAATACATTTAGTATAGTGGCGGCGACATTGGTAGCGGCAGATAAGGGTTAATAAATGTAGTTAAGTGGCGGCGATGTTAGGGGCCGGCAGATTACGGGTTAATAATATTTAACTAATGTTTGCGATGCGTGAGTGCGGCGGTTTAGGGGTTAATATGTTTATTATAGTGGCAGCGACGTTGGGGGCGGCAGAGTAGGGGTTAATACATATAATGTAGGGTTCGGCGATGTCGGGGGCGGCAGATTAGGGGTTAATAAGTGTAAGAATAGGGGTGTTTAGACTCTGGGTTCATGTAGGGTGTTAGGTGTAGACATAAAATGTTTTTCTCCCCCATAGGTATCAATGGGGCTGCGTTAAAGAGCTTTATGCTGCTTTTTTGCAGGTGTTAGACTTTTTTTCAGACGGTTCTCCCCATTGATTCCTATGGGGAAATCGTGCACAAGCACGTTACACCAGAGTGCGGTAATGAGCAAATTTTGCTCAACGCTCACTTCCTTGTCTGGTTTGTAAAATTTGTAATGCCAGCGCTGTCTGTAAGTGAGCGGTGAGCATAAACAGCCTCTAACGCAAAAACTCGTGATCTAGGTGTATGTTTCTTCATAATATTTTGTTTCATTAAAAATACATTTCTGGTTTTAGTTCATTTTTGTTCATGGTCGCATTTATTTTAAAAGATTTTCGTTAGAAATGTTCTTTTGAACTTAAAATTTTGATTTTAGCTACAGTGCAAATTTGATCAATTTTGGAAACTGTAATCAGCTATATTACTTTAGTTTTGTCATTCTCTGTAATTTTAAAATGTATTCTTTTATTTATACATCTAATTTTGTGTACTGCATTTTTAGTAAAAGGAGTTTTAGGAGTTTGTATGGTTTGTTATTGATTACAGGGTAACGTTAAGGTGGTTGAATGAATGATCAAGTAAGTACAGTAGAAATACATTAAAAATAATGTAAGCATTTGTCAGGGTTCTGTTCCTTTAACAAGTGGGTGTTACATTTCTCAGTCCTATCTCTTAAAAGCCTCCTCTTCCTGTTGAATAATGCTTGGTAATTTGGATCTGTGGCCTGAGTCCCTGAGCCATATCTGAAGTTTTCAGTCAAGTGTCAAAGTCCTAGCCTTTCAGAAGTGTTTTCAGCAATGTCAACTAATCTGTTGTTTCTGAAGAGTCTTCTGTGAATATCCTGTTTTCGTATTCCTACCTGAAGCCTTGATGTATGTATTCCGTTCACTGGGATTTGTTTCTTCCAGCTTCTGATTTCTACAGCAGTACTGTGATGTCATCCGCTATTGCGGTCAGCTGATTGGACTTCCTGCTTTTCCGTAGTTTGTTGCCAGCCTGCCTTTGCTGCATCTGTACTTCGTCTCGGACGCTGTATTCTTCAGGGAGCTGCGTCTGCTTGCCTTTGCAGTTACTGCTTAATCATCCTAGAATCCCTGGTGTCCGTTTTGAGATCTCCTCTTATCAGGTGCCTTTGTTTCATATTTGCCATGTAAGTGATCAATGCACGCAGTCTTAAAGGGACAGTTTACTCAAAAAAAAAATTTCCCCTTTAATTTGTTCCCAATGATCAACTTTACCTGCTGGAGTGTATTAAATTGTTTACAATTTTTTCCATTAACCTTATATTAGCATTTTAATGTATTTTAGCCTGTGGTATCCCGCCCTATTCTAAAAGTTTTTGGCCTCGAGGCCAAGCTGTGTTAACACAGCTAGTAGAAGAAATTACACTCCCATCTCTTATAGAAGACATAAGGTAATAAAATGTTAATTTTCCATTGTTCTCCTCCAAGTATTGGTGATTAGTTTATGGACAGATATAAGATAAAGAATCAGGTATATGTACATAATGTGATAAAGTAATGAGATCTAATTATACCTACAAGCTCAACCCATTTTATTTAGTTGTGGCTTCAAAACACAATATCAGCTAATTCATATACACAAATAAGCCTTAAAAAAGCAAATCTCATACATTTTATACTGGTAAAAAAAATTAATTGGAAACACATTAAGGAAAAAAACTATTTTATAGTATACTGTACCTTTAATTAGACTCCTGTGTATTGTTCTCTACGCCTGCATAGAGTAAGACTGTGTTTGTTTTATCCTAGGAGTCACATTCCATAGTAATATCCTTACAATGCTTGAAGTTCATTCTTTTGCAAGGTAAGACAACAATAACACTTACTAAATGTATATGAGTTGCCATTTGTTATATTTACATGCAAGCATCTGAATTTAAACCATACTTTCAGACTAGCTAAATTAACAGTTGAGATTCAGTTCTCATGTTGCTTTGATCTGTCACCAATCTCTCACACATTGAATAGGAAAGTTAGGTTAATTGAAAATAATTTAAATGAAAAGATTAGTAATAAAACTTACCTGGGCTTAGGCTACGTTACCTTCTTTCTTCCTGGTGAAGTTGGCTTTATGCTGTGATTCTTGGTTAGGTTACATGTCCTTTCTGATTTTGGAAATGATGCAAAGACAGTTTGTGAATATTAGGGAAGTATGTTTAGTAGAGATGAGAGATGGGCAATGTGCATGGGGAAAAACGTTCATACCATCTATCCAAATGTCTCATCAACCAGTGAATATTGATTCTTCTTTTTCACAAGATCATCATACAATGAGGAACTGAAAACATTGGCCTTGTTAAATCCCTGGTGACACCTTCTGTGGATGCATAACAATAGATAGATAATTATATTTAATTAGTTTTATTAGATGATATTATAATAGATTGCAAGATAAGATGGAGAATAGCCTTTCTATGGTTTAGTAGTTAGTGTATTACATTTACTACTACTAATAGCTAGTTAGTTAGTTAGTACTAGTAATACTACTAGTTACTTGCTATTGGTTGTTTAAGGTTATTTTTAGGTTGACTAACTAGTAGAGTCAGTGACTGTTGTTTGTGTAAGTTTAATAATTGTTGGCAGTTGTTTAGGTTATGGTTATGCTTTTGTTAATACTTAGACTAGGTTAGGGAAAGTTAGTACTAATAGTAGAAATGAGAGAGACTAGAGAATGAGATGAGTTATATTTATACTAGTGTTGTTTTAGAGAGGTTGTTTGGTTAAAGCTTAACGACAGTTAGTTAAAAGCACTAGCTAGCTTTAGTTAGAAAGGTAGGTTATAATTTGTTTTTTGAAAAGGATGATGAAGAAAAATGATAAAGTCATCTTGGGTGGCGGTGGGGTGAAAGATTGAATTAAATATGTTTGGTAAACAACAGACGTTAGAGAACAACTGTTTGTTAAACAGACAAAGACTGTCACAACAAGAATGTAGTAGCTTGAACAAACTCGTGGTGGGGAAGAAAGGCAGCTTGTGGACACAGGAGCAAAACAGTACTATCATCAAAGTCTCAGTAATTGGCATCTGAGACCTGGGTTCCTTCACCCTAGCAGTGGGCAAAGGAGTTGAATTAAAAGAACAGTCTACACTAGAATTGCTATTGTTTAAAAAAGATAGATAATCCTTTTTTACACCATTTCCCCAATTTTGCATAACCAATACAGTTATATTAATACACATTTTACATCTTGATTACCTTGCATCCAAGGGGCAGAATGCCCCCCTTATTTCAGTTCTTTTGACAGACTTGCATTTAGTAAATTTCAATGTATAGGCCCCAGCACTCGTTACCCAGGCAAGTAGATGCACGCTGTAGGGACCCTGCAATAGTCCACAATATTAATCCAAAGATAGCAGAATACAGCAGCACCTTCTTAATGCAAAAAGATTTCTTTATTGATGAGACATCATAGCAGAAAAAAAGAAAAACAATGTTTCGGTCACAAACTGACCTTAGTCATGTTGTAGACAATATCATCTCTGTATACACTTTATACCCTTAACAAGAGGGAGGGGTCCAATTACCTGACTCAGGTGTATCCAAAACATAATCATAAACTACACACCCCCTCTAGTGGAATTTAGCAGAGAGACCTCTTCTTTAACCATTTGAGACCTGAAAAAACATACAACTTTAATTAAAAACAATCCATTATTGTTCATATTAAATACTTATTATTAAAAACTTTTAACTAAAAATTCATATCTTTAAGACTAAGTATATTATAACATCATACCAATTCAGTACGTGTGTAAAGTAGTCTAATAGACTTATATGCTACAGAGTAACCCCCCAATCCAATTCTTTATTCATTCCTACAGGTACCATAGATTGGAGGGTGTAGATCCAGAAAGTTTCTCTGGATGTCAACATCTTAACTCTATCACCCCCCCACCTAGGTTTTTTAATGTGATCAATAATCTGAAACCTAAGCTGTGAGATAGAGTGGCCAGCCTGTATAAAATGATTGGACACTGGGGCTTCAAGGTTCTTTCTACGGATATTAGATTTGTGTTCGTTTATACAATCTCTGGCCCTTCGTGTTGACTCCCCAACATAGATCTTAGCACAGTGGCATTTGATTAGATATATAATAAACTCAGTATTGCATGTATAAAAGCCAGAGATCCTATATTTTTTACCAGTTAGTGGGTGTAAAAACTCCTCCCTTTTAATCATGCTGTTACAATTGCAGCACCCTAAAAAAGGGTAGCTGCCCATCCGTGGATTAGCAATAAATGTTTTGCCTGAACCCCTTCTCAGGGCCAATATCAGCCTTGACCAAAATATCCCTGACATTCTTACACCTCCTATAGGCTGGCATAGGAGGCTCTTGAAACTCCTTAATGTGTTAATTCATATCTCTTATGACTGGCCAATGTTTCCTAATGATACCATTTATTTTTTTGCTTAGGGGTTAAACTCTGTAACAAATACTAGTCTATCCTTTTTGTCAGGTTTCCTATTGCTATTGCCTTCCTCAAGAGCAGATTCCCTCTGAGTTAGTTCAATCTCTCCAATTTGCTTATCAATAAGGGATTGTGGAAAACCCCTCTTGAGGAAGCAATTACCCATTTCTTTAAGTCTACATGCCACTTTCGTTTCATCAGAAACAATCAGCTTAACGCGTAAAAGTTGGCTCTTAGGTAAACTTTTAATCAAGGATGGGGAGTGTGCACTGTCAAATCTTAGCAGACTGTTTTTATCACTCATTTTCTTATATAGGTCAGTCTTTAAAGATCTCCCCTCCTTGATTACTAGGGTATCTAAAAAAGCCACAGATTCCTTACTGAAGTTTAATTGGAATTTTATCAGTCTTGTGGAGATATTTAAGTCTGCTACAAACTCATATAGGGTGTCAATGTCGCCCCCCATATGCCAAAAACATTATCTATATACCGAAACCAGCATAATCCATACTTTTGGAACATACCATTGGTGTATACAAATCTCTCCTCATACATGTTCATATAGATGTTGGCATATGTGGGGGCGACATTTGACCCCATAGCAGTCCCCTGACATTGAATGTAAAACTGGTTTTGAAAAAGGAAGTAGTTACAATATAAAACAAGCTGTAACAATTCCATGATGAATTCCCTCTCACAGGTTGTCAATTTAGCACTGGATGTAATAGCCTGTCTGTGTTGCATCCATACCACTATTGTGTGTAATTGAGGTATACAGGCTACTAACATCCAGTGTATATAGAATAAACTTATCACTCTGTAGAACAACTTCTTGCAGTTTGTGTAAAAAATCTCCAGTGTCTTTGATATATGAAATTGCTGTGGCAATAATATCCTGTCTAGATAAACAGATACATTAGTGAGGATAGAATTGGTACTTGTCACAATTGGACGGCCAGGTGGTTTCTCAAGATTTTTGTGTATCTTTGGCAATGTGTAAAAAACTGGTATAGAAAATGTGTTTTGAATCAAAAAATTATGTTCCTTTCCAGTAATCAAACCATTACACATTACCTTAGATAGACATTTCTCTAGTTCTTTATTAACTTCAAATGAGGGGTCCCTGTCCAGTGGCAAGTAAACATTCCTATCCTGAAGTTGGGCTCGAATTTCTTGCACATAATAACTCTTATCGAGTATAACAATAGCGCCGCCCTTATCAGCCAGTTTGCATATTATCTGTTTGTTTTTACTCAGATCCTTTAGTGCCTTAAATTCAGATGGTGTAAAGTTAGGCCTAGCTTTAACCCTATTGGGTATAGCCTTATTCTGTTGTAATAAGTTTACATCCTTTAACACCAACTGAATAAAGGTTTCCATGCTAGAGTTGTTAACAGCCGGTGTAAACTCACTCTTATTTCTTAAATTAAGCTTCCCAAGTGATAAATTGTTGTTCAAATCAATTTTACCAGAATGTCCAGCAATACTTTTACCAAAAAATAATTTCAGTTTCATAGTCCTGAAAAAAGAGTGTAAGTCCTTGTGTAGATAAAAAAAATTACATCTAGATTGGGGACAGAATGATAGTCCTTTCTCAATCACAGCCTTCTCAGTCTCTGTCAGTGTGTATCCAGAGATATTTACCCCTAGATCTGTTTGGTCTTGTTGCGAGTCATCCTCTGCTGCGTCGTTGTTCCTTCTGTTCTGGCGCCTTGCTGCTTCCGGCGGTGCTTCCTTCCGCCTCGGTGTTTGCACCTAAGTCCCCTGACGATGAGTCACCTGTTGATGACGAGGAGTGTCCGAGCCGATCTCGTGCGCATTGCTGTCTCCTCCAATTGGTTCCGCCCTTGACGTCGGTTACCGTCATCCTGGGCACCCGTTGTCCAATGGTATACACTTCCATTTCGATAATCCTCCTCATCCTGAAGAAATTTCTGTCTCTTTCGGGCCTCGATAATCTTTGGAGATCAGCAATGTTTGCGTTCGTTGTAGTCAACAGTTTGGTCCATCTCGTCCCCCTGACATCATAGACTTCAGGACCTCCTCCAGGCGTGCGATCTCTGTACCCTGCTTATCCAGGTCATATTGTAGATATTCAACAGTAAGTACCAGAAGATCCAGGGAACATTTATTGAGGATAAAGGTAAACTTCTCCACATAATCTTTGTTATCCCTCATCAGGGATGACTCCTAGGTAACTCCACGGGAGTGAGCAAAATGTTAAAGGGACAGCCAATTCCAAAATAAACTTTCATGATTCATGCCATTTTAAACAACTTTCCTATTTACTTTTATCACCAATTTTGCTTTGTTCTCTTGGTATTCTTAGTTGAAAGCTAAACCAAGGTAGGCTTATTTGCTAAGTTCTTAGACCATGAAGGTCGTCTATAATCTGAATGCATTTTGATAGTTTTTCACCACAAGTGGGAGTCAGTTCACGTGTGCCATATAGATAACATTGAGCTCACTCACGTGAAGTTACCTAGGAGTCAGCACGGATTGGCTAAAATGGAAGTCTGTCAAAAGAATTGAAATAAGAGGGCAGTTTTGCAGAGGCAGAGATACAAGGGTAAATTACAAAGGTTAAAACATGTATTATTATAACTGTGTTGGTTATGCAAAACTGGGGAATAGGTAATAAAGGAATTAGCTATATTTTTAAACAACAAATATTATGGTGTTGACTGTCCCTTTAACTATATGGCACACATGAACTAACGCTCTCTAGTTGTGAAAAACTGTCAAAATGCATTCAGATAAGAGGCAGCCTTTAAGGGCTAAGAAATTAGCATATGAGCCTACCTAGGTTTAGCTTTCAACTAAGAATACCAATATTCAGCCACTATTAATGGCTGAATATTTATCATGTGCCCGCAAATGAGCAAATTTGACCGTTTGTGTGCGTGTGATAAATTAGTGCTCCACTTGTAATCTATCCCTTAATGTGTTAGTGGATTGTTTAATTTTCCATTGAAAAAGTATACACTTGACCTGAATTCAATCTGCCTCGAAATGTAACAGGGTATCCCATCTTTAGAATATTGAACTTTAAAAAAGTAATCTGCTCCATAAGGATTGGGTCAAGCCATGACCAATAAGGTTCGAGAATGTAGTCAGCTATGGAGAATATTCTCTCACTTTGGATGCTGCTGGGTAGACATGAAAGTAGCTCCTGGGCGACTACATAGAGTGCCTTCCAGACAGTAAACTTCTGATCCCAGTAAACTAGTGGATAAGAAGTACAAGGTAATGGAGGTTCACCGAGACAGGCTTTCACTATATCTGTAGCACTACTCTCGCATTAATGGGTATTTAAAAAGAAAGGTGTAGTTACTAATCTATTTGAAAAACACCTTGTAAATATTACAAAGCAGATCAAGTGAGTTTTGTTTATTCAATGTTCATTTGATTCTAATAAATCAGTGAATTCTCCAAATCAGGTTAAGAATATGCTCAAAGTATGCTGCAAAACATGAGTAGCACATGATTTCAAACATTTTCTCATAGATTATAAGAGATCTTTACAGTAGTAAAAAATACAAGGCCAACGCTAAAACATCTATGACATAATTTATTCATATAATTTATATATTGATGATAACTGTTTAATATGTTTAATGCATGCTTTCTTCACTTAAATAATAATATTAACTAATGATGTGTGCAATTAATAATTTAATATAATTGTAATTATTTTATAATTAATATGTTTAAAACTCTAAATGCTTCAATGCAATAATAAATTAACATTTAAATTATCTTATTCAATTTGTGTACATTTCATAGTTTAAAAGTATGATTTGAACTATATATTTAATTTGTAATTAAACAAACAATCAAGTTTAACATTCAAATTGTGCATGCCCAGTAAATTTTACACAGAGAAAAAACTTCACTCAAACAGGCCAAGAGGAATTTGAACAAGTCCAAGGTACACTTTGAAAAGATAAGAAATTCTTTAAAAAATGAAATGTAGTTTCTAATTGTAATAAAGGTATAACATTGTCCCCATAGAATGCATAGGTAGTCTTCACCTTGACCAGATATGTTCCATAGACTGTAGATAAATGGGTTATCGGTGAGTTAAAGAATTCAATTGGTAAGTTAAAAAACCCACAAAAACCCGGCAGAAAAGTATCAAATTTGCATTTAGGTTGATAGGAATCTATCGCCTAGATTTAGAGTTTGGCGTTAGCCGTCAAAACCAGCGTTAGAGGCTCCTAACGCTGGTTTTGGGCTACCGCTGGTATTTAGAGTCAGTCAGGAAAGGGTCTAACGCTCACTTTGCAGCTGCAACTTTTCCATACCGCAGATCCCCCTACGTCATTTGCGTATCCTATCTTTTCAATGGGATCTTTCTAACGCCGGTATTTAGAGTCTTGGCTGAAGTGAGCGTTAGAAATCTAACGACAAAACTCCAGCCGCAGCAAAAAGCCAGGAGTTAAGAGCTTTCTGGGCTAACGCCGGTTCATAAAGCTCTTAACTACTGTGCTCTAAAGTACACTAACACCCATAAACTACCTATGTACCCCTAAACCGAGGCCCCCCCACATCGCCGCCACTCTAATAAAACATTTTAACCCCTAATCTGCTGACCACACACCGCTGCAACCTACGTTATCCCTATGTACCCCTAATCTGCTGCCCCTAACACCGCCGACCCCTATATTATATTTATTAACCCCTAATCTGCCCCCCCAACGTCGCCGCTACCTACCTACAATTATTAACCCCTAATCTGCCGACCAGACCTCACCGCTACTATAATAAAGTTATTAACCCCTAATCCGCCTCACTCCAGCCTCAATAACCCTATAATAAATAGTATTAACCCCTAATCTGCCCTCCCTAACATCACCGACACCTAACTTCAAGTATTAACCCCTAATCTGCCGACCGGACCTCACCGCTACTCTATTAAATTTATTAACCCCTAAAGCTAAGTCCTAACCCTAACCCTAACACCCCCCTAAGTTAAATATAATTTAAATCTAACGAAATAAAATAAATCTTATTAAATAAATTATTCCTATTTAAAGCTAAATACTTACCTGTAAAATAAACCCTAATATAGCTACAATATAAATTATAATTATATTGTAACTATTTTAGGATTTATATTTATTTTACAGGCAACTTTGTATTTATTTTAACCAGGTACAATAGCTATTAAATAGTTAAGAAATATTTAATAGCTACTTAGTTAAAATAATTACCAAATATCCTGTAAAATAAATCCTAACCTAAGTTACAATTAAACCTAACACTACACTATCAATAAATTAATTAAATAAATTACCTACAATTATCTACAATTAACCTAACACTACACTATCAATAAATTAATTACATAAAATACCTAAAATAAATACAATTAAATAAACTAACTAAAGTACAAAAAATAAAAAAAGCTAAGTTACAAAAAATAAAAAAATAATTTACAAACATAATAAAAATATTACAACAATTTTAAACTAATTACACCTACTCTAAGCCCCCTAATAAAATAACAAAGCCCCCAAAATAAAAAATGCCCTACCCTATTCTAAAATTAAAATTGAAAGCTCTTTTACCTTACCAGCCCTTAAAAGGGCCTTTTTGCGGGGCATGCCCCAAAGAAATCAGCTCTTTTGCCTGTAAAAAAACACAATACCACCCCTCAACATTACAACCCACCACCCACATACCCCTAATCTAACCCAAACCTCCCTTAAATAAACCTAACACTAAGCCCCTGAAGATCTTCATACCTTGTCTTCACCACGCCTGGTATCACCGATCGGTTCTCCAGAGGGTCCCGAAGTCTTCATCCTTTCCGGCAAGAAGAAGTCCAGAAGAGGCTCCAAAGTCTTCATCCTATCCGGGCAGAAGAGGAGATCCGGACCGGCAAACATCTTCATCCAAGCGGCATCTTCTATCTTCATCCATCCGACGACGAGCGGCTCCATCTTCAAGACCTCTGGCGCGGATCCATCCTCTTCTTCCGACGTCCTAACACACAATGAAGGCTCCTTTAAGGGACGTCATCCAAGATGGCATCCCTTGAATTCCGATTGGCTGATAGGATTCTTTCAGCCAATCGGAATTAAGGTAGGAAAAATTCTGATTGGCTGATGGAATCAGCCAATCAGATTCAAGTTCCGATCAGCCAATAGAATGCAAGCTCAATCTGATTGGCTGATTGGATCAGCCAATCGGATTGAACTTGAATCTGATTGGCTGATTCCATCAGCCAATCAGATTTTTCCTATCTTAATTCCGATTGGCTTATAGAATCCTATCAGCCAATCGGAATTTGAGGGACGCCATATTGGATGACGTCCTTAAAGGAGCCTTCATTCTGTGTTAGGACGTCGGAAGAAGAGGATGGATCCGCGCCGGAGGTCTTGAAGATGGAGCCGCTCATCGTCGGATGGATGAAGATAGAAGATGCCGCTTGGATGAAGATGTTTGCCGGTCCGGATCTCCTCTTCTGTCCGGATAGGATGAAGACTTTGGAGCCTCTTCTGGACTTCTTCTTGCCGGATAGGATGAAGACTTCGGGACCCTCTGGAGGACCGATCGGTGATACCCGGCGTGGTGAAGACAAGGTAGGAAGATCTTCAGGGGCTTAGTGTTAGGTTTATTTAAGGGGGGTTTGTGTTAGATTAGGGGTATGTGGGTGGTGGGTTGTAATGTTGGGGGGTGGTATTGTATGGGTTTTTTTACAGGCAAAAGAGCTGATTTCTTTGGGGCATGCCCCGCAAAAGGCCCTTTTAAGGGCTGGTAAGGTAAAAGAGCTTTTCAATTTTAATTTTAGAATAGGGTAGGACATATTTTTTTGGGGGGGGGCTTTGTTATTTTATTAGGGGGCTAAGAGTAGGTGTAATTAGTTTAAAATTGTTGTAATATTTTTAAAATGTTTGGAAATAATGTTTTTATTTTTTGTAACTTAGCTTTTTCTATTTTTTGTACTTTAGTTAGTTTATTTAATTGTATTTATTTGTAGGTACTTTATGTAATTAATTTATTGATAGTGTAGTGTTAGGTTTAATTGTAGATAATTGTAGGTAATTTATTTAATTAATTTATTGATAGTGTAGTGTTAGGTTTAATTGTAACTTAGGTTAGGATTTATTTTACAGGTAATTTGGTAATTATTTTAACTAGGTAGCTATTAAATAGTTATTAACTATTTAATAGCTATTGTACCTGATTAAAATAAATACAAAGTTGCCTGTAAAATAAATATTAATCCTAAAAGAGCTACAATATAATTATTATTTATATTGTAGCTATATTAGGGTTTATTTTACAGGTAAGTATTTAGCTTTAAATAGGAATAATTTATTTAATAAGAGTTAATTTATTTCGTTAGATTTAAATTATATTTAACTTAGGGGGGTGTTAGGGTTTGGGTTAGAGTTAGCTTTAGGGGTTAATACATTTATTATAGTAGTGGTGATGGTCCGGTCGGCAGATTAGGGGTTAATTATTGTAGGTAGCTGGCGGCGACGTTGTGGGGGGCAGATTAGGGGTTAATAAATATAATATAAGGGTCGGCGGTGTTAGGGGCAGCAGATTAGGGGTACATAGGTATAATGTAGGTTGCGGCGGTGTACGGAGCGGCAGATTAGGGGTTAAAAAAAATATGCAGGTGTCAGCGATAGCGGGGGCGGCAGATTAGGGGTTAATAAGTGTAAGGTTAGGGGTGTTTAGACTTGGGGTTCATGTTAGAGTGTTAGGTGCAGACATAGAAAGTGTTTTCCATAGGAAACAATGGGGCTGGGTTAGGAGCTGAACGCTGCTTTTTTGCAGGTGTTAGGTTTTTTTCAGCTCAAACTGCCCCATTGTTTTCTATGGGGGAATCGTGCACGAGCACGTTTTTGAAGCTGGTCTCGTCCGTAAGCACCGCTGGTATTGAGAGTTGCAGTGGCGGTAAATTATGCTCTACGCTCCTTTTTTGGAGCCTAACGCATCCATTCTGTGAACTCTAAATACCAGCGGTATTTAAAAGGTGGGGGGGAAAAAAAACAGCGCTAGCTACGCGGGTCGTTACCGACAAAACTCTAAATCTAGCCGAATGTCAGCAGTACACCTGATTACACCTCTCACTTTCAATTCTTTGTGCTTCCATGTGTTATCACCTCTTGAAAAAACAACAGTGAAAAACCTGTAAAAATACATGTTAATTTTTTATTGTAGTGGTTGCAATACATTTTTTGATATCTAAAACATAATTATGAAAACTACTCAAAATTACTTGAAAGTGTTAATTATGTGTGGGGGGAATATGTAAACATATTAGGCAATTATTATCAACTAGTCCTAAAGCCTGTGTATATGGGCCAATTTTTTAGTTACCGCGGTTCCAACCCTTGCTCCCTCTCTCTCCCTCCTCTCTTTTGCGCGCTCTCTCTCTCTCTCCCCCCCTCTCTTTTGAGTTCTCTCTCTCCCCCTTATTTTGCACTCTCCCCCCTCTTTTGCTCTCTCTCTCTCCCCTTTTTTGCTCTCTCTCTCCCCTCTTGTGCTCTCTCTCCCCCATCTTTTGCTCTCTCTCTCCCACCTCTTTTGCTCTCTCTCCCCTCTTTTGCTCGCTCTCTCTCTTCCCCCCCTCATCTGCTCTCTCCCCCCTCTTGCTCTCTCTTGCCCTCTTTTGCTCTCTCTCTCCCCTATTTTGCTCTCTCCCCCCTCTTTTGCTCTCTCTCTCTCCCCCCCTCTTTTGCTCTCTCTCTCCCCCCTCTTTTGCTCTCTCTCTCCCCCCTCTTTTGCTCTCTCTCTCCCCCCTCTTTTGCGCTCTCTCTCTCTCCCCCCCTCTCTCTTGCTCTCTCTCCCCCCTCTCTTTTGCTCTCTCTCCCCCCTCTCTTTTGCTCTCTCTTCCCCTCTCTTTTGCTCTCTCTCTCCCCCTCTCTTTTGCTCTCTCTTCCCCTCTTTTGCACTCTTTCTTCCCCTCTTTTGCGCTCTCTCCCCCTTCTCTTTTGCGCTCTCTCCCCCTCTCTTTTGCACTCTATCTCCCCCTCTTTTGTGCACTCTCTCTCCCCCCTCTCTTTTGAGCTCTCTCTCCCCCCTCTCTTTTGAGCTCTCTCTCCCCCCCTCTCTTTTGAGCTTTCTCTCTCCCCCCACTCTTTTGCACTCTCTCCCCCCTCTTTTTTGCGCTCTCTTTCCCCTTTTTTTGCGCTCTCTCCCACTCTTTTTTGCGCTCTCTCCCCCTCTTTTTTGTGCTTTCTCCCCCTTGCGCTCTCCCTCCCCTCTTTTTTGCGCTCTCTCCTCCTCTTTTTTGCTCTCTCTCCCCCTCTCTTTGCGCTCTCTCTCTCTCACTCTTTTGCACTCTGTCTCCCCCTTCACTTTTGCGCTCTCTCCCCCTCTTTTGTGCTCTCTTTTAAACTCTCCCCCCTCTCTTTTGCGCTCTCTCTCCCCCCTCTTTTGCGCTCCCTCTCCCCCTCTCTTTTGAGCTATCTCTCTCCCCTTCTTTTGTGCCCTCTCTCTCCCCCTCTTTTGCGCTCTCCCCTCTCTTGCGCTCTCTCCCCCTCTCTTGCACTCTCTCCCCCTCTCTTTTGCGCTCTCTCTCTCCCTCTTTTGCGCTCTCTCTCCCACCTCTCTTTTAAGCTCTCTCTCCCCCCTCTCTTTTGAGCTCTCTCTCCCCCCTCTCTTTTGAGCTCTCTCTCCCCCTCTCTCTCCCCCTCTTTCTCTCCCACTCTTTTGCGCTCTCTCTCCTTCTTTTGCTCTTCCCCCCTCTTCTGCTCGCTTTCTTTCTTTCCTTCCTTCCTTCCTCTGTTTTGGTCTCTCCTGCCGGCCACGCCCCTCCTGCGCACTCCCGCGAGGCCACGCCGCATCGCCACGCCCGCCGGCCACGCCCACCGGCCACGCCCCCTCATCACGTCTACCGGCCACGTCCCCTCACCATGCCTGCCACGCCCACCGGCCACGCCCCCATCACAGCACCCCGACGCCGGTCACGCCCCCACCAGGCAGCTTCCGCAGTGCGCACTACTCTGCAGCTGAAGGCCAGGTATGTTTGTCACGTGCAGTCTCTACTGCGCATGACTGCATCTGACAAACATACTTGGCCAATTATTATATAGGATACTAAATCAACAATCTGTTGAGATTTGATTTTGCTTTGTTCTAAAACTGTTCTGTTTGTGTAATAATCTTTAAAAAAAAAAACAAGAAAAAAGCTATGAAAGTATCTCTCTGTATAATATTATTTTAATTGTTTACATAATTTGAGCAGATTTACTAATTAAAATAGTATATCTTCTAATACAATGGAACATCTTATAATAAGCAACCCCCCTTATTTACATGAGATTTCAATATCTTTTCTGAGGTGGTAAACACACAAAGAAATCTGTGAATAGGACAATTTTTTGTACTTTACATTGACTTTATGTAATTTTAATGGCTCTTTTTTACAAATCTTCACTGAAGAATGTTATAACCAACTAATGGGAGAACATTCCATCATCACACAATTGTGATTTTAGTGGAAACAAGACAGGCTACTTTAATTGAGGATGAGTATACGCTTTTTATGGAATCCATACTTATTTTACAAACACTAACATAGATGTACAAACCCATACTGCACATGAAAATAATACATACATATTTTTAAATCTAAATAATGTATAAAAAATGCATTGATAATCAAAATGTTGTTTAAGAGATTAATAGATGAGGTAGACCATAAGTTCAACAAAGTATATTTCTAATTTACGTATTTACAAGATCTTTCAAATTATAGTGAGATATGACAAATAGGGGTCCATGTACGAAGCAGCACTCCTCACCACCTCAGACGTGGTGAAGAAAAATCACAGAGAGCTTGCTCGCTCTCGGTGATTGACAGTCCCTTCACTTGTGCTAATAAAGAGGCGGGCATCACACACATCAGTGTGTAATGACACATACAGGCCAGCGGATCTGTATGCAGCGAAGGCGGGTAAACAGCTTTGCAAGCTGAGAAGCTGTCAGCGCGCCTTATAATACATGGGGCTTATATTATCTATTAAAGACAACCCCACTTGTAGTTGCTTAGCAAATGTGTGAAAGATCCTTCAATTAGTCAGCAACATCCCCAGTTCTAATCCACTAAAAAAGATAAAGGTGACCTTTGTTATTTGCATGTATTTCTAATTTCTAGTGCATTTGAATATTAGGCAATTGCTACTTAAATAAAGATTGGGGAATTGTGTTGATATCAGTATCGTTAACATATCATTTTCATTTTGGTTAAATCTAATAAATAATGTCTCTCCCATACATGGTTTCTTGCTTATCAGAAGACTTTTAGATCCCTTTGGAAATACAGAATTACAAGTGCTTTAGATTAACTTGCTTGCAATAAAACTGAATGTCACATGCTACATTACTGAAGAATACTTTGGTTCAAACTACAATTTTTATGCTAACGACTACTAAACAAAACAAACAAAACATGTTTAAAAATATTGTGTGAAACAGCCTTTCATAAAACAATGCTGAGCTATTTATATTTTATTCACATCCTCTATAGTAGTATTTCTATGTATTTTGTCTCAGGTTCTCTTTTCAGACATCTCTGTGGCTGCTATCCCTCAACAGGATTGTATATTAGATTATAATGCAGACACTAGTCTGCAGTTTCGCTTGTTAGGGATATCAGCTATCAACACTGGGAAAATATCTTAAGGAGCCTAAATAACATAGTATGGGTTTTATTAAACTATATGGCACCTATAAAACATCTACCAGTTCCAAGTTATATGACTAGCTCTATTTTAATGTATTTATCAATTACCTACGTGCTTCGTATTACCCTTGCACAGCAGTGTCGGATTGCATCTGTGATCACAATGTAACCACAAAATTGAAAGTAGGCACACACCACACACAGATTGTAAAATAATTTTGCACAATTACAGCACCGTATGAAGGCATAACAAATGGGAACTATTATAAAATGTACTGGATATTTTTGATCTTAGATTATTTATAGTAATGACGAGATGACACATTTGGTGGTACAGAACTAGGAGCAGAGTATTGAATTACTTAATTTATTTGAATATGTGTTGTTGACATAGGTAGAGCTTATTAAATCATTTCTGAAAGTCAAATATGCAGAATACTTTTTAAGTTAGCAAAGTGTGAAAATATTTAATATGTAAATATACTAATATGCTTTTATTATATGTTGTCATATGTGTAACCATATCCTTCCACATAGCAGAATTGTAAAGATTGCGCTGTAGAAATAGGGCACTGAAAATTAATGTGCATTTATTTTCTCTTAGGGGCATATTTATCAAGCTCCGTAACTTGTCCTCCTGCTCTGAGGCGGCGGACAGAAATCAACCTGATCGAATACGATCGGGTTGATTGACACCCCCTGCTAGCGTATGCTGTCGGCATTTATTGATGTGCCGCGATGTGCAGCGGACATGATACGCTACTTCGTATCATGTCTGCTCGCACACTGGTAAACAGGCCCCGTAGTCTTTAAAGGGACATCAAAGTCAAAATTAAGCTTTCATAGTTCATACAGAGCATGGATTTTTTAGAAAATGTTCAATTTATTTAAATTATGACATTTTCTTTGTTCTCTTGGTATTCTTTGCCCAAAAGACTCAGGAGCAGCAATGCACTAATGGGGTTGAGCTGGTGATTGGTGGCTGCAAACATATGCCTACAGTTATTGGCTTACTAGAAATGTCCATCTATGTCCCAGTAGTGCATTGCTGCTCTGGAATTGACTTTAAGTTTCACTACTTTACAGGGTTTGATTCCAATCTTTCTGAAAAAAATCTTTGATATCAGATAAATTGAATACGTTTTTATTTTTTTTTCCAAAACAATCACTGTTTTTTCTAGTGAAACACAGATAATTGCCACACTCTTCATACTGGAAATGTCAGTCACTAAAAACGAAATAGGTTAAAGGGGTTAATACAGTATGGGGTATATTTATTAATGTGCGAGCGGACATGATACGATGTAGCGTATCATGTCCGCCGCACATTGATAAATGCCGACAGCATACGCTGTCAGCATTTATCATTGCACCAGCAGTTCTGTTATTGTATTGTAGAAAGCAAAGATGGATGCACAAGCTATAAGCTAATGAATAGTGTAATCAAAAGTACTATACAATAAAAGCCCCACACTTCCTTAGATTGCAATTCAGCGACCATGTATAATGGAGAAACCTTGTTCACTAATAAACAGGCAGCGGTTCCTTGACAACAACCGTAACAGCTATATCAGCTCATACTCAGCTCATACTCTTAGGCAGGCTCTTTGAGCAAACAGTTGCAAATGAAAGTTCAACACAACCCCAGAAAGTTCTGACACAGTTGCGGTAGTGGACCTGAATACGAGCAGCCTGTGCTCTAACAGTGAAAAACTGTACCCACTTACCGCTCTTCAGTCAGGATACTCAAACGCCGGATCCCCATCTTCCAGAGGGCTGTCTCTGCTGCATTCAGGGTGATGTGAGCTCCAGGGGGGGTGTCGATCACGTGGTTGTGTAGTAGCCAATCGCTGACCCCGGAAAAGTGATATTCTCAGCTGTTGAAGAATCCATGTGCTATGGAAGGGTGTGTGAACTCCATTCACCTCAGGTGACTGGGCAATAGGTAAATCCAAAAGTAGAAAGAGTCCCAAAGGCAAAGATCCGTGAAATAAAAATTTTATCTTTTTATTTCCATAATGTTAAACATTCCAGGAGGGTCTTCAGCATACAATCTCTTGTACCCTGTTATTCAATTCTATTTGCATTGAACCAATATCCTCTCTAATTTTATCAAGTTGTTTGGATTTATACATTATAAGCAAATTCATCAATTTAAAGGAACATTCAGACAAAACCAAATTCCATGAATCTTTCTCTTCTCCATGCTCAGTGTGGCACACAAAGGCACACACCAGAATTGTTGAGTGAATTTTTCACCATTTTAACTGGTTGCCGGTGTGATTTCTATATTGTCAGCACCTGTTAATTGATACAGGTGAGTTTAATTACAAATTACAGGACCATCCTGTACCGAATGTCATTTACAATACATTGGACTCACCACCAATGATGTGAATACAAGGATATGTAACCATCTTTCAACCATCAAAATAGGAGAGGCAACTACTCCCTTGGTTAAAAAATTTAAGAAAGTACATCTTAAAAAGAATGACACATTCAGGTGGCAAGTTATAGAACAGGTAGAAACCCCCCAAGAGGTAGAGATAGAAACAAAGCACTGGGAAAGAGAGAAATGTTCTGGGTGTTTAAATTACAGACCAGAGTTCCCAGGGGACTTAATTCTGAGTATGATCTCATAAATTATTGGAAATAGACATTATGTGTCCTCCTTACTAGTTTCTATACTTGTCACCTGATACTGTATTAATTTTCATGTTTAATAACAATTTATTGGGAGGTTCCTTTTTCGTGTGTAGGCATATAAAATGTATGCTATATATGTAATGGCATATATATCTTAGATATTTTGCTTTATGTTATCTAATATTAATTATCTAGTTGTCCTTAGCCATTCAATACATTGTATATACATACTTTGATGTGGACCTCATAGTCCTATGTGATTATTGCACATATCTATTTATATTCTTTTAGGAATGATATGATGATGTATGGAACTTTCTCTTTATGGTATATTCCATTTATATGTATACAACTTTGCATTTCACTTCAAGTCAAGTGAATATTGTTTTTGCTTTGTGATCTTTTTTTTTTTTTTTATATATATATATATATATATATATATATATATATATATGGAAAAATATTTAAATAGCTTCCATTTATATGGTATATGATGCAATAATAGCAGGCCCATAGAGCACATTTTCATTATATTGATACCTCTCCTCTACCCTATAACTATATAAATCTATATTATCATTTAACATTTAATATATTTAATGTACTGTATTGAATGACTTGACTCAAACTATACTCATCCCCTTTAGCCTCGTTCTTTATCTAAGGCTTATAATATGTTCCGTATTAACTTAAGCATATGTAATTTCTTTTGAATTTTTTTATTTTTTGCTTATTACATATCAGGGGACTATATCTATGATAAATGAATTAAGAAAACCTGGCTTCATTAAAACAAAAAAAACGGGTTGTTTCAGGTTTCTAGGGTGCACTACCTGCAGTGCATTAATAACGGGAGCCTACTTCTCACACCCCTACAAGAAGAAAAAATATTATCACAAACACCGGATGACATGTACCACTACACATGTAGTTTATCTTCTGCATTGTGTCTGTGGTATATTCTATGTAGGGAAGACGGAGGATGACCTACGTACAAGAATGGCTAATCATAGGTCATCAATACGCATAGCCATAGACAAGGGGACATCAGAGCAACCGGTTGCTCATCATTTTGCACAGGCAGGACACATGGTTAAAGACCTGAAATACACTCTCATTGATCATGTACCCCCCTCCCCTAGAGGAGGTGACAGGGGGCGAAGATTGCTACAACTTGAAGCTAAATGGACCTTTGAACTGGGTACTCTAACACCAGGGGGCCTGAACACTCACCTTGACTGGCGTAGCTACCTATGATTGGGCCACCTTTTTTCTACTTCAAATTTTCTAATAGTAATTGGCCAACAGTTCCTAATTTTCTTATTGCCCTCATTATCAATTTGAGGAATTAATTTCCATTATTTAATGTAGACAACATCATCTCCCCATATCCCTAATATATCCTGACACTTGAGGAGGATCCTAGTTAATATACCATCTATGTGGCAAAAGTGTCCTTGTTCCTCACATATAGGTTACAAGATATATATATATATATATATATATATATATATATATATATATATAATTTATTTATTTTTTCAAACCCTAAACACAAACTATATTGGCTACATAGGAACATAATGGATATACCTAGCCAAATTATGTCCCCCTGTAGTCTGTCGTTGTTTTAACACACAATAGCGCACTTATTTCATATAAGTACTCCGCTATTACACTATTCACTAAAGATATACACTTATATATACACTTATCCCCACACATTTGGCCTCTATTACCATATGGTATCTGATTAATAATGTATTGATGTTTATAAGCACTATTGTAACACTTGTCATGTATTTCACTATTGTTTATACTGCCTTACAGGAGCAGTCCGGGCGCTACTGGAACCAACGTGATGACGTCAGATGCCTAGGCGTCACTTCCGGGTTTCCGGTGCGGCAGCTGAGGGGCCGGTGGCGTCCAGTACAGCTCGTGGGCTATTTAGCCTCTGTCAGGTAAGTGCATGCTGCACTGTTTGTCATTTCAGGAGTCTGATAACGGGCATCACAGCCCTGAAAACGTTTACTCACATGAGATAAATAAAGCACAACTTTAACACACGGCGAGTGCCTCTGTTCACTTGAACCACAAATTCATATATATATATATATATATATATATATATTTATAAATTCTCCCATTGAAAGGCACTCTCCAGTATTTAAATCCACATAATCTTTACTGCATAAACTGCATTAACGTTTTCAGGTTTGCTCCCGTCTGTCTCAGGAGGACAGGCGGACAGGAATCACCGGAAATCAACCCGATCGAGTACGATCGGGTTGATTGACACCTACCTGCTGGTGGCCCATTGGCCGCGAGTCTGCAGGGGGCGGCGTTGCACCAGCAGCTCTTGTGAGCTGCTTTTGCAATGCTGAATACGGAGCGCGTATTGCTCTCCGCATTCAGCAAAGTCTTGCGGACCTGATCCGCACTGTCGGATCAGGTCCGCAAGACCTTTGATAAATAGGCCCCTATATATATTGCAATAAAAGGAGACTATTTAAAAAGATTAACAAATAAAAGGGACATTATACACTAGATTTTTCTTGGCATAAATGTTTTGTAGATGATCCATTTATATAGCCCATATGTTTTTTTTTTTTTTTTAAAAAGTTTAGTTTTGCTTATTTTTAAATAACATTGCGCTGATTTTCAGACTGCTAACCAAGCCCCATAGTTTTAGAAGTATACTGATGTATACCTACTGCAGCTTGCTCCTGTTTGTGTAAAGGGTATTTTCATATGCAGAGGAAGGGGGAGGGGATATCTGCTCTTTTTCCTATACAGCCACTTCGAGTGGGTGTTCCAGCTAATCTTTTCAACAGAGCTAAACTTGGAGCTTCTAAGTAAGTTTTTAAATGGTTTCATACTGGATTTTTATTAGTATATGTGCATATTATTCTTTATAGTAGTCTCTATTATATGCAGTTATATAAAAATTGGTGTAAACTGTCCATTTAAACTAAGAGGAGTGCATGGCTGTGTCCAATTTGTCCATGGGATCTAAGAACAATGCTACAGCTCTGTTAGTCAATACAACAACAAAAAAAAAACGATTTTTCTCGTTGAATAGTAATAAGAGTAAGATTAAAAAAAAATCAAATACATTTAAAATGTCTTCTTTCAGATGCAATGAAAAATATGTAAATGCCCCTTTAATAGCAAACATGTATGGTAATGCAATGAAATTACTATGTATTTACTTAATGAAATTTTTAATTTAAATGATGTGCCCCACAGAGAATATATAAATTTAGATAGGACCTCTTCCCTTAATAATTAAAAAAATGGATTAAATATGGAGAAGAAAGTAATGAGAGAGACTGCAGCATAAGGTGATACAAATATGAATATAGAGACATTCCAGCATCATGAAATAGTACAAGACAAGAAGAAACAAGAGGGAACTCAACTCTACTGCAACTTGAGGCGTAGATTTAAATTCTAAACACATGGAGTCAGATTATGATTGGAGTACAAAATTCGCTTTCACGAGCATGATATTTGCTCTCCACCTGTAATATCAGCACACGCAAATGTGTGCTGGTATTATAAGTAGAGTGAAATGTGAACGTCACCTCAAGTTCACATTGCAGGGAAGCTTTGAACTCATGAGACCGCATTGCCATAGGCTCCAATGGGAGCCTCGTTCTCATGCTGATAGTCATGGCAGAGAACCTAGCGCATCGAAAGGGGTAAGTAGCGCAGCAATAGCCAGTAATTTTTGTATTTATGTATATATAAATATATATATATATATACACAGTATATATATATATATATATATATATATAAATATATATATGAAAATAACAAGAGCATTGCATTGAGCAATGATTCTTTTTTATTGGACAAACTATACATTTATAAAAAGGCAAGCTTTCGGAAGAGTGTCTTCCTTTTTCAAGTCTTGTCATCTTATAAATGTATAGTTAGTCCAATAAAAGTGTGAAAGTCAAGAAAAATCACCAGCGCCAGTGGTTTTTGATATTGTATTATTTATGTAGTTGCATAAGGCTATAGACTGCCTTAAAGTTAATAAATCTCTGTGTGAGTGAGATTCTCTATTGTATATAGTGTGCGTATTGCATTAACGGATTTAGCTAAAAAATATGTCTTAATCCATATATGTTTGTACAGAACACTGTTAACTCGAGATATCAAAACACCCAAAATAAATAGCGTGCTGCCTTATTATTGACACAGTCTACCCATGTCACTGTTGGAAATATAAGAAAAAAGTAATCAATGATGGTTATAAGGTGCTCTGCTATGGCCACTTTTTCAAGGCAAAGTATGTGAAAGTTCTTCTTAAAACAAAACAGTTCTTAATAAATAGCAGTATATTGTTATTAAGATTGTCTTTTGTTGTTAATTCCTTCAGTGTGTATAATGAAGTAAGGATTTCCTGCTCACCAGCTCCAACCTCAATCTTATGAGGTAAGGTGTCTGTTCTGCGTGATTTAAAGATGGTTCTGTCTTTTAACCCCGGTATCCTTAAGTTTTCTTGGTCCACTTTATTTTTCTTTCTGTTGGCAGTAGTCTTTGTATTCAATGGTAATCCTGGACTCTCTGCTGTTCTTTCATGTGCTGTTGAGAATCTTTTTATCCCCTCAGGTTGTTAGGAGCAATAGGCCCAGGTACCCTTTTGCCTTATAATGACTAAAGCTAGCCTTGTCTACTTCAGTAATAAGACTAGAGTGGCTCTTCCAAATGTTAGTATTAGTCCAATAAAAAAGTATCATTGCTCATTGCAATACTCTTGTTATTTTGATATCTAAATCTCTGGACTAACACTGCTACTCCAATCAACATAAATATATATGTGTATATACAGATATTAACACATAAATATACTGTATATGTATATAAGCAAATAAATATATATTTAAAGGAATAACACAGTCCCCATAGACCGCATCATAAACATGTATACTAAAGTATGGTCTCTTTTTTATTGGGTAAATGACATACAGGTTACCTGTTGCCCAATCTTAACATCAAAGTTTTCTTTCTGTATTTCCCTTAGAATGCAAGGCACATAGGCCACGATGATCAAAACTTTGCCAGTAGATATATGAAAAATCAAGCCAACACTGACAGTGACTGTCCCTGCAATTGCAAAATGTCTCCCATTGAAAGTAATGGAGCTTGTCGGAATGGGAAACTTAGCTGGGGATAGAGAAGTTAGCAGGAAGCAGCTGGAGCACTTTAAAAATTAAATCCTGCAGCTAACATAACTAAGATAGCTCCACTTTCAGAGCATAGTACCTCACAATCACCTCTATTTTCATATACATGTGTTTTCCTATTGGTGTAAAAAGTGTTTTGAGTATTTTGACACAATCTCGCAATCTTTCAGTCTGAAAGAAAAATCATTGAGAACTGCAGGGGGAAAATGTTACAATAATATGCCAGACTTGTCCGAGAAATTTCAGCTACCACTATGGAATGCCACTATTAAGCCCACTAGCAGAGATGGGCAAACTCATTATAGGAATGACTTAGTATTACAAATAAGAATTGCTCAGCATTTTTTGCACGTGCCGTTTAGTTTTATTACAATTTCTACTGTGCGACTTTTCTGCATAATTTTTAATTTTTCCAGAAAAAAATTTCTGCAGAACTATTTCATTACAATTTTCAATATGATTAGACAATTCAATTTATTTACTGCATATTTTAATGTATGCATTGCTTTTTACATAATTTAAACCAGGGAACACCCCACTTGCGAGACACACTGTTCTCACGGTAAAAACTGTATTTATATAATTAGAACAAGAGCTTCCTAGTACTGGTGAGACTTCTGAGAAAATCTCACAAGCCCAGAGAGGTTTAGATAATCAGTCCCATAGAGTCTGAGAAACTTCACAGAAGTAACAAACATTAGGTGCCTGTGCTGCAACAAGCAATGTAATCTTAAGCACTGATATACCCCTCTATTTTCAGTGGCCCACAAAGGCACAATTACTAAATGTTAAGCATTTCTCTTCAGTTCATTTTACATAGTTCTAAAAATCTTTATAGTACCATGTTAATTAAAAACTAAAGATGTGTGTATAAATGTCTTCAAAAACTATTAAATATTTATCAAACGGTGTAGGAAGCATATACATTTGTATAAATCAGACTCAAAATGGACTTCCAGAAGCATTAGATTAACTGCTTTTCAGACATAACCTGCATTGCATTTCATGACGTATAATAATAATAAGAATAACCATATTAATATGCAAACCAGACAATAAATGGTTAATTTGGTGTAGTCAAACTAGATTTTGTTTAAGAGACAGCTACAGAAAAAGTCTTTTTTTTTAAGATGATATCTTCTTTGCTGTTGGATAGGCTTGGTGATTCCTAATCCATGAATAATAGAGATTTACTCTAATTCTACAATTTAATGACTTTTGCCTTTTCTTGGGGAATGTTCCATCCTTGTTTTTAATTTGATATCCCTATCACTATTTCCATTACTTAAACTAAGACTGTATTGAAAGTCGAAGTATAAAGACTAAGAACACTGAAGTAATCTCAGTAGTGATGGTTGTTAGAGCAGATGTAAGACAGACTCCATTCTCTAATTCTTTTCACTGCAAAAGCTAAAGATTCAGTGACCTGTAATATCTCAGACTTCAAAATGATGTTTGTCAATGGGAAAATTAATTCCTCCAAAAGTTCATGCATAATTTAATGTGAAAGAACATAATAACATTAGATCACTAAACCTAGTCTGGCCTTAATGTTCTGCCCTGAAGATTATAAGGAACAAATATATTTTATTATATTTGACTTGGGGATTTCCCTTAAGTAAAACACAAACGATTAAGGAAAACTTGCGTGACATAAATTATATTGGTTTGCACAAAACATTGGTTTATTGACATATACAAAAGGATTGGTTGCAACATTTCCTGGTATGCAGCCTTCAATGTATCTGTCCATACAGAACTGAGTGCAGCTTGGTACATTTTAAACTAAATTTGTGATGTAAATTTACTACTTATATAGGATAAGTGCATTTTCAAATTATAGGTAACCTTTTAAAGATTTAAATTAATTTATAAATACAATGGGGCCGAATTATCAAGCTCCGAATGGAGCTTAATGCCCCTTGTTTCCGGCAAGAACTGCTTGTTTCTCACAAGAACTGCAATGCTGTCTGCATTTATTGATGTGCAGCGGACATGATACGCTACATCGTATCATGTCCGCTCGCACATAAATAAATATGCCCCAATGGGGCCTATCTATCAAGCTCTGAATGGAGCTTGATACCCCGTGTTTCTGGCGAGCCTGCAGGCTCGCCAGAAACAGCAGTTATGAAGCAGCAGTCACAAAGACCGCAGCTCCATAACCCTGTCCGCCTGCTCTGAGCAGGCGGACAGGAATCGCAACAATTCAACCCAATTAAGTACGATCGGGTTGATTGACACCCCCATTGGCTGTGAGTCTGCAGGGTTCAGCGTTGCACCAGCAGCTCTTGTGAGCTGCTGTTGCAATGGTAAATGTGGAGAGCGTATTGCTCTCCGCATTTAGCGAGGTCTTGTGGACCTGATCCGCACTGTCGGATCAGGTCCGCAAGACCTTTGATAAATAGGGGCCTTTGTCTTTACTTAAAAGGAACAAAACAACATTCAATGTCCTATATATAAACTGAAAGGTAATTTGATCATATATTTTACTGGTCATTTCTATTCACTAAAGTCAAAATTTCATGATTTAGAGAGAACATGCAGTTTTAAGAAATTTTCCTATTTACTTTCATTATCAAACTGTGCACTGTCTTTTTAAATGCAAACTTTCATCAACTCCTACTGAGCATGTGTTCACAGTGTATATGTATATTTGAGTTTGTGATTGGCTGATGGCTGCCACATTGCAAATTAAAGGAAATTTTAAAATGTGTTAGAAAAAAAATCTATTGCTCTTTTAAAATTCAAATTTGCTTTTGCATTGAGTTTTTATTATTCACTTTTTAATCATTCTACTGCATATATTGGTTAATATATGACTAAAACCTGATGTATGAATATGCAGATTTTTTTATTTTTGTTTTCTTAAAGTTACTTTTGGAGTTCAGTCAATTTTTCCGTCAGCATTTATTTTTTAAGCAAATAAATATTATCTTTCTATCTATCTATCTATCTATCTATCTATCTATCTATATCTATCTATCATCAGCTATCTAGCTATCTATCAATCAATATCTATCTTTTAGTACAATCTATGATATTTGATCACTCAACCTTCATATTTTTATTAAAAAGGCCTTATCTTAGTTGAAATAAAAATGTCAGTAAAAATAGCTTAAACTATCCCAATGTTAAGTCCATTGAAATCCCACTACAATGTACTGGCTAATTAAATGTAACTATTGTGCTACTTTAGTGACTTTGTAATAGAGATGTATGCTGCCTCTGGTTAACCGTTCTCACAAACACAATTCTGTTTTACACATTACACAGGTGTGTTCATGGAGTATTGAGGATCTAGTTTAAGAGTAAAATAATCCTGTTTCTTCTATGAGTGAATGAACCAAGGATTAGATCAGATAAAACACACTTGAGATAAAGTGCACAAGGTGGATTATAGAAGAAAAGAGGATTTAGTGAAGAACATATTCACAACTTTTTGTTAACATAGAGAATGGTACTGTAGCTTTTGTAAGCAACATTTATGGAGACTCGGCTAGAGGTTTAAAAGCTGTGTCTTTTGTTGTGCATTTCTCTGCATACATTTGCTTTGTAGATAGAAGCTTTAACTTTGGAAGTCATGCTGGGCCTTGACTCATGCTCATTTTGTCTAATGAAAAGCTAAGGAAGTTCTTACTCCTAGATTAATTTTTTTTCCTTTGAATTTTTTTTAATTAATATACAACAATATCATGACCTTCGTTTGTTTGGTTTTGTTGTTGTTGTTTTTTTCTTGTTCCATATCCACAAATTAGGCACATATTCCCTGGTGTGCAGTAAGTATGAAGTGTCCTGATTGCAATATTTAAATAACATATATATATATATATATTATATATATATATATATATATATATATATATATATATATATATATATATATATATAAATGGCTGCCCAGTTAATGCTTTTCAGTGTTTAGAAACATACATTTCTTAACAATTAAAAAAAACAAAAAAAAAAACTTTCCATGTAATTAGGTTCTACCCTCATCTTTTAAGCATCTTTTAAGCTACAAATTAGATAATATACCAACCTACATTTTACATTAACAAAATGTGAACTACTTGGAAATTTGAAGAAATGAGATACATATCTGTTTGCACTGTTTGAGTCTGCCTATTATAGGCTCATACACACTCATTATCCAGATAGGACGTATAATTTTTGGTTTACTAATTCAAGATGCAAAATAATCATCTATCTAAAATGGATGCTTTGCATTATCCTTTAAAGTCACTTAAATTTACTGGAGGAAAATGTATTGCTGTTTTATTTACTGAAGGAATTTAGTCCCACTACTGACCAGTAGGTAGAATGAGATTTCCTAAAGTGAAACTTAACAGTTACCCTACATAATAGACATTCAACTTATAAGGTTCACATCAAACTTTTAAGACAGTGTGTATAATAATTGATATCTCGCCAATAGTAGTCATAAGCCACCATGCGGTACAGCTGTGTAATTTTGAGCGATGCATTTGCGGGCTTATGTGACGAGTTAGGTAAGGAATAAGTGTATATATTTATCCACACTAGGGGTATGTTATATATATATATGTTTTGTAATTATATGTGACCAAAGCCTCTGTGAGGGGCCAAAACGTTATGGGCTTCGAGCAGCTTTGCACACAATAAAGGTGTTGGATCCTTTCTCTGAGTGCCTGCTATTATTTACAATTCAATTTGGATATACACTGGACAAGCATTTTCAGATGACCAATCTTTGATGTTTAACAGCAGTGCACCGAGGTGATCATTGTTGTTGGTGAGTGCTGATCTCCTTGGTCTATTATATATGTATATATATATATATATATATATATATATATATATATATATATATATATATATATATAAGACGAAGGAAGGCACTCGCTGGTCTTTTAATCAAAAGTTTATTTAATAAAGCGTGACATTTCAGGGACACACTCCCCTTCGTCTGAAGAAGGGGAGTGTGTCCCCGAAATGTCACGCTTGATTAAATAAACTTTTGATTAAAAGACCAGCAAGTGCCTTCCTTCATCTTTTATACTTACCTCCTGGCACCCTGGCATTGATGGACTTTGAAAGTGAGAGTGCTCTCTATCGCATTATATATATATATATATATATATATATATATATATATATATAGTAGATGAAAACATAAAAAAAAATATTTATGTAATATTCATTTTTAAAAAGGTTTTAACTATCGGCTAGATTACGAGTTTTGCATTATGGCTCATAACACTGCTTTTTCACTACCGCTGCTATTACGAGTCTTGTAAGTATAGCTGTACCGCACACCTTTTTGGCCGTAACGCAACGTAACTACCTCAAAAGTCCTTTTTCAATGGGACTTTCATAGCGCCGGTATTACGAGTATTGACCGTGAGGCCAAAAAGTGAGCGGTACAGCCTATACCGACAAGATTCTTACCGCCATCTAAAGTCAGTAGTTATGGGTTTTACGCTACAAAGCTGTAGCATAAAACTCATAACTAAAGTGTTACAAAGTACACTAACACCCATAAACTACCTATTAACCCCTAAACCGAGGCCCTCCCGCATCGCAAACACTAAAATAAAAATATTAACCCCTTATCTGCTGCTCCGGAGATCACAGCCACTATAATAAACATATTAACCCCTAAACCGAGGCACTCCTGCATTGCAAACACTAGATAAATATTATTATCCCCTAATCTGCTGCCCACAATGTCGCTGCCGCCACCTACAAAAATTTATTAACCCCAATCTGCCGCCCCCAACGTCACCGCCGCAACTATACTAAAGTTATTAACCCCTAAACCTAACCCTAAGTCTAACCCTAACCCTAACACCGCTAACTTTAATATAATTTAAATACATCTAAATAAAAATTATTATCATTACCTAAATAATTCCTATTTAAAACTAAATAAATACTTACCTGTAAAATAAACACTAAGCTAGCTACACTATAACTAATAGTTACATTGTAGCTATCTTATGTTTTATTTTTATTTCACAGCTAAGTTTGTATTTATTTTAGCTAGGTAGACTAGTTAGTAAATAGTTATTAACTTTTTACTATCTAGTTAAAATTCATACAAAGTTACCTGTAAAATAAAACCTAACCTGAGTTACACTAACACCTAACATTACACTAAAATTAAATAAATTACATTAATTAAATACAATTAACTAAACTACAAAAAAAATAAACACAAAATTACACAAAATAAAAAAGAAATGATCAAATATTTAAACTAATTACATCTAATCTAATAGCCCTATCAAAATAAAAAAGCCCCCCCCCCCAAATAAAAAACCCCTAGCCTAAACTAAACTGCCAATAGCCCATAAAATGGTCTTTTACGGGACATTGCCCCAAAGAAATCAGTTCTTTTACCTGTAAAATAAAATACAAACAACCCCCCAACAGTAAAATCCACCACCCACACAACCAAATCCCCCAAATAAAATCCTATCTAAATAAACCTAAGCTCCCCATTGCCCTGAAAAGGGCATTTGGATGGGCATTGCCCTTAAAAGGGCATTTAACTCTTTTTCTGTGCCCAAAACACTAATCTAAAAATAAAACCCACCCAATAAACCCTTAATAAAACCTAACACTAACCCCCGAAATTCCACTTACAGTTTTTGAAGACCAGACATCCATCCTCATCCAGCCGGGAGAAGTCTTCATCCAAGCGGGCAGAAGTCCTCAACAAAGCCGGGAGAAGTCTTCATCCAAGCGGCAAGAAGTCGTCCTCAAGGCAGGCAGAAGTCTTCATCCAGACGGAATCTTCTATCTTCATCCTTCCGACATGGAGCGGGTCCATCTTCAAGACATCCAAGATGGCGTCCCTTGAATTCCGATAGCCAATAGGAATTAATGGGTAATCAGCCAGTAGGATTGAGCTTCAACGCTATTGGCTGGTCCAATCAGCCAATAGGATTGAGCTCGCATTCTATTGGATGTTTCAATCAATGCAATAGAATTTTTTACCCTTTAATTCCGATTGGCTGATAGAATTCTATCAGCCAATTGGAATTCAAGGGACGCCATCTTGGATGACGTCATTTAAAGGAAACTTCATTCTTCTTCAATAGCCAGAGAACGAAGAGGCTGCTCCGCACTGGATGTCTTGAAGATGGACCCGCTCCGCGTCGGAAGGATGAAGATAGAAGATGCCATCTGGATGAAGACTTCTGCCCGCCTTGAGGACGACTTCTTGCCCCCTTGGATGAAGACTTCTCCAGGCTGGATGAGGATGGATGACCGGTCTTCAAAAACTGTAAGTGGATCTTCGGGGGATAGTGTTAAGTTTTATAAAGGGCAATGGGGAGCTTAGGTTTATTTAGTTAGGCTTTTATTTGGGGGGTTGGTTGTGTGGGTGGTGGGTTTTACTGTTGGGGGGTTGTTTGTATTTATTTTTTTTACAGGTAAAAGAGCTGATTTCTTTTGGGCAATGCCCCGCAAAAGGCCCTTTAAGGGCTATTGGCAGTTTAGTTTAGGCTAGTGGTTTTTTTATTTTGGAGGTTTTTTTTTTATTTTGATAGGGCTATTAGATTAAGTGTAATTAGTTTAAATATTTAAGAATTTTTCTTTTTTATTTTGTGTAATTTAGTGGGGGGTTTTTGTAATTTAGTTAATTGTATTTAATAAATGTAATTTATTTAATTTTAGTGTAATGTTAGGTGTTAGTGTGAGGCAGGTTAGGTTTTATTTTACAGGTAACTTTTGTATTTATTTTAACTAGGTAGTTAGTAAATAGTTAATAACTATTTAGTAACTAGTCTACCTAGCTAAAATAAATACAAACTTAGCTGTGAAATAAAAATAAAACCTAAGATATCTACAATGTAATTATTAGTTATATTGTAGCTAGCTTAGGGTTTATTTTACAGGTATTTAGTTTTAAATAGGAATTATTTAGTTAATGATAGTAATTTGTATTCAGATTTATTTTAATTATATTAAAGTTAGGGGTGTTAGGGTTAGGGTTAGACTTAGAGTTAGTTTAGGGGTTAATATATTTATTTAGTGTTAGTGATGTGGGAGGCCATAGGTTTAGGGGTTAATAACTTTAGTATAGTGGCGGCGGCGACGTTGGGGGCGTCAGATTAGGGGTTAATAAGTGTAGGTAGGTGGCGACAACATTGGGGCGGCAGATTAGGGGTTAATAAGTGTAGGTAGGGGTGGCAATATTAGGGGCAGCAGATTAGGGGTTAATAAGTGTAATGTAGGTGGCAGCAATGTCAGGGGCAGCAGATTAGGGGTTTTTAGACTCAGGGTTTATGTTAGGGTGTTAGGTTTAAACATAAATTTTCTTTCCCTATAGGAATCAGTGGGACTGCGTTACGGAGCTTTACACTACTTTATTGCAGGTCTTAGACTTTTTTTTAGCCGGCTCTCCCCATTGATGTCTATGGGAAAATTGTGAACAAGCACGTAAAACCAGCTTAAAGCAGCACTTTGGAACAGCCAATAGAATGTGAGCTCAATCCTATTGGCTAATTGCATCAGCCAATAGGATTGAACTTCAATGCTATTGGCTGATTGCATTATCCGATAGGATTTTTTCTACCTTAATTCCGATTGGCTGATAGAATTCTATCAGTCAATCGGAATCTAAGGGACGCAATCTTTGATGACGTCACTTAAAGGTACCTGCATTCGGTTTTAGTCGTCGCCAGAAGAGGATGCTCTGCATCGGATGTCTTGAAGATGGACCCACTCCGCGCACGATGGATGAAGATAGAAGATGCCGTCTGGATGAAGACTTCTGCCCATCTGGAGGACCACTTCTGCCCGGCTTGGATGAAGACTTCTGCCCGTCTGGAGGACCACTTCGCCCGGCTTGAATGAAGACTTCTGCCCATCTGGAGGACCACTTCACCCGGCTGGGATAAAGGCGTCTCCCGGTAAGTCGATCTTCAGGGGGTTAGTGTTAGGTTTTTTTTAGGGTGTATTGGGTGGGTTTTAATTTGTAGATTAGGGTTTGGGCGGCAAAAGAGCTAAATGCCCTATGAAAGGCAATTCCCATCCAAATGCCCTTTTCAGGGCAATGGGGAGCTTAGGTTTTTTTAGATAGTATTTTATTTGGGGGCTGGTTGTGTGGGTGGTGGGTTTTACTGTTGGGGGGGTTGTTTGTATTTTTTTTTACAGTAAAAGAGCTGATTACTTTGGGGCAATGCCCCGCAAAAGGCCCTTTTAAGGTCTATTGGTAGTTAAGTTTAGACTAGGGTTTTTTTTTATTTGGGGGGGGGGGGTTAATATAATAGGGCTATTAGATTATGTGTAATTAGTTTAAATTTCTGTAATTTGTTTATTATTTCCAGTAATTTAGTGTTTGTTTGTTTTTTGTACTTTAGCTAATTTAATTTAATTTAGGTAATTGTATTTAAATTTAGTTAATTTATTTAATTATAGTGTAGTGTTAGGTGTTAGTTTAACTTAGGTTAGGTTTTATTTTACAGGTAAATTTGTATTTATTTTAGTAGCTATTCTACCTAGTTAAAATAAATACAAACTTGCCTGTGAAATAAAAATAAAACCTAAGATAGATACAATGTAACTATTAGTTATATTGTAGCTAGCTTAGGGTTTATTTTATAGGTAAGTATTTAGATTTAAATATGAATAATTTAGTTAATGATAGGAATATTTATTTAGATTTATTTAAATTATATTTAAGTTAGTGGGTGTTAGGTTTAGGGTTAGACTTAGGTTTAGGGATTAATAACTTTAATATAGTGGCGGCGACGTTGGGGGTGGCAGATTAGGGGTTAATAAATGTTGGTAGGTGGCGGCGATGTTAGGGACGGCAGATTAGGGGTTAATAATATTTAACTAATGTTTGGGAGGCGGGAGTACGGCGGTTTAGGGGTTAATATGTTTATTATAGTGTCAGTGACGTTGGGGACACCAGATTAGGGGTTATTAAGTGTAGGTAGGTGGCGGTGACATTGGGGGCTGCAGATTAGGGGTTAATAAATATAATGTAGGTGTCGGCGATGTTGGGGGCGGCAGATTACGAGTTAATATATATAATGTAGGTGGTGGCGGTGTCCGGAGCGGCAGAATAGTTGTTAAAATTTTTATTTTAGTGTGAGGGAGGGCCTCAATTTCGGGGTTAATAGGTAGTTTATGGGTGTTAGTGTACTTTTTAGCACTTTAGTTATGAGTTTTATGTTACAGCATTGTAGTGTAAAAATCATAACTACTGACTTTTAAATGCGTTAGGACTCTTGACAGGGTAAGGTGTACTGCTCACTTTTTGGCCTCCCAGGATAGACTCGTAATACCGGCACTATGGAAGTCCCATAGAAAAAAGACTTTACGAAGTTTACGTAAGTCGTTTTGCGGTAAGGCCAAAGAAGTGTGCGGTGACCC
This sequence comes from Bombina bombina, assembly GCF_027579735.1. NCBI lineage: Eukaryota > Metazoa > Chordata > Amphibia > Anura > Bombinatoridae > Bombina > Bombina bombina. The sequence continues at coordinate 289,997,467 of NC_069502.1, read as the reverse complement.
TAAACCTGCAAGAGTCGTAATACCAGCAGGCATAAAAAAGCAGCGTTAGGACCTCTTAACGCTGCTTTTTTACCCTAACGCACAACTCGTAATCTAGCCGATATTCTTATATGTTAAGAACAATGTAATGTGAAATATTAATATTTTCATTTCAGGTTAGCGCACATGAGAATATGCGGTCGAGTTTGCGTGAAAGTGGGGCATTTTTTTCACTTTTTTTCTCCAAAGATTTCTATGGGGGAATTCGTCAACACGCACGTGATATTTTAAGTTCAGCTTTTTGTGCTTGTCTGGTTAGCGTGTGAGTGAAAACTGTTTACTTTCAACTCCAAATATGAGTACAACCCAACTCACGCAAAAAAATTACTTCTAGTGCAGTTAATACTCGATGGGAGCCCTTATTATTACTCCACTTGTAATCTGGACCTTCATTTGCTAAATTTCTAAATTCAAATCAGTGCCCAATATATATATATATATATATATATATATATATATATATAAATATATATATATATATATATATATATATATATATATATATATATATATATATATATATCTGTACTATATGATCAGCATTAATAAAAAATAATACAAATGGATGAATAACAAGTCACATGTTAAAAAACACTAAACAATGCAAAGTTCATACAATAATGAAAAATTCAAGAAATAGATCAGGGTTTATTATATGGTATTACAACAGTTACTTATCTCTAGAGGACAAATATGCTTATGTTTCACAACTATCTTTTTGTGTGAAATTTGAAAATATTTTTGATTAGACAGTGGCAGGTAGGTGGTATAATGTGACTTAGAGGAGATGGTTCCAATGGTCTTTATGTTGTAGAAGCAGGGCCGGCCCTAGCCATTGCGGGGCCCAAGGCAGGATTGAAAAATGGGGCCCCCTTTATCCCCGCCTCCAACCCTGCCCAATCTCTGCCCCTAACCCGCCAAATCCCCACCCTAACCCCGCCCCTAACTCCGCCCAATCTCCACCCCTAACCCCGCCCCCACCTTATTTTTGTGTGTTTTCTTATGATAAGAACATTACAGAGATGCCACACACTGAGATACTTCTATACACAGGTACACAGATATACATACACAGGTGTAAACACACAGAGAGCCCACACACACAGCCCCACACACAGAGAGCCCACACAGAGAGCCCACACACACACACAGAGAACCCACACACACACACAGAGCCCACACACACACACAGAGAACCCACACACACACACAGAGAACCCACACACACACACAGAGCCCACACACACATACAAAGAGCACACACACACATACAAAGAGCCCACACACACACAGAGCACACACACACACAAACACAGAGCCCACACACACACACTGAGAGCCCACACACACAGAGAGCCCCCACACACAGAGAGCCCCCCCACCAGAGAACCCCCCCCACACACACACACACACAGAGCCCACAAACACACACACAGAGCCCACACACACACACAGAGAGAGAGCCCACACACACACACACAGCCCACACACACACACACACACAGAGAGCCCCCACACACACACAGAGAGAGCCCACACACACACACACACACACACACACACAGAGCCCACAAACACACACACAGAGCCCACACACACAAACAGAGAGCCCACACACACACAGAGAGCCCACACACACACAGAGAGCCCACACAGACACACACACAGAGCCCACACACACAGAAAGAGAGCCCACACACACACACAGAGCCCCCACACACACACAGAGAGCCCACACACACAGAGAGCCCCCCACACACAGAGAACCCACACACACAGAGAGCCCACACACACAGAGAGCCTCCCCACACACACACACACACACACACACACACAAAACCCCCCCCTCCCACACACACACACACAGAGAGCCCCCACACACAGAGAGTCCACACACACACAGAGAGCCCACACACACACAGAGAGCCCACACACACACACAGAGAGCCCCCCACACACACACACAGAGAGCCCCCCCCCCCCCACACACACACACACACAGATAGCCCCCCACACACACACACAGAGCCCACACACACACGCAGTGCCCACACACACACACACACACAGAGCCCACACACACACACAGAGAGCCCCCCCACACACACAGAGAGCCCCCCCACACACACACAGAGATCCCACACACACACACACACACACACACACAGAGCCCCCCCCCACACACAGAGAGAGCCCACACACACACAGAGAGCCCACACACACACACAGAGCCCACACACACACACAGAGCCCCCACACACAGAGAGCCCACACACACAGAGAGCCCACACACACACACAGAGATCCCACACACACAGAGAGCCCACACACACAAAGAGCCACACACACACACACAGAGAGCCCACACACACACACAGAGAGAGCCCCCACACACACACACACAGAGCCCACACACACACAGAGCCCCCCCCCCCACACACACACAGAGCCCCCCACACACACACAGAGCCCCCCCACACACAGTGGCGTCACTAGGGGGGGGCGGGGTGGGCGGGCCGCACCTGGGTGACACCCTCCAGGGGGTGACACCAAAAAAATTTTTTTTTTTTTTTTTAATTTTATTGAAATTCAAAGAAATACAATGTTGAGATGCATAGATTTTTTTTATTAGAGGGGCTGGCATTTGTGAACATTGGTGGGACTGGGGAAGATATAGACACACAATTTTTTTGCCCTTTGAGCCAGTGCTGCAATTTCAACAAATAGTTTTCCCGGCTGCTTTTGCTTGTTTGTACTTTTGCTTCTCCCCTGCCCAATTTCGCTATGAATGTTGTGGGAATGCCGTGGGGCTTGCAAAGTTGCGCTCCTAGCCTAAACCTGCCTGCCTATCTGTGCTCACTGCTCAGTGACATGTGGAGCAGTGGAGTCACTCACTGCTGTGCTGTCTCTCTAAACGGGAACTGGCAAATCATGAGGGGATGCCTGGCACCTGACCGCATGACTGTTTGACACTGTCTTTAAAATGAAGGAGCCACGTATGATGCCCACCAGACCATTACGGTTACGGTACACTAAGTGCACACTGAACAGGTAGGAGGGCGGGCGGGGGTCTGGGGGTGGGCAGAGTGCAGAGGTGATTGGCCATAAGAAGCGGTAGGCACGCGGCCCGGGGCTGTGCACTGACAGGCTTGGAACAGAGTCAGTGAGCAGAATTTTCATAGTTTGCACCTAAAACTTTTCTTTAGTGATTTATTTTTAGAGTGCTCCTGTTTATCTTTCATTTGATGCTCTGCTGAGCCAGGGAGCATCTCTAGGCATGCGCTTTATAATTAATGCAGTGCAGTTTACATATTTTGTAAGTGTGTGTCTGAGTTTTTGTGTGTGTGTGTGTGTCTCAGTGTTTTTGTGTGTGTGTTTTTGTGTGTGTGTCTGAGTGTGTTTCCGAGTGTTTGTGTGTGCATCTGAGTATGTTTTAAGTGTGTCTGAGTGTTTGTATGTGTGTTTGCCTGTGTTTTTGTGTGTGTCTGCTTTCTGGGGGGGGGGTGACACCATAACTTACCGCACCGGGTGACACCAACCCTAGTGACGCCACTACCCACACACACACAGAGCCCCCCCCCCACACACACACAGAGCCCACACACACACACACAGAGAGCCCACACACACAAAGAGCCCACACACGCACACAGAGAGCCCACACACACACAGAGAGAGCCCACACGCACACACAGAGAGCCCACACACACAGAGAGAGCCCCCCCCCCCACACACACACAGAGAGCCCACACACACACAGAGAGCCCCCACACACAAACAGAGAGCCCCCCACACACACACAGAGCCCCCCCCCCCCCCCACACACACACAGAGCCCACACACACACACACAGAGCCCACACACACACACACACACAGAGCCAACACACACACAGAGCCCACACACACACAGAGCCCCCACACACACACATAGAGAGAGAGCCCACACACACACACACACACACACACACAGAGCCCACACACACACACACACACACAGAGCCCACACACACACACACAGAGCCCCCACACACACAGAGCCCCCACACACACACACAGAGCCCCCCCCCACACACACACACAGAGAGCCCACACACACACACACACACAGAGCCCACACACACACACTCACACACACACACAGAGCCCCCCCCCACACACACACACACACAGAGCCCACACACACACACAGAGCCCACACACACACACACACAGAGCCCACACACACACACACACAGAGAGCCCACACACACACCCACACAGAGCCCCCCCACACACACACAGAGAGCCCCCCACACACACACAGAGAGCCCACACACACACACAGAGCCCCCCCCCACACACACACACAGAGCCCACACACACACACACAGAGCCCCCCCACACACACACAGAGAGCCCACACACACACAGAGATCCCACACACACACACACACACACAGAGAGAGCCCACACACACACACAGAGAGCCCACACACACACACACACACAGAGCCCACACACACACAGAGAGAGCCCACACACAGAGCCCCCACACACAGAGAGCCCACACACACAGAGAGCCCACACACACAGAGAGAGATCCCACACACACAGAGAGCCCACACACACACACACACACACACAGAGCCCACACACACACACACACACACACACAGAGAGCCCGCACACACACACACACACAGAGCCCACACACACACACACACACACAGAGCCCACACACACACAGAGCCCCCACACACACACACACAGAGCCCACACACACACACACAGAGCCCCCACACACACACAGAGCCCCCCCCACACACACAGAGCCCACGCACACACACACAGAGCCCACGCACACACACGCAGAGAGCCCACACAAATAGAGAGCCCACACACACAGAGAGTCCACAAACACACACACACAGAGAGCCCACACACACACACAGAGAGCCCACACACACACACACAGAGCCCACACACACAGAGAGAGAGAGCCCACACACACACACACAGAGCCCACACACACACAGAGAGCCCGCACACACACACAGAGAGCCTTCCCCCCACACACAGAGCCCCCCCCCCCCACACACACACAGAGCCCACACACACACACAAAGAGCCCCCACACACACACAGAGAGCCAACACACACACAGAGCCCACACACACACAGAGCCCCCCCCCCCACACACAGAGAGAGCCCCCCCCCACACACACACACACACACAGAGCCCACACACACACAGAGCCCACACACACACACACACATAGAGCCCACACACACACACACAGAGCCCACACACACACAGAGAGCCCACACACACACACACACAGAGCCCACACACACACACACACAGAGAGCCCACACACACACACACACAGAGAGCCCCCCCCCCACACACACACACACAGAGTCCACACACACAGAGAGCCCTAACAAATTAAACTCTGGTGTGGCGTTATACATATAGTGGGGGCTCTGAAAAGATGGGCATAAATAAATAATTAGCTATTAGCAGCAAATTATATGGTGTGTTGTAGGGGCATGTTAAAGGGTTTGTCAGGGGAAGCTAGTCAAGTGTAGCTGAGTGACAGAGACCTGTCACAAAGTTCAAGTGCTGTGGGCTGCCTGTAGTAGAACAGTTAGGGAACAGAAACACGGCTCACTTTTTCCCCCTCATTGCATCTAAACAGTGGCTTTAGATCCTTTGTCAGAGAGCTGCAACTCAAGGCATTTACATACATGTCTTTTTTTTTTCATTTTTCTTTTATTGCAGTTCTGCACTCTCTGCGTTTCCTTTTATCCTCTGTTTTTGTATTGCACCCCAAGGTTTATAGTCCAACTATAAACTGATAACTGATTCCACATCACTACTTCTAGCAAGGGCAAATTTATTCAGCAGCTCTGTGATTCACAGTTACCTCATATTATTTTCTATACCTAAATATGCTATTACCACCAACTTAAAAGTATACTGGTCTTGTATATTTCACAAAAGGGCATCTCTATTAGTCATGAATTATTTTAAACAATGTAAAATAACCTTTTTATGATAGTTGTGCTTATGATATTGGCTGTGGGATAATTTCTACACCTTGATTATATAAATAATGTTAACGTTGTCAATTGTAAGCTAAGAGAGGACATCCACCATGGCTCATTAACTGAGCCTCCTCACTAAGAAATAAAAAGCATAATTTTCCTATAAAATTGATATCTCGGCAACTATATCAAGTTCTGAAGATTTTATCTTGCTCTCTGCTCTAGTTCTCTTTTTTTTCTAAAAGAAGGGAGCAGGTTAGACTGCCAGTCAGATGCCATATTACCAAAGCCATTGTTTGCAATGAGAGCATGGTACCAGTTGCCAACTACATAAGGGAGGGAGACTATGGAACAGGGCAATAAAAACAATGTGATATGACCTCTGATCTGGTCAAACAAAAGTGTACAGAACTATCCAAACTGCTTTACTTCGTTCCACAAAAATTTTTTAGGACAAAGGCAATGCACCAAAAAAAAAAACAACCAACAATTGTGCAGAGTGAACTGGTTTTACTTTTTATATCCATTCTCATCAGCCGACTTATGCCTGAACCAAAGCTCTCCTCCAGGAGGGGAAGATGCATGTTTTCTCCCAAGCCTGTGTGCAACCGAAGAGCTGGATTTTAATAAACAGAAAAGGGAAGAATATAAAATAACTTGCTAACTATATATACTGCACTTGCAGACAACTGTCATATATTCTTTATTCTTAGCTTTAGAAATGTACTGACGCTAGAAAGTAAAGAGCCACACTGCTTGTAAATGCTCTTCTGCACAGACACAGCCCAAAGCAAATCTCTTCATTACCCAGAAGAAGTGGCGGCACAAACTCCTTTGTCAGCAGCTGGCAGGAGCTGATTGAAGGCAATAACAAAAACTAACCTGGCATAAGTGGCATTCGCTCTCACAGACTCACTCAGTCTCAGACAGTTAAACAATAAAGTTAACTTACTCGCGCTTGCCCACCCGGTACCTCTTGGCTGCCTGTTCCTGACTTCCCGCCCAGTGCCTGTCACTCCTCCTCCAGTCCTCCTGTGCTTCTGCTCTGACCGCTGCCTCAGCCACATGCTCCATCCTCAGATTGGGAAACAAATTGCACCCAAAAAATTAAAAAATGACGCCAAAAAAAAAATATCAACACAAAAAAAAAATTATTTAAAAAAAAAAAATGTTTGTGTGAACACGTGGGGCCACCCTAAGTGTGGGGCCCGAGGCGGCCGCCTCGCCGCCACACCCAAAGGCCGGCCCTGTGTAGAAGGAAGACCAGGATATGATATAGCTAATGATGGTAAGAACAGAAGAGGATCCTTCAGATGGAAAAACGTCAAGAACCTTTTTTTATTTATGCCTTGCTCTGACGGTGGGGGTATTCCTTCCATTACAAATAATATATATTCCTTCCCCAGAAAGAAGAAAAACAGCTCATTACATTATTAAAGGTTGAATGTCTAAACACACATTGCACTACTAGGAGATAGCCAAATACATTGGGACCTATTTATTAAACTGTGAAAGCAGCTTCATGTCCTTCATGGACTTGCATGAAATGCTGCTTAACCTCTTCGCCACCTGATAGGATGATTGACAGCCCCTGTTTGCAGCTGATCTGCCACCAGTGAGCAGGGGGTTGTATTGCTCCAGCTTGTGCAATGTTAAATGCAGGGTCCGGCGGACATGTTCACAATAGAAAACCATGTCCGTCTGACCCTTGTTAAAAGGAGTCCATAGAGTGAGCCAATGAGCAGAGGCATATGTGTGTAGCCACCAGTCTGCAGCTAGCTCGCAGTAGTGCATCGCTGCTTCTTCAAGAAAGAATACCAAGAGAACAAAGCAAACGTGATTGTCGAAACGGATTGGAAAGATGTTTAAAATTCCATTCTCTATTTGAATCATGAAATTATAATTTTAACTATACGGTCTCTTTAAGACCAAATGAACATTTCTTTGACTTCCTTTCAGAGTTGCCAAAAAATGGTCATTGCTAAGAAGTCCTTGGCTTAGTTAAGAAATCTTTGCACAGCACCTGGCAAGAAACTACAGTTTTGATCTTTTTGCCTCCTAAATCTACAATATGTAAATATGAATAACTCCTTTACCTTCCTTACCTCACAAATAATAGTTTATTTGCTTTGAGAATTACTTTATGTTAAATATAATAAAATATTCAGTTGTGAATTTTGATGCAAAGTACAAGCAAACTGATTTATTCCCAGTTGATACATTTGGAATAAACAATGTAAAACGTGGCACTAGAATATTTTATTACGAGAAAACATTCTTTTTAAAGTTCAACATATAAAACATAAAGAGGGCTGGCGACTCCTAGTTTTGTTGTTTATTGCTAATCTTCTGGTTTAAAGACAAAGTTCACCAACTCTTGTCCCTAGTAACTTTCTATTAGACACATCCTCAGGAAAAAAAAATGTTTCAGATGAATCATTCATCAAATAAACATCAACCTTTTGTTTAATAAAAAAATGTTCATGGGGTCTTTTTGGAATGTATTAATTAAAATCCATTCACCTTCTATTTCCTATGGGAAACATCTTCAGGAATGCAGAGAAGCAGTTGGACAGCAAGGAACAGTAAAGGCAAAATTAAATAGTCAGGATTCAGATAGAGCATGCAATTTTAAACAACTTCCTAATTTACTTCTATTATTGAATTTGCTTTGTTCTTTTGGTATACTTTGTTGAAGATTAAATCTAAGTAGGCAAATGGAATTTAGGAGTATGCACATGTCTACATCTGTCTATGGCAGCAGTGTTTGTAATAATGTGTAAAACTGCTATAAACAATGTCACAAACACTATTGCTAGATGCTCCTGAGCTCACTTATGGTTACTCTTTAACAAATGATACAAAGGGAACTAAGAAAAATTGATAATAAAAGAAAAATTAAAATGCTATGTAATTATTTTAAAGGGACATGAAACCCAAAAATGTTCTTTCATAATTCAGATAGAGAATAACATTTTAAACAACTTTCCAATTTACTTCTATTATTTATGTTGCTTCCTTTTCTTGTTGCTGAAATGTTTATCTAGGAAAGCTCAGGAGCAGCAAAGAACCTAGGTTCTATCTTCTGATTGGTGGCTGCATATACTGTATATACTGATTGTCATTGACTCACCCATGTGCTCAGTTAGAAACCAGTAGTGTATTGCTGCTCCTTCAACAAATGATACCAAGAGAATGAAACAAATTAGATAATAGAAGTAAATTAAAAAGTTGTTTAAAATTGTATTCTCTATCTGAATCATGAAATCATTTTTTTTGTTTCATGTCCCTTTAAGTTTAAATTTGAATTACTGTCCCTTTAAATAAAGTTAAAGTTAAATTGAGTTTGTTTTGTTATGTTTTTTTTAATGAGGTCAGGATCAGCAAAGAGCAAAAGTGACAAACTGACTATGAGATTGATGAATAGCTATTGAATATAGTCAATATAAAGCATTCCCTGCCTGCAGAAAAGCCATTCCCATGTTTATAGTAATGGTTTTAATTGTTTGAACCAATCAACATTCATTCCTTCATTGAGCAACCACTCTTTTATTGTATTTGTGCAAAAAATTTGTGCAAATTCGTTCATTTTAGCTCTCAACACAAAACAATGGAAATGTCTATTTCCACAGTGAAGCAATGACAGGCTGAATATACATATGACCTCTGTACTGATTCAATGGAATGGAAAATCTACTGTGATGAATTAGACAACTTGTACCATGTGACCAGCTACAAAATGGAGTATCATTTGTACAGGGGACAAACCACACTGTGGTTTTAGGAAGACCTTACATTACAGCTTCGTGAGACACTTATGAAATCCTGCATTTAGAAGGCATGGAATCTGAATTATTTACAAACTTGCAGACATTGGATAAGTGATACCATATCACCATATTATTGACACATTATTGACTGAGATTAGACATTATAAACCTAAACAATTATATGTGAATGTAATCGCCACTGATCTATTTATATGACATTAGTATTACAAAAGGCAGTACAGTTAGGTTAAAGGGATAGGAAAGTCACAATTATACTTACATGATTCAAACAGAGCATGTCATTTTAAGAGCATTCATTTGAAAGGTTTTTATTTTGTATTGGCCACTTAAGAGGACACTGTGCTCAATGTTTTTTTTGTCATCATATGAAAAAACAACACCTAATTCTCACCTACATTACGAGTTTTGCGTTATCAGTCAAACAGCAGCATTATGGCCTGTAACGCATCATTTTCCCTAACGCAGCCATTACAAGTCTTGTCGGTATAGGTGTACCGCAAGAATTTTAGCCTGTAACGCAACTGCAGTACCACACTCCTAAAAATGAAATTTTTTCATGTAGATTTTATTGGACCCAAATTGTTTTTCCCATAATTCAGATAGAGCATTTAATTTTAAGCAACTTTCTTATTTACTCTGATTATCAATTTTCTTCGTTCTCTTGGTATCTTTATTTGAAAAAGCAGGAATGTAAAGCTTATGAGCCGGCCAATCTTTGGTTCAGCATCTGGGGAGCATTTGCTGATTGGTGGGTAAATGTAGCCACCAATCAGCAATTGCTATCCATTAGGCTGACGCAAAAATGGGCTGGCTCATATGCTTATATTCCTACTTTATCAAATAAAGATACTAAGTGAATGAAGAAAAATTAATAATAGGAGTAAATTAGAAAGTTGCTTACAATGAAATGCTCTGAATCATGAAATAAACTATTTGGGTCCAGTATCCCTTAAAATACAGTAGAACTTTGTAACCAACAAATGCATAATAAAAACGCAATGCAATAGCACTTATTCTGAATTTTAAATGAGGAGTAGATTTTTGACAAATTTGAAAAAGTCCTTTTATTTTCCTGCCCCCTGAATCATGTGACTGCCATCAGCTAATCACAGACTCTTATATGTATATGAACTCATGTACATGGTCAAGGAAGTGTGCATATACAAAGACTACACAATTTGATAATAGACATAAATTGCATTTTTTTTTTTGCATTTTTAGATAAAGCATGCAATTAAAAAAAAAACAAAAAAACTTTTCAATATACTTCCATTATAAAAGTGTGCACATTCTTTTTACATGCACACTTTCTATTGAGCATGTGCATTTTGAAATTATTCTATTAATTTCAAATTTAAAGTAAGTGCTATTGCATTGTGTTTTTATTATGTATTTGTCAATCATTTCAACTGCATTTAGTGGTCCTTTAAAGTTTAATTTTGACTTTAGTGTTTCTATGATCATTGGATGATTGGTACTTCCTCTATGATCATTGGTTGATAAGTACTTCTATGATTATTGGCTAGCAGCAATTCCCTAAGACAATTAGCTTTAGCAGGAAGTGCAAAACTGATATTGGTATTTTACTTTAAATTTAAACAGCTTTTATTTCATACTTTTTCAGGCTAAAAAATGTCAACATGTTTAAATGCCAGTTTTTCACACGGAAGAAAAAAATTGAGAAACGTGCCGGTTGAACATAAATATTTAAATATTGTCTCATAGGAAAATACAGTATTTGATTTTTATAAAAACAATAAAACCTTCAGTATAAATACCTGTCTTTTATACTGACAAGACAATACATTTGTTTTAAAGGTTTACTAGCCATAGCAAAATTGTCCTTGAAGAAGCAACTAATATTTACAGGAAAATGTGCGACAATCTAATTTGCATGACACACTTGCCAATGAGAGGGCTACTAGGTTTTAAAGAGTAATGGATTTAGGCAAAAGAGCATTTTAAACTGAAAAAAATGGAATGCTACAATGGTTAGAAGATGAAAGGCATATAATCCCACTTGGATCTAAATTATTTTCCAGTGAATCTCTATCTCTTTTAATGGTAAAATGTCTTAATAAAAATGTCAAGTACTTTAGATGAACTATTCCAAATTAATTTACATGCATTTCATATGCTTTTTCATGGACTCAATGATGCGATTAATTATTTTTCTGCATTTACATTTTGAGTTCAAATTACTTTTGATGAAAAATAGTCAAACTTATGCATCTTTTAAAACATCAAGCAAATATAAATATAAAAATGTAGAGATCAGTTTCAATGACAATTAGTAGAAAAATGTTCTTCTTCAATTTTTAAAACTAAAACATGCATTTAAACAATTTCTAACTGACAGCTAGATTACAAGTTTTGCGTTATAAGTGAAAAAGCATCGTTATGCTTCATAACGCTGCTTTTTCCCTAACACTGCTATTACAAGTCTTGTAGGTATAGCTGTACTGCACACCTTTTTGGCCGTCACGCAATGTCAGTACCGCACTTTTAAAAAGTCCTTTTTTCAATGGGACTCCTATAGCACCGGTATTACGAGTTTGCCTGGGAGGCCAAAAAGTGAGCGGTACACTCTATACTGACAAGATCCGTACCGTCATCTAAAGTCAGTAGTTATGAGTTTTACATTAAAAATCTGTAACATAAAAATCATAACTAAACTGATACAAAGTACACTAAACACCCATAAACTACCTATTAACCCCTAAACCGAGGCCCTCCCGCATCGCAAACATTAAAATAAAATTATTAACCCCTAATCTGCCGCTCCAGACATCGCCACCACTAAAAAAATTATTCACCCCTATTCCCCGACATCGTCACCACTATAATATTATTAACCCCTACTCCCCGACATCGTCGCCACTATAATAAACCTATTAACCCCTAAACTGTTGCCCTCCCACATCACAAACACTAAAATAAAATTATTAACCCCTAATCTGCCGTCCGCCCTCACCGCCGCTATAATAAACCTATTAACCACTAAACCACAAGCCCCCCACAAGGAAATATACTAAAATAAATTATTAACCTCTAAACCTCTGACCTCCCACATCACTAAATCTACATAAATATATTAACTCCTAATCCTAAGCCTAATGTAACCCTAACCCTAAATCTAACACTAACCTTAACATAACCCAAAGCCTAACACCCCCTAACTTAAATATAATTAAAATAAATCTAAATAAAGCTTACAATTATTAACTAAATAATTCCTATTTAAAAATAAATACATACTTACCTGTAAAATAAAACCTAAGCTAGCTTCAATATAACTAATAGTTATATTGTAGCTAGATTAGGTTTTATTTTTATTTCACAGGTAAGTTTGTATTTATTTTAACTATGTAGACTAGTTAGTAAATAATTATTAACTATTTGCTAACTACCTATTTAAAATAAATACAAAGTTACCTGTAAAATAAAACCTAACCTGTCTTACACTAAAAACTAACATTACAATAAAATGAAATAAATTAAATTAATAAAATACAATTTACTAAATTACAAAAAATATAAACACTAAATTACAAAAAATAAAAAACGAAATTATAAAAAATAAAAACTAATTATTCTTAATCTAATAGCTCTATCAAAATAAAAATCCCCCCAAAATAAAAAAAAAACCCTAGCCTATACTAAACTGCCAATGGCCCTTAAAAGGGCCTTTTACTATTGCCCCAAAGAAATCAGCTCTTTTACCTGTAAAACAAATACGAACACTCCCCAACAGTAAAACCCACCACCCACCCAACCAAATCCCCCAAATGAAAACCTATCTAAATAAACCTAAGCTAAACATTGCCCTGAAAAGGGCATTTGGATGGGCATTGCCCTTAAAATGGCATTTAACTCTGTTACATTGCCCAAAACCCTAACCGAAAAAAAAACCCATCCAAAAAACCCTTAAAGGACCAGTCAATACTGTAGATTTGCATAATCAACAAAGGCATGATAAGAAGACAATGCAATAGCACTTAGTCTGAACTTCAAAGTAATAGTACATTTTTGTTAAATAAATTGAAAAGTTATGTCTATTTCCACTCCCCCTGTACCATGTGACAGCCATCAGCCAATCACAAATGCATATATGTATATGCTGTGAATTCTTGCACATGCTCAGTAGGAGTTGGTGACTGAAAAAGTGTAAATATAAAAAGACTGTGCACATTTTGTTAATGGAAGTAAATTGGAAAGTTGTTTAAAAATGTATGCTCTATCTGAATCATGAAGTTTAATTTTGACTTGAGTGTCCCTTTAAAAAAACCTAACACTAACCCCCAACGATCCACTTACAATTATCGAAGTCCAGACATCCGTCCTCATCCAGCCGGTGAAGTCCTCATCCAAGCGACAAGAAGTCTTCATCCATGCGGCCTCTTCGATCTTCATCCATCCGGCGCGGAGTGGGTCCATCTTCAAGACATCCGGCACGGAGCATCCTCTTCTTATGGTCGTCGCTGAAAAATGCCGCTTGGATGAGGACTTCGCCAGCTGGATGAGGATGGATGTCCGGACTTCGATAACTGTAAGTGGATCGTTGGGGGTTAGTGTTAGGTTTTTTTAAGGGTTTTTTGGGTGCGTTTTTTTTTTTTAGGTTAGGGTTTTGGGCAATATAACGGCTAGATTTGGAGTTTTGTCGGTAACGACCCGAAAATCTAACGCCGGCTTTTTTCTGGCCGCACCATAAAAATAACTCTGGTTTTGAGAGTCCACATAAAGGCTGCGTTAGGCTCCAAAAAAGGAGCGTAGAGCATTTTTAACGCAGCTTCAACTCTCGATACCAGAGTTGCTTACGCAAGCGGCCAGCCTCAAAAACGTGATCGTGCACGATTCCCCCATAGAAAACAATGGGGCTGTTTGAGCTGAAAAAAAACCTAACACCTGCAAAAAAGCCGCGTTCAGCTCTTAACGCAGCCCCATTGTTTGCTATGGGGAAACACTTCCTACGTCTGCACCTAACACCCTAACATGTACCCCGAGTCTAAACACACCTAGCCTTACACTTATTAACCCCTAATCTGTCGCCCCCGCTATCGCTGACCCCTGCATATTATTTTTAACCCCTAATCTGCCGCTCCGTAAACCGCCGCTACTTACATTATCCTTATGTACCCCTAATCTGCTGCCCCTAACACCGCCGACCCCTATATTATATTTATTAACCCCTAATCTGCCCCCAACAACGTCGCCGCCAGCTACCTACACTTATTAACCCCTAATCTGTCGACCGCAAAGCGCCGCCACCTACGTTATCCTTATGTACCCCTAATCTGCTGCCCCTAACACCGCCGACCCCTATATTATATTTATTAACCCCTAATCTGCCCCCCTCAATGTCGCCTCCACCTGCCTACACTTATTAACCCCTAATCTGCCCCCCTCAACGTCGCCTCCACCTGCCTACACTTATTAACCCCTAATCTGCCGAGCGGACCGCACCGCTACTATAATAAAGTTATTAACCCCTAATCCGCCTCACTAACCCTATAATAAATAGTATTAACCCCTAATCTGCCCTCCCTTACATCGCCGACACCTAACTTCAATTATTAACCCCTAATCTGCCGACTGGAGCTCACCGCTATTCTAATAAATGTATTAACCCCTAAAGCTAAGTCTAACCCTAACACTAACACCCCCTAAATTAAATATAATTTACATCTAACAAAATGAATTATCTCTTATTAAATAAATTATTCCTATTTAAAGCTAAATACTTACCTGTAAAATAAACCCTAATATAGCTACAATATAAATTATAATTATATTATAGCTATTTTAGGATTAATATTTATTTTACAGGCAACTTTGTAATTATTTTAACCATGTACAATAGCTATTAAATAGTTAAGAACTATTTAATAGTTACCTAGTTAAAATAATTACAAAATTACCTGTAAAATAAATCCTAACCTAAGTTACAATTAAACCTAACACTACACTATCAATTAATAAATTAAATACAATTCCTACATATAACTACAATGAAATAAACTAACTAAAGTACAAAAAATAAAAAAGAACTAAGTTACAAAAAATAAAAAAATATTTACAAACATAAGAAAAATATTACAACAATTTTAAACTAATTACACCTACTCTAAGCCCCCTAATAAAATAACAAAGACCCCCAAAATAAAAAACGCCCTACCCTATTCTAATTTACTAAAGTTCAAAGCTCTTTTACCTTACCAGCCCTGAACAGGGCCCTTTGCGGGGCATGCCCCAAGAAGTTCAGCTCTTTTGCCTGTAAAAAAACATACAATACCCCCCCAACATTACAACCCACCACCCACATACCCCTAATCTAACCCAAACCCCCCTTAAATAAACCTAACACTAAGCCCCTGAAGATCATCCTACCTTGTCTTCACCTCACCAGGTATCACCGATCCGTCCTGGCTCCAAAATCTTCATCCAACCCAAGCGGGGGCTGGCGATCCATCATCCGGTGGCTGAAGAGGTCCAGAAGAGGCTCCAAAGTCTTCATCCTATCCGGGAAGAAGAGTAGATCCGGATCGGCAACCATCATCTTCCAAGCGGCATCTTCTATCTTCATCCGATGAGGACCGGCTCCATCCTGCGAGCTCAATCTGATTGGCTGATTGGATCAGCCAATCGGATTGAACTTGATTCTGATTGGCTGATTCCATCAGCCAATCAGAATATTCCTACCTTAATTCCGATTGGCTGATAGAATCCTATCAGCCAATCGGAATTCGAGGGACGCCATCTTGGATGACGTCCCTTAAAGGAACCTTCATTCTTCAGTTGGACGTCGCTGGATGAAGATGGGTCCGCGTCGGAGGTCTTCAGGATGGAGCCGGTCCTCATCGGATGAAGATAGAAGATGCCGCTTGGAAGATGATGGTTGCCGGTCCGGATCTACTCTTCTTCCCGGATAGGATGAAGACTTTGGAGCCTCTTCTGGACCTCTTCAGCCACCGGATGATGGATCGCCAGCCCCCGCTTGGGTTGGATGAAGATTTTGGAGCCAGGACGGATCGGTGATACCTGGTGAGGTGAAGACAAGGTAGGATGATCTTCAGGGGCTTAGTGTTAGGTTTATTTAAGGGGGGTTTGGGTTAGATTAGGGGTATGTGGGTGGTGGGTTGTAATGTTGGGGGGGGGGTATTGTATGTTTTTTTTACATGCAAAAGAGCTGAACTTCTTGGGGCATGCCCCGCAAAGGGCCCTGTTCAGGGCTGGTAAGGTAAAAGAGCTTTGAACTTTAGTAATTTAGAATAGGGTAGGGCATTTTTTATTTTGGGGGTCTTTGTTATTTTATTAGGGGGCTTAGAGTAGGTGTAATTAGTTTAAAATTGTTGTAATATTTTTCTTATGTTTGTAAATATTTTTTTATTTTTTGTAACTTAGTTCTTTTTTATTTTTTGTACTTTAGTTAGTTTATTTCATTGTAGTTATTTGTAGGAATTATATTTAATTTATTTATTGATAGTGTAGTGTTAGGTTTAATTGTAACTTAGGTTAGGATTTATTTTACAGGTAATTTTGTAATTATTTTAACTAGGTAACTATTAAATAGTTCTTAACTATTTAATAGCTATTGTACATGGTTAAAATAATTACAAAGTTGCCTGTAAAATAAATATTAATCCTAAAATAGCTATAATATAATTATAATTTATATTGTAGCTATATTAGGGTTTATTTTACAGGTAAGTATTTAGCTTTAAATAGGAATAATTTATTTAATAAGAGATAATTAATTTCGTTAGATGTAAATTATATTTAATTTAGGGGGGTGTTAGTGTTAGGGTTAGACTTAGCTTTAGGGGTTAATACATTTATTAGAATAGCGGTGAGCTCCAGTCGGCAGATTAGGGGTTAATAATTGAAGTTAGGTGTCGGCGATGTTAGGGAGGGCAGATTAGGGGTTAATACTATTTATTATAGGGTTAGTGAGGCGGATTAGGGGTTAATAACTTTATTATAGTAGCGGTGCGGTCCGCTCAGCAGATTAGGGGTTAATAAGTGTAGGCAGGTGGAGGCGACGTTGAGGGGGGCAGATTAGGGGTTAATAAATATAATATAGGGGTCGGCTGTGTTAGGGGCAGCAGATTAGGGGTACATAAGGATAACGTAGGTGGCGGCGCTTTGCGGTCAGCAGATTAGGGGTTAATAAGTGTAGGTAGCTGGCGGTGACGTTGTGGGGGGCAGATTAGGGGTTAATAAATATAATATAGGGGTCGGCGGTGTTAGGGGCAGCAGATTAGGGGTACATAAGGATAACGTAGGTGGCGGTCGGCAGATTAGGGGTTAAAAAAATTTAATAGAGTGTCGGCGATGTGGGGGGACCTCGGTTTAGGGGTACATAGGTAGTTTATGGGTGTTAGTGTACTTTAGAGTACAGTAGTTAAGAGCTTTATAAACCGGCGTTAGCCCAGAAAGCTCTTAACTACTGACTTTTTTCCTGCGGCTGGAGTTTTGTCGTTAGATGTCTAACGCTCACTTCAGACACGACTCTAAATACCGGAGTTAGAAAGATCCCATTGAAAAGATAGGATACGCAATTGACGTAAGGGGATCTGCAGTATGGAAAAGTCGCGGCTGAAAAGTGAGCGTTAGATCCTATTTTGAGTGACTCCAAATACCGGAGGTAGCCTAAAACCAGCGTTAGGAGCCTCTAACGCTGGTTTTCACGGCTAACGCCAAACTCCAAATCTAGGCCTAAGAGAGCTAAATGCCCTTTTATGGGCAATACCCATCCAAATGCCCTTTTCAGGGCAATGTTTAGCTTAGGTTAATTAAAATTTTTGGGGGCTTTGGTTGGTTGGGTGGTTACTGTTGGGGGTGTGAGTATTTTTTTACAGGTAAAAGAGCTGATCTCTTTGGGGCAATGCCCTTCAATAGGCCTTTTTAGGGTCATTGGCAGTTTAGTGTAGGCTAGGGTTTATTTTTATTTTGGGGGGGCTTTTTTATTTTGATATTTAATCACATGTGTTAGGCTTTTTTTTACTGACTCTCCCCATTGATGTCTATGGGGAAATCGTGCACGAGCACGTCAAAACAGCACTTGATTTCAGTGCAGTATGGAACTCAATGCAACCATATTGGCCGTGCAAGTCTGATTTTTTAAAACCTTTAATAGCAGCGCTATAGGGAGGTGAAATAATGCCAAAAATGTTGCAGACGTTAATTTCCCTATAGCGCTCAAAACTCGTAATCTAGCTGTGAGTTATTTGCAACAGGATAGTCAATTAATTACATTCCTTTAAAAGGACATTCAAGTCATTTTAATATTTCCAAAGTATATATCAGTAATTACAAAGTGAGGGCTCGTTTCCATTGAACCGTGTATGGTTTTGCACAAGGTTGCAAAGTGAAAAAAATGCTGCTGGAAGCCATTACACTTACCAACAGTTTTACACAATTACTAAATTTGGTTTCTTATAGAAAATAATAGAAGCCAAAAAGTGCTAAATTACACCAGGTTTCCACTGAACAAAAAGTTAAAATACTGTCGGAAGCTGTTGATAAAGTGTTTAACTTTCGTCATGCTCAACTAGGTGCAGAAGAGAAAAAAATAAGCTTTTTGAAGCCTCTTTTCTATTGAGATATTAATGTTTTCAAACAATACAAGTGTTTCATTTTATAAATGTATTGTTATTTGTAAAATGTATTGTTATTTGTAATCGTTATTGGGGGCCCAGGTATAAGACTAGTTGAGCTGATGTTCCATAAGACTAGTTGGGCTGATGTTCCTATTTAAATATCAATATGTATTTACATATAAAAATATAATCCAGCACTTCTCCATAATTCCAATTTGGCCTATGCCTAGGGCAGAACTAAATAGTACATATATCAATACATTTAAAAATGTAATAAAACCAAAAAACATGTTTTTTCATTAAATAAAACATTTTTCATTTCATTTTTAATTAATTCAATGGGGTAGATTTATTATATGTCGGCGAACTTGATTTATTTTATGTCGGACGGACCGCTGCTTCTTATTTTAAGTTTCCGGCGAGCCGGGAACTTCGGGGGTAGATTACAGCATCCGCTGTTGGGTAAATCTACCCCAATGTTTTTTATGTTGTTGTTTATTTCTAGAGGTGATGACAGATAAGGAGCGCAGACATTAATAAACGTAAATTTTATAAAGTAAGGTCAAGTTACCATCGCAACGAACTTGTTATGGCGAGAAATTCAACGTTGGATGGACTCGTTAACACATTGTTACACTTAGACAAAAAAGAGTGACTACACACACTGCACAATATTTTTCAATGGAAACATTGTACTAAAATGGAGCTGTAAACTAACATAAATTCACATGGCACTGATTTTTTAAATATGTATTTTTTAAAATCTGTTTAAACTGACATCAAATACATTTTTATAGATCTATAATTACTGCATTGCAAAAGGTTTGCAGGCAAAATATTTTTTAACTGAACTTAAAACTGTAATTTGGTTGGCTAAACTGGAATTGTTTTGCAGTCTGCCACCTTGAAAAGCCAGGTGAGTATTGTCCTGGATAAGCAGGGGCAGATATAAATCAGGTTTTAACACTGAGCAAGGAATCACAGCGTAGAGTTATTATACTTTATTATTATTATACTTTATTTATGAAGCGCCATTATATTCCGCAGCGCTGTCCATGGATACAGTTAATTTAAATAAAACAATAATATAAAACTTATAAGAGACAGGACAAAATTTGCAAACACATACAAGAGGAATTGATGGCCCTATTCCCATGGGAACTTACAATCTAGAAGGGTAGAAGGTTGAGAAACAGGAGGTGAGGACTGCAAGATTGAATGAGGGAAATGTTGTTAAGTAAGAGAAATATTATTAAGTTGGGTGGTAGGCTTCTCTGAACAGAAAAGTCTTCAGAGAGCATTTAAAGGAAGAAAGATTAGGACAAAGCCTGACAGCACGAGGGAGAGTGTTCCAGAGGGTAGGTGCTGCACGACAGAAGTCCTGCAGTCTAGCATGAGAAGAGGAGATAGTCGCAGATGCAAGTAGCAGGTCATTGTTGGATCTTAGTGGGTGGGCACGAGTATACTTGATGATTAGAGAGGATAGGTAGAAGGGAGCGGTGTTGGTGAGCACTTTGTATGCAAGAGTGAGAATTTTAAATTTAATTCTGCTGCGAATGGGGAGCCAATGAAGGGACTCGCAGAGAGGTGCAGCAGATACAGAGTGACGGGAAAGGTGGATCAGTCTGGCAGAGGCATTTAGGATGGATTGAAGGGGGAGAGGTGGGAAAGAGGAAGGCCAGTAAGTAGGTTATTGCAGTAGTCAAGTCAGGAAATAACATGGGAGTGGATTATTCGCTTTGTGGTGTTAGCACACAGAAAAGGTTGAATCAAGGAAATATTGCATAGATGGTTGCGGCAGGATGTAGAAAGTGATTGGATATTGGGGACGAAGGATAGATTTGAGTCAAGTGTAACTCCGAGGTAGTGGACTTGGGGTGATGGGAAAATGGTGATGCCGTCAACAGGGATAGAGAAGTCAGAAGTCGGCATAGAGCTTCAGGGGGTGATAATAAGGAGCTCAGTCTTGGACATGTTAATCTTTAGGTGGTGAGAGGCCATCCAGGAAGAAATACCAGATAAGCAGTCGCTGACATGAGAGAGGACAGAGGGAGAGAGAGCACGGGTGGAGAGGTAGATCTGGGTGTCATCAGCATAGATGTGATATTTGAAGCCATAACTGATAATAAGTTTACCCAGCTAAAAAGTATAAATGGAGAAGAGTAGAGGACCCAGAACAGATCCTTGAGGTACTCCAACAGACCGAGGCATTGGAGAGGAGGAGTTGCCGGCAATTGACACAGAAAAAGATCTGTGAGAAAGATAGGAGTGAATCCAGGAAAGAGCAGTGTCACAGTGGCCAAAAGAGCTAAGGGTCTGCAGGAGGAGGGGGTGGTCAACTGTGTCGAAGGCAGCTGAGAGGTCAAGTGAGATGAGTATAGAGTACTGGCCAATATTTTTTGCAGAGAGAAGATTGTTGGTAAGGGCAGTCTCAGTTGAGTGTTTGGGGCGGAATCTGGATTTCAGGGGGTCAAGCAAGGAGTTGTCAGACAGGAAGTGGCTTAGGTGATTGTAAACTAGTTTTTCAAGGAGTTTTGATGTTAATGGAAGCAGAGATATGGGGCGGTAGCTTTCAGGAGAATTAGGGTCGAGGGAGGGTTTTTTGAGTATGGGAGTGACTTTTGCGTGTTTGAAAGAAGATGGGAATGAGCCGGTAGAGAGAGATAGGTTGAAGATGTGGGTAAGAGCAGGAGTGAGGGTAGACGATGGGGGGGTATTAGATGGGAAGGGATAGGGTCGAGTGGGCAGGTTTTAAGGTGTGAGGAAGATAGTAAGTAAGAAACTTCATTCTCAGTGGCTGGATGGAAGATGCAGAGGGTGGCAGAGGGAGTAACTGGGCCTGTTGTTGGAATATTGCAGGTTGATGTTGGGATGTTGCTTCAGATAGTATGTGTATTGTTTAAAAAGTAGTCTGCCAGGTCTTGAGCACTAAAGACAGATGGAGGGGTGGAGCAGGTGGGTAGAGGAAAGAGTTAAAGGTGGAGAAGAGTCGTTTAGGGTTTGAGGAAAGAGTAGATATGAGAGAAGAGAAGTAGGTTTGCTTGGCTAAGTGAAGGGCAGAAGTGTATGAGCGAAGAATAAATTTATAGGGGCCCATTTATCAAGCTCTGAACGGAGCTTGTGGGCACGTGTTTCTGGCGAGTCTTCAGACTCGCCAGAAACAGCAGTTATGAAGCAGCGGTCTAAAGACCGCTGCTCCATAACCCTGTCCGCCTGCTCTGATGAGGCAGACAGGAATCGCCGGAATTCAACCCGATCGAGTACGATTGGGCTGATTGACACCTCCCTGCTGGCGGCCCCTGATTGGCCGTGAGTCAGCAGGGGGCGGCGTTGCACCAGCAGCTCTTGTGAGCTGCTGGTGCAATGTTAAATGCGGAGAGCGTATTGCTCTCCGCATTCAGAGAGGTCTTGCGGACCTGATCCGCACTGTCGGATCAGGTCCGCAAGACCTTTGATAAATAGGCCCCATAGTGTATGAAATCAGGTTCAGAGTGAGTTTTCCTCCAGACACGCTCAGCAGTACGGGAGCATTTTTGCAAATAGCGTGTTTGCTGAGAGCGCCAGGGCTGAAACTGACGACATGATGTTTTGCAGGGACAGATTTATGGATCCTGAAGCATGCATTCCTGTCAATCTAAATTATTATACATACTGTAAATATATATATATATATATATATATATATATATATTCTATGGGTTATTTAGAATATTTTACAGTATGTATAATACTTTAAAATAATTTTTATGAATATTTTGTAATAATTTATATTTAACTTTTCAATAACGCGCATTAAAGATATCAATTCTTTATGTGCGCTTACCCGATAATGGTAGTCCTAAGTCGAACATATTTTACATATTTTACATTCCTATTTACTATTCTTATTTTTTTTTATACTATTGATACATTTTTATATCTATATATATCTATAGGAATAGCTATACCAGTATAGGTATATACAGATACAGGGATCAACGTTTCAAGTCCTAAGCTACTAGCCAGCCCAAAATGTTACTCAACAATTTTAATCCCACAAACACCACACCCACCAGAACCCACCCCCCGCTTTGAATATGTTTAGCCAATGTGAAACACCTTAAAGTCAACACCAGAAAATGTGTTGTTTAAAACGATAGATAATCCCTTTATTACCCATTCCCCAGTTTTGTATAACCAATGTATCTAAGCCTCTGGAGACTGCCCCCTTATTTCAGTTCTTTTGACAGACTTGCATTTTAGCAATCAGTGCTGACTTCTAGGTAACTTCACGTGCATGAGCTCAATGTTATCTATATGACACACATGAACTAACGCCCTTTAGTGGTGAAAAACTGTCAAAAAACATTCAGATTAAAGGCGGCCTTCGAGGTCTGAGAAATTAGCATATGAGCCTACCTAGGTTTAGCTTTCAACTAAGAAACTGAAACTGAAAGAAAGCAGAGAGTGTTGACTTTAATGTGAGGTCATAGCAGACCTGGAAAAATTATTTTATAACTATCATCTCTCATCTATCTTTCTCCACTCCCTCCTCTCTTCATTCTCTCTTTTGTACCCCTTCCCTTCTCTCTCAGGCCATATCTTCTCTTTATACTCTTTTTCTCTCCTCTCTCTTCACTCCGTTTTTTTTTCTTTATTCTTTCTTAACGCTATCTTTTTATCCATTTTCACTTTTCCTCCTCAATTTCTCTCTCTCTGTCCCTGTTTACCCTCTCAGAAGTAACAGTCTAAGCACTAATGGGGTCCCTATAGCCCTAGAGGAATAACATAAACTTGCCCTTTCATGGATATATAATATCCCTTTAGATAATATTTATAGACATTCACTCACTAACTTTCACTCAACACTGTTAAATTTCGATTTGCCTATGGCAAGTGGACTAGTGGAAATTTTTAGCCCTGCAGATATATATATAAATATATAATTGCAATAAAAAGTACATTGTTCTGTATATGAAGAACTTCTGAATTTTAAATATTCATAATTCCTATCGGGTTTAGCATATATAAATTAAACATGATTGGGTTGGGTGCGAGTATGGGTGTTCATAATTTTTAAAATTTGTCATGCTCCATTGAAGTCTATGGGGGAATACGTTAGCGTGATGACAACTTTGCAAAAATAATGTCCACTTTAAAGCAGGAGAAAAGAGATGATTAATACAGGATTCAGGCAGACAAGGGTTTAGCAGAAAGGCTAAATCCAGTGTAATAGGCCAAGGTCAGCATTGAAAATGCAGTTCAATCCAGGCAACAAACAAAGGGTTAAGCAAGTGCAACTCCGGTATAACAGGCAAATGTCAGTATTGAGAAGGCAGTTCAATCTAGGCAGCAAACAAATGGTTAAGTAAATACAAGTCTAGTAAAACAGGACAATGTTGGTATTTGGAAGGCAGTTCAATCCAGGCAAACAAAGGGTTAAGGATACATGTGCTAAACACAAGAATGTCCAAGCAAAGAATGAAAAGCAATGCTTAACTTTATTGGTATAAATCCATACTTTCTCCATGCTAGCTGACTCTCTGTGATAAATAGGGCACCTGTGTGTATGTCTGATTAAATCTTGTATGTATGTACGTTTTTGTATATTTTATTGTATTTTGGTGCTGTTCTTTCTGTTTGTTTCCGGCATCCCTATCCATGTCCATCTCCTCATGTAAATCTGTATGCACAAAAAATTGTTTCAATCATTGTGCAGAAGGTGAGACTGGTTCAGCCAATCCCTGCACAGCAGATTAACACTAGGGAAGGAGGTGTTATGAATCAATGGGGACCAGGTGAGTGTTCATAATACTAATTTACTTGTATTGTCAAATTGTCTTTGTTCACTTAGTATCTGTTGTTGAAAAGCAGGGATTAAAAGATTGAAACCCAATTTTTTTTATTTTATCCTTTAGATATAGCATGCAATATTAAACAACTTTCCAATTGACTTTAATTATATAATTCGTTTTTTTGTTGAAAAGGATACCTATGTAAGCTCAGGAGTTGCTGATTGGTGGCTGCACATGTATGCCTCATGTTATTGGCTCAACCAATGCATTAATCTAGCTCCCAGTTAATAGTTAATGTATTAATTAAGAAATTAAGTAAAGCATTTTCTCTTTCATTAGGAATAAATACCTTTATTGATAAACTACAGTACGTAGCATTATAAACGTGAATAAATGATGAGCCTGTAACACAGTTGTGCATTGCAACTTCTTCAATAGAGGCTACCAAGAGAATGAAGCAAATTAGATAATAGAAGTAAATTGGAACATTGTTGAAAATTGTATTCTCTATCTGAATCATGAAAGAAAAATTTTGGGGTTTCATGTCCCTTTAAAGGTACATTAAACCAAATTTTTTTCTTTCATGATTTGGAAAGAACATGCAGTTTTAAACAATTTTCTAATTTACTTCTATTATCTAATTTGCTTCATTCTCTTGATATTCTTTGCATATCTAGATAGGCTCAGTAGCTGCTGATTGGTTGCTGCACATAGATGCCTCATGTGATTGGCTCTCCTATGTGCATTGCTCTTTCTTCAAAAAAGGATATCTAAAACATTAAGCAAAATAGATAGTAGAAGTAAATTGGAAAGTTGTTTAAAATTATATTCTCTATCTGAATCATGAAAGAAAAAATGTGGGTTTAGTGTCTCTTTAAGTTCTGGAGCGTGCGCTTGTCTGGATCACTATATGGCAGTAGTTTTGCTACAATATTATCCCTTTGCAAGAATACTAAATGGCAGCACTATTACCTGCCATGCAGTGCTCCAGACACCTACCTAGGTATCTTTTCAATAAAGAATACCAGGGCAACAAACACATTTGATAATAAAAATAAACAGGAAATGTTTTTTTTTTTAAAAATTATATTCTCTTTCTTAATCACAAAATAATTTTGGGGGGTTTTATATCCATTTTAACCAATAAAATGCCCATAATGATAACTTTCTAAGGGCTTTAATGCTCTTTGTATGTTATACCTATCTGCAGTACATTCAAACATTTCTTACACTTTTTTGTTTGTATCTTTATCCATGCGTGGTAAGCTAAAAAATGATCAAATTAACAAATGACTCCCTCTACCAAAGTGATCAGCAGGAAAATTATGGATTTTTAGAATCTTATTTCAATGTTTTTAAGAGCATCGGGAGGACCACAGTACATAAATAAACACTAATGATGGGCTCTTTGAGATCTATAATTAAATACAAAAGGCTCAAAGTTAACTATAGAAGTCAGAATAATGTGAGGCTGGGACATCTGTATAGTTGGTACCATTCACTTCTTCCTTATATAGAAGTATGTAATGATCAAACTAAAAAAAGACAACTTAACACTGATATACAAGGTATTTGGTTTTTATTTTGTTTTTTAAACATGGGCTGTAGGACCAGGATTGGACTGACCATAGACCATACAGGGCATTTGCCTGTTGGGCTGGGGCCAGGTGCAGGCCAGGCCTGGTTGCCTTAGTCCCACCTTGTCTGTGAAATAAGAAAGGGAGTACTCCAGCCTTGAGTATATATTGTTTATAAAGGGACCTTTATTAGTTTACATGGTTCAAAGTAAAAAAAAAAAACAATGTTTTGAACCTATATGAGGTCCTTAGTCAGAAAAGCAACTCCTCTTGATGTCTGTGGGTACCTGGGTTTGTGTGATTGTAGATGTCTGGGGTACTTAGTCAATGTATGTGGATATCTGTGGATGTCTTTGTGTTTTTTTTCTCTTTGATAGCACAGCTAATGTGCAATGACAAACGCTCAGGCACCTTCTATTTTTAGAGATTGTTTTTTTTTTTAATACTTTTCACTTTACTACTATTTAATGACAGCAAGTTTACAAAGTACAGTGACAGAAGGGTGCTAAAAACTTTAAGGGCCCAATGATCTAAAGGTCTCTGGGCTGGCAAGATTATTATAGAATGCTTGCTAGTCCTTTTATTTCCCTAGTGGAAAGATCTAAAGCCACTTTTTACCCAAAGGGTTGTCTTGCTACGGGGTGTATACCACATTGTGGCATGGGAAGGAGATGCAGACATTACAAAAGTTCACAAAATTTGTATTTAAAAAATCTCACAAAATGAATAAATGATCTCACAATCTTTTCTCGCCAACTGAAAGGTGACAAGCTTTTCTCTTAACACTGAAAACACTTATAACCCTAATAGACAAACACATGCATACGAAAATATAGGCGACAGTAAGATGCTATACGCAGAAAGCAGCATAATGTGATTTATATTGGCTGCAGAATTTTTGGCTGTAAGGCCTTTTTAATTAATTAAATCTAAAACTTTCTGAGCAGAGAGATAGAAAAATACAGAAGAATCGCTTATCAGATACTCTGAAATTTTAAAAAGAGTTAATAGGACAATTGGAAAGTACAAAGTCATGAGTTTTATGTCAGTAAACAAAAAGACAACCACATATTTTTTATTTTTTATTTTATTTAAATGGATGCTGTACTTAATTATTTTCCCTTAAAGTGATGGTAAACTCTCCCCTTTTAAAAATCAGATCCAGAGTGTTAGTCATATTTTAGATGGAGTTTCATTCAACAGTTGTAATGAAGATGCTCTAAAACTTACTTTTTAATTGCGATAGGAAATTAAAATTCTCGTGTTCCGCCGCCCACTTCAAAAGTCAATTTTTCTGTGAGCTAATGTTTGGAATTATTGTCCAATCAGCGCTCTCCCCATATGGCAATTTTATTGTATCTACAGCATTGATTGGAGAACAATTCAAACTATTATTAATTTGAACTACATATCTACATTAAAAAGTAAGTTATAGAGCATATTTATTACAACTAATGAATTAAACTCCATCTAAAATATCACTAACATTCAGGATCTGTTTTAATAAAGAGGAGAGTTTACCATCACTTTAATGTGTTCTAAAGACCTGCTGCAGAGTGTATACTGTATAGAAAAATGTTCATTCATAATTATTTTTGTACTTTAAATAGCTGTTTTTGTTCACTAAAACCAACACCAATTAATCTCAACAACATGCTCATTTAGGGCTAGGTTAGATGTGTAAACCAAATTTAGAGCTCCCGCTTGTGTGTTAACTTCGCTTAAAGGAAATATTTTTGCATGCAAAAAGTGGACTTCACTAGAGCATGCAAACTGAAAAAAGCTGATCGTGTTTATTCAAGTGCGCTCGATCCAACATGAATTATTGAATTATGAATGGTTCACATTTCAATGTTCTTCACATAGCAGAATATGTTCTATTTATTCTTAAAAGGATATGAAATGTTTTCATTCATGATTCAGGCAGAGCATGCAATTTTAAATAACTTTCCAATTAATTTCTATTATCTAATCTGTTGTTCTCTCAACAGCCTTTATTGTAAAGCATACCAAGGTAGGCTCAAGAGCTAATGATTGATGGCTGCACATATATGCTTCATGTTATTGGCTCATCCAGGCTGCATTGCTGTTTCTTCAACAGAGGATACCAAGAAAATGAAGCAAATTAGATAATAGAAGTAGGTTTGAAAGTTGGCCTGGACAATATATGAATGGGGATCTAAGTTGTCAGTGGTTATGTGCTATACATATACAGATAATAAACACTTTAGGTAAACCATGCATGGTGAGTTATAACTCTTAGATATCTTAGTCCTTTAAAGTGATTTTTGTATCATAGAGGTAATAACAGGACCCTCCTATTGCCTTAGGTGTGGGAAGCAATCACTTTTTAATCCAAGTAGGGCTGTATTGTTCCATTCAGATTGCTTGGTTTATATTCCAATATAAACCAAGCAATCCGAATGGAGCAATACAGCCCTGAGGAAGCCCCATTGTTGTCAGATAACGTGGGGGTGAAATACACGTCGGAATTGACTGACTGAATCATGTGAGGGTGTTTGATTGCAAGTGAAGCTTTCCGCTTGTTATGTTCCTGTGGACTGGAGCGTGAGACTTTTGCGTCTTTTACAAGAACTGCCGAGGGAAATTGGAACCAGCTTTTTCACTTGGTGCTTATGCCAGTGGACCCGGGCAAGCAAGTCAGTGACGTGCGGTGAGGTCAGAGGCTGGTGAGGCAGTAGATATGATATGCTGGAGAAACACATATATCGTGGGCCGCAAGTACCCCCAACAGGGCAGGTTTTAATTATCGCTGAACCAGTGCATAGATTAAATAATAAGCTGATGGGTGAGAGCATGTTATTAACCATGGTGTTACTGATCAGCTGATTATTTCACCTTTGCAATGGTTCAGCTATAATACAAACCTTACCTGTTGGGAGTACTTTAGGGCCACAGTTAAGATACATTGCACTAAAGCACCAGCTCATTTGCAATATATTGATTATATATGCATAGGGACATCCCTGTTGCTATCAGAGCTTAAACTCATAGTGTCAGCTATTACATTCTATAATTACACTAGTTCCAGAATATTACCGGGGAAAGTATATATATATATATAATATGTGTCACTAATATGGCTGTCAGCAGCTTGCAATAAGGCATTATCAAATATCAATAGTGACTCCAAAATTACATTTTAGATATAGCTATCATATTACAGCTGCCCCCTAGGAAGACAAAACTCAATAAGTTCAAAAATAATGATTATTTTCACTCTGACTTCAACTACATCAAAATAAGACTGAATTTACTTTGCTAATGTTAAGCATTTTCAGCAGATTGATAGATATTAAAATGGTGCCTAAAATTATAACACCGTCACCTACACCATCCATCAGTTTAAAAGGCTGCCATATTATGGTTTAGTGTTACCCATTATGGCAGTGGAAGGTTCCTATTAATTAATATTAATATTTTCATGGTACTTGATAGCTGAAACTTTACAAACAGCTTGTTAATGCTTAGCTGCCTAATATCATTCATGATAATTAAGAAAATAACATATAATTATTCAATTTCCCATTATTAAATGAGCAGACCAAGCAGGTATATTAGAAATGGTTCAAATCTGATAGGTTAAAAAAAAAAAATAAAGCTGTACACAAAATATTCTATTTTGCAGAATCAAAATCAGGAGTTACATATGTTAAAATACTGTCCCCCTCCCATTCCATAGGCACTGATTCTTGTCATGTAGTGCTCCAGACAAGTGCACACTAGATATCTCTTCAACAAAGAATAACAAAAGAACAAAGCACATTGGATATTTAATAGAAGTAAATTGGAAACTTTAAAAAAATGTATTCTATATCTAATTGATGAAAGAAAAAGTATGTGTTTCATGTTAAATAAAATTAAACTGTCTAAGAGCTTGCAATTTTAATCAACTTTACAATTTAATTCTATTATCAAATTTATTTTGTTATCTTGGTATCCTTTACTGAAAAGTCAACTCAGGAGCTGCAATGCACTGCTGGGAGCTAGCAGAACAGATCCAATGACAAGAGGTATATATGTGTAGCTAGCCACCAATTATCAGCTAGCTCACAGTGTGTTACTGCATTTCAACAAAAGGTTCCAAGAAAAAAGCCAATAGAAGTAAACTAGAAAGATGATTAAAATTGCTTGCTCTGTTTTTATGATGAAAGTTTAATTTTTGCTTTACTGTGTGTCCCTTACTGAGCTTTCAAATTAAATAAATAATAAATAAAATATCCAATTTCAAAAACAAGTTAAAGATGCAAAATTGGCATAGCTTTCATCTCCTCTTTGTATCATGTTTTACCTATGAATTCTAACTGTCCAATGACACAATCTGATAAGCAGAATATAATGTAAGGGATGGGATGTTGTGAAGTCCAGTACTGCAGGCGAGGAATAATTAAAATAAAATTTGCAGCCAGCAGAATATTGCTGATACAACCATACATTATTAGAAGCCAAGAATGCAATTTATGCTTAGAATGTTGAAAAAAAATAGCAGACAGTTGTAACATTTTAGTAGCCACATGGCTGTCTTGTTACTGGGATTTTTCAAGCAGTGCAGTTACAGTAGTGGGTGAATCATCATGCAACCATTTTGAATCAATCAACCCCATCTCCAGCATTAATTATGCATGTGATATTTTTCTTATCATAATTTCTCAAAATTTCTCTAAAATTTATATATATATATATATATATATATATATATATATATATATATATATATACATTTTTTTAAACATATTTTTAAATATGTGTTTGTTTATAATTTATTATTTCTATATATCTTTTTTACCAATTAGTGCTAAACTATACTTCTTACACTCGCGCAAAGCCAAAAACTATGTCTCTCTGACTCTCTATGCACATTAGTGCATCATGGCACATTGGCATGTGAAAACACTGTATGCAGAGTGAGTGGGTTTACTTATTGCCAATGTAGGTAGAAAGGTGAGTACTTCTGTACTAGTGTAACTAATGTAGATAATAGGGAATGGTAGAGATAAAGGTGTCAGCTTGTCACATGATTGGTTAAGTGGTAAAATTACCAGAAATGCAATAGACATTTCCTAGGTAATTGAATGATACCAAAATGTAGATGTTTGATAATGTTGCTATCAGGCATGGCTTAGTATTGTATAAATAGCTACATGGCTGCTGTATATCTGGCATTAGCACATTTGTTTTCTAAAAAAGGTTTAAACATCTGAAGTGCCACCTTATTATCTCTTTATACCCAGCAAATTCCTGCCTAGGAGTCACAACATACTGTAGTTGCTGAACAATAAACAACTACGGAACCAAATAGGTGTAGCATAAGCATACTCATGTATCTGCCAATCATTTTCCATTTCCTCCTCAGAAACTGCTGGCTTTCAACAGTAACACACTCTAAGACAACATTCACAAGCTGTAACAAATAGGAACACCTCATTTATTCATTTGAGTTTTCATCTTAGTAAAGAAGCCCCCACACTCAGTCTGTCACTCACTCTCAGTCACTGACTGCTGTGTGCTGCTCAGCTCAGCTTGCCTGCAGTACGTGTCCCACGGCCTTCCCTCTCTATCTGTCTTCCTATCCTATTCCTCCTCAGTGAAGTCCTCCACCCGACTCCCGAGTCCTCACTGATCACAGTCTAGTACTCACTCAGTCAACTGTCAGTGTACTGTTCACTTACCTCACAGTCAGTTGCCGGACACTGTGACAATCAGAACAGTTAACTTTACTGGATACTCCTCGTCCTCGCGACTCGCTCTTCTGAGTCTCAGCTCACGTGGCTCCTCTCCTCTTCTATGCAGCAGCTCCCTCCAGCTTCTTACTGCTGTCACTGTGCTGTGTGCTGTCTTCCCGCCAATGTATGAGACAACCGTGACGTCACTCAGCCGAGTCAGCCAAGACCAGCAGGCACTGCAGTGGCACGCCTCCCTGCGCTGATGCTGCTGATGCTGAGCAGCTGATTGGCGATAGACTTAGCTCCTTCATAGAGGCGTTTTTGACAACCGCCTCTATTGGAGCGTGTAAGGTGCCCGGTAAGCCACCACAGGGTGGCGCTAGCTCATAGTGAGCTAAGAAGAGGATTCAGCATCCAGATTGTGCAATTAATGGAGAACAGCGGAACGGCTCACTGCCTCCTGTCCTTATTGCGCAATATGGATGCTTATTTTTATTCTATTATAATACTGTGATCTGGTTAGCATCGGGTGGCACTGGGAGGGGGGGTGTCCTGGGGAAAAAATATATTTCTTTTATTAATCAAAATTAAAAACTTTTTTCTCTCATTTGACAAGGGAGGCGCTGCCTCCCTTGACTCCTATTACTGCACATCACTGAAGTAAGTATAGCTCCAGAGGCACACTAGATATCTACATATGAGGACATTTAGGTATAAGAGGGCCTTATGACTGACAAGACGTGAGTATTATGGCAGAGTACAAAGCTCTATTCATGGGTACTGAGGAGACAAGGAACTGTATGTAAATTTACACATGGCTATATACCGCATTACTTGGATTAAAAAGTGAATGCTTCCCACCCTAAGGCCTAGATTTGGAGTTCGGCGGTAGCCGTCAAAACCAGCGTTAGAGGCTCCTAACGCTGGTTTTGGCCGCCCGCTGGTATTTGGAGTCAGTGATTAAAGGGTCTAACGCTCACTTTACAGCCGCGACTTTTCCATACCGCAGATCCCCCTACGCCATTTGCGTAGCCTATATTTTCAATGGGATCTTTCTAACGCTGGTATTTAGAGTCGTTTCTGAAGTGAGCGTTAGAGCTCTAACGACAAGATTCCAGCCGCCTGAAAATAGCAGGAGTTAAGAGCTTTCTGGCTAACGCCGGTTCATAAAGCTCTTAACTACTGTACCCTAAAGTACACTAACACCCATAAACTACCTATGTACCCCTAAACCGAGGTCCCCCCACACCGCCGCCACTCGATTAAAATTTTTAACCCCTAATCTGCCGACCGCCACCTACGTTATATTTATGTACCCCTAATCTGCTGCCCCTAACATCGCCGACCCCTATATTATATTTATTAACCCCTAATCTGCCCCCCTCAATGTCGCCGACACCTGCCTACACTTATTAACCCCTAATCTGCCGAGCGGACCTGAGCGCTACTATAATAAAGTTATTAACCCCTAATCCGCCTCACTAACCCTATCATAAATAGTATTAACCCCTAATCTGCCCTCCCTAACATCGCCGACACCTAACTTCAATTATTAACCCCTAATCTGCCAACCGGAGCTCACCGCTATTCTAATAAATGGATTAACCCCTAAAGCTAAGTCTAACCCTAACACTAACACCCCCCTAAGTTAAATATAATTTTTATCTAACGAAATAAATTAACTCTTATTAAATAACTTATTCCTATTTAAAGCTAAATACTTACCTGTAAAAGAAATCCTAATATAGCTACAATATAAATTATAATTATATTATAGCTATTTTAGGATTAATATTTATTTTACAGGCAACTTTGTATTTATTTTAACCAGGTACAATAGCTATTAAATAGTTAAGAACTATTTAATAGTTACCTAGTTAAAATAATAACAAATTTACCTGTAAAATAAATCCTAACCTAAGTTATAATTAAACCTAACACTACCCTATCAATAAAATAATTAAATAAACTACCTACAATTACCTACAATTAACCTAACACTACACTATCAATAAATTAATTAAACACAATTCCTACAAATAAATACAATTAAATAAACTAGCTAAAGTACAAAAAATAAAAAAGAACTAAGTTACAGAAAATAAAAAAATATTTACAACCATAAGAAAAATATTACAACAATTTTAAACTAATTACACCTACTCTAAGCCCCCTAATAAAATAACAAAGCCCCCCAAAATAAAAAATTCCCTACCCTATTCTAAATTAAAAAAGTTACAAGCTCTTTTACCTTACCAGCCCTGAACAGGGCCCTTTGCGGGGCATGCCCCAAGAATTTCAGCTCTTTTGCCTGTAAAAAAAAACATACAATACCCCCCCCCAACATTACAACCCACCACCCACATACCCCTAATCTAACCCAAACCCCCTTAAATAAACCTAACACTAAGCCCCTGAAGATCTTCCTACCTTGTCTTCACCATACCAGGTTCACCGATCCGTCCTGAAGAGCTCCTCCGATGTCCTGATCCAAGCCCAAGCGGGGGCTGAAGAGGTCCATGGTCCGGTCAAAGTCTTCATCCAAGCGGGGCAGAAGAGGATCTTCCATCCGATTGAAGTCATCATCCAGGCGGCATCTTCGATCTTCTTCCATCCGGAGCGAAGCGGCAGGATCCTGAAGACATCCAGCGCGGAACATCCATCCGGACCGACGACTGAACGACGAATGACTGTTCCTTTAAGGGACGTCATCCAAGATGGCGTCCCTCGAATTCCGATTGGCTGATAGGATTCTATCAGCCAATCGGAATTAAGGTAGGAATTTTCTGATTGGCTGATGGAATCAGCCAATCAGAATCTAGTTCAATCCGATTGGCCGATCCAATCAGACAATCAGATTGAGCTCGCATTCTATTGGCTGATCGGAACAGCCAATAGAATGCGAGCTCAATCTGATTGGCTGATTGGATCGGCCAATCGGATTGAACTAGATTCTGATTGGCTGATTCCATCAGCCAATCAGAAAATTCCTACCTTAATTCCGATTGGCTGATAGAATCCTATCAGCCAATCGGAATTCGAGGGACGCCATCTTGGATGACGTCCCTTAAAGGAACAGTCATTCGTCGTTCAGTCGTCGGTCCGGATGGATGTTCCGCGCTGGATGTCTTCAGGATCCTGCCGCTTCGCTCCGGATGGAAGAAGATCGAAGATGCCGCCTGGATGATGACTTCAATCGGATGGAAGATCCTCTTCTGCCCCGCTTGGATGAAGACTTTGACCGGACCATGGACCTCTTCAGCCCCCGCTTGGGCTTGGATCAGGACATCGGAGGAGCTCTTCAGGACGGATCGGTGAACCTGGTATGGTGAAGACAAGGTAGGAAGATCTTCAGGGGCTTAGTGTTAGGTTTATTTAAGGGGGTTTGGGTTAGATTAGGGGTATGTGGGTGGTGGGTTGTAATGTTGGGGGGGGGGGGTATTGTATTTATTCTTTTACAGGCAAAAGAGCTGAAATTCTTGGGGCATGCCCCGCAAAGGGCCCTGTTCAGGGCTGGTAAGGTAAAAGAGCTTGTAACTTTTTTAATTTAGAATAGGGTAGGGAATTTTTTATTTTGGGGGGCTTTGTTATTTTATTAGGGGGCTTAGAGTAGGTGTAATTAGTTTAAAATTGTTGTAATATATTTATTATGTTTGTAAATATTTTTTTATTTTCTGTAACTTAGATCTTTTTTATTTTTTGTACTTTAGTTAGTTTATTTAATTGTATTTATTTGTAGGAATTGTATTTAATTAATTTATTGATAGTGTAGTGTTAGGTTAATTGTAGGTAATTGTAGGTAGTTTATTTAATTATTTTATTGATAGGGTAGTGTTAGGTTTAATTATATCTTAGGTTAGGACTTATTTTACAGGTAATTTTGTTATTATTTTAACTAGGTAACTATTAAATAGTTCTTAACTATTTAATAGCTATTGTACCTGGTTAAAATAATTACAAAGTTACCTGTAAAATAAATATTAATCCTATAATAGCTATAATATAATTATAATTTATATTGTAGCTATATTAGGGTTTATTTTACAGGTAAGTATTTAGCTTTAAATAGGAATCATTTATTTAATAAGAGTTAATTTATTTCGTTAGATAAAAATTATATTTAACTTAGGGGGGTGTTAGTGTTAGGGTTAGACTTAGCTTTAGGGGTTAATCCATTTATTAGAATAGCGGTGAGCTCCGGTCGGCAGATTAGGGGTTAATAATTGAAGTTAGGTGTCGGCGATGTTAGGGAGGGCAGATTAGGGGTTAATACTATTTATGATAGGGTTAGTGAGGCGGATTAGGGGTTAATAACTTTATTATAGTAGCGCTCAGGTCCGCTCGGCAGATTAGGGGTTAATAAGTGTAGGCAGGTGTCGGCGACGTTGAGGGGGGCAGATTAGAGGTTAATAAATATAATATAGGGGTCGGCGATGTTAGGGCAGCAGATTAGGGGTACATAGGGATAACGTAGGTTGCGGCGGTTTACGGAGCGGCAGATTAGGGGTTTAAAAAAATATGCAGGGGTCAGCGATAGCGGGGGCGGCAGATTAGGGGTTAATAAGTGTAAGGTTAGGGGTGTTTAGACTCGGGGTACATGTTAGAGTGTTAGGTGCAGACGTAGGAAGTGTTTCCCCATAGGAAACAATGGGGCTGCGTTAGGAGCTGAACGCTGCTTTTTTGCAGGTGTTAGGTTTTTTTTCAGCTCAAACAGCCCCATTGTTTCCTATGGGGGAATCGTGCACGAGCACGTTTTTGAGGCCGGCCGCGTCCGTAAGCAACTCTGGTATCGAGAGTTGTATTTGCGGTAAAAATGCTCTACGCTCCTTTTTTGGAGCCTAACGCAGCATTTGTTTGAACTCTCGATACCAGAGTTAATTTTATGGTGCGGCCAGAAAAAAGCCCGCGGAGCGTTAACAGCCCTTTTACCGCCGAACTCCAAATCTAGGCCTAAGGAAATAGGAGGTTCCTGTTGTTACCTCTATGATACAGAAAGCACTTTAAAGGACTAAGATAAAGGACTAAGATATCTTTGGTTTTTAATAGTGAACCATGCATGGTTCACCTAAAGTGTTTACTATCTGTATATGTATGGCGCATAGTGATGTCGCAAACTGAAAATTTTCAGTTCGTGAACGGCGAACACGAACTTCTGCAACTGTTCGCGAATGGGTGAACCGGGCGAACCCCCATTGACTTCAATAGGCAGGCGAATTTTAAAACCCACAGGGACTCTTTCTGGCCACAATAGTGATGGAAAAGTTGTTGTTTCAAGGGTACTAACACCTGGACTGTGGCATGCCGGAGGGGGATCCATGGCAAAACTCCCACGGAAAATTACATAGTTGATGCAGAGTCTGGTTTTAATCCATAAAGGGCATAAATCACCTAACATTCCTAAATTGTTTGGAATAACGTGCTTTAAAACATCAGGTATGATGTTGTATCGATCAGGTAGTGTAAGGGTTACGCCCGCTTCACAGTGACAGACCAAACTCCCCGTTTAACGCACCGCAAACAACCGTAAACAGTCCATTTGCACAACCACGAGATAGATAGATAGATAGATACATAGATTAGAGAGATAGATCAATAGATGCAATATACATTTGATAGATACGATAGATAGATAGATTTGATAGATAAATAGATAGATTTGATAGATAATTTCCCAGACAGAGAATTACAAGACGTGTGGTCTGGGACCCATGGTAAGGTTCCCAGAGGCAGTTGCGGCGCCAGGGGACGTGTATATGGCATGGATTTTAGGAACCGGGAGATGGAAAAAGATGCTTGGTCGGTCCTCCGACTTTAAATTTGGGGCACTGCGCGTGCAATCTACTGTGCCACCAGATATGAGTGGTGTGTTAAGTAGTACTATTCTGATCAGTTTAATCCCTGTTACGCCCCCTATCAGGGGACGTGTATATTGCATGGATTTTAGGAACCGGTCCAGGAGATGGAAAAAGATGCTTGGTTGGTCCTGCTACTTCAAATTTGGGGCACTGCACGTGCAATCGTGGCCGGACTTTTAGCCGACGGACATTTGGCCAATGGACATTTGGCCAATGGACATTTGGCCGAAACACAAGTGGTTGTCACAAAACAGTCCGGCCATGAGATACATAGATTTGATAGATAGATACATAGATTAGATAGATAGATCAATAGATGCAATATACATTTGATAGATACGATAGATAGATAGATAGATTTGGTAGATAAATAGATAGATTTGATAGATAGATAGATAATTTCCCAGACAGAGAATTACAAGACGTGTGGTCTGGGACCCATGGTAAGGTTACTTCCTTTTGTACAATCGAGTACAGGTTGGGGATTGACTTTTGTGCAAAGAAATTTCGGCGGGTACCTTCCACTGCGGTGTCCCCTATCAGGGGATGTGTATATGGCATGGATTTTAGGAACCGGGAGATGGAAAAAGATGCTTGGTCGGTCCGATAGATAGATTTGATAGATACATAGATACATAGATTAGATAGATAGATCAATAGATGCAATATACATTTGATAGATACAATAGATAGATAGATAGATTTGATAGATCAATAGATAGATTTGATAGATAGATAATTTCCCAGACAGAGAATTACAAGACGTGCGGCTGGGACCCATGGTAAGGTTCCCAGAGGCAGTTGCGGTGCCAGGGGACGTGTATATGGCATGGATTTTAGGAACCGGGAGATGGAAAAAGATGCTTGATCGGTCCTCCTACTTCAAATTTGGGGCACTGCGTGTGCAATCTACTGTGCCACCAGATATGAGTGGTGTGTTAAGTAGTACTATTCTGATCAGTTTAATCCCTGTTAAGCCCCCTATCAGGAGACGTGTATATGGCATGGATTTTAGGAACCGGGAGATGGAAAAAGATGCTTGGTCGGTCCTCCTACTTCAAATTTGGGGCACTGCGCGTGCAATCGTGGCCGGACTTTTAGCCGATGGACATTTGGCTGAAACACAAGTGGCTGTCACAAAACAGTCCGGCCACGAGATA
Organism: Bombina bombina; assembly: GCF_027579735.1. Classification (NCBI taxonomy): domain Eukaryota; kingdom Metazoa; phylum Chordata; class Amphibia; order Anura; family Bombinatoridae; genus Bombina; species Bombina bombina. Next base: position 289,957,956 of record NC_069502.1, on the reverse strand, counting down.
GATTTGATAGATAGATAGATACATAGATTAGATAGATAGATCAATAGATGCAATATACATTTGATAGATACAACAGATAGATAGATTTGATAGATAGATAATTTCCGAGACAGAGCATTACAAGACGTGCGGTCTGGGACCCATGGTAAGGTTCCCAGAGGCAGTTGCGGCGCCAGGGGACGTGTATATGGCATTCATTTTAGGAACTGGGAGATGGAAAAAGATGCTTGGTCGGTCCTCCGACTTTAAATTTGGGGCATTGCGCGTGCAATCTACTGTGCCACCATATATGAGTGGTGTGTTAAGTAGTACTATTCTGATCAGTTTAATCCCTGTTACGCCCCCTATCAGGGGACGTGTATATTGCATGGATTTTAGGAACTGGTCCGGGAGATGGAAAAAGATGCTTGGTTGGTCCTGCTACTTCAAATTTGGGGCACTGCACGTGCAATCGTGGCCGGACTTTTAGCCGACGGACATTTGGCCAACGGACATTTGGCCGATGGACATTTGGCCGAAACACAAGTGGCTGTCACAAAACAGTCCGGCCATGAGATACATAGATTTGATAGATAGATAGATACATAGATTAGATAGATAGATCAATAGATGCAATATACATTTGATAGATACGATAGATAGATAGATAGATTTGGTAGATAAATAGATAGATTTGATAGATAGATAGATAATTTCCCAGACAGAGAATTACAAGACGTGTGGTCTGGGACCCATGGTAAGGTTACTTCCTTTTGTACAATCGAGTACAGGTTGGGGATTGACTTTTGTGCAAAGAAATTTCGGCCGGGTACCTTCCACTGCGGTGTCCCCTATCAGGGAATGTGTATATGGCATGGATTTTAGGAACCGGGAGATCGAAAAAGATGCTTGGTCGGTCCGATAGATAGATTTGATAGATAGATAGATAGATAGATAGATACATAGATTAGATAGATAGATCAATAGATGCAATAGATACATTTGATAGATACGATAGATAGATAGATAGATAGATAGATAGATAGATATATGATAGATAGATAGATGGATAGATAGATTTGATAGATAAATAGATAGATTTGATAGATAATTTCCCAGACAGAGAATTACAAGACGTGCGGTCTGGGACCCATGGTAAGGTTACTTCCTTTTGCACAATCGAGTACAGGTTGGGGATTGCCTTTTGTGGAAAGAAATTTTGGTTGGGTACCTTCCACTGCTGGTGGAGCCTCAGACTCCACCAGCTTGTATGGTAAAAGCTGGCGGGCTAAGAGTTCAGACAAGCCAGCTGTCAGACGCTGGGCAAGGGGGCAAGGGGGTGACTTTGTGACATTGGCTTCTTACGCTCCTACATGTCCTTGACAGACACCTTACTGTGGGCAGATGAGCAGGAACTGCTACGGAAGAGAGACGGAGTGGCGGATGGTTGAGAGGGGGCAAGGAGGACAGCAGTGGTTGACGTGGCTGAAGATGCTGGACCAGGAGGAGGATGGTGGCTTTGAGTTTGTGTGCTGCTTCTACTCATGTGTTGATCCCATAGGCGTTTGTGATGTGCGATCATGTGCCTTCGCAAAGCAGTTGTACCTAGGTGGGTGTTGCACTTCCCACGACTCAGTTTCTTTTAGCACAGGTTGCAAATGGCATCGCTGTTGCCAGAGGGAGACACACAAAAAAAATGCCACACTGCTGAGCTCTGCGATGACGGCATTCTGGTGGTGGCAACAGCATGCGTTGATTGGCGTGCTGTCTGGCTGACCCCGGGTGCCGATGCATGCTGTCTGACTGTGCCACTAGCTCCTTGCGATGACCTCCCCCTGCTTCCAACTTGTCTCCTCCTCCTCCTCCTCTCTGTCTCATCAACTGAACTTTCCCCCTGTTCTTCTTCTCTTCTAGCGGGCACCCATGTGACATCCACGGATGCATCGTCATCATCAACCGCTTCTGACAAATCAACAAAGGAAGCAGCAGCGGGTACAACATCATCATCATCACACTGTACGTCCATGTCTGTAATGCTGCCTGACTGAGACATATCACTGTTATCTACATCCTCTGTCAATGATGGTTGCGCATCACTCATTTCTTCCAACTGATGTGTAAAAAACTCCTCTGACAGATCAAGTGAAGCGGCTGTGGTGCTAGTGTTGGTGGTGGCGGCAGGCGGGCGAGTGGTAACTTGAGAGGTGCCCGAAGATAATCTGGAAGAGAGTGGTGCATCAAGGTTCGGAGCGGAAGCTATAGAAGATTGGGTGTCCTGTGTTAAAAAGTCAACTATGTCCTCCTCAGAACTTTTCGAGTTCATGGTACGTGGCCTCTGAACACTGGGCATTATTCTATGGCCAAAGGGAATCACAGCACCATGACCACGACGGCACCTGCGGGGTGGCCTGCCTCTGCCTGTCATTTTTTTAAAATGTACACTTACACTACTATTAAACAAGATATGAGTGGTGGCACTGGGCAAGTGGGCACAGTATACGCTGTGAGCCTGACACAGAAAAGCAGATTGATGTTTCACAGTCCAAAAAGTTTTTATTTTTTTAAATGTACACTTACACTACTATTAAACAAGATATGAGTGGTGGCACTGGGCAAGTGGGCACAGTATACGCTGTGATTCTGGCACACACGCTGGCAGGCAGGCAACTGCAATTAGATTACGCAAGCAGACTGATGTTTCACAGTTAAAAAAGTTTTTTTTTTAAATTTACACTACTGTTACACCAGATATGAGTGGTGGCACTGGGCAAGTGGGCACAGTATTCGCTGTGAGCCTGGCACACACGCTGGCAGGCAGGCAGGCAACTGCAATTAGATTACACAAGCAGACTGATGTTTCACAGTCAATTTTTTTTTTTAAATTATTTACACTACTGTTACACCAGATATGAGTGGTGGCACTGGGCAAGTGGGCCTGGCACACACGCTGGCAGGCAGGCAACTGCAATTAGATTACACTAGCAGACTGATGTTTCACAGTCAATTTTTTTTTTATTATTATTATTTATACTACTTTTACACCAGATATGAGTGGTGGCACTGGGCAAGTGGGCCTGGCTGGCACACACGCTAGCAGGCAGGCAACTGCAATTAGATTACACTAGCAGACTGATGTTTCACAGTCAAAAAAGTTTTTTTTTTTTTAATTATTTTCACTACTGTTACACCAGATATGAGTGGTGGCACTGGGCAAGTGGGCCTGGCACACACGCTGGCAGGCAGGCAACTGCAATTAGATTACACTAGCAGACTGATGTTTCACAGTCAAAAAAGTTTTTTTTTTTAATTATTTACACTACTGTTACACCAGATATGAGTGGTGGCACTGGGCAAGTGGGCCTGGCACACACGCAGGCAGGCAGGCAACTGCGATTAGATTACACTAGCAGACTGATGTTTCACAGTCAAAAAAGTTTTTTTTTTTAAATTATTTACACTACTGTTACACCAGATATGAGTGGTGGCACTGGGCAAGTGGGCCTGGCACACACACTGGCAGGCAGGCAACTGCAATTAGATTACACTAGCAGACTGATGTTTTACATTCAAATTTTTTTTTTATTATTTACACTACTGTTACACCAGATATGAGTGGTGGCACTGGGCAAGTGGGCCTGGCACACACGCTGGCAGGCAACTGCAATTAGATTACACTAGCAGACTGATGTTTCACAGTCAAAAAAGTATTTTTTTTTAATTATTTACACTACTGTTACACCAGATATGAGTGGTGGCACTGGGCAAGTGGGCACAGTATACGCTGTGAGCCTGGCACACATGCTGGCAGACAGGCAACTGCAATTAGATTACACTAGCAGACTGATGTTTCACAGTCCAAAAAGTTTTTTTTAAAATTATTTACACTACTGTTACACCAGATATGAGTGGTGGCACTGGGCAAGTGGGCCTGGCACACACGCTAGCAGGCAGGCAACTGCAATTAGATTACACTAGCAGACTGATGTTTCACAGTCAAAAAAGTTTTTTTTTTTAATTATTTACACTACTGTTACACCAGATATGAGTGGTGGCACTGGGCAAGTGGGCCTGGCACACACGCTGGCAGGCAGGCAACTGCAATTAGATTACACTAGCAGACTGATGTTTCACAGTCAAATTTTTTTTTTTATTATTTATACTACTTTTACACCAGATATGAGTGGTGGCACTGGGCAAGTGGGCCTGGCTGGCACACACGCTAGCAGGCAGGCAACTGCAATTAGATTACACTAGCAGACTGATGTTTCACAGTCAAAAAAGTTTTTTTTTTTTAAATTATTTTCACTACTGTTACACCAGATATGAGTGGTGGCACTGGGCAAGTGGGCCTGGCACACACGCTGGCAGGCAGGCAACTGCAATTAGATTACACTAGCAGACTGATGTTTCACAGTCAAAAAAGTTTTTTTTTTTTAATTATTTACACTACTGTTACACCAGATATGAGTGGTGGTACTGGGCAAGTGGGTCTGGCACACACACTGGCAGGCAGACAACTGCAATTAGATTACAGTAGCAGACTGATGTTTTACATTCAAATTTTTTTTTTTTAATTATTTACACTACTGTTACACCAGATATGAGTGGTGGCACTGGGCAAGTGGGCCTGGCACACACGCTGGCAGGCAACTGCAATTAGATTACACTAGCAGACTGATGTTTCACAGTCAAAAAAGTATTTTTTTAATTATTTATACTACTGTTACACCAGATATGAGTGGTGGCACTGGGCAAGTGGGCACAGTATACGCTGTGAGCCTGGCACACATGCTGGCAGACAGGCAACTGCAATTAGATTACACTAGCAGACTGATGTTTCACAGTCCAAAAAGTTTTTTTTTTAATTATTTACACTACTGTTACACCAGATATGAGTGGTGGCACTGGGCAAGTGGGCCTGGCACACACGCTGGCAGGCAACTGCAATTAGATTACACTAGCAGACTGATGTTTCACAGTCAAAAAAGTTTTTTTTTAAATTATTTACAATACTGTTACACCAGATATGAGTGGTGGCACTGGGCAAGTGGGCACAGTATACGCTGTGAGCCTGGCACACATGCTGGCAGACAGGCAACTGCAATTAGATTACACTAGCAGACTGATGTTTCACAGTCCAAAAAGTTTTTTTTTAAATTATTTACACTACTGTTACACCAGATATGAGTGGTGGCACTGGGCAAGTGGGCCTGGCACACACGCTAGCAGGCAGGCAACTGCAATTAGATTACACTAGCAGACTGATGTTTCACAGTCAAAAAAGTTTTTTTTTTAATTATTTACACTACTGTTACACCAGATATGAGTGGTGGCACTGGGCAAGTGGGCCTGGCACACACGCTGGCAGGCAGGCAACTGCAATTAGATTACACTAGCAGACTGATGTTTCACAGTCAAAATTTTTTTATTATTATTTATACTACTTTTACACCAGATATGAGTGGTGGCACTGGGCAAGTGGGCCTGGCTGGCACACACGCTAGCAGGCAGGCAACTGCAATTAGATTACACTAGCAGACTAATGTTTCACAGTCAAAAAAGTTTTTTTTTTTTTAATTATTTTCACTACTGTTACACCAGATATGAGTGGTGGCACTGGGCAAGTGGGCCTGGCACACACGCTGGCAGGCAGGCAACTGCAATTAGATTACACTAGCAGACTGATGTTTCACAGTCAAAAAAGTTTTTTTTTTTTAATTATTTACACTACTGTTACACCAGATATGAGTGGTGGTACTGGGCAAGTGGGTCTGGCACACACACTGGCAGGCAGACAACTGCAATTAGATTACAGTAGCAGACTGATGTTTTACATTCAAATTTTTTTTTTTTAATTATTTACACTACTGTTACACCAGATATGAGTGGTGGCACTGGGCAAGTGGGCCTGGCACACACGCTGGCAGGCAACTGCAATTAGATTACACTAGCAGACTGATGTTTCACAGTCAAAAAAGTATTTTTTTAATTATTTATACTACTGTTACACCAGATATGAGTGGTGGCACTGGGCAAGTGGGCACAGTATACGCTGTGAGCCTGGCACACATGCTGGCAGACAGGCAACTGCAATTAGATTACACTAGCAGACTGATGTTTCACAGTCCAAAAAGTTTTTTTTTTAATTATTTACACTACTGTTACACCAGATATGAGTGGTGGCACTGGGCAAGTGGGCCTGGCACACACGCTAGCAGGCAGGCAACTGCAATTAGATTACACTAGCAGACTGATGTTTCACAGTCAAAAAAGTTTTTTTTTTAAATTATTTACAATACTGTTACACCAGATATGAGTGGTGGCACTAGTTGGCAAGTGGGCATGGCACACATGCTGGCAGGCAGGCAACTGCAATTAGATTACACTAGCAGACTGATGTTTCACAGTCAAAATTTTTTTTTTTTAATTATTTACACTACTGTTACACCAGATATGAGTGGTGGCACTGGGCAAGTGGGCCTGGCACACACGCTAGCAGGCAGGCAACTGCAATTAGATTACACTAGCAGACTGATGTTTCACAGTCAAAAAAGTTTTTTTTTAAATTATTTACACTACTGTTACACCAGATATGAGTGGTGGCGCTGGGCAAGCGGGTCTGGCACACATGCTGGCAGGCAGGCAACTACAATTAGATTACACTAGCAGATTGATGTTTCACAGTCAAAAAGTTTTTTTTTTAATTATTTACACTACTGTTACACCAGATATGAGTGGTGGCACTGGGCAAGTGGGCCTGGCACACAAGCTAGCAGGCAGGCAACTGCAATTAGATTACACTAGCAGACTGATGTTTCACAGTCAAAAAAGTTTTTTTTTTTAAATTATTTACACTACTGTTACACCAGATATGAGTTGTGGCACTGGGCAAGTGGGCACAGTATACGCTGTGAGCCTGGCACACACGCTGGCAGGCAGGCAGGCAACTGCAATTAGATTACACAGGAAAAAAAAAAGCCCTAAAAAGGGCTTTTTGGGGTGCTGTCCTTACAGCAGAGATCATATGAGTCCATCAGAACTGAAGTGGACACTGAATACACTAGCCTAGCTATAGATTTTCCTACTAAATCAGCAGCAGCTACACTGTCCCTCCTCTCACTAACAATGCAGCTTCCGAATGAATCTAAAATGGCTGCTGTCCAGGAGCTGGGAGGGTCTGGGAGGGAGTGTCTGCTGCTGATTGGCTGGAATGTGTCTGCAGACTGTGAGATACAGGGTCAAAGTTTACTCAGTGATGACGAATAGGGGGCGGATAGAACATCGCATATGTTCACACGCCGCGGTGAATGCGAACAAGCTATGTTCGCCGGGAACTATTCGCCGATGAACAATTCGCAACATCACTACTTATAACCACTGACAACTTAGATCCCCATTCATATACTGTCCAGGCCATACCTGTCCAGGCCAAGACGCAAATGTCTCACGCTCCAGTCCACAGGAACATAACAAGCAGATAGCTTCACTCGCAATCAAACACCCTCAAGTGATTCAGTCAGCCAATGCCAATGCGTTTCACCCCCACGTCATCTGACAACAACGGGACTTCCTCAGGGCTGTATTGCTCCATTCGGATTGCTTGGTTTATATTGGAATATAAACCAAGCAATCTTAATTGAGCAATACAGTCCTACTTGGATTAAAAAGTGATTGCTTCCCATGCCTAAGGCAATAGGAGGGTCCTGTTTTTACCTCTTTGATACAGAAATCACTTTAAAGCACTAAGATATCTAAGAGTTATAACTCACCATGCATGGTTTACCTAAAGTGTTTACTATCTTTATATGTATGGCGCATAACCACTGACAACTTAGATCCCCATTCATATATTGTCCAGGTCATACCTTCCAGCTTGACTGGGGGGTTCTGTGCACAGTAGGGGTGTAGTTGTTGTGAGGTTTCAGCCACTTATCCATACACTTGTTATATGCTGTCTATCTCATACTGCAGTTTTATTAACCCCATGTGACCAGTCTTTTCATGTTTATAGTGTAGTAGTGCACTTTATTAACTTGTTTCTTTTTTGTTTGTTTTTTACTTTGTCTTACAGGTGAAACTCGAAAAATTAGAATATTGTGCAAAAGTTAATTCATTTCACTAATGCAACTTAAAAGGGGAAACTAATATATGAGATAGACTCATTACATGCAAAGCGAGATAGTTCAAGACGTGATTTGTCATAATTGTGATGATTATGGCTTACAGCTCATGAAAACCCCAAATCCACAATCTCAAAAAATTAGAATATTGTGAAAAGGTGCAATATTCTAGGCTCAAAGAGTCCCACTCTAATCAGCTAATTAAGCCACAACACCTGCAAAGGGTTCCTGAGCCTTTAATTGGTCTCTCAGTCTGGTTCAGTAGGAATCACAATCATGGGAAAGACTGCTGACCTAACGGTTGTGCAGAAAACCATCAATGACACCCTCCACAAGGAGGGAAAGCTTGCAAAAAAAAATTGGATGTTCCCAAAGTACTGTATCAAAGCACATTAATAGAAAGTTATGTGGAAGGGAAAAGTGTGGAACATAAAGGTGCACAAGCAGCAGGGATGACCACATTCTGGAGAGGATTGTCAGGAAAATGCCATTCAAAGGTGTTGGGGACTTTCACAAGAGCCACCACACACAGATAGATCCTGGACATGGGCTTCAAATGTCGTATTCCTCTTGTTTAGCCACTCCTGAACAACAAACAACGTCAGAAGCGTCTTACCTGGGCTAAAGAAAAATAGACTTGGTCTGTTGCTCAGTGGTCCAAAATCCTCTTTTCTGATGAGAGCAAATTTTGCATCTCTTTTGGAAACCAAGGACCCAGAGTATGGAGGAATAAAGGAGAGGCACACACTGCATGATGCTTGAAGTCCAGTGTGTTGTTTCCACAGTTTGTGTTGATTTGGGGATCCATGCCATCTGCTGGTGTTGGTCTACTGTGCTTCATTAAGTCCAGGGTCAATGCAGCTGTCTACCAGGAGATTTTGGAGCACTTCATGCTTCCTTCTGCAGACGAGCTCTATGGGGATGCTGACTTCATTTTCCAGCAGGACTTGGCACCTGCCCACACTGCCAAAAGCACCAAAACCTGGTTCAATGACCATGGGATTACTGTGCTTGATTGGCCAGCAAATTCGCCTGACCTGAACCCCATAGAGAATCTATGGGGCTTTGCTAAGAGAAAGATTTGAGACATGAGACCGAACAATGCAGAAGACCTGAAGGCCGCTATTGAAGCATCCTGGTCTTCCATAACACTTCAGCAGTGCCACAGGCTAATAGCTTCCATGCCACGCCGCATTGAGGCAGTAATTGCTGCAAAAGGGGCCCAAACCAAGTACTGAGTACATACAGTATGCATGCTTATACTTTTCATAGGTCCGATATTGTTCTACAGGTATGTACAATCCTTGTTTTATTGATTGCAAATAATATTCTAATTTTCTGAGATTTGGAATTGGGGTTTTCATGAGCTGTAAGCCATAATAATCACAATTATGGCAAATCACGGCTTGAACTATCTTGCTTTGCGTGTAATGAGTATATCTCATATATTAGTTTCCCCTTTTAAGTTGCATTAGTAAAATAAATGAACTTTTGCACAATATTCTAATTTTTCGAGTTTCACCTGTATGTTGTGATACTTTGTATGTACAAATTGATGAGGGCATTCTTTTGTGTTGATTTTTACAGTGTGTACTTATATTCGATTTTTGTAATAAATCATGAATTTGAATTTATGTGCCATATTTTCTAAGAGTGCTTATTTTCCTGTCTTTTAAGTGAACATATAGTGACTCACTAGGTATTTAGCTCTTTTTCTTTTCCCTATAATAAATATATATATATATATACAGTGGGGAAAACAAGTATTTAGTCAGCCACCAATTGTGCAAGTTCTCCCACTTAAGAAGATGAGAGAGGCCTGTAATTTTCATCATAGGCATACCTCAACTATGAGAGACAAAATGTGGAAACAAATCCAGACAATCACATTTTCTGATTTGGAAAGAATTTATTTGCAAATTATGGTGGAAAATAAGTATTTGGTCACCTACAAACAAGCAAAATTTCTGGCTTTCACAGACCTGTATCTTCTTCTTTAAGAGGCTCCTCTGTCCTCCACTCATTACCTGTATTAATGGCACCTGTTTGAACTTGTTATCAGTATAAAAGACACATGTCCACAACCTCAAACAGTCACACTCCAAACTCCACTATGGTGAAGACCAAAGAGCTGTCAAAGGACACCAGAAACAAAATTGTAGACCTGCACCAGGCTGGGAAGACTGAATCTGCAATAGGCAAACAGCTTGGTGTGAAGAAATCAACTGTGGGAGCAATAATTAGAAAATGGAAGACATACAAGACCACTGATAATCTCCCTCGATCTGGGGCTCCACGCAAGATCTCAACCCGTGGGGTCAAAATGATCACAAGAATGGTGAGCAAACATCCCAGAACCACATGGGGGGACCTAGTGAATGACCTGCAGAGACCTGGGACCAACGTAACAAGGGCTACCATCAGTAACACACTACGCCGCCAGGAACTCAGATCCTGCAGTGCCAGACGTGTCTCCCTGCTTAAGCCAGTACATGTCCGGGCCCATCTGAAGTATGCTAAAGAGCATTTGGATGATCCAAAAGTGGATTGGGAGAATGTTATATGGTCAGATGAAACCAAAGAAAAACGGTTTGGTTGAAACACAACTTGTCGTGTTTGGAGGAGAGAGAACACCATACCTACTGTGAAGCATGGGGGTGGCAACATCACGCTTTGGGGCTGTTTCTCTGCAAAGGGAACAGGACGACTGATCCGTGTACATGAAAGAATTAAGGGGGCCATGTATTGTGAGATTTTCAGTGCAAACCTCCTTCCATCAGCAAGGGCATTGAAGATGAAACGTGGCTGGGTCTTTCAGCATGACAATGATCCCAAACACACCACCCGGGCAATGAAGGAGTGGCTTCGTAAGAAGCATTTCAATGTCCTGGAGTGGCCTAGCCAGTCTCCAGATTTCAACCCCATAGAAAACCTTTGGAGGGAGTTGAAAGTCCGTGTTGCCCAGCGACAGCCCCAAAACATCACTGCTCTAGAGGAGATCTGCATGCAGGAATGGGCCAACATACCAGCAACAGTGTGTGACAATCTTGTGAAGAATTACAGAAAACGTTTGACCTCTGTCATTGCCAACATAGGAAATATAACAAAGTATTGAGATGAACTTTTGATATTGACTAAATACTTATTTTCCACCATAATTTGCAAATAAATTCTTTTCAAATCAGACAATGTGATTGTCTGGATTTGTTTCCACATTTTGTCTCTCAACTATATATAGGTATACCTATGATGAAAATTACAGGCCTCTCTCATCTTCTTAAGTGGGAGAACTTGCACAATTGGTGGCTGACTAAATACTTGTTTTCCCCACTGTATATATATATATATATATATATATATATATATATATATATATATACATGTGTATATACATATACATATTTAGATATTTAGACATGTATATGTATGTATATATATCTTTATGTTAAAGCCTTTTGTCGTCTTTTTTTTCTAACACCACAGACCTCATATCTTTGAGCCCTTATACCTTTTTTAATTGCAATTTTAAATGTATTTAATGGTTTTTATTCAATTTTTTGTCTCGCGTAATAATTAACCAGAGCTCTGAGGTTGCACTAACACGACACATTACATTTAATTGCGCTCAAGCGAATGCGTTTACTTTCAACTCATAATACGTGTGTTATTTCTGATGCATGCAAAGAGCTTTGAAATACCCATTATTGCTCGCTCTACACTTACTGCACCACTCGTAGTCTAATCCTTAAATGTGTGCCAATAGTTAGGTATTAGGGAGTACAATGAGTAAAACCAGATATACAGTATTAGATAAAAACATCTTTATCTCATACTCCACAGTTAGAGGTTAAACTATGCTTGTTCTATGGCGATTTACCACTTGGGAGCAGTCCCTTTAAGCCCAATAGTGTTTTTCTCTTTCCTGAAGTATATCAGTCTGATCAGCCTTCATTTATAGAAACACAGAAACATAGATTTTGACGGCAGATAAGAACCATAGGCCCAGCAAGTCTGCTTGATATTTCCTAAAAGTATTTTGTCAGTTTGTAGAATAGCCTTATACTTATTCGGCATCATCAGTGAGATGCTGCTATATATATATATATATATATATATATATATATATATATATATATATATATATGGATTATTGGGAACACATCAAAGGGGATACAATTTTACAGGGTTATGGCCCTTTTAATATCAAGTATGTACAATGCCATTGTTTTACTACAACAACACATGTATTCTTAATACTTAATTTAGTAATCACCAAGGCCATTTACCAAATATTTTTTTACAGATCTGAAAATGATTTCTTTGAGAGTTTTGTTACATTTCACATACAACATAAGTGCCAGTGTGGTAGCGATGGCATAAAATAGAAGTGAGACCATGACCCTGCACAATTAACCTTAACTTCATTTGACTACTATAACCTTCTTAATCCTAGTTTTCTTTAAATAACTCTCTGAAGACCTAAAACCAAACACCAAAGATATGTCTCTAAAATAAAAAGAAACGTATTACCTTTAATAAAAGCACACTTTAAATTAGCTAAGAAATCGTTTTACCATCTTTCAGCCATACATCATGTCCATGCTACATATTGTTTAAAGCAGTGGTTCCCTCCTACTTACTATTCAGGAAGTGAACACTATGGCGTAGGTTTCAGCGCAACTGCTGAAACCCATTCCACCCGTAAATTCACCTCGCACATCGGGTGAATCACATATACGGTGCCAGCATATTATATATTGCCATAAATCAGATAAACCGGAGAGGTACAGAAATGTGTAGAAATAGATATTTTAATTTTTAAGGGAGATATTTTTATTTTATTTTATGTAATTGGGGTTAATTTAGGGGGTATTAGGTTAGGGGGCTTAGTGGTTAGATTAATACTTTGCATTGTGGGAGATGGTGATTTAGGGGTTAATAGATTAATTAGGTAGATTGGATTGTGGGGAATTGGTGGATTAGGGGTTAATAGTTTTAATAGGTAGTTTGTGATGTGGGGGGCTGGTGGATTAGGAGTTAATAGTGTTAATAGGTAGATTGCGTTGTGGGGTTTGGCGGATTAGGGGTTAATAAGGTAATTAGATACTTTGCTTTGTGGGTGGGTGGAGGATGAGGGATAAATAACTATTATATACTTTGCAATGTGGGAGTTGTTGGATTAGGAGTTAATAGATTGTATTAGTTATTGTGGTGGGGGGATGTCAGTTTAGAGGTACATATTGCGCATGTGTTAGGTGTTCGTTAAGACTTCCAGGGATTTACAGTGCTCATATACTATGTGAAGCGAGTTGAAAATAGAATAACATTTCTACATTTTCACTGAATAACTCCTTTTGCTGAATGTGTGATACCGACTTGTGACGCCAGTTCTATGTTAGTTTATGCATTTGCGAGTGACGCCAAATATGTGATCAAGTCCTATGTTTTTAAATTCTATTTCAACATAAGTAAGGGGTAAAATAAGAATGTTGAAGGAATTTTCACAGAGGTTTATTTTTAACTTGAAGCCAAGTTAAACCTGGTTTTACATGGTTTTCTAATGATCCTTAAAGACATTGCAATGTGCTAACCTGTTAGTTACTCTGTAATGAGAACCATTAATATTGTAATCAATTTAAAAAAACAAAAAACACTGGCCTAGATTTAGAGTTTGGCGGTAGCCGTCAAAACCAGCGTTAGAGGCTCCTAACGCTGGTTTTAGGCTACCGCCGGTATTTGGAGTCAGTCAGGAAAGGGTCTAACGCTCACTTTCCAGCCGCGACTTTTCCATACCGCAGATCCCCTTACGTCAATTGCGTATCCTATCTTTTCAATGGGATCTTTCTAACTCCGGTATTTAGAGTCGTGGCTGAAGTGAGCGTTTGAATTCTAACGACAAAACTCCAGCCGCAGAAAAAAGTCAGTAGTTAAGAGCTTTCTGGGCTAACGCCGGTTTATAAAGCTCTTAACTACTGTGCTCTAAAGTACACTAACACCCATAAACTACCTATGTACCCCTATACCGAGGTCCCCCCAGATCGCCGCCACTCGATTAATTTTTTTTAACCCCTAATCTGCCGACCGCCACCTACGTTATACTTATGTACCCCTAATCTGCTGCCCCTAACACCGCCGAACCCTACATTATATTTATTAACCCCTAACCTGCCCCCCACAACGTCGCCGCCAGCTACCTACAATAATTAACCCCTAATCTGCCGACCGCAAAGTGCCGCCAGCTACATTATAGCTATGTACCCCTAATCTGCTGCCCCTAACACCGCCGACCCCTATATTATATTTATTAACCCCTAATCTGCCCCCTCAACGTCGCCTCCACCTGCCTACACTTATTAACCCCTAATCTGCTGAGCGGATCTCACCGCTACTATAATAAAGTTATTAACCCCTAATCCGCCTCACTCCCGCCTCAATAACCCTATAATAAATAGTATTAACCCCTAATCTGCCCTCCCTAACATTGCCGACACCTAACTTCAATTATTAACCCCTAATCTGCCGACCTAATCTCGCCGCTACTGTAATAAATGTATTAACCCCGTAAAGCTTAGTCTAACCCTAACACTAACACCCCCCTAAGTTAAATATAATTTAAATCTAACAAAATAAATTAACTCTTATTAAATAAATTATTCCTATTTAAAGCTAAATACTTACCTGTAAAATAAACCCTAATATAGCTACAATATAAATTATAATTATATTATAGCTATTTTAGGATTTATATTTATTTTACAGGCAACTTTGTATTTATTTTAACCAGGTACAATAGCTATTAAATAGTTAAGAACTATTTAATAGCTAAAATAGTTAAAATAATTACAAAATTACCTGTAAAATAAATCCTAACCTAAGTTACAATTAAACCTAACACTACACTATCAATAAATAAATTAAATAAAATACCTACATTTACCTACAATTAAACCTAACACTACACTATCAATAAATAAATTAAATAAAATACCTACAATTATCTACAATTAAACCTAACACTACACTTTCAATAAATAAATTAAATACAATTCCTACAAATAAATACAATAAATTAACTAACTAAAGTACAAAAAATAAAAAAGAACTAAGTTACAAAAAATAAAAAAATATTTACAAACATTAGAAAAAAATTACAACAATGTTAAACTAATTACACCTACTCTAAGCCCCCTAATAAAATAACAAAGACCCCAAAAATAAAAAAATGCCCTACCCTATTCTAAATTACAAAAGTTCAAAGCTCTTTTACCTTACCAGCCCTGAACAGGGCCCTTTGCGGGGCATGCCCCAAAGAATTCAGCTCTTTTGCCTGTAAAAAAAAACATACAATACCCCCCCCCAACATTACAACCCACCACCCACATACCCCTAATCTAACCCAAACCCCCCTTAAATAAACCTAACACTAAGCCCCTGAAGATCTTCCTACCTTGTCTTCACCATGCCAGGTATCACCGATCGTTCCAGGCTCCGAAATCTTCATCCAAGCCCAAGCGGGGGCTAGACATCCATCATCCGACGGCTGAAGAAGTCCAGAAGAGGGTCCAAAGTCTTCATCCTATCCGGGAAGAAGAGTAGAGCCAGACCGGCAACCATCTTCTTCCAAGCCGCATCTTCTATCTTCATCCGATGAGGACCGGCTCCATCTTGAAGACCTCTACCGTGGACCCATCTTCTTCTTCTGACGACTTCCCGACGAATGACGGTTCCTTTAAGGGACGTCATCCAAGATGGCGTCCCTCGAATTCTGATTGGCTGAAAGGATTCTATCAGCCAATCGGAATTAAGGTAGAAAAATTCATATTGGTTGATGGAATCAGCCAATCAGAATCAAGTTCAATCCGATTGGCTGATTCAATCAGCCAATCAGATTGAGCTTGCATTCTATTGGCTGATCGGAACAGCCAATAGAATGCAAGCTCAATCTGATTGGCTGATTGAATCAGCCAATCGGATTGAACTTGATTCTGATTGGCTGATTCCATCAGCCAATCAGAATTTTCCTACCTTAATTCCGATTGGCTGATAGAATCCTATCAGCCAATCGGAATTCGAGGGACGCCATCTTGGATGACATCCCTTAAAGGAACCGTCATTCGTCGGGAAGTCGTCAGAGAAGAAGGATGGATCCGCGATGGAGGTCTTGAAGATCAGCAGGTCGTCATCGGATTGAAGAACATAGAAGATGCGGCTTGGATGAAGATGTTTGCCGGTCCGGATGTCCTCTTCTGCCCGCTTGGATCAAGACTTCAGCCGGAGGATGGACGTCACTCTTCAGCCCCCCGCTTGGGCTTGGATCAAGACATCGGAGGCTCTTCTGGATCGATCGGTGAACCTGGCATGGTGAAGACAAGGTAGGAAGATCTTCAGGGGCTTAGTGTTAGGTTTATTTAAGGGGGGTTTGGTTTAGATTAGGGGTATGTGGGTGGTGGGTTGTAATGTGGGGGGGGGTATTGTATGTTTTTTTTTACAGGCAAAAGAGCTGAATTCTTTGGGACATGCCCCGCAAAGGGCCCTGTTCAGGGCTGGTAAGGTAAAAGAGCTTTGAACTTTTGTAATTTAGAATAGGGTAGGGTATTCTTTTATTTTGGGGGTCTTTGTTATTTTATTAGGGGGCTTAGAGTAGGTGTAATTAGTTTAAAATTGTTGTAATTTTTTTCTAATGTTTGTAAATATTTTTTTATTTTTTGTAACTTAGTTAGTTTATTTAATTGTATTTATTTGTAGGAATTGTATTTAATTTATTTATTGAAAGTGTAGTGTTAGGTTTAATTGTAGATAATTGTAGGTATTTTATTTAATTAATTTATTGATAGTGTAGTGTTAGGTTTAATTGTAACTTAGGTTAGGATTTATTTTACAGGTAATTTTGTAATTATTTTAACTATTTTAGCTATTAAATAGTTCTTAACTATTTAATAGCTATTGTACCTGGTTAAAATAAATACAAAGTTACCTGTAAAATAAATATTAATCCTAAAATAGCTATAATATAATTATAATTTATATTGTAGCTATATTAGGGTTTATTTTA
The DNA here is from genome assembly GCF_027579735.1 of Bombina bombina. Lineage (NCBI taxonomy): Eukaryota > Metazoa > Chordata > Amphibia > Anura > Bombinatoridae > Bombina > Bombina bombina. The sequence goes on along the minus strand of NC_069502.1, from coordinate 289,940,805 downwards.
CAGGTAAGTATTTAGCTTTAAATAGGATTAATTTATTTAATAAGAGTTAATTAATTTCGTTAGATTTAAATTATATTTAATTTAGGGGGGTGTTAGTGTTAGGGTTAGACTTAGCTCTAGGGGTTAATACATTTATTAGAATAGTGGTGAGCTCCAGTCGGCAGATTAGGGGTTAATGTTTGAAGTTAGGTGTCGGCGATGTTAGTGAGGGCAGATTAGGGGTTAATACTATTTATTATAGGGTTATTGAGGCGGGAGTGAGGCAGATTAGGGGTTAATACATTTATTATAGTAGCGCTCAGGTCCGGTCGGTAGATTAGGGGTTAATAAGTGTAGTTAGGTGGAGGCGATGTTGGGGGCGGCAGATTAGGGGTTAATAAATATAATATAGGGTCGGCGATGTTAGGGCAGCAGATTAAGGGTACATAGGGATAATGTAGGTGGCGGGGGTGTACGGAGCGGCAAATTAGGGGTTAAAAATAATATGCAGGGGTCAGCGATAGCGGGGGCGGCAGATTAGGGGTTAATAAGTGCAAAGTTAGGGGTGTTTAGACTCGGGGTACATGTTAGAGTGTTAGGTGCAGACGTAGGAAGTGTTTCCCCATAGGAAACAATGGGGCTGCGTTAGGAGCTGAACGCGGCTTTTTTGCAGGTGTTAGGTTTTTTTTCAGCTCAAACAGCCCCATTGTTTTCTATGGGGGAATCGTGCACGAGCACGTTTTTTAAGCTGGCCGCGTCCGTAAGCAACTCTGGTATCGAGAGTTGCAGTGGCGGTAAATATGCCTGTACGCTCCCTTTTTGGAGCCTAACGCAGCCATTCTGTGAACTCTCAATACCAGAGGTATTTAAAAGGTGCGGCCAGAAAAAAGCCAGCGTTAGCTACGCGGGTCGTTACCGACAAAACTCTAAATCTAGGCGACTGTTCGCATCAGTTTTCCAATGAATTTTAGCGCTCTCTTATACAATAGCAATACTCTCTTCAAATCTAATGTATGCCTGTTATACACAGCATCTCCTTAAAGGGACATATTGTTCAATTATTTTCTATCATGTTTAATAGCAGCAGTTCAATATATATATTTTTTTTGGGTAATAAAAGAGTTAAGCAAAATATGTTTACGTTTAAGGTAAAGCTAAAAGAAAGTGCATGTTTATGTCTAACCTGGGACCCACTGGCTGACAGGAGCAGCTTGCAAAGAGATGTTGGTTTATTCAGCACAGGAACATCCTAATTTTTTTTTTAAGTGAAACTTATTTTGATAGAATTTAAAAAAATGTATAGTATATAGTATATCTGTATAGTATTATGTCCATTGAATATTTGCATTTCTACAGTATTTTGGCCTTTCAACACCCAGTACTCCCAATTCACATTTGAACATATATGATTGAATCCTTGTTTATCATCAATGTTAAATATTGTTTAAATCACACTGTTAAACTTTAAATTATTATCAGACTTTTTGCTCATGATTGCAATACAGAGTTGGATATTATACAAATGTAAAACATATACTGCTAGATTTAGAGTCTTGCGTTAGCCGTCAAAACCAGCGTTAGAGGCTCCTAACGCTGGTTTTGGGCTACCGCTGGTATTTAGAGTCTTGTAGGTAAGGGTCTAACGCTCACTTTCCAGCCGCGACTTTTCCATACCGCAAATCCCCCTACGCCAATTGCGTATCCTATTTTTTCAATGGGATCTTTCTAACGCCGGTATTTAGAGTCTTGGCTGAAGTGAGCGGTAGAGCCTCTACCGACAAAACTCCAGCCGCAGAAAAAAGTCAGGAGTTAAGAGCTTTATGGGCTAACGCCGGTTCATAAAGCTCTTAACTACTGTGCTCTAAAGTACACTAACACCCATAAACTACCTATGTACCCCTAAACCGAGGTCCCCTCACATCGCCGCCACTCTAATACATTTTTTTAACCCCTAATCTGCCGACCGCACACCGCCGCAACCTACGTTATCCCTATGTACCCCTAATCTGCTGCCCCTAACACTGCCGACCCCTATATTATATTTATTAACCCCTAATCTGCCGCCACCAACGTCGCTGCTACCTACCTACACTTATTTTAACCCCTAATCTGCCGACCGGACCTCACCACTACTATAATAAAGTTATTAACCCCTAATCCGCCTCACTCTCGCCTCAATAACCCTATAATAAATAGTATTAACCCCTAATCTGCCCTCCCTAACATCGCCGACACCTAACTTCAAATATTAACCCCTAATCTGCCGACCAGACCTCACTGCTACTCTAATAAATGTATTAACCCCTAAAGCTAAGTCTAACCCTAACACTAACACCCCCCTAAGTTAAATATAATTATTATGTAACGAAATAAATTAACTCTTATTAAATAAATTAATCCTATTTAAAGCTAAATACTGTAAAATAAACCTTAATATAGCTACAATATAAATTATAATTATATTGTAGCTATTTTAGGATTTATATTTATTTTACAGGCAACTTTGTATTTATTTTAACCAGGTACAATAGCTATTAAATAGTTAATAACTATTTAATAGCTACCTAGTTAAAATAATTACAAAAGTACCTGTAAAATAAATCCTAACCTAAGTTACAATTAAACCTAACACTACACTATCATTAAATTAATTAAATAAAATACCTACAATTAAATCTAACACTACACTATCAATAAATTAATTACATGAAATACCTACAAATAAATACAATTAAATAAACTAAAGTACAAAAAATAAAAAAAGCTAAGTTACAAAAAATAATTACAAACATAATAAAAATATTACAACAATTTTAAGCTAATTACACATACTCTAAGCCCCCTAATAAAATAACAAAGCCCCCCAAAATAAAAAAAATGCCCTACCCTATTCTAAAATTAAAATAGAAAAGCTCTTTTACCTTACCAGCCCTTAAAAGGGCCTTTTGTGGGGCATGCCCCAAAGAATTCAGCTCTTTTGCCTGTAAAAATAAACACAATACCCCCCCAACATTACAACCCACCACCCACATACCCCTAATCTAACCCAAACCCCTCCTTAAATAAACCTAACACTAAGCCCCTGAAGATCTTCCTACCTTATCTTCACCACACCGGGTATCACCGATCACCGATCGTTCCAGGCTCCAAAGTTTTCATCCAAGCCCAAGCGGGGGCTGGAGATCCATCATCCGGCTGAAGTCTTCTATCAAGCGGCAAGAAGAAGTCCAGAAGAGTCTCCAAAGTCTTCATCCTATCCGGGCAGAAGAGGAGATCCGGACCAGCAACCATCTTCATCCAAGCGGCATCTTCTATCTTCATCCGATGACGAGCGGCTCCATCTTGAAGACCTCCGGCGCGGATCCATCCTCTTCTTCCGACGTCCTAAGTCCGAATGAAGGTTCCTTTAAATGACGTCATCCAAGATGGCGTCCCTCGAATTCCGATTGGCTGATAGGATTCTATCAGCCAATCGGAATTAAGGTAGGGAAAATCTGATTGGCTGATTGAATCAGCCAATCAGATTGAGCTCACATTTTATTGGCAGTTCCGATCAGCCAATAGAATGCAAGCTTAATCTGATTGGCTGATTGGATCAGCCAATCGGATTGAACTTGAATCTGATTGGCTGATTCCATCAGCTAATCAGATTTTTCCTACCTTAATTCCGATTGGCTGATAGAATCCTATCAGCCAATCGGAATTCGATGGACTCCATCTTGAAGACCTCCGGCGCGGATCCATCCTCTTCTTCCGACGTCCTAAGTCCGAATGAAGGTTCCTTTAAATGACGTCATCCAAGATGGCGTCCCTCGAATTCCGATTGGCTGATAGGATTCTATCAGCCAATCGGAATTAAGGTAGGGAAAATCTGATTGGCTGATTGAATCAGCCAATCAGATTGAGCTCACATTTTATTGGCAGTTCCGATCAGCCAATAGAATGCAAGCTTAATCTGATTGGCTGATTGGATCAGCCAATCGGATTGAACTTGAATCTGATTGGCTGATTCCATCAGCTAATCAGATTTTTCCTACCTTAATTCCGATTGGCTGATAGAATCCTATCAGCCAATCGGAATTCGATGGACTCCATCTTGGATGACGTCATTTAAAGGAACCTTAATTCAGACTTAGGACGTCGGAAGAAGAGGATGGATCCGCGCCGGAGGTCTTCAAGATGGAGCTGCTCGTCATCGGATGAAGATAGAAGATGCCACTTGGATGAAGATGGTTGCCGGTCCGGATCTCCTCTTCTGCCCGGATAGGATGAAGACTTTGGAGCCTCTTCTGGACTTCTTCTTGCCGCTTGATAGAAGACTTCAGCCGGATGATGGATCTCCAGCCCCCGCTTGGGCTTGGATGAAGACTTCGGAGCCTGGTACGATCGGTGATACCCGGTGTGGTGAAGATAAGGTAGGAAGATCTTCAGGGGCTTAGTGTTAGGTTTATTTAAGGGGGGTTTGGGCTAGATTAGGGGTATGTGGGTGGTGGGTTTTAATGTTGGGGGTATTGTGTTTATTTTTACAGGCAAAAGAGCTGAATTCTTTGGGGCATGCCCCGCAAAAGGCCCTTTTAAGGGCTGGTAAGGTAAAAGAGCTTTTCTATTTTAATTTTAGAATAGGGTAGGGCATTTTTTATTTTGGGGGGGCTTTGTTATTTTATTAGGGGGCTTAGAGTAGGTGTAATTAGTTTAAAATTGTTGTAATATTTTTATTATGTTTGTAATTATTTTTATTTTTTTTTGTAACTTAGCTTTTTTTATTTTTTGGACTTTAGTTAGTTTATTTATTTGTATTTATTTGTAGGTATTTTATTTAATTAATTTATTGATAGTGTAGTGTTAGATTTAAGTGTAGATAATTGTAGGTATTTTATTTAATTAATTTATTGATAGTGTAGTGTTAGGTTTAATTGTAACTTAGGTTAGGATTTATTTTACAGGTAATTTTGTTATTATTTTAGCTAGGTAGCTATTAAATAGTTATGAACTATTTAATAGCTATTGTACCTGGTTAAAATAATTACAAAGTTGCCTGTAAAATAAATATTATTCCTAAAATAGCTACAATATAATTATAATTTATATTGTAGCTATATTAGGGTTTATTTTACAGGTAAGTATTTAGCTTTAAATAGGAATAATTTATTTAATAAGAGTTAATTTATTTCGTTAGATTTAAATTATATTTAACTTAGGGGGGTGTTAGTGTTAGGGTTAGACTTAGCTTTAGGGGTTAATACATTTATTAGAGTAGCGGTGAGGTCCGGTCGGCAGATTAGGGGTTAATACTTGAAGTTAGGTGTCAGCGATGTTAGGGAGGGCAGATTAGGGGTTAATACTATTTATTATAGGGTTAGTGAGGCGGATTAGGGGTTAATACATTTATTATAGTAGCGGTGAGGTCCAGTCGGCACATTAGGGGTTAATTATTGTAGGTAGCTGGCGGCGATGTTGTGGGGGGCAGATTAGGGGTTAATAAATATAATATAGGGGTCGGCGGTGTTAGGGGCAGCAGATTAGGGGTACATAGGTATAATGTAGGTTGTGACGGTGTACGGAGTGGCAGATTAGGGGTTAAAAAAAATATGCAAGGGTCAGCGATAGCGGGGGCGGCAGATTAGGGGTTAATAAGTGTAAGGTTAGGGGTGTTTAGACTCGGGGTTCATGTTAGGGTGTTAGGTGCAGACTTAGGAAGGGTTTCCCCATAGGAAACAATGGGGCTGCGTTAGGAGCTGAACGCTGCTTTTTTGCAGCTGTTAGGTTTTTTTTCAGCTCAAACTGCCCCATTGTTTTCTATGGGGGAATCGTGCACAAGCACGTTTTTGAAGCTGGCCGCGTCTGTAAGCACCGCTGGTATTGAGAGTTGCAGTGGCGGTAAATATGCTCTACGCTCCCTTTTTAGGAGCCTAACGCAGCCCTTCTGTGAACTCTAAATACCAGCGGTATTTAAAAGGTGTGGGGGGAAAAAAGCCAGCGTTAGCTACGCGGGTCGTTACCGACAAAACTCTAAATCTAGCCGTATGTGTTAATTGAATACTTTATGACATAAGTACTTTGACAAATCAAGAATTCAAACACAATGCAGTTATTTGTAATAATCATTGTTAGTGGGCATATTTTAGTTTCACATTGCATAAATATATATACATATGGTTTCTGTGTATGTCTGCAAAAACCCTCAGAAAATCCTGAAGGATATACAGATCTTCTAGATATATCTCATACATAATACAAAATTGGATGGATTAACTAATCTTCGCTTCTAATGGATACGAATGCAATAGCAATGGAATCCAAACAAAACGTATGTCGAGTTCAAATGTTTTGGCACGGCAAACTCTAAAAGATTGATGTAGGGCCATTGATAGTCAATTGTGAATTTGTCAAGCCACATAATATATTTTGTTAGCAGAATTTGAACGTATGTTGTTCTTTGCATTTTATTCAATAAATTCAGTTTCTCAATATAAATTGCATAAACTTTTATGTTCTCAAATTAAAAAAAAAATCTGCAAGAGCTGCATACAAGTAATATTTCTAAAAAATATATGTATGAAATTCATTGAACATATGCTGCAAGTCATATCCTTTGATCATAGAAGTGATGATTTTATTCTTTTATGATTGTTTTGCAACTGATTATTTTTTAACATTCTAGTGAACCAAGTGTCTTATTTTCAAATGATTAAAATGTTCTCAAGAAGAGCATCTATCGGTGCTCCTTTTGAATGTTAGAAACATAAGCAAACATTTTATTAATTCACTTGAACTTGTCCTCAGATGTTTTCAAATGTTTTTTTTTTTTGTACGGACAAAACAATTATGTTTTAAATTAAATGAAAGATTATTATACAGGTGGCCCTCGTTTTGCAATGGTTCAATTTACACCGTTTCAGAATAACAACCTTTTTTCCAGTCATGTGACTGCTATTGAAAAGCATTGAGAAGCAGTTCATTTATTAAAATAGCCAGTAGGTGGAGCTGTCCGCTTGTGTTGCAGCAAAGCCAAGCAAGCTGAAATAAATCAGTTTAACCAGACCTGAACTATCAAGCAGATTTTAAAGGAACAAGATCTTCCCGTCTATGAATCAGTTCAGATTGGAATGCATAGAAAGAACTGTTTGCAGAAAAATGCAAGTGAAGTCTTTGTTGTGTGATTATTTTATTAGGTTTATAATGCTGTTTAGCAAATGTTTTTGTTCATTTAACTTAGTTTAATTATATATTCTGTGTTGTGTGATTATTTTATTAGTTTTATAATGCTGTTTAGCATTTAAAGTCTTCATTTCAAGCTTTAAAAATAATGTATTAGGTGTTACTTATGACAATTTTGAGACAGGCCTGGAACCTTTCTCACTCACTTCCCATTGATTTACATTATAAACTGGGTTTTAATTTACAACGGTTTTGATTTACAACCATTCCTTCTGGAACCTAACCCCGGCGTAAACTGAGGGCTACCTGTACATGTTTTTTCAACCAAATTTTTATATACAAGTAACATAATGTTTTATTATCTGCTATACACTTATTTTGCAATAGAATATTTCAAATTAAATTCAAAACTATAAACTGTTTCCATAAGTTATTTGTTATAATACCTAATGAACACGACTTGATGCAAATGCAGTGGAAGTCGGCATGTTGGTTCACTAGTATATGGGCAGGATTCAATTGTCATCGCTAAATCCCCATCTAATTGCATTAACACAGCCAAATGTGCTTTAATGGGACATTCTATAAGAGATTTGTTATTGTTTAAAAAGATAGATAACGCCTTTACTGCCCATTCCTCAGCTTTGCATAACCAACATTGATATATTAATATATTTTATGACCTCTAAGTTTGCCTGTTTCTAAGCCTTAGCATGTGTGCCATTTACATAACATTATGCTCACTCCCGTGAAGAGTGATAATAGTTATGCAAGATTGATTGGCTAAATTGCAAGGTTGTAAAAAGCACTGAGATAAGGGGCAATCTGCATGGGGCTTAGATACAGGTAATCATAGAGGTAAAAAGTATATTAATAAAACAGAGTTGGTTATGCAAAACTGGGAAATGGGTAACAAAGGGATTATCTATTTGTTTTAAACAATTATAATATCAAGTAGACTGTCTCTTTAAGTTAGCAATGAAGATGCAACATATTCAAAAGAAAAATGTTTTCTTAAAGGTACACTGAAACCAATATTTTTTTTTTCATAATTCAGATAGATCATGCAATTTTAAGCAACTTTCTAATTTACTCCTATTTTAAATTTTTCTTCATTCTCTTGCTATCTTTATTTGAAAAGCAAGAATGTAAGTTTAGAAGCCGGCCCATTTATGGTTCACAACCTGGGTTGTCCTTGCTGATTGGACAGCAGCAATAAAGAAGTGGTGTCCAGGGTCCTGAACCAAAAATTGGCTAAGCTTAGATGCCTTCTTTTCAAATAAAGATAGCAAGAGAACGAAGAAAAATTGATAATAGGAGTAAATTAAAAAGTTGCTTAAAATTGCATGCTCACATCCGCACTGAGACATTTTGAATTAAAACTGCTTTTTGTGCATGGAGAAAACAATGCCATATTGGAAAAAATGTATGAAACAATGGTCTAGATTATTTGAGGCTTTCTTCATCTCTCTTTTATAGTCTTATATTAGAGGGTATTTTGTAATTTAAATATGTCATTGTATTAATTGGCTAAATGCATGATATCTGGTATAGCAAACAAAATCTTGTAGAAATGTGGGAAAACTAAAATCACATTTGCAACATCTATAAGATCCTTCTGGCAGATGCATTTTAGTATTTAGTTAATAGGCACATTTCTGAAAATTTTAAGTTACAATACTTTATCTCTGCAATGAAGTTAACGCAAATACGATCTTGTTTTTGGCATTCCTTATTGTTAGTTTTTATTCCAGATCCATGACTATGTAGTTTTCAATTATGCAAGCATGTAAAATTATGGGCTAGATTACTTGTGGTGCCCTATCAATTGCACGCAAGTGAAAAAGGGTTTATCGCAGGTGTTTGTGCGTGGCTGGTTTTCCGATTAAATTACAAGTTGAACGTAAAAATGATCACTTGAGTGCAACTGAAGTTAATGCGCATCAGGTAAGCATTGACCTCAAAGCTCTGGTTTACTGTTTTGCGAAACAAAAAAAAAATCAAAAATACATTAAAAAGTATAGTTACACTCATAATAACACCATCTAATAAAAAATATTAATACAACAAAATATTGCACAAAAAGAAGGCAAACGGCTTTAACATAGAGATACCTACATATACATTTCTAAAGATTAATATGTATGTATATATATATATTTATATGTGTATATTTGTATTTACAGACATACATACACATTTAAACACATAAATACATATGTTCCCATATATAGGCATATACAGTATATAACTATGTATTTACTGTAATTATTTCACATGCCAAGGACAGGTTCTGCACATAGCAGAATATGTTCTAAGTATTTATAAATAGATATTCATATAGATATATATATATGTGTGTGTGTATATATCTATACCTATATATATATATATATATATATATTTATGTATATATATATATATATATATATAGGTATAATATGATATCTGATATATAAAAATATGTATTTATGAATAAAAATGTAAAGAACATTGGAATGTAAAATATTTATGTTTCCATGTTGGGTTAGTGCACTTGAGAATATGTGATTGGGTTTTGCACGCGAGTAGGGAGTCTTTCCCCCACTTTTTTTGCTCCATTGACTTCTATTGGGTTATAGAATAGGTTATATGGAATAGGTTAGGTTGAAACATTTTAAGTCATAAAACGAAACTTACTCCCTGCCCTGGATAGTGGAGGCTTGGTTTTGTATGGGGGGGGCGGGCACATGTAGAGAGGCATAAAAGGGACAGTGAGCAGGAAGTAGGCTCATCTTCTATCCGGACCTGACGGTGACAAGAAGCTCCCTCCCTCCCTAGGTTTACAGCTGAGAGAGGTGCTATTTTGTCACAACTTGGTGAGCAGGGCTGTGGATCTGCTGGGGTACCTCCTGCCATGCAGGAGAGGTCTATTATGGTTCCTGAGGGGACCTTTGGCATGGAAGTACAATGGGGTCAAGTGGCAAGCCCCGGGGTAGGGGATTGTTAATGTTAATTTTATTATGGGGGTTATTTATCTGTGTTGTTTATATGTTAAGTGATTTTGTTAATAAAACAAGCTGCGGCCTTTTTACCCCAACTGTGGTTGTGTGTTCCTTATTTAGTATAACGTAGTCCCTAATATGGGGGTCATTCTAGTGCATTTAACGCTCAAGCAGATGTAATCTTGCCCTAAATCTCTTAAATATATCCTCATATTAGAGAAGAATGTTGTGGAATTTTTATTTTTAATTGTTAATTTTTTTTGTTTTTATCCTGCACAGTAAAACCTTGTTCTGTACAGTTAGAATGTAAATTTTGACTAAAGAGATACTAAACCCACATTTTTTTCTTTCATGATTCAGCATGCAATTTTAAGCAACTTTATCTTTATCTTTATTTAAAAAGCAGGAATGTAACGCATAGAAGCCGGACTATTTTGATTCAGAACCTGGGTTATGCTTGCTTATTGGTGGCTAAATGGCAGCCAGCCAATAAGCAAGCACTTTCCATGGTGCTGAACCTAAAATGGGCCAGCTCCTAAGCTTTTTAAATAAAGATAGCAAGAGAACGAAGAAAAAATAATAATAATAGGAGTAAATTAGAATTTTGCTTAAAATTGCATGCACTATCTTAAAAGAAATTGGGTTTAGTATCCCTTTAAAGCCACTCATTTTTTTAAACTGTTTAAAATTCCTCTACTATATAGCAGAAAAGTCGCAACCATTTTCTTTTGGTGAGAAATTAATTTCAGCCAAGGTTCCTCTTGATTCTTAACCAAAATCACATAAATCATAGAAATACTTTCTGCTTAATCAGTTATGGTTTAACCCTTAAGCCTAATGGATGTAGGTGCCAAGTCACAGGGTACTTTGCTCAGCATACCCTGTTGACGTAGTACCTATGTCCAACATTCTGCCTCATGCTGTGGTCCCAGCTGTCAGCTTTGGTAACTTAGACTGCAACAAGAGGAAGAAGGCATATGCCTTCATATGGTAAGGCAGAACTGATCTTTTTTTCCTTTGCTATATGAAGACTGATCACCAATGCAGACACTCTTTGTCCCTGTCTATATTGGCTTGTGTTGATGCCATGGATGGTGTGGGAGGGAAGAAGAGAGGCAGGGGTGACCAAACGCTGGAGGGGGGCAGGTAGAGGAGGAGGGGGGTTCCCAAGGCTCAGACAATATTTTACTGGAATGGAGGGATCTACTAAACTACAGCAAATATAATTTTGAGAGAGTAGAGGGGGGCCTACAAAATGATCAGATGAGGGATGTGGGGGGCCCCTACATTGCAGAAATGTTTTTATTAATAAATTAATTTAAAAATAAATAAATATGGGATTTAGACTTACACTTAGAGCACTCAGCTCAAAAGTGGACTGCTTTGGTGTTAACATACAAAAAACAGTGGTTAAAGTAACATTTAGGTGGTATATGACCCCTGATACAATTTCCACTTTCCACACACAATTGCTTTAGGGGCTGTGGCAAACGTGGCACATACCTCCATATGTGATGAGAGATACCTTGCACCATCCAATTAAAGGGATCATTTGTCCATACTTTAAATTAGTGCAAATAATTAGTATGATTTCCTGAATTTGTGTAGCAAAATATTGGAAATCTATCTTCTATATAAATAGAGTGATAGAAAAAAATGCTAAAATGTTCTGGTATTTTGGGCAATTATTTCTCTAATATCCCAAGCCCTGAAGGGGCTAAAAATGTATAATAAGCACAAGTACTGTATTATTAACATAGATAACCCATAAAAACACATTGTCACTATACCCATCATACACCTGTTCAAATGCTTTAAATTGCCCTAAATGTTTATTGCTAGGGTCTTTGAAAACAACAAATTAAGGCCCAGATTATGAGTGTAGCGCAAAATTACACTTTCGTGAGTGCAATTGTGAGCTGGTATTTAAAGTGACCCTCAAAGCGAACTTGAACTTGCGCTCATATTGCATGAAAGCTTTGCATTCAATTGAGCGCACTTCCATAGGCTCCTAGTGCAGTGAAGGGGGTAAGTCACGCAGCAATAGGCAGCAAAGGTTAAATATATATGTATATGAATATATACATATATATGTATGTGCTCATATGCACATATAACCTAAATACTGAATATGAGAAAAAAATCACTGCAAACACGGTAATCTTGCATCAAGGTTGAAGGGTTTATTTCATCCACTTAGACATGAGCAGACAAACACCTGACATATTTCGCATGGGTACTCCAACGCTTCATCAGAGGTCTATAACCTAAATATATATGTTTATAAGCATATACATATATATAGGAATACCACAGTCCCCATAGACTGCAATGTAAAGGCACTTTTCAGTGCCGTTTTATTTTTTCTAAAACCCCACACCGACTCATTTTAACCCCTAAAAACTGCTTTTTTTTAAAAAAAATTAAAATACTCCATTTTTATTTAGAAAATTAATATCACACTTTATTTTGGGGGCTATTGGGGCATATTTAGAAAATGAACTACAATGCCCACTATGTTAAGGGCATTTGGGGCACTTTTAGAAAATAAACCAGAGTTCTAACCTCTGGTTAATTTTCGAAGCGCTAATTGCTACCGCAATGTTGTGGTAGCACTAACCAGCCGCTTGTAATGGCTGGTTAATTATTGCGCTCCCACAAATGGGCAAATTTGCCCATTTGCGGGAGCACAATAGTTTAGTGCTCCACTTGTAATCTAGCCCTTACAGTTAATCATATTATTTTATAGCACATTGAGTAGAAATTGACATCATTTTTATGTTTTTTTTTTTTTTTTAACAGGTACCATTTGTTTCTAAAATTTTTTATAGTACAATACATGTATAGAAATAATATCATTCATTGTCCTTTAACTAGGACCTGTTCAATAGGAAATAAAACATATCTTAGAAAATGATGTCATTCTATTTGTTCTTATTTTAACAGAAATAAAGGATACCTACATTAAAAGATGGCTGTCCTTACATAAAAAGAATATATATATATATATATATATATATATATATATATATATATATATATATATATATATATATATATATATATATATATATATATATATATATAAAATGATGGGAGAGCTTTTTAATTTGTCTTCAGTTTAGCAGTTTAATTAAACTTTGGACAAGTGTATAATGTGTTCAAAAATATATCCAATTAACAATTGTTGGATTTTAAGTATACATAAAAGTAAGCAATATTCCAAAGAACACTATGTTCTGTATTACAGTACTGTAAACCTCAGAAATTATGCTGTAATTATAGTTTGTAAGTGATTTTTTTTCTGACATTGAGAATGCCAATGCATTTGATATAATTGCAGTTTTTTGTACTATGAAAAGTTGAAAATGTTTATAAATTACCTACGTTTAAACCAAGTAATCAGTCAAATTAGATGACAATAACATCAAAGTTAGAACATAAATTGCAGAAAATATAAATCCATTATGAGTATTTCATTTAACTTGAATTCCATTTTAGTTTAAGAATAAATGTGTAGACTTTGACAGACTTTAACTGGATTAATGCCAGTGACCTGTGCAAAGCTTTTGTGGTTTTTTGATTACATATGACATCAACAATGTCATACTTTTGAAAATACAATTGAACATTTTTTTACATTTAAATGTTAATCAATAATAAGTAAGTATTTTATTTGTTGAAATTACAAAAAATATCCAGTAAAAAAAATAATTTGGAATTCTATATCAGATATTTACTTCTGCAGTGACCCAACTAAAGGGACAAAAAGATTTATAACAATGTACGGTACTTCAGAGAGAGTGGTCAAGGCTGCTGCTAGAAATTTTTGGGGCACCTTACTAAACCATTCATTGGGTTCCCCTCTCTCCTTTGACTTATGCAAATTTTGGCCAAGGGACATTTATTCTTGTGTAGTCAAACTTGAAAATTTTGACCATACTGTAATGTATACAGTATAGACACAATATACAGTATATATATATATATATATATATATATATATATATATATATATATATATATATATATATATATATATACATATGTTTAAAAAATCAATACCAAGTTATATTGATTACTTTACTTGCATATCTCTCAACCATTGTCATATTAAAGATTTTATGAGGACGCCTCTTACATTGAATTCTTCTATGCTTAGCCAGTTTGAATAAGAGTGCTGGGGCATTTCCATTGAGAGGGACAGATCCAGTTAAAGAGTGATTGAGATAGGCAAAGTTATGGTAGAGCTACAGAGAGTGGGTGCTCATATTATTACTTGCCATTGAGAGAGAGAGAGAGAGAGAGAGAGAGCAGGTGAGGTTCAGCCTGGAGTAGAGGCTGTACCAGGTTAAGACAGAGAATGGTAAGGAGATCATTTGTGAGATGAACTGTGCTTGAATGTAGTGAGAAGATGTTGACATGGAGTTGATCCAGAGCAGGGTGACAGTAGTAAGATCCAGAACACATTATTAAACTTCACAATTTCCCCTTTTCCACTTTCTGACCATTATCTCCTTAGTTGTAACATCAGAGCACTTCCTACTGCTCTATATCTTTCTAACTCTCACACCAAACTCCACAGAAGAATCAAGTCACTAGATCAGCAACATCTTCAAAACTCTCTCAAACCTTTGCTCTTTTCCATCTCGTCCTTTCTCTGTCACTATAATTCCACATTTAACATAGGTCCTTACCATAGCTTGAAAGTAACGCACTCATCCTCATCCCTGGCATACTCTTCTGACATGCTACCTATGCAGACGTTCCCTCACAGCTGCTTTCACTGATTAAGAGAGTGTGCAGGGGCTGTGCAGGGAAACAGCACAGCATATTACTTTTGCCTGTCTTCTGCTCTGCGGTGTGTGCTGTGTGCAGGCTCTTTCACTGCAGTTTGCTACAGCCTGAACCTGCTCTGAGTCACTGAGCTACTGCAGGGCAACTGACTGCAGGCAACATATTCCATGGTGTCCCAGAAAGATATTCCTCCCCTGCTCTACCTCTACAAACCTTCCGGACAGCGCTTTTAAGTTTGAATCACATAATCTTGTAAAAAAATAATAATAATAATTTTCATCATGGATGGGGTCTTCCTTATTGCTGCAGTGGTAGCAGCCCTTTTAAGTGCCGGGCAGTCAGTCAAGGACTGAATCGCCTTCTGAGTGGGAACGTAGTTCCTTCTGGTAAAAATAGTACAGGAACGTCATTCCCATATGTTCACACTGGACTTGATTCCTGCCTTAACCTCTCCAAGCAGAATTACTTCTCTACTCCTATCTCTACTCTTTCTTCACACTCAAAACATCTGTTCTCCACTTTTAATACCGTTTTCCACCCACCCCCACTTCTAAATTCCACTTCTCTCTAAATAGATTCTATGAAAAATGAAATAATCTCTCAAAACACTACATCTCCCAACACACTACCAGTCTCCAACCCCCTCAACCACTCACTGATATCCAAAACACACTAAGCCACAGATTAAGCAATTTTGCCCATGCTTGTGAGGAAGAAGGTTCTGCCCTTATATTTTCCTCTCACCTCACTATCTGTCCCCTTGATCCCATCCCCTTACAAATACTTCCCTCCCTTTCTCCTATTCTTACTTCAATCCTCTCCCTCTGCACTGGTATATTTCCCTCATCCCTTGAACATGACTAATAACATTTATCCTCAAAACTTCTGGAAAGGATTGTTTATACATGTTTATCACTTTTCCTCACATTAAACCCCCTCCTTGATCCATTGCAATTTGGATTATGCCCCAACATTCCACAGAAAAAGCAATTAAAATGTTACATTTTTCTGTTAATCCTTCTCGATCTGTCTGCAGCCTTTGACACTGTTGACCACCCTCTTTTGCTCCAAATATTCCACACAAGTGAGACGAGGTAGTTCAAGATAATTTTGACATCTAGGATGTAGTTCAAGATTATTTTGACATCTAGGATGTAGAAAAAAATTAAGAGGAAAAGTACAAAGTCTCTCAAAACAGGGAGATTTAAAAAATAAATAAATGCTTAAATCTATTCAAGATGGGAGGCAGTGTGGAGGAGTGAGGTAGAGAGTCCCATAAAGTAGGAGCAGCACAAGATAAGCCATGGAGACAGGAGAGGGAAATAGTAATGATTCTATGGATAGATTAAGGTCAGAGGTTAATCAGTTAAGGATGTTCAAGGAGTATTTGGATTCAACTGGGACCAGTGTTCCCTCTAAGACCACATTTTGTGAGCGGCCCAGTAGTAAAGCATTTAATAAAGGAACCATACCGTACAATCTGCCTTGTGTAGATTTGCTAACTGCAGGGTGTGGTTCCCTAATTAACTGTTTCACTGTTGGGCCGCTCACAAAATGTGGCCTTCGAGGGAACCAGTGTAGGGCCTAGTAGAGCACGTTAGCTGATGTGGCCAGGCAACTTTTGGTTTTCATAGGGATGGTGTTTTTACACTGACAGTACTGCCTATTTTCTCTCTCAAAATACCTCAATGATCAAGACATAAGCATTAGAGATTATAGAACGCAACCTTATTGATGTCTATGGGGAAAAAAGTTACGTTTAAATCTAACACCCTAACATAAACCCCAAATCTAAACACCCCTAATCTGCTACCCCCGACATCGTCAACATCTAAATAAAGTGATTAACCCCTAATCTGCCACTCCCGATATCACTACCACTAATAAAATTTATTAACCCCTATTCTGCTGCTCCCCAACATCGCTGCCACTTTACTAAAGTTATTAAGCCCGATTCCTCCGCACCCCAACATCGGCGACACTATAATAAAGCTATTAACCCCTATTTGGTGATGTCGCAAACTGTTCACCGGAGAACAGTTCCCGGCGAACATAGCTTGTTCGCGTTCGCCGCTGCGGGCGAACATATGCAATGTTCGATCCGCCCCCTATGTGTCATCATTGAGGAAACTTTGACCCTGTATCTCACAGCCTTCTGACACATTTGAGCCAATCAGCAGCAGACACTCCCTCACAGATCGTCCCATCTCCTTGGCAGCAGCCATTTTAGATTCATTACGATCTTGCTTTCTTAGTGAGAGGAGCTTTAGTGTTGCTGCTGCTGACATTATAGGAAAATAGATAGCTAGGCTAGTGTATTTAGTGTCCACTACAGTCCTGTATTTAGGGCTATAACTTCAGTCGTTTTTTATTTATTTTTTATTTGTAATTTTATTTGCATTTGCCTGGCTTTCAGCCTGTGTGTGAGGCTCACAGCTTATACTGTGATTAGTGCCACCACTGATACCTGCTTAACATTAGTGTAAATTTAACCAACAAAACTTTTAAATCATTTTGCTAGTGTAATCTAATTTCATTTTCTATCAGGCCTGTGTCTCAGGCTCACACAGCATATACTGTGGTTAATTGCTCTGTGCCAGCCACCACTCATATCTGCTTAACATTAGTGTAAATTTAAACAACAAAACTTTTAAATCATTTTGCTAGTGTAGTCTAATTTCATTTTCAATCAGGCCTGTGTGTCAGGCTTACACAGCATATACTGTGGTTAATTGCTGTGCCAGCCACCACTCATATCTTCTTAACATTATTGTAATTTTTTTAAAAAAAACTTTTAAATCATTTTGCTAGTGTAATCTAATTTCATTTTCCATCAGGCCTGTGTGTCAGGCCCACATCATATAGTGTGATTAATAGCTCTTTTTTCCACCACTTATATCTGATGTAACATTAGTGTAAATGTTTTACATCAGTCCTCTTCCAGTGTTATTTAATTTTAGTTGCCAGGCCAGCCTGGCTGCCATTAGTGCCAGCCTGTGTGTCAGGCTGCCAGCATATACTGTGCCTACTTCCATCCTCAGTGCCAGTCCACCACTCCTATCTGGTGTAACATTAGTTTAAATTTTGTAAAAAAAAACTTTTACATCAGTCTTCTAGTGTTATTTAATTTTAGTTGCCAGGCCAGCCTGCCACTAGTGCCAGCCTGTGTGTCAGGCTGCCAGCACATACTGTGCCTACTTCTATCCTGAGTGCCATCACTCCTATCTGTTGTAACATTAGTGTAAACTTTTTAAAAAAAAACTTTTACATCAGTCTGCTATTGTTATTTAATTGCAGTTGCCTGTCTGCCAGCGTGCGTTACATTAGTGTAAATTTAAACAACAAAACTTTTAAATCATTTTGCTAGTGTAGTCTAATTTCATTTTATATCAGGCCTGTGTGTCAGGCTTACACAGCATATACTGTGGTTAATTGCTGTGCCAGCCACCACTCATATCTTCTTAACATTATTGTAAATTTTTAAAAAAAAACTTTTAAATCATTTTGCTAGTGTAATCTAATTTCATTTTCCATCAGGCCTGTGTGTCAGGCCCACATCATATAGTGTGATTAATAGCTCTTTTTTCCACCACTTATATCTGATGTAACATTAGTGTAAATTTTTTACATCAGCCAGCATATACTGTGCCTACTTCCATCCTCAGTGCCAGTCCACCACTCCTATCTGGTGTAACATTAGTTTAAATTTTGTAAAAAAAAACTTTTACATCAGTCTTCTAGTGTTATTTAATTTTAGTTGCCAGGCCAGCCTGCCACTAGTGCCAGCCTGTGTGTCAGGCTGCCAGCACATAAAAGTGCCATCACTCCAATCTGTTGTAAAATTAGTGTAACTTTAAAAAAAAAAAAAACTTTTACATCAGTCTGCTATTGTTATTTAATTGCAGTTGCCTGTCTGCCAGCGTGTGTGCCAGGCCCACTTTCCAACTAGTGCCATGAATCATATTTGTTATAACAGTAGTGTAAATATTTTAAATAAAAACTTTTTTGACTGTGAATCATCAGTCTGCTAGTGCAATTGAATTGCAGTTGCCTGCCTGCCTGCCAGCGTGTGTGCCAGGCCCACTTGCCAACTAGTGCCACCAATCATATTTGTTTTAACAGTATTGTAAATATTTAAAATAAAAACTTTTTTGACTGAGAAACATCAGTCATCTAGTGTAATCTAATTGCAGTTGCCTGCCTGCCTGCCAGCGTGTGTGCCAGGCCCACTTGCCAACTAGTGCCAACAATCATATTTGTGATAACAGTAGTGTAAATATTTTAAAAAAATATTTTTGACTGTGAAACATCAGTCTGCTAGTGTAATCTAATTGAAGTTGCCTTCAATGTATCTATCTATCTATCAAATCTATCTATCTCGTGGTTGTGCAAATGGACTGTTTGCGGTTGTTTGCGGTGCGTTACACGGGGAGTTTGGTCTGTCACTGTGAAGCGGGCTTAACCCTTACACTATCTGATCGATACAACATCATACCTGATGTTTTAAAGCACGTTATTCCAAACAATTTAGGAATGTTAGGTGATTTAGGCCCTTTATAGGTTAAAACCAGACTCTGCATCAACTATGTAATTTTCCGTGGGAGTTTTGCCATGGATCCCCCTCCGGCATGCCACAGTCCAGGTGTTAGTCCCCTTGAAACAACTTTTCCATCACTATTGTGGCCAGAAAGAGTCCTTGTGGGTTTTAAAGTTCGCCTGCCTATTGAAGTCAATGGCAGTTCGCCCGGTTTGCCGGTTCGCGAACATTTGCGGAAGTTCGAGTCCGCCGTTTGCAAACCTAAATTTTTAGGTTCGCGACATCACTACCCCTATTCCACCGATCCCCGACACCGCCGCCACTAAATAAAGTTATTAACCCCTCCCACATAACCGCCATTAAACAAACCTATTAACCCCTAAACCTCCAGCCTCCCACATCACAAAAAAACTAATTAATTTATTAACCCCTAAACCTAAACACTATTAAAAAAAAAGTCTAAAATTACAAAAAATAAAAAATACTAAATTACAAAAAATAACAAACACTAAATTACAAAACATAACAAACGAATTTATCCAAAATAAAAACAATGACACCTAATCTAATAGCCCTATAAAAATTAAAAAGCCCTCCAAATAAAAAAAACCCTAGCCTACAATAGACTACCAATAGTGCTTAAAAGGGCCTTTTATAGGGCATTGCCCTAAAGAAATCAGCTCTTTTACCTGAAAAAAATTAAAAGACCCTCCAACAGTAAAACCCACCACCCAACCAACCCCCCAAAATAAAAAGCCTAACTCTAACAAAAACCTAAGTTACCCATTGCCCTGAAAAGGGCATTCGTATGGTCATTGCCCTTAAAATGGCAATTAGCTCTTTTAAAAAAGCCCAAACCCTAATCTTAGAAAAAAAAACACCCAGAAAAAGTAAAAAAAAAACTAACACTAATCCCTGATGATCCACTTAAATTTCGGACTTCCAGGCCAGCGAGGTCTTCATCCATCCATGCGGCCTCTTCTATCTTAATCCAGGCTGCATCTTCTATCTTCATCCCAGCAGCGTCTTCTATCTTCATCCCGGGGGGAAGCGGGCCCATCCTTCAAAACATCCGGCGCAGAGCATCCTCTTCATACGATTGCCGCCGTACACTGAATCTTCAATGCAAGGGTGCCTTTTCAAAATGACGTCCCTTGCATTCCTATAAGCTGATTTGATTTTATAAATTCAAATCAGCCAATAGGATGAGAGCTACTGAAATCCTATTGGATGTTCAAATCAGCCAATAGGATGAGACCTAATGAAATTCTATTGGCTATTCAATTCAGGTTTGTATTAATCTTTTGGAATGAATATTCAGAAAAATTAGTTCCCGAGGCCTGCGCTAAAGGATCTTCTCCTTTAACACAGGCTCTGGGATCTGCCGCGCTAAGACTCCTATGAAAAAATGCCAGGATTAGCACAACTCTCCAGTGTGCTAGGGGTACGTTTTTAATCCTTTACAGATAATTTAAAGAATTTTCCAAAAACCACCAGAGAGATAAATATTCAGGACATATATTACTGTCCTAAAAATAGCAAGGGAAAAGAGAATTCAAGCACATGGAATAGACAAGATAAATAATTATTTTTATTTATTATCCCAAAAAAACTGTCAGTGCTTAAGAGCAACGCATAAAGTGAAAACACAAATACATAAAAACCAAACAGTATGAGAAAACGTTAAGACTTTTCCCTGTTGCCAAGCATACGTATGCAGGATTAAAAAACACCTAATATACATGAGATATCTATTCTATATCAAAATTCATATTATACACATAGAACATTGCTAAAGGAAGAACTCAAACAAGTTGGACCATAAGATATGCTACAAATGAGGTCCTATATACAGTTACAGTCTCTTGTACTTCAGGCTTTTAAAACACACTAATATCAGTGAGCAAACAAATGTGGCCACAGTGATCCCGCTATATACTCGATCATTCAATCTTATAGCCACTAAAATGTCACAAGTGAGTAAAAAAGATTTGACTGCAGCGATCCCCGCTGCACACTAGGTCATTGAGTCATATAGCCACTGTATAGTTGCAAGATATAAGAGCACTTATCTTTGATGTCGTGTTGTTACAGCGTTTCAATTTGCCTGCTATTTCCACATTCAGCGTTTCCCAGCCGTGTGACGTATCCCAAAGGGGAGTGGTTATATATCGTCATCAAGGTCTGTGAGTAGTTACCAACAGAAAAACCAGTTCTCATTGGCCAAAGGAAATACCAGCTGTAAAGGCAAATATGTAAAGTGCATTTTAAATTTGACAGAGTGACCATGATTACCAAGATGTACCGTCTTTTATAAAGTAGATGTGCTCTCCATCTAGCGGATCCTCACCACATCCATGTGTTCCATTCAACATGTACTGCCTCACAGCACAGTCCTTCACGCTATCATCTCAGCGCATTAGCAAGTTCCATATGAGGTGAACTGCTTCACCATAGTCCCAGAGTATTTCTGTTCTGAGCTGTTAGCTGCAATAGGACCACAACGCCTCATACACCAAACATTTCCCAGGAGGTAGTCGACTTACTCCAGGGACATTTACACATCATGGTCACTCTTTGTAAAATTTGAAATGCACTTTACGTATTTGCCTTTACAGCTGGGATTTCCTTTGGCCAATGAGAACTGTTTTTTCTGTTGGTAACTAATCACAGACCTTGATGACGATATATAACCACTCCCCTTTGGGATACGTCACACGGCTGGGAAACGCTGAATGTTGAAATAGCAGGCAAATTGAAACGCTGTAACAACACGCCATCAAAGATAAGTGCTTTTATATCTTGCAACTATACAGTGGCTATATGACTCAATGACCTAGTGTGCAGCGGGGATCGCTGCAGTCAAATCTTTTTTACTCACTTGTGATATTTTAGTGGCTATAAGATTGAATGATCAAGTATATAGCTTTTGCTCACTGATATTAGTGTGTTTTAAAAGCCTGAAGTACAAGAGACTGTACCTGTATATAGGAACTCATTTGTAGCATATCTTATGGTCCAACTTGTTTGAGTTCTTCCTTTAGCAATGTTCTATGTGTATAATTTGAATTTTGATATAGAATAGATATCTCATGTATATTAGGTCTTTTTTAATCCTGCATACGTATGCTTAGCAATAGGGAAAAGTCTTAACGTTCTCTCATACTGTTTGTTTTTTATGTATTTGTGTTTTCACTTTATGTGGTGCTCTTAAAGGGACAGTCTACACCAGAATTTTTATTGTTTTAAAAGATAGATAATCCCTTTATTACACATTTCCCAGTTTTGCATAACTAACACAGTTATAATAATATACTTTTAACCTCTGCGATTATCTTGTATCTAAGCCTCTGCAAACTGCCCCTTTTTTCAGTTCTTTTGACAGACTTGCATTCTAGCCAATCAGTGCCTGCTCCCAGATAACTTCTCGTGCACGAGCACAGTGTTATCTATATGAAATACGTGAACTAACATCCTCTAGTGGTGAAAAACTGTTAAAATGCAATCTGAAAGAGGTGGGCTTCAAGGTCTAAGAAATTAGCATATGAACCTCCTAGGTTAAGCTTTCAACTAAGAATATCAAGAGAACAAAGCAAAATTGGTGATAAAAGTAAATTGGAAAAATGTTTAAAATGACATGCTCTATCTGAATCATGAAAGTTTATTTTGGACTAGACTGTCCCTTTAAGCACTGACAGGTGATTCACTTGAATGTGTTTTGGGATAATAAATAAAAATAATTATTTATCTTGTCTATTCCTTGTGCTTAAATTCTCTTTCCCCTTGCTATTTTTAGGACAGTAATATATGTCCTGAATATTTATCTCTCTGGTGGTTTTTGGAAATTTTTATATAAGGGAAGCACCGGGAAGCAATATCAGCAATATTTTCTACTCTCTCATTTTTCTATATAATAAAGAAAAAGAATACTGACAAATCTTATACTATTTTTTTTAATTACCATATTTTGTTTAATATGTGCAATTTTTTTTTCAGTTTATTTTTTATTTATTTGTATTTTAGGAATAATGAATCCTATGGGACTGAAAGGGATATGGTTTATGAGCTGGATGATTATTTACCTGTAGTGATGTCGCGAATAGTTCGCCGGCAAATAGTTCCAGACGAACATAGCATAGGACAGCACCCCAAAAAGCCCTTAAGGGATAAACCTCCTATTACGTCTTGCCTGTACCCAACTTAATTTAACTGAAATACCATACATAACAATAGATTAGATGAAATAAGACACTTGACAACAGGTTAAATGGGCAAAAGACCGGTCACGGTCACATTTATTATCACATAAGCCTTTAAAACTAGGCCTATGTAAATATACCAAATAGGCAACAAAATACTTCAATAGGAGAACTGTAACAGTTCTTCGCTGGTGGCGGCAATAAACTATCTAAATTAACCCCTACTAACAGACGGCCAGGGCCCTACACGGTGTGTGCAGCGTGGCATGATTGCCACACCCAATTGGCAGAGAGAGAGACCTGTAAGCTGAAAGAGGTATTTGCCTAAGATTCGTAGGGGGGAGTAACCCCTAGGTCGGCACCTAGTGAGTGTCACCTCCCCCATCCCATGACATCACTCATCTCTCTCCCTGCCCGCTCTCTGGGCCCTGACCGACCGCCAGCTAGGGCACATACGACCAGCCCAGTAAGGCGACCCCCTCGGTATGAGTCGTAAAAACACGCTCCAAGAGGGTGGAAGACTAAATTACCCCCTGGACTTAATGGGCTAGTTCAATTAAACCTACCCAAGCCAGGGTGAGCCCTAGCCATTACCCTAAGCCACATCTTCATCCAGGGTCGGGTGGGCGGGAAAAGTTCTTCCTTGAAGTCTGGAACCAGGAACAAAAGAGGGCTGGATTCCCTGCAGTCAGGACCTATAAAGGTAAGCAGAAACACCCGCCCCTCCACTTGCAACAATGTAACATCTAATACCTTCCAGACTTCAACTCAGTTATCCCTTAATTTTGTTACTGGCCCAGTAGAGGGCCCTCCACTTCCATAAGGGATAAACCTCCTATTACGTCTTGCCTGTACCCAACTTAATTTAACTGAAATACCATACATAACAATAGATTAGATTAAATAAGACACTTGACAACAGGTTAAATGGGCAAAAGATCGGTCACGGTCACATTTATTATCACATAAGCCTTTAAAACTAGGCCTATGTAAATATGCCAACTAGGCAACAAAATACTTCAATAGGAGAACTGTAACAGTTCTTCACTGGTGGCGGCAATAAACTAGCTAAATTAACCCCTACTAACAGACAGCCAGGGCCCTACATGGTGTGTGCAGCGTGGCACGATTGCCACACCCAATTGGCAGAGAGAGAGAGCTGTAAGCTGAAAGAGGTATTTGCCTAAAATTCGTAGGGGGAGTAACCCCTAGGTCGGCACCTAGTGAGTGTCACCTCCCCCATCCCATGACATCACTCATCTCTCTCTCTGCCCGCTCTCTGGGCCCTGACCGACCGCCACAAGAGTCAACCGCCTCTTGCCAACACAACTGACAAGCTCTAACCATACATATTAAAAACTATAACAATAAACTTTAACTGTTAGACAATAATTCAAACAAACAATAACAATGCTTTTCTAATATCCCCGTCCGCTCCATCTCCCTATTAAGCTTCTTCCTCACATTATACGCTGCCCTCTGATTTACAATATACCTCCAACGCAGTCGTGCAACTACGTTGGACCAACCAATCTGTACATCAGTAAGCCAAGCACACAACCAGCGTATGTCAGAAGCCATCCTCCGAATCAAGTCCAAAACAGGAACGGACCCCATGTCGTTCCCTCCCAAGTGCAGCACAATAATGTGAGGTTTCCCCCACCTCCTGTGTGCATCCTGAAGCAAGGTGGGTAACTCTTCCCATGTTAACCCCCTGCACCCTAGCCACCGCACATTAGCTCTGGATGCTGCAAATCCCAATTGCTGCCCGTCCGGCCTCTGCGACGCCCTGATGGATGCCCAGTGCACGAAGGAATGCCCCACTATCCACACCCGTTTCGTGGGAGCATTCTTGCCTGAAAACATAGGATACAAAACTGAGCCAACCATGACCTACAGT
Organism: Bombina bombina; assembly: GCF_027579735.1. Classification (NCBI taxonomy): domain Eukaryota; kingdom Metazoa; phylum Chordata; class Amphibia; order Anura; family Bombinatoridae; genus Bombina; species Bombina bombina. Next base: position 289,915,251 of record NC_069502.1, on the reverse strand, counting down.
TACTTTTTCCCATACACCACAAATACCCCCAAATGCTTGGCCTCTTTTTTATTCAAAACGAGCGGAACCCGGCCTAAAGGGGTTCATCCCCTAAAGGGCGAATATAGGATTTAAAACGACCTGACTTCCAACGCCCTAATTTCTTGATACCTGACTCCGAAACGCCACTGGTCGCCGCACTAGTGGCTGCCCCAATCCTAAAGGAAGGGGACGCAATTTTCAAAGGATCCAGCCCAGCAGCAGCCGCCGCCTTGGCCAAGACCATTTTAAATTGAAACAATGACAACGCCGACCCGTCTTCATGAATGAATAACTGATGCAAACCCCGCAGCAAACCCCGCGTCTTATTGAAGAATGCGACGGCCGAGAGCCTGCTCTGAGCAGACAGTCTAGATACGCCCTGACTATGTAACCCCGCAAGCCAGTCAAGCACATGTACCTGTGTAGCTGATTGTACGGTAAACCCCTGTTGCCCGGCAAAGCAAACCCACGATCTCCAGTGTTTCTCATAAGCACACCAAGTCTTGGGAGCCAAGGACGCCCTTACTAGGTGGAGGACACTTTCCCAGCCCCCGCCATCTGCCAAAGAAAAGGAGGGCAATTTAGACCGTTTCTCGCGGACCCTGGCGCCACCCTCCTAAACTGATCCCATTGAAATCTGGACAGAGCATCCGCTATGACGTTTTTAACCCCCGGCACGTGCCGAGCCGTGAAACGCACGTTCCACTGCAAGCAACGCAACACCAGGTGACGTAGGTACGTAACCACCCTGGGAGATGATGCGGAAAGCCGGTTAATGGCATAGACAACACTCATGTTGTCGCACCAAAAAACCACCGCCCGATTGGCCAGTCTCAGCCCCCAGAGCTCGACCGCCACAATGATTGTGAAAAGCTCCAGCAACGTTAGATTCCTGGTTAAACCAGCCAGAACCCAATCCCTTGGCCACGGAGCCGCGCTCCACTCGCCATTGAAGTAAGCCCCATAACCAAAACTGCCCGCCACATCAGTGAATAGATGAAGCAATTGATTGATCATGGGGCCCTCCCGCCAAATGCATACGCCGTTGAATTTCTTTAGAAATTCCTCCCATACCCAGAGATCCTCCTTCATCTCTGCTGACACCTCAACCCTGGAAGCCTTCCCCCTCGGGCCCTGCAGTTGACCCTCCACCCTCCTGTTGAATACCCTTCCCATAGGAATAGCCCTTCCTGCGAAGTTCAGGAGTCCCAGCAAGGACTGAAGTTCCTTAAGGGAAATCGTCTTAGCACTACGTACGGATAAAACCACCTGCAACAGGCGGTCGACTTTGTCCCGTGGCTATCTATAAACCGCCGCCTCAGTATCTATTTCGATACCAAGAAAAGTAAGGCAAGAACAGGGACCCTGTGTCTTATCCTCTGCCAAAGGCACCCCGAATCTACCCATCATGTCTTGCATGATAGCCATCATGCGTGAGCATTCATCCAAACCTGCCCTACCTACCAACAGGAAGTCATCCAGGTAGTGGGCCACGGCCCCACCCCCAGATGCCCTCTGCACCACCCAATGTAGAAAGGAACTAAAACATTCGAACAAAGCACATGATAGCGAGCACCCCATGGGAAGACATTTGTCCACATAGAAAGCCCCATCAGCCTTCATGCCCATTAGCCGAAATGCCGACGGGTGCAGGGGCAGCAAACGAAAAGCTGACTCTATGTCCAATTTCGCCATTAGCGCCCCTGCTCCTTTGCCCCGGACGATACCAAGAGCATCGTCAAAGGACTGGTAGTGTACCGTGCTCATGTCCGGGTCGATGGCATCATTCACCGACCCCCCTTTTGGAAATGACAAGTGATGTATAAGCCGAAACTTGCCCGCGTCCTTTTTGGGTACTACCCCCAATGGGGATACTACTAAATCGGGCAGCAGCCTGGCCACAAAGGGTCTGGCCACCCTGCCCAAAGCCAGCTACGTACTCAATTTGTCCCGCACTACCTCAGGGAATTCATATGCTGACTTAAGGTTCCTGTGTACCACAGAACCCACCACGTCTCCCCCCACCGGAATCCTGAACCCCTCCCGTAACCCAGACCTGAGCAGCTGAGCTGCCTCCTGGTCAGGGTAACGTTCCAGCCAAGGCTCCATGGCTGGTAACCTAAGTGGGGTTGGGGCCCTTGTACCCAGGACCGCCCCTGGATGCTGACTTGTCTGCGCCGGCATCCTTCCTCTTGATGCAATCCGCCCCAGAATTTGCAGATATGACGAAAGGAACAACTAGCCCCTCTGTCACACTGCTTATCCTGGAATTTCCAGCATTCCCTGCCCCGCCACTTTGGCCTCTGCGCCACTCTGCTGGCCCCTAGCCGCGGCCCAGGGGTGCTACCTGCACCCCCTTCAAGCCCTAATTTGGACCGCAGATCAATATCCTTGGTTCCAAAGTGCAGGAGGGGGTTACCCACCATCTTCCTGTGGAAGGCCATGTCGTACTCCCGCCACGCACCTTCCTTGAACCCAGCGCGGATATCGTCAATGGTATACTCGTATTTAAATAGATTATGACCCTGAGAGGGCCACTTATCTACATAACACGTGGCTAGCACCCTAAAGCATTTATGCCACTCCTCGAATGTCTCTGGCCGTTGGACCTTTTTTGGCCCTGTGCCATCCGCCGCGTGTTCCCTAGCCCTACACGCCTCCGGGGATAGTTCAAAGATGTTGACGTAGCGTCCATCCTGAATCTTTTTGACCACCTTAGATTTTAGGTGTCCATATAAGGAGTGCACCAAGCACGGGTAAGTGTCGCCGTGAGACGCCACTTTCCGTGACACAGGGGATGCCCCCATGGCCGGGAACCCTATGCTAGATTCCTCTGCTAATGGAACTACATGACTACTCTCCGCTCTAGGAACCCTCCCTTTCACCTGCGCAGCAACCAGCTTCTTTATCATCTTAAACATTTCTTTCTGTCCTTTTCCAACTAAGCCTAAGTCACCCTCACTCTCAGTTCCTGACCCACTAGAGGATGAACCCAGCCCTACGTGTGCAGATGTGTGTAAGAGAAACACACCGCTGGGGGCCAGTGGCGGCACAGCTCCTGCCAGCGACTGCTGGTATCTGTCCTCTGCGGTAGCTGGCGACGAAGCTGCAATCGGCATTGCTCCTTGCCGGGATGTAGCAGCCATAGCTGGAACAGCTGTATCCATGGAAAAGGGGAGTACTCCGTGTGGATGATTGAACCCCTGGGGGGTTCCCCACCTGCTCACCAGACAGACATACCCCCAGCGCAGCTGAAACTGCCCTCCTTATAATCTCCTCAGTCCCACTGGAAATCTGACCCTGAGAAACATTCACACTTTCATTGCCAGCCCCACGAATCATACCTGGCGTTACCTGCCTATTAATGTCCCTGGAAAAGATTGCCCCTGAGGCAGTACCTGCCACATCAAGATATTCGGTATCCCCATGTATGGCCCCTTGCCTAGCCACAGTTATCCCCCTGTTGACCCCAGAGGACGATCTGGCCTGAGTAGCACGACCGGAGTTAACCCCTCTACCCCTCTGCTGCAACAAAGTAGCTCTCCTGCCTCCAGGCGTTTTCCCCATTGCCTTGCCAGACATACCAACAGACCGCTCTCTCGCACGTGCCCCAGCCACCCCAGGTGCCCTCCCATCCGCACGGAGCCTCCCCAACTCACTAGGGCTTCCTCCGTGTGGTGACCTGCTCCTGTTGTGCTCGCTGTGCACTCTGCCTCGCCTGCGCTCCTCCCTGTCTGAGACATCACTCAGGGAGGATGCGCGTGACGCGGCGCCGGAATGGGCGGGTCTACGGCCCGATGCAAGCCCAGGGAGATTGAGAGCCCGGACCACGTGGGTGCCCTGCCGCTCGGCCTGCTCCCCAGGGCCAATGACCGGACCACCAGGGGGAAAGTTTCCCACCAGGGCCTGCGCCATTGCCATAACCGAGGCCAAGGCCTCGGGTGAAAGGGCCTAAAGCTGCTGCCAGGACGCCTGCCCGGCAGCAGCATGGCCCGGTTGCGCTCCATCCCCAGGAGGGGGATCAGTAAGTGAAACAGCGTCCATGAGGTGTGGGTAAAGGGGAGGGGGAGAATCCGGCTGCGGTAAGGAATCCCTGGGCAGCGTGTGTTCATCAGGCCCAAATCCCCCACCCTAAGCAATGAAGGCCTGGGCATATTAACAGAATCAGGGACCGGAACCCCAGCAGCACCCAAAGCATCAGGGGGCTGAGTGCTTGAGGGGAGGCCCTGGGACCCAGAGCTCACAGCAGTGGCTCTGCTTCCCAGCCCCCCCCCCCCCTCGTGGTAGGCCTGCTCTGAACCCTGGGGGCCGACTTGGTTTTTGTAACTGGGGAAGGGGGTACCACATCCTCAGAAGCTGATCCACTTTCTCTTGCAGCTCCCCTCATGCCTGGAACCTCCTTCACAACTTCAATGTATCGCTTTGGAGGCACAGACTCTCTCTTGGCACGCTCCATCTCCACAGAAAAGTTCTTCCTTGAAGTCTGGAACCAGGAACAAAAGAGGGCTGGATTCCCTGCAGTCAGGACCTATAAAGGTAAGCAGAAACACCCGCCCCTCCACTTGCAACAATGTAACATCTAGTACCATCCAGACTTCAACTCAGTTATCCCTTAATTTTGTTACTGGCCCAGTAGAGGGCCCTCCACTTCCATTTTAGGGCTAGAACATCAGTCTGCTTTTTTTTTTTTCCTGTGTAATCTAATTGCAGTTGCCTGCCTGCCAGCGTGTGTGTCAGGCTCACAGCGTATACTGTGCCCACTTGCCCAGTGCCACCACTCATATCTGGTGTAACAGTAGTGTACATTTAAAAAAACAAACACTTTTTTGACTGTGAAATAATAGCAGACAGCTGCCAGTACCCAAGATGGCCGCCAATAAGGCAGATGGGGAGGGTTAGACAGCTGTTTTGGGGGGGATCAGGGAGGTTGATGGCTAAGGGGAGATGCTACACCACAGCATATGTAAATAACTCTACACTAAAGCTAAAATTAACCCTGCAAGCTCCCTACAAACTACCTAATTAACCCCTTCACTGCTAGCCATAATACACGTGTGATGCGCAGCAGCATTTAGCGGCCTTCTAATTACCAGAAAGCAACGCCAAAGTCATATATGTCTGCTATTTCTGAACAAAGGGGATCCCAGAGAAGCATTTACAACCATTTGTGCCATAATTGCACAAGCTGTTTGTAAATAATTTCAGTGAGAAACCTAAAATTGCGAAAAAAAAAAATAATTAAATTTGATCGCATTTGGCGGTGAAATGGTGGCATTAAATATACCAAAATGGGCCTAGATCAATACTTTGGGTTGTCTACTACACTACACTTAAGCTAAAATTAACTCTACAAGCTCCCTACATGCTCCCTAATTAACCCCTTCACTGCTGGGCATAAAACACGTGTGGTGCGCAGTGGCATTTAGCTGCCTTCTAATTACCAAAAAGCGACGCCAAAGCCATATAAGTCTGCTATTTCTGAACAAAGGGGATCCCGGAGAAGCATTTACAACCATTTATGCCATAATTGCATAAATTGTTTGTAAATAATTTCTGTGAGAAACTTAAAGTTTGTGAAAAAGTGAACAATTTTTTTTTATTTGATCACATTTGCCGGTGAAATGGTGGCATGAAATATACCAAAATGGGCCTAGATCAATACTTTAGGTTGTCTACTACACTACACTTAAGCTAAAATTAACTCTACAAGCTCCCTACATGCTCCCTAATTAACCCCTTCACTGCTGGGCATAAAACACGTGTGGTGTGCAGTGGCATTTAGCAGCCTTCTAATTACCAGAAAGCAACGCCAAAGCCATATAAGTCTGCTATAATGGCATGTCTGGCACACAGTGTTGGGGCAAGGGTCCATCTGACCACTGATACCTGGTCTGCAAAGCATGGTCAGGGCAGGTATATCACCTACACTGTGCACTGTGAAGCGGGCGTAACCCTTACACTACCTGATTGATACAACATCATACCTGATGTTTTAAAGCACGTTATTCCAAACAATTTAGGAATGTTAGGTGATTTATGCCCTTTATGGATTAAAACCAGACTCTGCATCAACTATGTAATTTTCCATGGGAGTTTTGCCATGGATCCCCCTCCGGCATGCCACAGTCCAGGTGTTAGTCCCCTTGAAACAACTTTTCCATCACTATTGTGGCCAGAAAGAGTCCCTGTGGGTTTTAAAATTTGCCTGCCTATTGAAGTCTATGGCGGTTCGCCCGGTTCACCCGTTCGCGAACTTTTGTGGAAGTTTGCGTTTGCCGTTCGCGAACCCAAATTTTTATGTTCGCGACATCACTGTTTACCTGCTTAATCTATCTGTGGTGGTAGACATCGAATGTGAGAGTAAGGATTCTAGACATGTGCAACGCTAAAAAAATTTAAAAAAATTCCATTCTTTATTCATATTCATTATTCTATTGTAAACTTTAGAATAGAATAATGAATATGAATAATGAACGGATCCGAAATAACGAATGGATCCGAAATAACGATTTAACTCAACATAACTAATTTGCTGAATTTTTCTTATCTAAACTGCCGTTCCCCGACACTAAATAAATCTATTAACCCCTAAACCGCCTCCCCCCACATTGCCAAACTAACTAAATATGTTAACCCCTAAATCACCACCCTTGACATCACCAACACTAACTAAACCTATTAACCTCTAAACCGCCATTCCCAGACATCGCCGACACTAAATAAAGCTATTAACCCCTAAACCGCCACCTACTCACATCACCAACACTAAATAAACCTATTAACCCCTAAACCTCTGCCCCCCACATCGCCAACACTAACTAAACTTTTATTAACCTCTAAACCGCCGTTCCCAAACATCGCCGACACTATAACTAAACCTATTAACCTCTAAACTGCCAATCCCCGACATCGTCAACACTAACTAAACCTATTAACCCCTAAACCACCGCCCGCTACATCGCTAACACTAAATAAACATATTAACCTCTAAACCACCGCCCCCCATGTCACCAACACTAAATAAAACTATTAACCTCTAAACCGCCGCTCCCCACATCGCCAACGATAACTAAACCTATTAACCTCTAAACTGCCACCCCCCACATTGCTAAAACTAAATAAACCTATTGACCCCAAACCACTCCCCCCCCCCCACATTGCAAACACTAAATCAAATAATTAACTTCTAAACCACCATCCCCCCACATCGCAACTAGCCAAAATAAACTATTAACCCCTAAACCTAATACCCCCTAACTTTAACATAATTAAAATAGACCTAAAGTAAAGTTACAATTATTAACTAACTACCTATTTAAAAACAAATACAAGCTTACCTGTGAAATAAAAATAAAACCTATGCTTAAACTAAAAAAAAACGATATGTGTAAGTGTGTTCTACTACAGCGCCGATGGTTACCTATCAGCCGGGGGGGGGGGTGATCCCTAGCTATCACTGTTAAGATAAATGCAGATAGAGAGTGATCCCAGGTGCCAAACCTAACGGAGGCTAAGGTACAATAGGTATTTAATAAAACAGATAAGATATTAATAACAAATAATCAGTACAGATTATAGGATAAACAACATGGATCCATGTGAATGTACAATATGATTAAAAGGTACAATATAAAATATACAGCATAAAAATAACAATAAAATATGCAAGTATATGTGGATTAAAACCAAATGGTAGGCAGAATACCTATGTGGATAAGGTGTTTATCCACATAGGTATTATGCCTACCATTTGGTTTTACTCCACATATACTTGCATATTTTATTCTTATTTTTATGCTGTATATTTTATATTGTACCTTTTAATCATATTGTACATTCACATGGATCCATGTTGTTTATCCTATAATCTGTACTGATTATTTGTTATTAATATCTTATCTGTTTTATTAAATAAATAAAAAAAAACTAACATTACTTGTTTAAAAAAAAAAAATAATACAAAAAATAAAAAACCTAACATTACTAAAAATAATAAAACCTAACATTACAAAAAATAATAAAACCTAACATTACTAAAAATAATAAACACTAAAGTTACAAAAAATAGGCAGGAGGGGGACTTCCAGTGGGAGAAGCGTGAAAATACACATGCACACTCTGAGCTCTGTTCACGGTGCCGTCTTGTTACACTAGCCCAGCTATTAGCTCCTGTTGGCGGGAATTAAGAACCCTGCTCTGGGAGAACTTTGCAGAAGAGCCTCCATGGTTGGTTGGCTCTGACTAGTAATGTCCCGAACTGTTCGCCAGCGAACGGTTCACAGCGAACATAGCTTGTTCGCGTTCGCGTTTGTGGGCGAACACACGGTGATGTTCGATCCGCCCCTATGTGTCATCATTGTGGAAACTTTGACCCTTTATGTCACAGCCGCCTGACACATTAGAGCCAATCAACATCAGACACTCCCTCACAGATACTCCCAGCTACTCGGAATCCGCCATTTTAGACTCATAACGACCTTGCTTTTTTAATGAGAGGACGTGTTGTGTTTTTGCTCCTGACATTAATAGGAAAAACATAGCTAGGCTAGTGTATTTACAGTCCAGAAGGACTCCACTCATCTCTGCTGCAAGCACAGCACCCCAAAAAGCCCTTTTTAGGGCTATATTTTGTGCCTTTTTTTTTAATTTATTTTTTATTAGCATTTGCCTGGCTTTCAGCTGTGTGTTTAAGGCTCACAGCATATGCTGTGACTACTGCCACCACTAATATCTCCCTAACAACATTAGTTTAAATTTAACTAACCCAAAAATTTAATTATTTTTCTAGTGTAATTTTTTTTCATTTTCTATCAGGCCAGTGTCACACAGCATATACTCTGGTTCATTGCTCTGTGCCAGCCAGCAGCCACCAGTGTTAATATCCGTTTATAACATTATTTTAAATTTAAAAAAAATTTTTTGCTAGTGTAATCTAATTACATTTACTATCATGCCTTTGTCTGTCAGGCTCACTCAGCATTAATATACCTCTTTTTTTTCAGTCTTTTGGTTAATTGGTCTGTGCCAGGCAGCCACCCTGCACTCATATCTATTCTTCTTCACCTTAATTTTAATATAAAAAAAAAAAAGTTTAAATTTGTTTGCTAGTGTAATCTAATATAATTTTCTATCCGGCCTGTGTGTTTTGCTGACATAGAGAGCCTACTGTGTTTACTTGCTGCCCTCCCTAGTCTATGAGCCACGACTAATATGTGTTTAACCTTTTTTTAATTTCCCCCCCCAAAAAAATAATTTCAATCATTTTTCTAGTGTAATCTAATAGTATTTTCTATCAGGCGTGTGTGTATCCGACTTACAGAGCCTACTGTTTTTAATAGCTGCCCTTCCAAGGCTATCAGCCACGACTCATATGTATGTGCTTAACCTTTTTCTTAAAATTTCCAAAAAAAAGTCTTTAAATCATTATGCTAGTGTAATCTAATTGTATTTTCTATCAGGCCTGTGTCTAACTGTCTATCTGACTTACACAGCATACTGTTGTTATAATTGCTGCCCTACGTAGCAGCCAGCCAGTGCGACCACTCATAGAGTCATATGTGCATTGCACTTCTTAACATAATTTTAATATTAAAATCTAAAATTTTAAAATATTTTGCTAGTGTAATCTTAGTGTAAAACTTAATTTTCTATCAGTCCTGTGTTTTTGTCACTTACACAGCATACTGTGTTAAATTGCTGCCCTACCTACCATCCACGACTCATATCTGCCAGCCTGCCTGCCAGGCCCAAGTAGCCAATTAGTGGCACCAATCACAATTCTTGTAACAGTAATTAAAAAAAAAATCATAATTTTTTGGACTGCAAATATTCAGTCTCCTAGTGCCATTGAATTTCATTTACCTCCTGCCTGCCACTGCCAGCCTTTTGTGCCAGGCCGTCTAGCCAACTATTTACACCAATCATAATTGTTGTCACAGACAGTATAGTTATTAATTTAAATAAAAAAAAATTGTTAGTGTTGATCTTAATCCTCAGTTTGCTCATGCCCTAGAATTGCACTTTTCTACAGCCTTCCAAGACTGTGTGCCAGGCCTACTTAAAAAATATTTACACCAATCATATTTGTTGTGACAGTATTCTAATAATTAAAAATTAAAATGTTTGGTAATAGTTGTTGTGATTTGAATCCTCAGTTTGCTGGCGCCGTTGAATAGCACTTTCCTCCTGCCTTGCAGCCTGCTGTGAGCCAGGCCCACCTAGCCAATTGTTGTCAGCAATCATATTTCTGTTAACAGTATTGCAAAAATTGTCAATCATCACTGTTTAGACTGTCAGTAATCAGTCTCCTAGTGTCCTTGAATTGCATCTACCTCCTGCCTGCCATCCTTTTGTGCCAGGCCGTCTTGCCAACTATTTACACCAATCCTAATTTTTTGTCACAGTATAGTTACTAATTAAAATTAAAAAAATCTTGATTGTTGATGATCTTAATCCTCAGTTTGCTCGTGCCCTAGAATTGCACTTTTCTACAGCCTTCCAAGCCTGTGTGCCAGGCCTACTTGAAAAATATTTACACCAATCATATTTGTTGTGACAGTATTCTAATAATTAAAAAATAAAATTTTTGGTAATAGTTGCTGTGATTTGAATCCTCAGTTTGCTGGTGCCATTGAATAGCACTTTCCTCCTGCTTTGCAGCCTGCTGTGAGCCAGGCCCACCTAGCCAATTGTTGTCAGCAATCATATTTCTGTTAACAGTATTGCAAAAATTGTCAATCATCACTGTTTAGACTGTCAGTAATCAGTCTCTTAGTGTCCTTGAATTGCATCTACCTCCTGCCTGCCATCCTTTTGTGCCAGGCCGTCTTGCCAACTATTTACACCAATCCTAATTTTTTGTCACAGTATAGTTACTAATTAAAATTAAAAAAATCTTGATTGTTGATGATCTTAATCCTCAGTTTGCTCGTGCCCTAGAATTGCACTTTTCTACAGCCTTCCAAGCCTGTGTGCCAGGCCTACTTAAAAAATATTTACACCAATCATATTTGTTGTGACAGTATTCTAATAATTAAAAATTTAAATCTTTGGTAATAGTTGCTGTGATTTGAATCCTCAGTTTGCTGGTGCCATTGAATAGCACTTTCCTCCTGCCTTGCACCCTGCTGTGAGCCAGGCCCACCTAGCCAATTGTTGTCAGCAATCATATTTCTGTTAACAGTATTGCAAAAATTGTCAATCATCACTGTTTAGACTGTCAGTAATCAGTCTCCTAGTGTCCTTGAATTGCATCTACCTCCTGCCTGCCATCCTTTTGTGCCAGGCCGTCTTGCCAACTATTTACACCAATCCTAATTTTTTGTCACAGTATAGTTACTAATTAAAATTAAATAAGTGTAACGGGTGTCTAATGAATGTTTTTTTCTATTTCAATGGTCATATAAATGATCTCTGGGATTCTAAAATCAATGCCTTTCCTGTAATCTATTATTCAAAAGGATGACATATCTCCTCTTTCATGCTGTTGTTTTGGTGAAGGCTCCGGGACCCTCTTATTAAAAAGGCCTGAGGATAAATAAGTGTAACGGGTGTCTAATCAATGTTTTTTTATATTTCACGGTTGCAAATAATGATCTGTGGGTTTCTAAAATCAATGCCTTTCCTGTAATCTATTATTCAAAAGAATGACATATCTCCTCTTTCATGCTGTTGTTTCGGTTGAGGCTCCGGGACCCTCTTATTAAACAGGCCTGAGGATAAATAAGTGTAACGGGTGTCTAATCAATGTTTTTTTCTATTTCACGGTTGCAAATAATGATCTGTGGGTTTCTAAAATCAATGCCTTAACTGTAATCAATTGTTCACAAGGATGCCATATGTCCTCTTTCATGCTGTTGTTTCAGTTGAGGCTCTGGGAGCCTCTTATAAAAAGGCCTAAGGATAAAGAAGTGTGCTGGGTGTCCAATCAATGTTCTTTTTTTATTTCACAGTTGCAAAAAAATTATCTATGGCTTTGTAAAATCTATGCCTTACCTGTCATCTATTGTTCAAAAGGATGCCATATGTCATCTTTCCTGCTGTTGTTTTTGTTGGGGGTCCGGAACACTATTCTAAAAAGGCAGAAGGAGAATGACCTGTACTGTACTGGGTGTCCAATCATGTTTTTGTTTTCTATTTCACGGTTCATAATAAATATCGCCGTGTAACTAAAATCAATGCCATACCTGTACTCGGTTGTTCAAAAGGATGGCATATGTGGTGTTTCATTCTGTTGTGGTTGTTGAGGATCGTGGCCGTGGGACAGCGTATAAAACGGCTGAAGGAGAACAACCTGTATAGCCTTGCTCCTCTTTTTAGGCAGGCCAGCTCTTTGCATACATGCCCACAGACTCTGTAACGCATGCCTCTTTTAGGGAGAGGTGCAGCCATAATGCAGGGTCAGAAACTCTGCCTGCAACTGTTATACTCGATTTTGCGAAAGGAAGTAAGCTTACCATGGTTCCCTGCACGCACGTATTGTTGTTATATTTTGGTGAGGGTAATCATGATGGCCATGTAGACCACCACCACTGAGAGTCCTGGAAGTAACAGGGATGAGATGAAAGAGCTAAGAATAGTAGAACTTGAAACAACAGAGTTAGCCATGGGTGTTAGTGCAAAATCGCTTGGCTTTTTTTTGGCTTTGGGTGCGGCTATTCATGCAGGCCATATAGAGCTGCCAACATTCGGTGTCGTATCAGCTATTAAACTAATAAGAACAGTACTACCAAAATACAGCAAATGAAGGGCCTTAGGAAGACTGAGCAAAGGTTGGATTGTAGTATTTGGTTAGGCTAATCATGATGGCCATGTAGACCACCACCACTGAGAGTCCAGGAAGTAACAGGGATGAGATGAAAGAGCTAAGAATAGTAGAACTTGAAACAACAGAGTTAGCCATGGGTGTTAGTGGAAAACCGCTTGGATTTTTTTTGGCTTTGGGTGCGGCTATTCATGCAGGCCATATAGAGCTGCCACCATTCGGTGTCGTATCAGCTATTAAACTAATAAGAACAATACTACCAAAATACAGCAAATGAAGGGCCTTAGGAAGACTGAGCCAAGGTTGGATTGTAGTATTTGGTTAGGCTAATCATGATGGCCATGTAGACCACCACCACCGAGAGTCCTGGAAGTAACAGGGATGAGATGAAAGAGCTAAGAATAGTAGAACTTGAAACAACAGAGTTAGCCATGGGTGTTAGTGCAAAACCGCTTGGCTTTTTTTTGGCTTTGGGTGCGGCTATTCATGCAGGCCATATAGAGCTGCCACCATTCGGTGTCGTATCAGCTATTAAATTAATAAGAACAGTACTACCAAAATACAGCCAATGAAGGGCCTTAGAAAGACTGAGCCAAGGTAGGATTGTAGTATTTGGTTAGGCTAATCATGATGGCCATGTAGACCACCACCGAGAGTCCTGGAAGTAACAGGGATGATGAGATGAAAGTGCTAAGAATAGTACTACTTGAAACAACAGAGTTAGCCATGGGTGTTAATCCAAGACCGCTTGGATTTATTTTTGTATTGGGTGCGGCAAATCATGCAGGCCATATAGAGCTGCCACCATTCGGTGTTGTATCAGCTATAAAAATAATAAGAACTGTACTATCAAAATACAGACAATGAAGGGCCTATGAAGACTGAGCAAAGGTTGGATTGTAGTATTTTGTTCGGCTAATCATGATGGCCATGTAGACCACCCGTAACAGGGATGAAAGTGCTAAGAATAGTACTAATTGAAACAACCGAGTTAGCCATGGGTGTTAGTCTAAGACCACTCGGCTTTTTTTTGGGTTTGGGTGCAGCTAATCATGAAGGCCAGATAGACCTGCCACCATTTGGTGTTGTAACAGGTATGAAACTGCAAAGAACAGTACTACTTAACACAACCTACTTACCATGGGTCCCAGAGCATATGTTTGGTTGTTATATTTTGTAAGGGTAATCATGCAGGCCAAATAGACCTCCACCGATAGGGTGAGTATGAGTAACAGCTATTAAAATGCGAAGGACATTACTAATTAACACAACATAGTTACCATGGGTCGCATACCAAGAGCAGATGTCTTATTATTATATTTTGTATGGGTAATCATCCAGGCCGTATAGACCTCACCAAATAGGGGGAGTTACAGAGATTAAAGTGCTAAGAATGGTAGTACTTAAAACACAACCTAGTTAAAATAGGTAGCAGACCGCATGTCTTATTATTATAATTTTTCAGGGTAATCTGGCAGGCCATATAGAACACCCCCGATAGGGGGGGGGGGGAACAGGGATTAAAGTGCTAAGAAAAGTACTAATTAACACAAGCTAGTTGGGTCCAAGAACGCATGTTTAATTATTAGAATTTATTAGGGTAATTATATATCTAACAAATCTATCTATTTCTCTTCTATCGATTCTATCTAACTATCAATCTATGTATATCTATCTATCCTATCTATCAATCTATCTTCTGTCCGGGATGTTTTGAGACAGCCACTTTGGGAATGTTAGTTGATTTAGACCCATTATGGCTTAAAAGCAGACTCTGCATAAACTATGTAATTTTCCATTGGAGTTTTGCCAGGGATCCCCCTCCGGCATGCGACAGTCCAGCTGTTAGTACCCTTGAAACAACTTTTCCATCACTATTGTGGCCAGAAAGAGTCCTTGTAGGTTTTAAAGTTCGCCTGCCTATTGAATTCAATGGCGGTTCGCGTGGTTCGCGGGTTCGCGATCAATACCGGAAGTTCGAGTCCGCCGTTCGCGAACCAAAAATTTTAGGTTCGCGACATCACTAGCTCTGACCGCAACCATCCACAACAGGAAACTCCAGTTGGGGCAAGGAACACATTTGTCAGACAAGCGGTGATTGGCGTCCTGTGGCCGCAGTGGATTGACTCGGCTCTGATGCAGAGCAACAGCAAAGTCAAGTGTAACCAGTAATCCTGTTTACCGTCTGCACACGCTTGATGTTGGAATGAATGGGAGGTGTCTCGATCGGTCCTTTATTCGTGTGGGTGCATCAGTGAATCGACAGGTGGTTGCTAGTGGTCGCATTGTCATGGACTAATAAGGATTGAACCGCAAGTATTAATATGTGCCTTGCTCACAATATGTATTGAGGCTGAACAGCTTTCTATAAAAAACGCGACTGACTGTGATTTCATATTACTATAAAACAGTGTTCAACATTGCATATCTACTGCCCCTAAGACTGATTTGAACCACATTAAGGCTGCTGTCTCTCAGGCAAAGGGCCCCTGTTCCAGCCTACAGCCTAAGGATCAGTGTATATTGCATACTACCTATACTATTTTGAATACGTGCAGTAATCTGCTCCTTGGTGATTGGGGTATAATGAAGAGATCACAAGGAGACACAGTGCAGCAGATCTCATCTTTGCTGGATACACTTCAATGGGTCATATTTAAATTAAGAAAACTTTTTTTCTGTAAAAGGAACTGACTTATTAGACTTTACAAGTACAGAGACAGTGCATGTTCACCGGATTCATAGTTGTAAAGCTATATTGATGCAATGGAGCTGAGCCATACAACAATCCAGCTTATTAAAATTGCCTGGTTTCAATTATGTAAAACAGTGAACACTGTTACCTATGTCTCAGATGTATATGTTACAGGACTATACAAATGGACATCTAACTTCTTTATAGGACAGCTCCTCAGAATGGCACTTTTAATACACAAGTCTAATTAGCTGAAGTTGCCCTAAATGTATCTAATATTGAAGCTATAGTACCACTGATTTTCAGTTTGCTTGGAGAATCTATAAGAAATAAATACAAAAGTGTGTCCTCTAAAACCTTAGCAGACCCTAGGCTGCACCTGACTACCTGATTAGATTGAAATGTGTATACATTGATAAAACTTTAGCTATTTGCATATGGGAATGGATAGGGTGATCTTTTTGCTATTTTTCTTTAGTTCCTCCTGTTTGATTAATATGTTTGGTTTAAAGCTCTTGTGGATATTATATTATACAGGTTTGATGCAAGATAAGCACAGATTAAGTTCTACTGCACATTAATCGTTTGGGTTATAGTAGTGTTGGCTGAGTCTCATAAAAAAGAAAAGAAGGGGCGGAGCTTGGCCGCGCTGGAAGATGGCCACAGTAGCTTAGAGCTCCTGATTACTGTTTAGGCCCTTAACTTTTAATCAGCTATTTAGGGACTGACTGGGTCGCTGGAAATAACGAGGACCCAGTGGGGAAACATCACCGAACAGATCGGAGGAGATTAAAGTGATGGTAAAGTCATCTGTTGTGCAGTACATAATCCTTTTTCTTTTACCTTAACTAGCACATCGATGTGCTTATATAAATAAAAAACAATTTATTCACTCTGTAATGATGATTTTATTTCCCCTCCGTAGAGTTTTTTAAACAGCCTCTCTATAATTTTTTCACCGGTGCAGCTTTGATTGACAACGCTTTTAGCCAATCATCAGCTCACCATGCGCCCTATGTAAAATATGAACCGCACGCTCCCGGCATCTACACTAACTCTTTGCTACTTACTGCGCATGCGCACTTCTTACGCTAACTGCGCATTGCTATCTGAGAATACTCAGCTCCTGGTTTTAGCCGATGTAAGTAAACAGTAAATCATTCCTTTCGTAATGATTCACTGTTTGCTTTCATTTCTCTCATCAGCCAGATATTTTTCGATGTCTATATGTTTCAATGTTTGCTTTAATTTCTACCATCAATAATTTCTCTCTTCATATATAAAATAATTGTAATTACTGACCCTCATACACCAGATCTATCAACCTCACACACTGAAGCAAGACAGGGAGCCTGCACTCAGACACATGAAATGACGGCTATACCCTCATCGTACGTCACTAAGGAGGATCTGAAAACACTGTCCTCAAAGGAAGACATTAAGGGGGTAATGGAAGAAGTCAAGAGCCTCTTTGGCGAGCTTCGGAAAGACATCACAGACCTGTCCAACAGGGTCAACAGTGTGGAACAAACTCATGAGAATATCATGGAGGAAGTGAAAGATACTTCATCCAGAGCACTATATAATACTGATATGATACATAGTCTCATGGATAAAGTAGAAGATCTGGACAACCGCGGCAGGCGGAATAACCTACGGGTTAGGGGGATTCCAGAGACTATACAACCAACAGCTCTCCAGGGCTATTTACAGGATTTATTTAGAACCCTTAAAGGTACACCAATGTCCCCTGCTATTGAAATAGAGAGAGCACACAGAGCCCTCCGCCCTAAACCATCAGCGAAAGCCCCTCCACGAGATGTCATTCTCCGGGTGCTGAACTTCAAAGACAAGGAGGAAATCTTGAAACACAGCAGGAACAAGCACCCGATCACCCATGCCGGAGTGACCCTACAGATTTTCTCGGACTTAAGTCCAACTACTCTACAAAAAAGGAGGGAGGTGAAGTTCATCACAAGTGTTCTACAAGACCACAAGATCGTCTATCGTTGGGGCTTCCCCACTAGTATAATCGCTACCAAAGGGGACTATACTGCTATCTACAGGACCATAGAAGACCTTGTTCCATTCTTTAAATCTTTGGTACTCAGACCTCCACCCATACCTAGCCCACCCCAGGAAGAGTAGTTTGCTGATCAGGTTTGCATAAGTTTTTGGTTGAACAGACTCTTTGAAAATAATATAAATATCAGTGTAATTAAGGCTTAGGCCTTATGGCTGTCTATCACACTCTCCACTGTTTACTGTAGGTTAATACCTAGATAAGATTAGCTGTTCTGGGGTTATTGTTATAGAATTATATGTACCCACATGGCACACTTTGATGATCTAACTCTCATCATGTGGATACACGATTTGTGCGTAGCTGACTGAGGCGATGGTGGTGCTTATTCACCCACCTTCATGTCATTAAATCCACTGACGGGGGATCCCCATTGTGTCCCGTGAAACAAGCAACTGGCTTTGACAAGGTCACGGCCTGTGCATATAGGCCAGGACAGTCCTGACCTATCCATGTTATAGGCGGCTCAGTCAAATCTCCCTACTTTAATTTTCTACGGGCCTAACAGGGCACAGCCTGCTAGACTTACTTTGTTTTTGTAAAGTAATTGTACACAGTCGATTTCATGTATATGCTTTATTTCTATATTTGTATTATCAGCATAGGGGTGACATCCTGGGCGGGCCCCGAAAACAAGCTTTCGATCATTGGAAGCCTTCCCGACCAATTCTACACCTGTCACATCCTAACCACCATGCAACACAGCCAACGGGGGTGCCCCGGGTTGACGGGGTCTCACGCCACACTTAAGACACACTCAATCAAACTACTTACAGTAAACGCCAAGGGTCTCAACAATCCGGGTAAACGCTCTATAGTAGCGAGGGATTTACAAAAGATGGGAGGGGACATTGTGTTTCTTCAAGAAACCCACTTTATTAGAGCTAAAGAACCCAAATGGCATAATCATGCATACCCCAACATGTACCTATCTTCGGGCCCACATAAACAGAATGGAGTGGGGATCCTTATCCACCATAACCTACTGTTTAACTTGATACGACAGGAAAAAGATAGAGACGGCAGATACTTAATTCTCGTAGGCCAAATACATGGCAATTTAATCACACTAGTTAACATTTATTCGCCCCACAAGAAGTATTCACGAATAGACTATCTTTTCACAGACTCCATGGGCATATCATATATTACACGCAGCGACATCCTTTCGATAACTTGGTCAGACCACGCACCTGTTTCATGCGACATAGCCTGGCCGAATTCTCCCAGCATACCCTTCCTGTGGAAACTGGAAGATACTCTCTTAGATAACCCAGAAATAATAGCCAATATAGAAAAATCCATGACTGAATATTTCACAATTAACACACAAGACAACCTCCCAATTAACTCAGTGTGGGAGGCACACAAATGCGTCCTCCGGGGCATCTTAATCAAACATAAATCAAAAATAAACAAACAACGCAGGGATAAATATAACTCTACACTACACACTATCCATGTGCTAGAAGAAAAACATAAAAAGGACACCACAAATACAGTATTGGAAAAGGAACTCTCCCAGGCCAGACTTGACTTTAGAGCACTATTACAAGAAGAAAACCAGCGCTCTGCCCTAAAACTCAAGCAAAAATACTACGAGGGGGGTGACAAAGCGGGTAGATTATTAGCGAGAGCCCTCACACGCCAGAGACTAAAATCATACATATACTCCATGAAAGATGAGCAGGGTCAGACAAGACAAGACAGTCACAATATAGCCCAAATATTCCGTAATTACTATGATAAATTATACAACCTTGCAGGGGGAGGCACAGTAAATCACACACAGGACATACAAGACTATTTGGGACACACGATACTACCGACTTTGACTGTG
Organism: Bombina bombina; assembly: GCF_027579735.1. Lineage (NCBI taxonomy): Eukaryota > Metazoa > Chordata > Amphibia > Anura > Bombinatoridae > Bombina > Bombina bombina. Next base: position 289,895,849 of record NC_069502.1, on the reverse strand, counting down.
GAAGAATCTAACCATCTGGAAGCCCCCCTGACTCAAAAAGAAATAGCAGAGGCGATAACAGCTCTCCCAAATGGGAAAAGCCCAGGCCCTGATGGACTGAGCAATAAATATTACAAGACCTTTCTCCCAATGTTACTTCCCCACCTACAAAATTTGTTTAATAACTTAACAGACACTGGCCTCCTGCCTGGCCCCATGCTATCAGCATATATCACAGTATTACCAAAACCCGGGAAGACACCAGATAAACCAGAGAATTACAGACCCATATCCCTCCTTAATAGCGATATCAAAATCCTGGCTAAGGCACTAGCAACACGCATTAATTCTTACCTCCCAAAACTGATATCAACTGATCAGGTGGGATTTATCCCTGGCAGAGAAGCCAGGGATAACACTTTAAAAATCTTTCACCTAATAGCTTTCTCAAGGACCCAGTCGATCCCGCTTGCTCTGCTGTCTACGAACACAGAGAAAGCCTTCGATAGGGTAGACTGGGCCTTCCTGCGAGGAACAATGGTTGTGATGGGGTTTGGGGACAAGTTTCTTAAACTTGTTTTTGCCCTTTACTCTCAACCTAACGCACATGTGAGGGTTAACGGTATCCTTTCCAAGCCCTTCCAAATCAAGAACGGGACTAGGCAGGGGTGCCCACTTTCACCGGCATTATTTGCCATTGCTATAGAAGCCCTAGCTAGCAACATCAGACATAACCCTGAAATAAAAGGCATATGGACGGGACCCACCGAAAACAAACTAGCCATGTACGCTGACGACCTAATGCTCACCATAACTGACTTAGAGACATCTATCCCAGCAGTACTGTCAGAATTTATGAAATTTGGGGTTGTATCCAATTTCCTGCTCAATCTCACAAAATCAGAACTCTTAGGCATTTCCCTCACACCTGAAACATTGACCTGGCTTAGAGGCCACTCTCCCTTCCTGCAAAAAAACAGCTCATTAAAATATCTAGGTATTCACATTTCGGGATCTCACACTGAGGTCTTTGACACAAACTATGTGCAGTTGAAGGGGGAGAATGGAAAAATAAATTCATCTCTTGGCTCGGCAGGGTCGGTGTCATTAAAATGAACGTCCTGCCGAGAATACTGTACCTTCTTCAAACTGCACCTATAGCCCTCCCACACTCCTACATCCCCTCTTTACAGACCCTGATAGAGGACTATATATGGAAAGGAGTTAGACCAAGGATTAATAGAAAAACTTTATACCTTCCCAGGGAACAGGAGGGACTGGGAATACCTCACATCCAATCGTATCGAAGGGCGGTCCTACTCCAAAGAGTTGTGGAGTGGTGCCGGGTCACAGAAGATAAAGCATGGAAACAAATAGGCACATACCTCTTACATAAGACTAACGTAGCCACCTTGTTCTGGACCGACAAAAAACACAGACCAAATGAAATATCTAAATTACCACTATTAGAGGAACTACTTAATGAATGGGATAAAGTACTCTCCATAGACTCACGTATCTCCACCAGCTATGCGCCACTTACACCTATTTACGATAACCACAATCTAACTCTACATATGACGACGACAACTGACCCCCCCGCACTCCCTCTTAATTGTGTAGGCAACCTACTAACTCAAGGAAGACTCAAAACCCCTCAGGAACTACAGGACGACCATCCTACCCTGGCCAAATCCTGGTTCACATATTCTCAAGTACAACACTTCATCAGCTCTCATAAATTCAAGCACCACTTTGGTAGGAATTTGACAAAATTTGAGCAACTATGCCTTTCGCCTGTGGCGATTAAACACGTGATCTCGATAATATACAAAATCATTCTGATGCCCTCTGAGGGCCCCCTCCCACAATATACCTCACAATGGCACAAAGAACTGGGATATACGTTCACACCCGAGGAATAAAACCATATGTTCCTCCTGGGGAAGAAGGTGTCTGTCTCTGCACGCACTCAGGAATCTCACTACAAATTATTGAGCAGGTGGTACCTCACTCCGTACAGACTAAAAAAGATCTACCCTAATACCACGGGGAAATGCTGGAGGGGATGTGGAATGGAGGGTAGCCTGATACATGTATGGTGGGATTGTACGCTGCTAAGTCCTTTCTGGGAGGAGGTTTGGGGGGAAATAAACTCTACCACCAATATGACGATCCCCAAAGCCCCAGATACACTATTACTTCATTTCCCATTCAAAATTCAAACACAAGCACAGAAAGCATTACTTATACTCCTTCTCTCCTGCGCCAAAATCTTAATTCCCCTCATTTGGAAGTCCACTCACATACCTACATTGTCAGAGTGGAGAGAGAAAGTAAACGCCACCCTGCAGCTGGAGAGATATCACTACTTGTTAACAGGTCAGTTAGACATATCTGAGACAATGCTGGCGATGTGGGAGGGAGGACAGCTTGCTAACCACGCTGGTCGTGGATCCTCTTAGGCTAGGTTTCTGCCATGTGGAGGAGAGGGGTCTTGCCCGGGGCCCGCCCGAGAATCTTGGATGTCAGACTTATTCCAAAACCTTAGATTGTGTACTGAATTTCTCACCGAAATGTGAGCAAGGTTGATGGCCTTGCATATGTTATTTTTTTTTTTTTTCTCCTTCTGTATAATTAAGACCGAATATTATAGTTATCTCTGCACCATGTTTATGAAAGTGCAGCATATTGATTGGAAATGGCTATATATATGATACATATGGGCTCGGTTGGTCCCCCTATTAAAGGGAATTACAAGGAAACAGAACTATGAGACTATGATATGGACCTCCCAGGAATTTGCCCAGAGACTTTCAGCATTTATATATTGCCATACAAAGTTAATCTATGTTAAAAGGTGTTAACGTGTATCCTTGCACTTATTCACTCTATTGTGTAACCTTTTTGAAAATGTTGTATCTTTTACTTTATGATACTCAATAAATATTATTTTAAAATCAAAAAAAAAAAAAAAAAAAGTTTCATACAATACAACAAATTAAAACTGGAGTAACAATATTAGATATATATCCAGACTAAAATCTGTTCAAGATATCTAGTCTATACATTCCACATGTATTGCTTTTTGGTCAAGATTTAAACATGTTTTGAGGTATCTACAAATAATACGAAACGTATTCTATTGTTCACTAATAATAAGGGTTAGATTGTCACAAAAGCTCACCAATCCTTTTCAAGAATAACATCCGCTATATTGTACAGTTTTGGTATACACATATCGGGGGGAAGGAACAGAGTACCTTAAAAAAAATGATATTGCCTTTGCTCCTATTTTTTTTAAATTATTATTAGCTTAGTGGTTTACAGTTAAGTGTCAGTCTACACTAAATGTTTTGGGCTCGAGTTTATACATTAAGCTAAAAGTGTCCAAAAAATAAATCTTTATAAAATCAGACATTCCTCGTACATAGTAGAATCTTGTATTAAACAAACATAACTCACTTTCCTCTTAGTCACTTTCACTTCCCTCCACCGCACTTTAGTGTCATTGCACATATACTAGCCTCATAAAGAGTTATATCTTCCCCATATATTCATTTTTTTCCCCACATAGGTATTTTTTTCACAGTTGTACACACACTTTTTTTATGGATAGATTTGTCACCAATAAAAAACCAAGATCTCCAGCTATGCTGGTGAAAAAAGATAAAAAAACAAAACCGACACTAGATTTACCTGTAGAGGGATTTTTAGAATCACAACAGGTACCCATCATTAATGCTGATACACAAATAACATACAATCATATAGCACAATTGATATTAACACAGTTCAATTCACTTAAAGTGAATGTAAACTCACGGTCACCTCTCATCCTCATGTTGTGAATATTCAAAAATAAACGTTAGTTTAAGTCATGATTTTTTTTTTATTGAATAAGAAATGCGAATATAAACGTTTTTATCGCTATATTTCTTACTTTATTCCTCCGCCCGCCATCTTGTCCCTCAGTTCCAAGTTGATAGACAGTTCCTTTAACGAATAATCAATTACACCCCGTGGCGTCCAGCCCCTTTTTTTCGTCGTCATGCGATATAACTGCGCATGCGTTCCCTTCCTATTCGTGATTGACAAGCAATGCTCGTCCACGTCTAGCGCATGCGCTAAGCATTTACTACGATTCGCAATGGATCAGGGCACGCATGCGCATATTAGCCATAGTTTTAAAACGCTTGGGCTAATTGATTTCTCTTCGTGAGCGTGCTTCAGGACTACGTAATAGAGCAGGCGGGACTGCTCTATACGCAATGTAGACAGAATACAGGAAATCCAGGATGGGAGGTGTTATCCATCAGAACGGAGATAAGTTATAATATAAATTATAATAGGATAACATGAATTTTGAAGAAAAAAAACATTGCGGTTTCAATTATAGGTTTATTGAGAATTGTTAGTGTACATTAACAACCGTATAATTTACATTCACTTTAAGAAAGAGCTGTCTGGACTAACCCCAGAGATCAGACAATTTTCCAATAGGATAGCGGAAGTTGAGACTTGAGTATCTGAATTAGAAGATGCATGTACTACCCAAGAAACTCTTAATAAAAAAATGTCAGATACTATTAAATCAGTACAAGTTAAAACTGACGATCTGGAGGACAGATTGCGTTGAAACAATGTGAGAGTGGTAGGATTACCCGAGGATTCTGAATATGATGATTTAATAGTAATTGCTACCACCACATTACCAATGCTTTTAGGTTTACAGCTTCATGGAAGGCAGGTACAGGTGGAAAGAACACATAGGATATGGCACAATAGGTCAATATCCGACAGAAATATCCGCCCTAGAATAGTCATGATTAAATACTTAAACTTTCAAGATAAGCTGATGATCATGAGGCAGTATAGGAAAAATAATTCAATAATGATAAAAGATAAACATATACTCTTAATTCAAGACTTTTCTTCAGAAACATCCGCTATAAGAAAAGAAATGGCCCCATACTGTAACGGCTTAATTAAGGCTGGGATGAAGCCTAATTTAAGGTATCCTGCCTCAAAAGCTACCGAGGAAAGTGATTGCCTCACTATATTAAATTCTGCCTCCGAGGCTAAAGCCTTCTGTAAAAAACCAACAATAACATTAAAAAAGTAAAGCAAAAGATCCTTCTCCATCTCTTTTGCTGGTGACTCCTCCTTTTCCATTGTCTCTGTCTGTTGGACTACCTCAAGGCTCTGTCCTGGGTCCTCTACTCTTCTCTATTTACACTTCTTCCCTGGGTAAACTTATCAACAGCTATGGCTTCAACTACCACCTCTATGCTGATGATACCCAGATCTACCTTTCCACCCCTGCACGCTCTCGTTCTGTCAGTTCTTACATCAGCGACAGCTTATCTGGCATTTCCTTCTGGATGGCCTCTCACCACCTAAAAATAAACATGTCCAAGACCAAACTACTTCTAATCACCCCTCTAACTCTACCACAGTTTCTAATTTTTCCATCACTGTTGGTGGCACCACTATCTCCCCATCACCCCAAGTTTACTGCCTCGGAGTCACACTTGACTCAAATCTGTCCTTCATTCCCCCACATCCAATTGCTCTCTTCATCCTGCTGCAACCACCTACGGAATATCTCCAAAATGTGTCAGTTTCTGAGTGATGAAACTACTAAACTGCTAATCCACTCCCTGGTAATTTCCCAACTTGAATATTGTAATAACTTACTAACTGACCTCCCTCTCTCCCACCTCTCTCCCCTTCAATCCATCCTAAATGCATCTGCCAGGCTAATCCACCTCTCTCAATGCTCTGTTTCTGCTGCATCTCTCTTTGAGTCCCTTCACTGGCTCCTCTTTCACAGCAGAATTAAATTCAAAATTCTCACTCTGACCTGCAAAGCCTTCACCAATGCTGCCCCACTCTACCTGTCCTCACACATCAAAAATATACTCCAGCACGCCCAGTAAAATCCAACAATAACCTGCTCCTTGTATCCTCTACCATCACCTCCTCTCATGCTAGACTACAGGACTTTTCTCGTGTGGCACCAACCCTCTGGAGCGCACTTCCTCAAGCAGTCAGACTCTACCCTAACCTCTCCTCCTTTAAACGTTCCCTAAATACCTTTTTGTTCAGGGAAACATCACCCGACTCATTAACAAATGAACTTCACTTATCTAACAGTTGCCCTCATCTATTTCCTTACTAATATCATTCTCACCTTTGCATTCCCCATCTCCTGTTTCCCATCCTCCTACCCGTCTAAATTGTAAGTTCCCACGGGAATAGGGCCCTCGATTCCCCCTGTATTTGTCTGTAAAATTTTGTCTTTTATTGTATTGTTTCTCTGTTGTACTTTTATCCTTGCACTCATGGGCAGTGCTGCGGAATATGTTGGCGCTTTATAAATAAAGAATAATAATAATAACATTAAGATATAAAGCTTCTTCTAGGCAAATCTATATTATAATAAGGGATATGGTGCTGCATGTGTTTGCTCATAGCAGAAAGGATGCTATTCTCCTTTTTTTCCTTGTACTGTTTTTTCAATAAGGATGGTTGTTGTTTTTTTGTGTTTCTGTGTTGGTTTTCTTTTTCTCTTTCTTTCCTGGGGGGCCTTGGGACTTAGGCAGTATTTTCAAGTGGATTTTAAATAAATGTGGAGAAATTTAAATTTAATCTCGTGGAATGTGGGTGGAGTAACATCCCGGTTAAACATAAGCGTACTTTAAAAGTCTCAAAAATTAAACCCAGATTTTGGGGGGTAGTTATCAAGCCGTCTACTTTTCTGGCTTCGCCGGCCCAATACGCCCGCCTAAGCTCGCCTACCTTCGCTGCCGCGGACCTGAAAAAATACGCCTAAGTTATCAAATAAAGCTGTCAAAAAGCCTCGGGGCGATGAGCAGCGGACTGTGACAGTTATCACTCATCCGATCTCGCTGCCCTTCGGCTTTTTCCCAGCTTTATTGCTAGCCTGTCACTAAGCACTCACACTAAACTGCACTGTTCTACCCCCTATACCGGCGCCCCCGGAGCCCCCCGCAACTAAATAAAGTTACTAACCCCTAAACCGCCGCTCCTAGACCCCGCCGCAACTCTTATAAATGTATTAACCCCTAAACCGCCGCTCCCGGACACCGCTGCCACCTACAATATACCTAGTAACCCCTATCCTGCCCCCCTACACCGTCGCCCTCTATTATAAAATTATTAACCCCTATCCTTCTGATCCCGCACCTCTCCGCAACTAAATAAATAGTTTAACCCCTAAACCGCCGCTCCATGAACCCGCCGCAACCTATATTAAACCTATTAACCCCTATCCTGCCCCCCCTACACCGTCGCCACCTATAATAAATTTATTAACCCCTATCCTGCCCCCCACTACGCCGCCGCCACTGTAATAAAATTATTAACCCCTAAACCTAAGTCTAACCCTAACCCTAACGCCCCCCTAACTTAAATATTAATTAAATAAATCTAAATAAATTAACTCTTATTAACTAAATGAATCCTATTTAAAACTAAATACTTACCTATAAAATAAACCCTAATATAGCTACAATATAAATAATAATTATATTCTAGCTATCTTAGGATTTATTTTTATTTTACAGGTACCTTTCAATTTATTTTAACCAGGTACAATAGCTATTAAATAGTTATTAACTATTTAATAGCTTACCTAGCTAAAATAAACTGAAATTTACCCCTAAAATAAATCCTAACCTAAGTTACAATTACACCTAACACTACACTATACTTTAATAAATTATTCCTATTTAAAAATAAATACTTACCTGTAAAATAAACCCTAAGATAGCTACAATGTAATTAATAATTATATTATAGCTATCTTAGGATTTATATTTATTTTACAGGTAACTTTGTATTTATTTTAGCTAGTTAGAATAGTTATTAAATAGTTATTAACTATTTAATAACTACCTAGCTAAAAGAAATACAAAATTACCTGTAAAATAAATCCTAACTTAAGTTACAATTAAACCTAATACTACACTATCATTAAATTAACTAAATAAACTACCTACAAATAATTACAATTAAATAAAATTACATAAACTAACTAAAGTACAAAAAATAAAAAAAGCTAAGTTACAAAAAATAAAAAAATAAGTTACAAACATGTTAAAAATATTACAACAATTTTAAGCTACTTACACCTAATCTAAGCCCCCTAATAAAGTAACAAACCCCCCCAAAATAAAAAAAATCCCTACCCTATTCTAAATTAAATAAATTTCAAAGCTCTTTTACCTTACCAGCCCTTAAAAGGGCCATTTGTGGGGGCATGCCCCAAAAAGTTCAGCTCTTTTGCCTGTAAAAGAAAAATACAACCCCCCCCAACATTAAAACCATACACCCACATACCCCTAATCTAACCAAAACCCCCCTTACAAAAACCTAACACTAATCCCCTGAAGATCATCCTACCTTGAGTCGTCTTCACTCAGCCGAGCCACCGATGGAACTGAAGAGGACATCCGGAGCGGAAGAAGTTAATCCTCCAAGCGGCGCTGAAGAAATCTTCCATCCGATGAAGTCATCATCCAGGCGGCGCTGAAGAAGTCTTCGATCCAGCCGATGTCATCTTCAAAGAGGCGCTGAAGAGGTCTTCTATCCGGGCGAAGTCATCTTCCAAGCCGGGTCTTGAATCTTCCTTCCGCCGACGCGGAACCACCTTCTTCACCGACGGACTACGACGAATGACGGCTCCTTTAAGGGACGTCATCCAAGATGGCGTCCCCTCAATTCCGATTGGCTGATAGGATTCTATCAGCCAATCGGAATTAAGGTAGGAAAATCTGATTGGCTGATGGAATCAGCCAATCAGATTCAAGTTCAATCCGATTGGCTGATCCAATCAGCCAATCAGATTGAGCTCGCATTCTATTGGCTGATCGGAACAGCCAATAGAATGCGAGCTCAATCTGATTGGCTGATTCCATCAGCCAATCAGATTTTTCCTACCTTAATTCCGATTGGCTGATAGAATCCTATCAGCCAATCGGAATTGAGGGGACGCCATCTTGGATGACGTCCCTTAAAGGAGCCGTCATTCATCGTAGTCCGTCGGTGAAGAAGGTGGTTCCGCGTCGGCGGAAGGAAGATTCAAGACCCGGCTTGGAAGATGACTTCGCCCGGATAGAAGACCTCTTCAGCGCCTCTTTGAAGATGACATCGGCCGGATCGAAGACTTCTTCAGCGCTGCCTGGATGATGACTTCATCGGATGGAAGATTTCTTCAGCGCCGCTTGGAGGATTAACTTCTTCCGCTCCGGATGTCCTCTTCAGTTCCATCGGTGGCTCGGCTGAGTGAAGACGACTCAAGGTAGGATGATCTTTAGGGGATTAGTGTTAGGTTTTTGTAAGGGGGGTTTGGGTTAGATTAGGGGTATGTGGGTGGTGGGTTTTAATGTTGGGGGGGGTTGTATTTTTCTTTTACAGGCAAAAGAGCTGAACTTTTTGGGGCATGCCCCCACAAATGGCCCTTTTAAGGGCTGGTAAGGTAAAAGAGCTTTGAAATTTATTTATTTTAGAATAGGGTAGGGATTTTTTTTATTTTGGGGGGGTTTGTTATTTTATTAGGGGGCTTAGATTAGGTGTAAGTAGCTTAAAATTGTTGTAATATTTTTAACATGTTTGTAACTTATTTTTTTATTTTTTGTAACTTAGCTTTTTTTATTTTTTGTACTTTAGTTAGTTTATTTAATTTTATTTAATTGTAGTTATTTGTAGGTAGTTTATTTAATTAATTTAATGATAGTGTAGTATTAGGTTTAATTGTAACTTAGGTTAGGATTTATTTTACAGGTAATTTTGTATTTCTTTTAGCTAGGTAGTTATTAAATAGTTAATAACTATTTAATAACTATTCTAACTAGCTAAAATAAATACAAAGTTACCTGTAAAATAAATATAAATCCTAAGATAGCTATAATATAATTATTAATTATATTGTAGCTATCTTAGGGTTTATTTTACAGGTAAGTATTTATTTTTAAATAGGAATAATTTATTAAAGTATAGTGTAGTGTTAGGTGTAATTGTAACTTAGGTTAGGATTTATTTCACAGGTACATTTCTCTTTATTTTAGCTAGGTAAGCTATTAAATAGTTAATAACTATTTAATAGTTATTGTACATGGTTAAAATAAATTGAAAGGTACCTGTAAAATAAATATAAATCCTAAGATAGCTATAATATAATTATTATTTATATTGTAGCTATATTAGGGTTTATTTTAAAGGTAAGCATTTAGTTTTAAATAGGATTCATTTAGTTAATAAGAGCTAATTTATTTAGATTTATTTAATTAATATTTAAGTTAGGGGGGCGTTAGGGTTAGGGTTAGACTTAGGTTTAGGGGTTAATAATTTTATTACAGTGGCGGCGGCGTAGTGGGGGGCAGGATAGGGGTTAATAAATTTATTATAGGTGGCGACGGTGTAGGGGGGGCAGATTAGGGGTTAATAAATTTATTATAGGTGGCGACGGTGTAGGGGGGGCAGGATAGGGGTTAATACATTTAATATAGGTTGCGGCGGGTTCAGGGAGCGGCGGTTTAGGGGTTAATACATTTATTATAGTTGCGGTGGGCTCCGGGAGCGGCGGTTTAGGGGTTAATATGTATAGAGTAGCTTGCGGTGGGCTCCGGGAGCGGCGGTTTAGGGGGTAATAACTTTATTTAGTTGCGGCGGTGTAGGGGGGGGGTCAGATTAGCGGTGTTTAGACTCGGGGTACATGTTAGGGTGTTAGGTGTAGACAGCTCCCATAGGAATCATTGGGATGTCTGTCAGCAGCGAACTTGTACTTTCACTATGGTCAGACTCCCATTGATTCCTATGGGATCCGCCGCCTCCAGGGGTGGCGGATTGAAAACCAGGTACGCTGGGCCGTAAAAGTGCCGAGCGTACCTGCTAGTTTTTTGATAACTAGCAAAAGTAGTGAGAATGTGCCGCACTTGTGTGCGGAACATCTGGAGTGACGTAAGAATCGATCTGTGTCGGACGGAGTCCGGCGGATCGATGCTTACGTCACAAAATTCTACTTTTGCCGGTCTCGAGCCTTTGATAACTAAGGCGTATCAGCCTCGCCACAAATACGCTGCGGAATTCCAGCGTATTTGAGGTTGACGGCTTGATAACTAGGCCCCATAATTTTCTTACAATAATAAAATTTGAAAGAACATGAGATCCCAAAATTAAAATCTAACTTGATAATGGAAATAATAGCAACTCCATGTACTAATAGGAAACGGGGGGTAGAGGTACTTTTTGATAAAAAATATCACATAAAAAATAATCAACAAGGAATATGATCTGCTAGGACATTATTTAATTATTCAGGTAGAAATTGGACAGACAGTTTGGTCCTTGTGCAATGTATATGGTCCAAATGAATTTGACAGGGAATTCTATAACGTTTTTATAAACAACTTAACATCTTATTTAGATCAAAATCTAATTATAGCTGGAGACTTTAATATGAAAATATGTTCAGAAATTGATAGATTCCTCCAGAAGAATTCTTCTAGATATCAAAAAAAAGCCAAACTAATGAAAGAATTTTGTAAAGTTTTAAAGTTAAAAGATATGTGGTGCTTACAGCATCCAGGCACAAGAAATTATTCCTGTGAATCTAAATCATACAAATTTTTTTCAAGGATAGATATGTTCCTACTAGAAGATAAACTACTAAAATTTGATATTGAATCTCAAATTCACAAAATTATTTTTTCGGACCATGCCATCATTAGCATAAAGATCAAAACATATCTGCAGAATGGGATAGGTGTGAATACATTTAGTTTTTCAGGATATATGGTTAATAATATTCGCTTACAGAAATATGGCAGGATTATCGAACTTTAAATCATACCTTTATTCATAAAACTGAAATTTTTTGGGAAGCAGGCAAAGCCGTGCTAAGAGGGGAGATTAAATCATATATGGTCAAATTGAAAAAGAAATCTACAGCCAGAGAAATTCAATTAGCAAACAAATTTAGGAATATGTTCAGAAATTATATAAATAATCCATCCAACCTTTTATTGGACTAAATATATACAGGATAAATCCGAAAGAACATTCGGCTAGATTACGAGTTTTGCGGTAAGAGTGGTGCGGTACTAACTTGCAAGTTATTGTCACCGCTCACTTACCTACAGCGCTGGTATTACAAGTTTTCATAAACCCGGCGTTATCAGGCAAGAAGTGATCTTAGAGCAAAACTGAGCTCCATACCGCACTCCAATACCAGCGCTGCTTAAACGGACATTATACACTCATTTTTTCTTTGCATAAATGTTTTGTAGATGATCTGTTTAAATAGCCCATAAATTTTTTTTTTTTATGTATAGTTTTGCTTATTTTTAAATAACATTGCTCTGATTTTCAGGCTCCTAACCAAGCCCAAAAGTTTTATGTGAATACCGTCAGCTACCTTCTCCATCTTGCTACTGTTTGTGTAAAGGGTCTTTTCATATGCAAAAGAAGGGGGACGGGGTAGTGTCTTATTTCCCACTTGCAGTGGGCTTTCCAACTATCGTTTCAAAAGAGCTAAACTGAGAGCTTCTAAGTAAGTTTTTAAACTGTTTTATACTGGATTTTTATATCAGTATCTGTGCATCTTATTCTTTATAGTAGTGTCTATTAAATGCAGTTATATGAAAATGAGTGTATACTGTCCCTTTAAGGCAGCGGTGAGCTGGTTTTACGTGCTCGTGCACGATTTCCCCATAGACATCAATGGGAAGAGCCGGCTGAAAAAAAGCCTTACACCTGCAAAAAAGCAGTGTAAAGCTTCGTAACGCAACGCCATTGATTCATATGGGGAAACAAAAGTTATGTTTACACCTAACACCCTAACATGAACCCCGAGTCTAAACACCCCTAATCTTAAACTTATTAACCCCTAGTCTGCCGCCCCCGACATCGCCGACACCTACATAATGTTATTAACCCCTAATCTGCCGCTCTGGACATTGCTGCCACTATAATAAACATATTAACCCCTAAACCGCCACACTCCCGCATCGAAAACACTAGTTAAATATTATTAACCCCTAATCTGCCACCCCTAACATCGCCGCCACCTACCTACATTTATTAACCCCTAATCTGTTGCCCCCAACGTCACTGCCACTATACTAAAGTTATAAACCTCTAAACCTAAGTCTAACCCTAACACCCCCTAACTTAAATATAATTAAAAGAAATCTAAATAAAAATTACTATCACTACCTAAATGATTCCTATTTAAAACTAAATACTTACCTGTAAAATAAACCCTATGCTAGCAACAATATAACTAATAGTTACATTGTATCTAGCTTAGGGTTTATTTTCATTTTACAGCTGTTTGTATTTATTTTAACTAGGTAGAATAGTTTCTAAATAGTTATTAATTATTTACAAGCTACCTTGTCAAAATAAATACAAATGTACCTGTAAAATAAAAGCTAACCTGTCTTACACTAACACCTAACCTTACACTACAATTAAATAAATTACCTAAATTAAATACAATTACCTAAATTATAAAAAAAACCACTAAATTACACAAACTAAAAAAAGAAATTATCAGATTTTTAAACTAATTACACCTAATCTAATAGCCCTATCAAAATAAAAAAGCCCCCCAAAAATAAAAAATAAACCCTAGCCTACAATAAACTACCAATAGCCCTTAAAAGGGCCTTTTGCGGGGCATTGCCAAAAAGAAATCAGCTCTTATACCTGTAAAAAAAAATACAAACACCCCCCAACAGAAAAACCCACCACTCACACAACCAACCCCATAAATAAAATCCTAACTAACAAACACTTAAGCCCCCTATTGCCCTGAAAAGGGCATTTGGATGGGCATTGCCCTTAAAAGGGCATTTGGCTCTTTTTCAATTGCCCAAATCCTAATCTAAAGCTAAAACCCACCCAATAAATCCTTAAAAAAAACTAACACTAACCCCCGAAGATCCACTTACAGTTTTGAAGACCGGACATCCATCCTCAACGAAGCTGGGAGAAGTCCTCAGCACAGCAGCAAGATGTCCTCTACAAAGCCGGGAGAAGTCTTCATCCAAGCCGGCAGAAGTGGTCCTCCAGACGGGCAGAAGTCTTCATCCAAACGGCATCTTCTATATTCATCCATCTGGCGCGGAGCGGATCCATCTTTAAGAAATCCGGCGTGGAGCATCCTCTTCAATCGAAGTCTTTTTCCCGAATGAAGGTTCCTTTAAGTGATGTCTTCCAAGATGGCGTCCCTTGAATTCCGATTGGCTGATAGAATTCTATCAGCCAATCGGAATTAAAGGTGAAAAAATCCTATTGGCTGATGCAATCAGCCAATAGGATTGAGCTTCAATCCTATTGCCTGATCCAATCAGCCAATAGTATTGAGCTCACATTCTATTGGCTGATTGGAACAGCCAATAGAATGCAAGCTCAATCCTATTGGCTGATTGAATCAGCCAATAGGATTTTTTCACCTTTAATTCTGATTGGCTGATAGAATTCTATCAGCCAATCGGAATTCAAGGGACGCCATCTTGGATGACGTCACTTAAAGGAACCTTCATTCGGGAAGAAGACTTTGATTAAAGAGGATGCTCCGCGCCGGATATCTTGAAAATGGACCCGCTCCGCACCCGATGGATGAAGATAGAAGATGCCGTCTGGAGGACCACTTCTGCCGACTTAGATGAAGACTTCTTCCGGCTTCGTTGAGGACTTCTTGCCACTTCACTGAGGACTTCTCCCGGCTTCGTTTAGGATGGATGTCCGGTCTTCAAAACTGTAAGTGGATCTTCGGGGGTTAGTGTTAGTTTTTTTTAAGGGTTTATTGGGTGGGTTTTAGTTTTAGATTAGGGTTTGGGCAATTGAAAAAGAGCTAAATGCCCTTTTAAGGGCAATGCCCATCCAAATGCCCTTTTCAGGGCAATGGGGAGCTTAGGTTTTTTAGTTAGGATTTTATTTGGGGGGTTGGTTGTGTGGGTGGTGGTTTTTACTGTTGGGGGGGTGTTTGTATTTTTTTTTTCAGGTAAAAGAGCTGATTTCTTTGGGGCAATGCCCCGCAAATGGGCCTTTTAAGGGCTATTGGTAGTTTATTGTAGGTTAGGTTTTTTTTTTTATTTTGGGGGGGATTTTTTATTTTGATAGGGCTATTAGATTAGGTGTAATTAGTTTAAATATCTGATCATTTCTTTTTTATTTTATGTAATTTAGTTGTTTTTTTTTTGTAATTTAGGTAATTTTATTTAATTTAGGTAATTTATTTAATTGTATAATTGTAGTGTAAGCTTAGGTGTTAGTGTAAGACAGGTTAGATTTTATTTTACAGGTAAATTTGTATTTATTATGACTAGGTAGCTTGTAAATAATTAATAACTATTTAGTAACTATTCTACCTAGTTAAAATAATTACAAACTTAGCTGTAAAATAAAAATAAACCCTTAGCTAGATACAATGTAACTATTAGTTATATTGTTGCTAGCTTTGGGTTTATTTTATAGGTAAGTATTTAGTTTTAAATAGGAATTATTTAGGTAATGATAGTAATTTTTATTTAGATTCATTTTAATTATATTTATGTTAGGGGGTGTTAGGGTTAGACTTAGGTTTAGGGGTTAATAACTTTTGTACAGTGGTGTTGGGGGCGGCAGATTAGGGGTTAATAATGGTAATGTAGGTTGCGGCGATGTTAGGGACAGCAGATTAAGGGTTAATAATATTTAACTAGTGTTTGTGATGCGGGAGTGCGGCGGTTTAGGGGTTAATATGTTTATTATAGTAACGGCGATGTCAGGAGCGGCAGATTGGGGTTAATAATTTTATTTTAGTGTTTGCGATGCGGGAGGGCCTCAGTTTAGGGGTTAATTGGTGGTTTATGGGTGTTAGTGTACTTTTTAGCACTTTAGTTATGAGTTTAATTCCAGGGGTTTCAAGGGATATCGGCCAAACATTTAGTGAAAATTATGAAGTTAAGGAGAAACAAGAATATAATTGCCTCAATTAAGTAGCACAATAATACAGATACAAAAGCATCTGAAATCCAAGAGGCCGTTTTTCATTATTATCAGGAATTATATTCTACTAATCCTATCAATAAAATAGAAAAAGATAGCTTCTGGCACATTATTAAAAATTAACCATGAAATAACTGTAGAAGAAGTAATCAAAGCAATAGAAAGAATGAAGTCTGGAGTAGCAGAAACCTTAGTTAAATTATTTAATCTTTACTATACCCAAAACAAAATGCAATCACCTTATTTTGCGGATTCAATCATCTCTCTTATCCATAAAAAAGTTAATGAACCAGAAGATATGGTATCCTATAGACCCAAATCCCTGCTGAACCATGACTATAAAATACTCATGACTATTGTAGCAGACAGATTTAAAAACATCATCATGGAATTAATACATGCTGATTAAACTGGCTTAATGCCGGGTAGAAATCCAGTGAGAAATATGTGGAGGGTATTAATAACACTAGATCATTACTATAATTTTTTGGTGGATAAGCATTCTAAAAGTGATTTAGCATTAGTTACGATAGACGCTGAAAAAGCGTTTGACTCTATCACTTGGGATCATATGTTTACAGCGCTCGCAAAATTTATTTTTTTCTGGTAATCTGGTCAACTTAATTAAACTAATTTATAACACACCCAAATCACAACTCTTAGTTAACGGTGAACTCTCACAATATATGACTTTACAGAAAGGCACCCGCCAGGACTGTCCCCTATCATCATTGCTATTCAACATCTCACTTGAACCTTTGGCAGTTTATCTCAGAAGGAAGTACACTATATGCAGATGATATCATCTTATTCTTAAAAGACACAAATGTAAGCATCCCGAAATGTTTGGAAATAATTGGCCATTGTAATAAATATTCTGGGTAAAAGATAATGCAAAAAAGTTAGCAATTTTATGGATAAACAAAACTTCAAAAAGCTTTAATAAACATCCATTCCAGGAGGTGAAACATATAAACTATTTAAGTATAAAATTGGATAGAAATCCTCAGGAATGGTATCGCCTTATTTACGCTGAATTTTTTTCAAATCTGATGTCCGAATTGAGTAGATGGAATATATTGGGGCCTATCTATCAAGCTCTGGATAGAGCTTGAGGCCCCGTGTTTTTAAAGACCGCTGCTACATAACCTGTCCGCCTGCTCTGAGCAGGTGGACAGACATTGCCACAATTCAACCCGATCGAGTACGATCGGGTTGATTGACACCCCCCTGTTGGCGGCCGATTGGCCGCGATCCTGCGGGGGGCGGCGTTGCACCAGCAGCTCTTGTGAGCTGCTGGTGCAATGCTGAATACAGAGAGCGTATTGCTCTCCGTATTCAGCAAGGTCTGGCGGACCTGATCCGCACTGTCGGATCAGGTCCACCAGACTTTGATAAATAGGGGCCATTCTCTCTATAGCTCTCAGCGAAAATCATGCTGATTAAGACAGCATTTTTTCCTTGCCTATTGTTCTTACTACAAAACTAACCTTTATGTATCGTGAAATAAGACATTATTAGATATAATAGGGCAGTGTTTTTCAACCAGTGTGCCGTGGCCCACTAGTGTGCCGCGGCAGACTGACAACAGTGTGGCATATTTTTTAAATTTTGTTTGTTTTTTATTCTGGGCTCATCAGGCATCATTTACAACCATGACATATTGACATTCATTCACAGACAATCATTATGATTGTTTGTGAATGAATGTCAATATGTCATATATAGTTTGTAGGAGGCATGGCATGACAGCACAGTACAATGTGTGTGTGTGTGTGTGTATATATATATATATATAATATATATATATATATATATATATATATATATATATATATATACATACTGTATATATGCTGTATTAGGCTACAATTTGTTATTTTGTAAAATTTTGGGATGGTGGTTTGCTGCAGGATTTTTTAATGTAAAAAAGTGTGCCACGGCAAAAAAAAGGTTGAAAATCACTGTAATAGGGCATGTGCACTTTTTATCTGGGGTAAAAAGATATCACAGCAGGCGGTTGAAAAACTAACTATAACCCAAAAATACGGTGGGTTTTCATTACCTAACTTACAGCTAGATTACAAGTTATGCGCGCTATAGGGAAATTAACAAACGCAACAAAAGTTGCATTATTTAACCATCTATAGCGCTGCCATTACAAGTTTTCAAACAGCCGTCTTTTCCGTGCGACATGGTTGCGATGAGCTCCATACCGTACACAAGCCAAGCGCTGTTTTGATGTGCTCATACACGCTTTCCCCATAGGCATCAATTGGGAGAGCGGGTCAGAAAAAAGCCTAACACCTGCGATCGCGGAAAGAAAAGCTCCGTAACGCAGCCCCATTGATGTCTATGGGGAAACAAAAGCTACGTTTAAACCTAACACCCTAACATAAACCCCACGTCTAAACACCCCTAATCTGCTGCCCCAGACATTGCCAACACCTACTTAATGTTATTAACCCCTAATCTGCTGCTCCCAATATCGCCGCCACCTAAATAAATCTATTGACCCCTAATCTGCCGCTCCCGATATTTCCACCACCTAAATAAATCTTTAAACCCCTAATCTGCTGCTCCCGATATTGCCACCACTATACTAAAGTTATTAATCCCTATTCTCCTGCACCCCAACATCGCCCACACTAAAATAAATATATTAACACCTATTCCGCCACTCCCCGACAACGCTGCCGCTATAATAAAGTTATTAACCCCTAAACCTCTGGCCTCCCACACCACTACCACTAAATAAACCTATTAACCCCGAAATTGCCAGCCCCCCACATCGCAACAACCTAAATTAAACTATTAACCCCTAAACCTAACCCTAAACCTAACGTAACCCTAAACCTAAGCCTAACACCCCCTAACTTCAACATAATTAAAATAGAGCTAAATTAAAGTTACAATTATTAACTAAATAATACCTATTTAAAACTAAATACATACTTACCTGTGAAATAAAACCTAAGCTAGCTACAATATAACTAATAGTTATATTGTAGCTTGCTTCGGTTTTGATTTTTATTTCGCAGGTAAGTTTGTATTTATTTTAACTATTTACTAATTACCTGTGAAATAAAACCTAAGCTGCCTTACACTAACACCTACCATTACAAAAAAAACCCCACTAAAACAAAAAAAAAACACCCCTTAATTAAAAAACCTAATATAGAATAAACTACCAAGGGCCCTTAAAAGGGCCTTTTGTAGGGCATTGCCCCAAAGTTAACAGCTCTTTTGCTACACAAGAAAGCAAACACCCCCTAACAGTATGCAAACCCCCACCCCCCAAACCCACAAAATGAAAATAAGGTAAAACCTAATCTACCCATTGCCCTGAAAAGGCCATTTTTTATGGGTATTGTCCTTAAAAGGGCATTTAGCTCTTTTTCCTGCCTTAAAATGGTATTCAGCTCTTTTATTAAATGCCCAAGCCCTAATCTAAACATAAAAACCCACCCAAAGCGAAAAAAATACATTACACAAAATAACAAACACACTATCAAAAATAATAAAAATCATTACTATTTTAATACCCATTTAAAAAAAAGAAACCAAAATAAAAAAAACTAATCTAGAATAAACTAACAATAGCCCTTAAAAGGGCCTTTTGCAGGGCATTGCCCTAGGTTAAACAGCTCTTTTACCTGAAAGAATTACAAATACCCACTAACATTACAAACCCCCACCCCCCAAACCCACAAAATAAAAAAAACTATCTAAAAAATCTAAGCAACCCATTACCCTGAAAAGGGCATTTGTATAGGCATTACCCTTAAAAGGGCATTTAGCTCTTTTGCATTTAGTTTGTTTACAAATAGCCTAAACCCTAAACTAAAAAAAAACCACCCTAAACTTAAAAAAAACCTATCATCCAGGCAGCGAAGTCCTCATCCAGGTGGCGAGAAGTCTTTATCCAGGCGGCTTCTTCTATCTTCATCCAGGTGGCGAAGTCCTCATCCAAGCAGCGAGAAGTCTTCATCCAGACGGCCTCTTCTATCTTCATCCAGACGGCATATTCTATCTTCATTCCTGTGGCGCGACGCAGAGCGGGCCCATCCTGAAGACATCCGGTGCGGAGCATCCTCTTCATACGATCGCCACCGTACACTGAATCTTCAATGCAAGGTACACAATTTAAAATGGCGTCCCTTGCATTCCTATTGGCTGATTTGATTTTGGAAATTCAAATCAGCCAATAGGATGAGAGCTACTGAAATCCTATTGGCTGTTCAAATCAGCCAATAGAATTTCAGTAGCTGAAGTAGTCTTCAGGATGTTTGTTATTTTTTGTAATTTAGTATTTTTTTTTTTTCGTAATTATATACTTTGTAATTTTAATATAAATTTAGGGGGGCGTTAGGCCTAGGGGTTACTAGTTTAAATTAATTTATTGCGATGTGGGGGCTTTCGGTTTATGGGTTAAAAGGTTTATTATAGTGGTGGCAGAATTAGGGGTTAATAACTTTAGTATAGTGGGGGCGATGTGGGCGGACGGCAGATTAGGGGTTAATACTATTTAAATAGTGTTTGTGATGCAGGAGGGCGGCAATTTAAGGGTTAATAACTTTAATATAGTGGTGGCGATGTCAGGGAGCGGCAGAATAGGGGTTAATACTTTTTATTAGTGGTGGCGATGTCGTTAGTGGCAGATTAGGGGTTAATAGCTTTAATATAGTGTTTGCGATGTGGGAGGGCCTCAGTTTAGGGGTTTTTTTGTTGCGTAAAACTCATAACTACTGCTTTTAGATGGCGGTACGGATCTTTAGGGTATGGGCTGGAATGCAAGCGTTTTAGCCTCACCGCAAAACTCGTAATGGCAGCGTTATGGAAGTCCCATGAAAAAATGTCATTTTTACGAGTGTGTGACTGACATTGCGTTACTGGCTAAAATGCTTGTGGCACAGCTATACTGACAAGACTTGTAATAGCTGTGGTGCTGTTTTAACTATGAAATTACCAATTTCTTTAGCTTTAAAACACAAATGCAAAACTTGTAATCTAGGTGTTAGAATATTATAATTGGATTACATTAGTGAAATATGGAATAGACAGGCTAACAGAATCTGAATATATTACCTGTTACGGAATAGAATCAGACTTAATAGCGCCATTTAGTTTAAAAGCTGCTCTACTGTACATCATAGGTATAACAATATACCATATAATATTAGACAGTTATTGACATTTTCAAATATTATTTTAGCCTGGCAAAAATATTGCATGCTAATGGAGGTAGATTTCCAAAAATCTCGATACCTGCCAATCATAGGAACACCAGATTTTACTCCCAGCTTACACAATGCAGTCTTCAGAGACTGGCGAGACAGAGGAATAATCAATTTTTCACAATTGATAAAAGGTGATACATGGTTATTCAAAGAACTCACAAACAAATATCACTTACCTTCAAAAAATGTCTATGCATATTTGCATTCGAGAAGCTATCTTGCACAAATTTGTACAACAAGAGACTATGAGGCCTAGTTATCAACGTGTCTACTTTACTTGCCTTCGCCGGTCCAATAAGCCCGTCTAAGCTCGCCTACCATCGCCGCGGCGGACCTGCAAAATTTCGCCTAAGTTATCAAAAAAGCTGTCAAAAAGCCGCGCACCATGTACGGGGCGATGACCAGCGGACTGTGAGAGTTATCACTCATCCGATCTCGCTGCTCTTCGGCTTTTGGACAGCTTTATTGCTAGCCTGTCATTAAGCACCCACACTAACTACACTGTTCTACCCCCTATACCGGTGCCCCCGGAGCCCCCCGCAACGCAATAAAGTTATTAACCCCTAAACCGCCGCTCCTAGACCCCGCCGCAACTCTTATAAATGTATTAACCCCTAAACCGCCGCTCCCGGACACCGCCGCAACCTACATTCTGCCTAGTAACCCCTATCCTGCCCCCCTATACCGTCGCCGCCTATAATAAAGTTATTAACCCCTATTCTGATGATCCCGGACCTCGCCGCAACTAAATAAATAGTTTAACCCCTAAACCGCCGCTCCCGGACCCCGCCACAACCTATATTAAACTTATTAACCCCTAATCTGCCCTCCTTACACCGTCGCCACCTATAATACATTTATTAACCCCTATCCTGCCCCCCACTACACCACCGCCACTGTAATACATTTATTAACCCCTAAACCTAAGTCTAACACTAACCCTAACACCCCCCTAACTTAAATATTAATTAAATAAATCTAAATAATATTTCTATTATTAACTAAATTAATCCTATTTAAAACTAAATACTTACCTTTAAAATAAACCCTAATATAGCTACAATATAAATAATAATTATATTGTAGCTATCTTAGGATTTATTTTTATTTTACAGGCAACTTTCAATTTATTTTAACTAGGTACAATAGCTATTAAATAGTTATTAACTATTTAATAGCTTACCTAGCTAACATAAAGAGAAATTTACCTGTAAAATAAAAACTAACCTAAGTTACAATTACACCTAACACTACACTATACTTTAATAAATTATTCCTATTTAAAACTAAATACTTACCTGTAAAATAAACCCTAAGATAGCTACAATGTAATTAATAATTACATTGTAGCTATTTTAGGATTTATATTTATTTTACAGGTAACTTTGTATTTATTTTAGCTAGTTAGAATCGTTATTAAATAGTTATTAACTATTTAATAACTACCTAGCTAAAAGAAATACAAAATTACCTGTAAAATAAATCCTTACCTAAGTTACAATTAAAACTAACACTACACTATCATTAAATTAATTAAATAAATTAACTACAAATAACTACAATTAAATACAATTACATAAACTAACTAAAGTACAAAAAATAAAAAAGCTAAGTTACAAAAAATAAAAAAATAAGTTACAAACATTTAAAAAATATTACAACAATTTTAAGCTAATTACACCTAATCTAAGCCCCCTAATAAAATAACAAAGCCCCCCAAAATAAAAAAATTCCCTACCCTATTCTACATTAAATAAGTTCAAAGCTCTTTTACCTTACCAGCCCTTAAAAGGGCCTTTTGCGGGGCATGCCCCAAAGAATTCAGCTCTTTTGCCTGTAAAAGAAAAATACAACCCTCCCAACATTAAAACCCACCACCCACATACCCCTAATCTAACCCAAACCCCTCTTAAATAAACCTAATACTACCCCCCTGAAGATCATCCTACCTTGGAGTGTCTTCAGCCAGCTGACCCACCGATGGAACCGAAGAGGAGATCCGGAGCGGCAGAAGTGATCCTCCAAGGGGCGCTGAAGAAGTCTTCCATCCGATGAAGTCATCATCCAGGCGGCGCTGAAGAAGTCTTCCATCCGGGCGATGTCATCTTCCAAGCGGCGCTGAAGAAGTCTTCCATCCGGGCGATGTCATCTTCCAAGCGGGGTCTTCAATCTTCTTTCTTCAGGATCCATCTTAATCCCGCCGATGCGGAACATCCTTCTTTCCCCGAGGGACTACCGACGAATGAAGGCTCCTTTAAGGGACGTCATCCAAGATGGCGTCCCTTCAATTCCGATTGGCTGATAGGATTCTATCAGCCAATCGGAATTAAGGTAGGAAAAATCCTATTGGCTGATTGAATCAGCGAATCAGATTCCAGTTCAATCCGATTGGCTGATCCAATCAGCCAATTAGATTGAGCTCGCATTCTATTGGCTGTTCCGATCAGAAAATCAGATTCAAGTTCAATCGGATTGGCTGATCCAATCAGCCAATCAGATTGAGCTCGCATTCTATTGGCTGATCGGAACAGCCAATAGAATGCGAGCTCAATCTGATTGGCTGATTGGATCAGCCAATCCGATTGAACTTGAATCTGATTGGCTGATTCCATCAGCCAATCAGAATTTTCCTACCTTAATTCCGATTAGCTGATAGAATCCTATCAGCCAATCGGAATTCGAGGGACGCCATCTTGGATGACGTCCCTTAAAGGAACCGTCATTCGTCGGGACATCGTCGGTGAAGAAGGATGTTCCGCGTCGGCGGGATGAAGATGGATCCGGAAGAAAGAAGATTGAAGATGCCGCTTGATAGAAGACTTCAGCCGGATCATGGACCTCTTCAGCTCCCGCTTGGATGAAGACTTCGGAGCCTGGACGGATCGGTGATACCCGGTGTGGTGAAGATAAGGTAGGATGATCTTCAGGGGCTTAGTGTTAGGTTTATTTAAGGGGGATTTGGGTTAGATTAGGGGTATGTGGGTGGTGGGTTGTAATGTTGGGGGGGTATTGTATGTTTTTTTTTACAGGCAAAAGAGCTGTTTTCTTTGGGGCATGCCCCGCAAAAGGCATGGTAAGGTAAAAGAGCTTTTCAATTTCAATTTTAGAATAGGGTAGGGCATTTTTTTTATTTTGGGGGGCTTTGTTATTTTATTAGGGGGCTTAGAGTAGGGCTTAGAGTAGGTGTAATTAGCTTACAATTGTTGTAATATTTTTCTAATGTTTGTAAATTATTTTTTTATTTTTTGTACTTTAGTTAGTTTATTTAATTGTATTTATTTGTAGGTATTTTATGTAATTAATTTATTGATAGTGTAGTGTTAGGTTTAATTGTAACTTAGGTTAGGATTTATTTTACAGGTAATTTTGTAATTATTTTAACTAGGTAGCTATTAAATAGTTATTAACTATTTAATAGCTATAGTTCCTGGTTAAAATAAATACAAAGTTGCCTGTAAAATAAATATTAATCCTAAAATAGCTACAATATAATTATTATTTATATTGTAGCTATATTAGGGTTTATTTTACAGGTAAGTATTTAGCTTTAAATAGGATTAATTTATTTAATAAGAGTTAATTTATTTTGTTAGATAAAAATTATATTTAACTTAGGGGGTGTTAGTGTTAGGGTTAGACTTAGCTTTAGGGGTTAATAAATTTAATAGAGTAGCGGCGAGGTCCGGTCGGCAGATTAGGGGGTTAATACTTGAAGTTAGGTGTTGGTGATGTTAGGGAGGGCAGATTAGGGGTTAATACTATTTATTATAGGGTTATTGAGGCAGGAGTGAGGTGGATTAGGGGTTAATAACTTTATAATAGTAGCGGTGAGGTCCGGTCGGCAGATTAGGGGTTAATTATTGCAGGTAGGTGGCGGCGACATTGTGGGGGGCAGATTAGGGGTTAATAAATATAATATAGGGTTCAGCGGTGTTAGGGGCAGCAGATTAGGGGTACATAGGGATAACGTAGGTGGCGGCGGTTTGCGGTCGGATGATTAGGGGTTAAAAAAATGTATTATAGTGGCGGCGATGTGGGGGAACCTCGGTTTAGGGGTACATAGGTAGTTTATGGGTGTTAGTGTACTTTAGAGCACAGTAGTTAAGAGCTTTATGAACCGGCGTTAGCCCAGAAAACTCTTAACTCCTGACTTTTCTCTGCGGCTGGAGTTTTGTCGTTAGATTTCTAACGCTCACTTCAGCCAAGACTCTAAATACCAGCGTTAGAAAGATCCCATTGAAAATATAGGATACGCAAATGGCGTAGGGGGATCTGCGGTATGGAAAAGTCGCGGCTGGAAAGTGAGCGTTAGACCCTTTCCTGACTGACTCTAAATATCAGCGGTAGCCCAAAACCAGCGTTAGGAGCCTCTAACTCTGGTTTTGACGGCTAACGCCAAACTCTAAATCTAGGCGATCCTCTTTATCAACGTTATGCTTACTGGTCTATAGCTTTCATTTTAAAAAGTGTCACAGCATGCGTGAGAATAAATCATGAAAAATTAAGTGTAGGGGTTTGGCTATGATAAACCTTGGATGTATTCCATATGGACCTGTTTTATATTTTGTTTCCCCCCCCCCAATATTTATTTCAACCCATTGTGTCTCTACATTAGCACCTATGCCAACATAAATATATTTCCTTCCCATATTATAGACCCAAGAGTTTAATGTTTATTGAGTTATTATTCTGTATGTTATATGATATAACTAGCACCCAGATAGCTACCCTATGATTTTAAGGACAGTATACCAACTTTGGGCCAGATTACAAGTGAAGCGCTATTTAACGCTCTTGCACCAGCTTTAACTGCGCTAGAAGTAAACTTTTTGCGCATGTCGAGACGCGTTCGTATTACAAGTTGAAAGTAAAAAGTTATCGCTTGCGCAATAATGACGCGTTTAAAAAGACAAACTTTAATACTGCGCGTGCAATAACCTATTCCCCCATAGAAGTCAATGGAGTAGCAAAAAATGAGGAAAAAATGAATACTCTACATGATCCCATATTCTCAGTGACATAAAAATACAATTATTTCACATTACAATGTTCTTTACATTGCAGAATATGAACTATTTATTCATAAATACACATTTCTACATATATCTGATGGTATTTTGGTATTTATATCTATACCTATACATATATATAGATTATCATATATAGTTATAGCTATATACAAATATATAGGAATATCTTTTTAAAAATACATAGAACATATTTTGATATGTGCAGAACATTGGAATGTCAAATAATTACAGTAAATACATGGTATAACACTTTAGTAAATATTAATATTGCATTACTATGTTTTTACACGTTTTCATCTACTTAACTGCAAAGGGCTCAAATACACTGATATATATATATGTCTGTATATGTGAACATAGGTATTTATGTGTTTATATGTGTAAATATGCCTATAAATACACATATAAATACGTCTATAAATACACATATAAATACGTCTATAAATACACATATAAATACGTCTATAAATACACATATAAATACGTCTATAAATACACATATAAATACACATATAAATACACATATAAATACGTCTATAAATACGTCTATAAATACACATATAAATACACATATAAATACGTCTATAAATACACATATAAATACGTACAATACATACGTACACATATAAACATAAATATATGTATGTATCTCTATGATAAAGTCCTTTGTCAGATTTTTTTTTCTTCTAATACCTGAGACCTCATATCATTGAGCCTTTATAACGTTTGTGTGCAATAATTTTTAGTAATTTTTTTATTAAATGGTGTTATTTTGAGTTTAACTGAATTTTGTAATGTATTTCTGATGTTTTTTTGTTTTGCGAAACAGTTAAGCAGAGCTCTGAGGTAGCGCTAACCCAACGCACATTAACTTAAATTGAGCTCAAGCGATCAAATTTCATTTTACCTTGTGATATGAGCGAAATATCTGACGTCGGCAAATACACCTGCGATAATCCTTTATCGCTGGCACGTAACTGTTAGCACTCCACTCATAATCTGTCCCTCTGTGGGAGACATATATTTTGAATTTAAATGTATTTAAATTTGAATATAAACATGTATATCTATATATCTATATCTCTATATAGCTGAATCTCTATCCATCTATCTATCTATCTATCTATCTATATATCTATATTGTGTATATATATATATATATATATATATATATATAGCGCCAGAGTATGCTTTTAACAGGGCAAATATGTTGTGATATTTCCCAATATTGGAGAAAAAAGGATTTCACTAAAGAAAATCTCTATATATTTACCTTTGGCATGTTTTACATCTGTGTTGTTTACAGTTCAAATCTAATAACACTTGTGGAAACAAAAGAACATATTGGAATTTATCCTCAAGGCTTTTTTCTATGGAGGAAATGACAGTGACTTTTCCCATACAAATTCCATTGATGCTCACACATTTGCACAAGGTGCATATCTTATCCAGCTGTAATACTACCACACAGTGAGAGGTCAGGACCTGCAGATGCACTCAATGTTTTCAGTGTAAACAGTAAATATGTAAGTGCTTGGTGTGATTTGCAAGGTGCAAGGATTCCTTAAACCAATTGTGTTTGTAAAAAATATAATTCAGTTGAGTACAGGGATCAGGCTATTGCAAATAATGCAAGCAAATAAATATATATTTAAACTATGATGCTTAATAAGTTATGCTCTACAAGATAAAATCATTTAGATAGATGTATTATTGTAAGGAAGCAATACATTATACATTACAATGCTAAGATTTTATGTTTTCCGTTTAAAGAAACAGTCTACAACAGAATTGTTATTGTTTAAAAATATAGATAATCCCTTTATTACCCATTCCCTAGTTTTGCACAACCAACACAGTTATATAAATACACGTTTCACCTTTATTCTAAGCATCTGCAAACTGCCCCCTTATTTCAGTTATTTTGACAGACATCCATTTTAACTAATCAGAGCAGGCTCACCTAAACTCCACATGCGTGAGCATAGCATTATCTATATGACACACATGAACTAACATTTATAAAAGGAACCCCTCAATTAAGAGAAGAAGGGGAAGGGAACAAGAGCTCTTGGAAAGTGGTTTTCCTTTCAGGTAGGCCTATGTATCAATGAAAGGAAGTGCCTTAATACCAAAATATATAGTCAAAAAGTAGGGAAAGGAAAAGAGGTATTATTTATGGCACACTCATTTGCAAGAGCCTAGATTACTAAATTGAAAAGGGTATAGGAGGACTGGTTCAGAATAAAATATAACCTTTATTAATACATTGTGGTAATATGTACACTTTTATTATATGCAAGACAAAGCAAGTAAAATAGGGGGATAAACAAATATGTTCAAATAATGTATTTAAATAGGCAAGCAGATACTAAGGGCTCCATGTACTAAAGCGTCAATTTTCTCGCCGACAACGTGTCTGCTCGACTCGCTTGAACTCGCAGCTAGCGAGATGTTGCCCGCCCGCCCGCCATATGTACTAAAAACCATCCCAAAAAATTGCGCGTCTAATCCGCATCGAGCACTGGCGAATGATTCATACATATGACGCCTCGCTATTTGCGAATGTACTATTATTCGCTTACAACTTGTCAGTCATGTTTGTCCCACATGACTGTAAGGTGTCAGAAACGTCAGATTTGTCGCGGGAACATATTGCAGCACTATATAAAGTAGATTTGATCAATTTTGTCAGACTGCATAGTTCCCGAACTTGAAGCTTTACTGACTTTTATTGTTATTGATAAATTAAGTATGGCTACTTCTCGATCTGATTCACAGTCCAAAACGAAGAATCCACACTTTTCACATCAGCAGAACCTGGTTCTTGTCGATATGGTTCTAGACTTGTATGACTATTTATTTGGTTGTCGTGCGAAGCAAACTTCGAGTATCCAAAAAAAAAGTATCTGGACTCGGATAAGCGATGCTGTCAGTGCTCAGGGACCTGGGGAAAAGGACGTTGACCAAATAAAAAAAAAGTACAACGACATAAAAAGATTTGCCAAAGCCAAATTGGCAAAAGAAAAAAATTATACTCGTGCTACCGGAGGTGGAACAGCTTATGTCGCTGATCTGAACGATTACGAGCAGAGACTGGTGCAGCGTCTAGGCCCAGAAGTAATCGTCGGGATCACAGATGATTGTGATAGCGACCTAAGAGGTAAAACATAAATCTAATTAGTAGTATTTAAATTGAATGATGATCATATTGTAATTATCCAGTAGAGTCGGTTTATCGAAATATTTATTATTTAAAGATATTTTGGCAAATCAATTTTTATTGGCGACAATTTTGATTATGTAAAATCTAGGCCTATTACTGCTAGATTTTTGTATAGCTTACCAAATAACTTATGTTATGTAATCATCGGGATCACAGATGATTGTGATAGCGACCTAAGAGGTATATCTTATAGACCCTATTGTTTATTATGGTGCTCGCCACCTATTAGCTGGCGAGGGATTTTTCACAAGGTAGGTGCGGAAAAAATTCACGAGCGTATAAATAGATAGTTTAGTAATTACTGTTTTGTGCAAGATTTATGTCGAGCGAGTATTTTCGAGCTACAAAAAAGACTGGAATTCAAGAGTTGCGGACAAGTTCGCTCGACATATGTTAATGTCAGGACAGCAGACAGCTTAGTACATGGAGCCCTAAGGCTATTATTCATGCCCCTACTACTTGCTAGTGTATAAATGAAGATGATAAGAAAATCATCCAATAAGTTCTCCTATGCTGGAAGTTATATAAACTTGAATCAAATATATTGAGGATTTTGAGCATATCCCTTTAACATTCTAAGCCACCTATTTGGTAGTCTAGAGATCTACAGTGTAATAGTGAAGTATAGCAGATGTAATGTTGCACTGCGTTACATGTTGCACTGCCGGGGATAGTATATATCGATATATCACAGGAATGTTTAGCAGGCAGCCCCCACCAACTATCAGAGGTTTTTGCAGTCAGGAACTTTTCTATGGGCATTAGGGCTGTAATGCCGATTAAGACCAACAGTAATAGGCTACATATGCAGAAGAATTGGAAATATATCTGTCTCGATTCTCTTACAGACTACCTAGAAGATAGTCTACAGATCAACAATATAGGAACAGGGAGCGGTAGGAGTTACACTGCGTTATAAGTGGCACTTGCCATAGATAAAATGTATCAGAAAGTAACGGAAATGTTTAACAAAACACAACCCCCACTAAGTAGTTAAAGCTTATTATGATCCATAATAGTTCTATAGATTCTAAAATGCCAATTAAGACTAACAGAATTATGCAAAGATATACTATAAATTAAACTAAATTAAACTAAGAGTGCATAGGAGAAGCAGTACGAACGCCTGATGCGATGATTTTCTTATCATCTTCATTTATACACTAGCAAGTTTTAGGGGCATGGATAATAGCCTTAGTATCTGCTTGCCTATTTAAATACATTATTTGAACATATTTGTTTATCCCCCTATTTTACTTGCTTTGTCTTGTAAATAATAAAAGTGTACATATTACCACAATGTATTAATAAAG
Source organism: Bombina bombina (assembly GCF_027579735.1). Classification (NCBI taxonomy): domain Eukaryota; kingdom Metazoa; phylum Chordata; class Amphibia; order Anura; family Bombinatoridae; genus Bombina; species Bombina bombina. Next base: position 289,865,038 of record NC_069502.1, on the reverse strand, counting down.
GTTATATTTTATTCTGAACCAGTCCTCCTATACCCTTTTTCGATTTAGTAATCTAGGCTCTTGCAAATGAGTGTGCCATAAATAATACCTCTTTTCCTTTCCCTACTTTTTGACTACACATCAACTAACACCTTCTAATGGTGAAAAACTGTCAAAATGCCCTGAGAGAAGAGGCGGCCTTCAAGGGCTTAGACATTAGCATATGAACCTCCAAGGTTTAGCTTTCAGCTAAGAATACCAAGAGAACAAAGCAAAATTGATGATAAAAGTAAATTGGAAAATTGTTTAAAATAACATTCTCTATCTGAATCATGCAAGTTTATTTTGGCCTAGACTGCCCCGTTAAATACACATTAAAGTATAGAAGTTATCTTTTAACCATTCTTTATATCAAAAAGTTATTTAACCAAAACTAAAACAGAAATATAATTTATGTACATTTTTGCTAATGCTTATTTTCTAATAGGTGCTTCCTACTAATGCTCATTGTGGGATATATATTTTATACTAATATATACATTGGTTGATAGATTCAAATACTCATTAAAAAATTACAAAATTAATTGGAAATTCAGATTATCCATTGAGTTTAAATTCTGCCCTTTCATATTTAGAATGCAATATATTTAAATATTATGTAAATGTATGAATTCAAAAGAATATTAATTTTGAATAGAGTTAATGATCTCCTAAGTGTAACTATCAAACAAATATATGAATGTTTTTGATTTAGCCTTAAGTGGATTCTATTTTAAGACTAATGCAATAAAAACAACAAATTTCTCCATATTTGTCACATTCATCTGAAAATGATGAAAGAGCAACTCCTTTAAAATAAAAAATGGATACGCGAAAAAAAATAGTTTATTCATTACTGCGGTTGAAACTGGAATGGCCTTTCTGCAGATGGTAAAGACTTTGCAAGTTCGAATTTAAACTATTTAGGTAGGAAATTATTTAAATGTTCAAATTGACACGATTCATTATCAGTTGATTTCAGTGTCAGTTGATTTCAGTGTCAGCCAACAAGTATGTAAGCTTCACTTTTCTCTTGGCCAGTCCAGACCGGACAACATAAAATTTAAATTAAACTCTATTTAAGTTTAAGCTGCTGTCCAGCAGTTCCTTTGCTGTCCTGCAGATGTTCCCCAAAGGAAATAGTGGACAAATGGATTTCCGTTAACAACTAATTCTAAACAACATCTTTAATGAATGTCAGTCAAAACAAAAAAAAAAAATTGTTATGAATCATTCAGCTGAAACAAATGGTTACATCTGTGCACATCTAATGCACATCAAATGTATTTATTGAGTTAAATACTTAATTACGTTTTCAAATGTGGCAAATTTTAGTGCTAATAGTGTATTATGTGCTGAATTATTTAAGGAACATTTTAAACTGATATTTTGTAAATATTGAGCTACTTACTTGTCGTACTTGAGTCCACAGAGTTTTCGAAAATGTTAGTATTTCCTTCTGACAGGTTGGTTAATCCAATTACAACTATTACTGATATCCTTTATCATTTGAAGGCCTTACTTCATTACTGACTAGTGAGTTAAAAGGACATGAAACCCCAATTTTTTCTTTCATGATTCAAAAAGAGCATGCAATTTTAAACAACTTTTCAATTTTCGTCTATCTAATTTGCTTCATTCTCTTTATATCCTTTGTTCAAAAGCATATATAAATAGGCTCAGTAGCTGATGATTGGTGGCTGCACATAGATGCCTCGTCTTATTGACTCACCCATGTGCATAACTATGTCTTCAACAAAGGATTGTAATGCAAATTAAATAATAGAAGTACATTGAAATGTTGTTTAACATTGTATTCTCTATCTGAATCGTGGAATAAAAATGCTGAGTTTCATGTCCCTTTAACGGTACTTTTTCAAACAGATTAGAAGTATATAACATTTCTGGGGAGAATTTTTTTTCAGACAGAGGGTGGGGTCACAAAAGGAGAGGATGAAATCAATGCAGATTCGGGTCAAGAGAGAAAGAGAGAGAAAGAAAAAAAGAGGGAATGTGAGATAGAGGAGCGAAAGAGATAGAGAGAAAAAAGGCAGAGAGAAAGGAAGAAAGACAAAAATCAGAGAAAGAGACAGAAAAACTGAGTATAAAGAAGGTGAATATGAAAGATGAAGCAGGAGAAAGAAGGTGAGGCCTAAAGAGAGAAATAGAGTGAATAGTAGGCTGACCATATTGCCGCTTTAAGAAGGAACACATATGAAAAATACATATGTAAGGGTTCTTATACAAAACCATTTCTTTAAACAGCCCTGAAAACAAACCTGACATATGTATTTTTTATATGTGTCCCTTTTTAAAGCGGCAATATGGTCAGCCTAGTGAATAGTGAAGTAGAGACAAGAGAATAAAGCAAGATAAGTAGAGAAAACACAAAGAGAATGAAATATATAGATACAACGAGAGAGAGAAGGGGTTACACAGAAATGGAGAGAAAGAGGGAGACAGAGAGAAAAGGGAAGAGAAAAGTTAGAGAAAGGGTTAAGATACTTAATTTATCAGTTATTTCAATGCATTACTTGCATGAAAGAGAAAATATACAACACATTTTTTAACAATGCACGTTTTATTATTTAAGTTTTTACTTTTTGGTTTTAACTCTTGCAGCTGATTTGTGTGAAAATAAAAACCCATTTTGAAATGTTGTTCTGTTAAAAGTTGTAACTATAGCTTTAAAGGGATATGAAACCCATTTTTTTTTTCTTTCATGATTCAGATAGAACATGCAATTTTTTAATTCTTTAATTTTCAGATCCACTAAAATATATGTTGAAATTTATTGTATACATGTTTTGGACAGATAGACACAATAGTGTAAAAAAGGATATATTACTAGTATCTTATATTCTAATGGAGATAATGATATACAGTGCTTTAAGGGATAGTAAAGTCCAAATTAAACTTTTATGGTTCAGATAGGGTATGTCATTTTTAAACAACTCTCTAATTTACTTTAATCATCAAATGCTTTGTTCTCTTGGTATTCTTTGTTGAAAGCTAAACCTAGGTAGGCTGATATGCTAATTTCTAAGGCCGCCTCTTGCCTGAAAGCATTTTACAGTTTTTCACAGCTAGAGGCCGTTAGTTTATGTGTTTCATATACATAAGAAAAAAGGAGGTATAACCTTTGCGCAACCCTCACTGTCTCTCAGCTAATCTGAAAAGTTAGAGTTATCCCCTATAACTCAAAATAGATTTTTTTTTGGTATTAGAACTGTCTGCTGCTGTTAGCACTCTTCTGACATATTTTTCCTTTCATATAAATAACATTGTGTTCAGGCACATGGAGATATTTAAGAGTCAGCACTAATTGCCTGAAATGCAAGTCTATCAGAAGATCTGAGCTAAGGAGGCAGTCAGCAGAAGCTTAGATACAAGGTAATTACAGAGGCAAAATTTATATTTCTATAACAGTGTTGGTTATGCAAAACTGGGGAATAGTAAATAAAGGGATTACCTATATTTACTATCCCTTTAAATAAGTAAGGGTAAACACATGAAACATGAAAATATATTTAAAAAAATTTAAACTTCAAATTTTAATATTAAATGGAGACAAAGCTGTTACTTAGAAAATCGCTATAGCTTATAAGGGAGGTATTTATCAGTACTAAAAGATGGTTATTCCGGCTAGTTCTAGAGTCGTGGTTAAATGGAAACACTTGAAAGTGATGCAGCATAACTGTAAAAAGCTGACTAGAAAATATCACCTGAACCTCTCTATGTAAAAAACAAAGATATTTTACCTCAGAATGTCCTAAATATTCACACCCCATTGTAAAGGACTTTAAGCAGCCAATCAGTATTCCTGTCCTGGGGCCTGCAAGGGAGCATGCCTCATGTACACTCATGTTATTTCCCTATTCAGTTTAATGAAATCTCATGACATCCCAGTTCATGACCTTAACACTGCTGATGCCGATTTGCTGCTGTACATTTCTTCCTATTTTTTTACCTGTTGCTGGACAGCAGCTGAAGTATAACTGTTTACTGAGCACTTACTCTGGTGAGCTGAGGAAATTGTGAGGTAAAATATCTTCCTTTTATACATAGAGATGGTCAGGTGATATTTCCTGTCAGCTTTATACAGTTATACTGCATCACTTTCAAGTTATTTAACATATAAGTATTACGTCCCTTTAAGGAGAAATGCACATATATATAGATGATGTGTTAGGAGGGCGGCCCATCATCTGAAGAAGTAGCCAAATGTGTTGTGAAATGCATCAGATTCAGCCCCCACTAAGCTCGTCATTGACAAACACGACCCCTCTACAGGTGTTTAACTGCACAGAGTAGAGACCGCAGTTTGTTTTGGTGCAAATTGTTTTGTTTGATCCCCCAATTAAGGTCAATTCTCCTCTGAACAAGGAACATGACAACCCCAGACAATCATTTCAGACTCCTTGCCCAGTGTGCTTAGAGGAATGTGGCTGCACCTCACTGATGAGGCTCATAGGAGGCCGAAAAGATCATCTGGGGTTGTCATGTTCTTTGTTCAGAGGAGAATTGCCTGGTATTTCGGGGCTGCACTGACCTTACTTGGCAGGATCCGACTGATATACTCCAGGAAAATTTTACTCTGTGAAAAGTACACTGGTCTAAAAGAGGCTGCCCTTGGGTGGCAAATGGAAAAAGAACTAGCTGATGAGCTGTTGTTCGTTCTTGGTAGAGCGCTTCTCTCTTCGTATGTAAGACCAGCACACTGGTTTAAAAGCTCCTGGGTGGTAAATCGCCATAGAATTAGCTGATGAACTGTTGTTCATTCCTGGTAGAGCGCTTCTCTCTTCATATGCAAATTAATATGACCCTGGGGACCCTTCCTAAGGGTGATGGGGGAAACCAGATGTGGACTCCTTGCCCAGTGTGCTTAGAGGAATGTGGCTGCACCTCTTTGATGAGGTAACCAAGAAAATACGAGAAGCACGGAGTGTATTGCAAGCAAAAGTGTTTTATTGGATGAACAATCCAAACGTGGTAAATAACAAACAAACTGTTGGAGGACTGTGTCCACGGGGTAAAATACAGGTGGATGTAAAAAAGAGGCTGTCATACACTATGGCTCATCGACAAGGCCCATAGGAGTCTGAAAAGATTGTCTGATGTTATCATGTTCCTTGTTCAGAGGAGAATTGCCTGGTATTTCGGGACTGGACTGACCTTACTTGGCTGGATCAGACTGATATACTTCAGGAAGGTTTTCCTCTGTGAAAAACATGCTGGTGTAAAAGAGGCTGCTCCTGGATGGTAAATGACACACTGAATTTTTCAAATCAAGTAGTTTATTGATGTGACATTTCGGGGTTTCGCCCTTCCACAGACAAACCATGGTTTGTCTAATAGTGTAATAATTTATCTTAATGTGTTTATTTTGTGTTTGGTGCAACTTTTCTTTTAACCCATACATTTAACCCTAGGGGGACCATTTAACAAGCTCCGTATGGGCCTGTGTAGGCCCGTGTTTCTGGCAAGTCTTCAGACTCGCCAGAAACACAAGTTATGAAGCAGCGGTCTAAAGACCGCTGCTCCATAAAGCTGTCCGCCTGCTCTGAGCAGGCGGACAGGAATCGCCAGAAATCAACCCGATCGAGTACAATCGGGTTGATTGACAGCTCCCTACTGGCGGCCTATTGGCCGCGAGTCTGCAGGGGGCGGCGTTGCACCAGCAGCTCTTGTGAGCTGCTGGTGCAATGTTAAATGCGGAGAGCGTATTGCTCTCCGCATTTAGCAAGGTCTTGCGGACCTGATCCGCACTGTCGGATCAGGTCCACAAGACCTTTGATAAATAGCGGCCTAGGACTTCACTCACGCTAACCCAATGAGGGCAAATTTTGTTTGTGCTAGAGCACACCCATCTATTTTTAACTTGTAATATGCGCACTAGTTAGCATAGTCGCAATATTGCGTCCCATGTTAACAATAGCCCGCCACTTGTAATCTAACCCTTAATGTTTTCATGTTGGCTAAAACTGTAATTTTTTCAGCCAAAATTTGCGTAGTTTTGCAGTCCAATGACATTCCACTTTGTAAAGTATGGTACGTTATCGGCTTTGCTTTGGCCAATTGGAAACATATATTAATTAGCTCCTGTACTGATCAAGTAATTACTGTAATGAAGAAGAGTCAGAGTTCTAAATTACAAGATGAACTGCACAATTTCTGTGGCAGTAGAAAAACACAAAATATTGTGAATTTAATTGCACGAAAAGTAAGTAAAATAAATAATGAAAACACATTGCAATTTCTTTTTATTATGCATAAGTATTCATTTTGAGCTAGATAATGAGTGGCATACTAATAGTTGCTCGCAAGCAAAAAGGATTTAATCGAGCTGTTTGCGAGCATCAGGTTCTTCGCTCGTATTACAAGTTGAAAGTAAATACGACCGCTTGAGCGCAATTGAAGTTAACGTGCATTGAGATAGTGAAACCTCAGAGCTCTGGTTAACTGTTTCACAAAACAAAAGAGTCTCAAAAAACATATAAAAAATACATCACAAAGTACAGTTACACTCATAATAACACTATCTAATAAAAATTATTAAAAAAAATATTGCCTACAAATGTTATAAGGGCTCAAAGATATGAGGTCTCAGGTGTTAGAAAAAAAAGCAGACAAAGAGCTTAAAACATAGAGATTAAAATGTATATTTTCATGTACGGTTAGCGCACATCCAGTTAAAACTTTTATTAAAAATGAAAATTGTATAAATATGCTTTTTCATGTTTTCATCTACTTAACTGCAACAGGCTCTAATGCACACACACACACACACACACACACACATATATATATATATATATATATATATATATATATGTATGTATGTACATATGTATTTATGTATTTATATGCGTATATATGTCCATAAATACACATATAAATGCATAAATACATATTTATTATACAAAAGTGTTGTCAGCAACTTCCAATATTTCCTATAAGAGGGCTAGTAACAATGACCTGCATTAAAAGTATTCACAGGCCATTGGTGCAGGAGAAAAAGCGTAAAGTTAAATAAACAACAAAAGACACATCAGCAAATCCTGTCCAGCACTAACTTATGGATATATTTTCCTGGGTCTAAGGAACCTCTACATAACAATGTGCAGTAAAAAAAACACAAAGCATAATGCATGAATTCACCGCAAGAAGGGGAGCATTTTTTTACTGCACATTGTTGAGGTCCTTAAACCCAGGAAAATATATCCATATATGTAATCTGGTCCTTTATGGGGAATTAAATGTCCACATTAAAATTGTAATATTTCTGAATTACTATAAATTGTTTATTGTTATCTAGCTTACTACATTAAGGGCTAGATTACAAGTGGAGGGCTAAACAAGTGGCTGGTTATTGCTACCGCGACCTCACCAGACCTCTGGTTAATTTTCTTAAAGTGCCCCAAATGCCCTAAAAATAAAGAGCATTGTAGTTTAATATTAAGGGTTTTTTTTAAATAAAAAAACAACTGCACTAGGTAGTTTGGGGGCTTTAAAGTTGGTGGAAGTGAGGTATTAGAAAAAATTGGACATTGCGGTCTATGGGGAAGTGTGTGTTCCCCTTAAATATATGTATATAAATGTAAATAGAGCCCCTAATTCTATAATTCTATAGAGATGGCTATGGTACTATTGGAGGATATGACACTGGTGGAGGATATGTCTATGTCAATTATTCTATTGGTTCTCAGACTGGGGTGTTGAAGGAAACTATTTATTATCAGAGAGACAGGAGTAGAATATTCCCTGTAAATATATATGTATATGCTTGTATACATATATATTTATGTGTCAATATGTGTATATATACACATATTAACACATAAATATATGTATATATTCATATATATTTACTAACTGCTGCCGATGCTACGCTACTTACCCCCTTCGGTTCTGATGCCGTTTGTGATATTTATCAAGATAAAATTTGTGTTTCTAAAAAATTTTTACGGACCTTGCCATACCTACGCGACTTTGTAGAATATCTTCCCTGTGTGGTAAGGTTTTGAAAATCCGGTGTAAAGATAATCAAGGTGAAATGGAGGAGGTTTTTTTTCAATAGAATTGAAAGAAAAACAGTTACTTTCTCATGTGTAAAACAGGTACTTTTGGAATGTCTCTCCTGATTTCTCTGGGTAGTAACAGAAAATGTGTGTATGTGAGGTCTATCCACAGAGCTATGATCTTCTAACAGGCTTTTGTTAAAAAAAAAAGTTGGAACATGATGGATAAGGTTGGTTAGAGTCAGTCATGCAAAATTGGGCAAGAAAAATCAAACCAATATGGTCTGACTTTGCACTGACACAACTTTAACCAGTTTGTAAGGAGACTTGCATTAACTGTATCCCAGTTTAATGTAAAACTTTTTCTTGGTGTCTAGTGAGCTTAAACTTTGCAAACGTCTACTTGAAACTAACTTAATTTGATAAATATTTGATAATCATAACGTAAATGTCATTTGTACATCATCAGACATCATCAGGCTTGTACAGTCATCAGCTAAGGAAGGATGACTTCAGAATGATTAGCAGATTACTTTACAGATTACTTTACAAGCATGGCCAGTGAATGACCTTAGAGTCATCATATTTAAATATTTGGCCTGTGGGCATTTTCTATCATTTACCAATATTTAAGATTTGTAAAAATGAGTTCTATGAAAAAATCTCAACTAAATCTTTAATTCAATTATTCATCATGTTTCTCCATAGACTGATCTATATCTTTAAATCTATTATATGCCTAGACTTTTTTATTTTATTTTTCTATACGAATACAAGTTGTTGTTTTTTTAACCCCATTATTAATGTTTGTCATGGTAGTGCACCTGTGCTCTTCGAGAATGAGACATTTATAAAATAATTGTTTAAGTGGTTAGCTCTTTAAGAGCCAGATTACAAGTGGAGCGCTAAATAATGCTCCCACTAGAGCATTAATTGCACTAGAAGTAAGCTTTTTGCAGTCGTCGGGTTGCGCTTGTATTATGAGTTGAAACTAAACTGTTTTCGCTCGCGCGATAACTCAACAAGTGCAAAAAGCTGAACTTAGAATATGCATGGGAATTAACGTATTCCCTTATAAAAGTCAATGGAGAAAAAATAGTGGAAAAAAACCTTATACCCCACTCTCGCGCAAATCCGATTGCATATTTTCATGTGCACTAACACGACATGAAAATATGAATATTTCACATTCCAATGTTCTTGACATAGCAGAATATGTTCTATTTATTCATAAATAAATATTTCTACATATAATTAATGTGTTTTTTGTACAATATATAACTATAACTATAATAAATACATAGATGATTATAAATAGGTATAGATATTTACATTGATATATAAGAATATCTATTTAGAAATACATAAAAATATATTCTGCTATGTGCAGAACTTTGGAATGGCAAATATATATATAGTAAATATATAGTTAAAACCTTTATTAAAAATTAATATTGTATAAATATGCTTTTTCATGTTTTCATCTACTTAAAGGGACAGTCTACACCAGAAGTTTTATTGTTTTAAAAGATAGATAATCCCTTTATTACCCATTTCCCAGTTTTGCATAACCAACACAGTTATATTAATATACTTTTAACCTCTTGTATCTAAGCCTCTGCAAACTGCCCCTTTTTTCAGTTCTTTTGACAGACTTGCAGTCTAGCCAATCAGTGCCTGCTCCCAGATAACTTCTCGTGCACAAGCACAGTGTTATCTATATGAAATATGTGAACTAACACCCTCTAGTGGTGAAAAACTGTTAAAATGCAATCTGAAAGAGGTGGGCTTCAAGGTCTAAGAAATTAGCATATGAACCTCTGAGGTTAAGCTTTCAAATAAGAATACCAAGAGAACAACGCAAAATTGGTTATAAAAGTAAATTGGAAAATTGTTTAAAATTACATGCTCTATCTGAATCATGAAAGTTTATTTTTGCCTAGACTGTCCCTTTAACTGCAACAGGCTCTAATGCACATATATATATATATATATATATATATATATATATATATATATATATATATATATATATATATATATATATATATGTATGTACATATGTATTTATATATGTATTTATATATACATTTATAAGTTGACAAGCTTTCGGAAGAGTTGCTTCCTTTATCAAGTCTGAAGCAATACTGACCAATTCAATGGAATTTACAGAATATACCTTAAAACACAGAATAGCTAAGAAGACAGTGCAGGGAGAGGAGGAGGTGTCATAAAAATCATGAGGGGGGCTTAGGTAACAGGCAGACAGTGTCCAGTGTAGGAGAACAGACAGGGGAAATATATAGCATTACATAGAGCATATACTTACATAAAGTTATATATTAACATTGAATCAATATCTATAAAGTTGTGAAATTGTATATACAGGGGGAATACAAAAGTTAAAAAAGACAAAAGTGTGGACATAGGCTTACCTGTGTACCTATGTATAAAGAATGTGAAATATACAATGTAATTGACTAAATGAAAGTACATTACAAAATGTTTTGATAATGTGTTAAGAATCCATAGTCCACATTTAGTCCAGAATTAAACAGGTTGAAGTGCATTATCATTTTCATTTCAAAGGTTTTTCTTTCCATGGTGTTTTTGAAGTTGCCTCTGAGAATTTTGATTTTGAGGTTTTGGATGGAGTGGTCAGGTTGGGTGAAATGGTGACCAACAGTGGTGCAGTATTTTGTTTCACAGTGTTTTTTGATTGAGTGTCTGTGTAAGTTCATTCGAAGGTGCAGTTTTTGGCTTGTTTCTCCAATATAGCATCCCATTTCACATGCAGTGCAATGTATCATGTATACCACATTTGCAGATATACATGAATATGCCCCTTTAATGTTATAAGATTTATTATTGTGATTTGCTGTGCTGCTTTCACAAACTTGTTGTCACAGTTTGCAGAGAGCTTTATAGCAGCACTTGGTTCCATTCTGAGTGTTGTTTTTCTCAAGGGGTAGCTTCCTATGTACCAGTTTCTGCTTTAGGTTAGGTGGTTGTCTGTATTCCAGGATTGGGGGGTTTTGAAAGATTTTTTTGAGTGTGGGATCCTCTAAGAGTAGTGTCTGTAAGTCTTTTATGATTTTTCGTATCCCTTCCACAGCAGGGTTGTATTTGACTACTAGTGGGATACGTTTTTCTTCTCCCTGTATTGTAGTAAGTGTTCACGTGGAGTATTGAGGGCAGAGTTATTTTTTTTTTATTTATAATCCTTGTTTTGTAACCTTTTTCTCTGAATGATTGGCACAGTGTGATTAGGTGCTTGTCACGGTCCTTGGTATCTGAGCAAATTCTGTGGTATCTTGTAGCCTGACTGTAGATTATGGATTTTTTAATGTGATTGGGGTGGGAGCTGGAGCTGTGGAGGTAGCTGCATCTATCTGTTGGTTTCCTGTATACAGATAAGTGCAGTTTGCCATTTGTGATGGATATTGTTGTATCCAGGAAGCTGACACAGTCTCTAGAAAAGTTAATTTTAAGCTTGATTGATGCATGAAATAGATTAAATGATTTATGAAAACGTTCAAGGTTTTTTTTCTCCTTCTGTCCATATGATGAAAATATCATCAATGTAGTGAAAGTATTTGAAGGGTTTGTGATGGTGAGTGGCTAGGAATCTCTGTTCTAAGTCAGCCATGAAGAGGTTTGCGTACTGTGGTGCCATTTTGGTGCCCATCGCTGTTCCCATGGTTTGTAAGTAGATGGAGTGGTTGAAGATGAAATAATTGTGAGTAAGTATAAATTCTGTAAGTTTACTGACTGTAGAAGCACTATATGTCTGGTTAGGGCTGTTGGAGGAAAGAAAGTTTAAGCAGGCATCAATACCATCTTTATGTGGAATATTGCTGTACAGGGATTCCACATCCATTGTCACAAGTGTAGTATCCTCTGGCAATTCTGTTATCTGGCTGATTTTGTTAAGAATATCAGTGGTGTCTTTTATAAAGCTAGTGGTGTTAATAACTAAAGACTTAAGAATATTCTCCACTAGACCTGATATTTGCTCAGTCAGAGTGTCCATGCCTGTTATTATTGGTCTTCCTGGGTTCCCTGGTTTGTGGATTTTTGGGAGCATGCCCCTATGCTAGGGTTAGAGGGCACCAGTTTGTCCAGTTTATGTTGCATGTGTTTAGGGAATGTTTTAATTAGTTTTCTAAGTTGCAAAGTGTATTCCTGGGTGGGCTCCTTTTCCAGTTTTTTGTAATAAGTTTGATCTGCTAATTGTCTATTTCCCTCTGTGATGTAGTCCTGTGTATTCATGATCACCACTGCTCCTCCCTTGTCCGCAGGCTTAATGGTAATATTTTCATTATTTCCTAAGTTTTTTTATAGCATTTTTTTCTAAGTGTGAGAGGTTATACATTATTTTTTTTCTGCTGTGTGTTGAGCAAATATGCAGTTCTCAACCGGAAGCTTTCAATATAGCTGTCCAATATTGTGTTGCGTCCTGGTGCAGGTGTGAAGATTGTGTTCTTTTTCCTTCCATTGTAGTCCTCCATAGTGCTGGTATTTTCTTTGTCATAGAAGAATTCTTTTAGCCGCAATCTCCTGAAGAATTATTCTAAGTCTGAGTACAGTTGGATTTTGTCTAGATTTGTATTTGGACAGAATGGTAATCCTTTACACAGTATGGATATCTCTGGTTCTGATAGGTGGTAGTTTGAAAGGTTCACAAGCCCTGAGTTTTCTGTGTGGTTTTCTTGGTTGGTGACAGTTTGTGTTTTAAATGAGGTTCTGTTATTGTTACGCAAACCTCTTCATGGCTGACTTCATGTTGTTGTTAAGCAAACCTCTTCATGGCTGACTTAGAACAGAGATTCCTAGCCACTCACCATCACAAACCCTTCAAATACTTTCACTACATTGATGATATTTTCATCATATGGACAGAAGGAGAAAAAAACCTTGAACATTTTCATAAATCATTTAATCTATTTCATGCATCAATCAAGCTTAAAATGAACTTTTCTAGAGACTGTGTCAGCTTCCTGGATACAACAATATCCATCACAAATGGCAAACTGCACTCATCTGTATACAGGAAACCAACAGATAGATGCAGCTACCTCCACAGCTCCAGCTCCCACCCCAATCACATTAAAAAATCCATAATCTACAGTCAGGCTACAAGATACCACAGAATTTGCTCAGATACCAAGGACTGTAACAAACACCTAATCACACTGTCCCAATCATTCAGAGAAAAAGGTTACAAAACAAGGATTATAAATAAAAAAATTAACTCTGCCCTCAATACTCCACGTGAACACTTACTACAATACAGGGAGAAGAAAAACATATCACGTATCCCACTAGTAGTCAAATACAACCCGGCTGTGGAAGGGATATGAAAAATCATAAAAGACTTACAGCCACTACTCTTAGAGAATCCCACACTCAAAATTTTTTTTTCCAAAACCCCCAATCCTGGCATACAGACAACCACCTAACCTAAAGCAGAAACTGGTACATAGGAAGCCCCTTGAGAAAAAGAACACTCAGAATGGAATCAAGTGCTGCTATAAAGCTCTCTGCAAACTGTGTCAACACGTTTGTGAAAGCAGCACAGCAAATCACAATAATAAATCTTATAACATTAAAGGGGCATTTTCATGTATATCTGCAAATGTGGTATACATGATACATTGCACTGCATGTGAAATGGGATGCTATATTGGAGAAACAAGCCAAAAACTGCACCTTCGAATGAACTTACACAGACACTCAATCAAAAAACACTGTGAAACAAAATACTGCACCACTGTTGGTCACCATTTCACCCAACCTGACCACTCCATCCAAAACCTCAAAATCAAAATTCTCAGAGGCAACTTCAAAAACACCATGGAAAGAAAAACCTTTGAAATGAAAATGATAATGCACTTCAACCTGTTTAATTCTGGACTAAATGTGGACTCTGGACTCTTAACACATTATCAAAAAATTTTGTAATGTACTTTCATTTAGTCAATTACATTGTATATTCCACATTCTTTATACATAGGTTCACAGGTAAGCCTATGTCCACACTTTTGTCTTTTTTTAACTTTTGTATTCCCCCTGTATATACAATTTCACATCTTTATAGCTATTGATTCAATGTTGATATATAACTTTATGTCAGTATATTCTCTATGTAAAGCTATATATTTCCCCTGTCTGTTCTCCTACACTGGACACTGTCTGCCTGTTACCTAAGCCCCCCTCATGATTTTTACGACACCTCCTCCTCTCCCTGCACTTTCTTCTTAGCTATTCTGTGTTTTAAGATATAATCTGTAAATTCCATTGAATTGGTCAGTATTGCTTCAGACTTAATAAAGGAAGGAACTCTTCCGAAAGCTTGTCAACTTATAAATGTATAGTTAGTCCAATAAAAAAAGTATCATTGCTCAATGCAATGCTCTTGTTATTTTGATATATAAATATATATATATATATATATATATATATATATATATATATATATATATAAATTCAAAATAAGGTGCACTCCATTGAACCCAGTTCAATTGCCGTGGTGCTGTATAAACAGTACATATCCATTTCCAGCTCTCCTTATTAGTAGAAGAAATGCTGCACTCACCGGTCTTGTTGTGAAAAGTTTCTTTATTGCAAACAAATGACAATATCCATCATACTTATACCCCAAACGTTTCGGTGCGCCTCTGGCACCTTTCTCAATGGGCTTGCTTTCCAATCCTCTGATAAAACAATCTAACTACCCGCCACCCTTATCCCTCTATTTAAATCCCCTAAACGTGCTCTATACTTCCGGTATCGCCAGACCGGAGCAAGTGCGTTACGTCACTACCGCCGACGAAGTAATGTTGGAGGGCAGCCGCATGGCTAATTAGCATATCCCCTCCTCCTGTGATAGACAGGCACATTGTCGAAACAGCGTACAGCGGTAATAACAAAACATTGCATCAGGCCGGTGATCGGAATGAAAATAGTGTCAACCAATAAAGTGAAACAAATTTAAAAACGGCTAGACCAGCACTAACTTAACTGTATTACTGGCTGAATCTATGCACAAGTTTTAGATAATAGAATCATCCTAATACATTTTTAGTTTAAAGTAGAAAAATCATCCAATTAAATAAATGAATGTAATCCCCAAGCTTTTTTTGGCACTACAATGGATAATGAAAGGTCTAAATTTAATCAATAAAAGTAAGCTTATTATATACAGACCCGCTATCGAGATTAACCATTGTTAGGAGTCAAAGAAACCACAAATCCCTCTTCAAGTCTCTCAGACTATGGCAAAACTTATTTCAATTTAGTAACACACTCACATGGAGACCGCGGTTCACAAGAGACTACTGCCCCTACAGAGAGGAAAAAATGTGTATCCATAAGACAAGAATAATGTCAATGTGGTTATAGATAATAGTGATGATGTCCAGACGTAGACCTAGAATGATGAATCATAGCCCAGTCCAGTTAAATAAACACATTATAATCCAGTAGGGCGTTAAGTCCTCTCGGAGTGACAGTGTCCAAGCGATATATCCAGGAAGCCTCAACCTGTAATAACTTAGTGTGCCTATCACCACCCCTCTTCATGGGTGGTACATGGTCAATGACCATTGTTCTTAAGCTTGCAGCGGTGTGGCCTGCCTGCATAAAATGCCTGGCGACAGGTTGATCCGATTCCTTCTTCTCAATCGCAGTTCTTATTGCGTGGCGATGATTCGCCATCCTCTCCCGGAACGTTGTAGAGGTCTTTTCGACATACACTAAAGAACATGGGCATGTCAGGATATATATCACAAAACTGCTAGTGCAGGTCAATCTGTGATAAATTTTATATTTCTTTCCTGTGTGAGGATGGTGAAATGTAGATCCCGTAAGCATGCTATTGCATGTGGTGCAGTCGCCACATTTAAAGCAGCCAGGTTTCCTAGTAGTATCCATCCAAGTGCCTTTTTTATAGCACTGTGTAGGGTCATTGTGGACCAGAATGTCCTTCAAAGTAGAAGATTTTTTATAGACCAACCATGGTGGTTTTGTTGAAGCGAAAGGGAGAGACTTATCCGTCCTCACTATCTCCCAATTTTCCCGCATTGATTTCTCAAGTGCTCGATGTAAAGGGGTATATGTAGTGATCAGATTGATCTCTTTGTCATTTGCTTTCTTCACCTTTGTTTTGTGGAGGAGTGCACCCTGGTCAAGTTGGGTCAATCCTAGTGATGAATTTTCTATATCCCTAGTTCTATATCCTCTCTCCTTCAATTTCTCTTTCATGGCTTTCTCTTGGAGGACCCTGGTCTCCGTGAGTGTGTTATTACGGGCGACTCGCATGAGTTGAGATTTAATTACACCTTTCTTTTGATGTGTTGGGTGAAAACTTGTTGATGATAGTAGGGAGTTTCTATCGGTTGGTTTTGTGTATAGTGATGTACTAAATTTGATAAATCTGTCTCTCCTGTATTTAGAAATTTTCAAATCCAGGAAAGAAATAGCTTTCCTACCCACTCATTTAATGATTCAGCTGTACCCCTCCATACCAGGAGCACGTCGTCTATATAGCGACTATACAGCTTAATCTCAGGGATTGAGGTGGTCTCCATTACGAACGTCTCATACCACAACATGTATAAGTTGGCATATGCGGGAGCCATGCTGGAACCCATTGCCGTTCCTGCTATTTGTAAAAAATACTCATTCTCAAATCTAAAAAAGTTTTTCTCTAGACAGAAGGTTAACAATTCTAGCAGGAACTCAATGGGTGGTCCCGCATATGCCCACGAGAGACTTAACATGGTTTTGACAGCCTGCACACCCCCACCATGGGGAA
This sequence comes from Bombina bombina, assembly GCF_027579735.1. Lineage (NCBI taxonomy): Eukaryota > Metazoa > Chordata > Amphibia > Anura > Bombinatoridae > Bombina > Bombina bombina. The sequence goes on along the minus strand of NC_069502.1, from coordinate 289,848,181 downwards.
TAACGGTGTACAGACTGTCAACATCCATCGTCACAAGGAGATCATCAGCTTCCAACCAGTCTATATCAAGAAGTTTCTTAATTAGTGATGGTGAATCTAATATAAAGGAAAAGGATTCCTTCACAACTGGCTGCAGGTGATGATCAATGTACTCCGCCACTTTAGAAAATAACGAGTCCCTGGTAGACACAATAGGTCTGCCAGGAGGATTCGTTAAAGTCTTATGGACTTTGGGGAGCAGGTATAACACCGGTACTATTGGAAAAGGAATACTCATAAAGTCATATTCATTCTCGGTTATTATACCTGCCTCAAACCCACATTTTAATATAAGATCAAGTGATTTTTTAAAGGCAGTTGTGGGGTTACCCCTTAATTTAAGGTAGGTATTGGTATCTGATAGTTGCCTATATGCCTCTTGATGGTAATCTGAGTAGTTTTGGATTACTATTGATCCACCCTTATCTGCCGCATGTATAATAATACTATTGTCTGACTTTAGATTTTTTAAAGCTAATTTCTCATCTTTAGTAAGATTGGATACATAGCCCTTTGGTTCTGACTGTTCAATAGTATTGGTCACCATTCTTGTGAAACTTTTAATAGAGGGATTATGGTTTGCTGGATCGAATTTGCTTTGAGCTTTAAACTTACTGATAATGGTCTGTTCTTTGTCCTTAAAAAAATCCCTAATCCGTAATTGTCTCTGCAATTTATACATGTCAATATTTAATTGAAACTTATCAATCTTGGCCGTGGGGGCAAAGGACAGACCCTTATTCAGCAAGCTCCTTTCACTGTCACTTAAAGGGCGATCACTTAGATTGTAAACAATGTCTATTTCTTTTTCTGTGGTTTTTTCCTTATACCCACCCCTTCTAACTGCTCTCCTGCCTCGTTTCTTTTTGGCAGGGGTAAAGGGGGTTTGTTGGTTGACCTTGTAGTAATGCCACCTAAAGGGAGTTCTGCGTTGTTTGTACCACTCACTGCGGCAATTTCTCCCTCTGAGGACTCTGCCCCGCTACTATCTACAGTATCCATATTACGTTTGGTCCTTATCTGTCTCCTACGTCTAAACTGGAAGCTAGATTCATCTCTGCCATACAGCCATCTGTAGATCTTTTTCTCGCGGTAGTCAGTTTCAACAGCTGTTAATTTGTTATTTTTAAAAGACAATAGATCATTTTTTTACTTCAAAACTTGTGTTTCTAATTTTTTAATCCAATTCTCACTAGTGTCATTGACCAAAACCTGATAGCTCTGCTGTTTAAGATCACTGATCTCTAATTTAATCAGATTATATAATCTATTAGATTCTTCAACAACTAATAGGATTAGGTCATATGAGCACTTGTTTAGAATTGAACACCATTTTTTACAAAACTCTGGGTTAGACCTTCCTATAGTAGGTATGTTCTTGATCCTAAACCCTCTTGGTATATACTTGTTTTTATGGTAATTAGAAAGATAGACACAATGTAAATGATGATCAATTTCTCTTTTTTGTAAATTCAGTAATTTGTGGTAAATCTCCAGAGGTATATCACCTCTCAACTCATGCAAATCTGTTACAACCCGTATCCTCTCTGCATCCTCCTCTGTGAACATAAAAGATTCTTTGTTCACAGAGTCTTCTGCTAAATTGAAAAAATTACCTTGTGAAGAACTGGCTGTCTCCACTATGGTAAATTTTTAAATCAACAAAAAACAAAGTTTTAAACAAATAAGGGTTGTAAATCACATCCAGTATCAGCAAGTAACTTGCGGTGTAGCCACTTAAAAACAATACAGTCTATACCAATAGACCAAAAAATAGAGCTTGCAAAGAGGAAACAATTAAGGTTAAAGATTCACTGTAGTAGATTCATATAATTTTGTAAAAAGTCAGTCAATATAGAACAATGATTTGAATCTGTAGGGTGCCGACCTTCACAAACATATGTAAATTCAAAATAAGGTGCACTCCATTGAACCCAGTCCAATTGCCGTGGTGCTGCATAAACAGTACATATCCATTTCCAGCTCTCCTTATTAGTAGAAGAAATGCTGCACTCACCGGTCTTGTTGTGAAAGTTTCTTTATTGCAAACAAATGACAATATCCATCATACGTATACCCCAAATGTTTCGGTGCGCCTCTGGCACCTTTCTCAATGGGCTTGCTTTCCAATCCTCTGATAAAACAATCTAACTACCCGCCACCCTTATCCCTCTATTTAAATCCCCTAAACATGCTCTATACTTCCGGTATCGCCAGACCGGAGCAAGTGCGTTACGTCACTACCGCCGACGAAGTAATGCTGGAGGGCAGCCACATGGCTAATTAGATAACCCCTCCTCCTGTGATAGACAGGCACATTGTCGAAACAGCGTACAGCGGTAATAACAAAACATTGCATCAGGCCGGTGATCGGAATGAAAATAGTGTCAACCAATAAAGTGAAACAAATTTAAAAACGGCTAGACCAGCACTAACTTAACTGTATTACTGGCTGAATCTATGCACAAGTTTTAGATAATAGAATCATCCTAATACATTCTTAGTTTAAAGTAGAAAAATCATCCAATTAAATAAATGAATGTAATCCCCAAGCTTTTTTTGGCACTACAATGGATAATGAAAGGTCTAAATTTAATCAATAAAAGTAAGCTTATTATATACAGACCCACTATCGAGTTTAACCATTGTTAGGAGTCAAATAAACCACAAATCCCTCTTCAAGTCTCTCAGACTATGGCGAAACTTATTTCAATTTAGTAACACACTCACATGGAGACCGCGGTTCACAAGAGACTACTGCCCCTACAGAGAGGAAAAAATGTGTATCCATAAGACAAGAATAATGTCAATGTGGTTATAGATAATAGTGATGATGTCCAGACGTAGACCTAGACTGATGAATCATAGCCCAGTCCAGTTAAATAAACACATTATAATCCAGTAGGGCGTTAAGTCCTCTCGGAGTGACAGTGTCCAAGCGATATATCCAGGAAGCCTCAACCTGTAATAACTTAGTGTGCCTATCACCACCCCTCTTCTTTATGTGTATGTATCTTAATGTTAAAAGCCCTTTGCAGCCTTTGTTTTTCTAACACCTGAGACCTCATTATTTTTAGGTCTTATAACTTTTTTTGTGAAATAATTTTGTAATGTTTTTTTACGTGTTTTGTGCATCTTTTTAGTTTTGTGAAACAGTTAACCACAGCTCTGAAGTTGTTTTTCTTATTGTAGCTTTTTAGTGAAATGTATTGACTGCATCTGTTTATCAAATTTACTTTTCATTATTGTAAGTTAATAAGAATTATAGGATGAGTCTCAGTGTCCTTAAAGTTGACATAAGCTATTTGAGTATTTGTAAATAGTTAATGTCAGTAACATGGGTGTGGATAATTTGAAATTTGCTCACAATAAGCTTTTTAAAGGGACAGTGCACTGTAATGTATCCTATAATATAAAAGGCCAAGTGTGCTTGTCCGAAGCTGTCATGTGCAGTAGAGACAGTACAAGGACAAACAAACCTGGCCTTACCTGGCAGGCTGGGGATGTGGGCGTGGCCTGATGGGAGCGTGGACGTGGACGGGTGTGACCGGACATGGTCAGGGGTGTGGTCAGGTATGGCGGGGGCGTGGTCAGGCACGGTCGGCCCGAGAGAGAGGGGAGAGAAATAGAAAGAGAGGGGGAGGGACAAAAATAGATAGGGAAGAGCTAAAGAGAGGGGGAAGAGCAGAAGAGAGGGGATGAGCAGAAGAGAGGGGGGGAGAGAGAGCAAAATAGAGGGGAAAGAGCAAAAGAGACGGGAAAGAGCAAAATAGAGGGAAGAGAGAGAAAAAGAGAGGGGGAGAGAGAGAACAAAAGAGAGGGGGGAGAGAGTACTGCAAAAAATGGCCTGTGTAAACGGGCTTTAGGAATAGTTAGACAATAAAAAAAATAGCCAATTTAACTTTATTTTGTCATTTAAAATAGCTATTTTTGCTGTTGTATCCCAATCTATACTGAATATTTAAATACTTAAGTACTGGTTATAGAAAAGCTTTTAACAAAAAGGTTTAAAACAAATAGCACTCCCAGTGAGGGTGGAAAAGAGCAATAATAAAAAGTAATTCTCCCATTGTTCTCTCAAAGGCCTGATATTCAAAAGCTCGGCAGCTTTAAAGGAAACAAGCAAAATCGTTGAGATTTTTTTTATACCTTATATTGTAATGTAGGGGGTCTCCTTAACATTAAGAACTCAGCATAGTGAGATAAATATGTTTCAAATTACAATTTGTGTTTCAAGCATTTTTTAGGGACCTCTCCATACTGATGAGGTGTCTTAGATCATCTCGCCTGAGCTTTTGAATATCAGGCCCAAAATGCCATATTCTAAAAAGCTTTCTGCTTATGAGATTCTATAGGAAATCTTGCCAATACTTTGAAGCCTCTGTCCTAATGATATAAAGGCAGTTTTTACTTTGAAAACAGTGTGTCTCACAAAGGGGTGTTCCTTACTTATTAGTTTTATTTAATCACATTAAAAATCGTGACAAATTTGTTCTGCAAAAATTGGATTTTATTTAAAATTTAAAATTTTTATTGAAATTGTGCAGGAAAGAAATCTTTTAAAATGCACAGTAGAAATCTCAATAAAACCACAGGCAAAGACACTGATACATTTGTATTTATAATACAAAACTCAAAGCATATTATTTTCCTTATTGTAAAATGGTTTCCCGCTTCTGTGTTCCATGGTTGTAGCTGAAATTTTTTCTCCAGGTCTGGCATATTGTATAAACATTTCCCTCATGCAGTTCTTGCTGTTTTCTCTCTCAACCTAATAGGTAGGGATGGACGAATGTATTTTGCAACATTCAAAAAATTAAACAAATTTTAACACATGTATTCCTTCGTTTTAAATTTTGAATGTGTGTACATTCCAACATTCATTTAATGTAATAGTATTTCTAATGCTCTCTTTAAATGTAATGTTCAAATTATGCAACATTCAAAATAGAAAAATTTGAATCAACATATTTGTATCTATTATAGATAAATTTACTAAATTCTCTAACATAAACTATTGAACTTCTAAATAGTATTTGTTAAATCAAATGTTACATTTGAAAATTCTAATGTGAATATTCAATCTAATTATGAACAACAAAAGCAACATTGGAAAACTTGAAATAACATTCATTTACTGAATTTGAATGAATTTTCCTTTTTATCAACATTTCATTGTCCAAAACGACTGTCTACAGGACTATTCGTTCTACCAAATGAATTGCACTTCCAGCACATTCCCCCATCCCAACTAATAGGCTGCAGGATTTCATTTTCTAAGTACCTCCTGCACTCTGCTAGCTTTGCTCTCTCCCTAGCAGTTTCCCTTTCCAGCGAGCTCCATTATTGTCTAAGGGAGACATCTCACAGTCACAACTAATCAAGGAAGATTTTATGTAAACATAGAGCTAACTAGTTCTGCTCTCCCTGGAAGCTCAGACAAGTTGATTAGGTTATGGTTTCAATTAGCACATATAACTTGTTCATATACACACATATACATAGAGGAGCAATTTCCCATACATTTTAAACTCTGCAACTGCTATAACATGTCATTGTAAACATATTAAGGGGAATACAATTTTATAGTGCATCACCCCTTTAATTATCAAAAATAAACCAGTAGAGCTCATTAGTTATTATTGAACCAAGGTTATAAATTAGGCTTTAGTAACCTAATGGAAGAGGATATTTCTCCATCATAAACTTTCTTGTGACACGTGGAATTATAAAAATAAAGTAAATGCGGTATATACAGGGACATAGTGATGGATACTAGCATTTCTTGTGCTATGTTTCAAGAACATGAAGACCATGGTGTAACATCAGTAAGCAAGTAAGGGCTTATTGTCACTCTGTCGTACCAATGTTATGTAAAAGCTGTATACAATTTAAATTAAAACTACTTATTTGTTATTGGTATTATATTTCCTACTTATCCTTGTTGTCTGATTAGGTCAACTGCCTCTGTTTTACCAGCGGAGTGGGAGACACCTCTGCAAGGATGACAAGAAAACTGACTTATTAAGGACAAGAACATGAAACCTGAAATATATTTTGAAATGCCCTCTATTAGATGAAGCAATATAAACAATAGACTACAATTACCCTTTATGCAAATAGAACATGCACAGCTTTCCCAATAATCAGCAAAGGAATTATACAAGGGAATGGATTCTGGTTTATAAGATTCAAGTAAAGTAATCAAAGAAATACAATACTGGACATAGTTGTAAGAATATTTAAATTGCAAACTAATAATGGTCTCAAATACATCTTGTTATCTTCAAATCTGATAAGATTTTTTTATTTAAAGGTACAGTCTATTTCAGAATTGTAATTGTTTAAAAAGATAGATAATCCTTTTTATTACCATTCCCCAGTTTTTCATAACCAACATGGTTATATTATTATACTTTTTAACTCTGTGATCACCTAGTATCTAAGCCTCTGCAGACTGTCCACTTATTTCAGTTCTTTTTACAGACTTGCATTTTAGCCAATCAGCGCTAACTCATAAATAACTCCATAGAAGTGAGCACAATGTTGTCTATATGGCACACATAAACTATCAATGTCTAGTGGTAAAAAATGATCAAGAACTGTCAAATGAGAGAAGAGGCAACCTTCAAGGGCTTTGAAATTAGAATAAATATCCAAAAACAAACAAACTTTCACTGAAAGTATAGCGATAGATCTGGTTTATTGGGCATCATAAAAGTCCCTTAGTTGTATGAACCTTATCCCTTTGTCCGGGGTTACAAACAGTGAAGTGAATCAACCACAAACGCTAATAATTAGTGAATGCTGGCCGTTGAGTAATCTGCTGTATAAACAGTGTTCAGGTCAGATTAAATACTTGGCCAGATACATAGACATAGTATGAAAACAGTACCTTGTTAGAGTTGAAGTAGCAGGTAAGTCCGAAGCAGCTGTGTATTTTCCGAGTTCCACTAAGTATGCGGAAAACTCCAAAAGCCCATCCGGCTTGCCGTAGTAGAGAGCTTCACTTGGTCAGGTAGCTGGGTTGGTTGTTAACAGTCAGATGACTTTTCCTGGTGGCCCGGCACAGAGGACCTATAGAGGGGTTACTGGATCAGAGCAGAAGGAGCACCCCAAACTCCTCAAACAACTGGTAAGCAGACAAACAAAATGAACGATCCAGATAGGTGGTATGCAGTAACAGACACCTTTAGTTAGTATTTGGTGCAAAATCTCATACAAGAGCATGCTTGGCTCTTGTATGAGATTTTGCACCAAATACTAATTAAAGGTGGCTGTTACTGCATACCACCTATCTGGGTCATTCATTTTATTTGTCTTTGAAATTAGAATAAGAACCTACCTAGGTTTACTTTTCAACAAAGAATACAAAGAAAACAAATCAAATTTGATGATAAGGTAAATTGGAAAGTTGTTTAAAATTGCATATCCTAACTGAATCATGAAAGTTTAATTTTGACTAGAAAGTCCCTTTAATCTCTATTAATTATTTTACTACTTTCACAAAAATGTAAAGCATGCATTTTTATACTAGACTAAAAATATAAATTTGTTAGTTGCTTTAACTTGTCTAATGGATATAACTCATTTCAAATATTATATTATGTTTAAATAATGGGTGGCAAATATGTGTCAAACTGTGGCCTATATTACGAGTTTTGCATTAGAGGCTATGCGGTGCTAACGAGCAGTTTTCCCTCACCGCTCACTTACCTGCAGCGCTGGTATTACGAGTTTTCAGAAACCCATCGTTAAAAGACAAAAAGTGAGCGTTGAGGAAAATTTTGCTCATTACCGCACTCCAATACCAGCGCTGCTTAAGTCAGTGGTGAGCTGGTCGTACGTGCTTGTGCACGATTTCCCCATAGGAATCAACGGGGAGAGCCGGCTGAAAAAAAGTCTAACACCTGCAAAAAAGCAGCGTAAAACTCCTTAACGCAGATCCATTGATTCCTATGGGGAAACAAAAGCTATGTCTACACCTAACACCCTAACATGAACCCCGAGTCTAAAGACCCCTAATCTTACACTTATTAACCCCTAAAATGCCGCCCCGACATCGCTGACACCTACATTATAATTATTAACCCCTAATCTGCTGCTCCAGACACAGCCGCCACCTACATTACATGTATGAACCCCTAATCTGCTGCCCCCAACATCGCCGACACCTACATACTATTTATTAACCCCTAATCTGCTGCCCCCAATGTCGCCGCAACCTACCTACATTTATTAACCCCTAAACCTAAGTCTAACCCTAACCCTAACACCCCCTAATTTAAATATAATTACAATAAATCTAAATAAAATTACTATCATTAACTAAATTATTCCTATTTAAAACTAAATACTTATATATAAAATAAGCCCTAAGCTAGCTAAAATATAACTAATAATTACATTGTAGTTAGCTTAGGGTTTATATTTATTTTACAGGCAAGTTTGTATTTGTTTTAACTAGGTACAATCGTTATTAAATAGTTATTAACTATTTAATAACTACCTAGCTATAATAAATACAAATTTACCTGTAAAATAAAACCTAACCTAAGTTACAATAACACCTAGCACTACACTATAATTAAATAAATTAACTAAATTAAATACAATTACCTAAGTATTTATTTGTATTTATTTTAGCTAGGTAGTTATTAATTAGTTAATAACTAATAACTATTTAATAACTATTGTACCTTGTTAAAATAAATACAAACTTGCCTGTAAAATAAATATAAACCCTAAGCTAGCTACAATGTAACTATTAGTTATATTGTAGCTAGCTTAGGGTTTATTTTATAGGTAAGTATTTAGTTTTAAATAGGAATCATTTAGTTAAAGGGACAATGAATCTAAATTTTTTCTTTCGTGATTCAGATAGAGCATGCAATTTTAAGCAACTTTCTAATTTACTCCTATTATCAATTTTTCTTTGTTCTCTTGCTAGCTTTATTTGAAAAAGAAGGCATCTAAGCTTTTTTTTTTTTGTTCAGACTGTGGACAGCATTTTTTTTATTGGTGGATGAATTTATCCACCAATCAGAAAAAACAACCCAGGTTGTTCACCAAAAATGGGCCGGCATCTAAACTTAAATTCTTGTATTTCAAATAAAGATACCAAGATAATAAAGTAAATTTGATAATCGGAGTAAATTAGAAAGTTGCTTAAAATTGCATGCTCTAAAATTGTAATGTCTGGTCTGAGGTTCCGGAGGAGGCGGAGCACAGGTGTGTGGTCAGGTGTTGCACCTGCTCTGATTTGTTTCTCCTACAAGCTATTGGTGAGGAACGACGCCTAAACCCCCAGACCCTGGGCGGCTTGTACAGCTGAGAACCATCAATACTGGAACCCCATAGTGCCACAATACTGCACTAAGGCTGCGAGCTGCAACACTTGAAAAGGACCCAACTCTCTCTTAAACACCTTTACAACACTTTGCCTACTTAGTCCTCAGGCCCTACACCAGAGGTGGAAAAGAACTGGAGAAATGCAGTTTAGGGAAGCTACTGCCTTACTTACTACCTTATATGTCTCCTCCTCACAGTCGATGTGAGAGGGAGCTCGGACATTACCTGAGTCACTGTGGCCTTGTCAGCTGAGTGTTGAGCTGAGGGACGGGGTTCGTTGGGGGCTGGGGAAGCCTCATCTCCCCAGAGTGCTCTCTCTGCCCAGGTGCTCCAGATCGGTTTGCACCCTTGGAGGAAGTCATCGGCTGTTGCAGCTGTGCCGGACACAAACAAAGTCATTGGCCGATGACCGATCCTTTGGCTTGGCTTACTCTCCGGCGGTGGACATGGGACCGCCTTGATTGTTACTGTTCGTGTACCGATACCTGTCCCTTTCAGTGGGAATAACCCGGGAGCTCCTGTGAAATCCCCAGGAGTCACACCTTTCTTCCTGTTGTACCCTCCCACCGATGCTGCGTGAGTACCAAGCTTTGCCATCGCTTCCTGGGGTGTCTCTATAGCCCTTTGGCTGCTCCTGTTGGGTCGCTCCACATAGAGCCTGCTTCAAGACAAGCCACAGCACTCGTTGTGTGTTTTTTCCTGCTTGGCGCTCCCCCTCCCACTGGTGCTGCGCGAGGGGGGGGTCGCTCTACATGGAGGTCCTTCCATTAGCGACCAGCAACTGTCAACACAAGGACGGGTAACGTAGTGTGGTGGACAATCACTTACATTGCCTTTCTTTTGTTATATAGCCCTAAATGTTGTTACCTGTTACCAGGCTACTATTGAACAGCTTCTATTTCTAGACTGACTTTTTCTCTAGGTTAAATTTCTTAGACATTCTGCTGTTAATTTCTCCCATATTAAGGGTAAATATTCTGAAAGAAATAAAAGAATAAAGAAAGGAAATGGAAAAAGAAAGAAAAAAGAGAAACCTAAGAGCTACGTTATCTGGGTTAAAACAAGATAAGCTGAGAGTTACAAGACCATAACCTCATTGCACAAACTTTCAGTTTTGGATCCTTCTATTATTTTCCTTGGTCTGTGTTTAAACTTAGTGAACATAATCTGCAACTGAACATAATCTTTAAAAAAAACCAAACTGTTGGGGTTCAAGAGCTAATGAGTCCAGAGTGTTTTTATACCAGAAGCGAAACCACTAATTTTCTGTTCTAGTGAAATTAACACCTCTAGCTAGCTTTACCCAGATTAGTTTTTAATAATATATAAAGTGCCAGTCAATGCAATATTTGAAAAGTTTTTCTTTATTTTATTTAAAAAGCTGAACTAGCTTAGATTACATGTTGACAAGTGTTTACATTGTTATTCTTGTTATCGTTTGGGTTTGGTTTTTTTTGCAGGCATTTCTTATTAATTGGATTCTTGCTAAGTTGTTTAAAAACATGTATAAACTTGCCTCCAGGGCTTTGATTTTGTAGAGGTACCGCTTATGTAAAACTCATTATGGCTATTATATTGTAAAAATCCCAGGATTCTGGATCTTTTCAGATTTGTCGCATTATATTCATGCATTTAATTACCAATTTGTTATCTTGAATTGCTCGCCTTTGCCTAGAGTTTAGCCCAAAGGTTTGTAATACAACTTATAAAATACTATTGAGTGTCAAAGGGCCCAATTAACTAATTCATTACTTCTCTCTTCCCATACTACTAAAACCGCATTTGGGTCCCACTGTATGTTTATTGGGGTCCAACGACTCCAAAATCCTTTTAAAACATCTTCAATCAATAGTGAGCTAAAAACATTTTGGAAAACATCTTTACCTAACTGAGTAAAATTAATGAACTTTGTTCAAATATCTAGTTAAATTTCTATTCCCTCTCAAAAAGTGTCTACATTTTCCCTTCCAGGAAAATTAATTCTAAACAGCCGACAAGTTAAGTAAACTATTGTTGGCTGACATTTAAGGGAGCCCTTTACCACTCTAAAACCTCCCATTTTCATTGGCCTTATTCTTAGTAAGTCCTGTCTTGTAACCATCTGGATTAGATAAAACTAATACTCACCTATATTGATAGCTGCATCTCAGGTAATATCTGAGTAATTGACTTCCCTGCACGACTGAGGAAGAGAACTTATTTAAATCACACTTTTTTTCCTCCACCCTCCTTTCCCCACGGTTTCCCCTTTTTCCCCTCACTATTCTCACTTTTTCTGTGGACTAATTCACTTAGGGGGTCAATATTCCCCCACTCACAATACTTTTCTTCACATAGGTAGATTTTACCCATCTAATTCACATCACGGTTCCCTCCCCCCCTTTTTTTTTTTTTCTCCTCACACTATTCACAACCCAGGTCTGGGGTCCACTGACTAAACTAGTAATTTATGGATAAATATATTCACTCTCACTCTAAAACTTCTCCCTCAGTCATGTCAGGGAGAAGAGATAAAAGGAATAAAGCAGCCCCTGAAAATCCAGTGAGTTCACAATCATCCTCTATTAATCTCCCAGTTATGCCTGATACAATAGATACTCAAGCACTGGTTATAAGCATCTCAGAAGCTCTGGCTCCCAAATTTGAGTTACTAAAAAAGGAAATTAAACAAGACATAGCATCTTTGTCTAGCGAAGTGAAACATTTTTCCCACAGACTCTCTGAGGCCGAGCAGAGGATATCTGATCTTGAGGATATCAATATAACTTATAAAAGTGCCCTAGACTCCACAAAAGCTTCTCTTTTAAAAATACAGAGCAAAATAGAGGACATAGAAGATAGATCTAGAAGAAACAATTTGAGGATCATTGGGGTCCCGGAGGATAAACAGTTTGAAGATCTAGACAGGCTACTCACAGTAACACTACCTCGGCTATTACAGATCCCAGAATCCCACCCACAGATTATTATCGAAAGGGCCCATAGGATAGGCTCATATACCCCTACTAAAATAAACACAAGGCCGAGACCAATAATAGCAAAGGTTTTAAATTTTCAGCATAAAGTCACATTACTCCAAGCTTTTCGCAAACATCAGCCAATTTTTTTGGGCGAAGCAAAAATCCTCATGTTTCAGGATTTTTCAGTAGAGACAGCTACAAAGAGGAGGGGGCTTGCCCCACTCTGCTCACATTTTATTAAACAAGGTGCTTGGGCAACATTACTCTACCCTGCAAAACTGAAACTGGTAATAGATGGTCAAACATATTTCTTTGACAGCTCACAAAGATGGAAAATTTTACAATGAGAAATACCCCGCAGCATAAATGCGTGACAAAATGAATAGAAACAAGTTAGATGTTATAAAAGAGTTAGAATGCTCATGCTCCTTAAACATAGATACGTGGAGGGTAATGGGATTGAAAACCCTCCCAAGGCTTGCTTTTTATGGGTTATCCCCCCTCTTTCCTTGTGTTTCCCTTTTTCTGACTTTTTAATCTCTCTCCCTTTTTTTTTTTTTTCCCTTTCCTTCTCCTTTCCCTATTCTTATTGTAGTATTATCGAATGGCTACTGATATCAAAATTAAACTAACTTCCTGGAAAATAGGAGGTCTTACCTCATCTATTAAACGTAAGACAATATTATCTCACTTGAGGAAAAGTAACACGGACATAGCCTTCTTGCAAGAAACCCACTTAAAATCAGAAGATTTTTAACTTCTTGGGTTAAACAAGTTATATTCTCCTCCTCTTTAAAGAGAAAGAGTGAGGTAGCGATCCTCTTGGGTAAGAAGCTCTCATATGAGATTTTACATGTAGACACAGACCACGAAGGGAGATACTTAATGGCAAAAATTAAAATAATGAAAACCTTGTACACACTTTGTAACGTTTATGCCCCAAATGTTTTCAGCCTCCCTTTTTGGGACACCCTGCAAAACAGGCTCATGTCATATGCAGAGGGCTAACTTATTCTCGGTGGTGATTTTAACATGGCCCCGAAATACCCCTAGACAGATTGAGACAGAACCCCTTTATTATAAAAACTAAAAGAGACAATTTGGAAACAAAATTATTTAGTAAAATAACAAATAATTTGAAGGTCTCTGATATTTGGAGACTTCAAAACCCGGATGCTAGAGATTACACATGTCACTCAAGGGCGCACAAGTCGCTATCTAGAATAGATCTGTTTCTGCTCGATGATAGGCTCTCTAAGTCAAAAGTTATAGCAGAGATCTCACCAATTACTATCTCTGATCATTCCCCCGATTTCTCTTCACTTTCAATAAAGCTCTATGTGTTTCAGGAATACTGGCTTTCGGTTTCCCCGTTATTTAGCTGCGGATATTAAGTTCAAGAATTGGCTTATTGCCAAATTCTGTGAATATGCAGTTTTCAACCAAGAATATACTTCTAGACCCGCAGTGTTTTGGGAGCCAGCTAAGGCAGTCCTTCGAGGGGACATATTAGCATATAGCATATCAAGGACTAAAAAATTCAAGCTAAGAGAAAAGGAACTATTGAAAGCAGTAATAAATGCATATAATCAATACATACTCCAAAGAACACCGGAGAATTGGGCAAGGTATATTGCTGCTCCAGCTGAAAGAGACTCATTTTCTCTCTACCAAGCATCCCAGAGAGATCTCAAACTGCAGGCGAAATTATATCGATTTGGGAGTAAAACGGGGAAGTTATTGGCGAACCTGGTTAGGCGTGATAGGGCCTCGCCCTTGATAACCTCAATATATTCTAAAAGTAAATATCTTAACACATCTGAGGAATTACTTGATGTTTTCGCAGACTATTATAAGTTTATATATTCATCTAAGACCTCTAATTTGGGGGAACGTGAGAAGTTCTGGGGAAAAATATCTTACCCGAAAGCAACCTCTGAATTGCTTGATAAACTCTGTGCCTTGATAGCAGATTCACACACCACTCTTATTATTAAACAAGGTAAAGATCCAGCCAAAAAAGAATCTTTTAGACCCATAGCACTTCTTAACATGGATTACAAACTCTTAACAGCAATATTGGCACAAAGGCTTCAAATCCTTCTCCCTAGTATCATCCATAATGATCAAGCTGGTTTTCTGTTAAAACGCAACTACTCAGCTAAAATAAGAGAGGTATTTTTAACAATAGATTATTTCAAAATAAGGGAGGGGCAGCAAGAGGGGATGAGAGAGGACACCTCGGACATGGCGATCATCTCGATAGACGCGGAAAAAATGTTCGATTCGATACATCATGACTACATTGCATTTACTTTAGAACAATTTGAAGTTACCGGCCATTTTCTGAATTTTTTTAACAACTTGTACAAAAACGCCTCCACGAGAATAATAGTAATGGTCTCTCCACACAGATTATAAAAATTGAGAGGGGTACAAGACAGGGGTGTCCTCTCTCACCACTTCTATTTGATTTAGCTATTGAACCCCTCGCGATCCAAATTCGGCAACAATTAGACGGGATTAAGATCAATAAAAAGGTGTTGCGAATTGCACTATATGCAGACAACGTTTTAGTATACATATCTAACACCCCTAGAAACATACCAAAACTCCTCTCAATAATCCAACAGTTCGGATCATTCTCAGGCTACAGCGTTAATACCGCAAAATCAGAATTGCTCTGGGTCAGACAGACTAAGGACTCACTAACATCTATCCCTTTTAATATAGTTCAGGACTCACTCAAATACCTAGGTATTTGGATATCACCTAACCCCGATAACGGGTACACCTTGAATATACTCTCTGTCCTCACTAAAATAAAAGAAACTTTAAAAAATTGGCAGAATCTTCCTCTCTCGCTGTCGGGGAGCATAGCCCTTTATAAAATGGCTCTTCTCCCTAGAATCCTCTACGTTCGTCAGAACACCCCACTGCTTCTGAAAACAAAGGATATTGAATCATTCAATATGGTCTTACGAACTTTCATTTGGCAGAATAGAAAACCAAGAATCTCGTTAGCCAGATTAGCGCTACCCAGAAATTTCGGGGGACTATCCCTCCCTGACCTTCGCTTATATAATCAAGCATTCATGGCACGAATAGTAGCAGATTGGCTTACCAACAGTAATTATGTAACAAACATTGAATTAGAGAGTATAATAGTATACCCATTCTCATTGTCAGCTCTGATTCACTGCGATGGTAAATCACTACCCATCAAAGTGAAAAGGATAAGATCTATATTTAACCCAATCTGCATGTGGAGGAAGATATGTCTCTCTCTCCATATCAAGCCTGAGGTCTCAAGATATGCCCCAATAACGAACAATCCCCAGTTCCCAGTAGGAATGCAGTCTGCTCTATTTTCCAATTGGGCATCTCTAGGCTTGGTAAAGGTGGAACAACTTTTAGACTTCGAAAGAAGATGCATCAAGACCTTTAACTCCCTTAAGGAGGAATTCCATATCCCTAATCAAAACTTCTTTGCGTACCTTGAGGTGAGACACTTTGCTCTTAAACAGGTGGCTGACCATGGCTGGGACTGGTCACTTGGAGATGTGGAGAACTGGTTAACGTTAGTCAAGAATGGGTTTAAGTCAATTTCATTTATTTATCAAATTTTGACCTCACTTAAAGGTCCTGAAACATTGGAAAAACTTCACTCCAAGTGGACCTCAATGCTTGGACAGGACTCCGTAGATCCCGCCCTTCTCACCTTTTTGATTCATGAGCTTTCTCGAGTCACTCTCTCCGCAACCTGGAGGGAATCGCATGTAAGGTTTTTACATATGAGTTATTTTACCCCAGAAAAGGGCTCTAAATGCCTGAACACTGTGTTTAACAAATGTCCAAAATGTTCACTTGCAGTGGCTAGCCTTCTGCATATGATGTGGGACTGTTCGAAAATCCAGAACTTCTGGATGAGAGTAAAATTTTGGCTCAACAACATAGTTAAAGTTCCTCCCTTTACATTCTCATCCAGGAGGGTAGTTTTTTTTTTGCCGATAACGTAGGCATAATACATTATATCAATAAAATTATTAGTATGGTCATCCTTGCGGTTAGATACTTGATCCTAAAAAAATGGAAAACAAAAAACAATTCCAAGCATAACTGAAGTTAAAAACTGTCTAAAGAGACAATGTATTATCTAACAAATTGATACTAATTTACAAAATGACAGAGATTTAAGGAGTTTTTTCTCTAAGTGGTCTCAATTTATTAAAGCTCTTTCCCCCAGTGAGATCGAATATATAATCTATCCCTTTAAAGACACTGAACTGATTCTGCTAGGGATCTGGTAGATAACAGTCTGCCTAATGGGCTCCAGAAAATATCAGAATTAAGGGGAAAGGGGAAGGAATTTTCTCTTTACCCATTTCCCCCCACCCCCCCCCCCTTTTTTTTCTCTTTTTTTTTTTTCTTCTTCTTTTCTCTTTCTCTCACCCCCACCCCCCCCTTCCCCTTCAATGCTGATATGAAAAAAACTAAAAGCTTGCAGGATAGAACTATGAAATCTAACCCTCATGATTAAATTCCCTCCTTAAACTCGCCAAGAAAAGGTTCAATCCCTTTCTAACTTTGAAGGTTAGCTGATAAGATACAGGTCTTTATAAAGGAAGTTAGTCTACCCCTTTTCTCTTACTTTTATCCACAATATCAGGTAATTAGGGGCAGCTAGGCTCTCATTGATTTACAGTCTAAGAATGAGTACATCCAGCTGTTTGTGCTGTATCTCTTGTTTTGGATTGATTGTCGTTTCTTTTCATCTGTATATAAAATATGCAACATTAAAATAATAAAAACTCAGAGAAAGTGATATAAGATTAGACGTTACTAGAACGACTCTTACCATATTGAAAATTCTTTAAGTTTTTTTAGGTAAATGTATTTACTGTACTTATTTCCTGTACTTTTGTTTGAATTTTGCCTTCCTCCTCTCCCTGCGTGGTGAGAAATAGGCGCTAATTGTACTGTTTTGTCACTTTCTGGATGCAAATAAAAATTTAAAATTTAAAAAAAAATTGCATGCTCTATCTGAATCACAAATGAAAATTTTTGGGTTCAGTGTCCCTTTAATGGTAGTAATTTTATTTAGATTTATTGTAATTATATTTGTTAGGGGGTGTTAGGATTAGGGTTAGACTTAGGTGTTAATATTTTTAATATAGTGACGGCGACGTTGGTGGCGGCAGATTGGGGGTTAATAAATGTAGGTAGGTTGCGACGACATTGGGGGCAGCAGATTAGGGGTTAATAAATAGTATGTAGGTGTCGGCGATGTTGGGGGCAGCAGATTAGGGGTTAATACATATAATGTAGGTGGCAGCGGTGTCCGGAGCGGCAGATTAGGGGTTAAAATTTGTATTATAGTGTTTGCGTTAACTACTGACTTTTAAATGCGTTAGGACTCTTGACAGGGTAGGGTGTACCGCTCACTTTTTGGCCTCCCAGGACAGACTCGTAATACCGGCGCTATGGAAGTCCCATAAAAAAAAGACTTTACGAAGTTTACGTAAGTCGTTTTGCGGTAAGGCCAAAGAAGTGTGCGGTGACCCTAAACCTTCAAGATTCATAATAGCAGCGGTAGGACCTCTTAACACTGCTTTTTTACCCTAACGTACAACTCGTAATCTAGGCGTGTATTTGCTATTTATACTCTGAAAAAAACAAAAACAAATAATGTTGGTAATAACCTTTAAATATTTTTGATTATTCTAATTTATAATTATTCCTTGCATTATCATTTGTATTAAAACAATTTTATTGCTGTGCAAAGTAAAATTAAGAGTAGAACACAGTCTACAATTAGCCCTATTTTACGGCCATGTGCACTCTTTTCTCTGCATTCACTAGCAGAACTTAATAAGCTGTATTGACATACTAGAAACCTTTTTTTTTCTCATCACTTCTCTAAATTTCCTGTGAAAGACAATAGTGGTCATTTAAATTAGCTCTATTGAGTTAAAAATAAAATGCATTTAAATAAACATTTTCTTTGTGCCTGTGGCCTATTTTCTTGTCAAACAATTGAGTCATTTAAATAAGTCCTATTAACTTTGAAACAAATGTTTTCTATGTGATCTGAGATTTCCTTTAAAATTGCAAATTTACTGACAGCATCCTTAGAATTCTCTTTCAGTATGTATCCTTAGAATTCTTTCCTAGCTCAATCAACAAATTAACAGGGCTCAACCTTTCAGCAGACTGCACTTTTTTATTAAAGAAAATAAATGCCTACATGTATTAAAGGGACATAAATCCCCAAATTCTTTGCTTATGATTAAAGGAACATAAAAATAAAAAAAATGATTTCATGAATTAGAAAGTGCATACAATTTAAATAACTTTCCAATTTACTTATATTATCAGAATGTCTTTGTTTTCTTGTTATTCTTTGTTGAAAAGCAGGAAGGTAGGCTCATGTGCATGTGTCTGCAGAACTATTTAGTAGCAGTTTTGCAACAATGTTATACATAAGCAAAAGCACTAGATAGCAGCACTATTTCCTGTCATGTAGTGCCTCAGGAATGTGCACGCTACCTACTTAGGTATCTATTCAACAAAGAATAACAATAGAACAAAACAAATTTGCTAACAGAAGTAAATTAGAAACTTTTATAAAAGTGTATTTTCTATCAGAATAATGAAAGAAAAAAATTGTGTTTCATATCCCTTTAATCCCTTAACGACACATGTCGTACAGGGTACGTCATAAACAAACTGGTCTTTAAAGACCAGAGACGTACCCTGTACGACATTAGGGTTTAAAGCGGCTGGAAGCAATCCTGATCGCTTCCAGCCGCTTTCAAGGTATTGCTGTGATGCCTTTTTTCCCAAGACCGATGCAGAGAGAGACACTCTGTGGCCCTCTCTGCACCGGTAGCGATGGAGACGATCATTGGTGGGTGGGAGCAGCTGCAGGGAGGCAGGTGGGCAGCCCATCTCTACCAAGCATCCGGTTCCTGAATGTGCAATGTGCACGCCGGGTGCCGGGTGCGTGCGGGGGGGGGCCTGCAGGGAGTGTGTGTGTGCATGTGTGCGTGCGATTGCACAACAACCACTGCCACCAATGAATGGGAGAGTGCAGAGTGGGAGAGAGGGAGATGGGGGGGGGGGGCAGCTACACTACAGAAAAATGTAAATTACATTAAAAAAAATAAAAAATAAAAACTTTTTTGGGAGGCAAATTGGGTACTGGCAGACAGCTGCCAGTATCCAAGATGGCAGCAAATAGGTAGTGGACGAGAGTTATAGAGCTGTTTGGGGGTATCAGAGAGGTTGGAGGCTAAGGCGGGGGGTCCATAACAGCTAAACAGATATATATATATATATTTTTTTTTTTTTTTTTTTTTTTTTAAATTAATAAAAAAAAAAAAAAGGCTTTTATTTTAGTACTGGCAGTACTTAAGATGGCGGGGACAATTATGGGGTGGGGGAAGGAAGAGAGATGTTTGGGAGGGATCAGGGGGATGGGATGTGTCAGGTGGGAGGCTGATCTCTACACTAAAGCTAAAATTAACCCTTCAAGCTCCCTACAAGCTACCTAATTAACCCCGTCACTGCTGGGCATAATACAAGTGTGGTGCGCAGCGGCATTTAGCGGCCTTCTAATTACCAAAAAGTAATGCCACAGCCATATATGTCTGCTATTTCTGAACAAAGGGGATCCCAGAGAAGCATTTACAACCATTTGTGCCATAATTGCACAAGCTGTTTGTAAATAATTTCAGTAAGAAACCCAAAGTTAGTGAAAAAGTGAACAATTTTTTTTATTTAATCGAATTTGGCGGTGAAATGGTGGCATGAAATATATCAAAATGGGCCTAGATCAATACATTGGGTTGTGTACTACACTACCCTAAAGCTAAAATTAACCCTACAAGCTCCCTACAAGCTACCTAATTAACCCCTTCACTGCTGGGACTAATACAAGTGTGGTGCGCAGCGGCATTTAGCGGCCTTCTAATTACCAAAAAGTAATGCCACAGCCATAAATGTCTGCTATTTCTGAACAAAGGGGATCCGAGAGAAGCATTTACAACCATTTGTGCCATAATTGCACAAGTTGTTTGTAAAGGATTTCAGTGAGAAACCTAAAGTTTGTGAACGATTTTTTTTTATTTGATCGCATTTGGCGGTGAAATGGTGGTATGAAATATACCAAAATGGGCCTAGATCAATACTTTGGGTTGTCTACTAAAAAAAATATATATACATGTCAAGGGATATTCATGGATTCCTGACAGATATCAGTGTTCCAATGTAACTATAGCTAGTTTTGAAAAAAAATGGTTTGAAAATAGCAAAGTGCTACTTGTATTTATTGCCCTATAAAAAAAGCAAAGAACATGTAAACAATGGGTATTTCTAAACTCAGGACAAAATTTAGAAACTATTTAGCATGGGTGTTTTTTGGTGGTTGTAGATGTGTAACAGATTTTGCTGGTCAAAGTTAGAAAAAGTGTGTTTTTTCAATTTTTTCCTCATATTTTATAAAAAAAATTATGGTAAATTATAAAATATGATGAAAATAATGGTATCTTTTGAAAGTCCATTTAATGGCGAGAAAATATAATATGTGTAGCTACAGTTAAAGAGTAAGAGGAAAATTAAGGCTAAACACAAACACTGCAGAAATGTAAAAATAGCCCTGGTCCTTAAGTAAAAGAAACTGAAAAATTACCTTCTCCTTAAGGGGTTAATAAACCTGATGCAGTTCATAGTGTCAATGAGTTGTATTTACACCAAACCACTGACTCCATGTGCACTTTATTCAATGGTGTATTTTGTTTTTTGTTGTTGTTCTAGGCAATGGGAAAATATCTGCTGTCCCCTAAACTATCCCCATCCCACCAATTGTAGCTTATATGTGCCTTGTATAATTCTTACAAGCATAGTGTTTCTAGGCATGGGGTTCTTTCTCTCCACACACACACCCAGCAGTTTACACTAATCACAGCACTTTTTAGTTTGTATGAGATTATTTTTTTATAGGAATTACTACTACACACAAACATGTTCTTAGTATATTATTGAATAAGGTATATCCACTACCACTAATAGTACACCAATACTAAAATATATGATTTAGAGAGACCATTAGCTTTTAATATACAACCCCAATTCTGAAAAAGTTGGGACAGTATGGAAAATGCAAAGAAAACAAAACAAAAAGAGTCATTTTAAAATTCAATTCACCCTGTACCATATTGAAAACACATTATTAACACATTCATATACACTCATTTCAAATCTGATGACTGCAACACGTTACAAAAAAGTTGGGACAGGGGCAGTTTAGGACTAATAGCAATGTGACAAGTTGAAATAATAAGGTGATTGTCAGGGTGCCAGGAATCAGACTGAGACAAGAAGTGCAAAAATAATCACACCTTTATTAATAGCAAAAAATAATAAAAAAAAGTCCACAAGTCAAATAACAAGCCAGGAGTCAAAAACAGAGCTGGTAGTCAGACGACCCGAGTCAGGAGCCAAAGCGAATAGTCAGACGAGCCGGAATCAAGAACAAGGAAAACAGCAGAGTCATGAACAAGCCAGGGATCAGGAACTAGGAAGGACGTCAGGCAGCCAGGTAATACATAGGAACTCTCACAAACAGGTCTGAGACAACGCAAAGGCAAATCATACTGAACAGAGACCCTTTAAATCATAAGTGTTGACATCACATTTCTGAGACTGCATCCTGTCTCACACAGATGATGCACACCAGTCTGACCATAAAAGGAAGTGCAGGAAATGAGCAGCATCCCCCACAATACACCATAGTCAGGAAGAAAGGTGAGTAAAATGGCTGCCAGCAGCACATGGCAAACACAACAGGGAAAACCCCTGACAGAGATGTGAAAAAGGTGAGGCAATCTTGTAATCATTAAAGAAGCCTCCAAAAGAGCCTCTCCAAAAAAAAATCAGTAGGATTTTGGGCATTTTACCTTCTACAGTGCAAAATATAATAAAAAGATTAAAGGAATCTGGTCAAATCTTGGTGTGTAAAGGGCAAGGCCAGAAAACACTTCTGAATGCGTGAGATCTCCAATCCTTCAGATGTCACTGTCTCAAAAACCCTCATGAGTGTGTAATGGATATCCTGACATGGGTTTGAAAATACTTTGGTAAACCTTTGTCAGTCAACACCATTTGCCGCTGCACCCACAAATGCAAGTTAAGGTTTTACTATACCTAGCAGAAGCCATACATCCACACTGTCCAGAAACACCGTCGACTTTTCTGGGCTCGGTCTCATCTGAGATGGAAAGTAGCACAGTGGAATCGTGCTTTGTGGTCCGACAAGTCAACATTACAAATCATGTTCTCAGGGCCAAAGAGGAAAAGAACCATCCAAGCTGTTATCAGCGTCAGGTCCAAAAGCCAGCATCTCTCATGGTATGGGGATGTATCAGTGACCATGGCATGGGTAACTTGCACATCTGTGAGGGCACTATTAATGCAGAAAGATATGAATACATTTTTGAGCAACATATGCTGCCATCCAGACATTGTCTTTTCCAGGAACGTCCCTGCATTCTCCAGCAGGACAACACCAAACTACATTCTGCAGGGATTACAAGCTCATGGTTGGATAAGCAGAGAGTAAAGGTGATAGCATGGCCTGCCTGCAGTCCTGACCTGTCTCAGATTGAGAATGTGTGGTGCATTATTATTGCAAAATAAGGCAATTAAGGCCACGTACAGTTGCACAGCTATAGAAATGCATAAGGGAGGAATGGGGGAAAATTCCACTTGCTAAACTTAACCATCTGGTGTCTTCACTCTTCAGTGCCCAAATGCTTAATACATGTTATTAAAAGAAAAGGTGATATTACACAGTAGTAAATAGTCGACTGTCCCAACTTTTTTGGAGTGTGTTGCAGTCATCAGATTTGAAAGAGATTTGAAATGAGTGTATATTTTCAGAAATACATTAAAGTCACAAAGTAAAACATAAAATCATGTGTTCATAATGTGTTTTCAATATAGTTTAGGGTTAATTGAAATTTCAAATGACTCTTTATGTTTGGTTTTTTTTTGCATTTTCCATACAGTCCCACCTTTTTCAGAATCGGGGCTGTATATTTTTTTTTAGCCAAATGTATATTAGTATTTACTCAATTATATATATCAGCTTTATCACTTTATATAAAATTATTACAGCAATATGAGTCTCATGCCAGTCTTCCAAATAGTAGTCACCACATATAAACATATTAACCAATGGGAGATGTTAGCACACATTTGGAACAAACACATCAAATTTCTTATAAATCTATCAAAATAGATATACAGGGAGTGCAGAATTATTAGGCAAGTTGTATTTTTGAGGATTAATTTTATTATTGAACAACAACCATGTTCTCAATGAACCCAAAAAACTCATTAATATCAAAGCTGAATAGTTTTGGAAGTAGTTTTTAGTTTGTTTTTAGTTATAGCTATTTTAGGGGGATATCTGTGTGTGCAGGTGACTATTACTGTGCATAATTATTAGGCAACTTAACAAAAAACAAATATATACCCATTTCAATTATTTATTTTTACCAGTGAAACCAATATAACATCTCAACATTCACAAATATACATTTCTGACATTTAAAAACAAAACAAAAACAAATCAGTGACCAATATAGCCACCTTTCTTTGCAAGGACACTCAAAAGCCTGCCATCCATGGATTCTGTTTGTGTTTTGATGTGTTCACCATCAACATTGCGTGCAGCAGCAACCACAGCCTCCCAGACACTGTTCAGAGAGGTGTACTGTTTTCCCTCCTTGTAAATCTCACATTTGATGATGGACCACAGGTTCTCAATGGGGTTCAGATCAGGTGAACAAGGAGGCCATGTCATTAGATTTTCTTCTTTTATACCCTTTCTTGCCAGCCACGCTGTGGAGTACTTGGACGCGTGTGATGGAGCATTGTCCTGCATGAAAATCATGTTTTTCTTGAAGGATGCAGACTTCTTCCTGTACCACTGCTTGAAGAAGGTGTCTTCCAGAAACTGGCAGTAGGACTGGGAGTTGAGCTTGACTCCATCCTCAACCCGAAAAGGCCCCACAAGCTCATCTTTGATGATACCAGCCCAAACCAGTACTCCACCTCCACCTTGCTGGCGTCTGAGTCGGACTGGAGCTCTCTGCCCTTTACCAATCCAGCCACGGGCCCATCCATCTGGCCCATCAAGACTCACTCTCATTTCATCAGTCCATAAAACCTTAGAAAAATCAGTCTTGAGATATTTCTTGGCCCAGTCTTGACGTTTCAGCTTGTGTGTCTTGTTCAGTGGTGGTCGTCTTTCAGCCTTTCTTACCTTGGCCATGTCTCTTGAGTATTGCACACCTTGTGCTTTTGGGCACTCCAGTGATGTTGCAGCTCTGAAATATGGCCAAACTGGTGGCAAGTGGCATCTTGGCAGCTGCACGCTTGACTTTTCTCAGTTCATGGGCAGTTATTTTGCGCCTTGGTTTTTCCACACGCTTCTTGCGACCCTGTTGACTATTTTGAATGAAACGCTTGATTGTTCGATGATCACGCTTCAGAAGCTTTGCAATTTTAAGAGTGCTGCATCCCTCTGCAAGATATCTCACTATTTTTGACTTTTCTGAGCCTGTCAAGTCCTTCTTTTGACCCATTTTGCCAAAGGAAAGGAAGTTGCCTAATAATTATGCACACCTGATATAGGGTGTTGATGTCATTAGACCACACCCCTTCTCATTACAGAGATGCACATCACCTAATATGCTTAATTGGTAGTAGGCTTTCGAGCCTATACAGCTTGGAGTAAGACAACATGCATAAAGAGGATGATGTGGTCAAAATACTAATTTGCCTAATAATTCTGCACTCCCTGTATTATGATTATTTTCATTATTAACTTTATTTGTGTACACTTGAAAAGATTATTGATTATTTATCTTTTGTTCAGTAATTAGTTCAGTCCATGTCATACCTTTTATGGGACATGTAGATAAATTGTTTATGTATTATGTTATCGAGTTTTGATAGAAGAGATGAGAGTCCTAAATAATCTTTTGACCACACAGACTTTTTATGTGATACCGGGAGAGCTAATTTTTAAATCCAAGCACTTGATTTGGACATCAGAGTTGATACAACATAATTGTTTACAATGTTTATCATTTATTGTTTTATGTTTGTAATCTGTGAGTTAAACACATCTGCAAATCCTGATTGTTTACTTGGTTACTATTTCTGGGATACCATTAGTGGTACTCGGAATACCAAGAATCGTCACATTTTGATGATGTCATCAGGGTGCACACGCATGCATGGTACACACACAGAGACGATATTCACCAGCCTATGAAGTTTAGATGGATTGTATATGTTTTACTCACCTGAGGAAATGGTAATTTACTAAGAGAAACACATTGTGAGTTTTATACTGTTTTAACTTTGTATTAAACAAATGTTATTTTCAAGCTATCATTCTGAACTTTATTGGGGCTGGTGTTTTTTCACATCTTTGGAACAGAGCTATTGATTTGAACACCAGTCAATTTATTTATGGGCTACATTAGCCATAAAGGAATTTGGTGTCAGATAGCGTCACAACGACTGCGTCAGGAGTTTGATCGCCTGGGGGTATAAGTCAGCTGTACGACTTGAAATGGTCCAGCATGTTATCACAGCACTTTAAAGGGCCTTGTCAAATGTGAGTACAATAATCATTGGTTTGAAGAGCTATCATGTTTTGGAGTCTGCACCATTAGGCAGCCCTCTTTTCTTACTTTTTGTTTTACATAATACATCACTTCAATGGTGAGAATTGATTTTAAGAATAAGAAAGAACCCTGATACTATATGTCTATAGAAATAACCAAGTTTAGGACAGTGATTTGGATGTTAATATAACAGAAATTGTTTGCATGACTTTTTATTATCAATTGTGCAGGTTAAAGTAATCTGTATACTATTTTATTTTGGCGCATCCAGTTGGAGATTATCCATCATTGTTTTTTTTTTGGGGGGGGTGTTTTTATTGAGGAATTGAACAAAAAAATATTATACTGACATAAAAGAAAGTCATCTTGGCAAAAATATAAACCTTGCTTACAAAACATTTATATAAATCTTAGGCAATAATCCTCATTTTTGTCCCTGTTTGGGCCACTCTTGGGGCCTTTATTTTAATATAAGCGAGAGAGATTGTAGATTTGAAACAAAGCAAAACTGTGTGGACCAAGTAGTATGAAATTTACAAATAAAAGGTTAAAACCAAACCTTCTGATGTTAATTTAAAATTAAGATATATAGCACCCTGCTCAGACATATTTTGTATGGGAAGGGGGGGGGCATGTACACGGTGAGGAAAGGGGTGTGGATATGTAGAAATAAATAAAAATACGTACCATGTTGAGAATTGAATAGAAGGGATGTGAACCATGTTGAAGTTTTAGAAAGACTCCCCACATTGAGTATGGGACTGAATAAATTGATTCTACACAATAAAAACAATGATGCTGCATAATTGTAGGCAAAGACAGTTTCAAGTTCACCATGGGATTATTAGTGTGTGGATAGCTTCCAACATGAAAGGACTCTTAACCTTGTGATGTATTTGAGATGTCTTTAGCATTAGCAAATGGTTTGAGTAATTTACCACAAAAAATATACCTAATATTGTATCTTTGGATATTATGACTCATTGGATAATATTATAAAATATGTGTAAGAAAAAGAGGCTAATTTTAGGCTTAAAATACCTTAACTAGCTCTCCTCAAAATAAAGGTGCACATAGAAAGCTTTCTACTTTGCAAAGCCTTTTTCACACCCCTTTGCTAAGCTGATTTTAAAGAGATATGAAAATGTATCTTTTATGATTCAGATAGAGCATATCATTTCAAACAACTTTACAATTTACTTCTATTGATGTGTTCAGCTAGTTCCTAGAAGTACATTGCTGCCCCTTGGATATCATGACAATTAAGCAAAATTGATAATAGAAGTAAATTGGAAAGTTGTTTAAAATTGTATGTTCTATCTGAATCAAACTAACAGCCAAAAAAACAAATTTTTCATTGTGGAAGGGGAAAAATGGACCACAGCATGTACAGTGCATCTATTGTCCACAGAGTGTCCTATGTGATTGGTCATACATGAATTTAATGTACACACTCTGGATTCAATCATAATTCCCTCACAGACAATTTATCAAGAAACAGATTTTAATACAGAGACCCCAATTTATCAAGGTCTATCGGACCTGATCCGACAGTGCGGATCAGGTCCGACAGACCTTGCTGAATATGGCGAGCAATACGCTTGCCGTATTCAGCATTGCACCAGCAGCTCACAAGAGCTGCTGGTGCAACGCTGCCCCCTGCAGACTCACGGCCAATAGGCCACCAGCAGGGGGGTGTCAATCAACCCGATCGTACTTGATCCGGTTGCATTGCGGCGATGTCTGTCCGCCTGCTCAGAGCAGGTGGACAGGTTATGGAGCAGCGGTCTTTGTGACTGCTGCTTCATAACTGATGTTTCTGGCGAGTCTGAAGACTCGCCAGAAACACGGGGCATCAAGCTCCATTCGGAGCTTGATAAATATGCCCCAGAGACTCTGTTAGTTGCCCAAGGACTTAAACAGGCAGTAAAATTACAATTAGACATTCATTATTCAGCTAGAACATGAAATTTTAAACAATTTTCCAGTTTACTTTTATCTTTTTTGCTTGTATCTTGGTATCTTAGTAGCTTGTGTCTTGGTATCCCTTGTTTAAAAGCATACCTAGGTAGGCTCAGAAGCAGCAATGTTTTGAAGTGCACATATCTAGTAATTAGCAGAGGTTCCAGAAACAATATATTTGAAGAAGCATCTGTTATTTCAATGTTTAATATTTTAACATTAATATAATATTTTACTTCTGTATATCATCATAATTTGAGTGTATTGTTACAAATTAAGAAGATTTGTTTTCTTATGTAATAAACCCCAATACTGTTTAAAATACCAGTTGTGTACCTTATATTAAATAAAAATAAGTAATTGAATATATTTTTTTAATCTATAGATTATTCCAATTGATAAAATATTTGAAAAATAATTAATGATCATTTTATTGGATTAATGGATGAAAAATATGGCTTTTTAGAATAAAAAAAATCTATACAATGCTACTAGCTACTTACAGTTAAGAGTAACTTGACCAACCTACTCAGGCACATTCCCTCAAATAAATACACACAGACATTAAAATGGGTTATAAAGGCAGCAACACAGTTTTTTTTAACAATTATAACATTAACATATTAATAACATAACATAACAGAAACTGATTACTCCCCCTAATAACCATAAAGTCCCAAGGTGCTTGCCTCCACAATAAACCTCTCCTGCCACAAGGAGGTACCCCCACAAATCATCCAACATTGCCACAAAGGCAAGCACCCAGGCCTGGTCTAAGGCTGAACCCTGCCAACACCCTTTATAACCCCTTTACTCAAATTAAAATTAAACAGATGAAGCCAGACTTCATAATTGTACACCATTCCTAAGGAAAAAACAACAACCATACTCCCCTTCAAATTCAACATGCCTGATTGAAATTACCCCCAACCTTTAAACAAAACTACTAACCATTCTATTAACTTTCTTCCTAGAAGTATCCAACCTCCTTCTGTCCTATTCCGCCCTACAAGCAACATGTGGTTCAATGTCAGACCAAACAATGATCAAGGCAGGAAACAACTGAACTAACCTGGATAAATCAGCCTTAATTCTCTCCAATAACCCTTTTTGTGACATAACCAAGGTCCTGTGTATACCCAGCATACCTGAAGGATGAAAAACTTTTGTATAGTCACCTTCCCACTTAAGGCCTCTGAAACCAAACCCCCTCATCTGGACTGACTCAGGAGAAAACCCAAGCTGAACACTGCTCTCTTTAACCACTGCAGCACGTCTAACCAAGTAAATGTAAGAATAGCAGATAACCCAGCTTTGCAATGGACCTGAAAACCAAAGAAAGACAAAATCATAACTAAATTAACAAGTTCAGATGAATATAATACTGAAATATACCCAAAGTCCATCTTCCTATCCTTCTTATTTGACTGCCACTCAAACTCACCTTTTTAGCAGCCCCAATTCAAAATGAATGGGGCTTAGCATCCCCAAGTGCACCCAAGCCTTCTTAAACAAAGCAATAAATTGACAGAGACTCACCATTAAAATGTACAAATAATGGCCCCATACGGTTTTCCAAAAATGTCAATAGTGATAAAACTGGACAACAAGCCCCACCAATAGCCCATAGCTGCACCAACTGACTTTTCCCTACTTTGGTCCATCTTGGACTTCCTCAACAATATATCAACCCCACGATCCTTGAAAACCACATCAGTGTACTGGATACCCCTTTATCCCATTCATTAGCTCCAACAGCCTCAGAGATCCTGAAAGCTGCAAAAAATGACAACACAAAAACAGACCAAAATAAGGAAACCTCATACCCATCCAAACAAACTTTAGAAATAACTCCAAAAACTCTCAGCAAAACTGAAAAAAGCACACAAGACAGTGCCCATCCACCAGTACCCGCCTCCTGCACAAACCACTTAGAGCAACCGGAACTACAAAGTACTAGGTCACATCTTCAAAATCAAACAATTGACATAAAAGCCAAGGCTGCCAATGTTCTATGAACTTTCAATCCAGACATCCTCCCTGCATCCCACTCTCCCATCCACTGACACAAAGCTCTCAACCAACCCCCCCTGAAATAACTCCACCTTCAAACCACAACACATCAAACCCCTGCCTCTATACCTGAACATGGATCCTCCATGTACTAGCAGATAATGCTCCCAGTACCAACCTTAAGACCCAGGGAAAGCCTCCCACCACAATTCCTCCAGAGAGCACATGCTTTCCTCCTCTGCTTCCAGGACCAGTTAGCAAAATCAATCAAACTGAAACCAGACAGAGAATAAGCCACATTATTAAGTATCCCCAGATTATGAACTCTGTGAAAAAAACACATTACACAACAAACATTCCAACACAAACAGCTGAAGCAAATGAACCACAGGAAGGGAAGAAGCAGAAAGATTATCAATAGCAAACACAACATATTTTTAGAATAAAACATGACTTGCTTGTTGCTCAACACCTGCAGAGCCACCATCAGTGGGAAAAGTTTGAAAACCCAACTCATAGGCCATGCACCCCAACACCACTTACCTTCAAGTAAAGTTCCAAAACCATGCAAACCTGCAGCATCTGTAAACAAATTCAACTCATCATCCCCAACTTCCACCTTCTAAATCAGCAACCTGCTATTAAACTTATCCAGAAACTGCAACCAAATATTTAAGTCTTCCTTCAACTGATGTGTCAATTGAATGTGATGAAAACTTCACTCCTGACATGGCTAGGGACAGCAAAACGCTTGACCAACAGGAATGATCTTACAAGTGAAATAAAGCATCCTAACAAAAGACTGCAACTCCTTCAGGGGGATCTTGGACTTCTGGAGGGCACCAGCAGTGTCAGTTTCAAATCCTCCAATTTCTACATAATTTGTTAATAAATATGGATGCCCATAAATTTAAAAGATGTCACAGGTCCTTCCGACTTTTTCTTAATTGGGATACTAAAAGCCTCAGCCACCTAACCAAATGTTTCCATTAACAGATGGGGTTGGGGATCATCTGACAAATAAAAATTCATCCAAATAGTGGATTACTGAACCAATCCCAGACCTAATCTTACACACTAATTCAACAAAATAGCTTAACTTTTCAAAGTAGGAACATGAGATGGAGCACCCTATCAGGAGACACAAATCAACATATAAAACCCCTTCAAAAACACAACCCAGCAAGTGATAACATTTGGGTTGTACTGGCAACATCTGAAAGAATGATTCAACGTCTACCTAAGCCATCAAGGCCCCCACCCTTTATAATCAAGATAACTGCTAAATCAAAAGAAGCATGCCTCACCTTGGCAACTCAGGATTAATACCATTATTAACTGAGGAAACCTTCAGGTAAGACAAATAGTGAATCATTCTAAACTGCTGCCTTCTTTGAAACAACACCCAAAGGAGACACGCGCAGATTCAGAAATACAATTCACCTCTTTGTCTAGCTTTTCTTTTACCACCACCAGGTGCTCCCTAGCCAATTTTAAGTTCCCTGAAATGCTCGACCCCTTTAACTCTACAAAAGAAAACCAGAACAAAACATGTCAACACCAATTCTGCATATGCCTGCCTCCCCTCAACTTACTGTAACATCTTAGCCAAGCATTAATTATTCTTACCTTCACCGGTGTCCTTCCCTGAAACAGCCATGGTTCCTCCTGTCGTAATAGGTCTACCTCTCTTGAAGCACCTAGCATAAGAGTGCCCTCCACAACACCTGAAACACTTATGCTTGTATTTGCAGGAGGTACTGAAGTGACATTCACTTTTGTTAAATATAAAACACAACTCTTTTTGAAAGGCAACTGCAATCCCTGCTCCACTGCTCCCCCCACCTGCAAATTCTCCACAAAAGAACTGACCCCTGTGCAGTGGAGTCATCAACTCCATCCAAATCCCTGTATCATGATCATCTCATCTCTGGCTTCTTTGCAATTCATTCATTATACCTCCATCATACCTCCATCATGCTAATCCCTCACAATTGACACAAATTTTTTAAAGTAACAAAAGAGGGGGCCACCTTGTTCCGGAAACTCCTCTCTAAACATGCAAGCAAAAATGTAGAATGCTCTTGACCAGTTATTGACAATCTTGGGGATCTTGCAATACTTCTTCCTGCATTCTCCCTTTTTTATTTTTTCCCTGATTAATCTTTGGATCCTCTTTGATTTAAAAAAACTTCTCTAATGGCAGTAAGGAAAACAATTCCAGAAACTCCCACTTCCAAATCTTCTCCTTCACTTTAGCAGCCAAATGAAAACCTAAGGGACCAATAGAACACAAACATTGATGCCACATTGCCACCTCCTCTACAATTAGCACTTTAGCAGTCCCCATTCCTAAGGACATCCCTACACCACTAACAACGAACCCTGAACCAGTTACCCCAGCCTTAGAACTCCAAGACTCCATGGGTCCAAAGGCAGCCACACAGCCATACAGCACCAGGAACCTCTTCTTCTCTAGCAGTCCATACCTTCATCACCCCTGCCTATTCTAAAGGACCCTTTGTGTCCTCTGATGCCACACTGTCAAACTTCTTCAAAAGCTCCCTCAAACCCTCCAACAACACTTGTGCCGTATCCACATTCATGCTTCCAGCTGCCTCAAACAAGACATCAGAGCCTTTTGAAAGTACCTCACCTGTGGTAGATGGTGCTGATGCAGGTCCAGCAATACAAACCATGTGCCACTCTGTTCCTCTTGTGCCAAGGCCCGTGTAGATGATGCTCTAAAGTCACATACTGGAGAAACACTTATTTGAGCTGGTGAATGCCTCCTAAAAGGAAAAACCTCATCCGCTCTCTGCTCCTGCCCCGAAAACACTGGTACAAACTCACCCATGTAGGGAATAACTGATCAGCTTAACCCCAACTTCTAGTCTGCGGAGATCTCAATCATCTGTGCCATTTCTTCTGTCCCACACAAGAAGTTATCTTGACTGCATGATGCCCACCAGGCCTAACCGGCTCAAAAACAAAAGAAGCAAGTCACGCTGCTTTGTGAGCATGCCCAATAACAACCTGACATCCCTTATCTCTCCATCTGGAGCTCTGTCCTTCTCTCCCAGTCCCCTCATTTTCAGGCCCAGAAGGTGTCAAAGATTGCAATAACTGTGACAGTGCCCCAGAACCCAAATCACCCACTAGACCAGCTGTTACCACTCCAAAAAGATGCGCCATCACTTGCGCCCTCCTCACCACGGCATGAGAACTAGCGCAGTTAAGGGGGTTAATTAAATATATATGAATATATACATATATATTTATGTGTTAATATGTGTATGTACACATATTAACATATACATATATATATATATATCTATATATATATATATATATATAAGCATATACATATACAGTATATTTGCAGTATTAACACAGTCCCCATAGTAAAGGCACTTTTCAGTGTAGTTTTTTTCTAACATCCTGAATCCACCACTTTTAACCCCTTAAAACTGCCTCCTGCAGTTATTAATAACCTTGCAATTACCAGCCGCTTGTAATGGCTGGTTATTTATCGTGCGTCCATAAACGGGCAAATTTTCCGGTTTATGGGGACACAATAAACTAATGCTCTACTTGTAGTCTAGCCCAAAATGTAGGTAGCTGTAATTATGCTGCATCATTTTGAAGTAATTTAGCATATGTAGATTAAGAAGTATTATATGCCTTTATGGGAAAACATTTTTTACAGTCCAGGTGAAAGGCTACTAATCAATTTAAGTCTCAGTCTGAGATTACTCTGCTGGTTGATACAACAGAAAAATGGTGAATTAGTTTCAAATGTGAAACTAATCATGCAAAACTGATAATGTGATTAAAGGGACATTAAACACTAAATAAATGCTAGGAAGAATGATGCATTCAAATAAAAGATGAGTCTGAGAATAACATGTAGATGTATTTTGTAAAGTTTCATGAGTTGTTTAAATATTGGCAAAATAAGTGTAAAGTTTAAGAGGCAGGCGGACAGCTTCTCAAATTGCAAAGCTGTCCGCCCACCTTCGCTACATACGGGCAGCGGATCTGTTCATCCGCTGGCCCGTATGTATTTACACACTCATCAGAGTGTGTAATGTCCGCTCCTGCATTCGCGCGACTGAAGGGGCTGTCAATCACAGAGAGGTCGCTCGCTCTCTGTGATTTTCCCTCGCTACCTCAGAGGTGGCGTAGGGTGTAAGAAGCAGCAGTCTAATGACCGCTGCTTCTTACACTGCGGGAAGCAGGCTCACATATGCAAACCTGCCCCGCAAGGGCACTGGTGCAGCTCTCGCTGCTCTGTACATGGAGCCCTTAGTGTCTATAAAACAATGGGAGCTGCTACGCTGCAACCTAGGTTACCTTCTCTGCTGTAGCCACTTAGGGACAGTTATAAATAGGTCATTAGAGTTTGCAGCCCATGACTGTGTGGAATATAACAGTGTTCTGCACTTCCATTTCTAACAGGAACTGAAAAGCTCACAGCTTTAGAATGGAATTAGAGGGAAAGGGAACAAAGTAAATAATGAAAGTGGATTGCAGAGTTTTATATATATATATATATATATATATATATATATATATACTGTATGAATATATATATATATATATATAGTAGATGTGGAACAAAGCACTCACTGGTCTTTAAATAAAATATATTTAAAGACCAGTGAGTGCTTTGTTCTACATCTACTATCTACCTGCTTCTTAGCACCCTGGCATTTGAATACAGTTAGTGTGGGTGCACTTAACCTACCTCCTATCCTTATATATATATATATATATATATATATATATATACACAATTTATCATTTTATATTACCATCTCAAAATGTTTAATGACCCTTTAGGAAAGTACCAATATAGTTTAAAATAATTAACTGTATGAATTTAATCAAGTCATAATTACACAAAAGGATAAAATGATTACATCTAAAGGTAAAAAAAGAAAGTGTTTTCTAAATACATTGATATGTTTAATTGATTTGTTTATATTTATCAGAATTATTATATGTATATTTAGATATAAAAATGCTTTGAGTTTTATATTATTTAAAAGTGGTTCTATACTTTAGCATGCATTTCAAACAGACTTGTAGGCCTTTTTCAATAACATACCCTTCTCCAAAAATGTCAAAATGTGAAACTAATCATGCAAAACTGATAATGTGATATAGATTATACATATTTAATAAAAAAGAAAACATGACATATTGCCACCAATGAAGTATGTATTATGATTTAATTTCTCATTATCTTTTTATATATTTTAATCTTCTTTAGTTGCCTGTGGCAGTGTCCTGTAAGGAACAGCTAGCAGTGATCTTAGATAGAAATAATAATTATATATCAGTTACAATTATAAACAGTAATAATAAATGGTGGTTTAAAACTATTTTTATAATGCTAAGGCCACATTTACATTGGTGGAGTATTTTTTATTTTTCTTTGCCTGACCGATTGCTGTTACATTGCTATGTGATATATGTCATTAGCTGCCACACAGTAAGCATTTTTAGGTAATACTAAACTGATACTGCTGTATTTAGTTTCAATTGAAAGGGATATTAAACAGTATAAGATTGTAATATAAAGGGCCAAATTACAAGTGGCGTGCTATTTAGCGCGTTTGCTTGAGCGTAAACTTCCCTAGAAGTAAGCTTTTTGCGTGCTTCAGGTTCAGCGCATAAGTTGAAAGTAAAAAAATAAATTAGCATACTAGGTTAGTGTGACTTTTGTGACTGCATTAAAACCTTGTTTGCTTCAAATGTTTTTCAGTAGCCAAAATACCCAGAAATGTTATTGGATTAGACAAAGCTACACGCTATAATTTTGTTAGCAAAAGCTATATTGTTTAGCAGTTTCTTAAAATATTATCACTGGTAATTGGGGACAGTTTTGCAGCAGGGTTAGGCTTTACAGAATTGCAATGTTCATTTTAATTCCTCAGCCGTTATTTCTGGTACACACATAACATGAATTCATATTTATCATATTTATAATTATTTATTATGCAACAGTACTAAACATGCTAAAACCAATAATAATAATAACAATATGACAATTGTACATACATAACTGCATTATGAGAAAAAAAATTCATACAACTTTTACAGGATATCAAATGGTATAGTTTTATATTATCTACTCATATTTTTTGCTCAAATAAGATGAATTGGTGGGGGGTAGAATCCTATTATCATTGTAATTTGCTAATTAAATAATTATCAATTAGATGGCCAGATATATCCCATCCTAATGTATTCCTTTGAGAGTGTTCAATAAAGAAAAACAGCTATCTAGTTTTCCTCTTTTTTTTTGTGCGTCCTGCCTTGAGGCTTTTTATACAGTATGTCCCAAATTGAAACTCATATACTGTATGCCTTATACTTGTAATCAGATAGCAATATCAAACTTGGCAAGAATATAAGCATTTTAGTGTTTCTAAATTCAGACAAATGAGCCTTAATTGTTGTGCATTAATTAGGTACCCAAGGCTGTCTCCAAAGGAATATAAATTGAAATTTCAGACTTATTATTAGGTAGCCTTATGAAATATGCCTTTAACAAAATTACACCATCTGACTGGAGCCAAAAATAAAGGCATTGACCTGATACTAATTTATATTTTACATGTTACACTTTAAATTGTGTATCAATAGGTTGAACTCATCTCCATATAATGTGTTAGCAGTAATCTGCTGTATCTGCAAGCAGAATTGCACAGTTAAGAAAAATAAGAAAATTACATGTAAATAATTAGACAAGCTTAATACAAATTCAGTATAAATGTCTATCTATCTATCTATCTATCTATCTATCATCGTTTGCTTAATTAAGGATACAATTATAACTAAATACTTTGGCTGAGCCAGGTATAACCAGGTATTATTATTATCAGGTATTTGTAGAGCGCTAACAGGTTCTGCAGTGCTATGAACATAGGTGGTATGTAAAAAACAATTACAGAGATCAAATGGGTAGAGGGTCCTGCCGAGAGTTGCACTGTTGTAGTCGGCTCTAATGAAGGTGGACTACAAACAGCTGGGCTCATAGGCTTACATGCTATGGGGTTTAAGGGGATAGCAGGGGGGATAGGAAGGTTAGTGTAGGTTGTATGTCCCTGAATAGTAGAGTCTTCAGGGAGCACTTGAAGCTTTTAAAACTAAGGGAGATCTTGTGGAGCGAGGCAGAGAGTTCCATAAGATGGGAGCCAGTCTGTAGAAATTTTGTAAACAGGAATGCAAGGAGGTAACAAGAGAGGAGGAGAGTTGGAGATCATGAACAGAGCGAAGGGGTCAGGAAGTAGAGTATCTGGAGACAAGGTCTGAGATGTAGGGGGAA
Source organism: Bombina bombina (assembly GCF_027579735.1). Taxonomy (NCBI): domain Eukaryota; kingdom Metazoa; phylum Chordata; class Amphibia; order Anura; family Bombinatoridae; genus Bombina; species Bombina bombina. Next base: position 289,810,811 of record NC_069502.1, on the reverse strand, counting down.
GCAATGCAATTGAGGACTTTGTGTGTCAGAGTGAGAATTTTGTGTTTAATCCTGGAGGCAAGAGGAAGCCAGTGAAGGGATTGGCAGAGAGGTGCGGCAGAGGAAGAGCAACATGTAAGAAAGATGAGCCTGGCAGAGGCATTCATTATGGATTGTAAAGGAGCTATGCGGCAGCTAGGGAGACCAGAAAGGATGGGGTTGCAGTAGTCGAGGCGAGAAAGGATGAGACAGTGGATAAATCTTAGTTGTGTCTTGTGTAAGGAAATGTCTGATTTGCAGCAGAGCAAGCAAGCGGGTTACTGGAGTATTGACGACCTACTGTTCAACTGCTCCGCCCACTCAGTTCTGCAATCAAAACACACCCATTTGAAAGTAATAGTATAATTTAGACTTATCCATAGTTTATTATACAGATTACAGCACTAAGCTCTTACACCTACCCTGTCTCTGGAACACATTCTGGGCATATGGCTATTTTTACATCACAGCATCAAAATTAGAAAGACAAATAATATGTGAACCCATTCAATAATAATAATATTCCATTATGAATGAATTATATTTAAATAATACACTATATCTATTTATCATCTACCTGTGTGTGTATGTATATATATATATATATATATATATATATATATATATATATATATATATATATATATATATATATATATATATATATATATATATATATATATATGCAAACAACAAATGTTGTGCAAAAGAGATTTTCAGGGACATTTCCAGGGACAAAAAAAATCCAGGGACATACAACAAAATCCAGGGACTGTCCCTGGAAATCAGGGACTGTTGGCAACTATGGACATCGGGCATGTGAGGTTGGTGTAATGATGGAGTTATCAACAGTTATAGAGACATGGGGGGTGGAGATTTTGGAAGAAGGGTGGAAAATAAGGAGCTCAGTTTTGGAGAGATTTAGCTTGAGGTACTGAGAGGACTGAGGCAGACTTCCCTTTATGCCATAGCATGGCCGTATTACACAGCTTTTAAGCTTAGCTAGGGTTTGTACAGTGATTAAGACCAATCCCAGGACAGCTGTTTCATGGGTTTTGCCACTCATCAGCTGGGAGCAGGTTGAATCACTGCTGGGTAAAGTTAATTTCTGGGCAAAATACAACAATTAAAATTGTGGGGAGGCGAAAAGTGAGTTTAAAATCATCCACTAAATACAAAATCTAGGGAAAATAACTCATTGTGTAACACATTTACAAATCTAGACAAGTCAGAAAACTTGCTTTTCCCATATATATATATATATATATATATATATATATACTTTTCCATAAAAAATATAATTTTAATATTGGAAAAATTATTTTAAAAGGGATATGATATTTGACAAGATGTTTGACTGGAAAGGGTTCCTATATATGTATATGTATATATATATATATATATATATATATATATATATATATATATATATATATATATATATATAAATATATAAATATGTGTATGTATGTATGTAGACATGACTATATATGTGTGTATGTATATATATATATCCTATATTATAAAAGGCCAAGTGTGTTTGTCCGAAGCTGTCATGCGCAGTAGAGACAAACACACTTGGCCTTGAGATAGGGAGCGCGAGGTACACAAACAGCTGTGAGGTCTGGGGAGCGCAAGGTAAGCTACTCAACAGCTGTGAGGTCTGCTGTGTGAGAAGTGGCCACGCGCTCCCCAGACCTCACAGCTATTTGTGGCCGACGGGAGCGTTGCGATGGGGGCGTGACCGGGCGTCGCGAGGGGCGTGGTCGGGCGTTGCGAGGGGCGTGGCCGGGCGGGTGTCGCCGCGAAGGGGCGTGGCCGGGCGGGGTCCCGCAATGTGAAGACAGAGCCAGAGAGGGAGCAGGAGAGGGGGGGGGGGAGAAGGGCCAAAGAGGGGGGCAGCACAAAAGAAGGAGGGGGGAGCCAAAGAGAAGGGGGGGGGAGCCAAAGAGAAGGGGGGGGGGAGCCAAAGAGAAGGGGGGGGAGAGCCAAAGAGAAGGGGGGGAGAGCCAAAAAGAAGGGGGGGAGCCAAAGAGAAGGGGGGGGAGAGTCAAAGAGAAGGGGGGGAGAGCCAAAGAGAAGGGGGGGAGAGCCAAAGAGAAGGGGGGGGGAGAGCCAAAGAGAAGGGGGGGGGGGAGCCAAAGAGAAGGGGGGGGAGCCAAAGAGAAGGGGGGGGGAGCCAAAGAGAAGGGGGGGGGAGAGCCAAAGAGAAGGGGGGGAGAGCCAAAGAGAAGGGGGGGGGGAGCCAAAGAGAAGGGGGGGAGAGCCAAAGAGGGGGGAGAGAGAGAGCCAAAGAGGAAAAAGAGCCAAAAAGGAGAGAGAGCCAAAGAGGGGGGAAAGAGAGCCAAAGAGGGGGGAGAGAGAGCCAAAGAGGGGGGAGAGAGAGCCAAAGAGGGGGGGGGAGAGCCAAAGAGGGGGGGGAGAGCCAAAGAGGGGGGGGGGGGGAGCCAAAGAGGGGGGGAGAGAGCCAAAGAGGGGGGAGAGAGCCAAAGGGGGGGAGAGAGATAAAGGGGGGGGGAGAGCCAAAGAGGGGGGAGAGAGAGAACCAAAGATGAGAGCAAAAGAGGGGAGAGAGACAAAGAGGGGGGGGAGAGAGCCAAAGAGGGGGGGCGCCAAAGAGGGGGGGGAGAGCCAAAGAGGGGGGGAAAGAGCCAAAGAGGGGGGGAAGCCAAAGGGGGGGAGAGCCAAAGGCGGGGGAGAGAGCCAAAGGGGGGGGAGCCAAAGGCGGGGGAGAGAGCCAAAGGGGGGGGAGAGCCAAAGGGGGGGGGAGAGAGCCAAAGGGGAGGGAGAGAGCCAAAGGGGAGGGAGAGAGCCAAAGGGGAGAGAGAGAGCCAAAGAGGAGAGAGCCAAAGAGGGGGGGGGAGAGAGCCAAAGAGGGGGGGGAGAGAGCCAAAGAGGGGGGGAGAGCCAAAGAGTGGGGGTGAGAGCCAAAGAGGGGGGGGGAGAGAGCCAAAGAGGCGGGAGAGAACAAAAGAGAGGGGAGAGAACAAAAGAGGGGGGAGAGAGAGAGCCAAAGAGGGGAGAGAGAGAGCAAAAGAGGGGAGAGAGAAAGCAAAGGAGAGGGGGGAGAGAAAGCAAAAGAGAGGGGGGAGAGAGAGCAAAAGAGAGGGGGGAGAGTGCAAGGGGTGGAACCGCTGTACTGCAAAAAATGGCCCGTGTACACGGGCTTTAGTACTAGTATATATATATATATATATATATAAGTGTGTGTGTGTGTTTAAATATGTAAACATGTATGTGCACACATACCTACATTTATGCACATATAAACATATATATAGACATATATATGATTAATAAAAATATTACATTGATATTGCATGTGTATGTGTATATATATATATATATATATATATATATATATATGTGCGTATATAGATATGACTATATATGTGTGTGTGTGTTTATATATATTCACATATAAACACATGAATAGACATATATATGCTTAAAAAAATTATTACAATAATATTGCATATTTCAAGGTATTTGAAAGGAATCAAAAGTGTATATGTATATATATATATATACACAAACACACCTTTGATCCTATTTCAGTCAAATGCCTAGAAATATACAATATCGTTTAAATAATTTTTAATATGTTTTAATGTGTTTTTAAAGAAATACTTGAAATTCCAATGTTCTTTATATATATATATATATATATATATATATATATATATATATATATATATATATATATATATATATATATATATACCTGTATCTGTATATAGATATATATTTTGCATGTACTGTATATACTTTATATATATATATATATATAAATACATATTTAAAAATAAAAAGAACATAGGAATTTAATGTATTCCTAACATTCCTTTTGCTTTAGTGCAGTTGATCTAGTGCAGTATCATGTTAGCAGAAACGTGATAAATATTAGAGTTTTTTGTAGCACATCCCAAAGAATTCTATGGGGAAAGGGAGTTAGGGCAGTCTGAAGCCCTGAAGCTAGTGTGTCTGAGTCTTTCGCTCATGCACTTTTTAATTTCAGCTTGTAATACTTTGAGAATAGTTAGCGTGAGAGCGAGAGAGAAAAAATAGCGCTCCTCTGGCCCATAACTGTGGATAAAGAAACATTTACAAGAACATATATGCACATTCTATCAATTATTTGTATTAAACAGGAAATATAGCTAACCTGAAAAAAATAAAAAGGACACTCTAAATAAGAGGGTCAACTGGAAGCGCATGAACAACATGCACCTCTCTGCACCAGTCTTTGCAGTCTTCTAGGCAAACAAGGTGGGCCAACTCAAAAGAGTCCTATGGAGAGGAGACCGACAGAGTACCCCGTATCCTACCTTACCTAAAACTGGCCTTGTGTCACTGGGTGTTTTTAGGAAACATTATTTATGCGTTTCATAGCCATACATTTTTATGTGGACCTTCTAAAATATTGATCTGTGACTCTCATGTTTAAGGAAATTAGCCATTACTGCTCAAAATGATCCTGTTAAAGAGACATTAACGTCCATTTTTGAATGTAAAGGAGTGTCAGTTAGAAGTTTTCTTGCAGAATGCTTGCTTCTTCAAAAATGTTGACAGAAGTTTTGTGATTCTTCTTCTTGCTTAAATGAACAGTCTAGTCAAAATCAAACTTTCCTGATTCAGGCATGTCATTTTAAAGAACTTTCCAATTTACTTTTATCATCAAATTTGCTTTATTCTCTTGATATTCTTTGTTGAAAGCTAAACCTAGGTAGGCTCATATGCTGATTTCTAAGCCCTTGAAGGCCTCCTCTTATCAGTGCATTTTGACAGTTGTTCACAGTTAGACAGCAGTAGCTAATGTGTGCCATTTAGATAACATTTACCAAGATTACAAGTTGTGCGCTAAACCGGGTGCGTAAATAACGGCAAACAAATTGCGTAATCACACTTTCCATAGCACTGCCATTACAAGTTACTGAAAAACATTCTTTTGTTGTGCAATATGTTGCGATAAGCTCCATACCACACAAAACCCAAGGCCTGACTTTACGTGCTTGTGCACGTTTTCCCCCATAGACATCAATGGAGAGAAAGTTTTAGAAAAAAAAACTAACACCTGGGATGGTGGAATGGAGATTGCCGTAACGCAATCCCCATTGATGTCTATGGGGAAAAGAAAGTTATGTAAAAAACTAACACCCTAACATAAACCCCTAGTCTAAGTACCCCTAAACCGCCATACCCCCAAATCGCAAATACTATATTAAACCTATTAACCCCTAATCTGCTGACCCCCCACATCTCCAATACTAAATAAACCTATTAACCCTTAAACCGCCGGCCCCCCACATCGCTATACTAAAATAAACATATTAACCCTAAACTGCCGACCCCCCACCTCTCCAACACTAAATTAACCTTTTAAACATTAAACCATCCCCTTACATCGCTACTCATATAATAAAACTATTACCCCTAAACCATCAGCACCCCACATCGCTACTACTATAATAAACCTATTAACCCCTAAACTGCTGGCCCCCCACATCGCTACAACTTTAATTAAACTATTAACCCTCAAACCGCCAGCCCCCCCATAGCTACTACTATAATAAAACTATTAACCCCTAAACCGCCAGCCCCCCACATCGCAACACACTATAAATCCTATTGGCTATTCAAATCAGCCAATAGGATTTAAGCAGCTCTTATCCTATTGGCTGATTTGAATATTTTAGCCAATAGGAATGCAACAATACTCCAATATAAAAGGGGTACCTTGCATTCAAGCTTCAGCATGCGGCGATGATCGCATAAAGAGGAGCCTCCATGCCACTGAGGATCGCCGCTAATTAGGACCGCCGCTCCGAATCCGCACATTGGGAAAGAAAGCTCCACACCTCCGGTAGGAAGACAGAAGATGGTCCCAAGATGGATGAAGATGTCGCTACATGTATGAAGACCTTCACCACTTCAGGAACAGTTAGTACCTATTTTGGGGTTAGATTTTTATTTTTAGTTTTAGGGGTTAATAGGTTTATTTTAGTATTAGCGATGTGGGGACCGGCGGTTTCATGTTTAATAGGTTTAGTGTTGGCGATGTGGGGGGTCGGCAGTTTAGGGGTAAATATGTTTATTTTAGTAGTAACAATGTGGGGGGCCGGCGGTTTAAGAATTAATAGGTTTATTTTGTATTGGCGATGTGGGGGTTCGGCGGATTAGGGGTTAATAGGTTAAGTATAGTATTTGCAATGCTGGGGATGGCGGTTTAGGGGTTAATAAGTAGTTTATAGGTGTTAGTGTACTTTGTAACATTTTAGTTATGAGTTTTGTGAAATATTTTTGTTTCGCAAAATCCATAACTACTGGTCTCAGATAGTAGAATGGATCACGGCGGTATAAGCTATAATGCTAGCGTTATAGCTGGACCGCACTACCTGTAATATGCAATGAAAATCCTGTACTCAAAAAATGGTAGCAGGTAAGTTTAATGTTAACAAAATGTAAATGAAACCACACTGACTTGCACATTTCAGTACATGTAGCTTTTCCTATAAGAAATGAAAGTGATACATTGACCTTCTGCTAGACTATGAGGCAAGAGATCAATGCATTACATTTTCTGTTGTAACTCTCTCAAAAAGCCATTAAGCAAGATTAAAGCATCACTTCTATTTCTCTTTTAATTCTATTCACAGGTACCTGAAAAACAAGTGCAGCTAAAATGCAGCTAAAACGTAGTAGCCTTCATTAGTTTATACTGCTCCTCCCAATCGTCAGATGTTTATCATTCTATAACCTCACAATTCTCTTGCATTTTTATATCTTTATTGTTTTAATAGTGCAAAACTGTATTAGTGAGATTATCAAAATAAATATTATTTTGTAATATTTTATTGCCAAGTGGAATTGACATACTTAAAGGTATATGAAAGACAAAAACTATTTATATCTCATTGTCTAGGTCTATTTAAATTAAAGGGACATAAAACTAGTTGGGATAGAGTCAAAATATAATAATATGTACTTTAATTACTTAACCTGCAAATTTATACTGCAGTGCCTTGCCATTAACCCTTTCTTTTTTATTTTCTGAATTGTAAAGCTCTAACTCCCCCCACACATTTCCTTCTACGGCTGTATCTATATCTATTGTTGTTTTGGTAGAATGCAAAAATGCATAGTGATTATCTGCTGGAGCATGCCTAGAAGCTGTGAACTCGGTTGAAATTCAATGCCTGTGTCTAAGCACTGATAAGGATGGGTGGAGTTGGCTGCTCCAGGCAGCTTAGCTATATAATTCATTTTGCTAATTTTTTAAAATTATTTTAAAATACTTGCCAGCAATTTTTAAACATTTTTTAATTCAAATTATTTTAATTAATTAGCCCTTTTAGGATATGCACAGATCTCAACCTGTTTATGTCCATTTAAAGATTTGCTAAATTCTTTCCGTTTTGCATTCCTAGCTGTTTTCCCGCAATCTTCTCTCAAAAGTAGGTGGATTTTCAAACCCACCGTGAGGCTAATTTGCATTAGTCAATCATGGTGGGAAACCTTGGTTCTGCAAAGTACAGAATCTGTTAGTACTCATGCATGTGCTCGGCTTTTCCAAGATTTTGCACAAGTGCAATATGAGGAGGCTCTATTCCATTCATTATGTTAGAGGTTTTGCAGTCACATGACCGCAGTGTCTTCTGAGATGAAGCCAGAGCTGCAGCATCAGAACATTGCAGAAGAGAGAGAGAAGCATTGTATCTATGGTAAGAATCTATGGATCACCCCTAGATAAATGAGCATAAGCATTTCAGTTGCTGGAAACTGGTATTAGGCATATGCCCTCTGTAGAGCTTTGGTAAAGCAGCTGGATACTCGTACTTGACAGATACCCTCTATAGAGCTTGGATACTGAAGCTGGAAACTGGTGCTTACAGGCTCCCTCTGCAGTACTTGGTGCTGAAGCAGGATACCAGTGCTTGGCAGGTGCCCTCTCCAGGACTTTGATAAGGATCAGTATACCAAAGCTACACAAGGCACAGGATAACAGGAGCAGGGACAAGCAGGTAATGAGAGAGAGTATTCAGAAGTCAGTCGATGGTCAGTTACCAGGAAACAGTCCAATCAGTCAAAAAACACTGGAGTATCTGGAAGAGTAGTCAGAAGTTTAGCCAATTCAGAGTACCAGATAAGCAGTACAATCTGTTGTAGTACATTGGGGAGATCCAAAAGAAAGTTCAGGACAGAGGTACAAACAAAGCTGGTAAACCTCAATGTCAGGACAGGGAGTGGTCTGTGAGGATGCCTTAAATATCAGTGCTGATTGAGAAACTACCTGCAGCTTTCAAGCAGGTGAAGCCAAATAGCTAGCCAGTTGATGACTGATTGATGACTATTGTATCTTGTTGGAAGGTGAACATGTAATTGATACTTCAATGAAAGATTATTTGATGGTGAAACATCCAGTTACTCCAATAATGTACATGCTTCCAAAGGTGCATAAACATCCCACACAACCTCCTGGATAACCCATTGCTTCATCTAACAGGACACATTTTGAGGATATCTGAACTGGGTGCACAGGTGACATAATAAGCTGCTTAGTAAAAAAAAAGTATTTTACCTGTTCTCATTCAAGGTAATCCTTAAAATCTGGCCTGTTGGGGAGGCCTGAGGACAGGTTTGAAAACCAGTGATCTAGAGGCCCATTGCTGCAAACTATCACCACATATGTGGATTCACTTCTCCAACCTATTGTACAGAATCCTATGTCCTTCCTATTGGATTCTATTTCACTGATTCAGCTGTTAAAATCACTGGATGTTAGTGCGACAGACCTGCTGGTAACACTTGATGTGACCAAATTATCTACTATTATTCCCCATGATAAGGGTATGTATGTTGTGTGGAAACAACTTGAACTCTACCCATATGTGGGACCACCTAGTGAGGTTATTATACAGCTACTGGAATATTGAGAGGCAATTTTACCTTCAGACATCGAGGACTGCGATGGGGTCGAATGTGGCTCCATTGTATGCTAACAGTTACATGACAGAATTTGAAACTAATGGGACTATGCTTGTGTATAGATCTTCAATTGCTACATAGATGATTTATTTATTATTTGGGGTGGCACAGAACAGGATCTAGTACAGTGTTTTGAATAGTTGAATCAGACTTATCCAGTATTGAAGTTTAAATAAAGTTTTGCCTATGACCAGATTGATTTTTTATATGTAAAGTTGCATAAAAATGATACTGGGTTACAAACTACATTATTTAGTATGGAGACAGACAGAAATTCTTTTTTTGCAGTTTGATAGCTGTCACCCTCCATCTTTAAAGAAATCCTTACCTATGTCTCAGTTTTAAAGGGTAATTAGAAATAATTCCTCTGAGCAGAATAGGTAGTTACAGATGGCACAAATGCACACCAGATTCATTGGGATACAAATAACAGCATCTAGTAAGAATTACTGATGATCTTCAATCTGTCACCCAAAAAGAGGCCTTGATGAAAGGGGTTAAAAATGAGGATACTACTAGGTTAACATTTAGTACGACCTATACTCCAGACAAGAGAGATGTTACAGAAATTTTAAAGAATAATTGGCAAATATCAGCTTGTTATAACTTGTTGCCTTTTGGATGACCCTATGTCCCAATAGGATATAGGAAGGGTTGGTCCCTCCGTGATATGCTAATGAGTCCTGGTAATAGGTCATGTTATACCCCAACCACTTGGTTACAAAAAAGGAAGAATGGATGCTACTGTTGTAGTGGTTGTACCACATTTAATGGCTTAACACAGAGTAGACAATTTGTGCATCCTCATACAAACAGAACATTTTGGATCAAACACAGAGTAACATGTACTACCAAGTACATAGTGTATTTGCTAAATTGTATTTGTGGGAATTATTATGTAGGTAAAACAAATGACAATCTGAAAATTAGTATGGCTAACCATTGTACAGCCATTAGAATAGGTGATTCAGAACAACCTGCAGCCAGACACTTTGTAAAGTCAGGAAATACTGTAGCTGATCTCAGATATATTATCATTGATCACGTACCTGTTTTACAGATAGATGGTGACAGGGCAAATTTGTTGCTTCAGAGAAAAGTCAGGTTAATTTATATGTTAAATACATTAAGTTCACAGGGTCTTAATATTAATCTAGACCTTAATTGTTTATTGAAAATTGATGAGGATATTGAGAATAATATAGTATTGTCATTTAATATGAATTAACTTACAGCAACATGTTTTTGAGCAAGACCTTATATATTTGACCAGATGCTTAAGGATTGCTATGACATTAAATGTCACTATGTGAATAAGAAAGCTAAACCGATCCTTGTGTGTACAGTATTTAATTGATACTGATTCATTATCTGAATAGTTAGCGGAGACTATAATGTTATGTTCTACCACACATAATAGTAAAAGTATAATACATACATTTTTTTTTTTGGTTTTGCTTTCTTTTTATGTTTGTCCAGCCAGAGCTTCTGTATAGTCTGCCGCGCATGTGCACTTGCACTGAGGAAACGCTGACGGACAGCCAGGAGATGTCACAGTGCCATGGGGTATTTATGGGTGTGAGTTTTCTGGGTTTTTTTTATGCCTGAGGAAGGGGTGCACCCAAAATGTCACATTAATAAAACAGTTGTTATATTAAAGTCTGGAGAGTGCCTGCTGGAATCTATTGTTATATACTGTTTGCTAGTGCACCCCAGCAGTTTGCATATGGAACGTGTGTTTCTGAATATCCTTTGGAGTTATATATAACAAAATTATGCTGTGTTAGTTTAAATTTATGTTACATTGGTGACAATAGTTGAAAATGACAACTGTGCTATATACATATAAATAAGTAAGAAAATTAAAGGATAGTTCACTAGAAATTTCAGATTATTCATTAGGATCTGTAATAGAGCATTATTAAAGCGACAGTATACTGTAGACTTGTCCTTATCCATATGAAATAGAGTTTGTGGGTCATGGGTCTTACAGCAGGACAATGACCCAAAGCACACATAAAAAAGCACCTATAAATGGATTAAGACAAAGTGCTGGAGAGTACTGAACTGGCCAGCAATGAGTCCAGATATCAATCCCATAGAGCATCTGTGGAGAGATCTCAAAACAACAGTTGGGAAAAGGAATCCTTCCAATCTGAGAGACCTGGAGCACTTGGTGAAAGAAGAGTGTTCCAAAATTCCAGTAGAGAGGTGTATGAAATGTATTGATGGTTTGTCATGTTCTGTCTCAGGATATCATGTGAGAGCCTCATTGTCTCGAACAGTTGCTTTAAAGGAAGATTAGTAGAAGCCATACTGATTGAAAATGAAAACAAATTTATTTAAACAACAAAATACTTTGTTTAAGCAAATACTTGCAGAATATTTAAATATGCTACTCAGGTATGTTAAGACCACATACAGCAGGAGTGAAAATAAACAAACAAAGTAAGCAGAGATGCAGATTCAAAAAGGAAAGTCTTTCTCCTGGTAATAACTGAAATGTAAGATTTGCACAAGGCAGAAAACAACTTGTAAACAGGTAGCAGGTTTAAAGGTAAAGTCTTTCTCCTGGTAATTGCTGAGTGCAGGATTTTGCATAAAGCAGGAAACAAACTTGAAGATTGGTAACAGGTTTAAAGGTAAAGGCTTTCTCCTGGTAATACCTTGTAAACAGGTGCAAAGGAAATCTTTCTCCAAAGAAGTACAGGAAACAGGTTCTGACTTGACAAAACAGATCCAATGTGAAGACAAAAATGCAGACTAAAAGCCATCCTTAAATAGGGAGGTTTTGCACAGGGTTGGTTCTGATTAATTCCAGAATTGAGAACACCTGTGTGTTGCACAGGTGTAATAACAAGTAAGGCAAATAGTTATTTATCAGATCTTTTAAGATCCATGCTATTGCTAGAACTGGCTGTGGCTCAACATGTAAGCAAACAGAAATAGCAACCACAGAGCCACAGGTTCAAATCCCCACACAGCCCTTCTTAGCAGAATGCCTCCAAGACCTTTTCTTTTTCTTTTTCGTCTGGAGGCTTGGTTCATGACAGATGCCCCCTCCAAAGAGCGCACTCTGGGCGCTCAAAGCCTGTTCAAACATCTGAAGGTGGGATTTACGAACAAGTGTTCCATTTGAAGCCCTAATACAATCAGATGGAATGGATTCTCTGCTTGGAACAGCTGCCTGAGATTGGGGACCCTTAGAAGATATCCCTGTAGGCATAACAAGAGCTGAAAAACCAAGACAGTTTTGATTTAGAGGTTCCTGATTATACCCAGCAGCTTGCAATGGACTGGCTGATGGGCAGGGTACCTCTGGGTAGGAAAAGACCTCTCCTTCAGAGTCAAGGAATTCGTTATCTGGGTCATATCTGCCTGATGGGTAGAGTACCTCCGGGTAAGGTATGACCTCTCCTTCAGAGTCCAGGAATTCATTTTCTGTGTCATTTATATCCAATTCAACCATCTCATCCAATTCTTTCTCAGTCAATGAGTAGCTGGGTGAAGGTGGTACAAGGAGGTGTGGATCTTTAGAATTGGCAGAGTCTGATTCAGCTGGAAGGTTTGTCACTTTTATGTCTGATGAGTGACTTTTGTTAGCTGGATCTCCAGCCAGGGCAGAAGCAAGGTAATGTGCAGGATTTCCAGGAGGTATTTTTGCAGAGTTCCCCAATGTGGTTGATGCAGAAACATTTCCACCAGCTCCATAAAGTTAATGAGTATGTCCTTAATAAACTTTAACACTGAATCCAATACAGCAATAATCCCAGAGGGCTCTCTTTTATGGTCTTCACATTCTGTCATGTTCTGTCTCAGGATATCATGTGAGAGCCTCATTGTCTGGAACAGTTGCTTTAAAGGAAGATTAGTAGAAGCCATACTGATTGAAAATGAAAACAAATTTATTTAAACAACAAAATACTTTGTTTAAGCAAATACTTGCAGAATATTTAAATATGCTACTCAGGTATGTTAAGACCACATACAGCAGGAGTGAAAATAAACAAACAAAGTAAGCAGAGATGCAGATTCAAAAAGGAAAGTCTTTCTCCTGGTAATAACTGAAATGTAAGATTTGCACAAGGCAGAAAACAACTTGTAAACAGGTAGCAGGTTTAAAGGTAAAGTCTTTCTCCTGGTAATTGCTGAGTGCAGGATTTTGCATAAAGCAGGAAACAAACTTGAAGATTGGTAACAGGTTTAAAGGTAAAGGCTTTCTCCTGGTAATACCTTGTAAACAGGTGCAAAGGAAATCTTTCTCCTGGCAATGGCCAAGTGCAGGAATTGCATAAAGCAGGAAACAAACTTGTAGATTGGTAACAGGTTTAAAGGTAAAGGCTTTCTCCTGGTAATACCTTGTAAACAGGTGCAAAGGTGAAGTCTTTCTTCTGGCAATAGCTGAGTGCAGGAATTTGCATAAAGCAGGAAACAAACTTGAAGATTGGTAACAGGTTTAAAGGTAAAGGCTTTCTCCTGGTAATACCTTGTAAACAGGTGCAAAGGAAATCTTTCTCCTGGCAATGGCCAAGTGCAGGAATTGCATAAAGCAGGAAACAAACTTGTAGATTGGTAACATGTTTAAAGGTAAAGGCTTTCTCCTGGTAATACCTTGTAAACAGGTGCAAAGGAAATCTTTCTCCAAAGAAGTACAGGAAACAGGTTCTGATTTGACAAAACAGATCCAATGTGAAGACAAAAATGCAGACTAAAAGCCATCCTTAAATAGGGAGGTTTTGCACAGGGTTGGTTCTGATTAATTCCAGAATTGAGAACACCTGTGTGTTGCACAGGTGTAATAACAAGTAAGGCAAATAGTTATTTATCAGATCTTTTAAGATCCATGCTATTGCTAGAACTGGCTGTGGCTCAACATGTAAGCAAACAGAAATAGCAACCACAGAGCCACAGGTTCAAATCCCCACACAGCCCTTCTTAGCAGAATGCCTCCCAGACCTTTTCTTTTTCTTTTTCGTCTGGAGGCTTGGTTCATGACATGGTTACAGGAAGCTATTTATTTCAGTTATTTTTTCCATGGGGTGTGCTACCAAATATTAAATTGAGGGTGCCAATAATTTTGTCCAGACCATTTTTTTAGTTTTGCGTGGAATTTTGCTTTTTTTTTCTCCACTTTTTTGTGTCATGCCAATACAAACAATCGTCTAGATTATGAGTTTTGCGCTATAAAGGGTGCGAAATGAATGCAACAAAAACTGCATTATTTCACCCTCCATAGCGCTGCCATTACAAGTTTCTGATAAGCCGCCTTGTGCCTGCGATATGGTGGCGATAAGCTCCATACCGCACAAAATCCAAGGGCTGAGAATACGTGTTCTTGCACGCTTTCCCCATAGACATCAATGGGGAGAGAGTGTTAGAAAAAAAACTAACACCTGAAGCACAGAATGGAGATCACCGTAACGCAACCCCCTTGATGCCTATGGGGAAAAAAAGTTAAGTTTGAACCTAACACCCTAACATAAACCCCAAGTCTAAACACCCCTAATCTGCCGCCCCAATATTGCCGACACCGAAATAAAGTTATTGACCCCTAATCTGCTGCTCCCGACATCGCTGCCACTATAATAAAGCTATTAACCCCTATTCTGCCGCTCCCCGACATCGTCGCCACTAAATAAAGTTAATAACCCTTAAACCTCTGGCTTCCTACATCACCGCCACTAAATAAACCTATTAACCCCTAAACCGCCAGCCCCCCACATCACAAAAAACTAAATTAAACTATTAACCCCTAAACCTAACAACCCCCTAACTTTAAATTAAAATTACAATATTTCTATCTTAAAATAAATACTTACCTGTAAAATTAAAAAAACCTAAGTTTAAACAATTAACCTAACATAACTATTATATTAAACTTTTATACTAAAATTAAAATAACTACCAATTAAATAAACTAAATTACACATTAAAAAAACCTAACACTACTAAAACAACTTAAGTTTAAAATTCCAAAAAATAAAAAATACTAAATTACAAAAAAATAACAAACACTAAATAAGGAAAAATAACAAACGAAATTATCCAAAATAAAAACAATTACACCTAATCTAATAGCCCTAAAAAATAAAAAAGCCCCCCAAAATAAAAAAAAAACCTAGCCTACAATAAAAAACTACCAATAACCCTTAAAAGGGCCTCTTGTAGGGCATTGCCCTAAATAAATCAGCTTTTACCTGTAAAAAAAAAACAAAGACCCCCCAACAGTAAAACCCACCACCCAACCAAACCCCTAAAATAAAAAACCTAACTCTAACAAAAACCTAAGCTACCCATTGCCCTAAAAAGGGCATTCAGCTATTTTTCATTGCCCTGAAAAGGGCATTTATGTCTTTTACCTAAAGCCCAAACCCTAATCTAAAAAAAAAAAAAAAAGTTACAAAAACCTAACACTAACCCCTGATGATCCACTTACAGTTTCTGAAGTCCGGACATCCCAGCGTGAGAAATCTTCATCCAGGCGGTGAGGTCTTCATCCAACCAGATGGTGTCTTCTATCTTCATCCAGACGGCATCTTCTATCTTTATCCCGGCAGTGCGGAGCGGGTTCATCCTTCAAGACATCCGACGCAGAGCGTCCTCTACATACGGTTGCCGCCGTACACTGAATCTTCAATGCAAGGGGCGTCCTTTGCATTCCTATTGGCTGATTTGATATTTGAAATTCAAATAAGCCAATAGGATGAGATCTACTGAAATCCTATAGGCTGTTCAAATCAGCCAATAGGATGAAAGCTACTCATATTATATTGGCTGATTTGAGTGGGGTTTTTTTTACTTTTTTTGGGTGTTTTTTTTTTGTTTTTTTTAGATTATGGTTTGGGCTTAAGGTAAAAGAGCTAAATGCTGTTTTAAGGGCAATGCCCATACAAATGCCCTTTTCAGGGCAATGGGTAGCTTAGGTTTTTGTTAGAGTTAGTTTTTTTATTTTGGGGGGTTGGTTTGTGGTGGGTTTTACTGTTGGGGGTCTTTGTATTTTTTTATAGGTAAAAGAGCTGATTTCTTTAGGGCAATGCCCTACAAAAGACCCTTTTAAGGGCTATTGGTAGTTTATTGTAGGCTAGGGTTTTTTTAATTTTGGGGGGCTTTTTATTGTTATAGGGCTATTAGATTAGGTGCAATTGTTTTAAGTTTGGATAATTTTGTTTGTTATTTTTTGTAATTTAGTGTTTGTTATTTTTTTAATTTAGTATTTTTTAATTTTTGTAATTTTAGACTTACTTAATTTTAGGTTTATTTAATATGTACAATTTAGTTTATTTAATTGGTAGTTATTTTAATTTTAGTATAATAGTTATGTTAGGTTAATTGTTAGTTTAACATAGTTTTTTTTAATTTCACAGGTAAATTTTTATTTATTTTAAGATTGGGATATTTTAATTTTAATTTAAAGTTAGGGGGTTGTTAGGTTTAGGGGTTAATAGATTAATTTAGTTTTTTTGCGATGTGGGGGGATGGGGGTTTAAAAGTCAATAGGTTTATTTAGTGGCGGTGATGTGGGAGGCCAGAGGTTTAGGGTTAATAACTTTATTTAGTGGCAGTGATGTCGGGGAGCAGCGGAATAGGGGTTAATAGCTTTATTATAGTGTTGGCGATGTTGGGGAATAGGGGTTAATAACTTTATTATAGTGGTGGCGATGTCGGGGAGTGGTTGGTGGAATAGGGGTCAATAATTTTTATTAGTGTAGGTGTCAGGAGCGACAGATTAGGGGTTAATACATTTTAAATAGTGTTCGCGATGTGGGAGGGCAGCGGAATAGGGATTAATAGGTAGTTTATGGGTGTTAGTGTACTTTGTAACATTTTAGTTATGAGTTTTGTGAAACATTTTTGTTGCGCAAAACTCATAACTACTGCTTTCATTTATGGGTGTTAGTGTACTTTGTAACATTTTAGTTATGAGTTTTGTGAAACATTTTTGTTGCGCAAAACTCATAACTACTGCTTTCATTTATGGGTGTTAGTGTACTTTGTAACATTTTAGTTATGAGTTTTGTGAAACATTTTTGTTGCGCAAAACTCATAACTACTGCTTTCATTTATGGGTGTTAGTGTACTTTGTAACATTTTAGTTATGAGTTTTGTGAAACATTTTTGTTGCGCAAAACTCATAACTACTGCTTTCAGATAGCGGAATGGATCGTGTCGGTATATGCTGTAACGCAAGCATTCTAGCCTCACCGCACAACTTGTAATACCGGCACTATGGAAATCCCACGCAAAAACGTCATTTTTTTTGAGTGCGGGATTGACGTTGCGTTACAGGCTAAAATAGCTATAAAACAAGACTCGTAATGGCTGCATTACTGTTTTTACGCTGAAACCGTTTCAGCGTTAAAACCGTAGCGCAAATCAAGTATTCTAGGTGAAAAGAAATAAACATGAGAATGCCTAAACATTTTTATTTGCAACAATTTTCTGTGTGAAGTGGTGCATTATCTGACAGAAATGCAGGGGTGCCAATATTTTTGGCCATGACTGTATATATATATATATATATATATATATATATATATATACCAGCATCAGTTATGAGCTCCCTACTAATTCTCAGTGTGCATTAGCAGGAAATACCAGTAAATCAACGAGCATTAACCAATTATAAAGTAGCTATTAGCCAATGGGCATGAAGAAATAATACCTCTCAGCCAATGAGGATTAGGGGGAAATGCACAACTATCACAGCTGTATTTTTTACAATTTAAATGCAAACCGCTCTAGCTTCACATTATATTTATGCACAAACTTTTTAAACACTTCTATTTCATATGGATGAAGACAAGTTTGGAGTATACTGTCCCTTTAATAATGCATATACAATCCAAGTATAGACCAGCAACCAAAGGGCAAACCTTACCCGGCTAGGGGCACGTAGGATAAACCGGCAACCTTTAGCCAAACCAAGTAATCCACAGCACCTTATCATATATAAAATGCCCTTTATTTAATGCATACAAATATATATGTCCGTTTGTATGCATTAAATAAAGGACATTTTATATTTGATAAGGTGCTGTGGATTACTTGGTTGGATGTCCCTTTAATAATGCTATATTAGAGATCCTAATGAATAATCTGAAAACTCTGGTGTACTATCCTTTAATTTTCATATATATATATATATATATATATATATATATATATATATATATATATATATATATATATATATATGCACAGTTGTCATTTTTAACTATTGTCACTAATGTAACATAAATTTAAACTAACACAGCATCATTTTGTTCAGTAACATTTTACAGAGACTTAATCCAAACACACTTGCAGTAGAGAGGGCAATTCCAAATTACTTTCACTATTCTTAGTTAATTGACTAAATTAAGGCAAACCCACTGGCAATTACATAATTCAGTAAATGAGCTGTTTAAAATGTGCTTCATGGTCTTTCAGCATTTTGTTTTTGTAAAACCTTATATACACAGATACTATAATCAGTGTCCCTGGCTAATAATTATTTGATATGTCACTACTAGAATATATTTCAAAGGGCTCAGCCATGTACAAAATGTGTATAATAAATAAATCTGTATCGTACATATAAACAGAAGTAAACAGTCTACAGATGGATAGAAAGTGAATTGTCTGTCTACAAGCAATGCGGATAAGAGGAAACAACCCTGAAAGGACATACAATTTAGTTAAATAATTTAATTCACTGCACAATTAACTAAATTAACCATTTAGATTCTGAAAACTGAGAACATGTATTTCTACATGTAATATGTACTTTATTTTCTTCCTGAAACATCATAAATGATTCATATAAATGCAGTATAAATATTTTGGACAATCCTTTTTGATGCAGACAATACTTAACCCTTTGCTGACAGATGTTTTGCAGCTTATTTCATAGCAAGGTGTAATCCTCTTTGGCAGTCATGGAGTTAAAAGGCTAGACACAGAATAGTAGAAAATGCTTTTTTTTAATTGTCTTGTAATCAGTTAGTATTGAACATTAGGCCTGTTGGCAGTGTAATGATGATGATGATAATGATGTGCTGCATTTTAATTTTACAGCCAAAAGCAGAAAAGTGTTTCATTAATAAATGTGAATTGTAGCCAATGGTAATCTAACACCAAGAGGATGATGTATTAAACACTATTGAGTGTCCCATATATTCATAACTACTCAACATAGCATACTGTACTTTGTGTCACTTTCTTTATAACAAATGTAGGCAGTATGTGCTTTGAATTGCTTGTTAAATCTATGAGGGTTGTCTCTATTCATACCTTGGGCTCTCAGGAAAAAAAAGAAAATCTTTTTTTTTTCTGCCAGTTGCACATTCAAAAATCATGTCTCATTTCCATAAATTAACATATTTGTGGTATAAATGAAATCCGAGCAAAGGGTAATAAATGGTAAAATAGCTTCATTTTTTTTATTATTTTTTTTTTAAATCACATTGCCATGCCCATGATGGTTTTGTTAATTTGGTGTGCTTTGAAGTTAATTTAGAGTTTGCTTTAATTTAGAAACATATTTTTCACTTAATAAGGGAAACAAAAGAAACTTTCAGCCAGCTTTAGCAGTTTGTTATCTTGGAATGTTTTGGCTTCTCAAATGTGAGAACATGATTGTTTTTATTTCCAGGAGGAGATAATAACACTGAAGCAATAAAAAAGAGTCAAGGCAGCTTGCACAGCACAGGAAGTTCACAGCCAGAGACTTAATTTCTCACACAATGTGCTGTGCAATGGGCCCATTAACATAGATGAATAGGCTCTTTAAAGGTTTTTTTTTTCTCCAGATATGCAGCTGCCGCTGAATGGTGATATGTTAATAAGGTACTCACATGCCTATTCTTCAGGTACTCTGGCATTCTCTACCTAGGTAATCTCCATATAGGACAAGCTATTAGGGGTTGTATCTGCTACCACACCTTCAATTATATTAACACCTGCATTGGTAATCCATTGCAAGGTAAATCAGTAGGGGTCCTAAGGCCTAAGCCCACCTTTCGTCTGTGCAATGTCACATAAAAAAGAAACATAGAGAAAAAAAAAGCAAAGTCACTTTTATTACACATCAGTGGGAACATTCTGATGAAGCTTTCATGCTTACAAAATTGTTATTTCTTCAAACAACTGACAGCCTGCAGAGGAAGCACTAATGGAAATCTATCTCCAGCATTGTTATGCATGGGCCTCATCTAGATACATGGGGTGGATTAAGTTAGTTTCCAAAAAGGTCTATTGTGTGCAGCATTAATTTGTAATGCTCTTGATATTTCAGTATGAAGCTTGTACTACATTTGTATTTGTTTAGCTGCATATGATGCAGGATTTGTTTATCTTTCTCTCAAATACAAAAAAAGGATTTATGTATATTTGATCATTCATTTTTTTGTTAAACTTAAAAACAAGTCTTTCAGATATTTATAGACAAATATAATAATGAGTTCTGCAACATAACCCACAGACTGCTGAGCACAGCTTGATGTGTATTTATATTTTAGAAAGGGTGGAGATTTTTCAACTTTCCTACTGATATTAGTTTAAAATAATGCGTACAATTTGAATACAAGTCAGTTAACATATTGCATGGAAATATATGTAAATGATAACAAGGACGCTTCTGTAACTGAATTATCTAATCACTTTCACTCTAAATATGCATTTTTCAATTATTCAGATATATGGTGTCACAGAAATATTAATTACAATAGCAGTGAATGAATATGTCTATAAATCTTAAACTTGTCATTAGAGTTGTTTTGTCATTATAATCCCAAGTCTTTTCAGCTGCCTGATATCATTGTGGCACGCTACATTATTTTTCCCACTTGAAAGTAAAAAGTAAGTGCACAAGCATAAGACCAAAACACGGTAATTTCAGGACGTCAGATATTGCAACCTCGTTAAATTATACTCCCCTTAGACTTCTATGGGGAGTGCTGAAAGTAAAACCTATTAGTTATTGCTTGTTCGCTAACCAGACACTGTGCTAGCTCCAGCGTGCTAACCTGAAGGTGTTTGGAATACTTTACATTCCTATGTTCACATAGAAGAAAAAGTTCTTTTATATGTATATATTTGTAAAATATTTACCTATAACTATTTACCTATGAATATGAATATATATATATATATATATATATATATATATATATATATATACAGGTGGCCCTCGTTTTACAATGGTTCAATTTGCGCCGTTTCAGAATAACAACCTTTTTTTTCAGTCATATGACTGTTATTGAAAAGCATTGAGAAGCAGTGCATTGATTAAAATATCCAGTAGGTGGAGCTGTCTGCTTGTGTTGCAGCAAAGATAAGCAAGCTGAAGTTAATCAGTTTAACCAGACCTGAGCTATCGAGCAGCTTGCAAAGGAACAAGATCTTCCTGTCTATAAATCAATCCAGATTGGAATGCATAGAAAGAACTGTTTGCAGAAAAATGCAAGTAAAGTCTGTGTTGTGTGATTATTTTATTAGGTTTATAATGCTGTTTAGCAAATGTTTTTGTTTATTTAACTTAGTTTAATTATATATACTGTGTTGTGTGATTATTTTATTAGGTTTATAATGCTGTTTAGCAAATGTTTTTGTTTATTTAACTTAGTTTAATTATATATACTGTGTTGTGTGATTATTTTATTAGGTTTATAATGATGTTCAGCATTTAAAGTCTTCATTTCAAAGCTTTAAAAATAATGCATTAGGTGTTACTTATGACAATTTTGAGAGGGGCCTGGAACCTAACTCCCTCACTTCCTATTGACTTACATTATTAACTGTGTTTCAAGTTACAATGGTTTCGATTTACAACCATTCCTTCTGGAACCTAACCGCGGCATAAACTGAGGGCTACCTATATATTGTATATACAGATATACATAGAAATGTTTTTTAAAAATAAAAGGAACATTTTTTTTCTATGTAAAGAACATAGGAATGTAAAATAATGATATTCAAAATACATTAAACACACGTATATTTATGTGTTTTATATATATATATATATATATATATATGAGTCCCATCCTCCTGTTTCTCAACCTCCTACCCATCTAGATTGTAAGTTCCAAAGGAAACAGGGCCCTTAATTCCCCCTGTATTTGTTTAATTTTGCCCGGTGTCTTATATTGTATTGTATTACTGTTGTACTTTTATCTTTGTACCCATGGACAGGGCTGTGGAATCTGTTGGTACCCGTTTCTCCCTACAAGTAGCTATATATCACACATCAATATTATATACTTTTTATTTATTTTTTAATATTTGTGTTTTATTTTCATCCACACACCTCATACCACTAACATGAATCCAAATATGACCATACTGTTATTCGTGATAACCCTTTTCTCACTCCAATTTCGTTCACATCACTACCGCCACAAGCAAACACCTCAAACTGGAAAACAAATTATCATACACCATGGCCTGCTCTGTTGCCATAACTTATCTGCTGAGTGCTGGTGGAGAGTTATAAAAAACAGTCCCCCTACCCCCACCTAACAAAATTATAAAGTATCCCATTCACTCCCCCACCTAACAAAATTATAAAGTATCCCATTCACTTTATCGCCAAAACAAAAATTATGTCCAAATTCCTATTCCTTATGTTACTTGCTCTTGCAAATGATGTAGAGTCTAACCCTCCAACGAATCCCATTCCTAGCCTTCCAGCTAAAAAAAGGCCTCTCCTTTTTGCACTGTAATATCCGCAGCTTACAACAAAAAATCGATCCCTCTTTGCATATCTCAAAACAGAATGCACCTGTCATGGTTGATTATATATTTCCTAACTGTTCTATGTTAAATTTTGCATATATTATGTATTAATATTGTTTTTTATTTTATTTTATTGTACCCTGTTGTATCAATGCAATGTTTTGTGGACCAAGGACATACTGTACTGGAAAATGAGAGAAATCTCAATGTATCCTTCCAGGTAAAATATTTTATAAATAAAATATATATATATATATATATATATATATATATATATATATATATATATATATATATATATATATATATATATATATATATATATATATATATTAGCCAAAATGAAGTGCACTCTCAGGTCTTTCACAGCAAAAGTTACTTTATTGATGTAACGTTTTCAGAGGACTTGCCTCCTTCATCAGCATGCTGATGCTGATGAAGGAGGCAAGTCCTCCGAAAACGTTACATCAATAAAGTAACTTTTGCTGTGAAAGACCTGAGAGTGCACTTCATTTTGGCTACTATTTGTTGTTATATATATATATATATATATATATATATATATATATATATATATATATATATATATATATATATATATATATATATATATATATATACACACACATGCAAATTTACAAATTTAGAAACATATATATTTATATGTATATACACATATATAAATACAAATATATACTGTACACACAAACATACACATGTTTAGATATATACAGTTTATATATATATATATATATAAATAAAATCCCAAATGAACTCTGCACTCACTCCGCTGTTCAACTGCCCAGGGTGCATCCAATGCCGCAGTGTGCCTTCACAAATATCCAAAAAAGAGAGCACTCACCAGGACTTATACTTTAAAGCATTCATAGCTTTATTTTAACAAAGTGACGTTTCGAGGATTTTAACCTCGTCCTCAGACTTTACAATAGTGTACATACCTCAATTCTTTTAAACCCTCCACCGACTATCACCGCGATACCAGAAGTCACCCGGCGTCCTGTGCGCAAGACTGCGCATGTCAGAGCGTCGGCATGGCAACCGGCCGCGGTGTACACTAAAAACAAAAATGTGAATACCAATGGTTACAATACAGAGCAGTTCAATTGTTACAATATTCTCAATGCACTTAACATTCTAACAATATCCATTATAAGAGCTAGATAGTTACAACACTTAACATCCCTACGATGCGTGTAGATTACTGTATCAAATTTACCTAACTATTTCAAAAACTGGGGATTGGTATAGACATGATATTGTATCAAATCTACCACCACGTGTGGCTATACTGGCTATCATAATACAAATTATTGCTAACTTCAGGATAATACTCCCTAGACTTATGGTATCACAAATAACAGTGCCAGTCCAGGTTGGTATTCAACCCTCCGGGCACCAAAGTGCCCAGATTGAAGATCCACCTGGACTCGCACTGCAACAGGAGTCTATCTCTATCACCCCCTCTGGTTGGGGGTGGAATGTGATCTATGATCACATATCTCAGGTCAGCAACCGTATGGCCAGTCAGCGCAAAATGTCGTGCCACGGGTTGGTCTGACCCCTTGTTTTTTATAGCCAATCGAATGGCTGCACGATGATTGGCCATACGGGTGCGCAAGTCGTCGATAGTCTTCCCGACATAGAATAACCCACACGGACAGTGTAATAAATATACTATATGTGTCGTCGTGCAGGTTACTCTATGTCGGATCGTGTATCTGCGATTGGTGGTAGGATGAACAAAGAATTTTGCGTTATATATATATACATACATACATTGGAGCTGTTTTAGGTCGAACACCTTGCCATATACTATATATGCCATATCTCTTTTAACACTCCTAAAACCTTTAATATTAAAATACAATATTTTTTTGTTAAAAGTATGTATGTATGTGTGTATATATATATATATATATATATATATATATATATATATATATATATATATATATATATATATATTGTGTGTAACACTTTATTTAAATTTATTTTTTATGTGTTTTGTGAACATTTTTTTTAACACTTACAGTTCACTTCCGTCTGAAATCATTCTTTTTTTATTATTATTATTTTATTGAAAATACAAATAAAACATACAACAAAAATTAATACAGCAATCAATTACTTGCTAGTTACAGCATTTACACAGGCTTATAATATCAAAATCCACTCCCTTCCCTTTCCCTTCCCTCTCCTTTCTCTCTCCTTTCTCTCACCTTCTCCCTTTCAATCCTCTAATAGATCCACTAAGGGACCCCACGTGCTTTATTTATTATTTTAAAGGGATAAGAATCCTATGTAAACAGCTTGTTCCCTCCCATCCTCTCTCCTTCCCTCCTTACCCCTCTTTACTTTTCTACTTAGTCTATTTTAGACTCATTGATGTTTAACTTCTTTCCCTAAGTCAACTTCACTTTATATCTACCTTCATAAGTAGAAATTTAGTTAAATTTAATTTAATTTATACCCCTAACCAATTTCCAGGGAAAAAGGAAAGAGAGAAGGGAAAAAAAAAAGGGGAAGAAGACAAATCTCCTCTACTCTCCCTCCCCCATCATCCCCCCCCCATCCTCACCCCCTTCAAACACTGGAATTATCTGTGATATGTTTGATAGCGCATCCTTCCCCATATGCATAATAAATTCCAACCAAATGTTGTTATAGGTGGATATATTACCCTTTTTATAGAATCTAGTGTCATAGACCTCCAGGACCGCTTTCTTTGCTAATAGCCTTTTAATTGTTCCTATAGAGGGGATTTTGTTGTTATCCAATTTCCAAAAATAAATGATCTTGTTAGAATTATAACCCATTGGATAAATCTGTTTTTTGCCCCCCATTCTGCCTCCTTGTTTAGAAAGATAGAATTTTCTCCAGATATTTTGATCTTTTTCCTTGATACCATAAATACAAAGTACTTAATTTTGCCCCAAAGCTGTCTGATCTTGGGGCATGAGATCAGAATTTGAATTATAGACGGGTCTGCCATCCCACATTTTTGACATTTGTTTTCTATTTGGCTATTCCATTCTTGTGCCCTCCTTGGGGTTATGTAATCCATGTGTATTAATCTAAAGTGTGATTCTCTGAGTTTAGCTGATTTCGTAATGTTCTTAATGACTTCAAAACTTTTTAAAATGTTCGAACTTGTACTAAAATTATATCTACCCCATCTGTTGGTATATTCTCCAATAGCTCTCTCTGCCATTGGGATTTGCAATACACCTTACAGAAAAGATAGTAAACCTTTTTTTAACTCTTGGGCAATCTATAATCGCATGTTTTTGAGCAATTATTGGTTCTTTACCTAACATTTGAAGCAGATAATGTTTCTCCTGAAAAAAGTGAAACTTATCTGATGTTGGCACATCATATTTTAACTGAAACTCCCTAAAATTGTATGGGCATAATGACAGAGGATTGATAAGCTGGTTTATGTATACAATATTCTTGAGCCTCCAACGAGGAAACACCTTATAACTTAAACCTGGGACAAATCTAGGATTTCCCAAAAAGGGTAATTGTTTAGTAACCAGAAAACTATGGCCCGACAATTTCAATGCCCCCCTCCAGGCCCTTATAATATCTTTATAAAGGGGATGTGTTGCCAAGTTTTTTATCTGTGGCATGTAGAATAAATTGTAGAGATAGGGGCGCACATAACGCTTCCTCCATTTTACAATCAGAAAAATTATTTGTATATGTTAACCAGTCTAATGGATATCTTACTAAGGCTGCATAGTTATAATTTTTTAAATTGGGTAGAGCCAGGCCCCCTTTAGCAATTGGAAGGTATAGTTTTCTAATCTAATCCTCTGCTTCCTCCCTTGCCAAAGGAAGTGCCAAAGTTCTTTCAGAAAATTGCAAATATCTATAGCTTTGATCATCAAAGGTAACATTCTAATAGGGTAAAGAATTCTAGGTAAAATTAACATTTTAAATACTGCAACTCT
The DNA here is from genome assembly GCF_027579735.1 of Bombina bombina. NCBI lineage: Eukaryota > Metazoa > Chordata > Amphibia > Anura > Bombinatoridae > Bombina > Bombina bombina. The sequence continues at coordinate 289,784,115 of NC_069502.1, read as the reverse complement.
GCCCGTTAGTGTTAGTGGCATACTAGCCCATAGTTTTAATCTTTCTATATTTTGCTGAAGTACTGGGATAATGTTTAGTTTATACCATTTAGATGGATTTGATGATAGAAAGATTCCCAGGTAGCTCAGTTTCTGTGTTTCTATAAATTGATATAGTTGAATATCAGCTGATCTCTTTAACCACAAAATTTTAGATTTGGAGTGGTTGATTTTGTAACCTGATACCACTCCATACGCATCCAGTAATTATATTATTCCCTTAATGTACTTTCCTGGGGAAGAGACAAACATAAGTAAATCATCCACAAAAAGCGAAATTTTAAAAATCTCCTTACCAATCTTAGACACCTCCAGAAAACCCCTGAGGGAAGTAGCCAGTGGTTCCAATATTAAATCGAAGAGCAATGGGGACATGGGACAACCCTGCCTAGTTCCCCTCTTTAATGGGAAGGAAGAGGATAGATAACTGTTGACCAGAACTGAGGCTTCCAAGTCTGAATATACATTTGCTATTAACCCCAGGAACCTACCATCAAAGCCATATTTTACTAATGCTTCCATCATGAAGGCCCACTCCACTCTGTCGAAGGCCTTCTCTGAATCCAAAGATAGCAGGAAGGCCTCCGGCAGAGCCGAGTCACCTTCCCCCCAATTGGAACCACTATACATGCATATCACTTGAAGAATCTTCCTTATGTTTAATTCAGGAATTCTGCCCATTACAAAACCTGCCTGATCAATATGGAGTAATTTGGGGAGAATTATCTTAAATCTATCGGCCATTATTTTTATCAATATCTTGTAATTAAGATTCAAAAGAGATATTGCCCTATAAGAAGAAAGTTGTGCAACATCTTTTCCCTCCTTTGGAAGAAGAATAATATTGGCTGATTTAAACTGTGCGGAGAGCTTTTGGCTATGAATAAAACAAAATTATTGTAAACTTCCCTTAAAGTTGCTACAATCTCATCTTTAAGACATAGATAAAATTCTAATGGAAAACCATCTGGTCCTGGTGCTTTCCCTTTACTCATGGTCTTTAAGGTTTTAACTATATCTGTCTCAGAAATAGGTGTGTTTATAATTACTTTATCCTCTTCTGAGATTGTTGGCAACTTGATATTTGTCAAAAACCTTTGAATATTTTCTTTTTTTGGGCATTGGGAAGAGTATAGGTCTGAAAAATATTTCTGAAATAATAATTGTGTGATTTCTTCCACTTTATTTTGGACTTTACCCTCTAGGTTAATCAAACCTATTGTTTTCCTTTGTTTAGTTCTATTGATCAAATTTGCTAGATATTTGCTTCCTTTATTGCCAAATCTCTCAAAGTGTGCTGTGCCTTTAGAAAGCGCTTTCCCTGCCATAGAAAGCAGAAAATCCTCTTTCTTTTTTAGCTTTATAATAAGCTACTCTATTCACCTTTGTCGGAGATTTGCTAATTCTTGAATATGCTAAAGATAGGACAGTAGAGAATTTCTCCTGTTTATCCTGACCTTCTTTCTTTATTCTAATTACATACATTGTAATATCTGCTTTCAATGTAGCTTTTGCTGCTTCCAAGTAAATATCTATATTACCATTTTAATTTGAGTTGTTATATTTATACTCCTGCCATTTTGCTTTGAGAAACTGGGCAAACTTTATGAAGGAGTTATAATTCATTTTTTTAGGCTCCTTCAATATTAAAACTATAGGAGCATGATCTGATAATATAAATTCCAGAATCTTTATGTCTTTGACTCTATTAATCAGTGTTTCTGATATCAAAAATAGATCTAACCGGGCTAAAGTATGATGTGTTTTAGATAGACACATATATATTCTAGGTTATTCGGATTTAAGAGTCTCCACACATCTCTCAAATTGTATGAGTCTAAAAAGGTTGAAAATATATTTTTTTCATACTTTGTACTGCGTTTTGGATTTGTTTTCCTCTGATTTCCCCCCAATTTCCCTCTATCTAGGAGATAGTCTGGCGTAATATTATAGTCCCCCATAAAATGTATTTATAATTTTGAAAATATTCCTCCAAAATTTCCAGTCTATTTTATTAGGGCCATACATGTTCCCAACAAAGTATTCCCTACCGTCTATGTTTATGTGTATAAAAATATACCGACATTCTTTGTTTAATTGTATAATTCAACTTTTGGTGCAGTAATAATACTACCCCCCTTGCCGATTTCCTATATGATGAACTAATAACTTCAGGAATCCATTTTGCCCTATTTTTTTGATGCTCACATTCAGACAAGTGTGTCCCCTGGAGGACTATGATATCCACCTTTTTCCTACTCAAAAAAATTCACAATAGCTTTAAGTTTTATTGGGGAATTTATCCCCCCTACGTTCCACGATAACAATTTAACCATTATATTATTTCAGAAAAGACAAAACAAAGAACGGGGGAAGAGCAAGGAGATAAAAAAGGGGAGGGGGAGGAAGGAGAGAGGAGAAGAGGGGGAAAAAAAGAGAAAGGGAATAAAAAGGAGCTCCTAGAAACGCCTGAGGTCTTCCTTACCCTTGCTGTTCCTGTCTTCTTAAAACCTCCATACCCCTTCCAACTCACTGTGTATACTTTCAGTAAGTTACTTGATATAAGATTACTCATCTTGCTACCAATCCTATATTTACTTAACACTTCCCAATGCTAAATCCCTCCCTATCTCATAAGAGAGGGGAAAAAAAAGCATATTACACAAATAATCATACACACCTAGGTTAAAATAGATCCCAATCTATCCTAAACTTAACCCTGTTGTAGTCAACTTTAACGTCCTGCTCAAAATCCTTTCCCTTAATACATACCCTAGCCTATGGGGTCCAGACTTTTACCTATTAACAGTGATATCTATAGTCTAAAATAACCCTAAAAAACAAAAAAAAAAAATTATTTTCTATATAGCTATCTGTGAAATATAAAATCTCCACACCTCTTTAATTTATGATATGTGATACAAAATAAAATTATCTTTACAATCCATTCTCCTGTGTATTCAAAATAATTATTAATCCTCAATATCTTCCCCTTTTGTCAATGTACAACTCGTGAAAAAAAAGAATATACAATACCCACAGAAAAACTCTTAATTACATTGTGAACATATTCACTTTAAAACACAATCACCCACTTGTACAACCATTTTAAACATTATTTTAGAGTTATACCTTCCCCCTAATCCTTACCTCCCCCCCAATGGCCTATCATGCTTGAATTATTATAAGGTTAACTTTTAATAAACTTTTCCATACATGTGATGCACACACAAGAGAAAAAAAGGGCAATATGTCTCTCTCCCTGAAAAAAGGAGGCACCGCTGGAAAGTGTTAAAAAAAAAAAAAAAAAACAGAAAACAAGGATTAGCTAGGCATTTTGTCTCTGTCCAAAAATCTTTGTGCCTGATCAGGGGACTCAAAAGCAAAAAAATCATTCCCTGATCTAATTCTTAGTTTGGCCGGGTACATGAAGGAAACATTATTCCCCTCCTTCACCAAATGTGTGCAGATAGGTGAAAAAATCTTCCTTATACTTGCAGTTTCATATGAAAAATCTTTAAAAATTAGGACTCTTTCTTCTTTATAAGTCAACTGTTGCACCTTTCTGTAGGCTCTCAAAATAGCCCACTTACTTTGGAAGCATAAACATTTCACTACAACCACTCTGGGTCTAGCTGATCTTGTCTCAGATGATTCTATAATTTGTCCCACCCGGTGGGCTCTCTCTGCCACAAATCTGGCCCCTCCTCCTTCCAATTCCAGTAATGAAGGCAAAGTTACTTCTGGGAAATGTATCATATTCTCTGGTTTTACCTCTTCGGTTAGGCCGATTATCCTTAAATTGTTCCGTCTACTTCTATCCTCCAATTCTTCAACTTTAGTTTCCAATCTACCATTTTGTTTTAGTAATAGATTGATTTTGGAGTCATACGTATTTAGATTATCTTTACAGTATGAAATTCTTTGCTCCATTTCTGTGAGCCGGTCATTTTGCCTCTTCATCTCCTCCATAATTGAGGTCAGTTTTGTGTTTATCTCTTCCATTTTGGGAAATATTAGAGCATAAACTTGGTTAGCGATGATATTGGCCTCAGATTCTTCACCTTTATCTTCCAATATTGATGAACCAGAAATATTTTTGTTCTTATAGGATTTTCGTTCCCCCGTTTTCTGTTTTGGTGACATTTTCTGGGGCTTCAAGTATTTATCCATCCCAAACCTTTCCTTTATTTACTCTCATATGCCAACTTCTCAACTTGGTTGATAAAAACTTTTTAAGGAGGGTAAAGGGAGAGCATGTCATGAAACCATAAGATGTAGCTCTTTGTACTAGGATAAGAAAGTTTCAGGGAGAGCACCTTTTTTAAAGTTGGTATATATTGATATTTATCCACAATCACTTAAACCAGGTGAGAGTCAGAGACCCTACCCCCTCTGATTCCAAACCAACCTTTAATATGCAGTTTTTCAAAAGGTTAATTAACAGGAGGCCTACATTCAATGTGATTGGCCACAAGAGATCCCCCTCTCCTTTCTCTTTAGCGCCCTAGAGCTTTGCAGTAGAAAATGTAACTTTTAAAAGTGTTATTACTTATATTTGTATTTTCTGAGGCTTCTAAGTATCGAGCTGCTTTGTCTTATATCGCCTGTTTTTTGTACTGCACAGGCTTCACTGTAAACAGTAAAGTTAGTACACTTAATTGTGCTCACATATACATTGCTTGGCTATTACTTAGTTAATGTTTGTCAGAAAAAGTTCTCACTGTCTAGGTATTACTGACAATGTGTTGCTGTGCTCTGTTCTTCTTAAAGCAAAAGTTACACACAATCACAATAGATAGTGCAAGCAAAAGAATGTAAAGAGAAAGAATGATACCTTATTTCCTCCACTATTTGTATTTTCCTCGAGCACTCCTCTGAAGCCTGAAACTTGTTCGACTGTCCTAGGGGGGAGGGTCTCACCTGTTACTGGTGGTAAGTAGAAATCCTAACCGGAATTTCTAAGGCCGACTCATCAACCTGTTTGGAGCCTATGCCATCCCTCTTGACCGTGGAGTACTCCTGGAGCATCCAGTCCATCTTGCATAGCGTCACTTGCCGACTTGCAGACCCACTCCTCTTCCATGGGTTTGTTGACTTGCAGACCCGCTGATAGTTAGAGATTGCTTGTTTGCTGGTAAGTGCCTGTTACACTGCACCTTCCCTCTCCACCTTACTCTGCAGTTGCGCAATTCCTCACACACCCTCCTGCGTGACGTGTGACGGCACCACTGTGCCAACCCCCCCATTAGTAAATATTATAGCACAGTTTTGGCTTTTGCTCAAGTGGAAAGTATAACTTCCAACTTGAAATACCAGCACAAGTTAGGGTGTTCACAATATCCATTGAAAATATAGGTTGAGGGATGTCGACCACGCTAACCCTTCTCTGGTAAACACACTTTACCATGAGCTTGTAATATCAAGTCTCATGCAGTCCAGCGATATTATGTATCGCTTTCCACACTTTCATTAGCACAACACTTGTAATCTGGACCATTGTATCTTATAGCTTGATAAATTCAGAAACTCGGGAAACACAGCAATTATAATCTTACACCAGGCTCCCAAAATGTTATGCTTTTCAGCATATAGTATATCTATATATAATTATTTTAATCTGTCTCAAAAAGAATGTGTGGTTGACTCCAGTGCAATTCATTACTATAGCCATCCCAAACTTAAAAAAATGATGTCATGATAATTAATAGAAGATGAGGTCCCCTAACAGTATCCCTTGCGCCCTTGATATATAAATTCAGAGTCAGCTTTAGCTTTCCTATATTATGGTTTACAACCTTCCTTGTTGGCTCCTTGATATTCTTAAAATGTTGTGGTTTACACAAAAAAATGTATGTACCAGAAAGAGTTGTTCTAAACACTTTATACGTGCATTTAATAAAAGCTACAGAACAAAAATAAATATAGGAATAGACAAAGAAAATATGTTTAAAAAACAGATATATTTGTGTTTATTGACTTAAAGGGACATGAAACCCAAACTTTTTCTTCCATGATTCAGATAGAGAATACGATTTTAAACAACTTTCCTAATTACTTCTATTATTTAATGTGCTTCCTTCTCTTTTTATCCTTTGCTGAAAGTTTTATCTAGGCAAGCTCCGGAGCAGAAGAGAACCTAGGTTCTAGCGGTTGATTGATGTCTGCATATATATATTCATTGTTATTGGCTCATACAACTTAATTTAAAAATGACAATGGACAAGATAGGGAAAGGGGGCATGCTGCTTAGAAGCCTGTATCTCAGGCATGTAAGCAGCTACAGACCCCCAAGACCCACCGTTGGAAAGGTAATTGCCTAATGTTTCCAACAGTTTAAGTCTTGGGGATCTGGGTGGAGAAAAAAAAATAGTAAAAAACAAAAATAACTGAAACCCAGCTTAACACTCTTAAGCTCTATGGTCTGACTGACCAGAATATTACTCATAAGCAAAACTGATATTGAAAAATTGTTAAATAAATATTCTTTTAAATAATAATAATAATAATAATAATAATATTTAATTGATTAAACAAATCTGCCCATTTTAAAGCATGTAACAATATTACAGTTTTTATAATAGATTGTAGAAAAGATAAAAATCAGCCTATGAAAGATAAATTTGATTAATTAGTTTATGTTGTAAATATTCCGAAAACGTAAAACCTTTTGCTTCTAAAACTATTTGATAAAGCAGTTAATTCCCTTATTTTATACTGTTAGCCTTTATTTTTAGTTATTTTGGTATCACAGAGAACACCACATTAAAAATGTTATTTCTTACCTAGAAATGTAGCTAATAACATATAACACTGAAAATGCTACAAATAATGTTTTATGATTTACAGTCCATTAGCTTATGCAGTGTAATATTTGTGTATCTCCAGTAAAGATATTTAAACTCACTGCAACAATAATTTTATTTCATCATTGTACATATCACACCAAATCATGACATTTTACCAATACATGGTTGAAAATATTTTTTCCCATATAATCTTTTTTTTAAGAGGTAAACATCTGACTTTTAGAGGACAAAAATTCAAATAAATGAATTATTATTATTATTATTATTATTATTATTATTATTATTTTTTGTACAGTTATCTTGCTTTTTTCTATCACCCCTAAAAAATCATCATGGCAACATTCATAATTGAGAAGCAATTCTAAATATGAGACTTGACCTCTGCCAATGCAATCAAGGGTCTTAATTGTGATCTTAGTTCAGAAGCTCCTGGGAACAAAAATGATACCTCTAATTTATTTCTCATTTTAAAATGGTTCAACTGATACATGTGAGAGGAATAAAACTGAGTCTTAGGAGCAAGATTTGTCATTAAAAGAATTTTTCTTGAATACAGTCTGCCTTTGTGGTTCATGTTAATTATTCAGTGTTCCTTTTTTGGCCTACCTTTGTCTGCTATATAAAGTGTTGTACTTTACGCATCCTATCAAAATAAATAATTAATATGAATCATAACAAAACCTAATAAAAATTCTCTGTATCCCAGTTCCAATCAAAAGAGCCATCCAGTTTCCTCACTAATGGCATGCTTTATAATTAGCTTTTCCAATTAGCCACAATGATAAGCTAGTAAATTTTTGCATTTATTGTGCATCTTCTATTGTTTTTACTCTGACTAAGCAACAGAGTAATATGTTAATAACATAATGAACTGATAAATAATGGATTATAGGTCTATTAAACTAACTAGTTGCTTAATTGTTCAATAGTTCTGTAAGCCAAAAGGTTTTGAAGGCTTTTTTTGTGATTTGGTGGAAATACAACCATAATGTTTTCCAGAAAGGGAATAATTTTATAATGAAAGGAAAACAGAGAATTAAACCGTAACTCAATTTAAAGCTACTATATTAACTATATCAGCTTTAACAAAATTACATAATCACATATATTTCAAGTAGACTGTCCCATTAAATGATCAAATAATATATAATATAACAAACTTTGTATTAACCCACATTTCATTCTCTTCCCAATGCTCGTTAATGTAATATATATATATATATATATATATATATATATATATATATATATATATACATATATACACGCACAGGCAGGTATTATAGAACATTGTTTGTTTTGATTTTTTTTTTTTAAACAGATGTGCTGAATAAACCATTTTTTTCTGTGGGAGTTGTCCCTTTCAGCCAGCGAACAATAAAGTCCTAGGACTCATTTGTACATACAATTAGTTTCTCCTTAAATTCAAATAGCTTTAACTAAAAGGAACACTAATTTCAAGATCAAATGTTCCTGACTCAGACAGAGCTTGTAGTTAAAAAAAGAAAACATTACAATTGACTTATAGGGGCCTAGTTATCAAGCCGTCAACCTCAAATACGCTGGAATTCCGCAGCGTATTTGTGGCGAGGCTGATTCGCCTTAGTTATCAAAGGCTCGAGACCGGCAAAAGTAGAATTTTGTGACGTAAGCATCGATCCACCGGACTCAGTCCGACACAGATCGATTCTTACGTCACTCCAGATGTTCCGCACACAAGTGCGTCACATTCTCACTACTTTTGCTATCAAAAAACTAGCAGGTATGCTCGGCACTTTTACGGCCCAGCGTACCTGGTTTTCAATCCGCCACCCCTGGAGGCGGCGGATCCCATAGGAATCAATGGGAGTCTGACCATAGCGAAAGTACAAGTTCGCTGCTGACAGACATCCCATTGATTTCTATGGGAGCTGTCTACACCTAACACCCTAACATGTACCCCGAGTCTAAACACCACTAATCTGTCCCCCCTACACCGCCGCAACTAAATAAAGTTATTACCCCCTAAACCGCCGCTCCCGGAGCCCACTGCAACTATAATAAATGTATTAACCCCTAAACCGCCGCTCCCTGAACCCGCCGCAACCTATATTAAATGTATTAACCCCTATCCTGCCCCCCCTACACCGTCACCACCTATAATACATTTATTAACCCCTAATCTGCCCCCCCCTACACCGTCGCCACCTATAATAAATTTATTAACCCCTATCCTGCCCCCCACTACGCCGCCGCCACTGTAATAAGATTATTAACCCCTAAACCTAAGTCTAACCCTAACGCACCCCTAACTTAAATATTAATTAAATAAATCTAAATAAATTAACTCTTATTAACTAAATGAATCCTATTTAAAACTAAATACTTACCTTTTAAAATAAACCCTAATATAGCTACAATATAAATAATAATTATATTCTAGCTATCTTAGAATTTATTTTTATTTTACAGGTACCTTTCAATTTATTTTAACCAGGTACAATAGCTATTAAATAGTTATTAACTATTTAATAGCTTACCTAGCTAAAATAAAGAGAAATGTACCTGTAAAATAAATCCTAACCTAAGTTACAATTAAACCTAATACTACACTATCATTAAATTAATTAAATAAACTACCTACAAATAACTACAATTAAATACAATTACATAAACTAACTAAAGTACAAAAAATAAAAAAAGCTACGTTACAAAAAATAAAAAAATAAGCTACAAACATGTTAAAAATATTACAACAATTTTAAGCTACTTACACCTAATCTAAGCCCCCTAATAAAATAACAAACCCCCCCAAAATAAAAAAATTCCCTACCCTATTCTAAATTAAATAAATTTCAAAGCTCTTTTACCTTACCAGCCCTTAAAAGGGCCATTTGTGGGGGCATGCCCCAAAAAGTTCAGCTCTTTTGCCTGTAAAAGAAAAATACAACCCCCAAAACATTAAAACCCACCACCCACATACCCCTAATCTAACCCAAACCCCCCTTACAAAAACTTAACACTAATCCCCTGAAGATCATCCTACCTTGAGTCGTCTTCACTCAGCCGAGCCACCGATGGAACTGAAGAGGACATCCAGAGCGGAAGAAGTTAATCCTCCAAGCGGCGCTGAAGAAATCTTCCATCCGATGAAGTCATCATCCAGGCGGCACTGAAGAAAAGTCTTCGATCCGGCCGATGTAATCTTCAAAGAGGCACTGAAGAGGTCTTCTATCCGGGCGAAGTCATCTTCCAAGCCGGGTCTTGAATCTTCCTTCCGCCGACGCGGAACCACTTTCTTCACCGACGGACTACGACGAATGACGGCTCCTTTAAGGGACGTCATCCAAGATGGCGTCCCCTCAATTCCGATTGGCTGATAGGATTCTATCAGCCAATCGGAATTAAGGTAGGAAAATCTGATTGGCTGATGGAATCAGCCAATCAGATTCAAGTTCAATCCGATTGGCTGATCCAATCAGCCAATCAGATTGAGCTCGCATTCTATTGGCTGATCGGAACAGCCAATAGAATGCGAGCTCAATCTGATTGGCTGATTCCATTAGCCAATCAGATTTTTCCTACCTTAATTCCGATTGGCTGATAGAATCCTATCAGCCAATCGGAATTGAGGGGACGCCATCTTGGATGACGTCCCTTAAAGGAGCCGTCATTCGTCGTAGTCCGTCGGTGAAGAAGGTGGTTCCGCGTCGGCGGAAGGAAGATTCAAGACCCGGCTTGGAAGATGACTTCGCCCGGATAGAAGACCTCTTCATCGCCTCTTTGAAGATGACATCGGCCGGATCGAAGACTTTTCTTCAGCGCCGCCTGGATGATGACTTCATCGGATGGAAGATTTCTTCAGCGCCGCTTGGAGGATTAACTTCTTCCGCTCCGGATGTCCTCTTCAGTTCCATCGGTGGCTCGGCTGAGTGAAGACGACTCAAGGTAGGATGATCTTCAGGGGATTAGTGTTAGGTTTTTGTAAGGGGGTTTGGGTTAGATTAGGGGTATGTGGGTGGTGGGTTTTAATGTTGGGGAGGTTGTATTTTTCTTTTACAGGCAAAAGAGCTGAACTTTTTGGGGCATGCCCCCACAAATGGCCCTTTTAAGGGCTGGTAAGGTAAAAGAGCTTTGAAATTTATTTAATTTAGAATAGGGTAGAGAATTTTTTTATTTTGGGGGGGTTTGTTATTTTATTAGGGGGCTTAGATTAGGTGTAAGTAGCTTAAAATTGTTGTAATATTTTTAACACGTTTGTAGCTTATTTTTTTATTTTTTGTAACGTAGCTTTTTTTATTTTTTGTACTTTAGTTTATGTAATTGTATTTAATTGTAGTTATTTGTAGGTAGTTTATTTAATTAATTTAATGATAGTGTAGTATTAGGTTTAATTGTAACTTAGGTTAGGATTTATTTTACAGGTAATTTTGTATTTCTTTTAGCTAGGTAGTTATTAAATAGTTATTAACTATTTAATAACTATTCTAACTAGCTAAAAGAAATACAAAGATACCTGTAAAATAAATATAAATCCTAAGATAGCTATAATATAATTATTAATTATATTGTAGCTATCTTAGGGTTTATTTTACAGGTAAGTATTTAGTTTTAAATAGGAATAATTTATTAAAGTATAGTGTAGTGTTAGGTGTAATTGTAACTTAGGTTAGGATTTATTTCACAGGTACATTTCTCTTTATTTTAGCTAGGTAAGCTATTAAATAGTTAATAACTATTTAATAGCTATTGTACCTGGTTAAAATAAATTGAATAATAATAATAAGAGTTAATTTATTTAGATTTATTTAATTAATATTTAAGTTAGGGGGGCATTAGGGTTAGGGTTAGACTTAGGTTTAGGAGTTAATTATTTTATTACAGTGGCGGCGGCGTAGTGGGGGGCAGGATAGGGGTTACTAGGTATACTGTAGGTGGCAGCGGTGTCCGGGAGCGGCGGTTTAGGGGTTAATACATTTATAAGACTTGCGGCGGGGTCTAGGAGCGGCGGTTTAGGGGTTAATACATTTATAAGAGTTGCGGCGGGGTCTAGGAGCGGCGGTTTTGGGGTTAGTAACTTTATTGAGTTGCGGGAGGCTCCGGGGGCGCCGGTATAGGGGGTAGAGCAGTGTAGTTTAGTGTGAGTGCTTAGTGACAGGCTAGCAATAAAGCTGGGAAAAAGCCGAAGGGCAGCGAGATCGGATGAGTGATAACTGTCACAGTCCGCTGCTCATCGCCCCGCGGCTTTTTGACAGCTTTATTTGATAACTTAGGCGTATTTTTTCAGGTCCGCGGCGGCGAAGGTAGGCGAACTTAGGCGGGCATATTGGGCCGGCGAAGCCAGAAAAGTAGACGGCTTGATAACTACCCCCCATATTATCAAATTGTGCACAGTCTTTTAATATACAAGTTTGTTAAGCACTAGCTCCTACGGAGCATATGCAAGAGTTCACAGCAAATTCATATATGAGTCTGTAATTCTCTTATGGCTCTCATATGATACAGGAGGTAGGAAACTGTGCAGTGTGTCAGAATAAAAAACCCTCTGCTCATTTGTCTTTTAATTATGCATGTGCTGATTATGCAAATGCATTGTATGTAATGATCCTTTAACCCTTTTAGCACAAAAATATTTTTAATATGTTTAAATAGACACAAAACTGCTAAGTACAACTAAAATTACAGAGTTACTACTCACTGTGCTATTGTTTTGCCACCTGTACTTACAACTCTATTTAAAGCTGTTCTGTTATTTTAATCCAATACAAAATCCAGTTGCTAAAGTCCTGCATCTTTATGCTTTGCGCTTCCATCTTGTTATGGGTGTATTGTTGCATTCTGTGACAGAAGCAGTGCACTCTGATGGCTTTTTCACATCTCTACCTTGCACTTTAGGTTATCTCACACAATAGAAGAATAGTTAATTTTTTTAAACATAGTTTAAAAGTTATATAACAAATATAAAAACACCTCAGGGATAATATAGAGCAGGGGTTTTCAAACCTGTCCTCAGACCTCCCTAACGGGCCAGATTTTCCGGATATCTGATCTGGAGCACAGGTGAATTAATCAGCTTATTAGTAAACGGTTATTAACCTGCTCTCCTCCAAGGCAATCCTGTAAATCTGGCCTTTAGAAAGACTTGAGGACAGGTTTGAGAACCCCTGATGTAGAGGGAGCTGCAGGCACAGGAGGAAAAAGTATGTTGAGTAGTTACCATTGTACTCTACTTGTATCCATTTAATGTCCATTTAACTGCTATTTGTTCCATTTATATATGATAGATAAAAATTAGTAGAATATTCCCGGCCAGCCAAACCGCTGTTCATAGTACGTGATATGCACTCCAACCTCTCAAATGGAGTGATACAAGCACAGTTTTCAGATATTTTACATGCAACATGAATATTGATTGAATAATAAATTAATATTGCAATTAATGTTTTTTTTTTTCCTTCGGAAGATCATATTTTATTTGTGTGCCTGTTTTATACTTTAATAGTCTGATTTGAGATTATATATATATATATAGATAGATAGGTATAGATCATGTCAAACTAATCTAATTAGATTCTACGAGGAAGTAATTAAAAAATATAGATAAAGAGGAATCGGTTGATTAGATTTTGCAAAAAGTGTTTCATACAGTGCAACATGAGAGATTAATGCACAAAATTAAGGGACTGGGAATATATGAAAATGTTAGCGCATGGATAAATAACTGGATAAAAGACAGCGAGCAATGAGTAGTAGTAAATGGATCATACTCCGATTGGATAAAGGTAATCAGTGGAATCCACCAGGGATCAGTACTGGGCCCTGTTCTTTTTAATATTTTTATTAATGACTTGGAGCAAGGATTAAATAGCAACATCTCTATTTTTGCAGATGATACAAAGTTGTATAAGGTCGATAGGTCAGGACAGGATGAACTTGATTTACAAGGGGATCTACAATAATTAGAAGAATGGGCAGGTAAATGGAAAATGAGATTTAATACTGGAAAATGCAAGGTTCTACATTTTGGAAGTAAAAACAAGCAGGCAATCTATTATTTAAATGGAACTAGATTTAGCAAAATAGAGGAGGAAAGGGATTTGGGAGTAGTATTTGGGAGTAGTAATAGATAATAGTAGTAATATATAACAAGCTAGAGTTGGGTGCACAATGCAGGTCAGTGACTTCTAAGACTAATAAGATATTAACATGTATTAAAAGGCATTGTTGCAAGGGAGAAAACCATAATTCTGTCACTATTTAAATCCCTGGTAAGAATGGAGTGCAGTTCTGGGGACCAATTAAAAATAAAAAGACATTGCAGATTTAGAAACATTTCAGAGAAGGGCCACAAAACTAATAAGGGGGATGGAAAATTTAAGCTATGAGTAGTGTCTAGAAATTGTTGGCTAACTGTCTGTTTTCTCTAAAAAAAAAAGGCACTTGAGAGGTGACATGAGGCCCAAAAGCTCTGTTTATTCCAAGAAAATTATTTGTGACAAGAAAGGAGATTTAATCTTCTGCAACATTAACTTTTCTTCACTGTAAGAGCAATAAAAGTGTGGAACTTATAACCTGAGGAGGCAGTATAGTAAATGCTAATACCTTAGATACATCTAAAAATGGTTTAGATACATTTCTGTCTAGAAACAGAATTCAGGGATATGATTGCTTGTGATAAATGTGTCAACTCTTTTTAGTGGTATTAATTTAAACTCAGCAGGAGCTTTTTTTTTTTTTAAGTACACTAAGATTTGTATAGGTTGAACTTAATGAAATTCTGTCTTTTTTTTTAACCTCATCTACTATATTACTATCACCTAGATTATGAGTTTTGTACTAAACAGGGTGCAAAACTAACACCAAAAAAATTGCATTATTGTCCTCTCCATAGCGCTGCCATTACGGGTTACTGAAAAACCTTGTTGTGCTGTGCATTATGGTGCGTTAAGCTCCATACCACACAAAAGTCAAGGGCTGAGTTACGTGCTTGTGCATGCTTTCCTCCATAGACGTCAATGGGGAGAGAGGGTTAAAAAAAAAACTAACACCTGTGATCGTGAAATGGAGATAGCTGTAACGCAACCCGATTTATGTCTATGGGGGAAAGAAAGTTACGTTTAAACCTAACACCCTAACATAAACCCATTGTCTAAACACCCCTAATCAGCCGCCCCTGACATTGCCGACACTAATAAAAGTTATTAACCCCTAATCTGCCGCTCCCCGACATCACTGACAATAAGTATAATTATTAACCCCCTATTCTGCCGCTCCCCGACATCGCAGACACTAATATAAGTTATTAACCTTTAAACCGCCGCCCCCCACACCGCAAAACACTAAATTAAACTATTAACCCCTAAACAACACCCCCCTAACTTTAAATTGAACTGTAACTATCTTAAAATAAATAAAAAACTTACCTGTGAAATAAAAAAAAAACTAAGTTTAATCTATAAATTAACCTAACATAACTATTCTAATAAAATTAAAAAACTAACAATTAAAAAATCTAAATTACACATTTAAAAAACACTAACACTATGAAAAAATTTAAAAAATAAAATATTACAAAAAATAATAAACACTAACGGCTAGATTACAAGTTTTGTCGGTAAAAACTTGCGGAGCTAACGCTCCTTTTTTTTTTCCAGCGCTCACTTTAAACAACGCTGGTATTACAAGTTTTCTGAATGGCTGCGTTAGCCTCAGAAAAGTGAGCGTTGAGCAAATTTAGCGCCACTTCTACCTGTAATACCAGCGTTGCTTATGGTAGCGGTAAGCTGGAAAAACGTGCTTGTGCACGATTTCCCCATAGGATACAATGGGGCTGAGCTGGCTGAAAAAAAAACCTAACACCTGCAAAAAAGCAGCGTTCAGCTCTTAACGCAGCCCCATTGTTTCCTATGGGAAAACACTTTCTAAGTCTACACCTAACACCCTAACATGAACCCCTAACCTTACACTTGTTAACCTCTAATTTGCTGCCCCCAACATCGTCGCCACCTGCATTATACTATTAACCCCTAATCTGCTGCTCCGGACACCGCCGCCACCTACATTATCCCCATGAACCCCTAATCTGCTGCCCCTAACATCTCCTGGAGCTGTCTTTTTCTTGACCGGATGTGGTCATTATTTGCTTTTGGGTTTGTATAATAGTGATGTTATGTATGATTCCCATTTCTTAATAAAATTTGTTGTTCTAGTAGTTATATCTCCCAAAGAGTCGGCTTGTTCACAAAACAATTGACACGTGAGTGAATGTTTAAGTTTTATGAGTGTTGGGGGTTTCTTTTCTAACCAGTGACATAGAATAAGTTTCCTTGCCAGTAGAATCACGTTACCTATTAGTTTACGCTGTGAATTTGTTTGCTCTTTAAGATCTAAAAATAACACAGTTCCCAAGGTAAATACTATTTTAGTGTGACAAAGAGAGCTGACCCAATGTGATATCATATGCCAGAACTTCTGAAGAAGTGGGCATTGCCAAAACATATGAATAAGGTCTGGTCTAGGGTATCTGCATTTACTGCAGTACTGTGTCTGCGTAGAACCCCACTTTTGATAGTCTCTAGGTGTAAGGTAAGCGTTGTGCAGTAGTTTAATGTGTGATTCTCTAGGGTCTACAGATAAAGTGGCTTTCCTAACTGCCTCAACACTCTTCAGAATCTGAGCGTCTGTGATTACTGACCCTATCCTGTTTGACCAGTCACATGCCAACTCCGATACTACCATGCTACTAGGGGTCTCCTGCATTAGCTTATATATAGGTGAGATAGATCGACTACCTTGCTGTGCCCAGGAAACTACTTTGTCAATCAAATCTATGTTGACTCCCAACATTTGTGATTCTCTCAGTGTGTTTATGTAATGCTTTGCCTACTACTTTGTCAATCAAATCTATGTTGACTCCCAACATTTGTGATTCTCTCAGTGTGTTTATGTAATGCTTTGCCTGAAGATAGGCGAAATGATGTTGTTTTGGAATGTTGTACTTAGTCATTAAATACCCGAAAGGAATTATTGTGATGCCGTCCGACATTAATAGAACACGTATGTGTTGAAGCCCTTTTTGTTCCCATATTTTGAAGGTCTGGGTGGTAAGGCCAGGCATGAAGGTCGGATTTCCTCTAAGTGGTAAAAATTTAGTCTTATGTGGTGAAATGTGGAAGTGTTTACATAGTTTTTTCATGTTCTGATAGGCCCTAGAAGTGGTGTAAGCCCTTGGATCTTTGAATCAAGTTTGTTGAGTGGTGAGTGTGGGAGGAAAGACAGAGGCCAGGGTTGGATCATCTCTCTTTCAAGATCAGGAACTGTGAATGTATCTTTGTCTAACCACCAGTCAACCACATATTTAAGTTGTGCTGCCCAACTATAGAGTGTAGAACTATAGATTGGGAAGTCCCAAGCCTCCCCCCAGTACTGGGGCATGTAGTTTATGGAGACCAAGTCTATGTTTTTTCCCTTTCCATAAAAAATTAGTAATTACCGAGTTCAGCATTTGTAAATCCTTTTTAGACAACGGTTCGGGGAGCATTTGGAATAAATAGAGTAACTTGGGAAAAATTATCATTTTAATTAGATTAACTCTCGCTGTGAGAGCCAAGGGCAGGGCATTCCAGGCCTTGAGTAGTGCCGTAATTTCTAGAAATAATGGTTTATAATTAGAATCGTACCAAGAGTCTGTGTTTTCTGAGAGTTTCACTGCCAAATATGTAAAATCTTTAGTAATAATTTTGAACTCATATTCTTTAATGGTTTGAGTGTGATGTGGATTCAACCATAGGAGTTCTGATTTAGTTTTATTGACTTGGTAGCCTGAGATACTTCCAAAGTGTTCTATGAGGGACATAACTCGGGGTATGTTAATTAGAGGATCTGTGAGATACAATAGCATATCATCCGGAAACAATGAGAGGTGGAGTTTGGCCTTCCCTAGATTTAAACTTGGGATCTGGTCTCTGATTTTAATGGCGAAGAGCTCAATCGCAAGTTTGAATAATAAAGGGGATAATGGACACCCCTGCCTGGTGCCTCTTCGAAGCGGGAAGGGGGAAGTAGTTTCACCGTTTAAGAGAATTGATGCTGTTGGGTTAGTATAAATTGTCCTAATAGCTGTTACGAACTGTCCCTGGAACCCACATTCTGTTAATACTGTATAGAGATGATCCCATAGAACTTTATCGAAACCTTTCTCCGCGTCAAGCAGGAGTAAGCCAGCTTCTGGCAGTTCATTCAGTCTCCCCTCTCTTCTCATTTTTTCATAGCATGAAAGGATTAATTGTACTTTCCGCACATTACAAACTGAGGATCTGTGTTTAACAAAACCTGTTTGGTCAGGGTGTATTAAGGAGGGGAGTATGGGGGCCAATCTATTTGCTAGTATTTTAGTAAAAATTTTGTAGTCCGAATTGAGTAGGGAAATGGGTCTATAAGAGCTAGGGAGCAGCGGATCTCTGCCTGATTTGAGGATAATAGTAATAGGGGCTTCTGTTAATCTTTGGGATATTGGGATCTCCTGCCGTAAAAGGTAATTGAATAATCTAACTAATGTGTCGCCCACTTCTGCCTGCATCAATTTGTATAACTCTCCTGGCATACCATCTGGTCCTGGTGTTTTTTCTGTCGGTAGATTTTTAATAACCTGTGTTACCTCTGAGAGGGTTATTGGTGCATTTAAACTAGCATTTTGCTCCTCAGTCAGCCTAGGCATAAGCAGATTCTGCCAAAAAGTCTGTTTTTTATGTATATCAACAGGACAGTCATTGTATAGGTCTTTGTAGTAGTCTGTGAATGCAGCCTGAATGTCTTTGAGATTGGTAACCATTCGGCCTTTATCCTTAATTGCTAGAATGGTGGTTTGCTTACGTGTGAGTTTACTGATTCTTGCCAGATATTTACCAGTCCTGTTACCAAACCTATAAAATCTAGCCTGGGAATGTGAGAGTGAGTATATAGCTTTTTGGTGTAAGAAGGTGTCTCTGTTAGTTTTTGTCTCCTTGTATTTAGTCCTATTCTGCATGGTTGGTGACCTTAAATACTTGTTGTAAGCATTCGTCATCTGTCGCAAAAGAAGATCTTCTTTCATTTTGCTTTTCTTGGTAACCCCTGATGCATATGAGGTAATAACTCCACGGAGGACTGCTTTAGCTGTCTCCCAGTAGAGAGGTGGGTCATTGCTATGCTGTGCATTAACCACCTGGAAGGTCTGCCAGTGCATTATGAGATATCTATGTAGGTTGACATCTTTGTACAGAAAATTGGGAAATCTCCATCTCAATTTGGTGGGTGAGTGTTTAGTAGTGGAAATTTGGATTGAAATAGGGGCGTGGTCGGAGAGGGTTATAGGGTGAATTTTAGCATCTCGGATTTTGGTGCTCAGTTTCCCTGCTACTAGAAAGAGATCAATGCGTGATAGAGTGTCTTTGGATGTGGTGAGACATGTATAGTCCTTGAAGTCTGGGTTGCGTTCTCTCCAAATATCTTTAAGATGGAGGGTGTTAATGAACTTATGTAGTAGTCTAGAGTCTCTTTTATGATATTTAGGCATGGTAGTTTTGTGTAGATTTGATTGAGGATTTTTAAATCTATCTGCTGGAACTTTTGGGGCTATATTAAGGTCTCCCCCAATACAATTGTCTCCACTAGGGTGACTATCAATTTCTGTTGAAGTTGTTGCCAAAATTCCGGTTTCTTATCGTTAGGGGCATATACTCCGACCAACACTATGGGGAGGGTCTCAACAGTTATATGAGCAATAATGTATCGTCCTTCCGGGTCACACTTAGATTTGTTTATAGTATAAATTAAGTTCTTACAAAATAATATAGCCACCCCCTCACTCTGCGTGTCTCATAGGTAGTGTGGAGGACCTCTGCAACCCACATTTGTTTTAATTTTTAATGTTCATGTGTGTTTAAATGTGTCTCCTCTAGTATCGCTATATCTACCTTTTGTGATTTAATATGGCCTTTCTCTTTATGAGAGACATAATGCCCCCCACATTCCACGCCAGTATTCTAACTGTTCTATCTGTCATGTGTTAACCGTGCAAGTGGGGTATCCACACACACACATATCATGATGTGTGTTATAACATACAACAGCACTTACATACTGTATAGTGTGGATGTTTGTCGGACAAGTCTCTCCTTCATTTTTGTGTGACGTGGTGGTTCTGGCATTCACTATAGAACATAGGCTTATTCATCTGTTTTTTTTTTCTAACGGGCTTCAAGGTATGCAAAAACAGAACATTATTCATAACAGTAACATAAACAGACAAACAACAAAACAAATAAACATACAGACAACTATCACTAGCAAGACCTCGTGTAAAGAGGTCAGCCAGGAGTTTCATTCCAGTCTATCTGTACCCCCCATAGGAGTCAGAAAATGTTTAACCACTCCTAGTAAACTAAATGTTTACATGTCCCCCAATAAACGGGGGAGAGTATTAGGATCCAGTGTTTTGGAAAATATCAAGGGCTCCATATACACTTCAGGTCGTATTTCCCTTTGTGGAAGTTGTGGTTCTGTTCTCTTCCTCTTCTTTGTCCAGATATAGTTGTAGATGCTTGGGAGATTCAAAAAACTTAGGTCCTCGAGCAGTCTGCAGCTTGAGTTTTGCCAGGAACAATAAGGTCACAGATCTCCCTTCCTCCAACAGTCTTTTGCAGTGAGGAGAGAACTCTCTTCTGCGCTTTGTGATCTCCGCCGAGTAGTCTTGGAAGAGATATAGATGTTTGCCTTCATATTCCAAGGGGCCAGTTTGTCTATAGGCCCTGAGAATCTGAATTTTATCTTTCAACCATTACCTACCTCGGCGGACCGTTTAAATTGTTTTGACGTCCTGGAATTCCTACTCTGTGCGCTCTCTCTGCTTCAAAGGGAGTATCTTCTTCTGGTATTTTCAGGAGTTTAGGAAGGACATTTTCAACAAAATGTATAAGTGCTGTGTTGGGTACAGATTCCGACAGTCCTACAATTCTTAAATTATTGCGTCTTGATCTATTTTCAAGGTCATCGACCTTCTCCATTAGAATTTTATTCTGCTTCTGTAAATTGATCACACTTATCCTGCTTTCCTGCTGTCTGTCCTCCACATCAGACAATCTTCTTTCTGCTTGGGCAAGTCTGGTATTGAATTCTTTGAACTCAGAGTTGATTGCATCGACACCAGTTTGAAGCTTTTCAATTTTGGGGAGAAAGAGTGCTGAGAGCTGTGACACTATAGGATGTGTGTCTGGAATATCAGGGTTCTCGTGATCTATGTAAGCTCTCTCTGTTCCTGATGTGTCTGGGTGTTGTTTAGATTTTCTCTCACTTTGTTTTTGCCTGTGCGACATTTTATCAGTCTGTTTGTAATAAGTATTAAAGTATTTGTGCATGCAGATGAGAGAAGGATTCAGGATGGGTAGTGCTGGACATGTACACTATAGATATAACCCGGGAAGCATCAGTTATCCATGTAGCTTGTTCAGGTTATAATATATCTCAATATGGTTGATCATGGGTTCTTTAAAAAGTGGTTGCAAGAGTGTTAATGCCAGCCATCAGCTAGCTCTCTGCGCTTTACATATATGTTACTCCCATGGTGGGGCCCAGTCTGTTACTCAGTCTTCAGATTGTTGGAATGCTGCATAGTGTAGGTACATTAATAACAGTCTAGTAGCCAGATTGTAGACAAGTGAGAGGGAGATTGTTTCACCTGTAGCATATATTTCTGAGAGTGTCTGAAACAGTTTATAGGATAGGGTTTGCGGCCTTTAACTAACTCGGTAATTCAGCCTTGGGCCGCCACCCACGTGGGCTCCTGTATTACCCACTGTACCTCAAAGTCTTTCCAGAGAGCTGCTGGTTTCTCCGCTCCCTCCAGTCTCTCTCCAGTGACTGTTATTTTCTTTATTTTAAAACTGCGTGCGTGACAGGTTTGGTTGAGGCCTAGTCTCGGCCGTTTCTATATTGTGTCCAGCGGCGGAGCTGTCGGTCTTAACCTCCAACTGCTGCAGCGGATGGGTCCCACTGTTCTTGTTCTCTTCCAAACCTAGGAATTAGCTGTTGGGCTAATTCGGGGCGACAGGAGATGTTATTTAGAGAGATTATCAGCAGAGCTCTACTCCATTGCTGCCGCTCCCGGGCCCGCCCACTGGAAGTCTCACTTAAATCTATTTTTAATAAATCTAAATAAAATTTTTATAATTAAATAAATTATTCCTATTTAAAACTAAATACTTACCTATAAAATAAACCCTAATATAGCTACAATATAACTAATAGTTACATTGTAGCTATTTTAGGATTTATATTTATTTTACAGGCAACTTTGTATTTATTTTAACTAGGTACAATAGCTATTAAATAGTTATTAACTATTTAATAGCTACCTAGTTAAAAAAAATTACAAAATTACCTGTAAAATAAATCCTAACCTAAGTTACAAATACACCTAACACTACACTATCAATAAATTAATTAAATAAATTAACTACAATTATCTAAAATAAAATACAATTAAATAAACTAAACAAACAAACAAACACTAAATTACAAAAAATAAAAAAAAATATTACAAGAAGTTTAATCTAATTACACCTAATCTAAGCCCCCTAATAAAATGAAAAAGCCCCCCAAAATAATAAAATTCCCTATCCTAAACTAAATTACAAAGTAATCAGCTCTTTTACCAGCCCTTAAAAGGGCTTTTTTGCAGGGCATTGCCCCAAAGTAATCAGCTCTTTTACCTGTAAAAAAAAAAAAACAATACCCCCCCAACATTACAACCCACCACCCACACACACCTACTCTAAAACCCACCCAATCCCCCTTTAAAAAACCTAACACTACCCCATTGAAGATCACCCTACCTTGAGCCGTGTTCACCCAGTCGGGCACCAATGGGGCATA
The DNA here is from genome assembly GCF_027579735.1 of Bombina bombina. Classification (NCBI taxonomy): domain Eukaryota; kingdom Metazoa; phylum Chordata; class Amphibia; order Anura; family Bombinatoridae; genus Bombina; species Bombina bombina. The sequence goes on along the minus strand of NC_069502.1, from coordinate 289,761,379 downwards.
AGAGGACATCCGGACCGGCAGACATCTTCATCCAGACGGCATCTTCTATCTTCATCCTTCCGGAGCGGAGCCATCTTCTATCCAGCCGACGCGGAGCCATCCTCTTCAATCGAAGTCCTAACGCAGAATGAAGGTTCTTTTGAATGACGTCATCCAAGATGGCGTCCCTTGAATTCCGATTGGCTGACAGGATTCTATCAGCCAATCGGAATTAAGGTAGGAAAAATACAATTGATTGATTTAATCAGCCAATCGGATTGAAGTTCAATCCAATTGGCTGATTGGATCAGCCAATAGAATGCGAGGTCAATTCTATTGGCCGATCCAATCAGCCAATCGGATTGAGCTTCAATCTGATTGGCTGATTAAATCAACCAATCAGATTTTTCCTACCTTAATTCCGATTGGCTGATAGAATTCTATCAGCCAATCAGAATTTGGGGTACGCCATCTTGGATGACGTCATTTAAAGGAACCTTAATTCGTCATTAGTCGGGTGGGTTTTAGAGTAGGGGTGTGTGGGTGGTGGGTTGTAATGTTGGGGGGTATTGTATTTCTTTTTTTTACAGGTAAAAGAGCTGATTACTTTGGGGCAATGCCTCGCAAAAAGCCCTTTTAAGGGCTGGTAAAAGAGCTCATTACTTTTTTAGAATAGGGAATTTGGTTATTTTGGGGGGCTTTTTTTATTTTATTAGGGGGCTTAGATTAGGTGTAATTAGATTAAACTTCTTGTAATATTTTTTTATTTTTTGTAATTTAGTGTTTGTTTTTGTAATATAGTTTAGTTTAATTGTATTTTATTTTAGATATTTGTAGTTAATTTATTTAATTAATGTATTGATAGTGTAGTGTTAGGTTTATTTGTAACTTAGGTTAGGATTTATTTTACAGGTAATTTTGTTATTTTTTTTAACTAGGTAGCTATTAAATAGTTAACTATTTAATAGCTATTGTACATGGTTAAAATAAAAACAAAGTTGCCTTTAAAATAAATATAATTCCTAAGCTAGCTACAATGTAACTATTAGTTATATTGTAGCTATATTAGGGTTTATTTTATAGGTAAGTATTTAGTTTTAAATAGGATTAATTTATTTAATTATAGTAATTTTATTTAGATTTCTTTAAATTATATTTAACTTAGGGAGGGGTTAGGGTTAGACTTAGGTTTAGGGGTTAATACCTTTATTATAGTAGCGGCAACGTTTGGGGCGGGAGATTAGGGGTTAATAATTGTAGGTAGGTGGCGGTGATGTTAGGGATGGCAGATTAGGGGTTAATAAAATTTATTATAGTGTTTGCGAGGCGGGAGTGTGGCGGTTTAGGGGTTAATACATTTATTATAGTGGCGGCGATGTCCGGTCATCAGATTAGGGGTTAATAAGTGTAGGTAGGTGGCGGCAACATTGGGGGCAGATTAGGGGTTAATAAATATAATGTAGGTGTCGGCGATGTTAGAGGCACAAGATTAGGGGTTCATAGGTATAATGTATGTGGCGGTGATGTCCGGTCGACAGATTAGGGGTTAAAACATTTTATTTTAGTGTTTGCAATGTGGGGGGGGCCTTGGTTTAGGGGTTCATAGGTAGTTTATGGGTGTTAGTGTACTTTGTAGCACTTTAGTTAAGAGCTTTATGTTCCGGTGTTAGCCCATAAAACTCTTAACTACTGACTTTTATATGCGGTAGGAGTCTTGGAGGTAGAGGCTGTACGTTCACTTTCTCCAAGACTTGTAATACCAGCGTTAGGCAAATCCCATTAAACAGACAGGATACACAATTGACGTAAGGGGATTTGCGGTATGGAAAAGTTGTGGAAAAAAAGTGAGTGGTACACCTGTACCTGCCATACTCGAAATACCAGTGGGCGTTAAAAAGCAGCGTAAGGACCCCTTAACACTGCTTTTTAAAGCTAACGTAGAACTCGTAAATTACGAAAAATAAAAAAACTTGAATGTTACAAAAAATAATTAACTAAATTATCAAAAATAAAAACAATTACGCCTAATCTAATATACCTATAAAAATCAAAAAGCTCCCCAAAATAAAAACAACCCCTAACCTACAATAAACTACCAATAGCCCTTAAAAGGGCCTTTTGTAGGGCATTGCCCTAAGTTAAACAGCTCTATTACCCTAAAATTACTAAGCCCCTCTAAAAGTAACCCCCCCACTTAACCAACCCCCCAAAATAAAAAATACCTACCTCTAAAAATTCCTAAGCTACCCATTGCCCCTAAAGGTGCATTTATATGGGCATTGCCCTTAAAAGGGCATTCAGCTATTTTACTGCCCTTAAAATGGCATTCAGCTCTTTTACACTGCCCAAAGCCCTAATATAAAAAAAAAAACACCCAAAAATATGAAGAAAAAAAAACCTAACACTAACCCCATCTTCATCCAGGTGGCGAGAAGTCTTCATCGTGTGGCGACACCTTCATCCATCTCAGGGACGTCTTCTATATTTATCCCGGTGGAGTAGGGCTATCCAGGATGATGAAGACATCCTGCACGGAGCGTCCTCTTTATACGGTCACCCCCGTACATTGAAGTTGAATGCAAGGTAGCCGTTTCAAAATGGCGTACCTTGCATTCCTTTTATCTGATTTGATTATTCAAATTCAAATTAGCCAATAGGATGAGAGCTACTGAAATCCTATTGACATGATGAAGATAGAAGACATCACCAAGATGGATGAAGGTCTCGCCGGCTGGATGAAGACTTCTTGCGCCTGGATGAAGATGGATGTCTGGACTTCAGGAACCGTGAGTGGATTTTTATGGGGTTAGTGTTAGTTTTTTTTTTTTTTTTTTTTTTTTTTTTTTTTTTCGTAATTTAATTTTAGATTTTTTAAATTTTTTCATAGTGTTAGGTTTTTTTAAATTTGTAATTTAGATTTTTTAATTGGTAGATCTTGGTAATCTTTTTAACATTTTATTAGAATAGTTATGTTTGGTTAATTTATAGCTTAAACTTAGGTTTTTTTATTTCACAGGTTTTATTTATTTTAAGATAGTTATATTTTAATTAAAATTAGGGAGTGTTAGGTTTAGGGGTTAATACTTTAGTGTTTTGCGATGTGGGGGGGGCGGCGGTTTAGGAGTTAATAGGTTTAGTTTAGTAGTAACGATGTGTGGGGCTGGAGGTTTAGGGGTTAATACTTTATTATAGTGTTTGCAATGTGGGGGACCAGCGGTTTAGGGGTTAATAGGTTTATTTAGGTGTCTGTGATGTCGGGGGGCATTGATTAGGGGTTAATAACTTTTATCAGTGTCGGGGAGCGGCGGAATGGGGGTTAATAATTATATATTTAGTGTCAGCAATGTCGGGGAGCGGTGGATTAGGGGTTAATAGGTTTATTTAATAGTTGCGATCTGAGTGAGCAGTAGATTAGGGGTAAATAGGATTAATATAGCTTTTGCAAAGCGGGAGGATGGCAGTTTAGGGGTTAATAGGTAGTTTATGGGTGTTAGTGTACATTGTAACATTTTAGTAATGAGTTTTGTAAAACATTTTTGTTTCGCAAAATCCATAACTACTGGTCTCAGATGGCGGTATGGCTGGTGTCGTTATAGGCTGTAACGCAAGCATTTTAGCCGGACCACACAACCTGTGTGGAATGGACGTTGCGTTACAGACTAAAATGCTTGCATTATAACTATACCGCCGCAACTCGTATAATGCGTTCCTGGCCATTCCAGCGTAATGGCCAATTTTTTAGCATTAATAGCCGTTCCGCAAAACTTGTAATCTAGCTGAGTGTTAGTACTTGCAATATCTTGAAAATGTTACCCCATTTGCAGATGACACAAATAGTTTATTGATTGTTTTATGATAATATATATATCTAACTATACAGCTATGATAATCACTCAGTTTTTCCTTCTACTTCAATCTGAGGCCACTAAGATTTTTTCCACTGTGGAATCTGTGTCTTAATGTTTTAACTGGTATGGAATAAATTGTGGTTTAATTTTTTTTTTTTTTCCGCCTGCTCTGTATGTAATTCAAGCAGTATTGGATTCAGGTGTAGATTCTTTAAGAATGCTCACCAGTACTGGTGAAATTATATAAAGCCCCTTTATGATGAAAACCAGGTGACTCCCTAAGGGGCATATACTTAATTTTCGAATGGGAATGAGATACATACATTTAAAAATCATACAAAACGTAAAATTGAACCATTCACCTAAAAATACTCAGGAAAAAATTGTATTGATAAGTTTAATCAAAAATCGTATTTTATCAAAAACACAAAATGTTTATGTAAATTACACAGGAATAAATCATATTAAGTATGCACAACATAAATCATAATTTATGTTTAAATATTCTTTATTGAGGTTTACACAAAAAAATAAACATTATACACAATACAGAATAAAACGTATGGCTTCCTGGGGTATAGCCAGTATACAAAATACAAAGGAGGAGACTCGAACAATATACTTCCAGACTTAAACTCTTCTAGAGATTCTAAACATATACATCATCAGCAATTGTTTCCCACTTTAGAGGATCCCAAACCCCTTGGGCCCATGAAGTCCTCTTCCAAACTCAGATCTGTACTGTGTTCCCTATTGCATAGACATATTATATATCAACAGAAATCAAACTTTAAAATCAAACCTAAAAAATGGGGTGGGGAAGGGAAAGCACAGGATAAGGGTCAGTGACACCAAATTGAAATGAAAGCTGTAGCTGTGGATAAATATATATTGCAATACCTCAATTTATCTAAGAGTAATGTCGTATTTACAGCTTCTGCCTCTCGCTGTTCAACCAGTAGTACCAAATATTATTAACTAAGTCTCTGTTATTCAGTATTCCCGCTTCTGTTTCATACATATTATATGTGTATTGTAGCTTATTATACACTTCTGACCAGGATGGTGCACCTATCTTCCAACATTTTGCTATGCAGGTTCTAGTGACTGTACACGCTATTCTAACGAAGGTATTTAAGTGTCTGTAAAATTCATCTATGTTTTGATGTAGCAGGGCCTGTTGTATAGTAAGTGTAAACTCTTCTCCAGTTAGATGGCCAACAAAAGATGATAGCCTTCTCCATATCTCTCTGATTTCTCCACACTCCCACCACATGTGTTTGTATGTGCCCACCATCCCGCAACCCCTGTAACACTGGTTACTACCCTTAGGGCTAATATGAGATGTTCTCACTGGGGTCAGGTACCAACGAAATATGGTTTTCATCGTGTTCTCCCTCAAATCAGCGCTTAGTAGCCCTTTGTCTGCTGTCTGAAACAAAAGTTACCAGTCTTGTACCTCCTTGACTATTTCTAAATCTATCTCCCATGCTAGCATTATATGTGTCTTAGAGTTAATCTGGGGGGACTTAAAGGCTATATATAGTCTGGAGATGACATGTTTGACTCTATGAGATCCAGTGGCACCCATCTCCAAGACAGTGGATACCCTATTTGGTGATTTTTTTTTAACAAGAGATAGTAGTCGCACCACCAAGTTCAATGAATAGTTTACTTTATTGAGCCAAGATCAAAAAATCAGCAACGTTTCGGACACAAGTCCTTAATCTTGCATAACAAACAGACACTGATTCACTTCTTATATACCCAAAATAAGTCACACCTGCACAGCTAATTGTGACACCTGAAAAGTCAGGTATAACATTAACAACCGAATGTTGCCCCCATGTGGTCAACTACAAACATCACACTTATCTAAATAATTTAAATTTAACTATTACTTATCCAGCAATGAATTAATACATAGTCTAAAATATATCAATGTACAGTGCAGACTCTCAGGCAGTGTATGATTTTAACTTATTCCTTTACACTATATTTTAACAAAGATAGATGTAAACATTTTATTTAATAAAAAATTTTCAATTAGATTCCTACAGAAAAATTGACCAATCTAATTCTTTATTCATGCCCCCTGGAGATAATGTCCCTAATTCATAAATCCAATATGCTTCCCGTTTTTGTAACAATTTAATTCTATCACCCCCTCTTCTAGGATGTTGTACTTGTTCCTAAATCTGGAACCTTAATTGGCTTAAATTATGCCCTGCAGACAAAAAATGATGGGCAACTGGGGCATCCTTTTTATTGGTTCTAATACTACTTTTGTGTTGAACTATGCGTTCCTTGACGCACTGGGTGGTCTCGCCCACATAACCCAGCCCACATGGGCATTTAATCAAATATATCACAAAATCAGTATTACAAGTATAATGTCCCTTAATGAAATATTTTTTGCCAGTACTTGGATGACTAAATGTTGGCCCTTTAATAATACTGTTGCAATTTGAGCACCCTAAGCAGGGAAAACTACCCAGATTTTTCTTACCAAAATAAGTTTGAACTGGTCTCTTAGATGGACCAATATCTGCCCGTACCAGAACATCTTTTATGTTTTTTCCTCGTTTAAAAGCTGGCATAGGGGGAATCTTAAATTCTTGAATATTAGGATTACAAGTGCTCAAAATGTGCCAATGCCTACGAATAATCTTCATAACCTGTTGATTTCAAGGGGCAAATTGACTTACAAACACTAGTCTAGGGCTTTTTTTATTATCATCCATCATAGGTTTTTTCTTTTCCAATAACAACTCTCTATGGGTATTTAATGCATTCCTAAATTCAGTCTCAATTAATTCACATGGATACCCCCTTTGTAGGAAGCGATCCCCCATTTCTTTAAGCCTGTCTTTAACCAATGTTTCATCAGACACAATACGCCTTACACGTAAAAACTGGCTCCTGGGTAAAGATCTTACCAGTGAAGGGGGGTGTGCACTTTTATAGTGTAGGAGAGTGTTGCAATCTGTGTCTTTCCTATGAAGGTCCACAGTTAGACCTGATTTACACTTTGACACAACTGTGTCCAGAAATACAACACTCTCCTCACTAAAGACTAACTTAAATCTGATGTGACTAGTTGCTGCATTTAATTCATTCACAAAATTTACCAGGGTTCCAATGTCGCCCCCCCACACCCCAAACACATCATCAATATAGCGCCACCAGGTGGCGCCATATGATAAAAATAAAGGATTGTTATAAACAAAATGTTCCTCAAACATATTCATAAAAATATTTGCGTATGTGGGGGCGACATTGGAACCCATGGCGGTCCCTTGGAGCTGAAGATAATAATTGTCCTCAAAAAGAAAGTAATTACACCTTAAAATAATATTAAGTAACTGCAAAATAAATTCTGCCTGTGATGTGGTGTATCTATCAGATTCACTCAGAACTTTCTCTACTGCTCCAATCCCTGCCTCATGTGTGATAGCTGTATACAGCGATGTCACATCCAGACTAAAAAGAATGCATTTATTATCCCCTAGATGCAAATCACGCAATTTGGCTAAAAAATCTCGTGTATCCTGGATATATGAATTAGAATTAACAAAAGGTCTAAGAACCTTATCCAAATATATTGATACCTTGGACAACACTGAGCCCTTTTCACTATTTTGTCTGCAAGTTGATCCTTTGCACTGGAGATCATGGAAACAATACAAGAAAATACAGAGCCTAAGACATTTGGATATACAGACATGGAGGCCGCGAGAATTACTACTTTGACTCGTGGCTCAAGGGACTTTCTGAAGTCTTCTCCTTCACAGGCAGTAGGTAAAAAGCTTGAATATTTAAGCAAGAAACATGTGGCTTTTGAGCTGCATGCAGTGACTTTGGCCGAATACCATAGGGTGAAACGTATCCCAAGAGGATTACGTATGCATACTAGACCCACTTTGATGACAGATAACCAAGAATACTGCCAGAAATTTGAGATGATTCTGAATAAATGCAGTTTTGATTTGATGGTGTTAACTGTGGAGTGTTTGCAAAAAGAGATCGATAAACAGAGTACACAGATAGAAGAGATGAAGAAGGAATTATCTGCAAACTTACCCGGTACAGAGATGGAGTCATTGATTTCTTCCCTTGACACACAGATGGATACGTTAAAGAAAGAGATCCAGGAACGTAAGAAACAGAAGTTTGCCCGGGATGAGAGTGACTATACTGCCGGAACTGTTTACCGCTGGCTGAGTGATCCGAGGAACAGATTTGGAGGGGACACTTCCGGTTTCTGGCGCCGCAGACAACGCAAGTCCGGGACAAGACAGAGTTCCAATAGCTCGGAGGGCACAACTTCTGAGTCCGGGTCGGGGGAATCAGGCACGGAACAACACACAAGCGACGTGGAGGCAGGAAACACAAGTGGAATCGCCAAAGGAAGGATGAAGCGTCAACCGGGAGCTTCAGGCAGTCAGAGAGTGAAAACCCGCAGAAACAAAATGTAACTATCAATTTAAGTAATGTTACACTTACTTCTACAGAACAGGGTTTACTCGATAAGGGCCTCTCCTACTGCCCACAAAACAAAGGGGACAGCTTTGAGCTACAAAAGGACTTAAATCGGTTCTTTAGAACTTTAAAACTTAAAAGCTTTTTTTCTGAAATGCCTGATGTTGTTAGTGGTGGGAAGAGAGATGTTCACACTATAACTGATAGAGCATTGAATTTGAACATACTAGGTCTTTCTAATAAAAGTGTATTTACACCTGTGCAGGTAAATCCTGGGGTACAAACATATATACAACTGGTACAAAATGATATTGTAGCTTTGGATAAAAAAACTGGGTCGCATAATAATTATTTAAAGTACAATAAGAATTTTACATCTAAGGATAAATGTGCTTTGGATAATTTGAATAAAAACAAACAATTGGTGGTGAAAAGTGCGGATAAGGGTGGGTCAATTGTTTTATTGGACAAAAAATATTATGTCCAAGAAATTAAAACACAATTATCTGATATTAATGTATATAAACAATTGACCCACAACCCTATCTTTGAGATTAAAAAGGAGATTGAGGCTTGTGTTCGATTTGCATTTAATAATGGCATTATTGATAAGGATGTGAGAAGGTTTTTACTAGAATCTGAGGACATCACTCCAGTGATGTACACTCTGCCAAAAGTGCATAAAAATCTGCAAGCACCTCCTGGCCGCCCTATTGTGGCCGGCATGGGCTCAGTGTTGTCCAAGGTATCAATATATTTGGATAAGGTTCTTAGACCTTTTGTTAATTCTAATTCATATATCCAGGATACACGAGATTTTTTAGCCAAATTGCGTGATTTGCATCTAGGGGATAATAAATGCATTATTTTTAGTCTGGATGTGACATCGCTGTATACAGCTATCACACATGAGGCAGGGATTGGAGCAGTAGAGAAAGTTCTGAGTGAATCTGATAGATACACCACATCACAGGCAGAATTTATTTTGCAGTTACTTAATATTATTTTAAGGTGTAATTATTTTCTTTTTGAGGACAATTATTATCTTCAGCTCCAAGGGACCGCCATGGGTTCCAATGTCGCCCCCACATACGCAAATATTTTTATGAATATGTTTGAGGAACATTTTGTTTATAACAATCCTTTATTTTTATCATATGGCGCCACCTGGTGGCGCTATATTGATGATGTGTTTGGGGTGTGGGGGGGGCGACATTGGAACCCTGGTAAATTTTGTGAATGAATTAAATGCAGCAACTAGTCACATCAGATTTAAGTTAGTCTTTAGTGAGGAGAGTGTTGTATTTCTGGACACAGTTGTGTCAAAGTGTAAATCAGGTCTAACTGTGGACCTTCATAGGAAAGACACAGATTGCAACACTCTCCTACACTATAAAAGTGCACACCCCCCTTCACTGGTAAGATCTTTACCCAGGAGCCAGTTTTTACGTGTAAGGCGTATTGTGTCTGATGAAACATTGGTTAAAGACAGGCTTAAAGAAATGGGGGATCGCTTCCTACAAAGGGGGTATCCATGTGAATTAATTGAGACTGAATTTAGGAATGCATTAAATACCCCTAGAGAGTTGTTATTGGAAAAGAAAAAACCTATGATGGATGATAATAAAAAAAGCCCTAGACTAGTGTTTGTAAGTCAATTTGCCCCTTGGAATCAACAGGTTATGAAGATTATTCGTAGGCATTGGCACATTTTGAGCACTTGTAATCCTAATATTCAAGAATTTAAGATTCCCCCTATGCCAGCTTTTAAACGAGGAAAAAACATAAAAGATGTTCTGGTACGGGCAGATATTGGTCCATCTAAGAGACCAGTTCAAACTTATTTTGGTAAGAAAAATCTGGGTAGTTTTCCCTGCTTAGGGTGCTCAAATTGCAACAGTATTATTAAAGGGCCAACATTTAGTCATCCAAGTACTGGCAAAAAATATTTCATTAAGGGACATTATACTTGTAATACTGATTTTGTGATATATTTGATTAAATGCCCATGTGGGCTGGGTTATGTGGGCGAGACCACCCAGTGCGTCAAGGAACACATAGTTCAACACAAAAGTAGTATTAGAACCAATAAAAAGGATGCCCCAGTTGCCCATCATTTTTTGTCTGCAGGGCATAATTTAAGCCAATTAAGGTTCCAGATTTTGGAACAAGTACAACATCCTAGAAGAGGGGGTGATAGAATTAAATTGTTACAAAAACGGGAAGCATATTGGATTTATGAATTAGGGACATTATCTCCAGGGGGCATGAATAAAGAATTAGATTGGTCAATTTTTCTGTAGGAATCTAATTGAAAAATTTTTATTAAATAAAATGTTTACATCTATCTTTGTTAAAATATAGTGTAAAGGAATAAGTTAAAATCATACACTGCCTGAGAGTCTGCACTGTACATTGATATATTTTAGACTATGTATTAATTCATTGCTGGATAAGTAATAGTTAAATTTAAATTATTTAGATAAGTGTGATGTTTGTAGTTGACCACATGGGGGCAACATTCGGTTGTTAATGTTATACCTGACTTTTCAGGTGTTACAATTAGCTGTGCAGGTGTGACTTATTTTGGGTATATAAGAAGTGAATCAGTGTCTGTTTGTTATGCAAGATTAAGGACTTGTGTCCGAAACGTTGCTGATTTTTTGATCTTGGCTCAATAAAGTAAACTATTCATTGAACTTGGTGGTGCGACTACTATCTCTTGTTACATTTACTGGGGGTATTTTGCAGTGCCCCTGTGATTGCACACCTTGGATCCCAGGTGCTGGACTCTGAGAACTTTTTGTGATTTTTTTTTAGTCAGGCTTGAAGGAAGGATTGTAATTGAAGGTAGATATACCACTGAAGCCCAAGAGGGTCGATTCTTGCCTGCAACTGGGTAAAAGACAAGATTTTCCCATTTTCTAAGATATCCGCTACCCTGTATAACCCCTTATTTTCTCATTTTCCTAATTGCATCCTTGCATCTCCCTGAAGCAAGTATCTAAGTGGTGTCAACATTGGGTGGTCAGGGAAAAGATCCCCTCTCTTTCTCAGTTTTGTCCAAAGTCAGTTCTAAAGTATGAGGTTTAGATTGGGTGGCCTCTGTAACTGTAGCGCGTGCGTCCCAAAGGTCAGAGTCTGGGTATTTCCTGCCCCCTATTGCTGCCTCAAGGGAGGTCCACACTGTTTCTCCTGACCACTTAAGCAGCATAGAATCTTGAGCCGCTCTGGCTGCTCTATAATAATCTATTAAATTTGGCGCTCCTACCCCTCCCAATGATTTGTGTCTGGTAACTAATGTTTTAGTGATCCTAGCCACTTTAGATCCTCTAATAAAGGACACCAACTCTGATTGCATCCTTTCTAAATCTGCTTTTACCAATTTGATGGGCAAAGCTCTAAAAAGATACAGAACATGCTGTAAGATACTCATTTTGATAGCTGCCAATCTCCCCAGCCAGGAAAAGTTATAGTTTCTCCATTTCATAAGGTCTTGTTTGACCTTTCGAAATAACCGAGTATAGTTGTACTTATATAAGAGTTGAGGCTGTGAGGGCAAATGAATCCCTAAGTATGTTTTACCCACTTGAAGTCAAAGTTTAATTCCAATAATTTCTGGGTTTGCTGTGGGATGGCTATGGGGAGGGCTTTGCATTTATCTTGTATCCTGAGACTCTAGAGAATATGTCCAGAACCCCATAAAGACTAGGGAGGGACAGGAGTGGCTTTGTAACCGTTAACAACACATCGTCCGCAAAAAGGGACAGTTTGTATTCCTTGTTTGCTATCTTAATTCCTGCAATGTCAGAATGTGCCCTAATTGTTGCTGCTAAAGGCTCGATACAGAGGGCAAATAATAATGGCGAAAGGGGACACCCCTGCCTTGTACCATTAAGGATGGGAAAGACACCAGATTTGTATCCTCCCGCGGACACCAGAGCTTGGGGATCAGAATAAATTGCCTGTACTGCTGTCATGAAAGAGCCATCAAATCCCATCTTTAGCAAGACTGAGAACATGTATCCCCAGTCTATTCTATCGAATGCCTTCTCTGCGTCCAGCGCCAACAGCAGAGAAAGCGTTCGGGACTCCCCTAAGTAGTGAATGAGATCTATAGTCCTTTGAATATTATCTGGGGTCTCCCTATTCCTTATAAACCCCACTTGATCCGGATGCACCAAGTCAGGCATGATTACCTTAAGGCGATTGGCCAGAATCTTGGTAAAAATTTTCAAATCTTGGATAATCAATGAGATAGATCGATAGTTCTTGCACTTTTTATGATCCTTATCGGGTTTTGGAATAACCACTATTTTTGCCATCAGTAATTCCTTTGGAATGGGGTTTCCTTTTAGGATATGATTACAAAATCGGGTAAGATGGGGGAGCAGTACTCCCCCAAATAATTTGTAGTATTCCCCTGTGAACCCGTTGGGGGCTGGCCGCCTTGCCTGGTTTAAGGTCCTTGACAGCTCTAAGTATCTCCACATTAGATATCGGGAGTTTAGTCCGAGTTTCTGTATCTGTGTCGTTATTAATCTTCTTCCTGTCGTATAGTGTACTATAAAATGTTGCAAAGGTATCTACAATTTCCTGAGGGTGAGATGTCAGAGACCCCGTTCAGTTTCTATTAGTGGCATAGCAGAAGCTTTACATCGCTCCCTAATCTTATGGGCCATATATCTATCAGGCTTGTTAGCATAGATAAAGTATTGTGCTTTAAGCTTATGTACTGATCTGGCAGCTTGTAAATTAAGGATTAAAGCTAAAGTGGTCTTCTTGGTCAGAAGGTTGTGTAATGCCGTTGTGCTTCGTGTCAGCTTGTGTTGTCTTTCTAGTGCTTCCACCTCTTCATGTAGCTGTCTAATCTTATTTTTGTGTCGCTTATTTAGTTTAGCTTTCTCTTGAATGAGTAGTCCCCTTACTACCGCCTTGTGCACGGCCCACGTATGAATCGGGTTTAATGTAGTGTCAGCATTAGTGATGTCGTGAATAGTTCACCGGCGAATAGTTCCTGGCGAACATAGCATATTCGCGTTCGCCGCGGCGGGCGAACATATGCGATGTTTGATCCGCCCCCTATTCATCATCATTGAGTAATACTTTGACCCTGTACCTCACAGTCAGCAGGCACATTCCAGCCAATCAGCAGCAGACCCTCCCTCCCAGACCCTCCTACCTCCTGGACAGCATCCATTTTAGATTCATTTGGAAGCTGCATTCTTAGGGAGAGGAGGGACAGTGTAGCTGCTGCTGATTAATAGGGAAATCGATAGCTAGGCTAGTGTATTCAGTGTCAGCTACAGTCCTGAAGGACTCATCTGATCTCTGCTGTAAGGAAAGCACCCCAAAAAGTTCTTTTTAGGGCTGCTTTTTTTTTTCCTGTGTAATCTAATTGCAGTTGCCTGCCTGCCAGTGTGTGTCAGGCTCACAGCGTATACTGTGCCCACTTGCCCAGTGCCACCACTCATATCTGGTGTAACAGTAGTGTAAATTAAAAAAAAAAAAAAAATTTTGACTGTGAAACATCAGTCTGCTTGTGTAATCTAATTGCAGTTGCCTGCCTGCAAGCGTGTATGTCAGGCTCACAGCGTATACTGTGCCCACTTGCCCAGTGCCACCATTCATATCTTGTTTAATAGTAGTGTACATTTAAAAAAAAAAACTTTTTGGACTGTGAAACATCAGTCTGCTTTTTTGTGTCAGGCTCACAGCGTATACTGTGCCCACTTGCCCAGTGGCACCACTCATATCTTGTTTAATAGTAGTGTAAGTGTACATTTTTTAAAAAAAAAAAACTTTTTGGACTGTGCAACATCAGTCTGCTTTTTTGTGTCAGGCTCACAGCGTATACTGTGCCCACTTGCCCAGTGCCACCACTCATATCTTGTTTAATAGTAGTGTAAGTGTACATTTAAAAACAAAAAAAAACTTTTGGGACTGTGAAACATTAGCCTGCTTTTTTGTCTCAGGCTCACAGCGTATACTGTTCCCACTTGCCCAGTGCCACCACTCATATCTTGTTTAATAGTAGTGTAAGTGTACATTTAAAAAGAAATGACAGGCAGAGGCAAGCCACCCCGCAGGTGCCGTCGTGGTGCTGTGATTCCCTTTGGCCCTAGAATAATGCCCAGTGTTCAGAGGCCACGTACCATGAACTCGAAAAGTTCTGAGGACATAGCGGGCACCTCTCAAATTACCACTCGCCCGCCTGCCGGCACCACCAACACTAGCACCACAGCCGCTTCACTTGAGCTGTCAGAGGACTTATTGACACATCAGTTTGAAGAAATGAGTGATGCGCAAACATTATTGACAGAGGATGTAGATAACAGTGATATGTCTCAGTCAGGCAGCATTACAGACATGGACGTGGTGTGATGATGATGATGTTGTACCCACTGCTGCTTCCTTTGTTGAGTTGTCAGATAAAAGTGAAGCGGTTGATGACGACGATGCGTCCGTGGATGTCACGTAGGTGCCCGCTAGAAGAGAAGAAGAAGAGGGGGAAAGTTCAGATGGGGAGACAGAGAGGAGGAGACGAGTTGTAAGCAGGGGGAGGTCGTCGCAAGGAGCTAGTGGCACAGTCAGACAGCATTCATTGGCACCCGGGGTCAGCCAGAAGGCACGCCAATCAACGCATGCTGTTGCCACCCCAGAATGCTGTCATCGCAGAGCTCAGCAGTGTGGTATTTTTTTGTGTGTCTGCCTCTGACAACAACAATGCCATTTGCAACCTGTGCCAAAAGAAACGGAGTCATGGGAAGTCCAACACCCACCTAGGTACAACTGCTTTGCGAAGGCACATGATCGCACATCACAAACACCTATGGGATCAACACATGAGTACAAGCAGCACACAAACTCAAAGCAGCCATCCTCCTCCTGGTCCAGCATCTTCAGCCATGTCAACCACTGCTGTCCTCCTTGCCCCCTCTCAACCATCCGCCACTCCATCTCTCACCTTGAGCAGTTCCTGCTCATCAGCCCACAGTCAGGTGTCTGTCAAGGACATGTTTGAGCGTAAGAAGCCAATGTCACAAAGTCACCCCCTTGCCCGGCGTCTGACAGCTGGCTTGTCTGAACTCTTAGCCCACCAGCTTTTTCCATACAAGCTGGTGGAGTCTGAGGCATTCAAAAAATTTGTAGCTATTGGGACACCGCAGTAGAAGGTACCCGGCCGAAATTTCTTTGCACAAAAGGCAATCCCCAACCTGTACTCGATTGTGCAAAAGGAAGTAATGGCATGTCTGGCACACAGTGTTGGGGCAAGGGTCCATATGACCACTGATACCTGGTCTGCAAAGCATGGTTAGGGCAGATATATCACCTACACTGCGCATTGGGTAAACCTGCTGACGACTGCCAAGCATGGAATGCGTGGCTCTGCAGAGGAGTTGGTGACACCGCCACGACTTGCAGGCAGGCCTGCTGCCACCTCCTCTACTCCTCCTACTCCATCCTCTTCCATAACCTCCTCGGATGAGTCCTCTTCTGCATCCACATCAACGGCAGCCCTCCCCAGGTACTATTCCACATACCGGATACGGCAGTGTCACGCCATCTTGGGGTTGACTTGCCTGAAAGCAGAGAGTCACACCAGACCAGCACTCCTGTCCGTCCTGAATGCACAGGTGGATCAGTGGCTGACTCCGCACCAACTGGAGATTGGCAAAGTGGTTTCTGACAACGGAAGATATTTGTTGGCGGCATTGAATTTGGGCAAGTTGAACATGGCACATGTGTGTAATCTGATTGTACAACGCTTTGTGCATAAGTACCCAGGCTTACAGGACGTCCTGAAGCAGGCCAGGAAGGTGTGTGGCCATTTCAGGCGTTCCTACACGGCCATGGAGCACTTTTCAGATATCCAGCGGCGAAACAACATGCCAGTGAGGCGCTTGATTTGCGACAGCCTGACACGTTGGAATTCAACACTCATAATGTTCAACCGCCTGCTCCAACAAGAAAAAGCCGTTAATGACTATTTGTATGACCGGGGTGCTAGGACAGCCTCTGCGGAGCTGGGAATTTTTTTGCCACGTTACTGGACGCTCATGCGCAATGCCTGTAGGCTCATGCATCCTTTTGAGGAGGTGAAAAACCTAGTCAGTCGCACCGAAGGCACCATCAGCGACATCATACCATTTGTTTTCTTTCTGGAGCGTGCCCTGCGAAGAGTGCTGGATCAGGCCGTAGATGAGCGTGAAGAGGAAGAGTTGTGGTCACCATCACCACCAGAAAAAGCCTTATCAGCATCGCTTGCTGGACCAGCGGCAACACTGGAAGAGGATTGTGAGGAAGAGGAGTAAGAGGAGGAATGTGGCTTGGAGGAGGAGGAGGAGGAAAACCAACAACAACCGGCATCCCAGGGTGCTCGTTGTCATCTATCTGGTACCCGTGGTGTTGTATGTGGCTGGGGGGAAGAAGATACCTTCAGTGAGATCACTGAGGACGAGGAATGGGACATGAGTAGCTCGGCATCCAACCTTGTGCAAATGGGGTCTTTCATGCTGTCGTGCCTGTTGAGGGACCCTCGTATAAAAAAGCTGAAGGAGAACGACATGTACTGGGTGTCCACGCTACTAGACCCCCGGTATAAGCATAAAGTGCCTGAAATGTTACCAAATTACTGCAAGTCGGAAAGGATGCAGCAGTTCCAAAAGAAATTAAAAAGTATGCTTTACACAGCGTATAAGGTTGATGTCACAGCACAACGGGAATCTAACAGGGGAAGAGGTGAAAGTAATCCTCCTCCTCCCACATCCATGCCGGCAATGACAGGATGCTTTACAGACGTGTTGTTGATGGAGGACATGCAGAGCTTTTTAAGTCCTATGCATCGCCACAGCCCTTCGGGGTCCACCCTCAGAGAATGACTCTACCGACAGGTAGCAGATTACCTCGCCTTAACTGCAGATCTTGACACTCGGAGGAGCGATGAACCCCTTGACTACTAGGTGTGCAGGCTTGACCTGTGGCCTGAGCTATCCCAATTTGCGATAGAACTTCTGGCCTGCCCCGCTTCAAGTGTCCTGTCAGAAAGGACCTTCAGTGCAGCAGGAGGTATTGTCACTGAGAAGAGAAGTCGCCTAGGTCAAAAAAGTCTAGATTACCTCACCTTTATTAAGATGAATGAGGGATGGATCCCAAAGGGACTGACATTGGGCGATATATTCAACTAAAAAAGGCCTGATGAGTTGAGCTTCCTTGGGCTAAAAATGGTCCACACGCTGCTGTATTTTATCTCTGAATCCTGGATGACTTGCGTGACTTATCTACCACCAACTAGGGTTAAAGCCGCAATGTTTTAGGGCACTTTTTGATTGGGAAACTGTGACGAACCAAGGTTATCCAACCCTGCGCCAGTCACTTATTTGGCACAGAAAGGGTTTTCAGCCCCCTTTTCTGTCACCTATAGGTCACAATCTAGCCACACCAGGCAAGCTTGTGATTCAGTTTAGTGGGTGCAAGAGTTAATTCGCATTCCCTTAATCTGTACTATACGTAAGAGAAATGCCCAACACTCCCTTGTAATGCCACCCACAATAAACTATAAATCCTATAGCTCAAATGCTGCCACCACTTAAAATTTATTAAAGGGAAAATCTTAAGGAAAACCCCAGACTTTACACATTAACTCTAGAAATACAATTTAGCAGAAAATAACCTAAAATTATACAGTTCTAATATTCCAGTCTCTTTCAGTAAAGTGGTTCAATTATTAGACAAAGGCCAAACTTAATAAAGGAATTATTTATTATGCCAAAAATATTATGCACAATGCATTATTAACAAAAAGTTGTTACACATAAAATTACACACGCAAACAGTATTTTAAAATAAAAAGGAGAAAAACAGAATTGAATACTTCCCTAGTCTTCAAGATTTGCGCCAGGGGAATGGCAGAAGAAGATGGCTCCTTACTCTGTACAGCAGCTCCCCTTGTAAGAATGACCCAATGCATACACACTAACATTTGGTGGCTATTTAGGGGGTTCTGGCACTTCAAAGAAAATACAAACACAATTCTTCTTGAAAACAAATAACTGTTTTGAGTGCAAGCTGCACAAAGTTAACTCCTTAGGAGCTGAATCCTGAGATATTTGTGACACCTCCCCCAATAAGAGACGCAAAAGGGGGTGGCTACGAGCCACTCCCGATGCGTATCAAAAGGAGCTTCCCCTTGCGGTGAGAACACCATTGCCAGACAGATTGCACCTAGCAGTTTTGGCAGCAGGATGCCCTCCTTTTAAAAGTGACACACTAGTTGCTCTACCCAACCGATTGAATATATTGCAGGGCCCCTCCCATGCAGCCTCTAGTTTGTTCTGTCTCATGGGAGTGAGTACAAGAACATTATGGACCATCTCACACACTCCCTCTCTGGCAGTAAACTCCTGCAACTGTTTTTGTGTGAATATGACATCTCTGGGTTTTGCAGGTACCTCCCCCAATAAGGTTGGCATCTTATCTCTGAACAACACATCATCCCCTGTTACAGAGGTGCCTGTGAAACCTAGTGTCTTGCTACCTATGGTGTGCTCTCTAAGCATATTGTGTGCTGTCAGTTGCTGCTTAACTACCATAGGCTCTTGCCCTCCCACTGGAGTAGAATTCCTGTACTCCTGCACTCTGTTATGGTTGGTAGGGGGTTGACTAACTGCCCCCCTTCTCCTCACTGTGGGTTCTAACTGCTGGGGACACTGATGCTGCACATCTATCAGTGTATTTGCTGAATGGCACGGTGGGGCTGTGTAAATACACTTCTCTGTACTCCTCCCCCCTGTGCCTGCAGTCTGTGTCAGTCTCTGTCCCCTAGCCTGTGCAGTCTGTTTATAGGTCACAGCTGAGGTTACTGGGGTCTCTGTCACCCACAATCTTTCACACTCACTCTGGGGGTCCCTCAAAGAGTATCCTGTACCCTCCTCCCCCACACATTCTGAAATCTGTGGCTTTGCTGCTTCTGTCCTAGAGTGGGCTAGTTTGCCCCCCTGCTCTCTCTCACAGTCAGCCTGCCACTTTGCATAATCACACAGAATCTGGTATCCTTTTGACACTGGTGCAGACAAGCACACATCTTCCTTCTGCCATTTATCCCAACTATTGTGTCTTTTCACAGGGTACAGAATTGTCCCTGGCAGAGACTGGCACACATCATCCAGCGGCCCAGTCACCCAGTCATTCTCTCCCCCGTCAATCTCACCTCCTTCTATAGAATACACTGATTCAATCACAGACAGACACGCACCCCTCATCTGCCTTCTCTCACAGACAAGCTCTTCCCGTACAGCTAAACTTGGTTCCGGCACAGACAGACCCACACAGTCTATCTGCCTTTCTCCCCCAACAGCTAACGGTAATTCTGCCGATACTGCTGGTTTAAGTACAGGAAGACACACACCGTCTGTCTGTCGTTCTCCCCAGTCAGTCTCTTCTCTCACAGATTCACCTCTCAGCACAGACACCCCCAGTTCAGGCACAGCCCTGCGCACACATGCACTCTGTCCTCCCTCCTGGTCATAATGTCTCTGAGCATTTTTACACACAGCCCTTTCCACATAAGGGTCTGCAACTAATGTCACTAGGTCACATGTAGCATTGTCAGGCACATAAAGAGATAACAATCTACCCAAATCAGTACCCAGTAAAACATCATTAGGAATATTTTCAGATACCCCCACATTTCTTAAACCTCTCCCCACTCCCCAATCAAGATATATACGTGCCATAGGCACTGCAAGTTTCATTCCCCCAATCCCTTTAACTGCTAGAGTCTTTCCAGGGATAATGTTCTCAGAGTTCACTAGCTTTGGATGCACCATAGTCACTTCTGCACCTGTGTCCCTTAGCCCTAGGGTTACCTTATCTCCAACAGTCACAGGTTGCAGGTTCTCATGGTTGTTTTCCTCTGGACAGGTAACAAACAAAACAGATGCTGGTACTTCTGAGGGATTACTCCCTCCATCTGATTGCCCCAAGTTAATCCTCTCTGGGCAAGTGGAGCTGATGTGGCCCACTTTGTTGCAAATAAAACATCTGCGGGTATCCCCCTGCCCAGATGCAGCACTCGCCCCTTCTTTCCCAGAGGGAGCAGACACACTGGATAAAGGCACAGCAGGCTTTGTGAAGGGGGGTCGTGCAGCAGCTCCTTTACAGGTGGATCCCCCCTTAGAAAAGGATTTCCTCCCATTCTCTGGAGACCTGTTAGCTGTGTAAAAATCAGCCAGCTCGCCAGCTTCCAATGCTTTTATGGGCTTCCGATCTAAAACCCATTCTTGAACTCCGGCTGGGCACAGCTGCATAAATTGCTCCTTCACAATCAAATCTTCCAGCTCCCCCATAGTGGCAACTTTTAATCCTCTGACCCACTGTTTAAAGGCTGTCCTCATGTTTCCAACAGCTGTAATATAGCTCTCTGACACACCTTTCTGCAGGGAACGGAATTTCTTTCGGTAAACTTCAGGAGTAAGATTGTATCTCCTCTGCAGGGCAGCTTTAATGGAATCATAGTCCTGATCAAACTCTGGGGGTAGTTCAGCAAACGCCTCCAGTGCAGGACCTTTCAGGCCAGGGGTAAGGTACTTGGCCCACTGCTCCCTTGGCAACTGGAACTGTCTGCACACTTTCTCAAAGCTACGCAGGAATACATCCACATCTCCATCTTTCTCCAGGGTGGGAAAATTCTCTGCACGCACTCTGGGAGCAGGGGGGTCTCTAGGTTCACTAACAACAGATGAGACCATCCCTCTCTCCAACCGTGCAAGCTGTAGCTGATACTCTCTGCCTGTCGTTCAGCAGCCTGTCTCTCAGCTGCCAGAGACGCCTGTCTCTCAGCCACAGCAGCTTGTCGTTCAGCAGCCTGTCTTTCATAAAACTTTGTAATCAGTTCCATGCGCAAACTTGCATCCACTGAGCCCATATGTTTAAGAACAGTTTGCAAATAACAGTCCAAGGGATCCCCAGATTCTGATGAATCGCTGCCCCCAGCTGCAGACATCTCTCCTGAGACCTCAACTGGTGTGATTTGGCTGTTATCATATTCAACAAGAGCTTGTATTAGTAAATCTTTGTTCTTTGAACGTGTTGGAATATCCCTCTCCTGGCATAGGAGTATAAGTGCCTCTTTAGATCGCTGCTCGTATGCCTCCATAGCAAAAATAAAATAGAAAAGAACAACAGAGAATAGGGAAGGGGACTGTTTGCAATGTGTCACTATATAATGCACTGAGTTTTAGCCTTTGGAAATTGTAAGAAACAATCTCTTTTAGTACCGGGATTTCCACACTAGCAAATCCACAAGCACTAAAATCTAATAATAAAAAAAATTATCTACACCGCTGCCCACCAATTTGTGACGAACCAAGGTTATCCAACCCTGCGCCAGTCACTTATTTGGCACAGAAAGGGTTTTCAGCTCCCTTTTCTGTCACCTATAGGTCACAATCTAGCCACACCAGGCAAGCTTGTGATTCAGTTTAGTGGGTGCAAGAGTTAATTCGCATTCCCTTAATCTGTACTAGACGTAAGAGAAATGCCCAACACTCCCTTGTAACGCCACCCACAATAAACTATAAATCCTATAGCTCAAATGCTGCCACCACTTAAAATTTATTAAAGGGAAAATCTTAAGGAAAACCCCAGACTTTACACATTAACTCTAGAAATACAATTTAGCAGAAAATAACCTAAAATTATACAGTTCTAATATTCCAGTCTCTTTCAGTAAAGTGGTTCAATTATTAGACAAAGGCCAAACTTAATAAAGGAATTATTTATTATGCCAAAAATATTATGCACAATGCATTATTAACAAAAAGTTGTTACACATAAAATTACACACGCAAACAGTATTTTAAAATAAAAAGGAGAAAAACAGAATTGAATACTTCCCTAGTCTTCAAGATTTGCGCCAGGGGAATGGCAGAAGAAGATGGCTCCTTACTCTGTACAGCAGCTCCCCTTGTAAGAATGACCCAATGCATACACACTAACATTTGGTGGCTATTTAGGGGGTTCTGGCACTTCAAAGAAAATACAAACACAATTCTTCTTGAAAACAAATAACTGTTTTGAGTGCAAGCTGCACAAAGTTAACTCCTTAGGAGCTGAATCCTGAGATATTTATGACAGAAACAAACATCAATTTTTCTGCAACAATACCTAATTTTTCAGGCATGTATACATGCCTAATTTTTCTGGCCTCTGGTGCAGCACTGTGGCTTCAAAAACCAAACCAATAAAAAAGGCACATAACAGGGATTAAACTGATAAGAATACTACTACTTAACACACCACTCATATCTGGTGGCACAGTAGATTGCACGCGCAGTGCCCCAAATTTGAAGTAGGAGGACCGACCAAGCATCTTTTTCCATCTCCCGGTTCCTAAAATCCATGCCATATACACGTCCCCTGATAGGGGACGTAACAGGGATTAAACTGATAAGAATATTACTACTTAACACACCACTCATATCTGGTGGCACAGTAGATTGCACGCGCAGTGCCCCAAATTTGAAGTAGGAGGACCGACCAAGCATCTTTTTCCATCTCCCGGTTTCTAAAATCTATGCCTTATACACGTCCCTTGATAGGGGACGTAACATGGATTAAATTGATAAGAATAGTACTACTTAACACACCACTCATATCTGGTGGCACAGTAGATTGCACGCGCAGTGCCCCAAATTTGAAGTTTGAGGACCGACCAAGCATCTTTTTCCATCTCCCGGTTCCTAAAATCCATGCCATATACACGTCCCCTGATAGGGGATGTAACAGGGATTAAACTGATAAGAATAGTACTACTTAACACACCACTCATATCTGGTGGCACGGTAGATTGCACGCGCAGTGCCCCAAATTTGAAGTAGGAGGATCGACCAAACATCTTTTTCCATCTCCCGGTTCCTAAAATCTATGCCATATACACGTCCCTTGATAGGGGACGTAACAGGGATTAAACTGATAGGAATAGTACTACTTAACACACCTTATAATAATGCAGAGAGAGGCAACTCAGAGAGAGGAGTCTGAAAAAGAGGAGTCAGAGGAGGAAGGTGGCTTTGAGGAGGTGGAAGACTAAACACAGCATGCGTCCCAGGGGGCTTGTTGTCACCTTTCGGGGACCCTTGGTGTTGTATGTGGCTGGGTGGAGGAAGAGACCTTCAATCACATCAGTGAGGACAAGGAACGGGACATGGCTAGCTTGGTATCCAACCTTGTGCAAATGGGGAGTTTGCGGTTGTGCAAATGGACTGTTTGCGGTTGTTTGCGGTTAAATGGGGAGTTTGGTCTGTCACTGTGAAGCGGGCGTAACCCTTAAACTACGTGATCAATACAACATTATAACCTGATGTTTTTAAAGCACGTTATTCCAAACAGTTTAGGAATGTTAGGTGATTTATGCCCTTTATGGATTAAAACCAGTCTCTGCATCAACTATGTAATTTTCCATGGGAGTTTTGTCATGGATCCCCCTCCGGCATGCCACAGTCCATGTGTTAGTCCCCTTGAAACAACTTTTATATCACTATTGTGGCCAGAAAGAGTCCCTGTGGGTTTTAAAATTCGCCTGCCTATTGAAGTCAATGATGGTTCGTCCGTTCGTGAACTTTTGCGGTTCGCAAACGCAAAATTTTATGTTTGCGACATCACTAGTCAGCATTGATTCCCCAATATTCTACTAGTGAGGGAAGGATATTGTCATGTGTCTGGGGGTCCTTCAGAAGCAGTGGGTCAAACATCCAAGTCCTATTACGTTGAATGTCTCGCAACCCTCTGATAGTCAAAGTTATTATAGAATGGTCTGACCATACACAAGCGTATATATTGGAGCACTGCAGCATAGGTTGTAGAATTTGACTGGTGTAAATATAATTTTATCCTATATACGTCCCATGGGCTGCAGAATAGAATGTAGTGTCGCTAGTTTCGCCATACAGTGTATGCTATGTATCAATTAAGGCATGTGGGGCTAATGAGTCTCGGAGAGCTTTGACAAGGTGATTATGTCTGAGTTTTTTGTTAGTTAAGGGGACATTATTGATCAGTCATATCGGAGTCATGTTAATGATAAAGTCACCCGCCAGTATAATTTTAGTTTGCGACCATTGAGTCAAAAGTTGTGTAATATGTTTAAAAAAATTATGTTGATTCTCGTTGGGGGCGTATAGATTACATAGGGTTATCTCTGTATCTAACATCTGTCCTCTGACTATCAAATATCTCCCCTCAGTGTCTGCAATGGTGCTTTCATTGGTGAAACCCATGGCGTTGTGTATCAAAAACGACACCCCTATTTTCTTAGTAGTGGTAGTAGCGTGGAAATGGGTAGAGAAGTGTTTCGCCCAGTATCTAAGTATCTAGGAATAGTTGCTTTGAGGAAATATGTTTCCTGTAAGAATAGGAGGTTGGCATTTAGTGAAGTGTATTGTGTCATTGCTACTCTTCGTTTGATTTAGGTATTCAACCCTCTGACATTATGTGATACTATCACTACATTAGAAGACATCATATATATTAAACTCCTGTGTTAGTACTGTATGCATCTGGAGATTGTAATTCATTACCTGTAAGTAGATATTCTCACCACTAGTCTTATATTTCAGCTGGTAGATCTAGTTTAAAATGCAGAGGTATCGTGGGGGTGTCACTGAGAGGAAAATAAGGAACTGGGATAACATAACATAGGTAAACAAGAACCTTGTCCCAAACAGTGGGACAACAATTATGTAACAAAGGACCTTTCAAGTATTGAATACTGGCTACTCACCCTCTTACTCGAGGGGGATGGGGGTATCCACATCACCATGCCAACAACATTTAGATATTTTTAAATAGATTTCAGTAATAAAGCAAGAAAGTAAGGTCATTGATCCCACAGACCCAGAGGTACATGTAACCCAACATTCCCCTGTGTACCCTCAGAGAAGGACCAAGTCTTCAAAAGTCCACCAAATTCGCCACCTAAGGCTCTCTGAAGGTAGACACAAGGCAAAAACTTTGTTCCCTTCTGCTACAAAGGGGTTAGAGGAAATTATTAAAGGTCTTTTTCTCTGGACTCTATTATCTTTTGTCTCTTGTTGGAAATCCTATGCCATTTTGTTTAGGCTGAGAACTGTTCAGATGGTAGTCTATGTGATGGGGGTGACTCCTGAGGGGGTAGATGCGGGATGTCAAGGCCAAGAACCTTACAAACTTCTGGTATGTCTTCCGGTTCTTTGATTGTTATGGTCCTAGAATCCTTTGTTATGATCAAGGCAAAGGGGAAGCCCCATCTATATTGGATTTGTTGTTTCCTCAAAATCGTAGTGAGGGGCCTCAAAGCACTTCTACGCTGCAGGGTGCGGAGACTTAAGTCCTGATAAAATTCTACCACATTACCTTTAAACTTAAAGGTAATGATCTTCCTAGCAGCTTGGAGAATCTTATCCTTGTCTGGAAAGAAGGTAAGCTTGACTATCACATCTCATGAAGGGAGGCCATTTTTCATCTTCGCTTTTATGGCCCTATGGGCCCTTTCTACATGGAATACATAATCTGGAGAATATCCTGTAATTTGGCTGAATAATTGGGAGAAGTATGTCAAGAGTTCCTTGGTGGTTATTTCCTCAGGGATTGCTTTCAACCTAAGATTGTTTCTCCTGCTCTGGTTTTCAAGGTCATCTAGCTTGTCTTGGAACTCTTCTAGAAGTTGTTGCTGTGAGGATACAGTCTGTGATATTTCATCCACATTTTCCACCATAGCATCTTTTTGATCCTCTAGGGTATCTATCCTATTGCCCATATCTGTCATATCAGATTTGATCTCTGATAGGCTGTTGGTAGCCAAGGAGTGAATAGAGTCTATTTTTTCCCAGAGCTTTTCAAAATTGTCAGCTTCATGAAGACTAAAGTTTTAAGGTCAGCTTTTGTTAACGGAGTGTTGTCCTCCACCCCTTGTGCAGGATCGTGATCTGATTCTTCTTCCAACTTCATGTCTTTGGTGTTCTTGTTTGAGAAGGTTTAAAGAATGAAGTCATTGCTGCCAGTTTATTGGTTGTCTTATCCCCTTTCACCACTCTCCTAGAGGCCATGAGGCCTATTTATCAAAGGTCTGTCGGATCCGACAGACCTCGCTGAATCCATTCGGAGCTTGATAAATGGGCCTTCATGTCTTGTTTTCAATTATTTTGGGCTTTCCTGTGGACTTATGTATGATCCAGCCCCTGCAGTGACACTTGGTAAATGGTCAGTTACAGGATTTAGATTTTACAGCACCGCTGCCACCTCTGTGCCTTAGTAACCCTCAAGGTGGGAGATCTTACTTAATATCAGTGTTGCAGTATTTATACTTGTCTGTGTTCATCTCAATTGGCGGGTCCTCCCTTCACCCCTTCCTTATCTTTTACATGCTGACTGCCAGGTTCTGTAGTGCCCACAGTTTAATTCCCTACTTTGTCTAACATAAAGGTGTTTCTTATGGGGTTTAGACAACTCTGTTTGAAACTGCCTGTGATCTTTGGGACAAGCCTCAAATTCTCTCTCTTTTATGGTGGGTAGACTGTTTTTAGCCCTTTGGTTACTGTTTAATAGAAGTGATCCCTATAGGCTTGTATATGCCTCTGCTTTATCTGTTGTGTAACAAAGTGTCTCTTACTGTGGGCAGGTGGATTATGGGAACCTGGGTTTATCAAAGGCTGATCCGGACTGGTCAGGGTAATAATGATGGGGTATAAGCCTTATGTTACTGGCGCTGACCCCTTTTGTAGCCAATGCTATTTTTCCTCCCTGTGCTGTGGCCTACTTGATTATCAGTTAAGGCCTCTCTCTCCTTTCCGGAGCAGAAATTACCCTTATCTCTTCAGCCCCTGTATCGTTTGTTTGTTCAAAGTCTCTTTTGAAGACTTCAGAGCTAGCTCCTCTGAATATGTGTGTGGTGCTGTGGGCATATGCACTTACAATCCATAGATCATAATTTAAAGGGACAGTCAAGTCCAAAAAAAACTTTGATGATTCAAATAGAGCATGTAATTTTAAACAACTTTTCAATTTACTTTTATCTCCAATTTTGTTTTGTTCTCTTGGTATTCTTAGTTAAAATCTAAATCTAGGAGGTTCATATGCTAATTTCTTAGACCTTGAAGGCCGCCTCTAATCTAAATACATTTTGACAGTTTTTCACCACTAGAGGGTTTCATAAAAATAACATGAAGCTCATGTACGTGAATTTACAGAGGAGTGAGCACTTATTGGCTAAAGAACTGAAATAAGGGGGCAGTCTGCAGAGGCTTAGATACAATGTAATTACAGAGGTAAAACATGTATTATTATAACTGAGTTGGTTATGCAAAACTGAGAAATGGGTAATTACGGGATTATCTATCTTTTAAAACAATAAAAATTCTGGTGTTGACTGTCCCTTTAAGTACACTGGATTGGCAAAAAACACAGAAATTCATACTTACAAGTATAAAATACAAAGCTTAATTGATGTTTTTTCCTAAAATGGACTGAACATAGACGTTCCATGGGCGTATATGAAATTGTCTCTTAAATCTCATAAATTCTGTAAACATTTTCACTCTACAGATCTCACTTTTTTCACTCGCAAATTAAAGGTGGCGCACGTTTATCAAAATCCTCCAAACACTAATTACTCTGAAAGGAAAATGTATGCATACAAAAATAACAGTGATTTTAAGGTACAGTGTACTGAAAATATTGTAATTTGATTTGTATCAGGCATAATATTAAAGTTTAAACATATGCTGGGTTCTCCTGTATAGTTTGACCTCCATTGCAAACTTTTATATAGAAGAGATTTACTCATTGTTTGCAGGGAAAGATACAAGAAAAAGAGGGTGTCTCATAGTGTGGTATGTCCCCAGTGGGTCTGTGAGTAGGAATGGTAGAAGACTTACCAGATTAAGTTGCACTGTGACCAGTGTCAGCGAGCAGGCTAGCACTCTACAGTGGCTAGTACACTGTTCCAGGTGTCCCCATTGGAATTGACAGCTAAAATCCAATGTTGGATGCGCTTCAGATGGGAGTACGAGACCTCTGTGTACCCACCGGTGAAGTCAGTAGAAAGACATAAAACCAAAGGACAACTTACGATATTTCAAAGGTAAAAACGCTTTAATTTTTACATTAACGCGTTTTTCGACCAAACAAACAGGTCGTTTCTTCAGGCAATAAAAACAAAAACGATGATTGGGATATTTTGTCTTCTGCATAGATTGTCGAGGTCTTCCAGTTGGTGTTGTAGATATGTGATTAGTGATGCTTCAGCTCTTATTTTACAGGAAAAGCTCATCAGTTTCAGATGTTTGTGATTCCACCCTATTTCAGAAATATCTTTTGTGACTTTTTCAAGACAATCTTTAATAAGGTGGCTGACTTTTTGCATGAAGTGGAGAGGGATTGGTATAGGCAGAATACCTTTTTGATGTGGTGAAGTGGTCAGAAGGAAAAATTAAGGTTGTTCATATATTGCTGCTGCACGACTGAGCACAACAGTAGTTCTGCACTTCACTAAATATGGCATATTGTGTCTTCTTGATTAGTAGGTCGATCTGTGTCTCTGGTAATCCATTGCTGTGTGAGCTTGGGCATGCTGGGGAATAGTGCTAGTGCCATTAACAAAAATGTTTTAATAGATTTTGATGCCACAGTAAGAAATCTGTGCTCCGTGGCTGTCAAAGTATTCACTGCCCTATTCTCCCCTTTCACACTACCATTCAATTTCTCTTCTTCCTCCTGGATGTTTTGCCTCTCCGTGCTATGCAAACCATATTATGTATATTGCAGCATAACCGGAGTGGTTCCACTCATATTCACCATGGAATTTGTGATGTTGAAAATCCTCATTGGGTTATAATACTGCTGATCTGAGGCTCTGTACAGAGCATTAGAATTTTGTGACCATCTTGTTCAATGTTCAACTCCGCCGCCCATTAATTATATTTTTATTGAAATTAATTTGCATTCTATTTAGTTTTGTATGATTTTGTTTAATAAGCTAGACTTCATTTTATAACAGTAGCAATCATTGGAGTCCTTTTCATACACATAGCATTTGGCCAGTAATGAATCATATTAGTGGTCATGTTGTAGTCTCCACATACTGTATCAATGCTAAAAGCAAAATACCCCCCCCTTATTTCAAACTTACCACTGGCAGCCTACAGTTTAAAGATCTGCAATTAATTTAATTTCCGAGTAGTTTCAATTTTAAACCTCTATTTTTTAACTCCTTGACTGTCAGAAGGGTACTGATACAATGCTGTGTATTACAGTGTAGCTGTATTTAGTATCTTAGGGGTTAATATTACCAAACATAATTGTATTAGTCTTACTGCTTTCTATTTTTTTTTTCTATAAATCTGATAGATTTATCCAACAAGCTTGAGGAAAACTATGACTGCTTAAGTACACCCTTCCTTTTTGTGATTAATGTACTGTATGTATCATGTTTAACTTTGCTATATGATAAGCTAATTTCCCTTGTAATCCCAATGATTTATTTAAGTACAGAAGAGATAACTGTGACCCCTTTCAAATGTACCTGATATATATACATTCTTACAACTGAATAATCTCTTTATCTTAATTACAGAGAATGGTCCTAGCAATTTTGGGATTTTTACTTGAATTCTTTCATTCGATTACCTAAGCTTGTAACAAGTCTTAAGAAGACATAGGTTGGCTATTATTTTCTATTGACTACTTAACAGTGTCATTTGATCTTACATGCACACAATTGTAAAAATATCTTTAATTTGGAGACAACAAAATGACAGTAGACATAATCCTAAACTAATACTATGTTTTTATTAAAGACAAGCTCTAATTATTGCCATGTTGAGATATTTTGACTTTGCTAATGACTGCTATTGTGTAACAATGCCATTCAACACAAGCTTGATAAGAGGGACTTCAAATATCTTCTTATTATTTGAGTTTTTCAATTGCATCCTATTCTTTACAATTCTCCAACAGAGGTTTCTTATGAAATGGTTCACCTAAAGAATCCTAATTTGATTTGTATTAAATACTTCAAACTGTTTTTTTCAGATTAGAAGAGTTTTATAATCCATTGAAGTTGAGAATAAGATTCACTTGTGTCTGTATGATGTTTCTTCTTAAATCTCTTATTGAATTCAGTTTGCAGTACAAAGAACTCAACCTTTAACCTTATAGTATTGTCAAGATATGTTGACCTACTCATATGAAGGCTTTATATCTTCTAAACAATCTCATGATGCCATTTCAAAGCTATTTTATTATTTGATTTAACAATGTTCAGTAAGTAATATCCCTTTGTACTCCTGGTGCATTTTTAACATCGATACACACATATTTTTAAATTTCATTGGTATCAGTAAAGCAGTTTTGATCGATCAGTTACTTTATTTATCATTGGGTAAAAATATATATAAAAGACTCTTAACGCTTTACTGAATGCTACTTCATCCCTCTAGTAAATTATTTGCTATATGTAAATGAATGGTATAGGTTATAATACCATTAGATAATGGTAAAATTCAGATTATTATAGCCTATGGTAAATAAATAATCTTGATTTTATTAAAGACAGGAGGCGAATAATTTGCATCAAATCTTTACTGAATCCAAACAGCAGCAAAGAAAACATACAGAGAAAAAATTAATAATTGCATAGTAACAAGACTGCACCAATCAGTACACAGCAGCCTAATAAACTGTAATGAACAAGTCCAGCACTTCCTCTTTTGTTTGATCATAAGACAGCGGAACCAATCATGAAGAAAACAAACTCCAAAATATCCATCCTAGACCAAAATGGAACAGCCATACAAAGGAACGGAGAAAAAACAGATGGCCTGGTCCGTAGATAAGGGAGAACATAAAATCCACAGAGTCACTGAAAAGAGAAAAAAAATGCAAAGTAACAATAATCCCAGTAAAGGAAAATCAACAGCAATAATATCATTTAGATAAAATTTCCACAAAACAAAATCATTAACATCATTTTGATAAAGTTTCCACAAAACAAAATCTTATTAATATATATTGGGAGGGAAAAGAGGGGTGGGAAAATATTCACCTCCTGTCTTTAATAAAATCAAGATTATTTATTTACCATAAGCTATAATAATCTGAATTTTATGGCATTTTTTTATTTTATATTTTGCATTTTTAAAGCACTTACATAAAAAATCTCATAACAAAATGAACAATTTCAAAAAACTTTCAGAGTCGAAGGTCTAATGTCCCTCTTGAAAACCCTGGGGAAGGAGGGTTCTTTAAACCCCATTTTACCTCTGGGGAGGAGGTTCTATCACCCCTATGTGAAAAGCCCGGGGAAGGGGCTAACAGCCTTCGAGCTGGAGTTATGCCTCTATGTGATACTGGGAGATATAGGGTCTTCCCAAACCAATTGCGAGGATACAAGAGATTCTGATATTGAGCTACAGAGTTTAGAACAAGTCTCATAGGAATTAAGGGATACCTCTGAAAAGGGCTTAAGGATGATTTAATACGTTGGCCATGGCTGATACAAACTTTCAAAGGCTTAGAAAAAGGAAGAGGGTAGAAAAGAGAAATACACAAGGAAAAGACATTTTCAAAGAAAGAATAAAACTAGGAAAGTAAAGTAAATAAAACCATAATGAGAAACCAGTGTCGCGCTGAGCAGCGGCTCACATGACCGACCGGAGCTAGTCACTGGTCAGGCACGCGTCCGCATGGACTCTCAGCACAGCACCGGAGGAGATAGACAAAATACATTAAAGAGATAGTATAGCCAAAACCAATCCAATATTCACCTTCGACTAGACTATCCCTCCAAGGGAAAGAATAGGTAAAAGGATTAGAGGAGTGCTAATAAAGAAGCTGGTTAGTACAGAACAGATTAAACAATACTCCTAAGTAAGATGTCCAGGAGAGGGGCGTGAGGCCTTCCAAAGCCGCTTGAGGGCGAAAGTGACATTGATACTGGGCTGAAAGAGACTGAAGTATGGGAGACAGTTCTGGAGTGTGTTGAGAGGGTTTATGATCCACCTCAAAAGAGGGGAAAAGGATTTACTTATGGGGCGAAGGTTTAAAAAAAAAAAAAAAAAAAAAAATGTAAGCAAAAAAGACCTCTTTGGAAGAAGGAAAAGTTTAACAGGCTAAAATTTGAATTTCGAATGGCCTAAATGCAGGCTAAATAAAGTTATATTTAATAGAGCCTTAATACAGACTTAAAATAGTTACAGAATATAGCCTTAATAGATGAATTAATAAAGCCTTATTTTTATTATTATTATCGGATATTTAAATAGCGTCAACAGATACCGCCGCACAAATTAATACAGGCTTAATATAGCTAGATTTAAAATAGCCTAAAACAGGCTTAAAATATAGTTATTTTCTGGGATATTTGTGATATTAATATTAATACCACAAGTCCCCTATAGGAGGCGCTATTAACTAGAGGTAAAAGTGCCACTGATCACACCATATATATAATGGATAGATAAAATTATAAATTTAAAATGTTAAAATGGAAAATAATTAAAAAATAAAAAATGGTAAAAATATATATATACAGACGTAGTAAGTGGTCAATCTGGTAATAGAAAAGTTCAAATGAAGTCCAACAGAATCCAGAAATAAATAAGGCAGCTCTCGGTCTTCACCCAAACGATGGTGTATCTTCAAAGAATGGTCAATTGCAAGGAAAACAGAAACAGAGGCGCCACATGTGTAGATCAATCAGAGCTGACAATATCCAAGCAAAATGAGATACAGGATACTCACAAACGTGAAGGCACTCTCTTGTGCCTATAGGGGCAGGCTGGTATTTAACAGCAAACCAGCTGGCTGTACCAGGGAATCCCCGTCAAGATGTCCTATAGTTGTCGTGGATCTCACAACAGCAACCCTTATCTAGGTCACTTCCAGCAGAAGCCTTCCTCCCTTCTTTACTTATTTTCCTTTCTGCTGGAAGTGACCTAGATAAGGGTTGCTGTTGTGAGATCCACGACAAGAGAGTGCCTTCACGTTTGTGAGTATCCTGTATCTCATTTTGCTTGGATATTGTCAGCTCTGATTGATCTACACATGTGGCGCCTCTGTTTCTGTTTTCCTTGCAGTTGACCATTCTTAAAATATAGTTATATAGAAAAGCCTAAGAAGGGATAATATATATATTTAAAAAACCTAATACAGACTATTATATCATATAGCTTAAAGGGACATTAAACACTACATAAATGCTAAATAAAATGATGCATTCATAGAAAATATTAGTCTGAGAATAACATGTAGATGTATTTTTAAAAGTTTAAATAGATGTTTAAACATTGACAAAATAAGTGTAATGTTTTAGTGCCTATAAAACAATGGAAGCTGCAATGTTGTAACTTAGGTTCTCTGCTTTGCCCAATCAGGGACAGTGACTGTGAGGAATATAACCGTGTTCTGCACTTCCAATTCTAACAGGAACTGAAAAACTCAGAATTTCAGAATGGAATTGCAGGAAAGGGGGACAAAATAAACAATGAAAGTATATAGCAGACTTTTTTTATTTATAAATGATTTATCATTTTATATTATTATCTGAAAGTGTTCAATGTCCCTTTAAAGGGACACTGAACTCAAAAAACAAAGTTCGAAATATAGATAAAATGTTTAAAATTAAGACACTTATTAATGTCACATACTTTGTAATAACTTACTGTTTGCCTGCAATTGATTCACAAAGTAATCCTGATTTCCAAACCCACTCCATGGGTACCTGATCACCTAGCCCTATCTTGCATGAGAACCCAGGTACCAATATGGCAGACATTATCCGCTAGGCGCCTGCGCAAGGTTTTGACACGTCAGAGAATACGTCACCTTGTGTTTCTCTGTATTGAAATTGCAGAGCGGGTGACGGAGCTGCGCTAATAATGTGAGTGCTGTTCGCATATAGAATCTCCCTAGCATTAATGAGCAACTTATTATTGTGTGGGCATAAGAAAGAAATAATTTTTTTATAGCTCGGATCAGATTGCGCATGCGCGAGATTCCGACTAAACATTTTAATTTGATTAATAAAAGCTAAATATTATTGGTTGAATATACGAACGATTGTACAGCCCATATTTGTGGGCTGTCTTAGCCTACGTCATTAGAAGATTTTAAAACAAAATTTTATATATATTAGATGGATCGTTTGAAACTGCAAGTAGGTGCAAATTATTTCTTTGAACATTATAACCCGATTTATATAATTGTTATATATGCCAAGAATAAAACTACAGTAATCCTTTAATACAGGCCAAAATACTAAAAAACAAAATAACCAAATACCGGTTAAAATACTCATATTTAATAAAACTTAAAGGGACAGTCTAGTCAAAATTAAATTTTCATAATTCAGATAGGGCATGATATTTTGAACAACTTTCCAATTGACTTTAGTCATTACATATGCTCTGTTCCCTTGGTGGTATTTTTGAAAAACTAAACCTAGGTAGGCTCAAACTGATTTCTAAACCGTTGAAAAACGCCTCTTAGCTCAGAGCATTTTTAAAGTTTTTTTTTTTTTTTTCCCACTGTTAGACAGTACTAGTTCATGTGCGTAATATAGATAACATTGTGCTCACTCCCGTGGAGTTATTTAGGAGTCTGCACTGATTGGCTAAACTGAATTTCAGTCAAAAGCACTGAGATAAGGAGGCAGTCTGCAGAGGTCCGGATACAAGGTAATCACAGAGGATAAGAAGTAATAAAAATAATACAAAAACATAATACAAAAATGATCTTTGTTAATGAATACTCCCCTTGGAGCAATCAAATACAGAAAGTATTAAGAAAACATTGGCATATTTTACAGATCTCAAATCCACATGTAAAAGAGTTTTCTAGTCCCCCATGACTGCATTTAGAAGGGGTAAAAACCTTAAAGACACATTAGTTAAAGCTGATGTGGGCCCAAAGAGAAATATAAATCAGGGGCACATTGGGGATAAGAACTTGGGATGTTTTCCATGTCTCAACTGCCAGAATTGCAATAATGTCATCAAAGGCCCAACCTTTACTCACCCCTCTACAGGTAATAAATATAGGTTGAAGGATTATTATACCTGTAATTATAAGTTTGTGATATACCTAATTAAGTGTCCATGTGGTTTGGGGTACGTTGGCGAGACCACCCAGAAGGTACGGGAGCGCATTAACCAACATAAAAGCAATATCAGGACAGGTAAATTAGATACAACCATTTTATTATGGCTGGACATCAAATTAATCAGCTCAGATTCCAGGTACTTGAACATATAAAAATACCTAGGAGGGGTGGGAATAGAACAAAGATGTTAAAGTATAGGGAATTGTACTGGATTCATGAGTAAGGGACTATGACCCCTAATGGAATGAACAGGGAAATGGAGTATATGACAGTGAATATTAATAACTATACACTTAACAACAAAATGTCTTTTGTTCAAGGACTGGATGTTAAAAATACAAAGATACAAATAAATTTATTTGACTAACTTCTCTATATATCCTTTGTTGAAGATCACCTTGAATGTATTTTGAAAATGCGGGTATATGTCAGTTAATATTAATAATTATACACCCAACAACGAAATGCTTGTTGTTCAAGAACTTGATGTTAAAAATGCAAAGATATAGAGTAATTTATTTGACTAACTTCTTTATATATCCTTTGTTGAAGGTCACCTTGAATGTATTTTGAGAAATTCAGAAATTGGCCACTAGATGGCATTGGGTTCAGGAAAGGATAACTAAAGGTTAACACAGGTGAAATCAGGTGTCTTTTGTTCAAGGATTGGATGTTAAAAATGCAAAGATACAAAGAAATGCATTTGACTAACTTCTCTATATATCCTTTGTTGTAGGTCATCTTGAATGTATTTTGGAAATTTTAGTATATGCCAGTTAATAGTAATAACTATACACCTAACAACAAAATGTCTTTTGTTCAAGAACTTGATGTTAAAAATGCAAAGATATAGAGAAATTTATTTGACTAACTTCTTTATATATCCTTTGTTGAAGGTCACCTCAAATGTATTTTGAGAAATTCAGAAATTGGCCACTAGATGGCATTGGGTTCAGGAAAGGATAACTAAAGGTTAACACAGGTCAAATCAGGTGTCTTTTGTTCAAGGATTGGATGTTAAAAATGTAAAGATACAGAGAAATTTATTTGACTAAATTCGCCATATATCCTTTGTTGAAGTTCACCTTGAATGTATTTTGAAAATTTGAGTATATGCCAGTTAAGATTAATAACTATACACCTAACAACAAAATGTCTTTTGTTCAAGAACTTGATGTTAAAAATGTAAAGATATAGAGGAATTTATTTGACTAACTTCTTTATATATTCTTTGTTGAAGGTCACCTTGAATGTATTTTGAAAAATTCAGAAATTGGCCACTAGATGGCATTGAGTTCAGGAAAGGATAACTAAAGGTTAACACAGGTGAAATCAGGTGTGGTAGGCGGAGCTTCAGCCTATTTAAGGTTTGATTTTAATGTTTTATGTTAGACATGAATAAGGACATGGGTCCAAAACGTTGTCTGTTTTAATTGGCACAATAAAGCAATAATGTTTTAAATACAGTTGGTGGTGCGGCTATATCACTCCTTTGCACAGAGGTAAAACATATATTAATATAACTGTGTTGGATATGCAAAACTGGGGAATGGGTAGTAAAGGGATTTTCTATCTTTTTAAACAATAAAAATTCTGGTGTAGAGTGTCCCTTTAATAAGGGTTCATTTATATAATATAGCCTAATATACTTATATTCAAAGTATCATAATACAAGCTTATTATACAATGAAGCCTCAATTAGGCAGATCTACTATATTCAGGAAAACCTTATATACCGGCTTATATCTAATATAGCCATAATACTGGCTAAAATTACTATATAAATATAGCCTGAAAACAGGCCAAAGAACTTATAATATAGGCTCATAAAAGCAAAAAATAAATAAAATAAAGCCCTAATAAAGGTTTAAATATATAGCCTAATACAGGATAATCTCCTTATATTCAATAAACCTGAAGCAGCTGAATATGAAGCTGCTGAATGTGTGTATATATATATATATATATATATATATATATATATATATATATATATCTACAGGGAGTGCAGAATTATTAGGCAAGTTGTATTTTTGAGGATTAATTTTATTATTGAACAACAACCATGTTCTCAATGAACCCAAAAAACTCATTAATATCAAAGCTGAATAGTTTTGGAAGTAGTTTTTAGTTTGTTTTTAGTTATAGCTATTTTAGGGGGATATCTGTGTGTGCAGGTGACTATTACTGTGCATAATTATTAGGCAACTTAACAAAAACAAATATATACCCATTTCAATTATTTATTTTTACCAGTGAAACCAATATAACATCTCAACATTCACAAATATACATTTCTGACATTCAAAAACAAAACAAAAACAAATCAGTGACCAATATAGCCACCTTTCTTTGCAAGGACACTCAAAAGCCTGCCATCCATGGATTCTGTCAGTGTTTTGATCTGTACACCATCAACATTGCGTGCAGCAGCAACCACAGCCTCCCAGACACTGTTCAGAGAGGTGTACTGTTTTCCCTCCTTGTAAATCTCACATTTGATGATGGACCACAGGTTCTCAATGGGGTTCAGATCAGGTGAACAAGGAGGCCATGTCATTAGATTTTCTTCTTTTATACCCTTTCTTGCATGCCACGCTGTGGAGTACTTGGACGCGTGTGATGGAGCATTGTCCTGCATGAAAATCATGTTTTTCTTGAAGGATGCAGACTTCTTCCTGTACCACTGCTTGAAGAAGGTGTCTTCCAGAAACTGGCAGTAGGACTGGGAGTTGAGCTTGACTCCATCCTCAACCCAAAAAGGCCCCACAAGCTCATCTTTGATGATACCAGCCCAAACCAGTACTCCACCTCCACCTTGCTGGCGTCTGAGTCGGACTGGAGCTCTCTGCCCTTTACCAATCCAGCCACGGGCCCATCCATCTGGCCCATCAAGACTCACTCTCATTTCATCAGTCCATAAAACCTTAGAAAAATCAGTCTTGAGATATTTCTTGGCCCAGTCTTGACGTTTCAGCTTGTGTGTCTTGTTCAGTGGTGGTCGTCTTTCAGCCTTTCTTCCCTTGGCCATGTCTCTGAGTATTGCACACCTTGTGCTTTTGGGCACTCCAGTGATGTTGCAGCTCTGAAATATGGCCAAACTGGGGGCAAGTGGCATCTTGGCAGCTGCACGCTTGACTTTTCTCAGTTCATGGGCAGTTATTTTGCGGCTTGGTTTTCCCACACGCTTCTTGCGACCCTGTTGACTATTTTGAATGAAACGCTTGATTGTTCGATGATCACGCTTCAGAAGCTTTGCAATTTTAAGAGTGCTGCATCCCTCTGCAAGATATCTCACTATTTTTTACTTTTCTGAGCCTGTCAAGTCCTTCTTTTGACCCATTTTGCAAAGGAAAGGAAGTTGCCTAATAATTATGCACACCTGATATAGGGTGTTGATGTCATTAGACCACACCCCTTCTCATTACAGAGATGCACATCACCTAATATGCTTAATTGGTAGTAGGCTTTCAAGCCTATACAGCTTGGAGTAAGACAACACGCATAAAGAGGATGATGTGGTCAAAATACTCATTTGCCTAATAATTCTGCACTCCCTGTATATATATATATATATATCTCAAAATAACAAGAGTATTGCATTGAGCAATGATACTTGTTTTATTGGACTAACTATACATTTATAAGTTGACAAGCTTTCGGAAGAGTTCCTTCCTTTATCAAGTCTAAAGTATTGCTTTAGACTTGATAAAGGAAGGAACTCTTCCGAAAGCTTGTCAACTTATAAATGTATAGTTAGTCCAATAAAAAAGTATCATTGCTCAATGCAATAACATAATTTATGCTTACCTGATAAATTCCTTTCTCCTGTAGTGTGGTCAGTCCACGGGTCATCATTACTTCTGGGATATTAACTCCTCCCCAACAGGAAGTGCAAGAGGATCACCCAGCAGAGCTGCTAAATAGCTCCTCCCCTCTACGTCACACCCAGTCATTCGACCGAGAACCAACGAGAAAGGAGAAGCTAAAGGGTGCAGTGGTGACTGGAGTATAATTTAAAAATTTAGACCTGCCATAAAAAACAGGGCGGGCCGTGGACTGACCACACTACAGGAGAAAGGAATTTATCAGGTAAGCATAAATTATGTTTTCTCCTGTTAAGTGTGGTCAGTCCACGGGTCATCATTACTTCTGGGATACCAATACCAAAGCTAAAGTACATGGATGACGGGAGGGACAGGCAGGATCTTATACGGAAGGAACCACTGCCTGAAGAACCTTTCTCCCAAAAACAGCCTCCGAAGAAGCAAAAGTGTCAAATTTGTAAAATTTGGAAAAAGTATGAAGAGAAGACCAAGTTGCAGCCTTGCAAATCTGTTCAACAGAGGCCTCATTCTTAAAGGCCCAAGTGGAAGCCACAGCTCTAGTAGAATGAGCTGTAATTCTTTCAGGAGGCTGCTGTCCAGCAGTCTCATAAGCTAAACGTATTATGCTACGAAGCCAAAAGGAGAGAGAGGTAGCAGAAGCTTTTTGACCTCTCCTCTGACCAGAATAAACGACAAACAGCGACGACGTTTGTCGAAAATCTTTAGTTGCCTGTAAATAAAATTTCAGAGCACGGACTACATCCAGATTGTGTAGAAGACGTTCCTTCTTTGAAGAAGGATTAGGACACAAGGATGGAACAACAATCTCTTGATTGATATTCCTGTTAGTGACCACCTTAGGTAAGAACCCAGGTTTAGTACGCAGAACTACCTTGTCTGAATGAAAAATCAGATAAGGAGAATCACAATGTAAAGCAGATAACTCAGAGACTCTCCGAGCCGAGGAAATAGCCATTAAAAACAGAACTTTCCAAGATAACAGCTTGATATCAATGGAATGAAGGGGTTCAAACGGAACACCCTGTAAAACGTTAAGAACTAAATTTAAGCTCCATGGTGGAGCAACAGTTTTAAACACAGGCTTAATCCTGGCCAAAGCCTGGCAAAAGGCCTGAACGTCTGGAACTTCTGACAGACGCTTGTGTAAAAGAATGGACAGAGCTGAGATCTGTCCCTTTAAGGAACTAGCAGATAAACCCTTTTCTAAACCTTCTTGTAGAAAGGATAATATCCTAGGAATCCTAACTTTACTCCATGAGTAACTCTTGGATTCGCACCAATGTAAGTATTTACGCCATATTTTATGGTAAATCTTTCTGGTAACAGGCTTCCTAGCCTGTATTAAGGTATCAATAACTGACTCCGAAAAACCACGCTTTGATAAAATCAAGCGTTCAATTTCCAAGCAGTCAGCTTCAGAGAAATTAGATTTTGATGTTTGAAAGGACCATGAATTAGAAGGTCCTGTCTCAGAGGCAGAGACCAAGGTGGACAGGATGACATGTCCACTAGATCTGCATACCAGATCCTGCGTGGCCATGCAGGCGCTATAAGAATCACCGATGCTCTCTCCTGTTTGATTCTGGCAATCAATCGAGGAAGCATCGGGAAGGGTGGAAACACATAAGCCATCCCGAAGGTCCAAGGTGCTGTCAAAGCATCTATCAGGACCGCTCCCGGATCCCTGGATCTGGACCCGTAACAAGGAAGCTTGGCGTTCTGTCGAGACGCCATGAGATCTATCTCTGGTTTGCCCCAACGTCGAAGTATTTGGGCAAAGACCTCCGGATGAAGTTCCCACTCCCCCGGATGAAAAGTCTGACGACTTAGGAAATCCGCCTCCCAGTTCTCCACTCCCGGGATGTGGATTGCTGACAGGTGGCAAGAGTGAAACTCTGCCCAGCGGATTATCTTTGATACTTCCATCATCGCTAGGGAGCTTCTTGTCCCTCCTTGATGGTTGATGTAAGCTACAGTCGTGATGTTGTCCGACTGAAACCTGATGAACCCCCGAGTTGTTAACTGGGGCCAAGCCAGAAGAGCATTGAGAACTGCTCTCAATTCCAGAATGTTTATAGGCAGGAGACTCTCCTCCTGAGTCCATGATCCCTGAGCCTTCAGAGAATTCCAGACAGCGCCCCAACCTAGTAGGCTGGCGTCTGTTGTTACAATTGTCCAATCCGGCCTGCTGAATGGCATCCCCCTGGACAGATGTGGCCGAGAAAGCCACCATAGAAGAGAATTTCTGGTCTCTTGATCCAGATTCAGAGTAGGGGACAAATCTGAGTAATCCCCATTCCACTGACTTAGCATGCACAATTGCAGCGGTCTGAGATGTAGGCGTGCAAAGGGTACTATGTCCATTGCCGCTACCATTAAGCCGATCACCTCCATGCATTGAGCTACTGACGGGTGTTGAATGGAATGAAGGACACGGCATGCATTTTGAAGCTTTGTTAACCTGTCTTCTGTCAGGTAAATCTTCATTTCTACAGAATCTATAAGAGTCCCCAAGAAGGGAACTCTTGTGAGTGGAAAGAGAGAACTCTTCTTTTCGTTCACCTTCCATCCATGCGACCTTAGAAATGCCAGTACTAACTCTGTATGAGACTTGTCAGTTTGAAAGCTTGAAGCTTGTATCAGAATGTCGTCTAGGTATGGAGCTACCGAAATTCCTCGCGGTCTTAGTACCGCCAGAAGAGCACCCAGAACCTTTGTGAAGATTCTTGGAGCCGTAGCCAATCCGAATGGAAGAGCTACAAACTGGTAATGCCTGTCTAGGAAGGCAAACCTTAGATACCGGTAATGATCTTTGTGAATCGGTATGTGAAGGTAAGCATCCTTTAAATCCACTGTGGTCATGTACTGACCCTTTTGGATCATGGGTAGGATTGTCCGAATAGTTTCCATTTTGAACGATGGAACTCTTAGGAATTTGTTTAGGATCTTTAAATCCAAGATTGGTCTGAAGGTTCCCTCTTTCTTGGGAACCACAAACAGATTTGAGTAAAACCCCTGTCCGTGTTCCGACCGCGGAACCGGATGGATCACTCCCATTAGAAAAAGATCTTGTACACAGCGTAGAAACGCCTCTTTCTTTATTTGGTTTGTTGACAACCTTGACAGATGAAATCTCCCTTTTGGGGGAGAGGATTTGAAGTCCAGAAGATATCCCTGAGATATGATCTCTAACGCCCAGGGATCCTGGACATCTCTTGCCCAAGCCTGGGCGAAGAGAGAAAGTCTGCCCCCCACTAGATCCGTTCCCGGATCGGGGGCCCTCACTTCATGCTGTCTTAGGGGCAGCAGCAGGTTTTCTGGCCTGCTTGCCCTTGTTCCAGGACTGGTTGGGTCTCCAGACTTGTCTGTAGCGAGCAGCAGCTCCTTCCTGTTTTGGTGCAGAGGAAGTTGATGCTGCTCCTGCCTTGAAATTACGAAAGGAACGAAAATTAGACTGTCTAGCCCTAGGTTTGGCTCTGTCTTGAGGTAGAGCATGGCCCTTACCTCCAGTAATGTCAGCGATAATTTCTTTCAAACCGGGCCCGAATAAGGTCTGCCCTTTGAAAGGTATGTTAAGTAATTTAGATTTAGAAGTAACGTCAGCTGACCAGGATTTTAGCCACAGTGCTCTGCGTGCCTGAATGGCGAATCCGGAATTCTTAGCCGTAAGTTTAGTTAAATGTACTACGGCATCTGAAACAAATGAATTAGCTAGCTTAAGAGTTTTAAGCTTGTTTGAAATCTCATCTATAGTCATTGAGTCAAGAGTCTCTTCCAGAGACTCGGACCAAAAAGCGGTCGCGGCCGTGACAGACGCAATACATGCAAGGGGTTGCAATATAAAACCTTGTTGCACAAACATTTTCTTAAGGTAACCCTCTAACTTTTTATCCATTGGATCTGAAAAGGCACAGCTATCCTCCACTGGGATAGTGGTACGCTTAGCCAGAGTAGAAACCGCTCCCTCCACCTTAGGGACCGTCTGCCATAAGTCCCGTGAGGTGGCGTCTATTGGGAACATTTTTCTAAATACAGGAGGGGGGGGGAAAGGGTACACCGGGCCTATCCCACTCCTTAGTAATTATCTCTGTAAGCCTCTTAGGTATAGGAAATACGTCAGTACTCGCCGGTACCGCATAGTATCTATCCAGCCTACATAATTTCTCTGGGATTGCAACGGTGTTACAATCATTCAGAGCCGCTAATACCTCCCCTAGCAGTACACAGAGGTTTTCCAGCTTAAACTTAAAGTTTGAAATGTCTGAATCCACTCTATTGGGATCAGAACCGTCACCTGCAGATTGAAGCTCTCCGTCCTCATGTTCTGCAAATTGTGACGCAGTATCTGACATGGCCCTAATATTATCAGCGCACTCTGTTCTCATCCCAGAGTGATCACGCTTACCTCTAAGTTCTGGTAATTTAGACAAAACTTCAGTCATAACATTAGCCATGTCCTGTAATGTGATTTGTAATGGCCGCCCTGAAGTACTCGACGTTACAATATCACGCACCACCCGAGCGGGAGATGCAGGTACTGGCACGTGAGGCAAGTTAGTCGGCATAACTTTCCCCTCGTTGTTTGGTGTATGATGTTCAATTTGTACAGATTGACTTTTATTTAAAGTAGCATCAATGCAATTAGTACATAAATTTCTATTGGGCTCCACTTTGGCTTTAGCACATATAGCACAGAGATATTCCTCTGAGTCAGACATGTTTAACACACTAGCAATAAACTAGCAGACTTGGAAATACTTTTCAACTC
The DNA here is from genome assembly GCF_027579735.1 of Bombina bombina. Lineage (NCBI taxonomy): Eukaryota > Metazoa > Chordata > Amphibia > Anura > Bombinatoridae > Bombina > Bombina bombina. The sequence goes on along the minus strand of NC_069502.1, from coordinate 289,717,321 downwards.
AATTTACAAGTAATATGAAAAAACGTACTGTGCCTTTAAGAAACACAGAAAAAAATTATGACAGTTGAAAAACAATGAACCGGAGAAATTATAAATTCAAATTCTTTCCGGTAAAAACACAATTTAGCAAAGGATTGCTCCCATAGTAATGCCTTACATAGCAGAAAAAAAGTACATAATAAAAACGTTTTTTATCACAGTCAAAGCACAATCTCACAGGTCTGCTGTGAGTGATTACCTCCCTCAAAATAACTTTTGAAGACCCTTGAGCTCTGTAGAGATGAACCGGATCATGCAGGGAAGAAAACAGACTTGTGACTGAATTTCTGATGCATAGCAAAAGCGCCAAAATAGGCCCCTCCCCCTCACACACATCAGTGAGGGAGATCAGTAAACTGTCTTAAATTAAATAAAACTACCGCCAAGTGGAAAAAAACAGTGCCCAAAACAATTTTTCACCCAGTACCTCAGATAATTAAACGATTTAACATGCCAGCAAAACGTTTAACATCAATAAATGAAGTGTCATTAGAAAGCCTGTTGCTAGTCGTTCCCACTGCAAGTTAGGCAAAAAAATTTTTTTATGCATACAGTATTATCCCAGTGAAGTACCATTCCCCAGAATACTGAAATGTAAATATACATACATGACAGCCTGATACCAGTTGCTACTACTGCATTTAAGGCTGAACTTACATTATATCGGTATTGGCAGTATTTTCTCAGTCAATTCCATTCCTCAGAAAATAATATGCTGCTACATACCTCATTGCAGGTGAACCTGCCCGCTGTGCCCTGATCTGAAGTTTACCTCACTCCTCAGATGGCCGAGAACAGCAAAATGATCTTAACTACGCCGGCTAAAATCATACAAAAAACTCAGGTAGATTCTTCTTCAAATTCTACCTGAGAAGGAACAACACACTCCGGTGCTGTTTTAAAATAACAAACTTTTGATTGAAGATATAAAAACTAAGTATAATCACCACAGTCCTCTCACACATCCTATCTATTAGTTGGGTGCAAGAGAATGACTGGGTGTGACGTAGAGGGGAGGAGCTATATAGCAGCTCTCCTGGGTGATCCTCTTGCACTTCCTGTTGGGGAGGAGTTAATATCCCAGAAGTAATGATGACCCGTGGACTGACCACACTTAACAGGAGAAACTCTTGTTATTTTGATATCTAAATCTCTGGACTAACACGGCTACTCCAATCAACGTATATATATATATTATAGAAAATTTGTATGGAATTTAAAACTGCGCTCTGATAGAGATGTATTAAGAGCAATTTAGACTGAATAGCCTGTGCAATACAAGCTTCCAAAATGAAGCCCTATATATGTGCATAAAAAACAACTTCTGGACCTATATTACTATTTAAGTGAAACAAGCTCCTATATACTCCAAACCAAGCCATAAGAGACAGAATACACACGTATATATACATACATATGTATACATCAAAACATGTACATGTACTTGTAAATATACACACACACATATATTCACCTACACATGCATACATAAAAAACATGTATAGGAACACACATACACATAAATATGTACATATACACACAAGCGCACACATAAATATAGCTACATATGCCTACATAAAAACGTGCATAGGTACATCTAGACACAAAGACCTGTATGTATATATATATACACACACACAAATATTCACCTACATACAGAATCCTGCAGGCTTTTAAAAGGTTAATACTGGATCCTTAGATCAGCATCTGAGTCTATAATACTTTATAGTCTATAACAAGAAATACTTTTTAATTCTGTCAGACCCAGAGGGCCATCAAACTTGGGTCTAATAAGTGAAAGGGCTTAGATTAAAACAGTCTAAAAATCATCCCATATGAAAGCTATGGAAGGCAAGGAATAAAGGATTTCATATCATTAAGTAAGAGAGATTTTTATAGAAATAGATGGGTCACTCAGATGGGGCTGCTAGAAAAGGAGTGACACGGCCCTAAAATGACTATATATAATCTTAGACCATAAGGCTGACATCATACTAAGATAATACAACACACAAGGAAAAACCTATTAATTGTAGGCAAGCTAGAAAACAAATTTAGCAAATACGGACTTGTCTAAATTTAATATAATGTGCAGTAGAAATAAAGGGGGTCCTCAGACCTGATGGAAAGAAGTTCTATGAAATAATGAGGCCTGGCTACTGGCCACACACACTCTGCACACTGTACTAAATAAAGCTTTGCAAGAAAATAAATAAGGCCTGGAAACCGGCCTAATATACAAACATCATGCAGGCAAGCAGGCTGTAAACCTATTGCCTGTTCCAATATAAAACAAACAATTACATATAGGATAAGAATATGAAACATAAAGGGATAAGAATATAAAGAACTTAGGAAAGGAACCATACATAATAGTTTTACAGAAAAGTCGTAAACAAGATAAACAGAATAGAGACTAAAGAACCTAGGAAGAAACCATATATAATGGTTTATACTTAGTATATTCTAAAACACAGATAAACAGATTATTGATCATAAGCAAAGATAATCACAAAAATTTGAGGGGAAAAATGAACATGACCTGCTGTCTGGTAGCAGCAAAGAAAAGAGGAAGTGCTGGACTTGTTCATTACAGTTTATTAGGCTGCTGTGTGCTGATTGGTGCAGTTTTGTTACTTTGCTATTATAATTTTTCTTCTCTGTATACTTTCTTTGCTGCTGTTTGGATTCAGTAAAGATTTGATGCAAAATATGAAGCCTCCTGTCTTGCCATAAAATGAATATAATCATATTCAATATAGGGGGAATTAACATTAGTTTGCACCAAAAAATTTTTTTTAGGTGAATATGTATAATAAAATGTATGTATGCACATGTGTTTACAAGATGTCAGTCACAATGTATGGTTTAGTTCTGTTTTAAACTGCCCTCCTCTAGATATGATCTTCTTGTCAAATGTTGCAACTTTATTTAAATGCAAAGACAGTTATTGCATTTGCCTAGAATACCTTGCAGCAAGCTGCGTGGTTATCTGGAATTTTACGTATTTTAGCAGGGGAAGACAAAGTCCTTTTGTGGTATATTGCACTGAGGGAATGAAACAAGTTAATTTATTAGTATATCCAATTGATACATGTGCTTTATTTTACACATTTGCAGGGCACTGAAGCAAAACATGATAAACAGTTTTCCACACAGTATATAACAGTACCCAGACACAGAAGCAAGTAGCGGAATTTTAAAGCTTTCATGTCAACATCTGCTTTGCACACTCTGTAAATGTGTTTAACATCAGAAGAGGTAGAAATGTATAAACACATGGGGCGAAGGATTGTGTGTTCTACAGAATCTGTTAGGTTCGTTCAACTCTAGTGGGATTGATGATGTTACTAAAAAGTAACAAACAGCAGGTGATGTGAGGTTTGAAGAAGACTAAAAATAGATAGAAGTCACAAGCTATTGATTGAAATGGATGTGTATAAGACTGTCTTAATAAGAAATCAAAACAACATTACAAAATGTAATATATCTTATTTTACATCATCAACATATAGTTGTTTTTGTTATTGTAATACATCATTTATTTATGTATGTATATTTTGTAATTAAACCAAATCACATCCATATTATTATTATTATTATTATTAACATTTGAATGCAGCCAACGGTATTTACATTCATTGTTGCTTACAAAACTTACTTCTTGAAATTGGTATTTTAAAGATAACTGAAAAAAACAAAAAAAAACAAAAGTAAATCTGGAATGCATTATTGCAAAAGCTCAGGATGTATTTTACTTTATTTAGTCCATGGACTGAGAACTTTAATTTATTGGGTATAAATATTTGAAAATTATAATTAATTACTGCTAATTTAGTATAATGTATCTAAGGCCTCAACTTTATTTAACTTTACTAGGCAGGGTGTATTTTACAAGCTACTATTTTTTGTTTTGTTTTAATATTGATTTACTTAAAATGATTTATTGTTTTGTGTAATATCTACAGGATGGGCAATACAAGCACAGGAAAAGAAAAACAAATATGGTTTTACTTGTAATGTGCTTTTTTTAAAAAACAAAATTTTTTATGAATATTTATTTCTTATATTCATTAACAAGGTTGCACATAACAATAATAAAAAGTCTTTACCATTTTATGGTTGACCTTTTTACAGCCATTTTAACAGTTAATAGCTTTGCTGAACATTATTAGTGGCTTTAACATGAATAAGTAGTAGTGCAGTGTTTTTCAACCAGTGTGCCAGTGTGTGTGTGTGTATATATATATATCCTGTATTAGGCTTCAATGTCTGATTTTGTAAAGTTTTGGGATGGTGGTGTGCCGCAGGATTTTTTAACGTAAAAAAGTGTGCTACGGCAAAAAAAAAGTTGCAAATCACTGTAGTAGTGGACCTACTTAACAAAGGGCCCTGGTGCAAAAATGTTTTGGGCCCCATCAAAGGTAACTCAGTAGTAAGTAATAATAATATACAGTACATGCTGCTCTGTATAAGGGTTTTGAGGATAGATAATTAGATAGATAGATAAATAGATAGATAGATAAACTGACAGCTTCTATGTAAGTTTTTAAAATGTTTTATACAGTATTTGTAGACCAGTATCTGTGCATATTCTTCTTTATAGTTGTGTCTGTTACATGCACTTATATGAAAATTGGTGTATAGAGTCCTATTAAGGTCTCAAAAAGAGCTGCATTTTACAACGGTCTTTGGACCAAGTGCAACACTTGACTTACCATATATAATAAAGTGTAATGAGTGCCCTAATATTGTACTCCGTGATATCCGTTAAATGCTTTGGCTAACATATTTACCCATCCACTTTTAATAACAGATTGTGTTATTCTTTCTGCAAGACCGAATGCAATATAACTTGCCCTGCACTATAAATTACGCTCTACTTGTAATCTAGCTCTAAATGTTTTACTAAACACAAGTCAATGCCACCGGCCTAAAAATCCCAGACATATTGCTATATTGACATAAATATGTGTTATAAATTAATAAATACAAAAATAATTACAGCCACATAATTTAATTCTACATTTTTACTTGTAAATAGAGTCTTCTGGAATTCCATAGTACATATACTGATCTTCATAAAATGCACAGTTTGACTAGTGCAGAAAATATTATTTTAAAATAATTTTGACTGAACCAAATTTAAAGAAAAAATGATTTGTCTGCCACAGTGTCACACCTCCATAAAATGCCAGTTGTATAAATAATAGATCTGAAGATAACAGAAATATTTTTTCTTTCTTGCAACTGAAAACACATTTAAGTTGCATTGTCTGAAAACTTCAGCTGCAAATTGTTGGGCTATTTTACAGTTTCTGTGAAAACATAAATAAAATGACATATGGACTCTTGCTTTGGGAAAATAAAATAAACCTTATTCATTTTTATATTTAAACTATGACACCTGCAATAAGGGCCAGCATTATCATTTGAAGGGCCCTTGGCAAGACAAATTTATGGGGTCATTTAGCCCACCCCCTCTTTTCCCTTCCTCCTAAGTGACCCATGACTGTCCCAGTATTCAATTTGTCCTATATAGAGAATAACACTACATGTTACACCTCCATATACCATAAACACTTCATAGATAGGGTTGCCACCTTTCTTGGAAGAAAATACCGGCCATTTTCTTGGCAATGCGCAAATCTAAAAAATTTTAATCTAAAAAGTTTTAATAGTATGTCTAATGCGCTCTTTAAATGTAATACTCAAATTCTGCAATATTTGAAATAAAAAAATTAAAATCAATGTATTTGTGATAGTATTTCTACTGCTCTGTTTGAATGTAATATTCAAATTCTGCAATATTCAAATTAAAAAAATTAAATTTATATATTTGTATCAATTTACTAAATTCCCTACAACATGAACTATTGAACTTCTGAATAGTATTTGTTAAATCAAATGCTACATTCAAATTTTTCGAATGTGATAGTCAATCTAATTATGAACATTCAGTTCACATTAACATTAGAAAACGGGAAAAAACATTTAATTACTGAATTTTAATGGATTTTCTTTCTTATAAACTTTTATAAAACGAATGTCCACAGGACTATTCGTTCGGCCAAGCAAATTGCACTTTTTCTACGTTTGACCATCCCTATTCACTATGACCAGTTCACAAGGACTTTGTTAGTCATTATAATACCACTACCAATATTAAATTGATACGTTTGTTATGAACTTTCAACCGCAACTGTTACCTTACCCTCAATACAAATAAATTAAAATATTAACTATCCTTCCCCACCAAACTGCAAATGTAAATAATATTTAATATTAATATCTAGAGCTATACGCTCCAAAGATCACTGAACTATAATTGTGCACTGGAACAATAGTTGTCTGTGTTGCATAAATGGACATTAAATACTTTGAGACAGTAACATAAAATGATAAATCGTATATATTAAAAAAACTCTACAATATACTTTAATTATTTATTTTGTCCCCTTTTCCTGTAATTCCATTGTGAGAATGTGAGCATTTCAGTTCTTGTTAGAAATGGAAGTGCAGAACACTGTTATTTTCCACCCAGCCATTGGCTGCACACTCTAGTGACCTATTTATAACGGTCTCTAATTAGCCACAGCAGAGAAAGTAACCCAAGTTAAAACATGGCAGTCTCCATTGTTTTATAGACATTAAGGGCCAGATTACAAGTGGAGTGGTATTTAATGCTCACGCTTTTGTGATAACTCTGCTAGAAGTAAGTTTTTTGCGTGTGACAGTTTGCGCTGGTTTCACAAGTTGAATGTAAAAAGTTTTCATTTGCGTGCTAACTCGATGCACGTAAAAAGCTGAACTTCGAATATCACAATCGTGTTAAGGTATTGCCCCATAGAAGTTAATGGAGCAAAATAAGTAGTAAAAACTTAACACCCTACTCGCACACAAACTCGATCGCACACTCTCAAGTTCCTTAACCCAACATGAAAATATTAATATTTCAATTCCCAATTTTCTCCACATAGCAGAATATGTTATATTTATTCAAAAAAACATATTTCTATATATATCTGATGGCTATATATACAGTATATATGTATGAATTTGCAGAACTATGTTTTTTTATGTTTTAATCTAAACTGCACATGGCTCCAATGCACTTTTATATATATATTCTTGGATGGTAGTTAGACACAGTTATGTTACTTTCTTGTAAAGATTGCTTTTTTGATTTAAGTGTAAAAGTAAGATTTCCTGCTTGCCAAATAAGACCTCAATCCTATGAGGTAAGCTATTTGCTCTGCGTGGGTAAAGATTGTTCTATCTCTGTCCTCCAGAGTAGTATTCTCTGAGTTCTTTGTCCATGTCTTGTTCCAGTGTGGAGAAAGACCTTTATAATCAATGGTATCCTTGGTCTCTCTTTTAATCTTTAATGCAATGGTAAGAATCTTAACCACCTCAGGAGTATAGAGAGTAGTTGGCAATGTTCCCCTTTTCTGCAATGTTCTTTTACCCTGTACTGCACCAGCAACAGCTGTCTATATGTGTGTACATGTGTGTACATATGTGTTTATATGCTTATAAATACATATAAACAAATATAAATACATATGGAGACACATATAAACATATATATAATTTTCAATTTTTCACATTTTATTGAATGTTTATAAGATGGGAGTGAGTGCATGGAGTGTGCAATATATATAATACATATATATAATATATATAATACATACTGTACCTATGCATATTTAGACATATGTATGTATGTATTTATATGTTTAAGCACTTTGCATGCCTTTTTTCTTACACCTGAGTCCTTATAACATTTTTGTACAATATTATTTTATGGTGTGTTATTATGAGTGTAAATGTACTTTGTAAAGTATTTTTTATGTTTTGTTTTTACCTTTTATGTTTGTGAGAGTTCTGAGGACGTGGTAATCATTGTAGCGTAAATCGGTATTGCACTCATTTGTTTGCATGTACTTTCAACTTGTAATACAAGCGATAAACCTGATTCAAGCAAACAATCATGATAAACCCTTTTTCACTTGTGCGTAACTGTTAGTGCTCCACTCGTAATCTGGCCTTAAAACTTTACACTTATTTTGTCTCTATTTAAACAACTAATGTAACTTTAAAAAATACATCTACATTTTATTCTCAGACTTAACCTTTCTTTGAATGCTTTATTCTATCTGGATTTTATTAATGACTAGATTACAAGTGGAATTCAAAATACAAGAGGAGTGGACAGTACATTTTAAAAACAAAACAATTTATTGGAAAGTTTAAAATACATGGAAGAAACACAAGCTCAAGTAGGCAGAGTAGGCTCACACCTAAATTTGCTTACTCGTTTCGGCTGTTGCCGTAGTCATAGCCATAGGTGCTGGGTCCACTCCCCTCTCTTTTTGAAGAACAAGTTAAAATTTGATTGGTCAAATGTTAAAAACAACAGATACGCCTACTAGCCTAATTAACACTTAAGATACTAACATATCATACAGTAATCAGATTTTAGATAGGTTTAGTATTGAAGGTTAACTTTTGCTTTATCTGATAACCACTTTTAACGTATGTTAAATACTAAACCTATCTAAAATCTGATTACTGTATGATATTTTAGTATCTTAAGTGTTAATTAGGTTAGTAGGCGTATCTGTTGTTTTTAACATTTGACCAATCAAATTTTAGTTTGTTCTTTAAAAAGAGAGGGGAGTGGACCCAACACCTATGGCTATGACTACGGCAACAGCCGAAACGCATAAGCCAATTTAGGTGTGAGCCTACTCTGCCTACTTGAGCTTGTGTTTCTTCCTTGTATTTTAAACTTTCCAATAAATTGTTTTGTTTTTAAAATGTATTGTCCGCTCCTCTTGTATTTCGAATTCCTTTTTTGCCAGAAGGACAGTACATTTCCTGCACCTGTATAGTGAGCTGTGGGGTTTAGGGCTGGTGCTTAAAACAGACCCGCTTTGGCTACAGACACACATCGTTTCCATTGGCTCACGTCGAGACCGGATCCCGGAACAGTTTGCCTGTTGTGGATGACGTCACCTCCCCTCCCCGCTCCTCGTGGCTCAGAGAGTTTGCGTGCGGTCGCAAAAAGTTGTGTGCACTAGCCGGAGGGTCATACTAAACCAACGGTGGGAAATCCTCATTATTGGCTGGTCCCGCTTGAAGACACCGCACGACTACACGAGTGGAGCATCGACAAAGGGGTGAGAATTGCACTTATTCACAACAAAACACACTTATGGTTGTTTATAGACTTTTAATGTGCTTGCCTGGACGCTGATTATTGCACATATACTGTGAACTGTGAATGGGTTAGTGTTTTAGCCACAAAGTGAGATAACGGAACTGTTTTACATTCAACTTGATTGTGTCTTTTATCGTCTGCCTGGTACAGACGTATTGCCAAGGGAGACTAACTTGAACACTAACACCCATTTAAGGATATTTGTCTATATCTGCTAAGCCTTATTAAGTTGTGGGTCTTCTTATCTATTGTTCATAGCCTGCCCTATTCCTTAAATATTTTCAATAGTAAGCTCACTATACATATATTGGATATTAAAGATATCCCTGACCTATGATATTACAAATTTTGAAAGGGTCTATTGGGTGTAGCTCCACACTCTGAACTTACTAGATTACAAGTGGAACACAAATTAATGCTTCAGCTCAAGTCTAAATCATACTAAAAGTAAGTTATTTGCACTTGTTGGGTTGTGCTCATATTACGAGTTGAAAGTAAACTGTTTTTGCTCTAGCGCTAACCAGACAAGCGCAAAAAGCCAAAGCTAGAATATTGCGTGCACATTCACGTATTCCCCCATAGAAGTCAATAGAGAAAAAAGTGCAAAAAAATATCCCACTCTAGCGCAAACCTGATCGCATATTCTTATTTGCACTAACCTGCCATGAAAATATGAATATTTCATATTCCAATGTTCTTCAAATAACAGTATATGTTCTATTTATTCATTAATGCATATATCTGATTTTTTTTTGGTAACATATATTTCTATACATACATATATATATATATATATATATATATATATATATATATATATATATATATATATATATATAGGTATAGATATATACAGAGATATATTGAAAATATACAGTATATATATATATATATATATATATATATATATATATATATATATATATATATATATATATATATATATATACAGGGAGTGCAGAATTATTAGGCAAGTTGTATTTTTGAGGATTAATTTTATTATTGAACAACAACCATGTTCTCAATGAAGCCAAAAAACTCATTAATATCAAAGCTGAATATTTTTGGAAGTAGTTTTTAGTTTGTTTTTAGTTATAGCTATTTTAGGGGGATATCTGTGTGTGCAGGTGACTATTACTGTGCATAATTATTAGGCAACTTAACAAAAAACAAATATATACCCATTTCAATTATTTATTTTTACCAGTGAAACCAATATAACATCTCAACATTCACAAATATACATTTCTGACATTCAAAAACAAAACAAAAACAAATCAGTGACCAATATAGCCACCTTTCTTTGCAAGGACACTCAAAAGCCTGCCATCCATGGATTCTGTTAGTGTTTTGATCTGTTCACCATCAACATTGCGTGCAGCAGCAACCACAGCCTCCCAGACACTGTTCAGAGAGGTGTACTGTTTTCCCTCCTTGTAAATCTCACATTTGATGATGGACCACAGGTTCTCAATGGGGTTCAGATCAGGTGAACAAGGAGGCCATGTCATTAGATTTTCTTCTTTTATACCCTTTCTTGCCAGCCACGCTGTGGAGTACTTGGACACGTGTGATGGAGCATTGTCCTGCATGAAAATCATGTTTTTCTTGAAGGATGCAGACTTCTTCCTGTACCACTGCTTGAAGAAGGTGTCTTCCAGAAACTGGCAGTAGGACTGGGAGTTGAGCTTGACTCCATCCTCAACCCGAAAAGGCCCCACAAGCTCATCTTTGATGATACCAGCCCAAACCAGTACTCCACCTCCACCTTGCTGGCGTCTGAGTCGGACTGGAGCTCTCTGCCCTTTACCAATCCAGCCACGGGCCCATCCATCTGGCCCATCAAGACTCACTCTCATTTCATCAGTCCATAAAACCTTAGAAAAATCAGTCTTGAGATATTTCTTGGCCCAGTCTTGACGTTTCAGCTTGTGTGTCTTGTTCAGTGGTGGTCGTCTTTCAGCCTTTCTTACCTTGGCCATGTCTCTGAGTATTGCACACCTTGTGCTTTTGGGCACTCCAGTGATGTTGCAGCTCTGAAATATGGCCAAACTGGTGGCAAAGGGCATCTTGGCAGCTGCACGCTTGACTTTTCTCAGTTCATGGGCAGTTATTTTGCGCCTTGGTTTTTCCACACGCTTCTTGCGACCCTGTTGACTATTTTGAATGAAACGCTTGATTGTTCGATGATCACGCTTCAGAAGCTTTGCAATTTTAAGAGTGCTGCATCCCTCTGCAAGATATCTCACTATTTTTGACTTTTCTGAGCCTGTCAAGTCCTTCTTTTGACCCATTTTGCCAAAGGAAAGGAAGTTGCCTAATAATTATGCACACCTGATATAGGGTGTTGATGTCATTAGACCACACCCCTTCTCATTACAGAGATGCACATCACCTAATATGCTTAATTGGTAGTAGGCTTTCGAGCCTATACAGCTTGGAGTAAGACAACATGCATAAAGAGGATGATGTGGTCAAAATACTCATTTGCCTAATAATTCTGCACTCCCTGTATATATATACAGGTATAGATAGGTATAGATATATACACATATATACTGTAAATAAATATATATATATATAGATATATAGATATATATACTGTGTGTATATATATATATATATATATATATATATATATATATATATATATATATATATATATATATATATATATATATATTTATATGAATATCTATTTAGAAATACAAGGAACATATTCTGCTTTGTGGAGAACAATGGAATGTCAAATATTTACAATAAATACATAATTTAAAACCTTTATTAAATATGAATATTGCATTAACATGTTTTCATCTACTTAACTGCTGCAAAGAGTTCCCATGCAGCTCTATATATGTCTATATTGTTGCACATATGTATTTATGTATTTATATGTGTGTATATATGTCTGTAAATACATACATACACATATAAATACATATGTGCACATATATAGACATATCTATATACATACATATACATGTTTATAATAATAATAACTAGTATTTATATAGCACCTTTCTCCCAGTAGGACTCAAAGCGCTTTTTTTTATCGCTCGCTCTCGGAATTAATTACCCAATTTAATGGTACTCATTTTATCGACCTCGGGAAAGGATACATCTTTAGACATGTATATTAATATTTATGTATCTCAATGTTAAAGCCCTTTGCCTGCTTTTTTTTTTTACTCTAACACATGAGATCTCAGATCTTTGAGCCTTTCTATTTTTTTTGTGCAATTTTTTTTTTTAATTATTTTTATTAGATGGTATTATTGTGAGTGTAACTATACTTTGTAATGTATTTTGATGTGTTTTGTTCAACTATTATGCGAAACAGTTAACCAGAGCTCTGAATTTGTACTAATCATTCTAGCATAAATTGCGATTGTGCTTAAGTATTCACCTTTACTTTTAACTTGTAATACCAGCGGTAAACCCAACGAGCGCAAACCGCTGTGATATACCCCTTATTGCTCGGGCGCAATCATTTGCGCTCCACTTGTTATCTGGCCAAATGTTGAATCACTGGAAAGTGATGCAGCGTATCAATAAAAAGCTGACTAGAAAATATCACCTAGACTTCTTTGTGTAAAAGGAAGATATTTTATCTCAAAAGCACATCCCATTGTAAAGGGAATTCAAGCATCTAAGCAGGATGTCCCAAGAGAGCATGCATCCGGTGCAGTCAATAGATTTCCCTCCTCAGTTTATGGAAGATTGCTTTGGGAAATACTATGGGATCATAGTAAGATAAAGAACTCCATTTATCAAGTAGCGGATGCTGCTTTGGACGCCCATCGTTTCAGGCTCGTCTGAAACAAAAGTTAAGAAGCAGCAGATTGGATCCCTCCCAATCTGATCCGATTTGCTGTTAGTGAGCAGGGGGCGGCATTTCTGTCCGTATTTAGCAATGTCCAATGGACATGATTCGCTATATATCCACTCGACACTTGATAAATCAAGCCCAATGTGTGAACTCAGCACTGATGAATCTGGTTGGCTGTTTTTTTCCCACCATGCAGATGGCATTAAAAAGAGTAGCTATGGATCAAAGAACACTTACTCTGGTAAGCTTAAGTTTGAGGTAAAATATGTTTTGTGTTTGCATAGAGATGTTCATGTGATATTTTCCTGTCAGCTTTTTACAGATGGGCTGCATCACTTTCAAGTTGTTTTGTATATGGGTATTATGTCCCTTTAAGGAACATGTACCTCACAGGATAGTTTCAGTATTGGCAGTAAAATAAATAGTTTGAGGTTTGTTAAGTATTTCTGTATTCACTTATCTGTATAGTTTGCACAGCACAAAGAGGCACCAGCTACTACAGAGCATGGGCAAAATTTAACAGTATATACATATATTTGAGAGTGTGATTGGCTGATCATCACATGATACAGGGGGTTGGCAAATTGTAGTGTATTTAATAGTCTTTTAAATGGAATTTGACCCTAAAATTGTTTCCCCTTTAATTTTTTCCCAATAACCATTTTACCAGCTGGAATGTAATGACATTTTTACTTATCGCTCCTTTACCTTTATATCAGCAATTGAAATAGCTGAATTTACCTGTAGTATCCCTACCTATGCTTAAAGTTTCTATACTTAACTATAGGATATAAGAAATTAAACTTCCAGTGGGAGCTAGGTGTTTGATAAGTAATAAAAGGTTCATTTGTAATTGTTCTCTCTAAGGGCCGGATATTCAAAACTCCGCCGGCATGGAGAGAAATCATGCAAAACCTTTGGGATTTTTTTAGACCTTGCATTGTAATGTTGGAGTCTCTGTTTCACATAAAGAACACTACATAACAACATAAATATAAACACATAAAATTTGCCGTACCAATGAGACTTCTTATTTAATCTTACCTGAGCAGCAAGGTATTGAATATCAGGCCCTAAGTATTAAAAACAGATAAACATTTGTGTGAAGAGAAAGTGAAAGCATAAAGAGATATGCAAGCTTAATCCATGGGTTGTGGTGTCAAAGTGGCCGTGCTATTTAGTATTCCTCTTATTTTAAACTAAATGAATACCGGCTATTTGTGGAACAATTACAATTGTTTTTATTAAAAAAATATAAATATTCCAAAGCTACAGGTGAAAAAGTTTACCTGTAGCTTTAGACTTACATTTAGCGCACTGGAGAGCCACGCTAACCCTCTCCTCTTCTTCACAGAGCCCTTGCCAAGCTAGAAAGCTTAGTGCAGTGGCTCCCAGGGCCTATACTAAAGGACCTTCTCCATTAGTGTAACCCTGGGAGCTGCCTCCTTAATACTCCTATTAGCATGGCCAGGGCTCTGTGAAAAAGATATCTATAAGTATTTTAACTATTTAAAAGAAACAAATAAATACTGACAAGTTCATCATTATTTATTTGTTTTCTTTAAATTTTAAGCTGCATTTGTTTGGGTATTCAATTTGTAAATACGAGACGATTATCTGTGTTTTGAAACAAATGCATGTCTACTCTTTACCACTTCCCTTTTTCCATCATATTACTAGTTCAAAGTTATTTTTCCATTGCTTTACCAGCCGTCTCTATTGGTCTGATGTTTAAAAGATTTCTATATCCACAGAGAAATGTTAATTTCTGTCTTACCAGTCTTACAAAGCTCTTGCCAGGAGAAAAGTTAAAAAAGGGCTTACCTTTGGTGTACAGACTATTAGTGATGTGCCGACCATAGAATAATATAGGCCTTGCTCCCTCAGAGCTCATCGCCACTGAATGCGAATCTCACCATTAAAAGAAAACACATTAAAGGGACATAATACTCATATGCTAAATCACTTGAAACTGATGCAGTATAACTGTAAAAAGCTGACAGGAAAATATCACCTGAGCATCTCTATGTAAAAAAGGAAGATATTTTACCTCACAATTTCCTCAGCTCAGCAGAGCAAGTTCTGTGTAAAAAGTTATACTCAGCTGTTGCCAGCTGCAGGTAAAAAAAAATAAAAAATGAAGAAATGAACAGCATCCAATCAGCATCAGCAGTGCGGAGGTCATGAACTCTTACTGTGATCTCATGAGATTTGACTTAACTCTCATGAGATTTCATAGTAAGCTTTCTTTACCTGATTGGTGAAATAATATGAGAGTTCACGAGGCTCATCCTTTCAGCTCTCCCGGGACAAACATACTAAAATGCTGCTTAGAAATCCTTTACAATGGGAGGTGGCTACTGAGGAACTTTTGAGGTAAAATATCTTTCTTTTTTACATAGAGATGTTCAGGAGATATTTTCTAGTCAGCTTTTTACAGCTATGCTGCATCACTTTCAAGTGTTTAAACATTTGGGTATTATGGCCCTTTAAGTACAGTGTGAACGCGATATTAGAGATATAAACCCGTTCTGTACAGTGAGAACTTAAAGGGACAGTCAAGTCCAAAAAAAACAGTTCATGATTTAAATAGGGTATGTAATTTTAAAGCAACAAAAAGAAAGTAACATCCGCACTAATAAGGCACCAAGGAGAAGGGCTGATAAAACCAAAAATGTATTGATGCAAATTAAAATAAGGTACGTGGGAGGCAAACATCCTGACTAGTTTCGTGCTCACAGGAGCACGTAATCATAGGATGTGTTTGCATGGGCAAACCCCCTATTTAAAAGGACAGCATAATCAATTAATTAAACTCTAAATTAAAAACATAAGTACAAAAGTACATAAAAACTAACAAATTCATATTTATAAATCATTTACATTACAATGGAGAAACAAAAAAACAATTAATAAACATAAATAATAGAAATTAGATGTTAATATTATTACATTGGCACTATTCACCTGAAATGTATGTAATGGATTTTATTTGTATCCATATGTGTATTTATGTTCTTTTTCTGTTGCTATTTATATTTTACATCTTTCATCTTGTTGTTAAACAAAGTAACCATGATGAAGTAGAAGTAATTGATCTACACTAGCCTATACAATGACCCCATAAGGGAAATCGTGAAAATATCATGAACCTAATTAAGGTATACAGTATACTAATATTCACAACACCCCATATTAGCCTCAATCGAATAATCTGTGTAAACACACATGTCATATAACAAAATTAAGAAAAAAAACTTATAGTATTTTAACAGGGAGCTCAGTGTTTATTCAATAAAATAGCTTAAATCCCTTCACGGTTGAGACCTGAAGGAGATAGTGTTTTTAGTTTGTATATCCAATACAATTCTTGCTTTAACAATAATTTAAGCCTATCACCCCCTCTTATTGGATGAAAAACTCTGTCAATAACAAGAACTTCCATATTAAATACATTGCTCATATGCATAAAATTAAAATGGCGTGCTATAGCAGATTCTTTAACATACTCTTTGGTGTCCCTAATGTGCTCTCTTATCCTTGTTCTCAACTCCCTGGTAGTTTGACCTGTATATTGTAGGGAACAAAGTTTACATTCCAAAAGATAAACCACGTATGTGGTCCGACAATTAGCATAAAATTTACTCTCCAGTAACTGTGCTTTTACTCTCCAGTAACTGTGCTTTTGAAACCACTACCAATATGCAGTACATTACAAGTAATACAAGGACCTAATCCACATCTATAGGTGCCCTTTCTCTTTATCCAATCATTGTTCCTGTTCCTTTCAGCACATGCCAAACTTGGAGATAATCTTGTTGATAATGTAGAGGGTCTTTTAGAGACAAATCTACATTTATCTGTTAACAAACTTAAAACAGGATCATCTTTAAGCATGTTCATGTTCTTTTTCAAAATGTGGCAAATCTGAAAGTATTGATTAGAATACTCAGTAGAAAAAACTATGCTCTCCTGAGTTATTGTCTCCTTCCTTACACATCCCTGAAAAATGTCATGTTTTTAACTTCCTCACATGTATTAATAAGATCTTTCCTATTATAGCCTCTATTAGTTAAACGTTCTGTAAGAGCCCCTGCTTGTTTATCAAACAAATCAATGGAATTCATATTCCTGCGCAAACACATAAATTGACCCCTAGGAATAGAACGTACCAAATGAGGCGGATGACAAGACTGCGCGTGCAGTAGTCGGTTTACGAAAGGTGTCACTGTCAATGACACCTTTGTCAATATCACCTCGTAGGACCAAATCTAAATAATTCACTGATGTTGCTTGTACTTCACCAGTGAAATTCAAGTTTAAATCATTACAATGTAGATACTCAAGAAAACTCTGAAAGTTGAAAGGTTCTTTAACAATAAATAAAAGATCATCTATGAATCTCATATAAAACAAAATTTGCTCACTTAAAGGATTCTATACTGTGTACAAATATACATTTTCCCACCATCCTACATACAGATTTGCGAACAAAGGGGCAATCGATGGTCTGATAACAACATTATCATTACTTTCCGAAACATTCAATGCAGCCCTTTCTTTGTAGGTTAGATGCTATACTTTTTTCTTCTGCTTAGTAGTATCTTCAAGTGACATGATTTCCTTCATTACTCTCTTTTGATATAAATTAAGTGCAGGACCCCTAAATTGAATTGGATAGAAATCTGAAGGTGGTTTCTTTGGAAGCGGAATATCCCTATCCTCAGGGCCAAAAGCTCCTTCCAAACTCCTAAGCTGTTCTAATGTAATATTATCCTCAAAACTGAGACAGGAATTAGACTGTATTCTATTTGCCTCAAAACTCTGTGTAACTATATTCTGACTCCCAATAGATGTATTTATAATACTATCATGTTCACCTTAATCCTGTACAGAAAAAAACTTTTTTAGGGTTAATTTTCTTATAAACCTATTAATATCTAACATTGTTTTAAATGCAGAGAAGGTATTAGTGGGTGCAAAACCCAAACCCTTAGACAACAATGATATCTGGTCAGGAGTCAGTTTAAGGTCACTGAGGTTTAAAACAGTTAGTCTTTCTTGTGATCCCTTTGTTTCCTGGCTGATTTTCTTCGCTCTTCTCCCGGCTCTTCTAGCCCTTTTCCTAAAGGGACCGATGATTGCTCTTTGACCTTTGGTTGAACTACCAACTCATCACTATCCATATCT
Organism: Bombina bombina; assembly: GCF_027579735.1. Taxonomy (NCBI): domain Eukaryota; kingdom Metazoa; phylum Chordata; class Amphibia; order Anura; family Bombinatoridae; genus Bombina; species Bombina bombina. The sequence goes on along the minus strand of NC_069502.1, from coordinate 289,699,034 downwards.
CCATCACCCAATACCTTTAACGACAAAGTAGGATGAGAAGAAAAGGAAAAGGAAGAAGGAGAAGATGAAGAAGAAAATGAAAGGGAAACAGAAAATGGGGCCCGAAGCACAACTGCCATCAGAGACATAAGAATCCTGATCAGAGTTTTCAGTAGATGAAAAAGCCACTTTTCGCTCTTTTTTCTTCTTCAAAATTGATTTAGGAATAGTGTCTGCTGAAATCTCTTCATCCTTGTTGCTTTTCTGATTCTTTTTGTCTTCTTGGCCTATGTTAAAAACGTGACCAATTATAAACTTTGTTGTTGGCATAATCATCCAGATCCCTGCTAAATTTATTGCCTTTCCTAGTAGCCAACTCATGGTCTGATTTCTGTATCTTGATCTTTAGGGCCACTTTATGATCTTTATATTTCTCATTTGATTTATGTAATTTTAGATCCTTCTTGATGTTGCAAATTTGATCTTGAAGTTTTAATCTCTTAATGTTCTTGCTCCTATTAGCAATGTCCATTAGAGTCAAAGAGCAAGTTGTTAAAGCCTCATTCCATTCATCACTTAAAGGGACATTAAATACTTTGAGATGGTAATATAAAATGATAAATTGTATATAATAAAACAACTCTACAATATACTTTCATTATTTATTTTGTCGTCTTTGCTTGTAATTCCATTCTGAAATTGTGAGCTTTTCAGTTCCTGTTAGAAATGGAAGTGCAGAACACTGTTAAATCCAGCACAACCATTGGCTGCACACTCTAGTGACCTATTTATAACTGACTCTAATTGGCCACAGCAGAGAAGCTAACACAAGTTACAACATGGCAGCTCCCAGTGTTTTATAGACACTAGGGGCTCCATGTACTAAGCAGTCAGCGAGCTACCCGCAACAAATCTCGCGTCAAAATTCGCAAACTGATATGTACAAAGCCGTCAATTATGTTAAAACTCGCATCTTTAAAATTGCGAGCGTACTTATCCGCCAAACCTCGCTACCGCTCCATTTTTCACTGTAATTAGACACATTTGACCACCAACTCGCCAAAAACGAATGTACTAAATAATCTATTTGTCCGCTCGCTACAATTTCCGCTCCCACCTCGTTATTTTTGCCTCGCCACCTTTTAGGTGGCGGGCAAGGTACAAAACAATAGGAAAGTCAATCTAGACGCCAGTCTAGACATATATAAAAGGCAGTAATATCAGCATTGTACTTACAGCATAACTGGCGTCTAATTTGTCTCTCATTTCCATGTACATAAATTGCGCCCAATTTGTCGACTGTAATTAAAGAGTAATCTATATTTTAAATTTGTATTGTATAGTTGTCAATCTTTATAATTATTTTTATATTAATATTTATATATTATCAGATCCAGATGAAGCCATATCCAAATTGTAAATAAATATTACAAAAATAACGCTCTGTTATCACTCTTCAAAAAATTTTGAACAATAATAAAAAAGTTGTTTAGATAAGTTGAACTTTTATAGGAGCAAAATTCTATTCCCGTGACTACTATGATGTTCGTGACACCTTGCATGTCACGTGTTAATAATTGGCCAGACAATTCAACTGAAAGTTAAGTACATCAGCTTAGTCGCGGCGAGCGAGGCGTCAAATTTATCAACAATCCGCAACTGCTCGCGGCGGGCTAGACTTGTCTATTTATTGGGGGAATATTAGTACATAGCGACAGCGGACACCATTTCGCCCGCGGCGAGTAACGGCGAGTTTATCCGCGTCTACAATGACGGATGAATTGACGGCTTAGTACATGGAGCCCTAGAACTTTACACTTTTGTCACTTTTTAAACAACTAATGAAACTTAAAAAATACATCTACATGTTTGTCATTGACTAATCTTTTCTTTGAATGCATCATTCTATCTAGCATTTATTTATGTAAAATCAGTGGATATAGGAGGCGCTATAGAGCCGTAGGATATAAAGATATAAATAAATGTAAAATTCACTGTATCGTGACCAGTTAAAACATTCAAAAAATTAAAAATTCAAAATTCCAATGACCCTTAAGGGATACGTTAAATACTATTTATGTGCAAAATCTGTGATAAAAAATCGGTGATAATTAAAAATAAAGGAAAATATCTACATATATATATATATATAAAAACAATTTATCCAAGTGAAAAATCTAAGTGAAATAAATGCAGTATCAAAGTGCAATCAATGATCAAGTGACAATAATTAGTAAAACACAGATGTGATATTTAATAAGTCAATGCATAAAAGGTTGACACAAACAATCCATATAACAATCAATCATACATAAAATAAAGTAAAACCAGTTAAACATACACACTATACATAACCCCTCAGATTCCCCAAATCAAATGGGGCTGGCGGAGAACACCTATAATGACTGTGTTCTAATCTTGGTGTTAGTAGTTCAAGGGGATCCCCCAAAGAAGATGGTCCGGAATGACAATGTGGGTTTAATTATTGTAAATCCAAAGATATAAATGTTAATGTTTCTGAATGGTGCCGTTATATCCCCAGTCTTATTTGGTCACAAATAAAGCCCACAATGGTATAGAGCTCCTTCCTTAATGTTCTCTTAGTTAAAGGCAATCAAGTATTTATAACTTAGCCGGGAGGCTCTCCTACCTTCTTACAAGTGTCTGCCAGCGATCTCCTTACCTGGCCCGACACTCCGGCTGCTCCTTTAGATGTCTGCTCAGCGAAAATCCCGTGAGTGACGTCACCAGGTTCCTGATCCTAGGAGACCACTTGCGCAAGTGTTTGTTTCCACAGGATGTCCTCTGTACGCCAGGGTACAGAGAGTTCACTTCAGCTTCGGTCCTCCAAATAATCGCAAACAGAAGGGGTTGAAATGCGTAGAGGACTTACCTGCTACTGTTTGCGATTATTTGGAGGACCGAAGCTGAAGTGAACTCTCTGTACCCTGGCGTACAGAGGACATCCTGTGGAAACAAACACTTGCGCAAGTGGTCACCTAGGATCCGGAACCGGGTGACGTCACTCACGGGATTTTCGCTGAGCAGACATCTAAAGGAGCAGCCGGAGTGTCGGGCCAGGTAAGGAGATCGCTGGCAGACACTTGTAAGAAGGTAGGAGAGCCTCCCGGCTAAGTTATAAATACTTGATTGCCTTTAACTAAGAGAACATTAAGGAAGGAGCTCTATACCATTGTGGGCTTTATTTGTGACCAAATAAGACTGGGGATATAACGGCACCATTCAGAAACATTAACATTTATATCTTTGGATTTACAATAATTAAACCCACATTGTCATTCCGGACCATCTTCTTTGGGGGATCCCCTTGAACTACTAACACCAAGATTAGAACACAGTCATTATAGGTGTTCTCCGCCAGCCCCATTTGATTTGGGGAATCTGAGGGGTTATGTATAGTGTGTATGTTTAACCGGTTTTACTTTATTTTATGTATGATTGATTGTTATATGGATTGTTTGTGTCAACCTTTTATGCATTGACTTATTAAATATCACATCTGTGTTTTACTAATTATTGTCACTTGATCATTGATTGCACTTTGATACTGCATTTATTTCACTTAGATTTTTCACTTGGATAAATTGTTTTTATATATATATATATATACGTAGATATTTTCCTTTATTTTTAATTATCACCGATTTTTTATCACAGATTTTGCACATAAATAGTATTTAACGTATCCCTTAAGGGTCATTGGAATTTTGGATTTTTAATTTTTTGAATGTTTTAACTGGTCACGATACAGTGAATTTTACATTTATTTATATCTATATATCCTACGGCTCTATAGCGCTTCCTATATCCACTGATTTTACATTCTTAATTTTCTATTGTCTAGGGAGGAGACAATAACCTTTAGTGAGGCTAAGTAGGTTTTTGGTCTAGCGCTATACCCTATCCGTATCTGTAGCATTTATTTATGCCTAGATTTAGAGTTCTGTGTTAGCCGTCAAAACCAGCGTTAGGGGGTCCTAACGCTGGTTTTGTCCTACCGCTGGTATTTAGAGTCAGTCAGGAAAGGGTCTAATGCTCACTTTCCAGCCGCGACTTTTCCATACCGCAGATCCCCCTACGCCATTTGCGTATCCTATCTTTTCAATGGGTTCTTTCTAACGCCGGTATTTAGAGTCTTGGCTGAAGTGAGCATTAGAAATCTAACGACAAGACTCCAGCCGCAGAGAAAAGCCAGGAGTTAAGAGCTTTATGGGCTAACGCCGGTTCATAAAGCTCTTAACTGCTGTGCTCTAAAGTACACTAACACCCATAAACTACCTATGTACCCCTAAACCAAGGTCCCCCCACATCGCCGCCACTCTATTAAATTTTTTAACCCCTAATCTGCCGACCACACACCGCCGCAACCTACATTATCCCTATGTACCCCTAATCTGCTGCCCCTAATATCGCCGACACCTACATAATATTTATTAACCCCTAATCTGCCCCCCCCAATGTCGCCGCTACCTTACCCACAATTATTAACCCCTAATCTGCCGACCGGACCTCACCGCTACTCTAATAAATGTATTAACCCCTAAAGCTAAGTCTAACCCTAACACCCCCCTAAGTTAAATATAATTTTTATCTAACAAAATAAAATAAATCTTATTAAATAAATTAATCCTATTTAAAGCTAAATACTTACTTGTAAAATAAACCCTAATATAGCTACAATATAAATAATAATTATATTGTAGCTATTTTAGGATTTATATTTATTTTACAGGCAACTTTGTATTTATTTTAACCAGTTACAATAGCTATTAAATAGTTAATAACTATTTAATAGCTACCTAGTTAAAATAATTAAAAAAGTACCTGTAAAATAAATCCTAACCTAAGTTACAATTAAACCTAACACTACACTATCAATAAATTAATTAAACTACCTACAATTATCTACAATTAAACCTAACACTACACTATCAATAAATAAATTAAATACAAATACCTACAAATAAATACAAATAAATACACTAACTAAAGTACAAAAAATAAAAAAAGAACTAAGTTACAAAAATAAAAAAATAATTTACAAACATAAAAATATTACAACAATTTTAAGATAATTACATCTACTCTAAGCCCCCTAATAAAATAACAAAGCCCCCCAAAATAAAAAAATGCCCTACCCTATTCTAAAATAAAAATTGAAAAGCTCTTTTACCTTACCAGCCCTTAAAAGGGCCTTTTGTGGGGCATGCCCCAAAAGAATTCTGCTCTTTTGCCTGTAAAAAAAAACATACAATACCCCCCCCAACATTACAACCCACCACCCACATACCCCTAATCTAACCCAAACCCCCTTAAATAAACCTAACACTAAGCCCCTGAAGATCTTCCTACCTTATCTTCACCACGCCGGGTATCACCGATCCATCCAGAAGAGGGTCCGAAGTCTTCCTCCTATCCGGGGCTGAAGAGGTCCATCATCCGGCTGAAGTCTTCATCCAAGCATGGGCTAAAGAGGTCCATCATCCGGCTGAAGTCTTCTATCAAGCGGCATCTTCAATCTTCTTTCTTCCAGCTCCATCTTCATCCCGCCGACGCGGAACATCCTTCCTCCACGACAAACTACCGACGAATATTTTAAGACAGATTCACCAAGCGCCTGCTGAAAATGACCCTTAGCTCAGATAAATTGACCCCTAGTGGTCAAAAAAAGGAAACCAAATGTGATAAATTGACCCCTAGTGGAGTCTTGAGAAAGGTCATTTCGGACCGAAACACGTTGGCTGGTAAGTGTTATTTCACATTATTCACATATCTGTAGCAATCTACACTATTATATATTTTTTCGGCAGAGGGACCGTGAGCTAGCAAGCAGAGGGAACAAAGGCTTGAAAAGGCTGAGGGACCATACACTTGAGGGCAAAGGGACCCAGGGCTGCCTGAAAAATCTTGCACGCATAGGATTGTGAGGATATTTAAACTTAACATTTTTTTGCAAACAAAATTTTTGATTTTTACTTAACACCACTCATCTTCAAATGGACCATTTTTGATATTTTTATACAGTTTTGGAACTAGCACTGAATTGAGGACTATTCACTAGATTATTTCACTGCATTATTTTTTACAAGTATATATATTTTTTCACTTGAGTATTTTACTTTGTTCTCTTTTCACGTTTTTTGAAAGGATTATTTTAGCACGTTTTTTTGAAAGAATTTCAAATTAGGCTATATATTGGTTTTAGGAAGTCACTCAAACATTGAAAATAATTTTTTGAAATTGTCACAGCAATTTTTTCGCATCACTGAACACCGATATTAATCACGTTTATCTATCTATTTATACACATTTGTTGACTTGTATTTTTACTGCCACACAAGGATCTAGGATCCATTTTTGAGGATTTCTATCAGGTTACCGAATGATACTGATAGTTAGGAGATATTGAAAGTTTAATTACACTCTGCTCTCCACTTAAACCGCGGAAAGTACTATTTGAGATATAAAGGTTATCCCAACTCAGTGCTCTGCTTAAGGGAGTTTCCCAGACCGTCAGAATTTTTTAATCTGCCTACAAGCAGTTATTAGTGTCAACAGTGAGTATATTGGCTCCAATGAATGGTTGGAAGAATTACTAGACTGTTAACATGGATCCATGAGGGACTTTTAGATTTTAGATTGTTTTATTTTTAAAAAGATTTTTAAAAAGGATTGTGATTTTTAAATAAACCATTTGCCAATTTTAGCTATCAAAACTGTTTAAGTACAATATTGAACTGAAAAAACACACATGAACATTGTTGCAAATCCACCGTTTATTATTGTTTTTATTGTATTATAATAAATATACTAAAATACATTTGTGAAGTGTTAGTGTATCCAAGAGTTCTGAATCATTTGAACTACCGACGAATGAAGGTTCCTTTAAGGGACGTCATCCAAGATGGCATCCCTCAAATTCCGATTGGCTGATAGGATTCTATCAGCCAATCGGAATTAAGGTAGGAAAATTCTGATTGGCTGATGGAATCAGCCAATCAGATTCAAGTTCAATCCGATTGGCTGATTGGATCAGCCAATCAGATTGAGCTCGCATTCTATTGGCTGATCAGAACAGCCAATAGAATGCGAGCTCAATCTGATTGGCTGATTGGATCAGCCAATCGGATCGAACTTGAATCTGACTGATTCCATCAGCCAATCAGAATTTTCCTACCTTAATTCCAATTGGCTGATAGAATCCTATTAGCCAATCGGAATTCGAGGGACGCTATCTTGGATGACGTCCCTTAAAGGAACCTTCATTCGTCAGGAGTTCGTCGTAGAGGAAGGATGTTCCATGTCGGCGGGATGAAGATGGAGCTGGAAGAAAGAAGATTGAAGATGCCGCTTGATAGAAGACTTCAGCCGGATGATGGACCTCTTCAGCCCCCGCTTGGATGAAGACTTCATCCGGATGATGGACCTCTTCAGCCCCCGCTTGGATGAAGACTTCAGCCGGATGATGGACCTATTATTTTATAGGTACTTTTGTAATTATTTTAACTAGGTAGCTATTAAATAGTTATTAACTATGTAATAGCTATTGTACCTGGTTAAAATAAATACAAAGTTGCCTGTAAAATAAATATAAATCCTAAAATAGCTACAATATAATTATTATTTATATTGTAGCTATATTAGGGTTTATTTTACAAGTAAGTATTTAGCTTTAAATAGGATTAATTTATTTAATAAGATTTATTTTATTTTGTTAGATAAAAATTATATTTAACTTAGGGGGGTGTTAGGGTTAGGGTTAGACTTAGCTTTAGGGGTTAATACATTTATTACAGTAGCGGTGAGGTCCGGTCGGCAGATTAGGGGTTAATAATTGTAGGTAGGTAGCGGCGACGTTGGGGGGGCAGATTAGGGGCTAATAAATATAATATAGGGGTCGGCGGGGGTTAGGGGCAGCAGATTAGGGGTTCATAGGGATAACGTAGGTTGCGGCGGTGTACGGAGCGGCAGATCAGGGGTTAATAATAATATGCAGGTGTCAGCGATAGCGGGGGCGGCAGATTAGGGGTTAATAAGTGTAAGGTTAGGGGTGTTTAGACTCGGGGTACATGTTATGGTGTTAGGTGCAGACTTAGGAAGTGTTTCCCCATAGGAAACAATGGGGCTGCGTTAGGAGCTGAACGCTGCTTTTTTGCAGGTGTTAGGTTTTTTTTCCAGCTCAAACGGCCCCATTGTTTCCTATGGGGGAATCGTGCACAAGCACGTTTTTGAAGCTGGCCGCGTCCGTAAGCACCGCTGGTATTGAGAGTTGCAGTGGCGGTAAATATGCCTGTACGCTCCCTTTTTGGAGCCTAATGCAGCCCTTCTGTGACCTCTAAATACCAGCGGTATTTAAAAGGTGCGGGGGAAGAAAAGCACGCATAGCCAATGCACCCCTTTGGCCACAGAACTCTAAATCTAGGCGTTAGTGTTTAATGGCCCTTTAATGCAGGTACCTCTAAGTCAAATGAGGGATATTTCTTTATTCGAAGACCTCTAGGTTTTTTTTAGCATTGATGTAATGTTCAATAGAAACCACATCCAACATGAGTCGTAAATCATTCAATAGTAGCCTCTCAAGTTGAGAAAAAAGTCCCTTAAGACTGTTATTAGTCCCTCTGGAATTATCCCCCACAGTGAAAATCCTTTCAAAAAAACTTTTCCTTTGTTCAACATTAAAAATTGATCCACTGAGATTTATATTCTCTTCCTCCATTGTAATGTACTAGAAGCCACAAAAGTACCTTACAAAAAAAAAATAAAAAAAAAATAAAAATATATATATATATATATATATATATATATATTCAGCCCCAATGGTGTCACTTGCACCAAAAATGATAATAATAATATTCTCCCTAACTGGTTACCAATCAATTAACCCCAATAAACGCCAAGTTAAAGACAACTTCTCAAAAGATCGCTCCCATAAAATTATTTCAATCCAAAGGTCCCAGAGTCTTCATGCACACATCAGAATATAACTTTTGGAGATGCTTTTATAGATAGACTAAGGAACTATACACTTAAGAGTGCCACAAGGAATTGCTGTCTTTTCCAATTAGGTTCAGATTAGCATATCAAATATGCAGCACAAACAAACGGTAACAACATTCCCTTTAACATGGGACAAAAGACCAGAGACTGCTGTCTGTTGGATCAAATTGTGCTCTCATAAGTTTGTCACTTGCGTAGCAATGCTTGTAATAAAATTATACAATGTATTTGGAATAGCAACCAATGCAGTTTATAGAAAATGCTGTCTGTTCAATTACGGTTTAAATGTAATTTTATACAACTTTCCAATTTACTTTTATTACCAATTTTGCTTTGTTCTCTTGGTATGCTTAGTTGAAAGCTAAAACCTAGGAGGTTCATATGCTAATTTCTTAGACCTTGAAGGCCGCCTCTAATCTTAAAGCCTTTTGACAATTTTTCATCACTAGAGGGCATTAGTTCATGTGTTTATATAGATAACATTGATCTCACACACATAAAGCTCCTAGGAGTGAGCACTGATTGGCTAAAATGCAAGTCTGTCAAAAGAACTGAAATAAGGGGGCAGTTAGCAGAGGCTTAGATACAAGGTAAATACAGAGGTAAAACATGTATTATTATAACTGTGTTGGTTATGCAAAAATGGGGAATGGGTAATAAAGGGATTATATATCTTTTTAAACAACAAACATTTCTGGTGTTGACTGTCTCTTTAAGTGTTGCGCAATTGTAATGGCTCAATATATAATTTTAAAAAACATAATAAATAAATTAAAAAAAAACACTATTGTAAATCAGAAAACTTGGTGACCACTTTCTTATCTGGGATATTTATATCCTGCACACAAACTCTTGTTCCTAAAAATAATAACATGTTTATTTCAATAGTGAACTTAGTTAAAATGTTTGATAAACAATTTTTACACCATACTACACACACTTTAACATTCCGCCACTGGCACAGAACCCTTGTATTGAACAGTGAAGTATACTAAAATACCTCTTTGCTAGAGTACCTTCAAACAATGATTTGACCCCTTTAGAATATTTCATTTACAATAAAGTGCTATTAGGACAGTCTTGTGGATATATATATATAATAACAATAGCTCTCAGGGTCACAATCTTGATTGTAAATGCATTGCCATGGTTAAAGGTGAAAACCATCTAGGATATTGTGCTAATATAGGTGTTAACTTATATTATGTTGAGGCAAGAATGTTGTTATAAGATGAAGTTGTAGTTTTATAGTAGGAATGGCTGGAGATTTCAAAAAAGGAAAATAAGCAATGGATGTTGAATTTGTGAATATTCATCTTTCTATAAAGTGTATGAAAAATAGTGTGTCCACTAGGAGAGGCCAAAGGAAATGTATAAATATTTAATTCAAAATAGCTGCCTTGAGTATGTTTTCACAGTGTGACCACATATATGTGAGATTGCTCCGTATTTGTGCCTGAAACATCAAAAAACATTTATAATAAAGAAAATACCCTTTGAGTGTTAGTTAGTTTCTGCACTCAAGTGTCTTAATACAATAGTGGCTACAATGCTATATTGTATGTGCAAAGACATGTATAGTGTGCATGAAATCCCTCATTTTATGAATATAAAATTGAGGTTTCTCTATATAGACTGATCCTATATCAAAAGCAAATCTGTTTGTTTGGGTTCCTAAGATTATTCTTGTTTTTTTGTCAATATTTATTCCTTTTTGTAGCAATTTCAAGTAAGCCTTTCAATTCTATTTTTTTTTCTTTATGAGTTCTAAGAAACAAATGGGATTTACTATACACATAGAATTGCATAGAGTATGTCAGAAGTGGTTTGCTAAGAATATGCAGTCTTTAATAGGGGGGATAACTTTACTAGAGATTCTAAATTTTGAGGGATGAATTAGTAAAAATATGTTCTTCTAGAAATTGAGATCGTACAAGAAAAAAAGATAAATCTTTATATCAAGCAAAGACTCTTTTGTTTCATATGTCTTTTTCAAAAAGCACTATATTAAACAAAATTCTCAGTTGCATATAATATTACACAATAGTTAAAAAATTGGTTCTTTATTAAAATAATAAGAAAGACGTGGGATTTCTAAAGCAACATTATAATGCTAAGACTTTTCACTGAAACACTGTGGGTATTTTATTTTATATTCACAATTCATTTTCACTTTGGATATAGGTATTTAAAAAAAAATGGTGGTTAGAAGATACATTAATCTTCCACTTATCATTCGGAATATACATTTAGTCTGTGGATGTGAAATATCTCTGCTGAAGTTCACAAGATTTTATATGAGCAATATTGACATTTCAGGCCCACTGTCATCACATCAGGAGTGAACAAAGGTAATTTTGTATGAGCAACTAGAGAGATGTTTCATGTAACATTCTCATGACATTAGACAAATGATTATTTATTCAGGTCTCCCAGCTGCAAAACTCATACAATTCTGATTAAAAACAGTACCAGATCAATGAAGAAAATAACATTTTAATAAATCTAGTGCTGTTTTCGCAGCTGGAAGACAGGCAGCTGCAACTTATATTTACTCAAAAAATGAAAGGCTATGGACATGGACAATAGTATTGTATTATTTTGTAGGTATCATTTTTTACTCCTTATAAGATGGAAGTCATTTTGGAATATTTTAAATAACCAAGTACAATGTTCTAAAGACGGCTTGGATTTGTTATTGCTAAGGTAGATTAATAGTTGGAGCAAATGTTGCGTAATATTTTACAGTTCATGGTGTAGATAAAACAATTTCATCCACATGAAACCTATAAATGCTGTATGCTTTTCAGTAGTTAAGTAAACATATTTTACAAAGTTCAAATGTGCTGCAGAAGGACCTTTTAGTGGAAAGGTGCCACCTGATCTTAGTGAAGTCACTTGCAAAAATATGTTACATCATAAATGTTGTTAAGGGCCTCAGCCAACAGCAAGGCTTTGTTCTAATTACTTGACATGTTCAGAGACAAATTTTTGTTCATCAAACAAGAAAATAAAAATATAAGGTCACATTTACATAGTTGCTCATAATAGACAGTTGTACAAAGTTACAAATATAGTGTTACATAATTTTGCATCAACTTTTAATTAAAGGGATAGTAAGGTGCAAATGAAACTTTCATGATTCAGATAGGGCAGGCATGTAATTTTATACAACTTTATATTTTTCTTTTATAATCAATTTTGCTTAGTTCTCTTGGTATTCTTAGTTGAAAACTAAACCTAGGTAGGCTCATATGTGAATTTCTAAGCCCTTGAAGGCTGCCTCTTATGTTAATGCATTTGACAGTTTTTCAAAGCTAGAGGGCATTAGTTCATGTGTTTCATATAAATAACATTGTGCTTATCCACATGAAGTTATTTAAGAGTCAGCACTAAATGCCTCATATTTACAACTCTGTCAAAAGATCTGAGATAAGGAGGCAGCCTGCAGAAGCTTAGATACAAGGTCATTACAGAGGTAAAAATTATATTTCTATAACAGTGTTGGTTATGCAAAACTGGGGAATAGTAAATAAAGGGATTATCTATCTTTATAAACAATAACATTTTTGGTGTTTACTATCCCTTTAACACACCATTAACAAACTCTTACATTACGTTTTACCAAGAAAAAAGAGTCCCGAACAAGTCATCCTGAATAAGAAATCCAAATCATTTATTGTGGTAAATTAAACGTATCATGGAGACACCACTTCAAAACTAAAGCTGTCTTACGCGTTTCGGCAACACACTGCCGTAATCATAGACCATCAGTACATCAGGTGTACTGCACATTTAAAAGGTAAACAAAGCTACTATTGGTTAGTAAAAACACACCTCCTTAACATACTAATAAAGAGAACAGCTTTAACCCTTTCAGTGCTAAATTACACAAGTACTAAAAGATTAAATGTGGTAAAGGAACTGCAGATTTAACCAACAATTAAAGTTAACATTGGATAGAAGAAAATACCTAATAGAAGTCACACAACAGTGCATATATAGCAATTGAAATATTTCTAATACTATATTATATATACATGGAATATTTTAGAATAAATGTTGTAAATAAAGCTATTACAGATATGAAATATTTAGAATCAGGTGTAGTGCACATTTAAAAGGTACAGTTACTATTTGTTAGTAAAAAGAAAATACCCATTAGAAGTTTGTCACAGAACAGTGCATATATAGCAATTACAAACATGAAATATTTCTAAAAATATATAATATATACTTAGGCCCCTAGTTATCAAGCTCTGTAAGGAGCTTGATGGCCCCTGTTTCTGGTGAGTCTTCAGACTCGCCAGAAACAGCAGTTATGAAGCAGCGGTCACAAAGACCGCTGCTCCATAACCTGTCCGCCTGCTCTGAGCAGGCGGACAGACATCGCCGGAAATCAACCTGATCGAGTACGATCGGATTGATTGACACCCCGTGCTGGCGGCCTATTGGCCGCAAATCTGCAGGGGGCGGCGTTGCAGCAGCAGCTCTTGTGAGCTGCAGGTGCAATGCTGAATTCGGCAAGCATATTGCTCGCCGTATTCAGCGAGGTCTGGCAGACCTGATCTGCAGTGTCGGATCAGGTCCGCCAGACCTTAATAACTAGAGGCCATGGAATATTATAGAATCAATGTTGTAAATCATAGACATTAAAAGTTTAGAATCGATGTTGTAAATATGATTACTTAGACATAAACATAAATATGACTTGAAAATCGATTAATGAATATAACCACATAATCACAAAATCAATTATTCCCAAAAGTTAATAATATAATTTTCTGAATTGAAACCATGTGGTATTAAGGTGCATAATTTGTGTATCCAATAAACCTCATGCCTTACAAGTATAGACCATTTGTCACCTCCCCTAGGGGGTTATTAATGACCTCAATTACATTCAACTTAAAGGAGCACATGTTACCTTTATGCACGTCTATGAAGTCTTGCAAGTTTAGAGCAACGGTTTACATTTGTGATATACCCCAAGTGCTCACGTATTCTGGTAAAGACATCCCGTGTAGTCATCCCAATATGTGTTATGAATGATGTGAGCATTCAATGAGTTATATCACAAATGTAGGAGAACAATTAAGGTCTGCCCCAATATAAATGATGAAAAGTTAGGGCCTGTTTTTAGATAGTCACATGCCCTGCAATGCTTTCCACAGCTATAGGTGCCATTATGGGTAAGCCATGATCTATTACTACTAGATTTACCCCGTAGTTGACTGTGGGACACCATGTTACCTAAAGTCAGATATCTTGCATAAACAAATCTGCAACCATCCTTAATAGTTTCTTTTAGAAATGTATCACTGTATAAAACAGGCAAATATTTTTTAATTATGTTGCAAATTTGATAATACTGAGAAGAATGCTTAGTAACAAAGGCAAGCTTCATACTATCTTTACCCTGACCTCTATGCTTCTGATTGGTCAGTTTCAAGAGGCTTCCTCATTCCAATTTCAATACTTCCTCAAATGCTTCCATAATCACCTTATCAGATAACCTCTATTACGCAACCTCTTTTGCAGAGCCATCGATTCAGAAACAAATTAAGCCTCTTTGGAGCCAATACGTTTAGTCCTAAGAAATTGGCCTTTAGCTATACCTTGTAAAACAGTCCTTGGATAAGAACTACAGGCATGTAGTAATACATTAACAGATATTGGTTTGCAATATAAACTTCAATGTGTTTATGTGTAAATTCAAACCTTAATTTAATATCTAAGAAATTAATCTAAGTCTTATGCCACTCAAAAGTGAATTGAATCAATGGTATACAATGGTTTAGAAAATCTACAGAAAGACCAGCTTCCTGTTGGCTAAAGGTACCAATAAAGATGAGATAATCAATGAACCTCTTATAAAATTTGATTTTACTAGTGTAGGGATTACTATCTCCAAAGAGGAAGCTGTACTCAAGCCAACCCATAAATAAGTTGGCATACAATGGGGCATATTTAGCTCCCATCGCTGTAACTCTCTTTTGGAGATAGTAAATGCCTTCAAAAAGAAAATACTGTAGTTGTGATCTAAGAGAAACCTAGTCACCCTTAGAACAAAATCTTTGGTCTCATCATTGTAATTTGTCATTAGATCCAAGAATAATTTGATGGCTGTGAGTCTCAAGGTATGTGGTATTGATATATACAGGGCAGTGATATCCACAGTTAACAAGCTCATATCCTCATCCACTTGCAAAGTTTCAACTAAGGTTAGCATATGGGTAAATTATTTGAAAGGGATGAAACCATAGGTTGCAGAATACTATCAATCCACTCTGAAAGATGTTCATAGACTGTACCTATAAGATGAATTCCTTTGGTAAACGCTTCTGTCAGAGATGTGTGTGCACTCACCCAGCGTGCCGCGCTGTCTTCACTGCTATCTCAGCAGCACCGCTCTGCTCTGTGTCTCCTCTTCAGCGCTCCCCACGGGAGCTAAGGCCGGGAAGGAAGGTTCCGGTTCAACAGGTGCAAACGGATAGTACAGGGAAATTTCACCGGATTCCCTGAGAAATCAACAAGGTAAAGAGTAGCCAGAATCCTTGCACTCAAATGGATCGGTCAGGGTGAAATGCCAAAAAACGAACCGGCACCAATGAGCTATGATAAAAAGCTTCTTTTATTGGATAGATAGCACATAAAAAGGCATACACGCCAGCACAAAATACAGGTCAATTTTTATCATAGCTCATTGGTGCCGGTTCGTTTTTTGGCATTTCACCCTGACCGATCCATTTGAGTGCAAGGATTCTGGCTACTCTTTAGACTGTACCTATACCTTTCGTCATCTGAAAGAGATCTCAATTTATCCTGAAACAATTGAGTATGGTTCGTTTTAAGAATACTATATGAAGTTTGATCATTAAGTTGTCTAAGGGCTTCAGTGATATAGAACTATCTATCCATAGCCACAATGCTGCCACCCTTGTCCGACTGTTTAATCACAGTTTTATTGATAGATTATTCTGCAAGGAGGTAATAGCCTCTCTTTCTTTTTTGGACAAGTTGGAATAGTTGGCGGCAGTAGCAGTGTTTAGACTGTTCAGATATTCAAGAACCCTTTTATGAAATATTTCCAATGACCTCCCTCTAGACTGAACCGATAATGGCACCTATAGGTCTACATTTGTGATATACCTCATTGCATGCTCACATTATTTGAAACAGTATATTTGGATGACTACACAGGATGTCCGTACCAGAATACGTGAGCACTTGGGGTATATCACAAATGTAAACCGTTGCTCTGAACTTGCAAGACACTTCATAGATGTGCATAAAGGAAACGTTTGTTCCTTTAAGTGGAATGCAATTGAGGTCTACTCTTTAATATTCCCCCTACGGGAGGTGACAGATGTCTTTACTTGCAAGGCAAGAGGTTTATTGGATACACAAATTATGGACGTTAATGCCACATGCTTTGGATTCAGAAAATTATATTATTGACTTTTGGGAATAATTGATTTTGTGATCATCTGGTTATATTCATTAATCAATTTTCAAGTCATATTTATGTTTATGTCTAAGTAATCATATTTACAACATCGATTCTAAATATTTAATGTCTATGATTTACAAAATTGATTCTATAATATTCCATGTATATATAATATATTTTTAGAAATATTTCATGTTTTAATTGCTATATATGCACTGTTCTGTGACAAACTTCTATAGGTATTTCCTTTTTGCTAATGAATAGTAACAGTACCTTTTTAAATGTGCACTACACCTGATGTAACGTATGGTTTATAATTACGACAGTCTGTTGCCGAAATGCGTATGACTGTTTACAGCTTTACTTTTGGAGTGGTTTCTCCATAATACTTTTAATTTACCACAATAAAGGATTTGGATTTTTTATTCAGGCTGTCTTGTTCGGGACTCTTTTTTTTCTTATTCATTTGGGGGAATGGGGAGCTCCCCGGTTCCTATCAAGCCTGTCGGCTTTCTTTCCTGAAATTACTGGCACCATCTATTACCTATAATGGGAGCAGAGTAGGCGATTTAAATATCAGAGCCTACCTGGATGATTGGCACATGACGTAACCCAGAAGTAGAGAGCACACACACTGTTTGTGGTCACAGTGAACCGTGAGCATTCTCAGATATGTGGAGTTTCTTGGTTTGAGCTTCGGCTGATTGACCAGTTAAGGGGTAGGAGTGGTCAAGTACCATGGTCCCCGCTTGTCTCACCAAAGCTTTCTTTTCAAAGTGGTGAGTTTGCTCCATGCTTAAAATTTGCCCCAGATCTCCTGCTTGTCCCATGATAATGAGGCTATATTTTCATGTTTCTTGTTTGCTTATTCGAGAGTGACTTTGAACTTTTAGGTATTATGTTTTACCAGTTTGCAAACAATTTGGCAAGGGATTAGTGTCGTCATCTCTTGTTTAGTCTGTCAAGATTGGGCGGAACAGAACATTTTATATGTATATGTATCTACTAAATAGGGCTCCATGTACTAAGTAGCTAACTCTGCTTTGGAACACTAGTTACGGTTTGGAGGGGTTTAATTATATATATATATATATATATATATATATATATATATATATATATATATATATATAGTATATAAAAAATATATATATAAAGTTCTAAAGAATTCGGGCACAGGTCTTGATAAAGCTCAATACTTATATATAAAATACCTTGAAAAAAAGTAAATGGGGCCGATTTATCAAGCTCCGTATGGCTCTCCGGAAACAGAAGTTATGAAGCAGCTGCTCCATAACTTGTCTGCCTGCTCTGAGGCTGCGGTCAGAAATCAACCCGACATCGTACGCTGTCCGCATTATTCGATGTGCAGTGGACATGATACTACATCGTATCATGTCCGCTCGCACTATGATAAATCTACCCCAATGTTTCAGCTCCAACAGGAGCCTTTTTCAAGACATCAATATGTTCCTCTAAGACTGCCTAACAAACAATGTCACACTTGCTACTTATATACCCAAAGACTGAATGGACTATTGCTGTATCATTGAATTATTCATAAAAATTAGCACTTTCTATTCTTCCCACACCCTCTTTGTGTGATTTGCTGTTGCAAAGTTACGCCACTGAATCTACAGCCTGCGTTTACTATTACTTTCCCTTCTTACTTGGTGAATAGTGATCAAATGGAATTATTACTATAGTTACCTAGTGTGAACATGTATGAAATGTCAGACAGGTCCCTTCAGTTTAAATGGATATTTTTTTCAAGTCAATTATAATCTATTCAGGTAAACTATGAAAACGCTTTTGCACATTGCACATGTAATACACTTATAGGAGTGCTTAAATATGTACCATTGTTACACAGGCACCTCCCATGTTCTTATTGGACAGCATTAACCTGCAGAAAACCTTAGACTATACAATTACATACTAGGAGAAGATTACACCTTTTAAAATTGGAAAGATTGCTCTAGTATTAGACTGTTTTAGTGTATGTAGTATTTGTCTGTCCAAAACACTTTTTCCAATCTTCCTCTGTCCAGTGTCTTTCTTTTGCCCATATTAATCTTTTCTTTTTATTGGCCAGTCTGAGATACGGCTTTATCTTTGCAACTCTGCCTAGAAGACCACCATTCCAGAGTCGCCTCGTCACTGTTGATGTTGAGACTGGTGTTTTGTGGGTACTTTTTATGAAGCTGCCAGTTAAGAACCTGTGAGGCATCTGTTTCTCAAACTAGACAATCTAATGCATTTGTCCTCTTGTTAAGTTGTGCAACTGGGCCTCCCACTCCTCTTTCTATTCTGGTTAGAGCCAATTTGCGCTGCTCTGTAAAGGGAGTAGTACACGGCGTTGTACTAGACATTTAGTTTCTTGGCAATTTCTAGCATAGAATAGCTTTCATTTATCAGAACAAGAATAGACCAATGAGTTTCAGAAGAAAGTTCTTTGTTTCTGTCCATCTTGAGCCTGTAACCGATCCACAATTGCTGATGCTCCAGATACTCAACTAGTCTAATGAATGCCAGTGGTATTGCTTCCTGTAAGGGACATGTAGATGTATTTTTTTAAAGTTTCATTAGCTGTTTAAATATCGACAAAATAAGTGTAAAGTTTTAGGGATAAATTACAGGTGGAGCGGTATTTTGCACTTCATCTATAGCGATAATAACGCTAGAATTAAGCTTTTTGTGCTAGTCAGGTTTTGCTGGTATTACAAGTTAAAAAAAAACAACTTATTTTGTTCTAGCGGTAACCCGGATAGCGCAAAAATTTGAACTTACAATATCAAGTGTGCATTCACGTGTTCCCCCATAGAAGTCAAAGGAGAAAAAAACCCTATATATATATATATATATATATATACACATACAGACACAGCCAAAAGTATTGGTACACTTGCATTTTAAAATATTGGTAGCCTTGTATTTTAAAGGGTCACTCAAGTCAAAATTAAACTTTCATGATTCAGATACAGTATGCAGTTTAAAACAACTCTCCGATTTACTTTCATTAACAAAATGTGCACAGTCTTTTTATATTTGCACTTTTTGAGTCACCAGCTCTTGCTGAGCATGCGCAAGAGTTCAATGAATTTACATATATGCATTTGGGATGGCTGTCACATGATACAGGGGGAGTGGAAATAGACATAACTTTGAAATTTGTCCCAAAAAAAATCTACTACTCATTTGAAGTTCAGACTAAGTGCAATTGCATTGTCTTTTTATCATGCATTGGTTGGTCATGCACTGTATTAACTGGTCCTTTAAGAGAAAAACAAAAAAAGCCTGACTGGAGTTTGTCAAAATGCATGTTGACAAGTCACAGTCCTTGTGGGAGAATGTCCTTTGGACAAACTAAACAAAGTAGAGATTTTCTGCATTTCACAACTCCATGTTTACAGAATGTAAAAATAACCTTTTAAAGAAAAGAACATCCATACTGTGAAACATAGAGGAGGCTCAGGGATATTTTGGGGTTGCTTTGCTGCTTTTGCACTGGGTGGCTATAATTTGTTCAGGGTAGAATGAAATCAGAAGACTATCAAAGCATTCTGGAGCAAAACCTTTTGTCAAGTGTCAGAAAGCGGTGCTCCCACAGGATAATGACCTGAAACATACCTCAAAAAGTGTCCAAGAATGAATGAGAAGACATTCTCATATACATTTAAATGAAAACATAATTTTCTTCTAAGAAGGTATTTAAAGGGGTGCTAAACCCAAATTTTTTTCTTTCATGATTCGGATAGAGCATGCAATTTTAAGCAGCTTTCTAATTTACTTCTATTATCAATTTTTATTCATTCTCTTGCTATCTTCATTTGAAAAAGCAGGAATAAAAGCTTTGGCGCTGGCCCATTTTAGGTTGAGAACCTGGTTTGGGCTTGCTGATTGGATGGCTAAATGCAGACACCAATCAGCAAGCCCTATTCAGGGTATTGAACAAAAAATAGGCCGGCTCCAAAGCTTTAATTCCTGCCTTTATAAATAAAGATAGCAAGAAAACAAAGAAAAATTGATAATCGGAGTAAATTAGAAACTTGCTTAAAATTGCATGCTCTATCTGAATCATGAAAGAAAAAAATTGGGTTTAGTATCCCTTTAAATACCTTCTTAGAAGAAAATTATATTTTCATTTAAAATTTTCTCTCGTTCTCTCGTTCTCTCGTTCTCTCGTTCTCTCATTCTCTCGTTCTCTTTTTCTCTCGTTCTCTTGTTCTCTCTCTTTCTCTTGTTCTCTCGTTCTCTCTTTCTCTCTCTCTTTCTCTCTTGCTCTCTTTCTCTCTCTCTCTCACGCTCTCTTGCTCTCTCTCACTCTCTCTCTCTCTCCCCTTTTAACTATTTTTTTATCTACTTTAGTCTTAGCACACTTTAGCTTAGCGTACCTTCAGATTAGCACTCAAGTGAAAGCCAGAACAGAGTTTTGTAGGGCGCCCCATATAAATCTATGAGTTAATGTTAGTGCACCTGAGTCTTCTGCTTGAGCGCATTTACTTTCAACTACTCTGAGCACAAGAGTAAGAGCACTATTAGTTTGAACTTGAGCAGTGTTGGTGCTCAACAGTGCTAATATTTTTGCGCTCCATTTGTTCTCCCCTCTTTCTTCACTACATTTTTTTTCCACCACTCTCTCTCTTTTGAGTAATCATTAATGGATTATTAAGCAATTTAAAATATCTTTAAAATATTTTATTTTCTAATACATTTTTCAAAAATATTTTTCCATGTAATATAATATAAAGACATTGCACTAGTTTAAATATTCATTTTAATTAAGTTTTATTTGACATTAGATTTGTCAATCTTTTGGGTTTATCTAATGGCCAACAGGCTAGTACAATTGTTAAGTTACCAACCTAAAAACCCAGAGCCCACGGTTCGATTCCAAGTTAGTAATAATATTAATAATTTTTTGTCATCAAAGTTCCCCTGTTCACTCCTCCTCTTTGGGGTTAATCGTCAATAATTTAGAAAGCAATTTAAATAAATATGTATGTAATTTAATTCATGTACACTTGATATACCCAGTAAACAGAACTCTCCCTGTAATAACCATTTATATATATTACCGATGATTAAAAGCCAGGAAATGGTGAAATGTAATTAAACTGTAAACATATGCATATATTCACAAGTTTTACTGTAGGCTTGTATGTTACAATTTTTTTCCATATGGAATGTGTAAAGATCAGATATAAAAAAAATAATATATCTACATGCTGTTTTTTTGTAATGTGCAATAGGTAAATTCCATGCTGTGATATGGTTGAAATGGTATAATCAATTAAGTTAACGAACAGCTGAGTAATACAAGTATTGACCAATAACAGACCAGTTAGGGTTTTAAATGAGTTGAGATTATGGTGTATACTAAACTATGACTATGGCATTCAAGCCGAAATACGTAAGATGAAGTACCTACTGTTCTTTTCAAGGAACTACTAAGGCATCATGTGGACTGTCTCTGTTTTAATTTAATATGCAATAAATGCTAAGTTTTATTTAATTCTACAGAGTATATTCTTTCTTCTTTTTTGCTACATTTGCCAGTTTTTGTGTGATTACTCAGCTGAGCATCACCACCCTGCTTACTAAATACACAGCTTTAAACAAAGTGCTGCAGGACTTCCTTGGGTGAGTGACAAAGTAAAAGAAGCATACAAAGTATCATATTGATTGCTTCACTGTATTTTATTTGCTTAGCAGTTATTTATTTTACCTACTGAAGATTCTGAACTGTTCATAATCATTACCCTCTATATTATATATATATATATATATATATATATATATATATATATATATATATATAAAAGTATATTCATATGTATTTATGTATATTATACTGTCACGGTCAGACAGCTTCTCGTCTTTTGTCAGAGAGCACCCGTAGTTGATCTTGCAACCCCCAATCCCTGACCGTTTACTTATCTTCCAGAGCCACTGGAGGGCTCTGGGTCTTTGCATGGATGGCTGAATCCTACTGTCTGCTGTGGCTGGCTCTCTAGCTCCACCTGCCTGCCAGCTGCAGGCAGTTCAGTAATTAGCAGCCTTTATAAGCAGCTTCTGCCTATGCTTGTGTATTGGATTTTTCCTGGGTGCAATATCTTCTACTGCAAGTTCTTTCTGTACTGACTTCTTGCTTGGATTTATACTGCTCTTCTGGATGGTAATTTGGACTGCTGTTTTGATTCCTTGACCCTTGGCTCTTCTCTGACTACTCTCCTATCTTGTGATTTTGACTGTTTATCATCCATCTGGTTTTTGATCCTTCTGCCTGAACTGACCATTCTTTCTGGACTTTGATTTGATACTTTCTCTGCTAGTATGTTGCCCTGAAAATTGTTGCTTGGCCTATTTATACTGTTCATGTTCTGGGTTAAATCCTTTGTGCTCAGACGCTGTGCTCTCATATTCACTTATACCCAGAGGGTCCCTTCCTGAATGGACATTATCTCTCTAGGCCATGATAATATACACAGACCAGAAAAAAAATAGACCCAGAGGAAGTGCCGAAGGCTGTTGCACATCAAGGCCAATTACTGGGAGCACATGCAGCCTATCTGCAAAGTCTGACAAAGATGGCCACTGATTTACATTGCTCTGTGAATATCATTTGTGTATGGAAGATCTGTGGCCGAATCTCAAGCCATCCAGACCTCCCTTGGCAATAACTGTGTCTGGGAATTTATTAGGATCAGGACATTTCAGCTCCTGGCTACCGAGAAGGCATAAAAGTTAAATTAAGCCGCCAGGCTTTTCTACAGTGCTCACTCCGACGACAAGCAAAATGGAGCACGTTACCTTATCCCTCATGGAAATTTTTACACCGGTGCTTTACTCCTTGGCAGCATCTATGAGAGTACTTCTGAGTGAAGCAAGAGTGCTTCACGTAATTGACCCTCCTAACACTTCTTCTGCTCGTCTGATAAAGTTTATTTAGAACTCACCAACTAACCTGCAAGTGGGTGAGGTTTCTTTGTATCAGACATGTTAGATTCCGGCAAAATAACACCAGCAGAAGGTCTGTGCCCCACAGTTCATCTACCACAGTCAGAGGATCAGATCACTTTGGGAGCGATGATAGAGGGTGAAATGGATGTATTGTATCATATGCAAATCCCTAAACACTGTTTGGAGGTGACTACTCATGTCCCAAAAGGCTGGATACGCATTGTGAATATGAAGCTGCAGGACCCTCCCTTTCTATCAAATGCCAAGGTAGACTTGGAGATTTACTGCTGCCTTGCTAACGTACAGCCACCCTCAGCCTCCAGCATGAGACAGATCCATACTAACATACCTTCACATTATGGTGCTGAAGTGTGGAACTTTTGCGGTTGCCGTCCTTCACAAACCCTCCAGGCTCATAGTCTGCAGAAACTTAGTGAAGATTTACATGTTTTCCATGTGCGTCTGCTGTACTCCCAGCTTGCCCCAATTCGCAGAGGAGTCGGCTAATCAGATTGTGACTTTGGATCTCGCTCACATGTAGACCCTGTGGTCTCCTTCTGTTCATTTTGGAAGGAATTATACTGGAGACTGCTTGTCAGTTTTAGCCCTGTTGGCTTTTATTGTTTGATTATTAAACGTGTTTAGTTTTTACATATCATACTGGGAAGGGTGTTCTAGGTAATCTGCTATTTTTAATGTTCACTCGCATAAGTCACTTATATATTACCCCCATGGTTGTATGGGCAGCTATCTCAAATTTTGTAAATGTAAAAACAAAAAGTTCAGGATCGGCTTTTTTGCATTCCTGTCTCTTGTAAAACACAATGATCTTTGACTCTGAGGACCCCTAGTGGCGTATTGCAGTACTACATTTCAGAGTTAAATTATGAAATGACGGTTCACCTCCTCTGGATCAGCAATGTGAGCTCTAATTGCTCTGCACCTTCATATTCTCTTAGCCTTAACTACTTGCAATAAGATGTAATGTGAAATGTGGCAACTGATCCTAGATGTGCGAACATAATTTTGTCCCAGTTAACAGTTTTAACTCTGTTGGCTATTGCTCCGTTTTGGTGCAGGTATATGTAGTACTGTAGTCTTCCCTACAATTATTTTTCTTTCCTCTTAAACATTTATTTATGCTTCTGTGGAATGTTAGTGATGCTTAATCTCATAAGTCAAATTTTTACTGTATAGTATCTGCATTTAACTCACCATACTAGTTTCCCTTAGCTAAGGAATATTTCTATGTCTAGTAATAACGCTAAGCTTTTAGGTTTCAAACCTGATGGGCATTGCAGGTAGTATGTACATCCAGATACTCATAACTGCCTTTTTCCTTTAGGGTCACAATTGTCAGGGGCAGGATTGGCTGCTTGGTACACACTTATTATCTGTTTCACCTTAATTCCATATGGAGATTCTCCTTTACCTATTTAATATGATTCACTGCTAGGGTACATATATAGTTAGTTTCCCTCTTTATACTTACCTCATCTTTAAACTTTGTACAACTGCATTGAGATACAAACTTAAGTTTACATGTATTTCTTTTGGATACCTATGCTCTATCGTTGTTCAAGCTTGGTGTCCCATCTGGTTTCATTTATTTATTTTATCAAATTGTCTTTATTTTGCTGAGTGCAAATAGATACGGGATATTTGTTTCCTTTTATGTGATGGGACACCCTTGTTTGTTTAATTATACTGGAGCTGAGATGATCCCACATACATTATCTATAACACTGGCAGTTTGACTGTATTAATATTTCTTTTATGTAAGGTTTCACTTGCTAAACGATACCAAACCTGAGATGAGCTCATATATATTACTAACGGCACTGGTAGTCAGAGTGTACTAATGTTCTCTTTTATATATTGTATTCCTGGTAAATAACACTTGACTTGAGAAGAGCTCACACATACCACCTACAACACTAGTAGTTAGCTTATTTTTAAGATTTTCACCTATGTGATACTACACTCCTGCTAGAGAACACTGCATATAGCATTTTCAACACTAGGAGTTAGCCTACTCGACCTGTTTCTATCTATGTGTATATTAAAGAATAATAGGCATGTGCCCACGTATATCACCTACAACTTTAGTAGTTAGCCTATTCTACTGCTTCCACCCATGTAATATTACATCTTTGCTAAAGAATACTAGATAGGAGACAATTGAAATATCCCACCTACACCATTAGTAGCCAACCTGCTCTATTTTTCCCACCTATGAGATACTACACTGCTGCTGAGGAATGATGGATGTGAGATGGGTCGCATGTATCGTTTACAACACTAGTAGTTGGTCTATCTTAATGTTTCCAACCATGTGATATTGCACTCATGCTACAGACTTCAAGACATGACCCTATGTGTGTCATTTATAATGCTAGTAGTTAGCCTATTCTAAAGCAGCCACACATGTGATATTACATTTCTGCTAAAAGTATACAGGGTGTCCGAGGATTCGCATATATCACAATAACTCTAGTGGTTGAATGTATTAATATTTACTCTTATTTGATGTCATATTCCTGCTAATTGCTGCTAGACTTAGGATGAGTCACATGCATCAGCCATAACACTGGTAGCTGGACGGTAGTATGGTGCTCTTTTGGGCAACATCACACATTCGGGTAAACAGTGCTAGACCTGAGATGAGCGTGTATACACTACCTATAACACTAGTAGTTTGATGTTTTGCATTTGTTTAGTTTTGTTTTTTATTTGTTATTATTATAAAATATTAGAGGCACGGGATCAGCGCAAGATGATATCTGACAAGACTATTGGGTATCTTTTAATGTATTGGTTTACACATATCCATGAAGAATCCTTTCTTTTTCAAATATTCAATACTACATTAATGCCTAGAATGTAGAGCTTATCGTGGATTGTAAAATCTTGTCTACCTTACCTTATGTGTATTTACATGTACTTGCCTGAACCTGTGTTTCTTTAATAAAATGAATAAAAACAAAAACAAAAAAAAAACAAAACAAAGATGCTCAGAACTTTCTGTCAAGCCAACCAAGTGCAGGCATCTCCTGCTCCTTGTCCTACTCTGCCTATTCAACTTTTACCAGTTCCTAAATTATCACTGCCAGAAAAATGTGATGGCTCTCCTGATGAATGTCGAGGATTCTTAAATCAATGCCACCTCCATGGCTTTAATATGCCGTTGATTTCTGTACTCTAGCTGTTGAGACTGGAATAAGGGAGCCTTAAAAGCAGCCTTTTGTAGGGATTTAATCATATTAAGGACAAACTAGTCTATATGGACTTACCTGATTACCTAGATGAGTTTATTGCCTTATGTATTAAGCTGGATACCAGACATCTAGAGCGGCTACAAGAAAAGGACCATGCACAAAAACATCAACGACCCCAAATTAAATTAGCAACCTGGTTTACTCCCCCCCCCTACTACTACTCCAACACCTCCTACAAAAGAACCTATGGAAGTAGGAGCAAAACACCAATCCGAGGCAGGAAAGTTAAGGAGGCATACACTAGGCCTGTGTCTCTATTGTGGAGTAAAGTCTCACCTCCTTAGAAAATGTCCTACCAGGCTGGGAAAAGCCAGGGCTGTTTGCAGGGGCATAATTAAGCAAGAATGAACTCAATCCCTCTCCAACATCAAGACTATTTGTACCTATTATCCTTCAATGGGGGAAGACTTGTTTTCAAACTGAAGCCCTCATCCACTCAGGAGCAGCAGGAAATTGTATTAATCTTTCCTTTGACTCCCTACAAGTACTAAAAGACTGATCCAATACATTACATATCACTACAATTAGTGGTCAGTCCCTCAGTCAGCTCAGGATTGATCACTTGTCAGACTCCACCTTTACGTGTCACTGTTGGAATCCTGCATTCTAAATATTTATCCTTTGACCTAGTTACCTTTTCACTTATACCTGTAATATTAGGAATACCATGGCTCCAGAGACACAATACAACTTTGTGCTGGTCCTCAGGGGAACTCATCTCTAGGGGTATAGAGTACAGGGGTCATGTTTACTTCAACCTATCAAAACAATTTTACTATAAGCTCTGCATCCATAAGCAAGCCTCATATACACGAGTTCCACCAAGAGAATGCTGATGTATTTTTCAAAAGAAAGTTTCTACTTCATCACAGAGACTATGATTGCTCAATACCACTTCTCCCAGACACGCCAATACCAAAAAGGAAAGACCTTTCCCATTTCCAAAGCAGAGCAGAAGGTTCTGTAGGTATATACAGCTGAAGACATCTGTACCTTGTAAATTGGAAGGGGTATCCTATTACTGAGAGATATTGGGTTCCTGCTTCTGATCTACATGCACCCAGATTCGTTTCAGCATTCCATCATCAATTCCCAGAAAAAACATGTAGAATCCCCTGGAGGGATCCATTGAGGAGCACACTCTCACTTCTTTAAATAATCTACCATACAATCCAAAAACAGGCATGCACTCTCTGTACATTTTAAAGTGCTTTAATTTGCATAAAGTCTTATCCCGCCTATTACGGTCAGTTGAGCGCCTAAATACCAGGCAATTCCTCTCTGAACAAGGGACACAGCAACTCCAGACTATCATTTCGGCCTTCATTAGGCCTCGTCAGTGAGGTGCCATATTCCTCTAAGCACACTGAGCAAGGAGTCCACGTCTGGTTGCCCTTTTTTCCCTTTATGGACACTACAAACATACATTTTATTAAATAAACCTGTTCAATTGCTTGGTAACACAAATTGCTAATCACTCAATCCCATGGCAGCAACTCAATGCAATTAGACATCTAGACGTGGTGAAGATGACTTGCTGAAGTTCAAACCTCATCAGAATGTGGAAGAAAGGTGATTTAAATGACTGTGAATGTGGCATACCAAGAATATCATCTCTGAACTCACAACACGTCAAACCTTGAAGCAGATGGGCTACAGCAGCAGAAGACTACACCGGGTGTCACTCCTGTCAGCTAAGAACAGGAAACTGAGGCTACAATTTGTCTTGGCTCACCAAAATTGGACAATAGAAGATTGGAAAAACGTTGCCTGGTCTGGTGAGTCTTGATTTCAGCTGCGACATTCAGATGGTATGGTCAGAATTTGGCAAAAACAACATGAAAGCATGGTGGTGTTGTAATGGTGTGGGGGATGTTTTCTTGGCACACTTTGGGCCCCTTAGTACCAATTGAGCATCATTTAAACGCCACAGCCTACCTGATTTATTGTTGCTGACCATGCCCATCCCTTTATGACTACAGTTTACCCATCTTCTGATGGCTAATTCCAACAGGATAATGCACCATGTCACAAAGCTCAAATCATCTCAAACTGGTTTCTTGAACATGACAATGAGTTCACTGTACTCCAATGGCCTCCAAAGTCACCAGATCTCAATCCAATAGAGCACCTTTGGGTTGTGGTGGAACGGGAGATTCACATCATGGATGTGTAGCCGACAAATCTGCAGCAACTGTGTGATACTATCATGTCAATATGGACCAAAATCTCTGAGGAATGTGTGTGTATAGATATATATTTTACAAAAAATTATATATATATATATATATATATATATATATATATATATATATATAGATATATATATATATATTTATTTATTTATATAATATTTTCTTCCATGTGAAGAACATTGGAATGCAAAATATTCATATTCATATTCATTGACAATGTAGGTCTAACACAGCGATACGTTTTTTTATTTTTTATTTTTGTTTTTTTAAAGAATGCTCCATTGGAGTCCATAGGGAGAAGAAGTGAATGCAGTTGCGATATCCAAAGCACTAACGTTTTGCGTACATAGGGTTCCTCTCACTCTCAATTTACTTTTATCTTGTAATACGCGCACTATCCCACCCGCATTCAAAGGTTTTTTTTAATGCTGTTTGCACATCAGCAAAAAAGTATTTAGCGTACCACTTGTAATCTAGCCCTATATCATTTCCTTTCTGCTACAATTGTTTCCCAGCCTGCTGACTTACCTCTTCACTACCAGATTGCTTGTTCACAGGCTCAGGTTTTTGGAATTCTGTTTGCTGCAACTTTGGCTCTCTTGCTCCACCTGCCTACCAGCTGAAGTTAATCATCTAATCATCAGCCTACTATATTAGGCAGGTTTACTCTAAGTTCTGGTCCCTGACATTGAGTGTTGCAGTCTGACTGAGCCACTGTTCCAGATTCATGTTTGCTACTGCAGAGTTTCCTGTCTACAGCATATCTGCGTATTCCTGCCTGTTACTACAGAGTTTCCTGTCTACAGCATATCTACGTATTCCTGCCTCTTACTACAGCGTTTCTTGACTATAGCATAACTATGTATCATGCCTATTATTACAAAATTACCTTGTATACTTGTCTGCACAGCGACTTTGCCTTTCATCTAGTCTACATCTCCCTGCATTGCTAATTAATCACGCAGACAAAACACAACTTTGGCCCCAGAACCTGACACCTCTGCACAACAGCTCCCATCACCTGAACCTGGTCCTATGAGG
The DNA here is from genome assembly GCF_027579735.1 of Bombina bombina. Lineage (NCBI taxonomy): Eukaryota > Metazoa > Chordata > Amphibia > Anura > Bombinatoridae > Bombina > Bombina bombina. Next base: position 289,669,107 of record NC_069502.1, on the reverse strand, counting down.
AGTATGACAATATGTGACCTGTATCACCTTTTCTTATCTGTACTCTACTGTCTGATTTTTTTCTGCAGTATGGACAAGGGAACCTGGAGAATGCTGAAGATGAACAGTATATGACAATTGCGCCTTAAGTAAATGGAACAAGTGTTGAAAATGTATTGTCCAGTTTGTCTCTACCTCTTGTCCTCTCCCTCCCCTGACTACTTAACCCATCCCTCTATTCTTCCCTCCTATTTTCTCTCCTTTTGTGACCATTCTTTCTCTCTTTCCCCGACCCATCTCTCCATCTCCTCTCTATATTACTCTTTCTCCCTCTTGCCCCATCTCTAGTATCCCTTTTATTCATTTCACTGTCCTTTGTCTCACTTTCATGCGATTTTTCATCCCTTCCACTGACCCTCTTTTTCCCTTCTCTTAATTCCATCTCTCTTCACTTCCTTTGGTTGTTCTCTTTACTTTTATTTGATTTGAAATATCCTGCTTCTGTCCCTTCTCTTTCTTACATTCTCTTACCTATATCTATGTTTTTACATGTGCAATCAAATTCATATCACAATGTGATCATTTCCATTTTAAAAGAAAAATCACAATACTTTTAAGAAAGATTGTTTTTTGCAGCATATGCTTAGATTGGAATAAAATAGTTATTTTGTTAGCCTATATTTCTATATGACTTTGAGTAATTTTGACAAATGTATTTGATGATGTTTCATAACTGTTGACAAGCAAATTTCAGTGTGAAGACAATAAATTATAACAACATCATTTCTGGCATTAAAAGATTACTTGTTTTATGCACTTAATTATTTCTAGAGAAGAAAATTATTGCACAAAAAGAATGTAAAAATATTTTTTACCAAAATTAATTTATTAAATAAGTGCACATTATTTTAACAATAAAATTAACATTTAACGTTACTAAAGCAAAAGGTATTTGCAATGGTAAAACAAGACAACAACAAAAGGCTAATCTATTATATAGTTTTGAAGTAGTACCAATAGTGGTCTATTATTTGTGCCTTCAAGGACCATTTTTTCAGTACAATTTTTAATCATTCCCTTAATTTTGTACATTATTTTTAAGTTCACATAGTATAGAGTAGATGGTGGTGTTTGCTATATAATGGATTGTCATTCTGGCTTTTTGTGTTCCCCAGCAATTCTCTACTGAGGTGTCTCATATGAAGTTCATTACTATTCAAGCCTGAAGGACTGACAGCCATTCTGATGGGTATATCAAATGTCTTCTCTAGAATCTTCAAGTGTAGGTATTTGTTCTTTTAACCCTTTATTTAGCTAGTGTTATACTATTTTAGCATATCCCTGCATTTTTTCTGTGTTAGAGTGTATTTTAATGTATTAAAAAAATGTTATTAATATGTGACTGTATAAAAATTTAACTATAAGATGCATTTAAATAGCACATAACTAAGAGAAATTGCAAAAGCACCATTAAAACATTTTGTTTTAAAACAATTGTAGACAATTGTATTGTAGGCTTCCACTGAAACATTAAGTCTTTCCAGCTCGAGCATACACACACACACACACAGGGTTCAAATTCTCAGGGGCTTCAGGTTCGTTGGAAACAGCAGTTATGAAGCAGCGGTCTTAACTGGTCCACCTGCTCTGAGGCTGCGGACATCAATCTGCACGATCATATACGATTGGGCTGATTGACACCCCCTACTCCATAACTGGTCCGCCTGCTCTGAGGCTGCAGGGGGTGGCATTGCACAAGCAACTGCTTGTGCAATGATAAATGCCGACAGTGTATGCATTCATCGATGTCTGTCAGACATGATCCGCTGATAAATCGGCCCCTCAGTGTGATTACAATCCTTGGTTTCTTTAAATATAAAATTGCCTTTTCTAGTCTCAAAAATTGTAACTTGATGTCTGTTTCTTTCAGTTTATATTGTTTGCTGAAGCTTGACCTGCACCTGAGATAAAGGATTGTCTGTTTATAAAAGATAGTAAATGTGCTAATAGAATCTATTACATTAGAAGCAACAAGTTAAAATAAATCATTATGACATCATATGTTTCATTAGTCCTGTAAGCAATAATGCTTTATAGACATTTAAGACATTTTATTTCATTTAATGCAAGTTCATTCTATCTGCAAACACAGTGTGGCCAGCAGCCTATGGATTTGCTTATTTTATCTTCTTAAAAGTGAAATAACATCAGTTGCCAGTTTAAGGTATTAACTTGTATTTAATTCCAGATTTAATAAAATAAATAAATCCACTTGAAAAAGACTCTTAGCTTTTGAAATCAAAGTTTGTGGCGCAGAGCGGAGCAGGAACGGTTCCGCACAGACATCCTGCATGTTCTTTTGGATAGCCAATAGGATTTAAGTAGCTCTCATCCTATCAGGAATGGTTAGTACCTATTTTGGGGTAAGTGTTAAAAAAAAATTATTATTTGTTTGGGTTTTTTTTTTTTTTTTTGGATTAGGGCTTTTTTTTTTTTTTTTTTTAATGGGCACTAAAGAACTGATTGCCTTTAAATGCAATGCCCATACAAATTCCCCTTTAGATGCAATTAGTAGCTTTTTTTAGAGTTAGGTATTTATTTGGGGGGTTGGGTGGGTTAGGGGTTGTAATGTTAGTGGATAATTTGTATTTTTTAATGTAAAAGAGCTGTAAAACTTATGGTAATGCCCTACAAAAGTAGTAATGCTAGGTTTATTTATAGTTTAAGCTTAGATTTTATTTATTTCACAAGTAAGTTTTTATTTATTTTAAGGTAGTTATATTGTAACTTTAATTTAAAGTTAGTGGGTGTTAGGTTAAGGGGTTAATAGTTTAATTAAGTTTGTCGCGATGCAGGGGGCAGACAGTTTAGGGGTTAATACGTTTCTTTAAGGAGTCGCGATGTTGGGGGTCGGTGGTTTAGGGATTAATAGTGTAGTTTATGGGTGTTAGCGTACTTTGTAACATTTTTGTTATGAGTTTTATGAAACATTTTTGTTTTGCAAAATCCATAACTACTGGTCTTTGATTGCGGAATGGCTTGTTGCAGTATAAGCTATAACGCTAGCTGAATAGCCGTACCACACAACTTGTAATACGGGTGAGCTGAACATTCCACACTTAAAGGCAATTCTTTGAGTGTGGAATGGATCGCTGCGGTATAGGCTAAAATGCTAGCGGTATAGCTGTGCCGCGTGACTTGTAATACTGTTGAGCTGACTATTGACTAAGGCCAATTTTTCAGCAGTATAATCGTACCGCACAACTTTTAATCTAGGTTTTAGAAAGGCAAAAGCATTCCAGGGGGTCGATCCGATATAAATCGTCGCCCGCAAAAGCCGGCGACGCCAATATTTGCGCGGGTTTGGTATCACATATACGGCGTAACCTAGAAGTTACGCCCGTATATTTCTGCCGTCGCCCGCAGTTTTTTGGGCCATAGGCAGGTATACCAAACCCGCGCAGTTTGGTATCCAATATGCAGCGTAAGGACTTACGTGGCGAAAATGGAGAAAACTTACTCCATTTTCACCTCGCCACAAAAAGCAGCCGTAAGAAGCCTTACGCTGACTATTGGAGCCCCGTAACTCCCTAAACTAACTAGAAAATAAACCTAACACCTAACGCATGCGCAATGTCTATCTCCCTGTCAACCGCGATCTGCTAAAATAAACCTAACACCTAACGCATGCGCAATGTCTATCTCCCTGTCAACCGCAATCTGCTAAAATAAACCTAACACCTAACGCATGCGCAATGTCTATCTCCTTGTCAACCGCGATTCCCCCCCCCCCCGAAATCCCTAATAAAGTTATTACCCCCTAAACCGCCGCTCCCGGACCCCGCCGCCATCTACATAAACTAACCCCCTACTGTGAGCCTCTAAAACCGCCGCCATCTACCTTATCTATCCCCTAATCTGACCCCTTACACCGCCGCCACCTATATAAAAATTATTAACCCCTAATCTAATCCCCCTATACCGCCGCCAGCTATATTAATATTATTAACCCCTAATGTAAGCCCCTTACACCGCCGCCATCTCTATTAAAATGATTAACCCCTAATTTAATCTACCTACCCCGCCGCCAGCTATATTATCTATATTAACCCTAAGTATATTATAGTTAATATAGGTATTACATTATATATATTAACTATATTAACCCTAATTATATTAGGGTTAATATAGTTAATATAGTTACTATAGTATTTATATTAACTCTATCTAACCCTAACTAAATTTATATTAAATTAATCTAATTCATTTATAAACTAAAATATTCCTATTTAAATCTAAATACTTACCTATAAAATAAACCCTAAGATAGCTACAATATAATTAATAATTACATTGTAGCTATGTTAGGGTTAATATTTATTTTACAGGTAAATTGTTAATTATTTTAACTAGGTATAATAGATATTAAATAGTTTTTTTTTTTTTTTTTAAATAGTTTTTATTGAAGTTCAAATAAAAGCTTACATGCATGTCATGTCATCAAAACGAAAACACATAGATTAACTGGTAAAAAACATACAGGCAATAAAAAATTAGGGCAAACAATATACAATAATGACATATCATGGGCTATAGATAAAATGCTTGCCTATCATGACTGCATACCTCCTAGATAATACTTGAGGCCGCTCATGGACCACATATTAATATAGAGAGTGCAAAGCTACAGGAGGTACCCTCTGACTGGAAGAGACCACTCTAGGATCCCAAATGTTGAACTTCCATTTTATTTTTTATTTGTTATTTCTTAGAGTTCTTGCGGTGAACTATTTCTTTATAGTGTGTATTTGTATTTATGACAAGAACTGTTGTAGCACAGCTAATAGTGAGGGTGCGGCATAGACAAGAGAAGCCGCAAAGTTAACCCTCCTAGAATAGGAGGTGCATTCCACTGCGGGGGGGGGGGGAGGTGATAGGCAGTATACAATGAATAAAATTTATAGCGTAGGAGACCAAAGTCTCAAACAAAAGAGTAAGGTAAAATAATCAGTAGATTATATATATATAGGGTTAGCACATATAGAGTGAAATACTACAAATAAATTCCTTGTATAAAAGGCTCAAACATAAAATGGTTACTATGAGCTCACGTAATGAGGGCTAAAATAATATGTGTTCATTGAACCGTTTAAATAGTTCCCTGTACATCAAATATGGTAAAGGATTAAAACGAATAACAATTAATCTCAAAGGTTATGTGCAGCAGTTAGAGGTGACATATTTGTTACATATTTAAAACCCAACAGGGCTGAGATTAGTACAGAGGCTCTTGAAACATGGTAAATGAATATCAAAGCTAATAAAATAAAATTCTGACACCACAAATGGAGTTTTATGTATATCAGGACACTTACTCCCTAAAAGAGCATTTAATACAACTTAGGCGTGATTTGTGGGAGAGTCACTCAAGAAGACATAACTGAGTAAACAGCAAATATGGACGGTAGGAGAAGCTAAATGCACAGGGCTAATACATATGGTCTGGTAGGAGGATTACAACAGTACAAATGATATATCAAATAGTTGCTTGGGGGAGAATATTAGGATAAACATCAATGGTATAAGATCAGGATGCCTAAAAGAAGAGCTTTAACATGGGTCCAGCCCACTCAAGTAACATAACAAGCACCATGTTGCTATACAATATGTCCCCCTGTGCCAGTTGTAATCACGTCTGCAGATAAATAGGTTAGTAGTTTAAAATTCTGAGTGAGAGTTATTAAATAGTTATTAACTATTTAATATCTACCTAGTTAAAATAATTACCCAATTACCTGTAAAATAAATCCTAACCTAAGTTACAAATACACCTACACTATCAATAAATTTAATAAACTACAAACATCTATCTAAAAATACAATTAAATTAACTAAACTAAATTACAAAAACAAACAAACACTAAATTACAAAAAATAAAAAAAAGATTACAAGATATTTAAGCTAATTACACCTATTCTAAGCCCCCTAATAAAATAATAAACCCCCAAAATAAAAAAAATTCCCTGCCCTATTCTAAATTCAACAAATTTCAAAGCTCTTTACCTTACCAGCCCTTAAAAGGGCCTTTTGTGGGGGCATGCCCCAAAGAATTCAGCTCTTTTGCATACAACAAATACAATACCCCCCCCCCATTACAACCCACCACCCACATACCCCTATTCTAAACCCACCCAAACCCCCCTTAAAAAAGCCTAACACTACCCCCCTGAAGATCTCCCTACCTTGTCTTCACCACACCGGGCCGAACTCCTGATCTGATCCGGGCGATGTCTTCCTCCAAGCGGCAAAGAAGAATTCTTCCTCCGGCGATGTCATCCTCCAAGCGGCAAAGAAGAATTCTTCCTCTGGCGACGTCTTCCTCCAAGCGGCAGCAAAGTCTTCATTCTTCCGGCGGCATCTTCAATCTTCTTTCTTCGCTCCGCCGCCGCGGAGCATCCATCCCGGCCGACTGCTGAACTTGGAATGAGGTACCTTTAAATGACGTCATCCAAGATGACGTCCGCCGAATTCCGATTGGCTGATAGGATTCTATCAGCCAATCGGAATTAAGTTAAAAAAATCTGATTGGCTGATTGAATCAGCCAATCAGATTCAAGTTCAATCCGATTGGCTGATCCAATCAGCCAATCAGATTGAGCTCGCATTCTATTGGCTGTTCCGATCAGACAGTGCCGGTGTTTTAAACTTTAGTCAGGTTTTATAGGCGCCGGCAGTTTCTAACGTGCCGCAAGTCACTGGCGACGCCAGAAATTTGTACTTACGCAGATTTCTGGACATCGCTGGTTTGTGAGACTTACGGCACATTAGCATCTGACGGCGACTCGAGTTGCGAGCTGAAACTGCGGGCGACGCTGGTTCCCTCGCTTGCGCCGCAAACTGCGATCGATATCGGATCGCGCCCCAGATGTGAAAGTCGCCAACATAACATATAATGCTAAAAAAAGCCCTAAAGATTTAGGGGCCGATTTATCAAGGGCTGAATGGCCCCTGATGCCCCTGCTTGACGGAATCAGCAGTTATGAAGCAGCAGTCTTAAGACTGGTGAGGTAGCTCAGTTGGTAAATGCCCTGACTACAAAAAAGCCTGTTTAAAAGATCCAAGGTCACAGGTTCAAATCCCAGCAGGGCCGACTTAGTCCTTCAGCCTTTGGAGGTTGATAAAATGAGTACCATTAAATTGGGTTATTATAACAATTATTACTATTCAGCTGCCGATTTGGTTAATTCTGAGATCAAGCACTGAAAAAGTGCTTTGAGTCCCACTGGAAGAAAGGCGCTATATAAATACTAGTTATTATTATAACTGGTCCGCTGCCTCTGAGGCTGCGGTCTGCAGTCCGCCCGATCCTAATCGATCGTACTGATTGACACCCCCTGCAGGGGCGGCATTGCACAAGCAGTTCACAAGAAATGCTTGTGCAATGATAAATGCCAACAGCCTATGCTGTCGGCATTCATAGATGTCTGTTGGACAGTCCAATGATAAATTGGCCCTTTAGTGTGATTTTTGTCCATGATAGCAAGTTTTTAATCATCAGGCCCTAAGGACCCAAATGATCAAAGCATCATCACAATATTGTTATGTTATAAAAAAAAAAAATATTAAAGCTAAACAAAAATGAGTTGTTACAGATCACTATAACTTCTAACTAATCAAAAAGGTTAAACTGAATTGCTATCTATGATCACTATAACTTTGATAAATAGTTAAACATACAAAATTATTTAGAGCTTATTCTAATTTGTCTCCGACCAATGATGTGAAGTTATGATTTAGGGCTAGATTACACGTGGCACGCTAAGTGAAGCAAGTGAATGATAGGGGTAATTTTGCGGCTCTTTATGCGCATTGGAAAAAGCACGCATATTAAGGGTTAAAAGTAAACGCGAAAGAAAGAAAGAGAGAAAGAATGAAAGATTTTACAAATATAAACATATAAAAGTTCTTTAATTGTATAAGAAAGACAGTGATACTTGAAATACAGGAATCCATAATTCATATTCAGATGTTGAAGCAGAAATGGCCTGCATATGTAACCATGTCTGATATCTTCTCAGTCGCTTATATATACATATACAAAGAGCATTGTTTTTCTGAAAATATTTAAATATATATTTAAACAAATATTTACATTTAAACAAAAGATGCAAGAAATCAAAATACATTTGATAATTAGAAGTAAATTGCAAAGTTCTTTAAAATGTCATGCTCTGTCTGAATCATGAAAGTTTAATTTTGCCTTTACTGAACCTTTAATAAGCAGTCACCAATAGATGGGAAAAACACAAAAGCAAAATTGAAAACATGAATAGAGTTATACACTTTTGTGTTGTCATCCACTTACTCTGTGGCCCTTACATTTCTATTGTCGTACAATACATTCCCATAGACATGAATCCGGGTTGCATTCTGTTGTTTAATTTCTTTTTGATGAGGCACAGCAACTGGCATATGAGTTGGCCCATCTAGATGTGCATTATCATAAAATGTGTGTGCATTCAAGCAGCATATCTTTTTCATTTCTTTATAAATCAATTATCTAGCAAGATAATCAATTATCTTTTTTAATCAACTCTATCTTGATGGGATGTGACCTATCATTTATAGAAAATAGGCTGTGCATTTAATGCAAGTTCTCTGTTCCTTCTTTTTTGCCTCATCCATTGACCACTTTTTTGACCAATCTATTGTATTTATCTCAACTTAGACCATTAAATATTTATAACTATTTAGGGCTTGAGCATTACCTGTCGTAGAAGTAAAAATGTTATGTATGGCCGGTTACTCTTGTTTTATGAGTTGAAAGTAAACTGTTTTTGCTCGCATGCAAACCTGAGGAGAGTAGAAAGCCAAAGTTAGAATATTACATGCACATTCGCGTATTCCCCTATTGAAGTCAAAGGAGCAAAAAAGTGGAAAAAAAACACCCTGCTCGTGAGCAAACCTGATTACATATTCTCAAGTGCGCTAACCTGACTTGAAAATATGAATACTTCACATTCCAATGTTCTTCAAATAACAGAATATGTTCCATTTATTCATACATATATATTTCTATATTTATCTGATTTTTTTGGTACAATATATATCTATACCTATATAAATACATGATTAGGTATATATATATATATATATATATATATATATATATATATATATATATATATATATATATAAGAATATCTATTTAGAAATAGCAATGTGACATATTTACACTAAATACACAGTATAACACTTAAATATGAATATTGCATAAATATGTTTACATACATGTAAATACATATAGACACATATAAATACACACACACACACACACATATATATATATATATATATATATATATATATATATATATAAAATATATATATATATATATATATATATATATATATATATATATATATATATACATACATATACATTTTTTGAGATGTATATTTATGTATCTCAATGTTAAAGCCTTTTGTCTGCCTTTTTTTCTGACACCTGAGATATATTTGAACCTTTATAAATAGTTGCCTATTTGTATATTGCTTGGCATCTTGGCAGCAAGAAGAAGTTGTATGAAGACTAAGGAATGTTTCACATTTTAACAATATAATTTTTCTTTGCGAGGCACTCTTCACATATGGTGTATATTTATGCAATTTACCACTGGTAACTAAATAAGATGATTTTCATAAGTTCATTTTACATCATTTCTAGAGCTAGTCATTTTCATGGAAAACACCACAATTTCAACAAAATTTTCCACATATGCCATTGCATAAAGAGAGTTATCAAGACATCAATACATGTAATATTGTAGTGGTTAAATTAAAAAACATTTGACACAGTTTCAATTAAAAACCTAAAGGCTGAATATTAATGAAATTTTAGTTAAAACTAAAGCAACAGTGTTACTCAAATAATGGTATACAATGAAACTATGAAGGTGTCTGTAGCTGATAAATGCATAGCTTTAACACTTTTTAATTACTTACTTGTGGTATTTGAAAAACAATATATACATATACATAACAATGGAATATTGCGACTTCTAGACTTTCTTTGGCCGCTGAACATTCAGGGCAAAATTACAAGTGGTGCAAAGAGCATTAACATGAGTGTGACATTGCTGTGTTTCTTTATGCTTAAATTCATATTACAAGTGGCGCACTGTATAAATTACTACAAATTTGCGCAAACTCACAGTAATTTACTCTCTCCCTATTTTCTATGGGCAGCGTTAAGACGCAATGTGCACTCATATCACAAGTTGAAAGTAAATGCGAACACAATCGTATTTAATGCTCAAACTTTTTATGCGACTTCAAAGTTTGCGAAAAGAGTTTTGCTGAAGGAAAAAGTTGCACTACACTACACTATTAACCCCTAAACTGCCACATAGCCCACTGCAAAGTACCCCACTGCATTAGCAATATATTCCGCTACACTATTAACCCATAAATCACCACACCCCCACATTGCAAAGTACCCGTTAAACTTTTAACCCTTAAACCATCACACCCCCGCAACGTAAAGTAACCCGCTACACTATTAACCCCTAAACTGCCAACCCCCCACATCATAAACTACTCCGCTATACTACTAACCACTAAACTACATTTGGTAGCCCTAAAGTCACTCAGCTCTTTTACTGCCCAGAAAATAAAAAATACACTAATCTAAAAACACCCTATGCTGAAAAAAAAAGATGCCATGAAAAGGGAATTTGGTTGGTCATTGCCTTGATAAGGGCATGTGGTAGGCTGGAGACCTAAAATAACTCAACTCTTTTGCTGCCCAAAAAATAAAAAACTTAAATGCAATGCGGGATTTTTCCACTTTTCAAGCTCAATTGAAGTCGATGGTGGAGTACGTTAATGTGTTCGCGATATTGTAAGTTTGGCTTTTTGCGCTCGTCAGGTTAGAGCAGAAGTGAAAACTTTTTACTTTTAACTTACCAGATGCACACAAAAAGCCGAATTGGAGCACAGTTAGTTCGTGAGCAGGAGTGCTAAATAATACTCCACTCATCATCTAGACCTCAGATGGTAGGCAATAATAAAATCCCAGCTTGTGTGATAAAAAAAACCTTGGAATCAAGTGCATAGATTTTGGAAGTTAGTTTTTTTTCTACATTGTTTTCTAAGCATTTCCATAAGTGGGTTAATCAACTATTGCATTTTTAATAACTTAATAATGTTTTGGATTCAAACTTTGTTCAAAGAAAATAGTAGAGGTGCATTTGGGGGTTTCATTTGCACACAAATGTGGAAGAAGGTGGCTGCTCATGGAATTTGGCTCTTTTTGGAGATGGATTTCTACCTGTGAAAGGTCAGCATACTAAGATCTGTGCAAATCCAGCTTTAGTGTGGTATTCTTTAACAAGAAGAAATCTGGTTCCAAAAAAAGCAGAATGCCACGAGCGACCACCTCCAAATTCACATAGGTTTGCAGAACTAAAAGTTAATAATTGACAAAAGAAAGTTAGTTATGAAAGGGTTTATAGTAACCTAAAATAACCTTCTATAAAGACCATATCAACCGAAGAGTAGGTCAAGAATGCTTTTGATTAGAATACAACTATATTAGTTTTTTTTCTTTTGGTAATTAGGGAGATAGACATATTAACAATACCTGCCTACAATTTAAAAATATTTCAATGCTTTCTTTAGACATTTTTTAAAAGTAAAACATAAAATAAAAAACATGGATCATAATGTTCTGGTTCTTAATACATAGCAGATTAGAAATGCAGCACAATTTTCTATTTACTAAACAATATGAGACATTTTACATAAAAATTCTAATAGTTAATGACAGCGACAGGCACATTGCTGTCTTTTAGATAATAGCTGGCACATTTTTAAATGCTAACATCCAAAAGAACTCATGTTATATGTATGCGGTATTACAGTCCCCTCTGCCCTCATGTATTTTGCAGTGTATAACAATGAAGCTAACTCAAATGCCCATCTGCTATATAGAGAAAAACATCTCAATTCTGTATAAGCAAACTGTCTCTAAGATTTTTCATGCTCTAAGATAGTTTTCTAGAAAATTATACATTTAGATATTCTGTATGATTTTTCAAAGCACAAACTTTCTGCATTTCCCTTCATTCATTACCACCAGAATCTAGGTATCTGAAGCAATTTTATCATTACACATTTGACACTTCAGTATTTAACCGAGAACTAATGTTCCTATCACTGGCACAATAGAGCTGATTCTAACAAATATGTAAGAGAGCTTGGCATACACTACACAAAATATTTTTTTTTTTCTCCTCTGGCATTGTCATGTTCATTTACAATGTTAATTTATAGTCTAAATCTGTATGTCTTTTTGCCTGGAAATTCATTAACCCATCTGCAGGGTTTTGTTCTTTGAATTTAATGGCAATATGCTGCCATTGTTTGATCCCAGTCAAAGACTGCTAAGTCTACAGCACAGTAGTTTACATGACTTTGTAGGCTCTTTAATCCCTTTTATTTTACCAGCATATGACCAGTTTGAATAAGAGTCATATAAGGTATGTGCTGCACCATTTAAACAAGTAGTCAATTAAAATAAGTTGCCATTTTTCACTATCAGTATCTGTGGTCCAATGTAAATAATTAAATATGAGATTAAAACCATTAGACATGAAATCACAAGAAGTCATAAGCCCCTTGCACCTGCTACTCCCCCTATTTTCTACCAACCACAGTGTTAATATACTACAGTTAAAGGCACATTAAACACCTTTTCCTTTAGTATAAAATTGTGCTTTGCCCCACAATACCTAAAGAGTCAAATAGATGTATTTATATATATATATATATATATATATATAAAATCCAACAATAATACCTCACACCGGTTTTGTTAATCAAGATATCACCACTTTATTCTCACACAAGGATACAGTACATTCATAAACACTCACCTTAAATAATATCCCCAAATAAGCATAAACACACATCGTGTAGCACCAAACCGGTAAAGCAGGCACCAACTTCTGGTGATGGCATCATCGCCGCTTACAGAAAAATAAAAACTAAATAATAATACTGAAAATAAAAGAAGAAAACATCCACAATGCCCCTAGTAAGTATGCACATACCAGAGGGGGCTGGGCTATACCTACACAACATCATGTATGCCACTCACAAATACGTAACAATACATTGTCATGGAAACATATAAACAGAAACCGGCTCAACATGTCAAATACTGCATAGCCATAAAAATTCAGGAAGTTGATGCCTCCAGTCACCTACTATATGTACATATATATATACATCATTGAGTATTATCATACCCACATACAATTAATAATCCTAAATGGGTTATATCACACTCAAGACTATACTGCAGCTGCCTGATATTAATTCCAATATTAAGTAAGATGACTAAGAGATAAAAATAACATTAGTTAACAAAAAACAATTAGAGCAGCATTTGCAGCCATATTAACTCTCATCCAGAAAATACAAGAGCCAGATCTGTTTGTTGAGACCCCAGGGCGCCATCATTTGCAACTTGTAAATCCACTCAATCTCTCTGCTGAGCAGAAGTTTATTTGCATCCCCTCCTCTAGGGAGTCTTTTAACTTGATCAATAGACATACAGTGCAGATCAGCCACTGTATGCTTTTCTTGTACGAAGTGCAATCCCACTGGGTGATTACTCTTACTCTTCTTCAGCGCTTGTCTTATTGTTGACCTATGTTTGGCCATTCTGTCCTTCAAGGGGCATTCCATTTTCCCCACATAGGTAAGCCCACATGGGCGTTTGATAATGTAGACCACCATTTGAGAAGAACTAGTTAATTTCTGCTTCAAGTAAATCCTATTATTGCCTGTCCTTGGATGACCAAAAAGTTGATCTGCGTTGTATGCCTATTGATCAAGTTAAAAGACCCCCTAAAGGAGGGGATGCAAATAAGCTTCTTCTAAGGAGAGAGATTGAGTGGATTTAAAAGTTGCAAATGATGGCACCCTGGGGTCTCAACAAACAGATCTGGCTCTCATGTTTTCTGGATGAGAGATAATATGGATGCAAATGCTGCTCTAATTGTTTTTGTTAACTTAAGTCATTTTCATCTCTTGGTCATCTTACTCAGTTAGTTAGGTGAGCTAAAATATTGGAATTAATAACAGGCAGCTGCAGTAGAACATTTTCATTTTCTTCTAAGTAAAGAACATTGGAATGTAAAATATTTACATTAAATACATAGTAAGACACATTATAAAATATTAAAATTGATTAAAAAATATGTTTGACTCCTTTGCTACCTGGAATTTCAGAAAAAATCTTGCTCAAAATACCAGATACAATTTTTTTTTAATTTATCTATCAAAACTATATGTTTCTTTTTAAGAAGACTAGCAACGGTATTAATATAGGCCAATTTTGGTATATTTCAAGCCACCTTTCCCCGCCAAATGTGATCATATAAAAAAAAATGTTAACTTTTTCACAAACTTTGGGTTTCTCATTGAAATTATTTACATACCGTTTGTGTTAATGACACAAATGATTATAAAAGCTTCTTTGGAATCCCATTTCTTCAGAAATAGCAGAGATGCATGCCAACATTTTTGTTATTTAGAAGGTCGCTAGTTGCAGCTGCTTACCACAGTTCTGAACTTCCAGGCAGTGAAGGGGTTTATTAATGATCTGGTAAAGGAAATTATATATTAATGAAGGTATTACTCTCCTACCTGACACCTCCCACCTCCATGTTACCCTCCCAAACAGCTCTCTTACTCTGCCTCCCACACTCATCCCTACAATCTTAGGTACTGGCAGACAGTCTTCCAGTATGCAGATAGGGCTTAGTTTCTTAATTTATTTTTTATTATGATTTTTCTGCAGTGTAGTAATCCCCTCTCAATTCTTCCACTGCCCCTGATTTCTCCCAAACAGCTCTCTAACCCTTTATTCTCCCACTGTGAGCCATCTTTTGTACTGGTAGCTGTCTGTCAGTACCGAATTTATTTGTTTTATATATTTTTGTTTTCTGTAGTGTAGTGTTCCCCTTCCTCCCCCTTCCCCACCATCATTATGCAGGACACCCCAACTCCCCATTTTATCCCTTTTCTGTAGTGCAGTGTTCCATCCCTCCCCCTTAAGAACAT
Organism: Bombina bombina; assembly: GCF_027579735.1. NCBI lineage: Eukaryota > Metazoa > Chordata > Amphibia > Anura > Bombinatoridae > Bombina > Bombina bombina. Next base: position 289,653,992 of record NC_069502.1, on the reverse strand, counting down.
TTTTTTCTGTAGGTAGGGTCCCTCCCACCCCCTCCCCCTCTGCCGCTGGGTCACCCACTCACCTTTCCTCCCACACCTCCCATCAGCACCAGTGAGAGATACCTGCAGCTCAGGAACAGCAGCTCTCTGCTGTCACTTTACAGCCGAGGCTGCTGTACCTTCCTGCAGCTGCCACGTATGTGTTATGATAGGCAATGTACTGCAGGATGTACTTATATATGTATTTTTGGGTTAAAGGGTTAAATGTTTAAGGTGTTTAATTGGAATGGTCTCCAACACGTGTGTGTGTGTATATATATATATATATATATATATATATATATATATAATATAGAAAATTAGGGGAGGTAAAAGATGAGTTTAAAATCCTCCACTACGCACAAAATATAGAGAAATAACTCATTGTATAATTCATTAACAAATCTAGACAGGTCAGGAGGCTTGTTTTTCCCACAGAAAACCTCCGAATTACATTGTTTCCAATTAAGCAAAGGATTCTGGGTAAGATATGCAAATGAGGTTCACTATGACACACCTTTTTACTCAAGTCTGCTTTTCAGCAGATTCCCTTTATGCCAAAGCATCACTGTTCACACAGCTTATAAGCTTAGCTAGGGTTAGTGCAGTGATTCATAACCATCCCAGGACAGACTATTTCGTGGTTTTTGCCACTCATCAGCTGGGAGAAGGTTTGAATCACTGCTGGGTGAAGTTGAATTCTGGTCAAAATACAACATTTAAAATTAGGGGGAGGTAAAAGGTGAGTTCAAAATCCTCCACTGTGCACAAAATATAGAGAAAATAACTCATTGTGTAATTTTAAATTTTGCTGTATTTTGTCACACTGACAGCTGAAGCTTTGATGAATGATGGCCATAGTGTTAAATTAAAAAAAATGAAGACCAAAAGAGCTTTCAAATAATGGCCCACGTTCCAAACTGTTTGCCATGCAAATGCTTCAATTTCTGTTCAGGTAGTTTTAAGGTTATCTTTTTTTATTACATTTCTATCTATTAGAAGCACCACTATTTCAGTTAGTTAAAGGGACATGAAACCCAAACATTTTCTTTCATGATTCAGATATAGAATACAATTTTAAAACATTTTTCAATTTACTTCAATTATTTAATTTTCTTCCTTCTCTTGTTATCATTTGCTGAAAGGTTTATTTAGGAAAGCTCAGGAGCAGCAAATAACCTAGGTTCTAGCTGCTGATTGGTGGCTGCATATATATACTGATTGTCATTGGCTCACCCATGTGTTCACTCAGCAACCAGTAGTGCATTGCTGCTCATTCATCAAAGCATACCAAGAGAATGAAGAAAAATTGATAATAGGAGTAAATTAGAAAATTGCATAAAATTGAATGCTCTATCTGAATCATGAAAGAAAAAAATTGAGTTTCATATCCCTTTAAGTCATCCAAAGTTCACATACAGTATAACAGAAAATATTTTTTTTCTCACATTATGTAAACACATAAAATATAACAAGGCTTTTCACTGGGGGCAATTTCAGGATTTTCATACATCTACTTGAAAACAAATTACAATGATTTATGATTAATGATGTATATCTTAGAAATCAATGCATAGCTAATGAAATTAAAAAAATATATATGTAATTTTACATAATTTCATAATTAACATTTTTTTAAAGGTTCAAACTATTTCAGTAATAAATGATTGATGACTGTATTTATCTGTGTACACATTTAAATGCAGTATTTGAGATATATATTTAACCTCTTAATTTCACAGATCTACCTTGTACATTGCGTGTCCTAAAGAGCTTTTTAGCCCTGTAATAGCATCGGTATCGCCAAAAGTGGCAAGGTGTGCAATTACAACTTGCCTCACTCCTGAAGTCATCAGGTTATAATGTGGTCAGTAGCACTGGTAGCAAGAGCCTCTCTATTTAATCCTGTCAATATAGATCTACAGACAATGTACAGGGTACCTTGGCTGTCATTAAGGGGTTAACATTTTACTAAACCAGGAAAACGCTTTCTTTATTAAAATTTACACTAAACATGCAGAAATAATGAACCATTTAATTAGCCCCAAACAACCATAAAAAGTTGTTTTATTATTAATAGCCAAATTCTCATGATCCAAGAAACACACTTTCAAAGAGGCAAAGAACCTAAATGGTTTAACAAACAATACCCCTCCGCATACTTCGCTTCCAGCCCCAACAAGAGAGCCAGAGTGGGCATTTTATTCCATAGAACCTTACCCATACAAATTCTCCACACCAAAAGAGACCCCACTGGCAGATACATACTAGTTAAGGGCCTTCTGTATAGTCACCCAATTACGATTATTAACATCTATGCACCTAACCAAACGCAAACTGGATTCTTTAAAAAGATAGCTAACTTGATTCTAGACCACTCACAAGGCGAAGTTTTTCTAGCAGGAGATTTCAATCTCGCATTGGAACCACACGTAGATTCATCAAGAGGGATCTCGAGCCTAGCAGCTAGAAAACTGAAAGTTATAAGAAAGATCTTACACGAACTTACACTCCATGATGTTTGGAGGACCCTGCACCCCTTAGAGAGAGATTACACTTTCTATTCCAACCCCCATAAATGCTATACAAGAATTGACCACATATACACTGACTCACAGGGCCTCTCCATCACAGGGGATTGCAACATTGGCTCGATCACGTGGTCGGATCATGCCCTGGTAACTTGTAAAATACTCTGGCCAGACATCCCAGTTTCCCATAAAATATGGAGACTAGAGGACTCCCTACTAAATGACACAATGTTTCTAGATCTCATCCAAAAAGAAATCACTGAATACTTCTCCCTAAACACTCAAACATCTTCCTCTAGACAAATAGAATGGGAAGCCCATAAATCTGTAATTAGAGGTATGCTTATAAAACAGAAGTCTAAATTAAATAAAATGTCTAGGGACAAACACAATAAACTCTTACAAACGATCAGATTTCTGGAAATAACTCACAAACAAAACCCTCACAATGAGCAAATTCTCAATGAATTTACGGACATCAGGCAGCAGCTCAAACAACACCTGACAGAAATACACCAACGCAAAGCATTATACCTGAAACAATACTTCTACGAGGGAGGTAATAGACCCGGTAAAATACTAGCCAGAAATTTAAAAAGGAAACAATTAAGCACATACGTTCACTCACTAGAGACATCAGACGGCAAAACAGTGAAAGATAGCCCTAAGATTGCGGATACTTTCCGAAATTATTATAATAAGCTCTATAACCTAGGATATCAGGCCCCACAAGACAACCCTATACTTGAAAACAATCTAGACCAGTACTTCCAAAACCTACAGCTCCCAACGATAGATGAACAAACAGCAGATGCTTTGTCTGCAAATATAACAATAGAAGAACTCCAACAAGCCATAAAAGACATTCCCTCTGGGAAAAGCCCCGGCCCTGATGGGTTTACTTCTGTATACTTCAAGAAATGCAGGGATGTACTAGCACCACACATGTTACAGCTATTTAACAAACTTAGTGAAGACCCTACACTAACAAGAACCCTATTAGAAGCACACATAACAGTCTTAGCCAAACCAGGTAGACAGGTCACAAGTCCGAGCAATTACAGGCCCATATCATTAATTAACACAGACATGAAAATACAAGCCAAGATTTTAGCCAACAGATTAAACAAAATCCTACCAGTCCTGATAAACAAGGACCAAGTTGGGTTTATCCCAGGCAGAGAGGCGAGAGATAATATCACCAAAGTCATCCAATTAATCAATCATGCAAAGGTTACGGGCACTCCCATGGTCTTATTCGCAACAGATGCGGAAAAGGCCTTCGATAGGGTGGGATGGCCTTTTTTGCAGAGGGCTATGAGTGAGATGGGTATCCCACAAGCCTTTTTAAACATGACAGTGGCTCTCTACTCGGCCCCGAATGCGAGGGTTCGGGTCAACGGGACACTCTCAGACACATTCTATATTAGCAACGGGACGAGGCAGGGGTGCCCTCTGTCACCCTTACTGTTTGCTATATCTATCGAGGTCCTAGCTCAAAAGTGAGGCTAAATGACAAAATTACAGGTGTTAGGGTGGGTAATCAGGAGAATAAACAGGCGTTATACGCGGATGACGTGCTTTTCACACTTACTGACGCTGAAACATCCGTACCAGAATTACTGCAAGAACTTGACTCATATGGGGTCGTATCCAATTTTCACCTCAATTTAAATAAATCTGAACTAATGAACATTAATACCCCCCACACCACATAACTTCTTTGCACAAGAAATATAATATACAGTTAGCTGATCAAAAACTTAAATATTGGGGGGCGTGTCCGACCAGCGACCAAGATGGTAGCCTTTTAAGTACGGTGGAAAATCGGAGCTGATAAATCTGCTGTTTATCCCTCCTTAGCTCAGCAAATCTTATTTCTACTAAAGGGTTATATGAATAGAAATACTCGTGAAACAGATGTATGAGACTTAATGTGCCAACATACACAGGCAGACCTTATTAGAGGAGGTGCGCAGCAGAGGCCTAGTTACGGCCTGGATCTTTCTCTACCCCCCCATTTATTCTGATTTATTCAGTATAGCCAGCCATTTGTGCTGGAGACCGTTTATTGAATCCCTGGGTGCTTTCAAAACTACCAGAGGGAATACTGATGATGATTTCTACAGCGAGTTCAACGTGGATTAAATACAGACTGGGCAGTCTCTTAGATGCGTTCCAAGCTGTCATAGAGCAGACATTGAAAGAGGCATCTATTGCACCCGCCGAAGATTTTGCGGCTGTTAAGTGGCAAACGACCCCTCCACAAGTGTCTGAGGACAATCTAGCCGCTTCTCTACGAGAGCAGCAAATAAGGCCTTTCGCTGGCTACTCGCTGGAACAGGAGACTGGGGATTTAGACCTATCAGAGAAGCCAGAGTCTTATGGGATCGATACGTGTATAACAGTGTCACCGGCTATAACATGCGACAAGGGAAGCGATGCTATTTTAGAGAGGAGATGGAATCCACTTGATCTAAAATCCTTGTGGCCGGTAAATACTTTGGCAGGCAAACCCACAGTTTTAGCAAAAGTCACCGAATTGCTTCAGTTATATGGCATGCTGTGCGAAGTAGCTCTCCTAAATGACATCATGAGACTTACCTTGGAGAGTGGAGCGAAGGCTGATTATATGCGATTTTGGAGATCTGGAATAGGGTGAGGTTCCTACACTGCTCTAGCGAGCTGCCACGGGGCTTTACATCTTCACGGGACTCTCCTTATGCTGTAATCTGCAGCAATTTGTACTTTGACATGGACTGCTTGGATTGAACTTTAATTGTAGCACAATTAGTATAAGATTATATGACTGCCTCTGTTATGATATATCTTGCTGACCATAGATATAGTTTCACCTAACTTTATTATGGTTTTACTGTTATAGTTTTCTATTTTTTTTTTTTATTTTATTTTAAGGTACTCATTCTCGGCTTTCTATTAACCGACATGTTATTGATAAGTACCTAATATAACCAGAATTCACTGTGGTCTACACAGGTACTTTGGGTTAAATTTCAGATATATTGTCCCCTAAATATATTACAAAAGGTTTTATGTATCTGCACTAGGGGGTTTACTCACTTGATACCTGCTCGTGGTCAGTTTAAGATACCTTTCTCTCTCCTTTTTTTTTTTTTATGTGCCCGTCACTAGTTTAGATGGTCAAATGGCTAAGCTTTATAATAACGCTTGAGATTTTCATTTTGTACTTTGACCCTCCTTGCTCTGTGAATCTAGGAGATATATTGGGCAGTCTATTGAGTCAGCCGTACTATATTTATTACCTATGCTTGCTCTAAGAAGCTTTTTTGAGACCTGTGAGATTGCAAATTAACATATGCTTAACTATAAATTGTACCTGTATATTATTTTTTGTTTATTATGCTCCCATGGTATGCTATCCCTTTCCTCCTCTCCTCCTGTATAGCTATATGAAAAGGATATACATAAAAGAACTTCTAGAGGTCAACACAGCCTAATTTATACTGCTAAAGTTGCCATTGAATTAATTTGATATTATTCACTGAAACCTATCTTTGTGTTAAAGGTGGAACCCTATTTGCTGAATAGTAGGTAAAGCAAACCATAGTTCAAGCATGCAAGATATAATTCAGTGTGTCTGTTGGCAGCCTACTTTGAATATTGTAATAGACATTCAGTTCATATTATGCTCTTTTCCTGCTCTTTCACAGTGATATAGAACAGCTTTATAAAGTCATATGTATGTACATACTTAAAAAAAAGTTGTAGCATTAAGCTAAATTACTTATGTGTCTAGAGATTAGAGAAAATCCTAGCCTACTGACCCTTATTTGACTTCATTAGCTTTACCCCTTTTTATATTTGTTGCTCTTCTAAAAATTAGCTCAGCCCCCCCTACATTTTTGTTTATTTCATAAACAACTGAACGCAGATTCACTTGAATTTTTCCCTATACCGCTTAAAATTGTGTGTTTTCCTTTTAAAACGCTATTCCCCTTCCCTCAATTTTTGTTAGTTGGCTAAACTATATCTACTAGATTGTATGCCACAAAAACACCCTGAGGTTCCTTATTTGAGATCCAAGAGTGGTCTCCTATTGTATAATGTTACCTAGTACTCTTTCTTTAGTTTATATTTATACGAGGCCCAAGTGTGACCTCGGATGTCACATAGAGAGTACTCTGTTTAGAGGGCAAGAGTCATATAATATAATATGATTGGTACATGATATATGAATATGTTATGTTTATAAATTATTTTGTTTGTTTGCACTGGTTGTATAATGAGACAAAATACTTTGTTCTGTTCTCGTGCTACATGCAATCTGTTTACCCTGCATTGAACCTCAATAAAAATATTAAAATTAAAAAAAAAAAAAAAAAAAAAAAAAAATTAAATATTTAGGGATATACCTAATGCCATGCGTCCAAGACCTCTTCAAACATAATTACATACCCTTAAAAAACGACATCGTTAGGGACCTCTCTAGTTGGAAGAACAAACCTCTTTCTTGGCTAGGGAGGATTGGAGTGTTTAAAATGAACATTCTTCCTAGAATCCTTTACATCCTTCAGGCGCTACCTATCCCTCTACAGGGAGGTTATATCAAACATTTACAATCTATAATAGAGCACTACATTTGGGCAAATACTAGGCCCAGGGTCCCAAGAAAAACGATGTATATGTCAAGAGACAGAGGAGGATTAGGGCTACCAAACCTGGCAGTATATAGAAGAGCGATTTTCCTACAGAGAGTGGTTGAATGGTCACACAACAGAAAAGACAAAGCCTGGATAGGCTTAGACAGGCAAATATTTACAACAAACAATCTAGGTACTCTAGCTTGGATACCACTAGCACATAGGCCAAAACACCTGCACAAGTACATCATCACAGCAGAAACACTGTCAGAGTGGGATAAAACAGTGGCTACTAGCACTCATATCTCGTCTAAACCCTCACCTCTGACACCAATAATTGAAAATCCGGACCTTCCTTATTGGAAACTAGGCTTCCGGAGCTCTCCCCATTATGGCCTAAGGGAGGGGTCGATGCAGTTCCTTAAAGACCATGATACTATTAAAACACAAACTCAATTAGCCGAGACCCACAGGGAAATTTTCACCCCCTGGCTCAACTTTAATCAGTTACTTCATTACATCTCCCATCACAAAAAACGAGCGGAAATGGGTCATAGACCCACACCCTTTGAGGAACTCTGTATTCTTTCAAACTCACCCAGACATCTTATATCCCTGTTATATAAGATTATTTCCTCCGAAAGCGAGACATCCCTCCCATCATATACTGTAGCGTGGAACACTGAATTAACCCAAGAAATAGGGCCAGACTCTTGGAAAAAAGCCTTTGAACTTACAAAGCGCTCCTCAGTATCAGCAAATATTCAAGAAATGCACTTTAAGCTTTTGAGCAGGTGGTACCTCACCCCCGTTAGACTCCATAAAATTTTCCTACACTAAGTAACACTTGTTGGAGGGGCTGTGGGGAAGAGTGTTCTATCCATCATATTTGGTGGTCATGCCCCAAATTGGGCTCCTACTGGGTGAACATCTTTTCTACTATCTCCAGCTTATTGGATATTCACCTTCCCGTCTCAATGGGGAGCATCATGTTTTGCTCCTTACCTAGAATCAAAGACCCAGCTAAGCTGGCTCTTTTGCTGATTATGATTACTGGAGCCAAAAGGCTGATACCTAAGAGATGGAGGATTGGAAGCAGACCCATTGAGAAAGGTGCCAGAGGCGCACCGAAACGTCTGGGGTTACTTGTGTGATGAATATTGTCATTTGTATACAAGAAAGAAACATTTTCTACAAACGCCGGTGAGTGCAGCATTATTTTACTCACATGGAGTGAATATTGGAAATTATATGTATTGTATATGCAGCACCATGGCAATTGGATTGTGACTGATGGAGTGCACCTTATTTTGAAACTATATATATATATATATATATATATATATATATATATATATATATATATACTGTATATACAGGTAGCCCTCAGTTTACGCCGGGGTTAGGTTCCAGAAGGAATGGTTGTAAATCAAAACCGTTGTAAACCCAGTTTATAATGTAAGTCAATGGGAAGTGAGGGAGTTAGGTTCCAGGCCCCACTCAAAATTGTCATAAGTAACACCTAATACATTATTTTTAAAGCTTTGAAATGAAGATTTTAAATCCTAAATAGCATTATAAACCTAATAATATAAATTGTATCATCATCAAACTAAATTTAATGAGCAAAAACATTTGTTAACAGCACCTAATTAAATAATTACACAACAGACTGCATCATCATCAAACTAAGTTTAATGAACAAAAACATTTTTTTACTTGCATTTTTCTACAATCCGTTCTCTACATTGTTAGCATGTTAGATAATATTGGGTCTGCACCTATTCTATGCATTTCAATCTGCAGTGATTAATAGGCAGTTAGGGCACCCTCACCTGAAACTGCTGGACAGGAAGATAATAGGGAAGTGGCTGCTCGATAGCTAATGTCTGTTCTGTGTACACAGATCAATTTCAGACCTGTTAAGTTGTATAACTTTGCTGCAAAACAAGCGGACAGCTCCACCTACTGGCTATTTTAATTAGTGCACATGACTGAAAAAAAAGGTTGTTATTCTGAAACGGCGCAAATTGAACCGGCGTAAACCAAGGGCCACCTGTACATTTTTAAAGATGTATATGTATGTGTCTCTATGTTAAAGCCCTTTGCCTACATTGTATTTTTTTTCTAACACCTGAGATCTCATATCTTTGAGCCTTTATAACTTTTGTGTGCAATAATTTTTTTAATAATTTTTCTTAGATGGTGTTATTCTGAGCATAATTTTACTTTGTAAAGTGTATTTTTGATGTGTTCTGTGCAACATTTATGTTTCAACAACATGTAAACAGAGCTCTGAAGTCGTGGTAATCATTATAGCGTAAATCGCAATTGCACTCAATTGATGGCATTTACTTTCAACTTGTAATACTAGCGGTAAGACTGACACCCGTGATAAGCCCCTTATCGCTCGGGCGCAAATGTTAACGCTCCATTCATAATCTTTCCATTAATGTGTTGTGTAGCTTTACATATGTACATATGCTACAGGAAATAAAACTTTCAGCATATTTAATTTTAGAAGTATATAATAGTTATAAATAAATTAAAGTGATGGTAAATCCTAGCATTTTTTAAATGCTAGGATTTATCAATGCAACAAATAAAAGTCACAAAGTAAAAAAATACTTCATGCTGAAAGTTCCTTTATTTGTCTACAGCGTTCGCCATGCTAAGCGCCTCAGGCCAATCACATCAGAAGATTATTTTGCAGTGAGGTGATCATCGGCATTAGTATGCTAGCTATCCAGCATAATGCCAGCTGGCCCGCATTGCTATTGGCTAAGAGGTGGAAACGTCACCTCATTGCAAAATAGCATTCTGCTGCACATCATGAGGAACAGACAAATAAAGGAACTTTCAGCATGAAGTATTTTATACTTTATACCCTTTGTTTGTTGCACTGGTAAATCCTGGCATTTCACAAATGCTAGGATTTACCACCCCTTTATTTTAATATTACTTTTAGTATATTTTAAATATTTGTTGATATGAAATATTGTATTGAACCATATAAAGGAAAATTAAGCACTGCACTTAATAAAAGCCTGGGAGTTCATTTAGTAGGCCAATAAAATACTAGAAAATCCTAACACAAGACATGTGTTTTAGCTTCAGCAGCCCTCAAAATAGGTTTCATACCCCCTATACGAAAAAATAAAGTCCAGATTTTTCTCACTTCACTTCCAAAATACAAATCAAATTGTTGACAGCATAAATAATCAAACTGAAATGTGACCCTTTGATGAGAGATTGAAATCAGAACAGAATCCTATTCAGAGACATTCAGTTAATCCCTACATTTTTGCAGCTATTAAATGTATGTTAGTACAATTCACATTTATTTTGTTTAGTATAATTTTATGCCTTAACTGATTATTTCTTGAAGAAAATTATTAAATGTTACAACTTTTAATTAACACAAGAAATATTTATGTGAAGTAAAATAATATTCAGTTCATATTTTGTTATGGCAAAGAAAATAATTAACACCATGCTGACATTTCTGTCTCTTTAAAATTCATCTTGGATAAGTCAAAGGAAAAAAAAGGACAATGTATTCTTTTTGTTTAATGATGGTTTACTATATACAAAGTCAAAGCACAAGACCTTGTCCTCCTTAAAATGTTTACATATTGTTAATAGGCTACATGCTAAAAATGATTACCTATTAAATAAAAATGATAGATTTAAATTTTTTATTAATTATTTTATCTTCTTTCAGATTTTAGTGTGCTCCGCAATAATTAGCAATTGGTTCCATAATCAATATCAAAGACACATTGTCTTGATTTCATTTTCTTTTACATCAAATCAAGGAAAAGTACTAATGAAAAGTTAAAATATATGTTGAGGGGGCGGAGCCAGCTACAGAGGCAGCCTGACATGTTTTTCTGAAGCTCCTAGCTTTTGGACATAATTTCTTGAATTAAAGTATACATAAAGAGCTCAAATCTGTCCGTTGTGACCTCAGAAAATAAATGCCGTCTATGGGGCTTCTAAGGAAACTAAAGAGGGGTTATTTGGTGCATGTGGGACTGATCGATCTCTCTAAGCTATGCCACGCGGGCTCCCCAGGAGTCACCCACTCCTAAAGACATGGCTGCTATGGAGGCCTTAGAATTATGGGAACAGCGCACTCAACATCTCCTAAATAGAGCTTTCAGAGCATGAAGGAAGATTTAATGCTTTTAGTCTCTGCCTTAACACTATCGCCGGATCATCTGGCTGCGGACACTGATTTTGTCGTACATAGCAGGTCTTATGCTACGCCAGATCCCAGGCTTCAGGAAGCAACAGATATACCCTCTAATAGGCTTGCTCCACTTTCAAGATATCTTGTATCGAGGCGAGAACTGGATTTCCTCCGTGAACTAACTATACCGACAGATATAGAGGCTGACGTGCTAGCATACAGTGAAGTTCTTACCGCACAGGAGGACAGGCTGCCTATGCCGACGCTAGACCTTTATGATTTCCCAGCTCCAGCCAGTGTTCCGCTACACGGGAACAGCCTAAGAGGGCTGACACAGTCCAGTCACACATCTGGGGAAATAGCCTACCTTTTAAATGACGGCAGCCTTGGAGGGAGATCACAGACGCATGGGAGTGCAGCTCAGTCCCCTGCCGTGAGCAGACCAAGTGCTAGAGCCATAAGAGCCGGAACAGCAGGTAAAAGTAATCACACAGGACTCGCTCCTAAGCCCCGCTCCTCTGACAGCCCATAATGATTCAAGCGCAGATTATATGCAGCGCTACAGGAAACATGGATCCTCCAGACAAGATGCCACACAAACGCCTACGGTACTTTTAAATAATCAATTTGACCCCGGAGGCAGGTGTCATTGTATGTCTCCCAGACATATGAGGTATTGCATGGTGAGGTCCAGTCGCTAGACTTGAACTTTTCTGACACCCTCCAATTAAGGGGACATTTTTGTGACAACACTAAGCCACTGGGAAAGCGCCAAAAGGGCATAGGATAACTTTTTCTTTATTTGTAGCAGAACTTAACAAAACTGGCACTGAAATCATCTGCAGAGCTCCTTCTTATCGCATTTGCTTTCCACAGTTTGGCTTCCATTGGCTTACAAGCCTTATATTTTATTAGCTGTTAATTTGCATTGGTTTTATCGTTAATGTGTTCTATCTTTAGATTTGTGGTTTCTGCCCCCCCATGTACTTTATTGTCCTCAATATTTTACAGCCTTATCCCTGAATTAGTCTGACATTGACGTATATGCGCTCACCACTATCTACATAGGCAGCGTTATATGTATTGATACTGTTTAATCACAGAGAGTCTCCTAATAAGGGTTAAATACCCATCCCACATTGCAAAGCAGGTATCCTACCTCCATGTAACTAGGCTGAACTTCAGAGATATATGTATTGACTGTAACCCTATTTTCCCAAATCGAGGTCAATTTATTACATTACTATTTCAACTAGGCTATTTGATTTTAGTATGCTGTGGGTTGTTACATAGATATTTTTGAATAGAGTTCAGTGCTTAGGTCCTATCCCCATAATACTCAGTCACTAATATGGAGTTGACACACCTTATTATTTAGCACTGCACAACATAGCTACTCCAAGACAGCATCCTCATAACTATAACCAGTATATATAAGCTAGCAGCTTTAGTAGTTTATTTTAAGCTCTACAGTAACAAAGTCTATATGGTCATGTTCAGCTTATACAAAACCCGCTAAATGTTTTCTGATGGTTTTGCTATCTACTGACATCTATTTGGTGCATGCTTGTTGAATTTTACACTGTTTTACGCTGATATCACATATGCTAACTATCTCTATCCCTAGCTGTAACAATATGGAGGGTTACTGGATGTGAGGATATGAATGTTTCTTTTCTATGATTGTACATAATTGTATCCTTATGCTGCGGGGTTTATGGTGGAAAGTGTTATGTCATGTTGCATTACGTTAGAATATTGCTCCCAGAGGGCGGAGCCGCGCCGTGCAGGGACATGGACGCACATTAGCAGTGCTCCGTAAATGCCTGGGCTCTCAGTCATTATCTAACAAGTAGGAGCCAAAATTTCTGTTTTAAAATACCCAGATAAGGATTACTATATCTATATCTACACTCCGCATCGAACAGAAGGACCATTAGAGCAGTGGAACTCTCACACACAGAAGGACCTGAGGGGCCGGAGCGCCGCCATCTTGTGCTGCACATGAGACGCTCAGAGCCGGGTAAGGCAAAAGAGGTATACCACAATAAGAGGTGCTACCGGGAGAAGCTGTAGGCACATTTAACACCCCGAGAACACCCTAAAAGTCAGCCGCACAACACTCTATAGGACGGAACTACCGCCACGGCATCTGTTACTCCCGACTTGGGGCGCAGGCCTGTTTTACTTCCCTGAATTAGGCAGGTGCTGGTGGGCGGTGAGGTGCTCGCTTCTGACCCGCGACTAGCTGAGGGGACGGAAGGTTGAGTTATAAGTGGCAATCTATTTAACTCTGAGTAGCCGCACAGCACACCTCCATAACTGTGGTCTCCCACGTGACCTCACTAGTTCTAATCATAACAAGGCCACAACGCTAACAGATATCATAGTCTGTCACCGGCTCACCACTCTACCCCAGATACAACTAGGAAAAGGGAGGAAGGATAAAGTAAAGGGGAAATAAATAAAAAGCAACATAGAACTGATCCCTTCCAGCCCCTACTATAACTACCGGACCTGATCTCAAACTATATTAACATTAGGATATCAAAACAGTTCTTCCATAAATTAAGAATAGGCCACTCTGATATGGCGGCTAGAAAGGGCCCCAAACAGGACAAACATACCAAGCTTTCTAACCCGGTACTCTCTGTGTCTTCTTTTTTTCAAATTTCTGACTCACCTACCTCAGAACAGTTATCCACAACCACTGTGGAGATGGAGTCACACTCTGAAGCTGAAACTAATAAAAAGAACCCGCTACATGCCCTACAATCTCAAATAGCGGAGCTACCCTCCAAAACAGACATCGAGTCCCTTAAGTCCTTTATTAAAGAAGAATTGAGAGATCTCAAGAAAGATCTCAATGAAATGGGCTCTAGAATAGATTATTTGGAAGAGGGCCAAGACACTTTGAACAATCTAGTAAGCACCAATATGCAACAAATTCCAATTCAAGATTCCATGTTACAAAGCTTACATGATAAAATTGAGGACTTGGATAACAGGGGGAGACGGAACAATCTCAGAATTCGAGGAATTCCAGAAGATATCCCACAAGACCAACTGAGATCCTATGTATCAGACCTTTTCCAACATATTTCCCCTCGATCTCCGCACCTTTCTACTGAGGATATAGAGAGGATACATAGAGCTCTGAGACCACTCCCAAAACCACCCGCTCCTCCAAGAGATGTTATCATGCGTTTCTTGAAATATACCTTTAAGGAAGAAATATGGCAAGCTGCAAGATCAAGACAAGCTATTTCATTCCGTGGACATAATATACAGATCTTCCAGGACCTCAGCCCACAAACCATACAACGCCGCAAAGAAGTCAGATTTATCCCCAATACCCTACGTGAGAACAATATAAGATACCGGTGGGGCTTTCCATTTAGCCTAATAATAAATCATAATGGCTCTCAATTCATATATAAGAATTTCAGTGACCTGGACAATCTAGCTAAACACCTGAACATCCCTCTTGTGCCTCCACCTGACAGCACAATGGCAATATCATCCTCACAACTTTCCACTGAAACGACTAGACCTAAGGAACAACGCCCTCAATGGAGCAAGGTCTTGCCAAAGAGGAGAAAAACAAACCCTGTACCATCTCCCGAACTACCATCGGACTGAAAGTGGTTTGCACACAGACCATCCCATGGAGATGGCCCCAGCCTCCCCTCAGCTATAAAGGACAAAAAGGAAAATTGGGTAAGAAGGCCCCTCATGTTTGCAGCGGGTCTATGACCTGATATTAAGACATTTGGGGACCCATTGAACATTGACCCTCAACCTAATATTTGTTTCATAACAGCAAGTTTATTCTAGTAATATTGTTTGGATGGTTTATTTAATATGGTTTACTGTTTGCCTTCTCACTTTAGGTAATCTTGGCTTGTTTGGGAATTTTTCCTAGACAAATAATTGAGTCCCCTTTAACAAGAACATCCTTAACCTGGGGTGGTGTTCATCATCGGTCCCTAGGGGTTTGCCTGTGGGGGGATTGGCGAGCATAGACACCCTCTCTAGCATATATTATAACAAGCTTAGTCTACCTGCAATGTTTAGAATGTTTAACCACTCTGGTTTAATGTTTGCATAGGTCACTTTGTTGAAATGCTATCTGTTCAAGAACTACCCCTAGACAAATCATAGAGTTTCATATGGTTGGATCCCCACCATCTGGGTTCAATATTTCAAACAGCTCCTATATGTTTTCCTCACCTATCAATAACATTTACATACTGAGAATATACCTTGGCATTGCTTTTCCCCCACTTATGGTGTATAATGAGAAAAATACACTTACTGGTAACTCTGTTAAAAGTAAATGTTTAATTGTTTATCATTTATATGTTTTCATAGTTTTTTCGCAGCATTTCTCCGTGTCTCCGATGTTAACTACTCCTTACTCCAGCCATTATAAAATACATAGCTCCAGTCTTCATTCTATACTACACAACATACTTCACTATGTCTTCAGTCCCATTAGTAGTTAAAGTTATCTCCCATAACGTCAAAGGGCTCAATATTCCCCAAAAAAGGTCCATAGCACTCAGAGACTATTCAAAACTTAAAGGTAGTATAATCCTTCTACAGGAAACACATTTCAAGAGAGGTCTGGAACCACAGCAGTCTTTCAAGAGATTTGGGCAGGCTTTTTTGGCCTCCAATACTACCAAAAGCAGGGGGGTGGGGATTCTCTTCCACAAAACCCTTCCATTTATAGCAACATCGATCAGTAAAGATAAAGAGGGGAGGTATATTGTGGTCACATGAAAACTGTTTAACAAACAAATCACAATAGCAAACATTTATGCCCCGAATAGCAACTCATCCCAATTCTTTAGACATCTAAGCAACCGCCTTCTGGAAACAGTTAAAGGGAGCCTAATACTAGGAGGGGATTTTAACATTGCCCTGAACCCCACTCTTGATTGTTCCTCGGGAACATCGTCGGTCACCAATAAAACCTTAAATTCAATCAAATCAAATCTAGCAAACCTAGCTATACACGACCCATGGCGCATTTTCCACCCAACCACAAAAGACTACACCTACTATTCTTTTCCCCATAGACTTTACACTAGAATCGACTATATACTAACGGACGTTACTAGCCTAGCCTTAGTGCAGCATACAAAAATATACCCAATCACATGGTCGGATCATGCCATAATTAGTTGCTCCCTTAGATGGCCCACCTCTCAAAGATTTGATAAAGTTTGGAAGCTAGACGAAACATTATTGAAGGACCCCTTGATATGCGCACAACTCACAAAATCTATAGAAGAATATTTTAGACTTAATAGTACTCCAGATGTTGGTGTGCAAAGCATCTGGAACGCACACAAATGCGTTATAAGGGGGGAACTAATTGCTATGAAAGCGGCCAAAGTCAAACAACAACAAACATACCTGAAATCTTTATTAGAAGACCTTAACAAGCTTCAAGAAATCCATAAAAAATTCCCATATAATAGATCCCTCCAGGATAGCCTAGAACATAAAAGACAGCAACTAAATCTACATTTGGGCATCGATGCTAAACGTAGGGCTTTATACCTCCAGAAGAGATTCTATGAGGGGGCCAACAAACAAGGGAGATTCTTGGCAAGACAACTTAAAAAAAGAACAAATAAACGTTACATACTACATATAACAGATGATTCAGGCAAACAATGGTTCTCCTCTCAGGACATAGCAAAAGCCTTCAAACACTATTACACTAAATTGTACAACCTAGACCAAGACCAACAAGGACCTGACATAAATGAAATACGGAATTACTTAACACTTCTGCACCAACCTACTCTTACCACCGAACAACAAAGTGACTTAGACACACCTTTCTCTCTTGAGGAACTCAAATTAGCCATCAAATCACTTCCTACTGGAAAATCCCCTGGACCGGACGGGCTGGGAAACACATATTACACTAAATTTATGGAAATCCTAGCGCCTCACCTATTAGCCTATTTCCAAGAAATTGACAACAACACCTCCTTCCCTGCGCAGGCCTTACAGGCACACATATCAATAATCCCTAAGCCCAACAAATCCTCTAGCCATATAACGAACTATCGCCCAATCTCACTGTTAAATACAGATATCAAGCTCTATGCAAAACTCATAGCTAACAGGATGAACCGAATCCTACCATCCCTTATACACCAGGACCAGGTTGGCTTTGTCCCCAATAGGGAGGCAAAGGACAACACGGTCCGTAATCTACATCTACTCAGTTATGCTAGGGAGAGGGGTATCCCCTCTGTTTGGCTTTCTACTGATGCGGAAAAGGCCTTTGACTGGATCAACTGGTCTTTCCTTAGAGCCACATTACACACGTTTGGGGTAGGAAAAGTTATGCTACATAGAATTTTTGCACTCTATCTAAATCCCAGTGCCCAAATCTCTGTTAATGGTATTCTTTCAGACCCATTTTCTATCGCAAACGGGACTAGACAGGGATGCCCCCTTTCCCCAATTTTATTCACTTGTCTTATAGAGACCTTCGCCACTAAAATTAGAAACAACCCAGACATACCAGGAATAACATTTAAAGACGAAGAATACAAATTATCATTGTTTGCTGATGATGTCCTCTTTTCCCTAACAACCTCAGAAAAAGCAATCCCACACTTACTACAAGAACTAAAGTTATTCCAAAACATCTCCAATTTCCTAATTAACCCTAGCAAATCAGAGATTTTGGGGATTTCTCTTACCCCACAAATGGAGGGGCATATTAAAACCATCTGCCCATTTAGATGGTGTAGGGGCTCCCTGAAATATCTAGGTATACTACTAGCTGACAATCAGGAATCTGTATTTCAATTAAACTATATCCCAATTAAAAATGCACTAGTACGAGACCTCTCTTCCTGGCTCTCTAAGAATCTGACATGGTTAGGAAGAATACACACTATTAAGATGAATGCATTCCCTAGACTCCTATACGTCTTGCAAACACTCCCTATCCCCCTACCTCATAGTTACATCCCACAGATACAACGTATTTTTAGCTCTTTCATTTGGAATAGAAAACCCCCCAGAATAAGCAAACACATCATGTCACTTCCTACACTATCGGGTGGGCTTGGGGTACCAAATGTAGAATCATACCGACAGTCTATTTTTCTCCAACGAATCCTAGACTGGAGATTACATACCCAACAAAAGAGGTGGGTGGTCTTAGAAGGGAACCTGAACCCTACTATAAACCTTAGTTCTATCTGCTGGCACCCGAATTTCAAACATGTAATAAGATCAATTACTAACCCCATCACAGCCGAAACCATTCAAGTATGGGAAGCGGCCAATAGATCAAACCAACTCTTATCATCTAGACCTGGACCCCTAACCTCCTTAAACCATAATGATGAATTCTCTCTTGCGGAGCTGGTGACCTCCCCCACAGATACTGATATATACCAAATAATAAACAACGAACAGATTCTTTCACAGGAACAATTGAAAGAATTAAACATTCCTTGGGCGACCAATTGGTTCTCGTATAGGAGGGTTCATCACTACGTTACTACCCACAAACACACTCTTAATCTAACTCGTCCACTAACCAACCTCGAGAGACTGTTCGTGGCAACTCCTCTCAAACACACCTTGTCTCATATTCACAAACTTTTTACACAGCCCCCTCCGGGACACATGCCAAACTATGTCGAAATTTGGGAGAAGGAATTAGGTACGATCATCACCCCCCAGATTGCCGCCAATATATTTCAAAATACAAAATCCTCCTCCACATCATCATCTATGCTAGAAATAAATTATAAACTGCTGCACTGCTGGTACTTAAAACCAAAACGTTTGCATAGATTGTTCCCTAAGACTAACAATAGCTGCTGGAGGTGCGGCCACGTAGGCAGTGGTATGGGCCACATGTGGTGGTGGTGTAATCAAATAAACCAATACTGGAGAGTTGTAATTAAAGAAATTGAGGATATCCTCCAAATTCCCCTTCCTCTCGACCCTTGGGTTTGGCTGCTAAATAAATCTATTAAACTCCCCAACAAAAACTATAAACCCCTTTTTAAAATCATGATTAATAGTGCAAGATTTTTAATTGCAAAAAACTGGAAGTCTAAAGAGGCCCCTTCTTTGAAAATGTGGAAATCTAAGGTTACTAACTTACTCGAATTAGAAGAATACAGCACGTACAAATCAGAAAATAGAGACCCGTTCATAGAATCACAGGCTACATGGGACCAATATCTAAGACAATCCACCCCCAGGATGCTGGATAGTTGAACCTAGATAAAATATACTGAACATAAGAAAATCAAATAGGCCCTTCACATTTAACACGCTTAGGAACTTATATAGAATGCCCTAGACTGGAATCCATAACAAATCTTACATATATACAATCCTACGAAAGTGGCGGAGATGCGTAGAACTGAGATGCTGCAATCATTACTGTTTACGGTTTAAAAATATGAAGAAAAGAATCCATAATGTAAGATTATTAACTTTTTATCAACAATTCTACAACTGATATGTTATTGATATGATTTACTGTACTGTATTGTATTGTTTGATGATTGTTTATGTTTGTTCTTCCTTTTCTGGATTCTTAATAAAAAGAAGTTTGAAAAAAAAAAAAAAAAAGAATATTGCTCCCAGAGACCCCAGTACATCTTGGCATCCTCCCGCACTGCCAGCGGCCGGGGCAGTGTGGCATGCTAAGAATTTTGCTCATGTTACCTGGAGTGATATCATTCACATGACATGTTAGTACAGACTCTCCATGATCCTCAGTGGAGTTCTTTAAGCATATAAATTGATATTGTCATCATGGATATATCATAGGATGACATGCTTGTTAGAAAATATATATATCATAGGTACTGCCTACACTGCCCACACCCTGTTACTGTCGAGCCCTCTCCTTCCTTTCCCGCCGGTACTAGTTGTCTGCGGGTCATACCCCTTCTCCTTTTTCCCGCATCGTCTATAGCTGACATTTCCCCAGGAGAGGAGATCACCTAGAAACCCCTTATATCCAATACATACTAATACACCCCCCTTCCCACATAACCTTCTTGAGACCTACCCTTATCTTTATTATTGATAGCCCCCCAACTATGCATATAAATTACTATACCCTGAGCAACTTCTGCTTACAACCCCAACATACTAATTGGCTTTGCCCCCCCACCCAACCCCCTACTCTATTTTGAGCGGCTCTTGCCCGCTGCTTCCCCTCTGCCCCATAAAAATATAGAGCTATCTCCTCCCTAGCCCTAATTTGAGTTGATTAGATACCTTAATCTTTTTCTTACATAGCTGGGAGGGGACCATTACTATTCATTTTACACTTCTCTTACTCTATAATAAAACTGAAGTCTCATTGCGAATCAGCCCACATTGTATGGTTACGCTTGAGATATGTGAATGTGTTATGTCGCTAACTATACAGCGTATATATTGATGTATAAATGTTTTGGTGCTTACCCCATATTCTGTATCTTTTTATGACTTCAATAAAAATTATTTGAAAAAAAAAAATATATATGTTGAATGATTTTATGTCATAATTATTTAGGATAGAACATTTCTATATTGTGTTCTTATTGATCTATGGACTCCTGTGTACTGAATAAATTAATAAAATATTTTTCTGTCTAGATTAAAACAAAACATGAAATAAAGTAGAAGGATGAACTTACAAGACATATTAAAAGTCCCAATGGATAGAAATGAGAAATTTCCAAAATGGATCTATCAGATAACAACTGAAAAACAATTTTATTACCGTGTCTAGCCTTGTTGTCTGTGGGCTAAAGCCCAGATTGGCTCCTAAAGAATAAAGAAAATGGTGGGTAGTGTTTGGATATTGAAAACAAATTGCAGTAAAACGGATGTTAATTTGTTTTGAAAACGTTAATAACTATTGGCTAGATTATGAGTTTTGCATTAAGATGAAAAAGCAGCGTTAACAGGTCCTAACGCTGCTTTTTCACTACCGCTGCTATTACGAGTCTTGCAGGTTTAGGGGCACCGCACACTTCTTTGGCCTTACCACAAACCGACTTACGTAAACTTCGTAAACCCTGTTTTCTATGGGACTTCCATAGTGCCTACATTATACTTATTATCCCTAATCTGCAGTCCCCAACATCGCCGCCACTATATTAAATGTATTAACCCCTAAAATAAAATAAATCTAAAGAAAATTACTATAATTAACTAAATTATTCCTATTTAAAACTAAATACTTACCTATAAAAAAACCTAAGCTAGCTACAATATAACTAATAGTTACATTGTAGCTAGTTTAGGGTTTATTTTTATTTTACAGGCAAGTTTGTATTTATTTTAACTAGGTACAATAGTTATTAAATAGTTATTAACTACTTAATAACTACCTAGCTAAAATAAATACAAATTGACCTGTAAAATAAAACCTAACCTAAGTTACACTAACACCTAACACTACACTACAATTAAATAAATTAACTATATTAAAAACAATTAAATAAATTAAATTAAATTAGCTAAATCACAAACAACCCCCACTAAATTACAGAAAATAATAAACAAATTACATATCTTTAAACTAATTACACCTAATCTAATAGCCCTATCAAAATAAAAAAATAAAAATAAAAAAACACTAACCTAAACTAAACTATCAATAACCCTTAAAAGGGCCTTTTGCAGGGCATTGCCCCAAAGTAATCAGCTCTTTTACCTGTAAAAAAATACAAACAACCCCCCAACAGTAAAACCCACTACCCACACAACCAACCCCCCAAATAAAATACTAACTAAAAAAACATAAGCTCCCCATTGCCCTGAAAAGGGCATTTGGATGGGCATTGCCCTTTAAAGGGCATTTAGCTCTATTGCAGCCCAAAGCCCTAACCTAAAAAATAAACCCACCCAAATTGACCTGTAAAATAAAACCTAACCTAAGTTACACTAACACTACACTACAATTAAATAAATTAACTAAATTAAAAACAATTAAATAAATTAAATTAAATTAGCTAAATCACGAAACCCCCCACTAAATTACAGAAAATAAAAAACAATTTACATTTCTTTAAACTAATTACTCCTATTCTAATAGCCCTATCAAAATAAAAAAGTCCCCCCAAAATATAAAAACCCTAGCCTAAACTAAACTATCAATAGCCCTTAAAAGGGCCTTTTGCAGGGAATTGCCCCAAAGTAATCAGCTCTTTTACCTGTAAAAAAAAAAATACAAGCAACATTAAAACCCACCACCCACACAACCAATCCCCAAATAAAATACTAATTGAAAAAAACCTAAGTTCCCCATTGCCCTGAAAAGGGCATTTGGATGGACATTGCCCTTAAAAGGACATTTAGCTCTATTGCAGCCCAAAGCCCTAACCTAAAAAATAAACCCACCCAATACACCCTTAAATAAAAAAACTAACACTAACCCCCTGAAGATCGACTTACTGTTCTGAACTTAAGACCGGACATTCATACTCAAGGAAGCGGCAGAAGTCTTCATCCAACCGGGCCGAAGTCCTCAACGAAGACGGGAGAAGTCTTTATCCAAGCCGGGCAAAGTGGTCCTCCAGACAGGACGAAGTCTTCATCCAGACGGCATCTTCTATCTTCATCCATCCAACGCGGAGAGGGTCTATCTTCAAGACATCCAACGCGGAGCATCCTCTTCATCCGGAGTCTTCTTACTGAATGAAGGTTTCTTTAAATGACGTCATCCAAGATGGCGTCCCTTAGATTCCGATTGGCTGATAGAATTCTATCAGCCAATCGGAATTAAGGTAGAAAAAATCCTATTGGCTGATGCAATCAGCCAATAGGATTGAAGTTCAATCCTATTGGCTGATCCAATCAGCCAATAGGATTGAGCTTGCATTCTATTGGCTGATTGGATCAGCCAATAGGATGAAAGCTCAATCCTATTTACTGATTGCAACAGCCAATAGAATTCAGCCAATCGGAATTAAGGTTGAAAAAATCCTATCAGCCAATCGGAATCTAAGGGACGCCATCTTGGATGATGTCATTTAAAGGAATCTTCATTCGGGAAGAAGACGTTGAACGAAGAGGATGCTCCGTGTCGGATGTCTTGAAGATGGAGTCGCTCCGCGCCAGATGGATGAAGATAGAAGATGCCATCTGGGTGAAGACTTCTGCGGGCTTGGATGAAGACTTCAGCTGCTTGGATTAAGACTTTTGCTGGCTTCTTGGAGGATGGATGTTGGATCTTCAAAACTGTAAGTAAATCTTAAGGGGTTAGTGTTAGGATATTTTAAGGGTGTAATGGGTGGGTTTTATTTTTAGATTAGGGTTTTTTTATTTTTATAGGGCCCTTAGATTAGGTGTAATTATTTTTAGATTAGGGTTTGGGCTGCAATAGAGCTAAATGCCCTTTTAAGGACAATGCCCATCCAAATGCCCTTTTCAGGGCAATGGGGAGCTTAGGTTTTTTTAGTTAGGTTTTTATTTGGGGGGGGATTGGTTGTGTGGGTGGTGGGTTTTACTGTTGGGGGGTATTTGTAATTTTTATTTACAGGTAAGCTATTTGTAGTTTATTGTAGAAAGGTTTTTTTTTATTTTTGGGGGCCTTTTTAATTTTTATAGGGCACTTAGATTAGGTGTAATTAGTTTAAATCTTTGATAATTTTTTTTGTGTAACTTAATGTTTGTTATTTTTTGAAAGTTGTTAGTTTTTTGTAACTTAGTAATTTTTTAGTGTGGATTTAAATTATTTGAGTAGGGTTAGGTTTTTAAATATATAATATAGTTAATTTAATTTGTAGTTTAATGTAATTTAGTCTAATAGTTAGGGTAGATTAATTATTAGTTTAATATAGTTTAATGTAATTTTAGTCTAATAGTTAGGGTGGATTAATTAGTAGATTCATATAGTGTAATTTAATTTTAGTATAATAGTTAGGGTAGGTTCATTATTAGTTTAATATGGTTTAATTTAATTCTAAAGGTAAGTTTAAATTCATTATAAGATAGGGATGAGTTAATATTTCATGTAAAGTTAGCGGGTTGTTAGGTTTAGGGGTTAATAGTTTAGTTTATGGCGATGTGGGGGGCTGTTGGTTTAGGGGTTAATAGGTTAAGTAAGTGCTAGTGATGTGGGAGGCCAGGGGTTTAGGGGTTAATACATTTATTTAGTTGCGGTGGGCTCAGGGAGCGGCGGGATAGGGATTAATAACTTTATGTAGGTGGCGGCGGTGTCAGGATCGACAGATTAGGGGTTAATAAATTTTATTTAGGTGGTGGCGGTGGCGGGACGGCAGAATAGGGGTTAATAAGTATAATGTAGGTGGCTGCGGTGGTGGGGCAGCAGCTTAGGGGTTAACAAGTATAATGTATGTGGCGACGGTGTAGGGGGGTGGCAGATTAGGGGTGTTTAGACTCGGGGCTTATGTTAGGGTGTTAGGTGTAAACATAACTTTTATTCTCCCATAGGAATCAATGGGGTATTGCGAACATAAGCTTTAGCTGCTTTCAGACTCCCATTGATTCCTATGGCATCCGCCACCTCCAGGATTGAAAACCAGGCACGCTGGGCCGGAATAGTGGCGAGCGTACCTGCTAGGAATTTGTTAACTAGCAAAAGTAGTCAGATTGTGCCGAATTTGCATTCGGAACATCTGTAGTGATGTAATCATTGATCTGTGTTGGAATGAGACCGGCGGATCGTATGTTACGTCACAAATTTCAACTTTTGCCGGTCTGTAGGCTTTGATAACTAAGGGGAATCAGGCTTGCCACAATTACGCTGTGGAATTCCAGCATATTTGCGGTTGACGGCTTGATAAGTAGGCCTCATGATCTGCTTACAGTGATGGACATATTAAGTGGCTGGTAAAAAAAATAAGAAAGATTTTTATGGTGTTTGGCAAAGACAAACCCTGTTCAGTAAAGTGTGACTGTAAACATTTAGCAAGATTTTAGTGCTTATATTATTTAAATGGAGTAAACCTCTTAACTTTGTACTTTCACAGTTTACAAAGTGTGAAATATTAAAATCCTGGTACTAAAGATGATATAAGTTGCAGCCACTTTCTTCTATGTGAAAATAATTTCCTGCACTGTTCTTGGTTGAAGATGAAAATCTTTCAAAATTGGCCAATGTTTTCTTTCCTATAGATCGTTGAAAAAACAATAAAAAATACTTTAACAGTAATACAAAAAATACATTAAGCAAACATTTATAGTATATCCACCCCCCTTTCCATATTCAAATGTCATTTAAATAGAATAATATATATCACAATGGCCCCAGAACACAACAGGTTAGTTTTAAACACCTTGAGCTGCCAATTAGCTTCTGTATTTGTTATTTTCATCTGGACTGCAAATATCTATCCTAATAACATGAACTTAATTAATGCAAACATGTTCACAGGTGGTTTTCAAATGAAAAGTAATTTGTGGCTTAGGTCTTTTATTGACAGAAGAAATTTGGGAAAAACACAATGACAGTATCAGGGGAATTTAAAAACTCTTTGGCCCCATTTCACAAATGCCAGGTGCACGAGGATTGCTCCCAGGAACTCATGCAACCGTGCCCCCTGCTCTTGCGCAACCAATCATGTGAGAGCGGCTCTTGTCAATCCTTCCAGTCGGATCTGATCTCACTCTGCCAACCTTAAGGTGGTGGAGAGGTTAAATTGTCTCTGCTTAATGGGACAGTAAAGTCAAAATTAAACTTGCATGATTCAGATAGGGCATGCAATTTAACTACAACAACTTTCCAATTTATGTTTACCATCAAATTTGCTTTGTTCTCTTGGTATTCTTTGGTTAAAGGCTAAACTTAAGTAGGCTCATATGCAAACATCTAAGCTCTTGAAGACTGCCTCTTATCTCAGTGCATTCTATTAGCTTTTCACAACTAGACAATGCTAGTTCATATGTGCCAAATAGATAACATTGTGCTCATCCCCGTGGAGTTATGCGTGTCAGCACTAATTGGCTGAAATGCAAGTTTGTAAAAGGCACTGAGATAAGGGGTCAGTCTGAGAAGGCTTAGATACAAGGTAATCACAAAAGTAAAAAGTATATTAATATAACAGCATTGGTTATGCAAAACTGGAGAATTGGTAACAAAAGGGATTAGCTGTCTTTTTAAACAATATAGATTTTCAAGTAGACCGTCCCTTTAACTGGTGTTTCAGGCCTGCTCACATGAGCCTGAAACACTTGGGGGTATATTTATTAATGTGCGAGCGGACATGATACAATGTAGCGTATCATGTCCACCGCACTTTGATAAATGCTGAAAGCATATGCTGTTCTTGTGAACTGCTGGTGCAATGCCGCCCCCTGCAGATTTTAAGCCAAGCTGCCGCTAGCAGGGGGTGTCAATCAACCTGATCGTATTCAATCAATTTGATTGCTGTCCGTGGTCTCAGAGCAGGGGGACAAGTTATGGAGCAGCAGTCTTTGGACCGCTTCTTCATAACTTCTAACATACAGAGTTTGATAAATCAGCCCCTATGACTCCAAAGCTGCATCCACCGCTTCATAAATGGAGTTCAATATCTGGAGTCAATATCAGTTCTCGGTCACACCTGTAATTTATACACTTCCTAAAGTGCATAAAGATCCAAAACACCCACCTGGGCGACCCATAGCCTCATCCAAAGGGTCTATACTACAGCCTATCACTACCTATCTGGACACCGTTTTCCAACCTATGGTGTACAATATGCCATCATTCATATTGGATTCTATACAGGTGATCCAGATGATTAAAAGTATACCCGAGGTTGAAGCTGATGATTTGCTGGTAACCTTAGATGTTACCAGCTTATATACCGTCATCCCACATAATGAGGGCGTGGGGGCCATTAAGAGGAAATTACTCCAATATCCATATGCTGGCCCACCTATTGATGTTATCCTTGATCTAACCAAGTTTTTCTGAAGTATAATTACTTTAAATTTGAGAATAGCTATAACCTCCAGGTTGCCGGAACAGCGATGGGCTCAAATGTGGCCCCATCGTATGCCAACCTTTATATGGCATGCTTTGAAGAAGAGGATACAATGGCATTTAAAGTTCCAAGGGTGAAGGTATTTAAAAGGTATATAGATGATCTTGTTTTAATCTGGAGTGGATCAAGAGTGGATTTGGAGGAATGGCTGCAGACATTGAATCAGCAGAACAAGAATCTGAAGTTCAAGATGAACTGTGACAATACCTGTTTTGATTTCTTGGATTTGAGACTCATTAAAGTTGACAACAGATTAACAACTATACTATTTCATAAAGCCACTGATCGCAATTCGCTGTTGGAAGCCACAAGCTGCCACCACCCGAGTTTGAAAAGGGCTTTACCCAAGTCTCAATTCAAAAGGGTGTTTAGGAATAATAGTGATCCAACTAAGAAAATTGACCAATTGGATGAGATGTACCTCAAATTTAAGGAGAGGGGATATCATGATAAACTCTTACATGGGCCATTGGACGAGGCCCACGTAAGACACAACACAGGAGCAGGCACTTGTAAAGAAGAACCATGATCCAACTAATAGGAGATTAATATTCTCCACAATGTTCACACCTGATAAGGTGGAACTACCTGTGATCCTTAAGAAGAACTGGGACACTCTAAGATCCGATGCATATTTACCTTTTAAGGAATTTGAGAGTCCAATGGTTGGTTACAGGAGAGGCAGATCTTTGCGTGATCTGCTATTACGCACTGATAACAAACATAGCTACACTAGCAGGACTTGGTTGGGCTCAGAGAAAAATGGGTGCTACAGGTGTAGTGGTTGTGTGACCTGTAATGGATTGTCTCAGGGAAAATTTTTTGTTCATCCCTGGAGAAATAAATGATTTAACATTAATTACAGGGTCACATGTACCACTACACATGTGGTTTACATGATCCATTGTCCATGTGGGTTGTTTTACGTGGGTAAGACCCAGGATGACCTACGGGTATGCATGGCCAACCATAGGTCTGCCATACGGATTGCTCTCCGCACTGGTAGCTCTGAACAGCCGGTTGCATGGCATTTTTCATCTCATAATCATAGTGTCTCTGATTTGAGATACATGATTATTGATCATGTTCCAGCACCAGTGAGGGGTGGCAATAGGGCAAAGACTCTCCTTCAGAGGAAATCCAAATGTATTTTTACTCTTGAGACTTTGATACCCAGGGGCTTAAATACCAACTTTGATCTCCATTGCTTCTTATAATTTCCCCTTGTAAACAATTATGTATGCATAAAGTATATATTTGATTGGTTTAATTTGATGGCTATTGCATGAATATTTTGTGATTTAATTAGCGCCATTATATGGTAATAATTCACATTGAGTAGTCACAAATTTTTGAAAGTGAGTGTGCCCATCTTTATATATTTTGTTAGCTTTGCCTACTGATGTTATATGTGGCTGGTTAATGTACCCTTTAATATGCTTGATTATGTTTTGCTTCATGACCTGGTTCTATTATATACTCCTCTATTTTGTTTTTTTAATGTGCCCCTTATTGTATAGATAGTACATAATGATTGAGATTTATTATACATTGGGTTCATGCATATCGTTGCATATCGTTGAGGTCCCAACTTATATTTCTAGTGTGCCATGTTATTACAGTACTGCAGTGATCATTGTTTTATTCAGCATGATATATAATAATTTTTGACAGCTGATTGTGTTCTAATTTGGGCACATAAGAGCAATTTATTATACGTAATCATATCATGCTGGATGAGTGATCCTATAGTACTGTCTATTTCATCTGATGCCTTTGTCACTATGTGCTGGTCTTCTTAACATCCTTGTACCTATATGTATGTGTTGCATTACAGTTTTATGTTTTTAATTCTACAGGGAGTGCAGAATTATTAGGCAAATGAGTATTTTGACCACATCATCCTCTTTATGCATGTTGTCTTACTCCAAGCTGTATAGGCTCGAAAGCCTACTACCAATTAAGCATATTAGGTGATGTGCATCTCTGTAATGAGAAGGGGTGTGGTCTAATGACATCAACACCCTATATCAGGTGTGCATAATTATTAGGCAACTTCCTTTCCTTTGGCAAAATGGGTCAAAAGAAGGACTTGACAGGCTCAGAAAAGTCAAAAATAGTGAGATATCTTGCAGAGGGATGCAGCACTCTTAAAATTGCAAAGCTTCTTAAGCGTGATCATCGAACAATCAAGCGTTTCATTCAAAATAGTCAACAGGGTCGCAAGAAGCGTGTGGAAAAACCAAGGCGCAAAATAACTGCCCATGAACTGAGAAAAGTCAAGCGTGCAGCTGCCAAGATGCCACTTGCCACCAGTTTGGCCATATTTCAGAGCTGCAACATCACTGGAGTGCCCAAAAGCACAAGGTGTGCAATACTCAGAGACATGGCCAAGGTAAGAAAGGCTGAAAGACGACCACCACTGAACAAGACACACAAGCTGAAACGTCAAGACTGGGCCAAGAAATATCTCAAGACTGATTTTTCTAAGGTTTTATGGACTGATGAAATGAGAGTGAGTCTTGATGGGCCAGATGGATGGGCCCGTGGCTGGATTGGTAAAGGGCAGAGAGCTCCAGTCCGACTCAGACGCCAGCAAGGTGGAGGTGGAGTACTGGTTTGGGCTGGTATCATCAAAGATGAGCTTGTGGGGCCTTTTCAGGTTGAGGATGGAGTCAAGCTCAACTCCCAGTCCTACTGCCAGTTTCTGGAAGACACCTTCTTCAAGCAGTGGTACAGGAAGAAGTCTGCATCCTTCAAGAAAAACATGATTTTCATGCAGGACAATGCTCCATCACACGCGTCCAAGTACTCCACAGCGTGGCTGGCAAGAAAGGGTATAAAAGAAGAAAATCTAATGACATGGCCTCCTTGTTCACCTGATCTGGACCCCATTGAGAACCTGTGGTCCATCATCAAATGTGAGATTTACAAGGAGGGAAAGCAGTACACCTCTCTGAATAGTGTCTGGGAGGCTGTGGTTGCTGCTGCACGCAATGTTGATGGTGAACAGATCAAAACACTGACAGAATCCATGGATGGCAGGCTTTTGAGTGTCCTTGCAAAGAAAGGTGGCTATATTGGTCACTGATTTGTTTTTGTTTTGTTTTTGAATGTCAGAAATGTATATTTGTGAATGTTGAGATGTTATATTGGTTTCACTGGTAAAAATAAATAATTGAAATGGGTATATATTTGTTTTTTGTTAAGTTGCCTAATAATTATGCACAGTAATAGTCACCTGCACACACAGATATCCCCCTAAAATAGCTATAACTAAAAACAAACTAAAAACTACTTCCAAAACTATTCAGCTTTGATATTAATGAGTTTTTTGGGTTCATTGAGAACATGGTTGTTGTTCAATAATAAAATTAATCCTCAAAAATGCAACTTTCCAAATAATTCTGCACTCCCTGTAGCTTCGGTTTCCACGTTCGCCCAGAGGGAGACCGGTAGTTCTGTGTGCGCATGCGCAGTTGCGCTTGGGGGCTGGTCGGTTTCCGGATGCTGCAGAGCGTCTTCACTGTTGGGAAGTAATGATTGCACTTATAAGGGTGGTAAGTTACTTGTGTTTTGTAAGTCTGAGGACGGGCTATGGCCCGAAAACGTTCATATGTAAAAATCTGCTTTGTTTAAAACGCCAGTGAGTGCTTGCTTCTTTGGAATTTCTGTATATATATATATATATATATATATATATATATATATATATATATATATATATATATATATATATATATATATATATATATATAGGAATATATATTTAAAAATACAAATAACATTTTCTACTATGTGAAGAACATTGGAATGTTAAATATGTTTAGTACATACACAGTAAACATATTTTAAAATATTAAAATTAAATAAAAATGATTTTTCATGCTTTAAGTTATTTTAGTGGAAAGGCCTCTAAGTGTGTGTGTGTGTATATATATATATCTATATATATATATAAATAGGTTGAAGGAAACGGCACACACTTAGTTCACAGCCACCTGGTGCTCAGCCAAAAAAAGTACATACAGTAATACAGAACCGGATCCAACGTACGGACTCCGTTGTCTGATGAGATCCAAGAACAGCCGGCACACAGGAATTTTGTACAATTCCTTCCCTACATGCTCAGGTAGGTTTATTATGTGTGGGAAGGAGCGGTTCAGTCGCACATACTGATTGGCTTTCACTTGGGAATGGGTGGGTATTTAAGGTGTGGGTTTTGTGTGTTAGATTATCCGGTCTGAATACCATTGAGAAAGGCTCATGGTAGAGCCGAAACGTTTGGTTTCTTGTTTATTGAATAAATCGGATTGCTGTACAAAATTCCTGTGTGCCGGCTGTTCTTGGATCTCATCAGACAACGGAGTCCGTAGGTTGGATCTGGTTCTGTATTACTATATATATATATATATATATATATATATATATATAAAATAATAAAAAAATACACCCTCTTTGAACTCTATGCGGCAAATTTATCAAAGCTGTAGCGGATCATGTCCACCAGACATCGCTGAATGCCAACAGCATACACTGTCTGCATTTAACATTGCACAAGCAGTTCTGGTAAACTGGATGGAATCAGCCAATCAGAATCAAGATCAATCTGATTGGCTGATCCAATCAGCCAATCAGATTGAGCTCGCATTCTATTGGCTGATCGGAACAGCCAATAGAATGCAAGCTCAATCTGATTGGCTGATCAAATCAGCCAATCGGATTGAACTTGATTTTTTATACAGGCAAAAGAGCTGATTTCTTGGGGCATGCCCCGCAAAGGGCCCTGTTCAGGGCTGGTAAGGTAAAAGAGCTTTGAAATGTAGTAATTTAGAATAGGGTAGGGCATTTTGTTAATTTATTGATAGTGTAGTGGTAGGTTTAATTGTAGATAATTCTAGGTATTTTATTTAATTAATTTATTGATAGTGTAGTGTTAGGTTTAATTGTAACTTAGGTTAGGATTTATTTTACAGGTAATTTTGTTATTATTTTAACTAGGTAACTATTAAATAGTTCTTAACTATTTAATAGCTATTGTACCTGGTTAAAATAATTACAAAGTTGCCTGTAAAATAAATATTAATCCTAAAATAGCTACAATGTAATTATAATTTATATTGTAGCTATATTAGGATTTATTTTACAGGTAAGTATTTAGCTTTATATAGGAATAATTTATTTAATAAGAGTTAATTAATTTCGTTAGATTAAAATTATATTTAATTTAGGGGGGTGTTAGTGTTAGGGTTAGACTTAGCTTTAGGGGTTAATACATTTATTATAGTAGCGGTGAGCTCCGGTCGGCAGATTAGGGGTTAATGTTTGAAGTTAGGTGTCGGCGATGTTAGGGACGGCAGATTAGGGGTTAATACTATTTATTATAGGGTTAGTGATGCGGATTAGGGATTAATAACTTTATTATAGTAGCGCTCAGGTCCGCTCGGCAGATTAGGGGTTAATAAGTGTAGGCAGGTGGAGGCGACGTTGAGGGGGGCAGATTAGGGGTTAATAAATATAATATAGGGGTCGGCGGTGTTAGGGGCAGCAGATTAGGGGTACATAAGGATAATGTAAGTAGCGGCGGTTTACGGAGTGGCAGATTAGGGGTTAAAAATAATATGCAGGGGTCAGCGATAGCGGGGGCGGCAGATTAGGGGTTAATAAGTGTAAGGCTAGGGGTGTTTAGACTCGGGGTACATGTTAGGGTGTTAGGTGCAGACGTAGGAAGTGTTTCCCCATAGCAAACAATGGGGCTGCGTTAGGAGCTGAACGCGGCTTTTTTGGTTTTAGTTTTTTTTTTTCAGCTCAAACAGCCCCATTGTTTCCTATGGGGGAATCGTGCACGAGCACGTTTTTGAGGTTGGCCGCTTACGTAAGCAACTCTGTTATCGAGAGTTGAAGCTGCGTTAAAAATGCTCTACGCTCCTTTTTTGGAGCCTAAGGCAGCCTTTTTGTGGACTCTCAATACCAGAGTTATTTTTATGGTGCGGCCAGAAAAAAGCCGGCGTTAGCTACGCGGGTCGTTACCGACAAAACTCTAAATCTAGGCCTTAGGGTTTTCTCTTAATAAATACTTTTTTTTGGAATTTGAAAGTAGACCACCTTCCCACGCATCTTTAATCATTTTGTTATATTGCAAAAGATATGAACTTTGAGGATTGAATATTAGTTGTTTGTAACAAGAATTGTTAGATAGTTGTCTGGGGCCTCATCCATATACATTTGTCGTGGGTATAAGACTACATTGCCCCCCTTGTCAGACGGCTTTATTATAATGTCATGCCAGGATTCAATATCTTTTAACGCAAGGAATTCAGCAGTACTTAAATTCCGTTTGACATTATATAGTTTTACAGAAAATGTGTATTTCTGGTGACATAGACAAGGAGGGAACATAAGTAGACTTAGGTTTGACATTGGATTTCCAGGTCTGTGGATTAGTTAATGTGTCACTGACTAATATGTCTGTACTGTCTTCTGATAAATCACATAAAATATCTGCTGTGATTAGATCGTCAGCATTCAGAAAATTTGGGTTATAAGCATTTACCGCTAGATTTAGAGTTCTGCATTAGCCGTCAAAACCAGCGTTAGGGGCTCCTAACGCTGGTTTTGGCCGCCCGCTGGTATTTAGAGTCAGTCAGGAAATGGTCTAACGCTCACTTTCCTGCCGCGAGTTTTCCATACCGCAGATCCCCTTACATCAATTGCGTATCCTATCTTTTCAATGGGATCTTTCTAATGCCGGTATTTAGAGTCTTGGCTGAAGTGAGCGTTAGAAATCTAACGACAAGACTCCAGCCGCAGAGAAAAGCCAGGAGTTAAGAGCTTTCTGGGCTAACGCCGGTTCATAAAGCTCTTAACTACTGTGCTCTAAAGTACACTAACACCCATAAACTACCTATGCACCCCTAAACCGAGGCCCCCCCACATCGCCACCACTCTATTAAATTTTTTTAACCCCTAATCTGCCGACCGCACACCGCCGCAACCTACATTATCCCTACGTACCCCTAATCTGCTTCCCCTAACACCGCCGACCCCTATATTATATTTATTAACCCCTAATCTGCCGCCCCCAATGTCGCCGCTACCTACCTACACTTATTAACCCCTAATCTGCCGACCGGACCTCGCCGCTACTCTAATAAATGTATTAACCCCTAAGCCGCCTCACTCCCTCCTCAATAACCCTATAATAAATAGTATTAACCCCTAATCTGCCCTGCCTAACAACGCTGACACCTAACTTCAAGTATTAACCCCTAATCTGCCGAACGGACCTCACCGCTACTCTATTAAATTTATTAACCCCTAAAGCTGTCTAACCCTAACACTAACACCCCCCTAAGATAAATATAATTTTTATCTAACGAAATAAATGAACTCTTATTAAATAAATTTTTCCTATTTAAAGCTAAATACTTACCTGTAAAATAAACCCTAATATAGCTACAATATAAATTATAATTATATTGTAGCTATTTTAGGATTAATATTTATTTTACAGGCAACTTTGTAAAAAAAAATCCTAACCTAAGTTACAATTAAAGCTAACACTACACTATCAATAAATTAATGAAATAACATACCTACAATTATCTACAATTAAACCTAACACTACACTATCAATAAATTAATTACATACTAATACCTACAAATAAATACAATTTGATAAACTAACTAAAGTACAAAAAATAAAAAAAGAACTAAGTTACAAAAAATAAAAAAATAATTTAGAAAACATTAGAAAAAGATTACAAAATTTTTAAGCTAATTACACCTACTCTAAGCCCCCTAATAAAATAACAAAGCCCCCCAAAAATAAAAAAATGCCCTACCCTATTCTAAAATAAAAATACAAAAGCTCTTTTACCTTACCAGCCCTTAAAAGGTCCTTTTGCCGGGCATGCCCCAAAGAATTCTGCTCTTTTGCCTGTAAAAAAAAACATACAATACCCCCCCCCAACATTACAACCCACCACCCACATACCCCTAATCTAACCCAAACCCCCCTTAAATAAACCTAACACTAAGCCCCTGAAGATCTCCCTACCTTGAGTCGTCTTCACCCAACCGGGCACCGATGGACCAAAAGAAGACATCCGGAGCGGCAGAAGTCTTCATCCTATCTGGGCAGAAGAGGACATCCGGACCAGTAGACATCTTCATCCAAGCTGCATCTTCTATCTTCATCCATCCGGAGCGGAGCCATCTTCTTCCAGCCGACGCGGATCCATCCTCTTCTACCGACGCCTACTCGCTGAATGACGGTTCCTTTAAATGACGTCATCCAAGATGGCGTCCCTCGAATTCCGATTGGCTGATAGGATTCTATCAGCCAATCGGAATTAAGGTAGGAAAATTCTGATTGGCTGATGGAATCAGCCAATCAGATTGAGCTTGCATTCTATTGGCTGTTCCGATCATGTTGGGGGGGTATTGTATGTTTTTTTTACAGGCAAAAGAGCAGAATTATTTGGGGCATGCCCTGCAAAAGGCCCTTTTAAGGGCTGGTAAGGTAAAATAGCTTTTCTATTTTTTTATAGAATAGGGTAGGGATTTTTTTTTATTTTAGGGGGCTTTGTTATTTTATTAGGGGGCTTAGAGTAGGTGTAATTAGCTTAAAATTGTTGTAATCTTTTTCTAATGTTTGTAAATTATTTTTTTATTTTTTGTAACTTAGTTCTTTTTTATTTTTTGTACTTTAGTTAGTTTATTTAATTGTATTTATTTGTAGGTATTTGTATGTAATTAATTTATTGATAGTGTAGTGTTAGGTTTAATTGTAGATAATTGTAGGTATTTTATTTAATTAATTTATTGATAGTGTAGTGTTAGGTTTAATTGTAACTTAGGTTAGGATTTATTTTACAGGTAATTTTGTAATTATTTTTACTAGGTAGCTATTAAATAATTATCAACTATTTAATAGCTATTGTACCTGGTTAAAATAAATACAAAGTTGCCTGTAAAATAAATATTAATCCTAAAATAGCTACAATATAATTATTATTTATATTGTAGCTATATTAGGGTTTATTTTACAGGTAAGTATTTAGCTTTAAATAGGAATAATTTATTTAATAAGAGTTAATTTATTTTGTTAGATAAAAATTATATTTAACTTAGGGGGGTGTTAGTGTTAGGGTTAGACTTAGCTTTAGGGGTTAATAAATTTAATAGAGTAGCGGTGAGGTCCGGTCGGCAGATTAGGGGTTAATACTTGAAGTTAGGTGTCGGTGATGTTAGGGAGGGCAGATTAGGGGTTAATACTATTTATTATAGGGTTATTGAGGCGAGAGTGAGGCGGATTAGGGGTTAATAACTTTATTATAGTAGTGGTGAGATCCGGTCGGCAGATTAGGGGTTAATAAGTGTAGGTAGGTGGCGGCGACATTGGGGGCGGCAGATTAGGGGTTAATAAATATAATATAGGGGTCAGCGGTGTTAGGGGCAGCAGATTAGGGGTACATAGGGATAACGTAGGTTGCAGCAGTGTACGGAGCTGCAGATTAGGGGTTAAAAAAAATATGCAGGGGTCAGCGATAGCGGGGGCGGCAGATTAGGTGTTAATAAGTGTAAGGTTAGGGGTGTTTAGACTCGGGGTTCATGTTAGGGTGTTATATGCAGACTTAGGAAGTGTTTCCCCATAGGAAACAATGGGACTGCGTTAGGAGCTGAACGCTGCTTTTTTTCAGGTGTTAGGTTTTTTTTCAGCTCAAACTGCCCCATTGTTTCCTATGGGGAAATCGTGCACGAGCACGTTTTTGAAGCTAGCCGCTACCGTAAGCAACGCTGGTATTGAGAGTTGCAGTGGCGGTAAATATGCTCTACACTCCCTTTTTGGAGCCTAACGCAGCCCTTCTGTGAACTCTAAATACCAGCGGTATTTAAAAGATGCGGGAGAAAAAAACACGCATAGCTAACGCACCCCTTGTGGCCGCAGAACTCTAAATCTAGCGGATAGCTTCTTAAGTAATATTTTTCTTGAAAATAAATGAACATCTTTGATTAGTTCAAATTTGTTCAAGCAATTAACTGGACAAAATGACAACCCCCTCGATAGTACTGAGTTATGTGCAGTATTTAACATATGGTCAGATAAGTTAATAATTCATCAATGAGGACAAAAGGGAAACATTTTTTCAATTAGTGAAGGCAGGTTTCTTCAACGGGATCCCACACAAAGACTTTCCTGCCTAAAGAGTGACTCATCCTGATTGGAACAGCCAATAGAATGCCAGCTCAATCCTATTGGCTAATTGGAACAGCCAATAGGATTGAAGCTCAATCCTATTGGTGATTGCATCTTGGATGATGTCACTGAAAGGAAATTCATTCTGGAAGAGTCATCATAAGAAGAGGATGCTCAGCGCTGGATGTCTTGAAGATGGAGCCGCTCTGCGCCGGATGGATGAAGATAGAAGATGCCGTCTGGATGAAGACTTCTGCCCTTCTGGAGGACCACTTCTGCCGGCTTGGATGAAGACTTCTCCCGGCTTTGTTGAGGATGGATGTCCGGTTTTCAAAACTGTAAGTGGATCTTTGGGGGTTAGTGTTAGGTTTTTTTTAAGGGTTTATTGGGTGGGTTTTATTTTTAGATTAGGGTTTGGGCACTTGAAAAAGAGCTAACTGCCTTTTTAAGGGCAATGCCATTCCAAATGCCCTTTTCAGGGCAATGGGGAGCTTAGGTTTTGTTAGTTAGGATTTTATTTGGGGGCTCGGTTGTGTGGGTGGTGGGTTTTACTGTTGGGAGGTTGTTTGTAATTTTTTTACAGGTAAAAGAGCAGATTTCTTTGTTGCAATGCCCGGGAAAAGGCCCTTTTAAGGGCTATTAGCAGTTTAGTTTAGGCTAGGGGTTTTTTATTTTGGGGG
Source organism: Bombina bombina (assembly GCF_027579735.1). Taxonomy (NCBI): domain Eukaryota; kingdom Metazoa; phylum Chordata; class Amphibia; order Anura; family Bombinatoridae; genus Bombina; species Bombina bombina. The sequence continues at coordinate 289,615,741 of NC_069502.1, read as the reverse complement.
GCTTTTTTATTTTTATAGGGCTATTAGATTAGGTGTAATTAGTTTAAATATCTGATCATTTATTTTTTATTTTGTGTAATTTAGTGTTTGTTTTTTTGTAATATAGTTAATTGTATTTAATTAATTTAAGTGATGACATCACAATTCTGTCTCACACTGATGATGTACACAAGTCTGGTCATAAAAGGAAGTGCAAGAAATGAGCAGCATCACACAGTATGCACCAGAGTCAGGAAGAGAGGTGAGTAAAATGGCTGCCAGCAGCACATGGCAAACAAAGCAGGGGAAAAACCCTGACAGTAACTTTGTATTTATTTTAGCTAGGTAGCTAGTAAATAGTTAATAACTATTTTCTAACTAGTCTACCTAGTTAAAATAAATACAAACTTGCCTGTTAAATAGAAATAAAACCTAAGCTAGCTACAATGTAACCATTTGTTATATTGTAGCTAGCTTAGGGTTTATTTTACAGGTAAGTATTTAATTTTAAATATGAATTATTTAGTTAATGATAGAAATTTTTAATTAGATTTATTTTAATTATATTAAAGTTAGTGGGTGTTAGGGTTAGACTTAGGGTTCAGTTTAGGGGTTAATAACTTTAGTATAGTGGCGGCGACATTGGGGGCGGCCGATTAGTGGTTAATAACTGTAATGTAGGTTGCGGTAATGTTAGGGACAGCAGATTAGGGGTTAGTAATATTTAAGTAGTGTTTGCGATGCAGGAGTGCTGCGGTTTAGGGTTTAATATGTTTATTATAGTGGCGGCGATGTCGGGAGCAGCAGATTAGGGGTTAATAATTTTATTTTAGTGTTTGTGATGTGGGAGGGCCTCGGTTTAGGGGTTAATAGTTAGTTTATGGTTGTTAGTGTACTTTTTAGCACTTTAGTTATGAGTTTTATGCTACAGCTTTGTAGCGTAAAACCCATAACTACTGACTTTCATTTTACGGTATGGCTCTTAATGGTATTGGCTGTACCGCTCACTTTTTGGCCTCACAGGTAGACTCATAATACCGGTGCTATGGAAGTCCCATTGAAAAAGGACTTTTTGAAAGCTGCGGTAGTTACGTTGCGTTACGGCCAAAAAAAAATGTGCGTGCAGCTAAACCTGCAAGACTCGTAATACCAGCGGTTGTGAAAAAGAGCCTTAACGCTGCTTTTTCACCCATACTGCAAAACTCGTAATCTAGCAGTAAGTTATTTAATGCTAGATTAATTGGCATATGTTGTATTGGCAGTATTGTGTAACAAACTCTGGGTTTAATTGAAGTATATTAGGTTATGTTTGGTCGAAAAGAGTGAATTCTATTTCCCTGGAAATTCCATTAGACTTATTGAATCAGAGTTGCTGGCTAATTATAGATTGTTCTGGTATACTCATCCGTGATATTTTAATAGGCGATTCATTCGGAGCTAAGGTTAAAGTGAAGGTAAAGTTAATATGTTTAGAATTCATCAATGAATCCAATATAATAATATTAGTATGACAATAACTCTTTTTTATAAATGTATTTAAATAATTAAACTTTTATTCACTAACTTTTTGTTCTTACCGTTACACTGCAAATTCCTCCCATCCTCTACTTCCTATCTTTCTGTTTGGTGATGTATAGAGCGGTCCAACCGCTCTATACGTATCTACTATGCGCGTTCACAATGGCCAGTCTACTGTGCATGCGCTTCGCATCGATACCGGCATCCAATACGCATTCATTAATCTCGCTAGAAACATAGTACTCAATGAATAACACTAATGTATTCATTCAGTACTATTTTATTTGCCAAGTAATGCAATGCACTTCTCAGTTATGGAGCAGTCCATGAAAGCAGATGACGCTATGATTTTTTTCCCTTTAGAATCGAATGCGCATGCGCAAAATGGGAGCGCGCTCCAAACCTAATACTGACTAAAAAATTATTGGGCATGCGCAGAATAAGATGTGGGCGGATGGCGTGGTTTGACGGCCACCTAATGGCCATATTTTCAATTGGTATGTAAAAAATGTGACCAGGAAATTAAAAAAAGAAATATAATGGGCTGAATTAGGAGAGGAAAAAAAATATTTATTACAACGATAACTTTTTTTTACAGACACATAAAAAAAATGATGAATGAAACTAATTTTATTTATGGCAAAAGAATATTACTGTTGATTGAAAACAAGGAAAGCTAACCTTCACTTTAAATTATAGAAATATATTTTATGGTTTGCTTTGTATAGACATATATGATTGATTCATAATCTATTTTCTATATAAATATATTCAATGTGTATATACAGCTTAACTGATCAGAACTAAGTAATAAATATAAATTTTTAATAAAAATATAGTTACGTAAATATATATATATAACATAACTGCAGTACACTGCTGGGATAATATTTATGGTGATAAGAACTAACATTAACTGGAGGCACTGCTGAGATCATTATTCTTTATCACATTGATATAATATATGTTGTAGTAAATATAAATTATGTATAAATAAACAATAAAAATATTTTAAAGTTATTTTTTTTTTGTTATTTTTTTTTTGGTTCCTAAAATTGTATTAGCGTTTTAAATTATTGAAACACTGAGTCAAAATAATAATGTCTGTTACTAGCAGTGAATAAATTGAATCTCTACCTAATATTGAAATATGTTTCCCAAAATTGCCCATTAGTCAGGCAGAAACACTTAAAACAGAAGCCCTTACTCACCTTAAAAATAGATTAAATATTAAGGGAGAATTAGACCCTCATATTAAGATGTTTAAGCCTAAGGCCAAAAAATTGCAAATAATATGTGGTGTGGCAAAAGTGAAATATTTCAATGGTTGTTAAAACTTGGCCAACCCCAAAAAGCGCGATGAAATAAATTTCAAAACTTGGGGTCTGCTCCGCTAAGTGAATGATTAAATGTCCAGTCAAATTGAAGGAAAAAGCTTACAATTGGAGCAATTATTCCTTAAGACTTGGTGAAGAAGAGGTGGAGCAATTCCAGGATAAAATTAATGTGCTTGCGCAGAACATGGCCACCTTACAAAAGCATATCCAACAATTAGTAGCCTAAATAGAAAGTTTAAATAAACAACTTGCAGAGAGCCAGGAAGACAATTTCTTATTAAGAGAAAAATATTGTCAGGCTGAAACCCAGCACCAGAAAGAGCTAAGTGAACTAAAAAGGCAGTATAGCAATAATAAACCCCCCTCCATTAGTAGTGAAAATAATGAAGATAGTGCAGATATTATAAAAACCCTAAAAGAATTTGTGAGAAATGAACTGAAGAGTATTAGGGAAAAATTTAAACAAAGGACCCCGATTGGCTCATAATTAAACTTCCCAAATAAGCAGTCACCTCATATTTTAAATTCAGGGAATGTTTAAACTTAAGGGGGGAAGGACAGTTATTGTAGTGAGTCAGAGGGCAGAGCCAGCTACCCAAATAGCCCATATAATAATTGTACATGTAAGGGATCTCCCCATAGTAAAAATAGGGCAGATAGAGGGTACTCTAGCCCTATTCAGAAGGTTCCAATGAGATCCAATAAAGTATTTAGTAAAGTGTATGACTAATGACACCCCTACAATAATTAAGTTCTGAAGTAAAGCAGTACACCCATTCTCAGAAAGGGGGACCACTTCCATAATTGATCATTTAGCGACTTATGAGAGGGGAGAGAAATACCAGATGAAATAATAAATATCAATAATGGTATTAATCATGTTCTCTCCCTACAGCCCAGAAACGAAAGGCCTAACTGTGATGACAGACAGCATCAGCCTGGAATCTTTAATGAATCTCTTCTTTTGCAGTTGTCCCCAAACCTTATTACCAAAGATGCAATACACAGGAACCCCATCATCCCTATTATAACGGCAGTGACCGATATGAGTTAAAATCCTTCTGCATCAGGTAAAGTGGTTGATACAGGTAAAACATGGTAAAGCCCACAAATGTGTAAAAATGCACATTTTATGTGTGAAATGGTAGAAACTGCAGGAGGATATATGTATTAACTGAGCTCCAGGATTCGGTCACTAACCCTATCATGGGATTACTTGATACTGGATCTCAGGAAACTATTTTATGCCACAGGTACTACACACAGCTAAATGAGCTAATTCCCCACAAACCTAAGCTCAGGGAATTTGATGATAGGGTTAGTGACCGAATCCTGGAGTCTGGGGTACTGCATGGTTAAAGCTAAAGCTGGGGAACAGGGTAATAAGACACCCTGTCATTATAGTGGATCTGCCAACTGATTATTTAAGTATCTTTAAGCGACTAAGTACCATAATTGATTGCATAAATAATTTATTTGATCACATGTCAAAAGACCTATTAGTTATGAGCGATCCAGCATACCTCACACCAGACATAACTGTCACGTGGTGGAAGAGAAGTCAGATGCTGTGGAGAATCATTTCAGGAATAACTCTGTACCTGAAATAACTATCTTACAAAAAGATAATCAGTCTACCCTAAGTGGCTCTGATGGTAATACTTTTAAAATTTCACCTGGAAAGATAGCCAATATTTCCCTAGACAGCAATGTATTGACCATATCTCTCCACAAGGGGGATTCTAAATCCCCTAAAGGGGGTGATCACTCTCAATTCCTTGCAGAAATTGAGAAAATTAAGGATGATCTATTTATCTCTATACAAGCAAAGGCTTATTAGCGCAGATTTCTGAACCTAAAGTAATTAAATATCTTTTTCCCCAAGATCATTGGGTCCATGACCGAGATGCTAACTCTAAAAGTATAACATTATAGAAAAATGTTTATTATCTATCTCCATAGGTATAGGTAATAAATATGCAAGACACCTGTTAGTTTTAAATAATCCACATAATCAAATATACATTGGCAATGATCTCTTGCATAGATATGCCATACAAAAAGATTTGATTAACTCTTGCCTATGGAGCAGGTTGAAAGGGGACCCTGAAATATTTCAGGATGAAAATGCAGACCTGAAATCAAACCAGCAGATGCCAAATGCTGTGAATATGGAGGTGTCTCGTGATATTGTAATCCCTGCTGGGGCTGATAAATTACAGGTAAAAAGGGGCCAGAAATTAAAAATTTCCGAAGCACTAATTTGCATCTCACAGAGAATGAAAAATATGGGTGTAACAATGACCCATACTCCTAGGGTAAATATTGGAAATATCTCAATACATGTTATTGTGTATAATTGGAAACAAAAGGAGACAGAGCGCACACCACTCTAAAAGTAAAACTGTATTTAATAAAACATATAAGCGCATAGATAAAAACACACGTACAAAGTGTGAAATACAATGAGCAATGTATATATCACATATACATCACCACTTCCTGCTTGTGCCGTAGGTGGTAGAGAGAGTGTTCCGACCTGCCCTGTGTAAAGTTCCAACGCTTCTGGATTGCTATTGGAACTAAGGGACTGGAAGTTGCTTCACACTGACCTGGCGTCTGAGGGAGTGTAAAAAAGACTGGCTGGTTGATTCCTCTACGCGTTTCATCGGGATCCAACCCAACTTTTTCAAGAGGTAGTGCAGTCTGTATTCACATATGAACATCCGGGTTATAAATGTCTCCTAACAAATGAATGTCTTTAATCAGTCTGATGGAAGCAATGACGTATCATGCAAATAGAATGCGTGAAAAGTTTGTATCCATCTTTGGTTATAACTTAAAACAAAACAAAAGAAGTGTCAAAGCCAAGTGTTGCAATATGATGTATACCAAAGTAGTAGCATATAAAATAGTATAAAATACAAATAACAATAAAATGATACCATATTCAAAAATCTGTACAAAATGACATATGCTCAAAATATACAATGTCATATAAAATCAAATATGTATATCACTCTAACTAATTAGGGGGTGGCAGGATCTTAAAGGGACATAATCTAACAAGAAACTACATGTGTGCTCATAGCAGTATATTTGGTCTTATTATGAGACATTAATTTGTAATAGAGAGTTGAAATGAACAAAAAACTTTTCTATAACTGATCTACTCCTACTGTCATAACTAATTACATAAACGCATGCAGGTCCAATTTAAAATTTAGACCTTTAGGACTCTCAGTGTTGAGTGTCTGCAGTTCATGGATCCAAAAAGTCTCACGTTGATGCAGACTCCTCAACATGTTCTTTGAACTATTTGGTGGAATCCAATCAATAACCATAATGCCAAAGCCTTTGGCATTGGCACCATGGTGAAACTTATGGTGTCCTGACACACTATGGGTTTCTATCTTATTTTTAATATTGCAACAATGCTCGCTATATCTAGTTCTAATGAGCCTCTTAGTGTGCCCTACATAGACACAATTACAACTACAAATTAAGAGATAAACTACATAGGATGATTTACATGAAAATTTATTTTTAATTCAGTAAGTTTTGGATTTATTCTCTATTCATCTTTGATACTTTATCTTTCACCGAATTCAGAAGATTGACATCATAACCTTTTTTCTTTAAATCTATTGTCTAATATTACAGATTCTGCTAAATAGTCATCATATTGGGTGCATTTCCAACGTATTCTTTGGTATTATCCTAGGGGAATATTTTTTTTCCACCTCAGGAGATGTCCACTATCTGTGCTAAAGAAACCATTCTTATCTGTTGGTTTCTGATAATTCCTAACTGAGACCTTATCATCATGATAAGGTCATCATGCTAAGATCTCAGTTGGGAATTATCGGAATCCAACAGATAAGAATGGTATTACAATTTAGACAATAGATTTAAAGAAAAAGGTTATGATGTCAATCTTCTGAAATCGGTAAAAGATAAAGTATCAAAGATGAATAGAGAGGATATGTTGATTCCGAACTATAGGAGACAATTGGAGCCAAACACTATCTAGGGATCTACTAGGGAGATTAGATTTATTACAACATATAGTCAAGGGAGTGCAGATGTTGAAAAAATAGTGAAAAAACACTGGGGTGTCCTTACTAGTGACCCCATACTGGGTAGAATTCTTCCTAACAGACTACTGGTTACATTTAGGAAAAACCGGGATTTTAAGAATTTGTTAGCTCCATCTAAATTGAAATCCATCCAACCTCTCTCAGTAATAAACAATACACAATGGCTCACTAGAGCTAATGGCACATGGCAATGGGGAGTCGTTAATTGTAATATGTGTAATAACATCATTAAGGGTGATACTTTTTATAATTTACATAAATCCAAAACTTACCAAATTAAAAATAAATTTTCATGTAAATCATCCTATGTAGTTTATCTCTTAATTTGTAGTTGTAATTGTTTCTATGTAGGGTGCACTAAGAGGCTTATTAGAAGTAGATATGACAAGCATTGCTGCAAAATTAAAAATAAGATAGAAACCCATAGTGTTTTAGGACACCATAAGTTTCACCATGGTGCCAATGCCAAAGGCTTAGACATTATGGTTATTGATTGGATTCCACCGAATAGTTTAAAGAACAGGTTGAGGAATCTGCATCAATGTGAGACTTTTTGGATCCACGCACTGCAGACACTCAACAATGAGAGTACTAAAGGTCTAAATATTGATTTGGACCTCTCTATTACAACTGAATATCTAATTATAAGACCAAATATACTGCTATGAGCACACATGTAGTTTCTTGTTAGGTTATGTCCCTTTAAGATCCTGATGAGTGATATACATATTTGATTTTATATGACATTGTATATTTTGAGCATATGTCATTTTGTACAGATTTTTGAATATGGTATCATTTTATTGTTATTTGTATTTTATACTGTTTTATATGCTACTACTTTGGTATACATCATATTGCAACACTTGGCTTTGACTCTTCTTTTGTTTTGTTTTAAGTTATAACCAAAGATGGATACAAACTTTTCACGCATTCTATTTGCATGATACGTCATTGCTTCCATCAGACTGATTAAAGACATTCATTTTTTAGGAGACATTTATAGCCCGGATGTTCATATGTGAATACCGACTGCACAATCTCTTGAAAAAGTTGGGTTGGATCCCGACAAAACGCATAGAGGAATCAACCAGCCAGTCTTTTTTACACTCCTTCAGATGCCAGGTCGGTGTGAAGCAACTTCCAGTCCTTAGTTCCAATAGCGATCCGGAAGCGGTTGGAACTTTACACAGGGCAGGTTGGAACACTCTCTCTACCACCTACGGCACGAGCAGGAAGTGGTGATGTATATGTGATATATACATTGCTCATTTTATTTCACACATTGTACGTGCGTTTTTATCTATGCGCTTATATGTTTTATTAAATACAGTTTTACTCTTAGAGTGGTGTGCGCTCTGTCTCCTTTTGTTTCCAATTTTCCCAGCCTTTGGGATCTGAGCTACAGCGTTCCCAGTGTTTTTGGAGCAGCAGCTACCCTCTATTGTTCATTTGCCTTAAAGGATCTACCTTTCGTTTGTGAACTTCTATGGAACTATAAAGGTTGTATATTTGACCAATTTTAATATTTTGATATGTATTTCAAATCTTTAATTTGCTCTATTGTATTTGTATTTGTCTAATATCTGTTGTATTTAATTTTTACTTTTATCTAATATATGTATGTGCATTTTTGTATATATTGCTAAGGAATTTGCTTTTGAGAGAAGCGCAGCCTCTATTTTTTCTTTCTTTTTTTCTTTTTTTCATGTTATTGTGCATAACATGACCCCACAGGATATCACCTTATCCAAGGGAACTACCATAGGATATGCTCTAGAATCCAGTTATTACACGTTTGGATTCCAGAATAATGTAATTGGGCTAATACCTGAAAGGTTCTTAACTGAAGAACATTTAATAGATCAATCCTTTGCATCAATGCCAGAAGAATTATTCACAATTCAATCTATTTACCCTTTCAGCTCAGAGGAAGGCATCTGTAAAATTGAAGAAGTTTCCCTGGAATTTGATCAACCGATCATAGAACAAGAATTCCTCAATACCCAGAATCCTGGGGGTAATGTAAATTATAATCAAGGGGACCTTACCTCTAGGCTTGAAGAAGCCTATGAGATAGGACAGCCTGAAATCTTTCCAGGATTTCAGCAAATAGTAAAAGAGAAAATATCCTTTGCTAATGGCTGTTCCATTGATGATGAACACCAACAGCTACGAGAACTCCAGATGGAGTACAACAAGGATATTTTTGCTAGGAATTCTTATGACTGTGGGACTACAGACCTGCACATTGCAAGAATCCAAACAGATCCCAATGCACCACCTGTATTTGTTAAACAATACAGACTCCTTTAGCCTCATATGATTTGCTTGCAGAAATAATAAGAAACTTGGAAGAAAGGGATATCATCAGACATATGCATAGCTCTTATAATAATAATATTCTAGGTATTTTTAAGCCCAATGGACAATGGCGTTTGTGTGCTGACTTAAGACAGCTAAACAAACGAGTGTACATGTCTGGCTGGCCCATGCCATTCATTAACCAGTGACTAGCGCAGATGCAGGGATCTAAAATATTCACTGCCATTGATAGTTCGCAGGGATACTGGACCATAAAGTTACACGAGGAAGACCAGTATAAGCTCACATTCTCATTTCAAAAGGTCCAATATGCATTCACTCGGCTCCCATTTGGATACATAAATTCAGGACATGAATTTGCTATATTCATGCATAAGGCTATGCCTGATTCACTGGAAAGGGGGACCTTATCTTATGATGATGATGTGTTAATCAAAAGCACAGACTTTGAAAAACACATCACAGAATTTAAATAGTTCCTCAGCCAACTTAAAAGGGCAGGTGTCAAATTATCCCTACAAAAAGCTCAATGGTGCCGCACTCGTGTAAACTTTTTGGGACATGAAGTTACTTCTGAAGGGCCAAATCCTCAGAAGAAAAAGGTGGAAGCTTTAATTAATTCTAAGAACTCAACTAACTTAAAAGAATTAAGATCATTCCTGGGTATGACAAACAATTCTCGCAAATGTATTGATAATTATGCAGAATTTGCTAAACCACTCCTACAGCTTCTAAAGAAGGATGTGAGATTGCACTGGAGTGAGGCTCAAGAGACAGCCATAAGAGAGCTGAAGAGAAAACTCACTCAAGCACCTTACTTAGCTTACCCTGAAGGTGGTAAACATTTATACTTAGAGACAGGTTACACATATATAAGCATGAGTGCTGTTTTATACCATAAACCTGATAATTTATTATCCCCAGTAGAAATAAAATTTAGTGATTGCGAAAAAGCCCTCTTATCTACAGTATGGGCTCTACAAAATTTCCGCAGCTATATACAGGGCAAGAAAATTATTTTAGAAATGGCCCACCAGCCTTTGCTATATTTGCAAAGTCAGAAAATAAGAGATGGGAACCTGTCCAATAGCCGCATAACAGCTTGGACTCTTTCCTTACAAGGCTGGCCTTTAGAAATTCTCTAAAAGCAAAACAAATAGAATCCAGTCGCACAGGGGCTTGCTGAGCTCCATGACTGTACTGCTAAGGATCATTGGAAAGAGTTATTAAAAGATCATTTCCTGGAGGAACAATTGCTTTCCCCATATAAAATATACAATGAGGACCATTGTCAAACATTACCTTGGGTATATGATGATGGTTGTTCTTACCCTGCCACTATTGATAACGAGCGCAGATTAGTCACTGGCATTGGTATAGCTTGGGCAAATGGATTCCCAAATATTTCTGTAGGTTTCAACATTGGACCAAGATCCAGTCAAGTAGCAGAACTCACTGCTATTTTAAAATCCATTAACATTACTATTGAACAAGATATTCATGAATTTGTGATCATTACTGATTTAAATAATGTGTGTGACAGTTTTGTTGAAGACCTGCCAACTTGGAAAAGAAATGACATGCAGGAAACTAATATCAAACCAGTCAAACATGGTAAGTTGTTCTGCGAGATTGATAAATTAGTAGTTTCCAATAGGTTAACCATAGTGATGTCGAGAAAAGTTCGCCGGTGAACATAGCATGTTCGCCGCAGTGGGCGAACATATGCGATGTTCGATCCACCCCCTATTTATCATCATTGAGTAAACTTTGACCCTGTATCTCACAGTCTGCAGACACATTCCAGCCAATCAGCAGCAGACACTCCCTCCCAGACCCTCCTACCTCCTGGACAGCATCCATTTTAGATTCATTTGGAAGCTGCATTCTTAGTGAGAGGAGGGACAGTGTAACTGTTACTAATTTAATAGGGAAATTGATAGCTAGGCTAGTGTATTCAGTGTCCACTACAGTCCTGAAGGACTCATCTGATCTCTGCTGTAAGGACAGCACCCCAAAAAGCCCTGTTCTTTCATGTAATTAGCAAGAGTCCATGAGCTAGTGACGTATGGGATATACATTCCTACCAGGGGGACAAAGTTTCCCAAACCTCAAAATGCCTATAAATACACCCCTCACCACACCCACAAATCAGTTTTTACAAACTTTGCCTCCTATGGAGGTGGTGAAGTAAGTTTGTGCTAGATTCTACGTTGATATGCGCTCCGCAGCAGGTTGGAGCCCGGTTTTCCTCTCAGCGTGCAGTGAATGTCAGAGGGATGTGAGGAGAGTATTGCCTATTTGAATTCAATGATCTCCTTCTACGGGGTCTATTTCATAGGTTCTCTGTTATCGGTCATAGAGATTCATCTCTTACCTCCCTTTTCAGATCGACGATATACTCTTATATATACCATTACCGCTACTGATTCTCGTTTCAGTATTGGTTTGGCTTTCTACTACATGTAGATGAGTGTCCTGGGGTAAGTAAGTCTTATTTTTGTGACACTCTAAGCTATGGTTGGGCACTTTTATATAAAGTTCTAAATATATGTGTTCAAACATTTATTTGCCTTGACTCAGGATGTTCAACATTCCTTATTTCAGACAGTCAGTTTCATATTTGGGATAATGCATATGAATTAATCAATTTTTTTCTTACCTTAAAATTTGACTTTTTCCCTGTGGGCTATTAGGCTCGCGGGGGCTGAAAATGCTTCATTTTATTGCGTCATTCTTGGCGCGGACTTTTTTGGCGCAAAATTTTTTTTCTGTTTCCGGCGTCATACGTGACGCCGGAAGTTGCATCATTTTTTTGACTTTTTTTGCGCCAAAAGTGTCGTCGTTCCGGATGTGGCGTCATTTTTGGCGCCAAGAGCATTTAGGCGCCAAATAATGTGGGCGTCTTTTTTGGCGCTAAAAAATATGGGCGTCACTATTGTCTCCACATTATTTAAGTCTCATTATTTATTGCTTCTGGTTGCTAGAATTTTGTTCACTGGCATTTTTTCCCATTCCTGAAACTGTCATTTAAGGAATTTGATCAATTTTGTTTTATAAGTTGTTTTTTCTATTACATATTGCAAGATGTCTCCGTTTGTCCCTGAGTCAGAAGCCACTTCTGGAAAAATGCTTAACTGAGTTTCAGTTCTACCAAAGCTAAGTTCATTTATTTTAAATGTTATAAATGTTTATCTTTAGCTATGGTTTGTAATAAGTTATTATTATATACTTTTACATGCAGATTCCATTAGTATTTATGCTTTATACATTTCCATTCTTAAGTGCAAGAAATGTTTAGAAGATTTATAAGAAATATTTTTTCTGATTAAGGCTATGTCTGACTTCGTGCCTTCTAATACGATTTTTAGGTCTTTTTCACTTATTGAAGTTTCAAATGACCAACAACATACTGGTTTATCCTTCTCTGATGATGTTTTTTTCTCTTTCAGAAATTCTCTTCATCAGATATTGATACTAACAAATCTACTTTTTTATATAATTTTTTTATTATTAAAGTACATTTGTTCTTTGTTGAAGAGGTGTTGATTATTTTGGATATTAAGGTAACTAGTTCTTTAAGACTAGCTGACACTATTTCTGCCTTTTTATTTCTTCTATGATTTCAGAGGTTTTCTTTCCAATTCCCCATACTAGGGAATGGAATAGGCTGAGAATTGTCTTTTATTTTTAAACTATATTTTTTGTCAGCAGTTAAATTCAATTTGGAGGGTTCTCCAATTTATTGGAGCTATCTCTACTCCTACTAATTATGCTATTGTTTTTATAGCAAAATAGTATTTATTTTCCTTTATATAGTTGTATCTTATTTTTGGAAAATTATTTAGTTTCAGGTACTTTTCTTGGTCCTGTGATATTGCAATTGCTTCATTTTTTCTGTTTACTTTAGGATCAAGTATCAGATCATGATTTATTTTAGCATTGTTAAGGGACAACATTTACTAGACTAGGTGCCGTTGCATTTGTCTTGTTGTTTTGCATTTTGCAAGTCCTCTGTTTTGACTGGTCCTTTAAACTGGACTATCATGCTAATGATTTTATTTGTGTCTTCATTTTATTGAATATATTTGCAAATGAGGGTTAATCTATGTCTTTAGCTATTTTAGCTAGAAGAATTCTGTGATTTAAAAAAAAAAAAAAAAAAAAAAAAAGAAAATCTATATTTCTTTTGTTCTAAGATAATCAATTATAATTGGATTCAATTCTTAACTGTTACTATGGGCTTCAAGATTGAGTTCTAAGACTAAAACTTTAAGCTTATACTAGTTTGGTTGTTCTTATTAAGGAACGAATCCTGAGTTCTTTCCCAAGTAACATGTTTTTAATTGGGGTTCAAAATTAGCTCCCTAATGTTGCGATGCACATGCCATATTCCAGCTTGGCTGGTAAGGGGCAGGTTAAGACTTCTTTGAAATTTATTTGGTTCTATTTTGTCCAAATTTCTTTGATTTTATTCCAGTAAGGCTAACGCTTTCTTTCAGTGTGTTTCTATCCTATATATTTTGGATACTGTTGAGGCATGGCTGGGTACCCATGGGGTTCAAGCGCTGCTCAGACCTGGAATCTTCTGGGGTTTTTATTCCAGTTCCTTTTCTAGGAACTGGGTTTTGGAGTTTTATTCAAACTATTCTGCCTTTTTGTGGTCATTGATAGCATTATTTGTTTTCTTTAGATAAAATAAATGCGTATTCTTCATTTTTCTGTTTTCATTCAGATTATTTCCTGAGGATGCGGATTCTCATATGTTTCACTTGCTCTTCAGGACATAGTTAGAGGATCATTTTTCAAAAGCTCTTTCAGACAAGGGACAATTTGTATTGGGTTCCGTCTGTCGGTACTTTTAGTCTCTATTATTTCCTTCAGTTGCTATATATGCATAGAAGTTTTAACAGCATTGGATTCAATTCCCTTTGCTCATTTTCAATGGAAAGATCCTTTCCAGCTTTTTATGAGTGTTGTTTCTTCAAGAACATGGTTGGAGGATCAATTAACCAAAAAGTTTGTTGATTCCTCAGACAAGAGTAACCTTTTTTAGATTTCCGGATAGATTCAGTGTCCATGACTCTGTCTCTGGTGGACAGGAGACGTCTGAAATTGGTGTCAGCTTATCGAAACCTTCAGTCTCAATCATTCCCTTCGGTAGCCTTATGCATGGAAATTCTAGGTTCTTATGACTGCTGCATTGGGCGTGTTCCCCTTTGCTCATTTTCACATGCGACCTCTTCAGCTCTGTATGCTGAACCAGTGGTGCCGGGATTATACAAAGATATCTCATTTAATATCTTTAAAACTGATTGTTCGACACCCTCTGATGTGGTACAGACCACCATCATTTAGTTCAGGGGGCTTCTTTTTTTCTTCCAACCTGGACTGTGATCTCAACAGATGCAAGTCTGACAGGTTGGGGAGCTGTATGGGGGTTTCTGACAGCACAAGGGGTTTGGGAAATCTCAGGAGGAACAATATTTTGGAACTCCGTGCAATTTTCAGAAGCTCTTCAGTCATGGCCTCTTCTAAAGAGAGAATCGTTCATTTGTTTTCAGACAGACAATGTCACAACTGTGGCATATATCAATCATCAAGGAGGGACTCACAGTCCTCTGGCTATGAAAGAAGTATCTCGAATACTGGTATGGGTGGAATCCAGCTCCTGTCTAATCTCTGCGGTTCATATCCCAGGTATTGACAATTGGAAAGCGGATTATCTCAGTCGCCAAACGTTACATCCGGGCGAGTGGTCTCTTCACCCAGATGTGTTTCTTCAGATTGTTCAAATGTGGGGACTTCCAGAAATAGATCTGATGGCTTCTCATCTAAACAAGAAACTTCCCAGGTATCTGTCCAGATCCAGGGATCCTCAGGCGGAAGCAGTGGATGCATTGTCACTTCCTTGGAAGTATCATCCTGCCTATATCTTTCCGCCTCTAGTTCTTCTTCCAAGAGTAATCTCCAAGATTCTGAAGGAATGCTCGTTTTTTCTGCTGGTGGCTCCAGGATGGTCTCACAGGTTTTGGTATACGGATCTTGTCCGCATGGCTTCTTGCCAACCGTGGACTCTTCCGTTAAGACCAGACCTTCTGTCACAAGGTCCTTTTTTACCATCAGGATCTCAAATCCTTAAATTTAAAGGTATGGAGATTGAATGCTTGATTCTTAGTCAAAGGGGTTTCTCTGACTCTGTGATTAATACTATGTTACAGGCTCGTAGATCTGTATCTAAGAAGATATATTATCGAGTCTGGAAGACTTACATTTTTTGGTGTCTTTCTCATCATTTTTCCTGGCATTCTTTTAGAATTCCGAGAATTTTTCAGTTTCTTCAGGATGGTTTGGATAAAGGTTTGTCTGCAAGTTCCTTGAAAGGACAAATCTCTGCTCTTTCTGTTCTTTTTCACAGAAGGATTGCTATTCTTCCTGATATTCATTGTTTTGTACAAGCTTTGGTTCGTATAAAACCTGTTATTAAGTCAATTTCTCCTCCTTGGAGTTTGAATTTGGTTCTGGGGGCTCTTCAAGCTCTTCCGTTTGAACCTATGCATTCACTGGACATTAAATTACTTTCTTGGAAAGTTTTGTTTTCTTTTGGCCATCTCTTCTGCTAGAAGAGTTTCTGAATTATCTGCTCTTTCTTGTGAATCTCCTTTTCTGATTTTCCATCAGGATAAGGCGGTGTTGCGAACTTCTTTTAAATTTTTACCTAAGGTTGTGAATTCCAACAACATTAGTAGAGAAATTGTGGTTCCTTCATTATGTCCTAATCCTAAGAATTCTAAGGAGAGGTCATTGCATTCTTTGGATGTAGTTAGAGCTTTGAAATATTATGTTGAAGCTACTAAGAATTTCCGAAAGACTTCTAGTCTATTTGTTATCTTTTCCGGTTCTAGGAAAGGTCAGAAGGCCTCTGCCATTTCTTTGGCATCTTGGTTGAAATCTTTAATTCATCATGCTTATGTCGAGTCGGGTAAATCTCCGCCTCAAAGGATTACAGCTCATTCTACTAGGTCAGTTTCTACTTCCTGGGCGTTTAGGAATGAAGCTTCGATTGATCAGATTTGCAAAGCAGCAACTTGGTCTTCTTTGCATTCTTTTACTAAATTCTACCATTTTGATGTGTATTCTTCTTCTGAAGCAGTTTTTGGTAGAAAAATACTTCAGGCAGCTGTTTCAGTTTGATTCTTCTGCTTATAATTTCAGTTTTCTTCATTATAAGATTTAATCTTTATTTTGGGTGTGGATTATTTTTCAGCGGAATTGGCTGTCTTTATTTTATCCCTCCCTCTCTAGTGACTCTTGCGTGGAAGATCCACATCTTGGGTAGTCATTATCCCATACGTCACTAGCTCATGGACTCTTGCTAATTACATGAAAGAAAACATAATTTATGTAAGAACTTACCTGATAAATTCATTTCTTTCATATTAGCAAGAGTTCATGAGGCCCACCCTTTTTTGTGGTGGTTATGATTTTTTTGTATTAAGCACAATTATTCCAATTCCTTGTTTTTTATGCTTTCGCACTTTTTTCTTATCACCCCACTTCTTGGCTATTCGTTAAACTGATTTGTGGGTGTGGTGAGGGGTGTATTTATAGGCATTTTGAGGTTTGGGAAACTTTGCCCCCCTGGTAGGAATGTATATCCCATACGTCACTAGCTCATGGACTCTTGCTAATATGAAAGAAATGAATTTATCAGGTAAGTTCTTACATAAATTATGTTTTTAGGGCTAGAACATCATTTTTTCCCCTGTGTAATCTAACTGCAGTTGGCTGCCTGCCAAGCCACTTGCCCAGTGCCACCACTCATATCTGTTGTAACAGTAGTGTAAATTTAAAAAAAAATAACTTTTTTGACTGTGAAACATCAGTCTGCTAGTGTAATCTAAAATCTAATTGCAGTTGCCTGCCTGCCAGCGTGTGTGCCAGGCCCACTTGCCCAGTGCCACCACTCATATCTGGTGTAACAGTAGTGTACATTTAAAAAAAAACTTTTTTGACTGTGAAACATCAGTCTGCTTGTGTAATCTAATTGCAGTTGCCTGCCTGCCAGCGTGTGTGCCAGGCCCACTTGCCCAGTGCCACCACTCATACCTGGTGTAACAGTAGTGTAAATTTAAAAAAAAAAAACTTTTTTGACTGTGAAACATCAGTCTGCTAGTGTAATCTTATTGCAGTTGCCTGTCTGCCAGCGTGTGTGCCAGTGCCATGCCCACTTGCCCAGTGCCACCACTCATATCTGGTGTAACAGTAGTGTAAATTAAAAAAAAAAAACTTTTTTGACTGTGAAACATCAGTCTGCTAGTGTAATCTAATTGCAGTTGCCTGCCTGCTAGCGTGTGTGCCAGGTCCACTTGCCCAGTGCCACCACTCATATCTGGTGTAACAGTAGTGTAGATTTAAAAAAAAAAAACTTTCTTGACTGTGAAATATCAGTCTGCTTGTGTAATCTAATTGCAGTTGCCTGCCAGCATGTGTGCCAGGCCC
The DNA here is from genome assembly GCF_027579735.1 of Bombina bombina. Classification (NCBI taxonomy): domain Eukaryota; kingdom Metazoa; phylum Chordata; class Amphibia; order Anura; family Bombinatoridae; genus Bombina; species Bombina bombina. The sequence continues at coordinate 289,597,980 of NC_069502.1, read as the reverse complement.
ACTTGCCCAGTGCCACCACTCATATCTGCTGTAACATGCCAGGCTCACAGCATATACTGTGCCCACTTGCCAAGTGGCCCCACTCATATCTGGTGTAACAGTAGTGTAAATTTAAAAAAAAGAAACTTTTTTTGACTGTGAAACATCAGTCTGCTTGTGTAATCTAATTGCAGTTGCCTGCCCACTTGCCCAGTGCCACCACTCATATCTGCTGTAACAGTAGTGTAAATTTAAAAAAAATACTTTTTGACTGTGAAACATCAGTCTGCTAGTGTAATCTAATTGCAGTTGCCTGCCTGCTAGCGTGTGTGCCAGGTCCACTTGCCCAGTGCCACCACTCATATCTGGTGTAACAGTAGTGTAGATTTAAAAAAAAAAAACTTTCTTGACTGTGAAATATCAGTCTGCTTGTGTAATCTAATTGCAGTTGCCTGCCAGCATGTGTGCCAGGCCCACTTGCCCAGTGCCACCACTCATATCTGCTGTAACATGCCAGGCTCACAGCATATACTGTGCCCACTTGCCAAGTGGCCCCACTCATATCTGGTGTAACAGTAGTGTAAATTTAAAAAAAAGAAACTTTTTTTGACTGTGAAACATCAGTCTGCTTGTGTAATCTAATTGCAGTTGCCTGCCCACTTGCCCAGTGCCACCACTCATATCTGCTGTAACAGTAGTGTAAATTTAAAAAAAATACTTTTTGACTGTGAAACATCAGTCTGCTAGTGTAATCTAATTGCAGTTGCCTGCCTGCCAGCATGTGCACCAGACCCACTTGCCCAGTGCCACCACTCATATCTGGTGTAACAGTAGTGTAAATTAAAAAAAAAAAAACTTTTTTGACTGTGAAACATCAGTCTGCTAGTGTAATCTAATTGTAGTTGCCTGCCTGCCAGCGTGTGTTCCAGGCCCACTTGCCCAGTGCCACCACCCATATCTGGTGTAACAGTAGTGTAAATTTAAAAAAAAAAAAGTTTTTGACTCTGAAACATCAGTCTGCTAGTGTAATCTAATTGCAGTTGCCTGCCTGCCAGCGTGTGTGCCAGGCTCACTTGCCCAGTGCCACCACTCATATCTGCTGTAACATTAGTGTAAATTTAAAAAAAAAAACTTTTTTGACTGTGAAACATCAGTTTGCTAGTGTAATCTAATTGCAGTTGCCTGCCTGCCATCTTGTGTGCCAGGATCACAGCATATACTGTGCCCACTTGCCCAGTGGCCCCACTCATATCTGGTGTAACAGTAGTGTAAATTTAAAAAAAAAAACTTTTTTGACTGTGAAACATCAGTCTGCTTGTGTAATCTAATTGCAGTTGCCTGCCTGCCAGTGTGTGTGTCAGGCCCACTTGCCCAGTGCCACCACTCATATCTGCTGTAACAGTAGTGTCAATTTTTAAAAAAAAAAAAACTTTTTTGACTGTGAAACATCAGTCTGCTAGTGTAATCTAATTGCAGTAGCCTGCCTGCCAGTGTGTGTTCCAGGCTCACAGCATATGCTTTGCCCACTTGCCCAGTGGCCCCACTCATATCTGGTGTAACAGTAGTGTAAATTAAAAAAAAAAACTTTTTGGACTGTGAAACATCAGTCTGTTTGTGTAATCTAATTGAAGTTGCCTGCCTGCCAGCGTGTGTGCCAGGCTCACAGTGAATACTGTGCCCACTTGCCCAGTGCCACCACTCATATCTGGTTTAACAGTAGTGTATATTTAAAAAAAAAAAACCTTTTTGGACTGTGAAACATCAGTCTGCTTTTTTGTGTCAGGCTCACAGCGTATACTGTGCCCACTTGCCCAGTGCCACCACTCATATATTGTTTAATAGAAGTGTAAGTGTACATTTAAAAACAAAATAAACTTTTTGGACTGTGAAACATCAGTCTGCTTTTTTTGTGTCAGGCTCACAGCGTATACTGTGCCCACTTGCCCAGTGCCACCACTCATATCTTGTTTAATAGTAGTGTAAGTGTACATTTAAAAAAAAAAAACTTTTTGGACTGTGAAACATCAGTCTGCCTTTTTGTGTGAGGCTCACAGCTTATGCTGGGCCCACTTGCCCAGTGCCACCACTCATATCTTGTTTAATAGTAGTGTTAGTGTTCATTTAAAAAAAAAAAACTTTTTGGACTGTGAAACATCAGTCTGCTTTTTTGTGTCAGGCTCACAGCGTTCTGATCAGCCAATAGAATGCGAGCTCAATCTGATAGGCTGATTGGATCAGCCAATCGGATTGAACTTGATTCTGATTGGCTGATTCCATCAGCCAATCAGAAAATTCCTACCTTAATTCCGATTGGCTGATAGAATACTATCAGCCAATCGGAATTCGAGGGATGCCATCTTGGATGACGTCCCTTAAAGGAACAGTCATTCGTCGTTCAGTCGTCGGGCCGGATGGATGTTCCGCGCTGGAGGTCTTCAGGATCCTGCCGCTTCGCTCCGGATGGATGCTGCTTGGATGAAGACTTCAATCGGATGGAAGATCCTCTTCTGCCCCGCTTGGATGAAGACTTTGACCGGATCATGGACCTCTTCAGCCCCCCGCTTGGGCTTGGATCAGGACATCGGAGGAGCTCTTCAGGACGGATCGGTGAACCTGGATGGTGAAGACAAGGTAGGAAGATCTTCAGGGGCTTAGTGTTAGGTTTATTTAAGGGGGGTTTGGGTTAGATTAGGGGTATGTGGGTGGTGGGTTGTAATGTTGGGGGGCTTGGGTATTGTATGTTTTTTTTTACAGGCAAAAGAGCTGAAATTCTTGGGGCATGCCCCGCAAAGGGCCCTGTTCAGGGCTGGTAAGGTAAAAGAGCTTTTACCTTTTTTAATTTAGAATAGGGTAGGGAATTTTTTATTTTGGGGGGCTTTGTTATTTTATTAGGGGGCTTAGAGTAGGTGTAATTAGTTTAAAATTGTTGTAATATTTTTCTTATGTTTGTAAATATTTTTTTATTTTTTGTAACTTAGTTCTTTTTTATTTTTTGTACTTTAGCTAGTTTATTTAATTGTATTTATTTGTAGGAATTGTTTTTAATTAATTTATTGATAGTGTAGTGTTAGGTTAATTGTAGGTAATTGTAGGTAGTTTATTTAATTAATTTATTGATAGGGTAGTGTTTGGTTTAATTATATCTTAGGTTAGGATTTATTTTACAGGTAATTTTGTTATTATTTTAACTAGGTAACTATTAAATAGCTATTGTACCTGGTTAAAATAATTACCAAGTTGCCTGTAAAATAAATATAAATCCTAAAATAGCTATAATATAATTATAATTTATATTGTAGCTATATTAGGATGTATTTTACAGGTAAGTATTTATCTTTAAATAGGAATAATTTATTTAATAAGAGTTAATTTATTTCGTTAGATTTAAATTATATTTAACTTAGGGGGGTGTTAGTGTTAGGGTTAGACTTAGCTTTAGGGGTTAATCCATTTATTATAGTAGCGGTGAGCTCCGGTCGTCAGATTAGGGGTTAATAATTGAAGTTAGGTGTCGACGATGTTAGGGAGGGCAGATTAGGGGTTAATACTATTTATTATAGGGTTAGTGAGGCGGATTAGGGGTTAATACATTTATTATAGTAGCGCTCAGGTCCGCTCGGCAGATTAGGGGTTAATAAGTGTAGGCAGGTGTCGGCGACGTTGAGGGGGGCAGATTAGGGGTTAATAAATATAATATAGGGGTCGGCGGTGTTAGGGGCAGCAGATTAGGGGTACATAGGGATAACGTAGGTGGCGGCGCTTTGCGGTCGGAAGATTAGGGGTTAATTATTTTAAGTAGCTGGCGGCAACGTTGTGGGGGGCAGGTTAGGGGTTAATAAATGTAATACAGGGGTCGGCGGGTTAGGGGCAGCAGATTAGGGGTACATAAGTATAACGTAGGTGGCGGTCGGCAGATTAGGGGTTAAAAAATTTTAATCGAGTGGCGGCGATGTGGGGTGAGCTCGGTTTAGGGGTACATAGGTAGTTTATGGGTGTTAGTGTACTTTAGGGTACAGTAGTTAAGAGCTTTATGAACCGGCGTTAGCCCAGAAAGCTCTTAACTACTGCTATTTTCCTGCGGCTGGAGTTTTGTCGTTAGAGCTCTAACGCTCACTTCAGAAACGACTCTAAATACCAGCGTTAGGAAGATCCCATTGAAAAGATAGGATACGCAATTGACGTAAGGGGATCTGCGGTATGGAAAAGTCGCGGCTGAAAAGTGAGCGTTAGACCCTTTAATCACTGACTCCAAATACCAGCGGGCGGCCAAAACCAGCGTTAGGAGCCTCTAACGCTGGTTTTCACGGCTAACGCCAAACTCCAAATCTAGGCCTAATTGAAGTTACCTGCCTGCCAGCGTGTGTGTCAGGCTCACAGCGTACACTGTGCCCACTTGCCCAGTGCCACCACTCATATCTGGTGTAACAGTAGTGTAAATTTAAAAAAAAAAACTTTTTGGACTGTGAAACATCAGTCTGCTTTTTTGTGTCAGGCTCACAGCGTATACTGTGCCCACTTGCCCAGTGCCACCACTCATATCTTGTTTAATAGTAGTGTAAGTGTACATTTTAAAACAAAATAAACTTTTTGGACTGTAAAACATCAGTCTGCTTTTTTGTGTCAGGCTCACAGCGTATACTGTGCTCACTTGCCCAGTGTCACCACTCATATCTTGTTTAATAGTAGTGTAAGTGTACATTTAAAAAAAAAAACTTTTTGGACTGTGAAACATCAGTCTGCTTTTTTTGTGTCAGGCTCACAGTGTATGCTGTGCCCACTTGCCCAGTGCCACCACTCATATCTTGTTTAATAGTAGTGTAAGCGTACATTTAAAAAAATAAAAACTTGTTGTACTGTGAAACATCAGTCTGCTTTTTTGTGTCAGGCTCACAGCGTATACTGTGCCTACTTGCCCAGTGCCACCACTCATATCTTGTTTAATAGTAGTGTAAGTGTACATTTAAAAAAATAAAAACTTTTTGGACTGTGAAACATCAGTCTGCTTTTTTGTGTCAGGCTCACAGCGTATACTGTGCCCACTTGCCCAGTGGCCCCACTCATATCTGGTAAAACAGTAGTGTAAATTAAAAAAAAAAAAAACTTTTTTGACTGCTAGTCTGCTAGTGTAATCTAATTGCAGTTGCCTGCCTGCCAGTGTGTGTGCCAGGCTCACAGCGTATACTGTGCCCACTTGCCCAGTGGCCCCACTCATATCTGGTGTACAGTAGTGTAAATTTTAAAAAAAAAACTTTCTTTCATGTAATTAGCAAGAGTCCATGAGCTAGTGACGTATGGGATATACATTCCTACCAGGAGGGGCAAAGTTTCCCAAACCTCAAAATGCCTATAAATACACCCCTCACCACACCCACAATTCAGTTTTACAAACTTTGCCTCCGATGGAGGTGGTGAAGTAAGTTTGTGCTAGATTCTACGTTGATATGCGCTCCGCAGCAAGTTGGAGCCCGGTTTTCCTCTCAGCGTGCAGTGAATGTCAGAGGGATGTGAGGAGAGTATTGCCTATTTGAATGCAGTGATCTCCTTCTACGGGGTCTATTTCATAGGTTCTCTGTTATCGGTCGTAGAGATTCATCTCTTACCTCCCTTTTCAGATCGACGATATACTCTTATATATACCATTACCTCTGCTGATTCTCGTTTCAGTACTGGTTTGGCTTTCTACAAACATGTAGATGAGTGTCCTGGGGTAAGTAAATCTTATTTTCTGCGACACTCTAAGCTATGGTTGGGCACTTTGTTTATAAAGTTCTAAATATATGTATTCAAACATTTATTTGCCTTGACTCAGAATGTTCAACTTTCCTTATTTTCAGACAGTCAGTTTCATATTTGGGATTATGCATTTGATTTTATCATTTTTTCTTACCTTCAAAAATTTGACTTTTTTCCCTGTGGGCTGTTAGGCTCGCGGGGGCTGAAAATGCTTCATTTTATTGCGTCATTCTTGGCGCGGACTTTTTTGGCGCAAAAATTCTTTTCCGTTTCCGGCGTCATACGTGTCGCCGGAAGTTGCGCCATTTTTTGACGTTATTTTGCGCCAAAAATGTCGGTGTTCCGGATGTGGCGTCATTTTGGCGCCAAAAAGCATTTAGGCTCCAAATAATGTGGGCGTCTTATTGGCGCTAAAAAATATGGGCGTCGCTTTTTTCTCCACATTATTTAAGTGTCATTTTTCATTGCTTCTGGTTGCTAGAAGCTTGTTTTTTGGCATTTTTTCCCATTCCTGAAACTGTCATTTAAGGAATTTGATCAATTTTGCTTTATATGTTGTTGTTTTTTCTCTTACATATTGCAAGATGTCTCACGTTGCATCTGAGTCAGAAGATACTACAGGAAAATCGCTGTCTAATGCTGGATCTACCAAAGTGTATCTGCTGTAAACTTTTGGTAGCTATTCCTCCAGCTGTTGTTTGTATTGATTGTCATGACAAACTTGTTAAAGCAGATAATATTTCCTTTAGTAAAGTACCATTGCCTGTTGCAGTTCCTTCAACATCTAAGGTGCAGAATGTTCCTGATAACATAAGAGATTTTGTTTCTGAATCCATAAAGAAGGCTATGTCTGTTATTTCTCCTTCTAGTAAACGTAAAAAATCTTTTAAAACTTCTCTCCCTACAGATGAATTTTTAAATGAACATCATCATTCTGATTCTGATAACTCTTCTGGTTCAGAGGATTCTGTCTCAGAGGTTGATGCTGATAAATCTTCTTATTTATTTAAAATGGAATTTATTCGTTCTTTACTTAAAGAAGTTCTAATTGCTTTAGAAATAGAGGATTCTGGTCCTCTTGATACTAATTCTAAACGTTTGGATAAGGTATTTAAATCTCCTGTGGTTATTCCAGAAGTTTTTCCTGTTCCTAATGCTATTTCTGCAGTAATTTCCAAAGAATGGGATAAATTGGGTAATTCATTTACTCTCTCTAAACATTTTAAGCAATTATATCCTGTGCCGTCTGACAGATTAGAATTTTGGGACAAAATCCCTAAAGTTGATGGGGCTATTTCTACCCTTGCTAAACGTACTACTATTCCTACGTCAGATGGTACTTCGTTTAAGGATCCTTTAGATAGGAAAATTGAGTCCTTTCTAAGAAAAGCTTATCTGTGTTCAGGTAATCTTCTTAGACCTGCTATATCTTTGGCTGATGTTGCTGCAGCTTCAACTTTTTGGTTGGAAACCTTAGCGCAACAAGTAACACATCATGATTCTCATGATATTATTATTCTTCTTCAGCATGCTAATAATTTTATCTGTGATGCCATCTTTGATATTATCAGAGTTGATGTCAGGTTTATGTCTCTAGCTATTTTAGCTAGAAGAGCTTTATGGCTTAAGACTTGGAATGCTGATATGGCTTCTAAATCAACTCTACTTTCCATTTCTTTCCAGGGTAACAAATTATTTGGTTCTCAGTTGGATTCTATTATTTCAACTGTTACTGGTGGGAAAGGAACTTTTTTACCACAGGATAAAAAATCTAAGGGTAAAAACAGAGCTAATAATCGTTTTCGTTCCTTTCGTTTCAACAAAGAACAAAAACCTGATCCTTCATCCTCAGGAGCAGTTTCAGTTTGGAAACCATCTCCAATCTGGAATAAATCCAAGCCAGCCAGAAAGGCAAAGCCTGCTTCTAAGTCCACATGAAGGTGCGGCCCTCATTCCAGCTCAGCTGGTAGGGGGCAGGTTACGTTTTTTTCAAAGAAATTTGGATCAATTCTGTTCACAATCTTTGGATTCAGAACATTGTTTCAGAAGGGTACAGAATTGGTATCAAGATGAGACCTCCTGCAAAGAGATTTTTTCTTTCCCGTGTCCCAGTAAATCCAGTAAAAGCTCAAGCATTTCTGAATTGTGTTTCAGATCTAGAGTTAACTGGAGTAATTATGCCAGTTCCAGTTCAGGAACAGGGGATGGGGTTTTATTCAAATCTCTTCATTGTACCAAAGAAGGAGAATTCCTTCAGACCAGTTCTGGATCTAAAAATATTGAATCGTTATGTAAGGATACCAACGTTCAAGATGGTAACTGTAAGGACTATTTTGCCTTTTGTTCAGCAAGGGAATTATATGTCCACAATAGATTTACAGGATGCATATCTGCATATTCCGATTCATCCGGATCATTATCGGTTCCTGAGATTCTCTTTTCTGGACAAGCATTACCAGTTTGTGGCTCTGCCGTTTGGCCTTGCTACAGCTCCAAGAATTTTTACAAAGGTTCTCGGTGCCCTTCTGTCTGTAATCAGAGAACAGGGTATTGTGGTATTTCCTTATTTGGACGACATCTTGGTACTTGCTCAGTCTTTACATTTAGCAGAATTTCATACGAATCGACTTGTGTTGTTTCTTCAAGATCATGGTTGGAGGATCAATTTACCAAAAAGTTCATTGATTCCTCAGACAAGGGTAACCTTTCTGGGTTTCCAAATAGATTCAGTGTCCATGACTCTGTCTTTAACAGACAAGAGGCGTCTAAAACTGATGGCAGCTTGTCGAAACCTTCAGTCACAATCATTCCCTTCGGTAGCCTTATGCATGGAAATTCTAGGTCTTATGACTGCTGCATCGGACGCAATCCCCTTTGCTCGTTTTCACATGCAACCTCTTCAGCTTTGTATGCTGAATCAATGGTGCAAGGATTACACAAAGATATCTCAATTAATATCTTTAAAACCGATTGTTCGACACTCTCTAACGTGGTGGACAGATCACCATCGTTTAATTCAGGGGGCTTCTTTTGTGCTTCCGACCTGGACTGTAATTTCAACAGATGCAAGTCTCACAGGTTGGGGAGCTGTGTGGGGATCTCTGACGGCACAAGGAGTTTGGGAATCTCAGGAGGTGAGATTACCGATCAATATTTTTGAACTCCGTGCAATTTTCAGAGCTCTTCAGTTTTGGCCTCTTCTGAAGAGAGAATCGTTCATTTGTTTTCAGACAGACAATGTCACAACTGTGGCATACATCAATCATCAAGGAGGAACTCACAGTCCTCTGGCTATGAAAGAAGTATCTCGAATTTTGGTTTGGGCGGAATCCAGCTCCTGTCTAATCTCTGCGGTTCATATCCCAGGTGTAGACAATTGGGAAGCGGATTATCTCAGTCGCCAAACGTTGCATCCGGGCGAATGGTCTCTTCACCCAGAGGTATTTCTTCAGATCGTTCAAATGTGGGAACTTCCAGAAATAGATTTGATGGCGTCCCATCTAAACAAGAAACTTCCCAGGTATCTGTCCAGATCCCGGGATCCTCAGGCGGAGGCAGTGGATGCATTATCACTTCCTTGGAAGTATCATCCTGCCTATATCTTTCCGCCCCTAGTTCTTCTTCCAAGAGTAATCTCCAAGATTCTGAAGGAATGCTCGTTTGTTCTGCTGGTAGCTCCGGCATGGCCTCACAGGTTTTGGTATGCGGATCTTGTCCGGATGGCCTCTTGCCAACCGTGGACTCTTCCGTTAAGACCAGACCTTCTGTCACAAGGTCCTTTTTTCCATCAGGATCTGAAATCCTTAAATTTAAAGGTATGGAGATTGAACGCTTGATTCTTCGTCAAAGAGGTTTCTCTGACGCTGTGATTAATACTATGTTACAGGCTCGTAAATCTGTATCTAGAGAGATATATTATAGAGTCTGGAAGACATATTTCTTGGTGTATTTCTCATCATTTTTCTTGGCATTCTTTCAGAATTCCGAGAATTTTACAGTTTCTTCAGGATGGTTTAGATAAAGGTTTGTCCGCAAGTTCCTTGAAAGGACAAATCTCTGCTCTTTCTGTTCTTTTTCACAGAAAGATTGCTATTCTTCCTGATATTCATTGTTTTGTACAAGCTTTGGTTCGTATAAAACCTGTCATTAAGTCAATTTCTCCTCCTTGGAGTTTGAATTTGGTTCTGGGGGCTCTTCAAGCTCCTCCGTTTGAACCTATGCATTCATTGGACATTAAATTACTTTCTTGGAAAGTTTTGTTCCTTTTGGCCATCTCTTCTGCCAGAAGAGTTTCTGAATTATCTGCTCTTTCTTGTGAGTCTCCTTTTCTGATTTTTCATCAGGATAAGGCGGTGTTGCGAACTTCTTTTGAATTTTTACCTAAAGTTGTGAATTCCAACAACATTAGTAGAGAAATTGTGGTCCCTTCATTATGTCCTAATCCTAAGAATTCTAAGGAGAAATCGTTGCATTCTTTGGATGTTGTTAGAGCTTTGAAATATTATGTTGAAGCTACTAAATCTTTCAGAAAGACTTCTAGTCTATTTGTTATCTTTTCCGGTTCTAGAAAAGGCCAGAAAGCTTCTGCCATTTCTTTGGCATCTTGGTTGAAATCTTTAATTCATCTTGCCTATGTTGAGTCGGGTAAAACTCCGCCTCAGAGAATTACAGCTCATTCTACTAGGTAAGTTTCTACTTCCTGGGCGTTTAGGAATGAAGCTTCGGTTGATCAGATTTGCAAAGCAGCAACTTGGTCCTCTTTGCATACTTTTACTAAATTCTACCATTTTGATGTATTTTCTTCTTCTGAAGCAGTTTTTGGTAGAAAAGTACTTCAGACAGCGGTTTCAGTTTGAATCTTCTGCTTATGTTTTTCGTTAAACTTTATTTTGGGTGTGGATTATTTTCAGCAGGAATTGGCTGTCTTTATTTTATCCCTCCCTCTCTAGTGACTCTTGTGTGGAAAGATCCACATCTTGGGTAATCATTATCCCATACGTCACTAGCTCATGGACTCTTGCTAATTACATGAAAGAAAACATAATTTATGTAAGAACTTACCTGATAAATTCATTTCTTTCATATTAGCAAGAGTCCATGAGGCCCGCCCTTTTTTTGTGGTGGTTATGATTTTGTATAAAGCACAATTATTCCAATTCCTTATTTTATATGCTTTTGCACTTTTTTATCACCCCACTTCTTGGCTATTCGTTAAACTGAATTGTGGGTGTGGTGAGGGGTGTATTTATAGGCATTTTTAGGTTTGGGAAACTTTGCCCCTCCTGGTAGGAATGTATATCCCATACGTCACTAGCTCATGGACTCTTGCTAATATGAAAGAAATGAATTTATCAGGTAAGTTCTTACATAAATTATGTTTTTTGGACTGTGAAACATCAGTCTGTTTGTGTAATCTAATTGAAGTTTTAATTTTTTAGAAATCTTAGAATTTTTATTTTTAGTAATGTTAGTTTTATTTATTTTTAGAAATGTTAGGTTTTATTAGTGTAAGCTTAAGTTTTATTTTAATTTCACAGGTAAGTTTCTATTTATTTTAACTAGGTAGTTAGTAAATAGTTATAATGTAGCTAGCTTAGGTTTTATTTGTATTTCAAAGGTAAGTTTGTATTTATTTTTAAACAGGTAGTTAGTGGTCTATTTTAATTATGTTAAAGTTAGGGGGGTTTAAGTTTAGTGGTTAATATAGTTTAATTTAGGTTGTTGTGATGTGGGGGGCAGCGGTTTAGGGGTTAATAGGTTTAGTTAGTGTTGGTGATGTTGGAGAACTGCAGTTTAGGGGTTAATAGGTTTAGTTACGGCGAGATTACGAGTTTTGCGTTAGCCTTAAAAAGCAGCATTAAGAGGTCCCAACGCTGCTTTTTAACGCCCGCTTCATTCATCGTTAGTCATCGGGAAGAAGAGGATGCTCCGTGTCGGATGTCTTGAAGATGGACTCGCTCCGCGCCGGATGGATGAAGATAGAAGATGCCGCTTGGATGAAGACTTCAGCTGGATTGAGGACCTCTTCTGCCCGATCGGATGAAGACTTCTGCCACTCCGGATGTCCACTTCTGGCCCATCGGTGCCCGGCTGGGTGAACACGGCTCAAGGTAGGGTGATCTTCAATGGGGTAGTGTTAGGTTTTTTAAGGGGGGATCGGGTGGGTTTTAGAGTAGGGGTGTGTGGGTGGTGGGTTGTAATGTTGGCGGGGGTCTTGTATTTTATTTCACAGGTAAAAGAGCTGATTACTTTTGGCCAATGCCCCGCGAAAAGCCCTTTTAAGGGCTGGTAAAAAAGCCGATTACTTTTGGAATTTAGTATAGGTTAGGGAATTTTATTATTTTGGGGGGCTTTTTTATTTTATTAGGGGGCTTAGATTAGGTGTAATTAGATTAAAATTCTTGTAATTTTTTTTATTTTTTGTAATTTAGTGTTTGGTTTTTTTTGTAATATAGTTTAGTTTATTTAATGGTATTTTATTTTAGAAAATTGTATTTAATGTATTTAATTAATTTATTGATAGTTTAGTGTAAAGTGTATTTGTAACTTAGGTAAGAATTTATTTTACAGGTAATTTTGTAATTATTTTAACTAGGTAGCTATTAAATAGTTATTAACTATTTAATAGCTATTGTACCTAGTTAAAATAAATACAAAGTTGCCTGTAAAATAAATATAAATCCTAAAATAGCTACAATGTAACTATTAGTTATATTGTAGCTATATTAGGGTTTATTTTATAGGTATTTAGTTTTAAATAGGAATAATTCATTTAATTATAGTAAATTTATTTCATTTTATTTAAATTATATTTAACTTAGGGGGGTGTTAGGGTAAGGGTTAGACTTAGGTCTAGGGGTTAATAACTTTATTATAGTAGCGGCGACGTTGGGGGTGGGAGATTAGGGGTTAATAATTGTAGGTAGGTTGCGGCAATGTTAGGGAGGGCAGATTAGGGGTTAATAAAATGTATTATAGTGTTTGCGAGGTGGGAGTGCGGCGGTTTAGGGGTTAATACATTTATTATAGAGGCGGCGATGTCCGGTCGGCAGATTAGGGGTTAATAAGTGTAGGTAGGTGGCGACGACATTGGGGGGGCAGATTAGGGGTTAATAAATTCAATATAGGTGTCGGCGATGTTGGGGGCAGCAGATTAGGGGTTCATAGGAATAATGTAGGTGACGGCGGTGTCCGGAGAGGCAGATTAGGGGTTAATAGTATAATACAGGTGTCAGCGATAGCGGGGGCGGCAGATTAGGGGTTAATAAGTTTAAGATTAGGGGTGTTTAGACTCGGGGTTCATGTTAGGGTGTTAGGTGTAGACTTAGAAAGTATTTTCCCATAGGAAACAATGGGGCTGCATTAGGAGTTGAACGCTGCTTTTTTGCAGATGGTAGGTTTTTTTTCAGCCAGCTCAGCCCCATTGTATCCTATGGGGAAATCGTGCACAAGCACATTTTTCCAGTTTACCGCTACTGTAAGCAACGCTGGTATTGAGGGTTGAAGTGGAGCTAAATTTGGCTCAACGCTCACTTTTCTGAGGCTAACGCAGACATTCAGAAAACTCGTAATGCCAGCATTGGCTTAAGGGAGCGCTGGAAAAAAAAGCTCGTTAGCCCCGCAAGTTTTTACTGACAAAACTCGTAATATAGGCGTTAATTTCTGCGAAATCAGGGAACTGCGGTTTAGGGGTTAATAGGTTTAGTTAGTGTTGGCGATGTTTGGGAGTGGCAGTTTAGGGGTTAATATGTTTATTTCGTTTTTTAGTTAGTGTCGGCGATGTTGGGGAAACTGCGGTTTAGGGGTAAATAGCTTTATTTAGTGTCGACGATGTGGGGGGGGCGGCAGTTTAGGGGTTAATAGGTTTAGGTAGTGTTGGCGATGTTGGGGAGTGGCGGTTTAAGAGTTAATAGCTTTATTTAGTGTCGGTGATGTGGGAGGAGGCGGCGGCGGTTTTAGATCATTTTGTTTTGGCAATTGCCGGCATATTTGTTATGTTAAGTTAAATAGTTTTTGCGGATCTTTTCGTTTTTTCGGGTCCATTCATTATTCATATGCATTATTCTATTCTAATCTTCAGAATAGAATAATGCATATGAATAAACAATTTTTTTTTTTAAAACTTAACTAAACTAATTTGCCGAATCTAAATTATTTATTTAACTAATGAAAACAAAACAAAACAAAATGTTTAGCGTTGCACATATTTTTAACTGTTTTCACTATTTTCTATGTTTGTACACAGTGCCATAATTCCGTGTTGCCCGGGATGGTAATGTCACCAGTGAGTGGCGCCCCTACCCGGAAGATTGTGGGACATGGCGGTTTTCACTGTTAAATGGTGGCTGGTATTTGGGGTAATTTAATATTTTTACTTTGATGTATGTCTGAAGAAGGGGCTAAACCCCCAAAAACGTTCACACTTGCACATTAAACTTGCAAAAAGACCCAGTGAGTGCACTCTCTTTCTTGATATATATATATATATATATATATATATATATATATATACATACAAATATATTCACATATAAATACATACAGATACACATATTTAGACATGTATGTATACAATATAGTCCTTTCCATTCAAATTCCTTTTCATATACATATACCTTTCAATTTAAGTTTCTTTTTATTGAGATAACAATAACATTCCAATACTTACAGCGGTACAATGTTTCTAATACAAGTTTCAAACAAAGATAGTCATACCGATACATACCACTAAAATGAGGCTCCATACAGAACTGATGACAAAATAGAAATCAAGATATATTATTTTGCTGTACCTCATTTTGTGTTTCGGTATATGTAAATTTCTCTGCGTCTTTAATGGCCTCCAGGTCCACTGGTGAGACCAACTGCCATAGTCCAGGAGAAGACACGTAATTACAAATCACATATACTAATTGAGATTTTAACAGAAAGTAAACAAGTCTATTACATATACATAAACTTTAGATATTATAAAAATATAAGAAACAAGAGAGGCGCATGTGTGTACCAAAAAAAAAAAAATCCCAGTTAGTGCCCTAATCAGGGTACTCACATTTATGAGGAGCACTGAGACAGTGCTATTAGGAGCAAACTGGATATTTGCAGCAACCCAGCTTACTGTGCAGTCTTAGAAGTAAGGAACAGATGAGCCCAATATCTGGATATGCAAAGGAAACAAAAAAGGGGTGCCTGTGTGTGCCAGTAGTGTGATGTGGTTTTTATAATAAATAAACCCTATTCAGGGTACTTACATTAAGGAGGAGCACTCAGACAGTGCTATTAGGAGCAGGCTGGGTAGTTAGCAGCAACCCAGCTTACTGATCACTTTGGGAGGCCAAAGTTCTGGATCACAGGAACACAGGACCCTAATGCTAAGCTGCAACTAATGATAGCAATCTCTGCAGCAAGGGACTCCCTGTGGGAGTGATTGGTAACTAATAGGCTAAAGTAAAAAGGTTCCACAGAAGATATTGGTAATAAAAACAAATTTATTTTAAAAATAAAATATAAAACAGTGGAACCCTAAGGTAGGATATGCTAGCTGCTTACCGTAGCTATTGCAAAGCGTTTCTCAACGTATCAAATGCTGTTTCATCATGCCTGATCTGAGTAAAAGCTTGATATAAAGCTCAAATAGATTAGAGCATCGAACTGCCATTTTTATATCCTAAATGACTCTCTACCAACCCTCAACCCAGTACACCCGCCCCAGGTCCCTCTCCCAGCCTCTCATAGCATGTGATTTTACAAATGTAGGGGAGCTCAGCAAGCCTCTTATGGGTCTACCTGTCAACCAACTTCTTTCCTAATGCGTAATCACCCACATACCTGATCTGGGGAATCCCCAGGACAGCAATAATGAGGTCAGTTTCACATATTCAAATTGCAAATCTTTGGGGAAATCTCAGACTGGGAAATCCTTTGGTGGCAGCACAAGGACATCATTTTTGTACAAATCCGACACCAGTCTAATCCCTAGAGCTTCCTTATAATCCCTAGAACTTCCCAGCATCTTGGTCTGGAATCCGGTAGGCAGCAGAAAAGTGCCTTAATTGAATGTGCTGGTGAAGGGTGTGGGGCCACCTGTTGATGAGAGCGAAGCTCCCACCAGTATTTAAGACATGTCTTGATTACAAAACTGTGTATTCCTCTATGAACGTCAGCATGGTCAGGAATCCACGCCAGATCCTCCAGGTTTACGCCTGCAGGCAGAGAAGTCTGTTCCAGCTGATACCATCTTGAGTCACTAGTTTTGGCCAACCAGGCGGTATTATGCAACAGCATAGCCTCCTTGTAATAATGGGTTATCTTAAGGGCCGATAGGCCTCCGCATTTCTTAGGTTTTTGAAGTTGGAGGAGCGAGAGTCGAGAAGGACGACCCTTACAGATAAATTTAGTAAAAACTGATTAAAAGTGAAGAAGATAGACATGGAGGCATCCAAAAAGACAGATCAGCTTAGGGAGTAGCATCATCTTCAGTGCCATTATTCTCCCCGTCCAGGACACCTCCAAGGAGGACCACCTTACAACTGAGCGTCTAAATTCCTGGAGAAGGGGCTTCTAATTTCTATAAATAAGCATCTTGGGATCATGGGATAATTTGACGCCCAAATGCCTCAACCCGTCTATAGACCATTTGAATTGATAGGTCCTCCGGAAGGTCTCCAATCTGTCTATCGGCATGCCCAAGGCAAACGCCTCTGTCTTTGTATAATTAAGCTTGTAGAAGGACATTCTTCCAAACTCCTTTAGCACCTCAAACAAAGCTGGTAGAGAATCCTCCAGATCAGAGAGAAATGCTGTGAAGTCATCTGCAAATAACGCTAGAGTATGTGGGGTGTCATACAACAGAAGACCATGTACATCCAAGCTAGTCCTAAATTTGGCTGCCAAAGGTTCAACAGATAAGACAAATAAAAGGGGGACATGGGGCACCCCTGCCTAGTTCCGTTCTTAATGTCGAATGGTTTGGAACAGAAGCTCGATCCTCTCAACCTAGGGCTGCATAAAGTGCCATAACCGCTGCAATAAATCTGTCTGGAAATTGAGTGGAGGACCTCCGTCATATAATCCCACTTCCTCCTGTCGAATGCTTTTTCAGCATCCAGTGACAGGGTTACCAGTGGGATCTCAAGCGACGCTGCTTCGGAGAAGATATTCAGTAGCCTCCTGGTGTTATCCGATCCCTGTCGCCCTAAGGTGAAGCCCACCTGATCTGGGTGAATTATATGGGGAAGAACTCGATTTAGCCTATTGGCTAGTATCTTTGAATATATTTTCATATCCCCGTTAATAAGCGAAATTGGGCGATAACTTTCGCACTTGCTGGGGTCCTTTCCCGGTTTGGGAATTGCAGTGATTGAGGCCTCCAAGTATTCTCCAGGGAAACTGCCCGACTCAGACGCTGCATTAAAGGACCTAGTCAAAAGAGGGCTTAGTATGCCCATAAATTTTCTATAGAACAGGGCTCCATAGCCGGCAGGGCCTGGTGCTTTATGGAGTTTGAGACCTTTAATTGTGTTCACAACTTCTTTAGTGGTAATAGCAGCTGTCAGGGAGTCTACAAGGTCATCAGGGACCCATGGAAGCTGGAGTGCAGCCATAAATTTAGAAATCTCTGGCTTAGTGGCGTATTTTACACTATCTGTCTCCTTAATTTGGTATAGTCAGCTGTAGTATCTAATGAAGGCTTCTCCAATATCATTTGGAGAATAATGTCTATGAGGGCCCTCCCTGATATAAGATATTTTATTCAGAAGTGTGCGCTGTCTCAATTTATGTGCTAGCAGCCTATCCACCTTGTCCTCCTTGTGGTAGTATTTCTGTTTCAATAGATAAAAATTGCGCTGAACTTTTTCAAGTTCAAGGAGCTCAATCTGCTTTCTGACAGTCTGTTAACCAAAGAGCTTAGTCTACCCTTTTTCAGCTGATCTCTCAGTCTAGTATGTTCACAGTAAAGCTGGGCCAGGAAGGCGCCTCTAGCCCATTTAAGCTGATTCGTACTAACTATAAACAGTCCTCTCAGGTATGTCTTGAGAGCGGACCATAGCATTAGATCTGAAGTGTCTCCTGTATCATTGATCCTAAGAAAATTCTCTATCTCTTGATTCCAAGAGGCTAAGTGAACTTTAGAGAGCAAGTGCTTCGGCAAGCGCCAAAAACCCTTTGCCGATCCCAAATGTGTAAACGAAACATCTATAAGAACTGCGTCATGATCGGACCAATGATCTTATCTGGGGACCAAGAATTGAAAATGATTGGTGAGAGGCCAAGAAGAATGTGTGTTTGGATTCATAGGAAATGTGCCTGCTTATGAATATAGAAACTCCCCTGGCCTTTTTGTGAAAGGTGGAGGAGAGACATGTTGGAAAATCTTTAAATTTAAAAGTGGAAGCCCAGGACTCAACCCAATGGGTCTCTTGAATAAAAGCTACCTCTATCTTGTGCGTGACAAGGAATCTAAGGAGTAGGCTCCTTTTAGAAGGGAAGTTAAGGATCTTAACATTAAGGGTACCTAATCTCATTTTGAGGGGAGGAGGAGTAGGGGGGAAGGGAAGGGGGGGTTAAAGGAAGGGAGAAGAGAGAAAAAAATTGTTTTGTCAGTCAGAGGCTCTTTGGACTAGGCAGAGACTGTGGAACTCTTCCCAAAATAAATGGCGTGGAGGGCAAGCTACTTGTCCCTTACCACACAGGAGGGGTGGGGGGGTGGAGTAGAGGTTAAATTCAATATTCCCCTCCTCAACCGGTGCATCTTATAAACAGTATAACAAAAATAGATTAGATTATGACCAACAGCATACAAGCAGCCTTCAAATATACACTCATCCCTTCAATTCTCCGGGGAAGGACCTAGAGGGATATATAGGATGGGGGCAATACAAGAAGTGGTGGAATGATAAACAATAGGTTTAATGTCTAGGCTATATCCCTTTAAACCTTGACCCATCATCCCCCATGCCATGAGGAGATTACTATGGGGACATTGGGGAGAGGGAGGGAAGGGCATATGACAGTCTTTATAGGGAGGTAATGGATGAAGGGTGTGGAGCTAAGGAGTAGGTTCACACCTGTCACACATAGTAGCCAATCCCTCAAATATAACATATATATGAATCATGACCCTGAGAGTAAAAAGGTACATTTCAATTATTGCAATGATATAAGCAGCCCTCATTCATTTGACCCTAACGGGTTTCCTTAGGTAATGAAATGACAAGTAGGGGCTAGACCTGTGTGTGGCGTAAAATGGAGAGGGACTGCAGGACCA
Organism: Bombina bombina; assembly: GCF_027579735.1. NCBI lineage: Eukaryota > Metazoa > Chordata > Amphibia > Anura > Bombinatoridae > Bombina > Bombina bombina. The sequence continues at coordinate 289,579,001 of NC_069502.1, read as the reverse complement.
GGTAGGGGATTTGAATAGACACAGCAGTCACTTAAAACTGAACTAGTTCCACTTCGATAGACCCCCTCACTAAAAAGGTTGCCTCCCCATCTATTGGCCTCTAACATGCAGTAGGAAGTGGATGTGTTCCCTGAGACATGGAAAGGGAGGTATAGGAGATCAGGTAAAGGTTTATGGTGTATGCAGAGTAGAAGGTGAATGTGTTTTCAGCAAGTGCAAAGTCACCACCACCGTGAGTTTCGCGTGTAAAGGTGAGGACCTAGATCTCATAGGTCTTACTGTATTACAACACCCACATTTGTGACATCTGGCATGCTTATAAGTATGCTACTAACAAATAAACATTATAGGTCAATAGATTATCTTATATAGACAGCATATATAATGGAACCAAAAGGAAATGAAATACACCATACATTCAAAACTGTAACTCTATAACATTGGTCATTGTAGCATCAGGAAAGCAAATTTAAACAAATCTGGTTTCAGTTGACTAGAGTATAAACATTAAAGTGAACTTTAGAGTTCTGCTGAATGCCAGAGGACCTCAATCCCTAATAGGAGTTCCCAAAGGTTGTGTAGATTCAACTGAAAGACCACTTATGGATCAGGGTCCTGCCAGTTTGGGTTCCAGTCTGGGGCCCCAGCCCTCAATGCATTATTAGCTTGTGGGTTTTGGTTAGGGTCTTCCATATCTCCTGGTCACAGCTGCCACTTCCTCAGTAGTTCCTGGCCTTGTCTAGGGGAGAGGGCCGTATATTGAGTCCCATCTTTAGTGATGTTGAGCGTGCTATAGTGTCCCTGGGCTTATCCATAGAAAGATTCTTTGGTCTGGCTACCCTTTGTATGCAGTCAATTCTGCTCTCCTCTCCACCTAAAGATCCCAGGATGGCTTAAAACAATGATTGTGCAAACTTTTCCAGATCTTGCGGGTTTATTGACTCAGGGTCACCTCTTATTCTTACATTGTTCCGCCGTAAGTCTGACAGTTTGGCTTCTATGGAGGATACTTGGTCAGCTAGGTTTTGGGTATAGCTCACCCAATTGGTGTGGCCCACCAGCATGTCCTCCTGCTTCCACTCAATAATATCTGTGCACTCATTGACAGTAGCAATATCCTTATGCAAATCAACAAAAGACCTTTCTAGCTTGTCGAACCTTTTTGCAAAAGTCTGGCTCTGTCTGTCCAGCTGTTGCTTCATGAAGTCAGCGGTGATCACCTCACCTTGCAATCTGCTAGATGGAGAGTGTCTAGAGCTGAGCCTCTCTTCTAACAGGACAGGGAAGATAGACCAAGGTTAGGGTCTCGAAGTGGCTGGAAGTGGTCTCGAATGCTGTTTTTGACAGGTACATTAGGCTTTTGCTTCCTCCTTGCCTGCTGCAACATTATGGAATCTATATGGTGTGTTCTGGTAGTGCTTTCTGGTCAGCAAAAGGTATGTAGGAAATAGGAAAAAGACACATGCCGTCTCTGCAACTTCAACGGTCACAATATGCTCTCACCGGCAGGGAGGGGAACTGTGATCTTTTTAGGCTATCATAGTGCATTTAAGCACACCTCTGCAAAAAGGGTACAAGTGTCTCAAACAGTTTGTGGCAAATCTTGAGGAGTATATGTAGAGTAGGTATCAGGTGCTTGTTTCTACACAAGGTCATATGTAATCTAGAAGGTGGACTTCAGTTGTTTCAGTGTATGAGTTGCTAGCTGAGGTTCCCAACACCTCCCCCCGGGGCTTATGTCACCACTGGACCAAGAGGGGAAAAGGGACATGGGTATGACTTGCTGATACTATTTCAGTAGGAAATGGAGGGGAGAAGTGCTGGTCAAACCCCAGATGGTTTCCAAAAGTCCAGTCCTCAGCAGTTAATTATTTCAGTCCTCAGCACAGTATATTTAAAGAAGGTTGGCGGGACAGCTGACCCACAGTTCAAATGGCAGGGGGACATTTAAATCAAGGCTTAGTGCCCAGCTCCTCCCCAGACTTCAACCCTCCTTCTGCAGTTTGTGGAAGTGAGGTCTTATGTGATCGGGGGGGGGGGGGGTACAGTAACTCTGGAGCTCCTAAAGTGTGCAGCCCAACACCTCCCCTTAGTATCAATTTGTCAAGCAATGTCCTGTTCCTAGGCACTAGCCAGCCAGTCACTGATGCTCAGTTGTCTCTCCATTGCAAATATTATATCCACCCAGGCTATCCCTAACAGGATCAAAAGGTGATGTAGTTCCCCTGCAGTCAGACTTCCTATGTTGCTTCTCTGAGCGGTTGTTTAATTCAGGTGCAGGGGTGCAATGCTTTGCCGGGTAAAATGACTCTCACGCCAGAAAGGAAAGACTCGCCTGCGCCTTTAAACAGTGCCCCAAATTCAGCCTGATCCCCAGCACCCTGTGTTTTGAAGGAGCTCTGTTATCTAGGTGAGGTGTGACAGGTGGCACTGGATACACACTTTGCTTACCCCCTCAGGCTCTTATCTTTTTACCGCCGTCCCTTCCTCCTTTCCCAAGCTGGATCCAGCTGATGCGCCAACCTCTCAGGCATGTTTTCACAGTGGGAAGTCCCACAGCAGCTCCAGAGCCCCGTCTAAACTTTTCAGCAGTGATCCGGTCTTGCTGCGCTTAGTCACCACCGCTATCTGGACTCCAGACCTCCAGTACCCGCTGCACCCCTTGCTCCCTCTGGGCACACTACACAGGTGACACTTCTTCCTTTGTGGGCTGAGAGGGTGTTGTCGCCAATTTTAGGTAGCTTTAAGACGAGTTTAAGCTAGCCAACTATTAATTTTATTAATTTGGACCTAGGAGCTCTCTAGACTCACGTCTGCTGTACTTAGCCATTAGCTCTGCCCCCCTACATATACCTTTTATCTTATATAAAAAAATTAAAATAATATTTATATAAATATTTTTTATCAGATAGTGTATATATGTGTGTAACACTTTATTTTAATGTATTTATGTTGTGTTTGGTGCACTTAGCTTTTACACAAGGGGGTATATTTATCAAGCTCTGTATGATGCCTGAATGCTCACCGGAAACAGAAGTTATGAAGCAGCTGCTCCATAACTTGTCCGCCTGCTCTGAGGCCGCAGATTGAAATCAACCCGATCAAATACGATCGGGTTGATTGACACTCCCTGCTAGCGGCCAATTGGCCCAGAATCTGCAGGGGGCGGCAATGATAAATGCCGACAGTGTATGCTGTTGGCATTTATCAATGTGTGGCGGACATGATACGTTACTTCGTATCATGTCCGCTCGCACATTGTTAAATATGCCCCCATGTATTCAGTCGCGCTAACCTGATGATAACAAATTTTATTTGTGCTAGAGTAAACCCTTTTACATTAAACTTGCAATATGTGCACAAGTTAGTACAATCACTATATAGCTCACCACTTGTAGTCTGGCCCAGTGTATTTACAGAATTGTCCAAGAAAAGGTAGCAAAAAAGTAGCAAATTCTTTATTCTAGATTAAATGTGTCAAAATACATAGCAATGTTTCGGTAGTGTTACCTTAATCATGCCATAAACACAAGTGATACAATTCACCTTATATACATGGGTGCCACTAGAGGGCAATTACAATAGAAAATATTAACCCTTAACATTTTTCAATTTTTATTTTCTTTTGTTTACATTATATTAGTTACAAGAAATGCATAGTTTAACAGGGCAATTTTCAATATCTATATTTAGATCTAATATATTAAAAGAAAAAAACATACTATACAGAGATGCAGGAGGCTAGATGATTATCCATTTATAAGAAAACTGATTAATCCCAATCTTCATTAAGGCCAATGGGTTCTAGGGTATTGAGCTCATAGGTCTAAAAACATTCTTCTTGTTTAAGTAATATGGTTAAAAGGGATGTTTTTTATCATCCAGGTACTGGAAAAAAATATTCTATCAAAGGATATTATACATGTCATTCTACCTTTGTTATATATATGATTAAATGCCCATGTGGGCATGCCTATATTAGAGAAACAACACAGAGTATCCGTAATAGAATTATCGAACTCAAAAGTAATATTAGAGTTAATAAGGAATCAGCCCCATTGGCCAATAATTTTTGCAATGCGTCCCATAATATTAGTCAGTTACGCTTTCAGATTATAGATCACGTTATAAAACCACGTAGGGGAGGTAATAGAGAATTAATACTTAAACAATGAGAATGTTTTTGGATCTATCACTTGTGTGTATGGCATGATTAAGGTAACAATACCGAAATGTTGCTATGTCTTTTGACACATTTAATCTGGAATAAAGAATTTGCTACTTTCATGCCCTTTCATGGACATTTTCTTTATGGAATACTAGGGTCCTTGCAGTGGCCCATTAAGGTTTGCATTAATTGGGGCCTTGTGTGCTGGATTCAACTTTTGACCAGTGTATTTACAGGACATTTTTGTTGTCTTGTTAAAGGATATTTTATCAGCAAAGGCTAAACATATTTTAAAAATACCTTGATTGCTGCAATTGTTTTTTCTACAGCCAATCTCCACTCACCTCCTCCCTTATTTGTAGGAGCCAATCCAGGCTTGAGTCTACAGACAACAAGCCACAGTCATTTTGTTAGTATTTAGTGCATTTTGTGCAGTTGTTATCAACCAAATTGAAAGATAAATAGCAGTGAGAAGTCTGCAGGTTGCATCTACAGCTCTGAGAAATAAAATATCCTCAATTTTCAGAGCTAAATTATTTAAAAAAAATGCAAAGTGGGGCGTGGCTAGGCAGTGGCCATGATAGGTCACAAATAATGAAGCGCCCAGACCAATCTTGATGATCCATTGATTACCCCAGAATATATCATTCATCCAGATCCACATTTATGCGGCCTTCATTCAAGTTCAAACCACCCCCCCTGTTAACTAGATAGAGCAGCTTTTGTGCTGCTGTTGATAACTGTTAGTCAGCAGTGGAAAATGTAGAGCAGAGCTTATATCCTGCCTTACCAGAAACAGGACCCCTGAAACAATTTAAAACACCTACAGATCCTACTTAAATTACCCGGACATAGCTATAATTATCCCCATCTAGTGAGATGCCAATGGTGACAGTGATTAAGACCCAGCTGAAAAAAGTTGAGGCACTCTTAGATGGAAACTTTCTTGAGCTGCATCATGTACTCACCACAGAGTGGAAGCCGCGTTCGCAGAGAGATAATGCTGAGCTAGTCCCACTCAAAGCATCTACCGATTGCTTAGCAGCTGACTCACCTCTAGAGATGTGGGAACTCCACGACCAATGTGACCCAAAATTCCTATTGTGCTTGTTGTATAAAACAGAGTGAGGCCAAAGCATTATAGATCAGCGTGTGAAGCGTGAGGAGAACACAGACCCTACCACCCCCGCATGGTATGTAACACACGGTCATGCTATGATCCCATCAGACGCCACAACACATGTGACAGCAATCACGATCTCTACAGCCATAAGTGCCCAGACCTATTGGGATGTTGATGGCAACATAAGAAAAGGTGAGCTCTCAGAAGTATGGTGACCAGATTTAAGGATGATGGTCGCTATAATTGCAGCTCCAGTACACAGAGGACTCCTCCCAGATCTTGACCCAGAGCTTACTTTCACAAAGTCGGACTTGTCCCATGGGGAGTTTATCTTACCTACAACATCAAGAGCTGGAATCGGATGAGCCATACACCATAATGAAATAACTTGTTTTCAGTGGGATACTATAAATTCTTTCTCCATGCCACTTGTTAACTATTATTTTGCTTTCCCCTTCCTAAAATCTGAATTCTGGGGAGATTATTGTTTTCAGTATTCATATACCAAATAGACTAAATATTGATTAACCTGGTGCCTCTATTTTATACCTGGATAACTCTGCCTAGAGGGACTGATTATGTAATGGTTTATGCTTGACCCTTACTGAGATGTTTTAAATAATTAGTCTTTTTAATATTTTCTCAGCGTTGTTAAAGGTGAATAACATTTATTTTAAAATGCTTTTGGCTATGTAAGTGTTAAGATGTATACTTGGTTATTATATGCTATAGGGTCCTATTATAATCTCAATATGGGATTAACCCCTTAATGACACACATCGTATAGGGTACGTCACACACAAACTGGTCTTCAAAGACCAACAAGTACCCTGTGCAACGCTTTCAAGGTATTGCCGTAATGCCTCGATATTTTTTTGGTGCCGATCGTTGGTGGGTTGGAGCAGCTGCAGGGAGGTAGGTGGGTGGCCCATCACTGGCAAACATCCGGCCAGCAGTTGTGAACAATGTCGGGTGCGCGTGAGAGCCTGTGATCTGGCAGTGGCCAAATTGGAAGTGGTGGGAGAGGGTGGTTGGTGGCAGAGGAGGGGGAAATAACTTTTAAAAAGGGATCTGGGAGGGGGTATGGAAGGGGCAGCTACACTTCAGAAAAATTGGGGTTTATTAAAAAAACAGAAAACATTTAATTGCAAAGTGGGTACTGGCAGGCAGCTACCAGTACCCACAATGGTGGCAAATAGTTAGTGGGAGGAGGGTTAGAGAGCTCTTTTGGGGGGATCAGGGAGGTTGGGGGCTAAGGGGGAGATCCTACACAGCATAATATTTTTATTTATTTTTTAAATTAAAAAAAGCCTTTTATTTTTGTACTGGCAGACTTTCTGCCAGTACTTAAGATGGCTGGGACAATTGTGGAGTGGGGGAGAGAAGAGAGCTGTTTCAGAGGGATCAGGGGGTGGGGGGTGTCAGGGGGAAGACTGATCTCTACACTAAAGCTAAAATTAACCCTTCAAGCTCCTTACAAGGTACCTAATTAACCCTTGTCACTGCTGGGCATAATACACGTGTGGCATTTAGCGGCCTTCTACTTACTAATAAGCAATGCTAAAGGCATATATGTCTGCTATTTTTGAACAAAGGGGATCCCAGAGAACCATTTACAACCATTTGTGCCATAATTGCAAATCAAATTTGACAGTGAAATGGTGGCATGAAATATACCAAAATGGGCCTAGATCAATACTTTGAGTTGTCTACTACAAAAAAATATCTACATGTCAAGGGATATTCAGGGATTCCTGACAGATATCAGTGTTCCAATGTAACTATCGCTAATTTTGAAAAAAAAAAATATTTGGAAATAGCAAAGTGCTACTTGTATTTATTGCCCTATAACTTGCAAAAAAAAGCAAAGCACATGTAAACACTGGGTATTTCTAAATTTAGCATGGGTGTTTTTTGGTGATTGTAGATGTATAACATATTTTGGGGGTCAAAGTTAGAAAAAGTGTGTTTTTTTCAATTTTTTCATAATATTTTATAATTTTAAATAGTAAATTATAAGATATGATAAAAAATAATGGTATATTTAGAAAGTCCATTTAATGGTGAGAAAAAATGGTATATAATATGTGTGTGTACAGTAAACGAGTAAGAGGAAAATTACAGCTAAGCACAAACACCCCCAATAGAATGAGAGCTGCTCAAATCCTATTGGCTGATTGGAACAGTCAATAGGATTTTAGCAGCTCTAATTCCTATTGGCTGATTAAAATCTTTCAGCCAATAGGAATGCAAGGGACGCCATTTTTGATGGCGTCACTTGCATTGAAGTTCCAGTGTACGGCGGCGACCGTTTCACATAAGCAATACATGTAATACATGTAAACAGGTTAAAATAAAATATATATTTTTCAAATTTTTCCTATAAACTTCAAAGTATTTTATGAAGCTATGTTGAATCTAAGTGAAAATATTTTTATTTTTAATATAAACATTTAAATAAGTTGTTTTTCCTGTTCATGTTTGCTTTGGTTATATTCAACCCCTAAATTTTAGGAAGCATTATTATGTGTCTGATGATCACTATATAACCACATGATTAAATATAGAAGTCACATGTTACATGGCAAATCCCCAGTAGCATATTTTTAAGAATACATAGAAACTTATGTAGTCATAAAAAGAAAAGAAAAATATATTTCTGCCTCAGTAAAAATTTAGGGAGATTAATGGATATTTTATTATATATCCACATAAATACACTGTATTAAAATGATTACACAATTTTGGAAGTCATCTAAATGTTTTTCTTTTCCATTCAGAATCTTACTGGAGCAGATCTAATACAAAAATACAAGTGTTACAAAATTGATATCATACGTTTAACATGACAAAGTACATGCAATACATGCAGAATTAACTTTAACCACAAGAATAGTGCCAGCTCATAAATGCACACTTGCAAAAATAATGTCTTTAATTACAAAGATTAAGATTACCTTACGTAGGTATTGTAATTCATGGTTTATATCTTAACACTACTGGATCTGTGAATCGGTTGTCAGCCACTGCAATGAGCCAGACTAAAATGACACAAAAGACTTTCACTCCCAAATAGGCTTTTATTTAAAGAAAACGATCATTATGCAAAACTTCAAATTGAAAGCAAATGAGTAAAAAAGAATTACAGAATGTATGCCACTAATGATTTCAGTAACTGCACATGGGATATTACACAGCAGGTAGGCAGCCGGCAAACTCTGCAATTTTATTTCAGAAGTAAAAAAGAAGCTCTAAGCGCAAGAAAATATCAGTTCTTGTTCACTGACTGTACATTCTATCTTTTTCTTTCAAGATGTCCAGATGTAGACTTTTTACAGCTAATATAAAGCAATTAATGCAGCTAAGGAAAAAAAGGAAAAAACAAGCATTGATTTTTGAACTCACTAGCAGTTAGCTGGATTCTTAAAACTGGATCTTTGTTTAAAGCTTTGGCTATTCACAAGAGGATATGCCATATGTCAAGTGTAATAACGTTCTTGCTTTAACAAAAGATCCTTGCCATAGCATTTGTGATGCATGTTAAACATACTGGATTTTGTATAATTTATGATAAAAATCAGTGGAAGGAAAAGTATTAATGGAAATGTAACTGAAATAAACACAATGTAGGGATGAATTTTAAGACAATAACTCGAAATATGTAAACTGTAACAAATATGTAAATTTTACATATATTACCGAATGCCACAAAATCTGTTTGATTATTTTTCTGTTGTGTTTTTTTTTTTTTTTTAGTTTTTAGGTTTTTTTTTGTAAGGAGTGACCAAAAGTGGTCTACAATTACTGGCTGTGTTCCAGTTTTTTAGTATTTTTTCATCAGTCAAATAAATAGTATGGCCACTATATGTGTTCAAAGGGCTGTAATATAAAATTCTTCCCCACTTGACCATGAATCTTCATGAATTACTTGAGTGTAATTTCCACTCATGGTATAATGCATGCATATAGGTAGATTATTCAAATTGCCCTTTTTAGCAGTAAATATATATAAGTAGGTAAGCATTAAAGATTGTGTTTAGGGCACATGGCATTAACAAATAAAAAGAAGAATAGGGAAAATTAATATATTCTCATATTCTCAATATATTCTCATATAACACACCACCTCAGTACTTCTTTAAAAGTCAATCCTCATTCATATCACAAATCATCCAGTAACAGTAATGAGGTACATGGTGCTCAATGTTTGTATTTATTAATGAAAAAGTAGAAGAAAAAGCATTATCACCCATGAGCACTCACATAAAATGATTATACATTTATATTGGATTAATAGTTGTGTGTGATTCTTAATCACCATTTCTCTTTTGACAATTTTATTGATTCTCAGTAGTGATGTCGCAAACATAACATTTTGTGTTCGCGAACCCGAACTTCCGCAAAAGTTTGCGAATGGGCGAACCGGGCGAACCGCCATTGATTTCAATAGGCAGGTAAATTTTAAAACCGACAGGGACTCTTTCTGGCCACAATAGTGATGGAAAAGTTGTTTCAAGGGGACTAACACCTGGACTGTGGCATGCCGGAGGGGGATCCATGGCAAAACTCCCATGGAAAATTACATAGTTGATGCAGAGTCTGGTTTTAATCCATAAAGGGCATAAATCACCTAACATTCCTAAATTATTTGGAATAACATGCTTTAAAACATCAGGTATGATGTTGTATCGATCAGGTAGTGTAAGGGTTACGCCCACTTCACAGTGACAGACCAAACTCCCCATTTAACGCACCGCAAACAACCGCAAACAGTCCATTTGCACAACCACAAAACTCCCCATTTGCACAAGGTTGGATACCAAGCTAGCCATGTCCCGTTCCTTGTCCTCACTGATGTCATTGAAGGTCTCTTCCTCCAACCAGCCATGTACAACACCAAGGGTCCCCGAAAGGTGACAACAAGCCCCCTGGGACGCCTGCTCTGTTTGGTCTTCCACCTCCTCAAACCACCTTCCTCCTCTGACTCCTCTTCTTCAGACTCCTCTCTCTGCGTTGCCTCTCTCTGCGTTATTATAAGGTGTGTTAAGTAGTACTATTCTTATCAGTTTAATCCCTTTTACGTCCCCTATCAGGGGACTTTTTATCAGGGGACGTGTATATGGCATGGATTTTAGGAACCGGGAGATGGAAAAAGATGCTTGGTCGGTCCTCCTACTTCAAATTTGGGGCACTGCGCATGCAATCTACTGTGCCACCAGATATGAGTGGTGTGTTCAGTAGTACTATTCTTATCAGTTTAATCCCTGTTACGTCCCCTATCAGGGGACGTGTATATGGCATGGATTTTAGAAACCGGGAGATGGAAAAAGATGCTTGGTCGGTCCTCCTACTTCAAATTTGGGGCACTGCGCGTGCAATCTACTGTGCTACCAGATATGAGTGGTGTGTTCGGTAGTACTATTCTTATCAGTTTAATCCCTGTTACGTCCCCTATCAGGGGACGTGTATATGGCATGGATTTTAAGAACCGGGAGATGGAAAAAGATGCTTGGTCGGTCCTCCTACTTCAAATTTGGGCCCCTGCGCGTGCAATCTACTGTGCCACCAGATATGAGTGGTGTGTTCAGTAGTACTATTCTTATCAGTTTAATCCCTGTTATGTGCCTTTTTATTGGTTTGGTTTTTGAAGCCACAGTGCAGCACCAGAGGCCAGAAAAATTAGGCATATACACATGCCTGAAAAATTAGGTACTGTTGCAGCCGCTGCTGTAGCAGCGGCCAGAAAAATTGATGTTTGTTTCCCAGGCAGAAAGTGCCCTAAAACATTGCGGCTTGAACCCTAGATGGTGGCGGATAAGTCACGCAAGTCATCCGGCATTTTTAGCCCAAGGCAGCTCATCTCATCAGGCCTTTTTTAGTCGAATGTATCGCCCACTGTCAGTCCCTTCAGGATCCAGCCCTCATTCATCTTAATAAAGGTGAGGCAATCTAGACTTTTTTGACCTAGGCAACTTCTCTTCTCAGTGACAATTCCTCCTGCTGCACTGAAGGTCCTTTCTGAGAGGACACTTGAAGCGGGGCAGGCCAGAAGTTCTATCGCAAATTGGGATAGCTCAGGCCACAGGTCAAGCCTGCACACCCAGTAGTCAAGGGGTTCATCGCTCCTCCGAGTGTCGAGATCTGCAGTTAAGGCGAGGTAGTCTGCTACCTGTTGGTCGAGTCGTTCTCTGAGGGTGGACCCAGAAGGGCTGTAGCGATGCATAGGACTTAAAAAGCTCTGCATGTCCTCTATCAACAACACGTCTGTAAAGCGTCCTGTCCTTGCCAGCGTGGTCGTGGGAGGAGTAGGATTACTTTCACCTCTTCCCCTGTTATATTCCCAATGTGCTGTGACATCACCCTTATACGCTGTGTAAAGCATACTTTTTAATTTCTTTTGGAACTGCTGCATCCTTTCCGACTTGCAGTAATTTGGTAACATTTCAGGCACTTTATGCTTATACTGGGGGTCTAGTAGCATGGACACCCAGTACAGGTCTTTCTCCTTCAGCTTTTTTATACGAGGGTCCCTCAACAGGCACAACAGCATGAAAGACCCCATTTGCATAAGGTTGGATGCCAAGCTACTTATGTCCCGTTCCTCATCCTCAGTGATCTCACTGAAGGTATCTTCTTCCCCCCAGCCATATACAACACCACGGGTACCAGATAGGTGACAACGAGCACCCTGGGATGCCTGTTCCTCCTCAAAGCCACATTCCTACTCTGACTCCTCTTCCTCACAATCCTCTTCCAGCGTTGCCACTGGTCCAGCAAGCCATGCTGATAAGGCTGTTTCTGGTGGTGATGGTGACCACAACTCTTCCCGCTCATCTACGGCCTGATCCAGCACTCTTCGCAGGGCACGCTCCGGGAAGAAATCAAATGGTATGATGTCACTGATGGTGCCTTCGGTGCGACTGACTAGGTTTGTCACCTCCTCAAAAGGACGCATGAGCCTACAGGCATTGCGCATGAGCGTCCAGTAACGTGGCAAAAAAAATCCCAGCTCCGCAGAGGCTGTCCTAGCACCCCGGTCATACAAATAGTCGTTAATGGCTTTTTCTTGTTGGAGCAGGCGGTCAAACATTAGGAGTGTTGAATTCAAACGTGTCGGGCTGTCGCAAATCAAGAGCCTCACTGGCATGTTGTTTCGCCGCTGGATATCTGAAAAGTGCGCCATGGCCGTGTAGGAATGCCTCAAATGGCCACACACCGTCCTGGCCTGCTTCAGGACATCCTGTAAGCCTGGCTACTTATGCACAAAGGGTTGTACGATCAGATTACACACATGTGCCATGCACGGCACATGTGTCAACTTGCCCAAATTCAATGCCGCCACCAAATTTCTTCCGTTGTCAGAAACCACTTTGCCGTTCTCCAGTTGGTGCGGAGTCAGCCACTGATCCACCGGTGCGTTCAGGACGGACAGGAGTGTTGGTCCGATGTGACTCTCTGCTTTCAGGCAAGTCAACCCCAAGACGGTGTGACACTGCCGTATCCGGTATGTGGAATAGTACCTGGGGAGCTGGGGGGGTGCCGTTGATGTGGAGCAAGACGCAGCAGCAGAAGAGGACTCAGCCGAGGAGGTTATGGAAAAGGATGGAGTAGGAGAAGTAGAGGAGGTGGCAGCAGGCCTGCCTGCAAGTCGTGGCAGTGTCACCAACTCCTCTGCAGAGCCACGCATTCCATGCTTGGCAGCCGTCAGCAGGTTTACCCAATGCGCAGTGTAAGTGATATACCTGCCCTGACCATGCTTTGCAGACCAGGTATCAGTGGTCAGATGGACCCTTTCCCCAACACTGTGTGCCAGACATGCCATTACTTCCTTTTGCACAATCGAGTACAGGTTGGGGATTGCCTTTTGTGCAAAGAAATTTCGTCCGGGTACCTTCTACTGCAGTGTCCCAATAGCTACAAATTTTTTGAATGCCTCAGACTCCACCAGCTTGTATGGTAAAAGCTGGCGGGCTAAGAGTTCCGACAAGCCAGCTGTCAGACGCTGGGCAAGGGACAAGGACTTTGTGACATTGGCTTCTTACGCTCAAACATGTCCTTGACAGACACCTGACTGTGGGCTGATGAGCAGGAACTGCTCAAGGCGAGAGACTGAGTGGCGGATGGTTGAGAGGGGGCAAGGAGGACAGCAGTGGTTGACGTGGCTGAAGATGCTGGACCAGGAGGAGGATGGCGGCTTTGAGCTTGTGTGCTGCTTCTACTCATGTGTTGATCCCATAGGCATTTGTGATGTGAGATCATGTGCCTTCGCAAAGCAGTTGTACCTAGGTGGGTGTTGGACTTCCCACGACTCAGTATCTTTTGGCACAGGTTACAAATGGTATCACTGTTGTCAGAGGCAGACACACAAAAAAAATGCCACACTGCTGAGCTCTGCGATGACGGCATTCTGGTGGTGGCAACAGCATGTGTTGATTAGCATGCTGTCTGGCTAACACCGGGTGCCAATGCATGCTGTCTGACTGTGCCACTAGCTCCTTGTGACGATCTCCCCCTGCTTCTAATTCGTCTCCTCCTCCTCCTCTCTGTCTCCCCATCTGAACTTTCCCCCTGTTCTTCTTCTCTTCTAGCGGGCACCCACGTGACATCCACGGATGCATCGTCATCATCAACCACTTCACTTGTATCTGACAACTCAACAAAGGAAGCAGTAGTGGGTACAGCATCATCATCATCACACCGTACGTCCATGTCTGTAATGCTGCCTGACTGAGACATATTAAAGTTATCTACATCCTCTGTCAATGATGGTTGTGCATCACTCATTTCTTCAAACTGATGTGTAATTAACTCCTCTGACAGATCAAGTGAAGCGGCTGTGGTGCTAGTGTTGGTGGTGGTGGCAGGTGGGCGAGTGGTAACTTGAGAGGTGCCCGAAGCTAAGCTGGAGGAGGATGATGCGTCAAGGTTCCGAGCGGAAGCTGTAGAAGATTGGGTGTCCTGTGTTAGCCAGTCAACTATGTCCTCAGAATTTTTCGAGTTCATGGTAAGTGGCCTCTGAACACTGGGCATTATTCTAGGGCCAAAGGGAATCACAGCACCACGACCATGACTGCACCTGCGGGGTGGCCTGCCTCTGCCTGTCATTTTTTTTTAAATGTACACTTACACTACTATTAAACAAGATATGAGTGGTGGCACTGGGCAAGTGGGCACAGTATACGCTGTGAGCCTGACACAAAAAAGCAGACTGATGTTTCACAGTCCAAAAAGTTTTTTTGTTTTTTTTTAATTGTACACTTACACTACTATTAAACAAGATATGAGTGGTGGCACTGGGCAAGTGAGTACTTTTAAATGTAATGTTGATGTGTTTTGTGCAATTTTTTAGTCAAGTGTAACAGGTAACCAGAGCTCTGGGGTCGCTCTATCTTGATGTGTGTTTAAATTTAATTACATTCAACTTTTAATACGCGTGCTACTTCTGATATGCACAAACATATGTGATAAACCCCTTTTTACTCATGCGCCACTCATAATCTAGCCCTAATTTAGCAAGTTCACTTATCAATTGGAATCACTTTCAAATTAATAAAAAAACAGTGCATTACCATTATGGGCGTCTGCATATGGTTACGCATTGTTTAGCTTTGTTTCATGGAAAAATTATTCTGCATACCTTAGGAGCATTTTCATGGTTACTGTAATTAACCTATTAACCCGTAATTTTAAGTAGGAATCCTGCTACCTTTAAAATATAAATATATATCTATGGTCTTATTTTCAATGTTTTGTGACCATAGAGAAAAAGATCATCCTATTGGAGAGAGTTGGCTAAAGCATAACTGCAATATTATAATAAATATAAAGTATATGGAAAGTTATTTTTAGCATGTCAATATTAGAATGCAATTATTAGTGTGTAAAACATACATTGATGTTAAACATATTAAAATGATGTAGTTTATGACGTGTAACAACTGCATCCATTATAACTATTTGCATTTTCAATGTTAATTTAGTAATTTATATAATCCAAAGCATACCTAAATGTTCTGTCAGATAATTTCTGCGAACATGAAGAAAACAGGACAAATTAAACTATCCTTTTGAATAATTTAAATTCTAAACACTTTATACATAACTTCTATTATCTGAGGGATTATTTCCAGGATGTGGGAGGTTAAAAACTTGTGGGCAATGGCCCACCAGTAATTTGTGGGTGGGGCACATAAAGAAATAGAGGGTCACAGGTTATCTGTGGGCATATCCATAGGTATGTCCAGCATTATGTGGGCTCAGTCAGTCCCTTAAAACCGGGAAACAGAAGGGCTGGGGAGGAAAGCAGGAGTGCAAGCAGATTTGCTTCTGTTACGGTTACCCTTAGTCTCGCTGAGAGATGGACCGCTTAGTAGCCTGGATCCCTATTGCTAAAGAGGGGAGAAGCTGCTTTCCATAGTATTCTATATGAGTCTCGCAAATATAGAATAATCTCCCTTAGCTGCAGTACAGCTAGGATACCCTTCTGCCCACAAAAACGAGTCAACGCTGCGATTGAGGGTCAAACAAGAACTCAGGACTGGGATGCCCAGCCTGCTTTTTATTAAGGTTACATGCACACAGGGCACTCCCAGGGGGAGAGGGGGGGAAGCACAAAATCCCCCATCACACATTTAGATAGAGAGCACTGTCCTTTGACAGGCCACAATAGGATTACAGTACTTAAGATAACAAGTTTACAAGTTCATCTTATCAATTAGCAGTCTGGCTCCAGAGGTGATTAGACAATAGTTTCTAAAAGCTGAAAAAAAAGAGTTAACTCTTTATGAAATGATACTTGTTACGGTTTTCTTGGAGCCCTTCTTAGGCGCTGGCTTGCTGGTTCAGGCATTGCTGCTGGGAAATAAGCTCTTCACAACAAAATAACTAATGCTTCTGTAACAGTGCTCCCTTTCTGTGGAACACTCTGGCAGACACGGTCTGACCCCTTTTCGGGGCAGACTAAGGCTGTCCAGACCGCTGGTTATGTGGGGCTGAGGTCGGTTTGTCTGGACAACCCGTCGGCGTTGCCATTCTGTTTCCCAGGTCTGTAAGTAATGGTGAAATTGAAGGGTTGCAACGATAAGCTCCAACGTAATAGCCTGCCGTTATCTCCAGAGACCCGGTTCAGCCACACCAACGGGTTATGGTCGGTGACCAGAGTGAACTCCTGACCATATAAATAGGGAGTCAATTTCTTTAATGCCCACACCAAAGCCAAACACTCCTTTTCGACCGCTGCATAGCTGACTTCGCGGGGCAGGAGCTTCCGGCTGATGTAGGCAACTGGATGCTCCCCTCCATCTTCGCCTACTTGGCTGAGGACGGCTCCCAGCCCGAACATGGAAGCATCTGTATGGACGATAAAACGTTTGTTAAGGGCTGGGGCCGCCAGGACAGGAGCGTTAATTAGAGCATTTTTGAGAGCCTGGAAAGCCGTTTCACAGTGGGGAGACCACAGGACCTGTCGAGGTAAGTTCTTCTTGGTCAAGTCAGTCAGGGGTTTGGCAAGTGTGCTGTAGTCTGGTACGAACCGTCTATAGTACCCTGCCGTGCCCAGGAAGGCTAGGACCTGAGTCTTAGTAATGGGGGTGGGCCAATTGGCGACAGCTTCTATTTTGGCCGGCTCTGGTCGCTGCTTTCCACACCCCACCCGGTGACCCAGGTACTGTACCTCGGCCATCCCAAAGTGGCATTTCTCTGGCTTCAGAGTCAGGCCAGCAGCCCGGATCTGATCCAGAACCATTCCCACATGAGCTAAGTGGTCCTCCCAGGACTCACTGTGGATCGCTATGTCGTCCAGGTAGGCGCAAGCAAAACTCTGGAAGCCATCCAGGAGCCTATCCACCAAGCGCTGGAATGTAGCTGGGGCATTCTTCATCCCAAACGGCATTACCCTAAACTGATATAAGCCGAATGGGGTGACGAATGCCGACTTGGGGATAGCCTCCTGGGCCAGGGGAATCTGCCAGTAACCTTTGCAGAGGTCAATAGTGGTCAGGTAATTTCCCCTGGCTATACGATCGAGTAGCTCGTCTACCCTGGGCATAGGGTAAGCGTCCGTCACGGTATTTTCATTGAGCCTCCGATAGTCTACGCAGAACCGGGTGGTCCCATCTTTCTTGGGCACCAAGACAACTGGGGAGGCCCAGGGACTATCGGAGGGCTCAATTACCCTGAGCTGGAGCATCTCATCGATCTCCTTCTTCATTCCTGTCCTAACTGCTTCGGGGATTCGGTACGGAGCCTGGCGCAAGGGAGCTTGTCCCGGAGTATCTACCTGGTGGGTGGTTAAAGTAGTGTACCCTGGCTGCGGGGAGAAGGTGAGGTGTTTGGACTGGAGGAGTTGGTTGAGCTGCTCCCTTTCAGTGGGGCTAAGTCGGTCCCCTATCTGAACCTGTGCCACTATACCTGTGGGGAGGCTCTTTTCTAATAGGTCTGGAATGGGTAAACTGTCGGGGTCTTCCTGAGGGGAACAACATACGGCCGTCACGTTCTCTGGTCGCTCAAAATATTCCTTGAGCATGTTTACATGGAATGTCTTTCTAAGATTGTTGTCGTGGCAGCTAGCTATCACATAAGTGGTGTCTCCCCTTTTCTCTACGATCTGGTAGGGATCCTGCCAGGACGCCTGCAATTTGTCTGTCTTCACCGGCTTAAGTACTAACACCTTTTGTCCTATGGTGAAGATTCTCTTTCGGGCCCCCCGATCGTACCATACTTTCTGTCTTCTCTGGGCCAACTGGAGATTAGCCCGCACGGATTTGGCTAATTGCTCCATTCGGTCCCTGAGTTCCAGCACGTATGGCACAATGGGGACACCATCAGCCTCCATCTCTCCCTCCCAGTGCTCCCGGATCAGGTTTAGGGGTCCCCGTACCTTTCTTCCGTAGAGCAACTCGAAGGGAGAGAACCCTGTCGTTTCCTGGGGCACCTCCCGATAAGCAAATAGGAGGTGCGGCAGGAAGCGTTCCCAGTCTCGGTATTCCTGAGTGAACGTCTTGAGCATTTGCTTGAGGGTCCCATTGAACCTCTCACACAGCCCGTTCGTCTGGGGGTGGTATGGGGAGCTCAGGAGGGACTTAATTTTGCAAACCTGCCAGAGTTGTTGGGTCAATTCAGCCGTAAATTGGGTGCCTCGGTCGGATAGGATTTCTTTTGGAAATCCTACCCGGGAGAACACCTGTACTAGTGCATTCGCTACCGTATCCGCTTGTATGTTGGATAGGGCGACAGCCTCTGGGTACCTGGTAGCGTAGTCCACTACGGTAAGAATGTATCGCTTACCGGAGGGACTAGGGGTAGCCAGTGGTCCCACTAGGTCAATAGCAACCCGGCTGAAGGGTTCCTCTACAATGGGCATATTTACTAGCTGGGCTTTAGGGTGATCGCCTCGCCTTCCTACTCGTTGACACACATCGCAGGTGTTACAGTAAGTTCTAACGTCAGCGTGCACCCCTGGCCAAAAGAACGTGTGAGTAATGCGGTGTAGGGTACGGGTAACGGCTAGGTGGCCTGCTAAGGGGATGTCATGGCCTATTTTGAGGATTTCTTGACGGTATTTGTGGGGCACTACCAGCTGTCGCCTACGCTGTCCCCTTTTCTCTGTCCAGCGGTATAGTTTCCCTTTTTCCCATAAGAATGTTTCGTTATCTGCCCCGCCCCCTCCGGTCTCTGCTCGTTCCCGGTACTTTTGTAAGGTCGGGTCAGTCTTAGACTCTGCCTCGAAAGCATCTGGGGTGTCCCAGGGTATGGGGCCTAACCTGTCAGGCAAGGTCGGGGTAGGTCTTACCTGTGTCTCCCGCACTGGTGAGAGCTCTCGCTCCGTCCGGGCTTGGGCCCGTGTAGTCACTGGGTCCGCCTCGTTGTTGCATACTGGAGCATAGGCAGAAGTCATGGGGCCCAAATCGTTGCCCAGTAGTACTTCGGCAGGTAAATTATCCATTAGGCCCACGTTCTCAGCCCCCTTTCCCGCTCCCCAATCAAGATGCACTTTAGCTGTTGGAATTTTGTACACATCCCCCCCTGCCACTCTAACGGCCACAGTCTGTCCGGATCGCTTGTGCTCTGGCACCAAATGACTCTGTACCAGCGTGATAGTAGCCCCTGTGTCTCGCAATCCCTCGGTAGATCGCCCCTCGAGCCATACCCTCTGCCGATGGTGCTGGCGGTTATCTGAGGCAGCATATACAGGGTCTGCCTCGTGAAGCGGCCCCACATATCCCTCCATAGGGGCCTCTTGGTTAACACAGAGGGCCCGGGCCGGACGATAGGACCCAGAGGGGTAATTGTAATTCCTGGGTGTCTGGTGCGTATTAAGGGGGCAGCTAGCCATGAAATGCCCTGGTTGCTTGCATCGGTGGCAAGTCGGTCTGGGACGCTCAGAGCTGTTATTGGGTGGTCCTGAGTGTCGGACGGGCCCTGTGGGCACCGGGGCTCGGAATTCAGCACGAGGGGGTGCACGGTAAACCTCTCTGGGTTCGACCCGTGCTGGAGCTCGGTAGTTCATGGGTTCGTGAAGACGGGAGTCATAATGTTCATCGGCCAATTTGGCTGCTTCTTCTAAGGTAGAAGGCCGCCTGTCTCGCAGCCATTCCTTCCCTTGCTGTTCCATGCCATTATAAAAATGTTCTAAGAGAAACAATTGTAAAATTTCCTCCCCAGTCACCGCTTTACATCCGCTCAGCCAGTGATTTGCCGCTCTCCGCATTCGGTGCGCCCATTCCATATGGGTATCGTTAGGCTTCTTTTCCATGCCCCGAAACTGTCGGCGATACGTGTCCGGAGTTACAGCGTACCGTCGCAACAGTGTCTCCTTAACTAGCTCATACTGTGTCACTTCCTCAGCACCCAGAGTACGAAAGGCTTCCAGGGCTCGCCCGGATAGTTTCCCAGACAATATCGTGGGCCACTCTCTGTTGGGAATCTGGTGCAGGGCACATTGCCTTTCGAAGTCCGCCAAATATTCATCAATCCCTGTCTCGCTCTCTAGGAAGGGTCGAAATGCCGCATAGGGTATCTTGGGCCTCCCAGCATTTTCGACAGGGATGATTACCTGCGGGGCTTCAGCATTGCGGTGTGCGTTCGCTAGGTTGAGTTCGTGGGCTCGAGTCTCTCGTATATCCTCGTCCGCCTCCGCCATCAACTGCTGTACCAATTCCATGGAGGGGTTCGGCCCGTATAATGAGAGCCTTTCCCGAACAATCCTGTTTTTTTCGTCACTAATCGTGGTCGGTGTTTCCGCCATTGTGAAGCTCTGATCCAGTTCGGTCAATTCTGCGATCAGCTCTCTCCTCGGCCGGTTGCTGGCGTACCCCCCTCTGCTTTCAAGTAAATCCTTTAGGGTTGTACGCTTCAATTTTTCGTAAGCGCTCTCCATCCGTTCTGTACCTCTCCTAGGAAATCCAGGAAAATACCGCCGCTGCCGCCAAATGTTACGGTTACCCTTAGTCTCGCTGAGAGATGGACCGCTTAGTAGCCTGGATCCCTATTGCTAAAGAGGGGAGAAGCTGCTTTCCATAGTATTCTATATGAGTCTCGCAAATATAGAATAATCTCCCTTAGCTGCAGTACAGCTAGGATACCCTTCTGCCCACAAAAACGAGTCAACGCTGCGATTGAGGGTCAAACAAGAACTCAGGACTGGGATGCCCAGCCTGCTTTTTATTAAGGTTACATGCACACAGGGCACTCCCAGGGGGAGAGGGGGGGAAGCACAAAATCCCCCATCACACATTTAGATAGAGAGCACTGTCCTTTGACAGGCCACAATAGGATTACAGTACTTAAGATAACAAGTTTACAAGTTCATCTTATCAATTAGCAGTCTGGCTCCAGAGGTGATTAGACAATAGTTTCTAAAAGCTGAAAAAAAAGAGTTAACTCTTTATGAAATGATACTTGTTACGGTTTTCTTGGAGCCCTTCTTAGGCGCTGGCTTGCTGGTTCAGGCATTGCTGCTGGGAAATAAGCTCTTCACAACAAAATAACTAATGCTTCTGTAACAGCTTCATATCTTTTAAAGCTTGTGTGATGAGAGTGGGCACCGGATGGGGGCGGGGCTTAGGTCCATTATTGTCTATGTCGCAGTTACTAAGTGAGATCTATGGTACCAGATGTATACTTCCATGCTCTGCAATAAAACAGTGTTGTACCCTCTCTGCTGTGTCCTGCATCTCATGAAATGGTGTCAGAAGTTCTTGCCTGCGCTTCTGTTTCCTGATTAATGACAATGTTGAAGTTTACCCCACCTGAGCCTTTTGATTTTTCTCAGCCTGCAGCTTGGCCCACGTGGCGTCAGTGGTTTCAACGCTTCAGAATTGCTTCCAAGCTGGACAAGGAGAGTGGTGAAGTACAAGTTAATTCTCTTTTATACTCTATGGGGAAAGATATGGAGCCAGTGTTCAATGCCTTTACTTTCCAAGAAAGGGACAATATTGACTTTGACATAGTTATGAACAAACTCAGTGCCCACTTTGTGCCCAAAAGAAATGTGATTCATGAGAGGGCTTGTTTTCACAAATGTGCCTAGCGTGTGGGAGAATCTGTGGAGTCATTTGTGCGCAGCCTGTATGAACAAGCTGAATTCTGTGAGTTTGGTGTTGCTAAAGAGGAGCAAATCAGAGACAGAATAGTTATTGGAATTGCAGATGCTGAAGTCTCACTAAAGCTACAGTTGGAAGCTGATTTAACATTAGATGGGGCTATTAGGATGGCCCGCCAGAGTAAACTGGTGAAAAAGCAAAGTGCTGATCTGAGGTCTGAGAGTATTGTGGATGAAGTGCAGCAGTTCAGGAGGGCTGCTAGTGAAAGGCACAGTGTGAGCGGTAGACCAAGGGCAACAGATAGGCCCAGAAGCAGATGGGCGCAGCATGCCCGCTGCACACGGTGCAACCGAGCCCATTATCAGAGTGTCATATGCCCTGCTAGAGACAAAAGATGTAGAAAATGTAAACGAATAGGCCATTTTGAAGTGGTGTGTAAAACTGAATATATTAAGGAGATACAGGTGGACAGCGACCAGAAGGGTCAAGAAGTGTCCTTTGTAGGGTCTGTTGTTGAACGGCCTTGTTCAGATGAAGATTGGAGGGTTACTCTTACTGTAATGGGAGCCAAAGTTGCCTTTAAGATTGACACAGGAGCAGATATCACTATTATGTCCCTGCAGCATTCATAAAACTGCCTTGACAGCCTCAGCTGGTGAAAGTTACAACAAAAGTCCATAGTCCTGGTGGTTGCATTGATTGTGTGGAAAAATTTGCCAGCTGCGTGTGCAAGCAGAGGAAATTCACCATGTGGGTGCCTATGATTAGAGGTCAGTGTGCTAACAATAGTGATGTCGCAAACCTAAAAATTTCGGTTTTCGGAACCAGCGAACTGGGCAAACCGCCATTGACTTCAATAGGCAGGCAAACTTTAAAACCCACAAGGACTCTTTCTGGCCACAATAGTGATGGAAAAGTTGTTTCAAGGGGACTAACACCTGGACTGTGGCATGCCGGAGGGAGATCCATGGCAAAACTCCCACGGAAAATTACATAGTTGATGCAGAGTCTGGTTTTAACCCATAAAGGGCCTAAATCACCTAACATTCCTAAATTGTTTGGAATAACATGCTTTAAAACATCAAGTATGATGTTGTATCGATCAGGTAGTGTAAGGGTTACGCCTGCTTCACAGTGACAGACCAAACTCCCTGTGTAAAGCACCGCAAACAACCGCAAACAGTCCATTTGCACAACCACGAGATAGATAGATTTGATAGATAGATACATAGATTAAATAGATCAGTAGATGCAATATACATATGATAGATACAAATTACATAGATCAATAGATGCAATATACATATGATAGATACGAATTACATAGATCAATCGATGCAATATAAATTTTATTGATGCGAATTACATAGATCAATAGATGCAATATACATTTGATAGATACGAATTACATAGGTCAATAGATGCAATATATATTTGATAGCTACGATTGATAGTTAGATAGATTTAATAGATAAATAGATAGATTTGATAGATATATAATTTCCCTGACAGAGTATAACAATAAGACATGCGGTCTGGGTCCCGTGATGTGTAAAGTAGTACTAATCTTAGCAGTTTACTACTACCTGTTACTACCCCTATCGGGGGAGGTCTATATGGCCTGCATTTTTGGAACAGGGAGATGGAA
The DNA here is from genome assembly GCF_027579735.1 of Bombina bombina. Taxonomy (NCBI): domain Eukaryota; kingdom Metazoa; phylum Chordata; class Amphibia; order Anura; family Bombinatoridae; genus Bombina; species Bombina bombina. The sequence continues at coordinate 289,555,521 of NC_069502.1, read as the reverse complement.
GAAGATGATTGGTCTGTCCTCCTACTTCAAATTTGGCCTAAACACAAGTGGCTGTCTCAAAACAGTCCGGCCACGAGATAGATAGATTTGATTGATAGATATACATAGATTGATAGATAGAATCGATAGAAGATAAATAGATAGATTTGATAGATATATAATTACCCTGACAAAGTATAATAATAAAACATGCGGTCTGGGACCCATGGTAACTAGGTTGTGTTAAGTAGTACTATTCTTAGCACTTTAATCCCTGTTACTCCCCCTATCGGTGGAGGTCTATATGGCCTGCATGATTACCCTGACAAAGTATAACAACAAGACATGCGGTCTGGGACCCATGGTAACTAGGTTGTGTTAAGTAGTACTGTTCTTAGCAGTTTAATCCCTGTTACTCCCCCTATCGGGGGAGGTCTATATGACCTGCATGATTACCCTGACAAAGTATAACAACAAAACATGCGGTCTGGGACCCATGGTAACTAGGTTGTGTTAAGTAGTACTATTCTTAGCAGTTTAATCCCTGTTACTCCCCCTATCGGGGGAGGTCTATATGACCTGCATGATTACACTGGCAAAGTATAACAACAAGACATGCGGTCTGGGACCCATAGTAACTAGGTTGTGTTAAGTAGTACTATTTTTAGCACTTTAATCCCTGTTACTCCCCCTATCGGGGGAGGTCTATATGGCCTGCCTGATTACCCTGACAAAGTATAATAATAAAACATGCGGTCTGGGACTGGGACCCATGGTAACTAGGTTGTGTTAAGTAGAACTATTCTTAGCAGTTTAATCCCTGTTACTCCCCTTATCGGGGGAGGTCTATATGGCATGCCTGATTACCCTGACAAAGTATAATAATAAAACATTTGGTCTGGGACTGGGACCCATGGTAACTAGGTTGTGTTAGGTAGTACTATTTTTAGCAGTTTAATCCCTGTTACTCCCCTTATCAAGGGAGGTCTATATGGCCTGCCTGATTACCCTGACAAAGTATAATAATAAAACATGCGGTCTGGGACTGGGACCCATGGTAACTAGGTTGTGTTAAGTAATAGTATTCTTAGCAGTTTAATCCCTGTTACTCCCCCTATCGGGGGAGGTCTATATGGCCTGCCTGATTACCCTGACAAAGTATAATAATAAAACATGCGGTCTAGGACTGGGACCCATGGTAACTAGGTTGTGTTAAGTAGTACTATTCGTAGCACTTTAATCCCTGTTATTCCCCCTATCGGGGGAGGTCTATATGGCCTGCATGATATATAATTACCCTTACAAAATATAACAATAAGACATGCGGTCTGGGAGCCATGGTAAGGTTGTGTTAAGTAGTACTATTCTTAGCAGTTTAATCCATTTTACTCCACCTATCGGGGGAGGTCTATATGGCCTGCATGATATATAATGACCCTGACAAAATATAACATTAAGACATGCGTTCTGGGAGCCATGGTAAGGTTGTGTTAAGTAGTACTATTCTTAGCACTTTAATCCCTTTTACTCCCCCTATCGGGGGAGATCTATATGGCCTGCATGATATATAATTACCCTGACAAAATATAACAATAAGACATGCGGTCTGGGACCTATGGTAACTAGGTTTTGTTAAGTAGTACTATTCTTAGCACTTTAATCCCTTTTACTCCCCCTATCGGGGGAGGTCTATATGGCCTGCATGATATATAATTACCCTTACAAAATATAACAATAAGACATGCGGTCTGGGAGCCATGGTAAGGTTGTGTTAAGTAGTACTATTCTTAGCAGTTTAATCCATTTTACTCCCCCTATCGGGGGAGGTCTATATGGCCTGCCTGATTACCCTGACAAAATATAACAATAAGACATGCGGTCTGGGACCCATGGTAACTAGTTTCACAGTCTCAAAAGTTTTTATTTTAAATATTTACACTACTGTTATAACAAATATGATTGGTGGCACTAGTTGGCAAGTGGGCCTGGCACACACGCCGGGAGGAAGGCAACTGCAATTAGATTACACTAGCTGACTGATGCTTCACAGTCAAAAAAGTTTTTTTTTTAAATATTTACACTACTGTTATAACAAATATGATTGGTGGCACTAGTTGGCAAGTGGGCCTGGCACACACGCTGGGAGGAAGGCAACTGCAATTCAATTGCACTAGCAGACTGATGATTCAAAGTCAAAAAAAGGTTTTATTTTAAATATTTACAATACTGTTATAACAAATATGATTGGTGGCACTAGTTGGCAAGTGGGCCTGGCACACACGCTGGCAGGCAGGCAACTGCAATTCAATTGCACTAGCAGACTGATGATTCACAGTCAAAAAAAGGTTTTATTTTAAATATTTACAATACTGTTATAACAAATATGATTGGTGGCAACCCCCTCATCCCTTCCGGCTGGGTAGGGGGACAAGACAGGGATGTCCACTGTCACCCCTCCTTTTCGATATTGCCATTGAGCCCCTCGCCATCAACATCAGAACGGACTCGGAGGGGTTGTGGGTGGGTGGAGTCCAGTGCCATCTGTCTCTCTTGGCAGACGACATGATCCTGTATTTACAAAATCCAAAAAAAAATATCCCCCATATCATGCAAATTATACACCATTTTGGCCTAATCTCCGGCTATAAGATAAACACCAATAAATCGTAACTTATCTGGCTACACCCGAGGTCACCCTGCACCGCTTTACCATACAGTTTTAAACAAGTTACCCACTCCTTCAAGTACTTAGGAATCAAACTATCTCTTAATCCCGGGGAATGGTACAACCTTAACTATCGTCCTCTAATTAAGGAACTCCAGGAGATGTTGCTCAGATGGGGTAAACTACCGGTAGCATTGCCTGGTAGGATCGCACTAGTCAAGATGATTATGTTCCCGAAACTCCTTTACTTGTTTCAGATGATACCCTACAACATCCATAAAGCAGATGTACAGATACTTAACAAAGCAATGCTTTCTTTTGTATGGGCGGGGAAAAAAACACAAAATAAACTCTACTAGATTGATGGCAGAGGTCACCTCGGGGGGTTTGGTGGTCCCCAACCTCGAAGCATACTGCGAGGCAGCCCAAATTAAGTCCGTACTAGACTGGTTAACAGAGAAGTGTCACTTCACCCTGCCGATGCTTGAACAACAAGTCACAGCTCCATGGTCCTTGCAAGCAATCCCACATATGGCACCGACACACATGCTCAAGCTAGTTAAAAGCTATCCACTGCTTCTCCAACCTCTCCATGCATGGTGGAGACTGTGCAAGAGATCCCAGTTCAACCACAATTACACGAAATACCTCCCTCTGAGAGGTAATCCAGGATTCCCCGCAGGGATTTACTCCCCGATATTTGTCACATGGGAGGCCAGGGGGTTGACCTCCGTGTCCCAGTTGATAAATAATTTAGACATGAAAGTTAGACCCTTTCAAGAACTACAAACCCAGTTTGACCTGCCCCGCACGCACCACTTTGCCTACCTACAAGCAAGACATTATATCAATGACCTACTGCAACATACAGAACTTACAGACCAAAACTTAGACATAAACAGACTCCTACGTAAGACAGCACAGGGTAGTACGTCTATATCCCCAACTTATAAACTACATATGAAACCGACAAACGAAGCCACAGTCAAACACATCAGCGACACCTGGACGAACACCTTAGACACTGAAATTACAGCAGACATGATACAGCACAGCATACAGCATGCGAGAGGAGCATTTCTATCAGCGATTACCAGAGAATCAAACATCAGACTGTTGCAGGCCGCGTACATACCACCTAAAATCTTTAAGAAGTGGAGACCAGACGCAGATGGTCTCTGTAAGAAGTGCAAAGCGTCAGGCATGGACTTGCCGCATTTGCTGTGGAAATGCCCTATAATACGTAAATTCTGGGGCATGATAGCACACTGGATAAAAACCACATTCCACACTGAAGTGACAGTTTCCCCCAAAGTGATAATATTCCTAGAGACACCAGCTTCGACACCCAACACCCTGAATAGCGTGATCACAAACACTATCCTACAAGCTAGGAAACTCATATTCAAAAATTGGTTAAGTCCAGGAACCCCCACACTCTCACAACTTAAGACTAGTATGCACAAGCAGGTTACATATGAGGCAGAAGACACCTTAAGAGATGTACAATTGAGAACAAGGCCCTTTATGAAAAAATGGGAACCTTACATACACACTCTACAGATCTCTGTGCAAACACAGCTTTTACTTCCCCTCAGGAACACAGAGGTCTTATTAGAATAACACCTGTGAGGTAAATGGGAAAAAAAAAACCACCATTGATGGTTCTCGCAAAACCATTGCTTCACTATTAGGGCCTCAGCGTGAATAGTGAGGAGATGCGATTGAGCTTGGTTCTGACTATTGTTATTCTGTTATTATTGAAAATTGTATTATTTGAGAGATTTGGGTAAGGGAGGGAGGGATTTATAAGAGGGGAGGGTAGTAAAAAGGAAAAGAGGGTTTTACCATGGATAGTTAACGCTAAGAGACTGTCTCCCAAGATGTGGATTTAAGACTCTTTTTGTTCCAAGAGGAAAAACTCTGGGCGTAAATGTGAGGACATTGAATATACGAACTGAACTTGTAGCAAAGTAACCCCAGTAAGCTAATGGAAACATGCAATTGTAATATATTATTGGTTTTCTATCCTCTGTGATTTCTGGGAGAGATATCTCCACATGGCAACCCTCGTTTGATAAATAAAGTTTTAAAAAAACAAAAAAACAAATATGATTGGTGGCACTTGTTGGCAAGTGGGCCTGGAACACACGCTGGCAGGCAGGCAACTTCAATTAGATTACACTAGCAGACTGATGTTTCACAGTCAAAAAAGTTTTTTTTTTTAAATATTTACACTATTGTTATAACAAATATGATTTGTGGCACTAGTTGGAAAGTGGGCCTGGCACACATGCTGGCAGACAGGCAACTGCAATTAAATAACACTAGCAGACTGATGTAAAAGTTTTTTTTTAAAAAAGGTTACACTAATGTTACAACAGATAGGAGTGGTGGCACTGAGGATGGAAGTAGGCACAGTATATGCTGGCAGCCTGACACACAGGCTGGCACTAGTGGCAGGCTGGCCTGGCAACTAAAATTAAATAACACTAGAAGACTGATGTAAAAGGTTTTTTTTTTACAAAATTTAAACTAATGTTACACCAGATAGGAGTGGTGGCACTGAGGATGGAAGTAGGCACAGTATATGCTGATAGCCTGACACACAGGCTGGCACTAGTGGCAGCCAGGCTGGCCTGGCAACTAAAATTAAATAACACTAGAAGAGGACTGATGTAAAAGTTTTTTTAAAAAAAAATTACACTAATGTTACACCAGATATAAGTGGTGGAAAACAGAGCTATTAATCACAGTATATGATGTGGGCCTGACACACAGGCCTGATGGAAAATGAAATTAGATTACACTAGCAAAATGATGTAAAAGTTTTTTGTTTTTTTTAATTTACACTAATGTTAAGCAGATATCAGTGGTGGCACTAATCACAGTATATGCTGTGAGCCTCACACACAGGCTGACAGCCAGTCAAATGCAAATAAAATTACAAATAATAAAAAAAAAAAACGACTGAAGTTCTAGCCCTAAAAAGGGCTTTTTGGGCTGAAGTTCTAGCCCTAAAGAGGGCTTTTTGGGGTGCTGTCCTTACAGCAGAGATTAGATGAGTCCTTCAGGACTGTAGTGGACACTAAATACACTAGCCTAGCTATCTATTTCCCTATACAATCAGCAGCAGCAGAACTAAACCTCCTCTCACTAAGAATGCAGGATCGTAATGAATCTAAAATGGCTGCTGGGAGGGTCTGTGAGGTAGTGCCTGCTGCTGATTGGCTCAAATGTGTCTGCCACAGCGAACGCGAACAAGCTAAGATCGCCGGGAACTCTTCTCCGGCAAACAGTTTGTGACATCACTAGTTAACAACCTATTGAGCAGAAAAGCAGCCTGTGGTTTGGACCTAGTAACCAGAGTGAATGAGATCTCAGAAGATATGTTTGGTGAATTGAGCCTGCTGAATTGTAACCCAGTCTGAATATAGAAACATAGAAACATAGATATTGACGGCAGATAAGAGCCATAGGCCCAGCAAGTCTGCCCGACCTTACCTAACAGTATAAACTTATCTAGTTCGTAGGATAGCCCTATGCTTGTCCCATGCATTTTTAAAGTCCCCCACAGTGTTTGTTACTACTACCTCTTGAGGAAGTTTATTCCATAAATCAATCACTCTTTCTGTAAAGAAGTGCTTCCTCAAATTACTCCTGAATCTACTACCCTTTAGCTTGAGCTCATGACCCCTTGTTCTTGAATTTTCCATTTTATGTAAAATACCCACAGCCTCAGTTTTACTAAACCCTTTAATGTACTTGAAAGTTGCTATCATATCACCTCTTTCCCTTCCCTCCTCTAAGCTATACATATTTAGGTCATTGAGCCTGTCCTGGTAAGTTTTATTTTTTAGACCATGTACCATTTTGGTAGCCCTCCTTTGCACAGATTCAAGTTTGTTAATATCCTTCTGAAGATATGGCCTCCAGAACTGCACACAATAGTCAAGATGAGGCCTAACTAATGATCTATAAAGTGGCATAAGAACCTTACTATTTCTGCTGCAAATACCTCTACCAATACATCCAAGCATTCTGCTAGCCTTACTTGCTGCATTACTACATTGTTTACTAAGTTTTAAATCATCTGAAATAATAATTCCCAAGTCCTGTTCCTCGTCTGTAACAGTCAGTAAAGTGTCATTGAGTCTGTAATTAACATTTGGATTTTTCTTCCCTAAATGCATTATTTTACACTTTGCTGTGTTAAACTTTAGATCCCAGTCGTTTGTCCAATCCTCCAATTGTTGTATATCACTTCTCATTTTGTCTACCCCCCCTGGAACATCCACTCTGTTGCAAATTTTTGTATCATCTGCAAAGAGAAATACTTTCCCCTGTAGCCCTTTGCTGATATCGCAGATAAATATGTTAAACAAAACAGGCCCCAGAACTGACCCCTGAGGAACACCACTAGTAACAGCCCCCTCTGCTGAATGAACTCCATTTACTAAGACACTTTGTTTTCTGTCCTTAAGCCAGCATTCCACCCAGTTCACAATTTTTGAATCTAGACCAAGGAGATATAGTTTGTGAATAAGTTTATTGTGTGGGACGGTGTCAAATGCTTTGCTGAAATCTAGATATGCTACATCAACTGCTCCTCCCTTGTCTAATACTTTTGTTACATAATCAAAGAAGTCAATTAGATTAGTCTGACATGATCTCCCTGAAGTAAAACCATGCTGATTTTGGTCCTCTAAATTGTTTGTCTTTATGTAAGTCATAATTCTTTCTTTTAAGAGGCTTTCCATTAATTTCCCTACTACTGAAGTTAAACTAACTGGCCTGTAGTTGCCAGATTCTTCTCTACTGCCCTTTTTATGAAGAGGTATTACATTTGCTATTTTCCAATCATCTGGGACAGCTCCTGTTAATAGTGACTGATTAAACAGATCAGTTAATGGGACAGTTAGCACTGATCGAAGTTCTTTTAAAACCCTTGGATGAATATTATCAGGACCCACTGCCTTTGTAACATTTATTTTTGATAAAAGTGATGCAGTACCATAGAGCATTACCACTCCACGTAGAATTCCATTCCCGCTCATGCCTCAGGTGGAGAAGGAACTTCTGTGTATGAAGAATATGGGAGTTATTGAAGAGGTTGTTGAAGCAACTGTCTGGTGTGCCCCGATTGTGCCTGTTGTGAAGAAAAATGGGAAGGTACGCATCTGTGTAGACTTGAAAAGGCTGAATGAGGCGGTGAAGAGAGAGAGATATGTGCTGCCGACACTTGAAGACATAGCTCCGAAATTGGCGGAGGCGAAGTTCTTCTATACACTGGCAGATACCTCTAGATCCAAAGTGCCGAAACCTGACCACCTTCATTACACCGGTAGGTCGGTTTTGCTTCTGCAGACTCCCTTTCAGGATATCCTCTCCTCCTGAAATCTTTCAAAGAGAAATGAGTTCTCTCCTAAGAGACCACAAGGGCACAGCAGTCGTCATGGACAACATCTTGGTGTATGGATCTACATTGGAAGAACATGATCAGCGATTGAGCTGTGTGCTGCAGACCATTAGAGAGTCTGGGCTGAAATTAAATAAGGAGAAATGCCATTTTAGGAAAGCTGAGTTATGTTACTTTGGGCATATCATCAATGGGGATGGCATCAAGCCGGACTCCGATAAAATCCGTGCTATTGAACAGATGAAAAGTCCTTCTGATGTACATGAGCTAGACAAATATTGGGCCTTGTAAATTATGTGGGCAGGTTCCTTCCAGATTTATCCACAATACTACACCCTATCACAGAGTTGCTAAAGAAAGATGTAGCCTGGGTCTGGGGACCTTCACAGGAAGAATCCTTTGTGCAGGTCAAATCCCTGCTGGGGTCTGCCCCAGTGTTGTGGTTCTATGACCCTTCCAAAAAGACTGTGGTTAGTGCTGATGCGAGCAGTTATGGGTTAGGGGCCGCCCTCCTGCAGTTAAATGAAAACAAACTACAGCCCATCACCTACTGTTCCTGTACACTGATGGCTGCTGAGTTGAAATACACCCAAATTGAGAAAGAGTGTCTGGCCGCAGTTTGGGCCTGTGAGCGCTTTCAGCGTTACCTAGTGGGTTTAGAGAAATTTAGTCTGGAGACTGACCATAAACCGCTAGTCCCTCTAATCAACTCCTAAGATATCGACAAAACACCCCTCTGATGCCAGAGACTTCTAATGAGGCTGCTCAGGTTCAACGTTCAGGCAGTGCATGTGCTAGGGAAAAAAATGGTTGTGGCAGATACACTTTCCAGGTTCCCACTGGCTGCTGCTGAAGAATCTTCAACAGAATCAGATTTATAGGTTGTAGATTCAGTTCTGGCCTCCAAATCCATTTCTTCAGGGAAGTTAGAACAAATAAGAAAGGAGACATATTTAGATACAGACCTTCAAGAAGTTATTAAGTACATAAAAGAAGGTTGGCTCAAGAGTCGGGCAGCCTGGATGTCTTTAAGTTCTTACAAGTCACAAAGGTTGCAGCTCACAGAGCTGGATGGGTTGGTGCTGTTCCAGGACAGCATTGTTATTCCTGTTAGCATGTGGCAGAAGATGTTAAGCAGGATTCATGATGGCCACTTGGGCATTATAAAGTGCATAGAAAGGGCAGCTACGTCAGTATGGTGGCCGGGGATCAGTTCCGACATTGCAAGCCATGTGTCTAAATATGCCTTTTGCCGGGAATGATGGCCTACTCAGAGAAGGGAGCCCTTGATTTCTACTCCGCTGCCTGTAGGCCGTGGCAGAAAATAGCTGCTGATTTGTGCGAACTGCATGGGAAAAAGTACCTAGTCGTGATCGACTACTATTCCAGGTATATGGAAATTGCACCTTTGAATGAAATCACAAGTCAAGCCGTTATCACTCGTCTCAAGAGCTTGTTCGCCCGGTGGGGCATACCAATGGAGTTGGTGAGTGATTACGGAATGCAGTTTGCTTCCACAGAGTTCAGTTCTTTCAGCAGAGAATATGATATTGTACATTCCACGTCAAGTCCACATTACCCGCAGGCCAATGGAATGGCTGAAAGGGCAGTTCAAACAACAAAGTTAATTTTGAAGCAATCTGAGCCATAACTGGTCCTCTTGTCCTATAGGGCAACTCATTCAAGCCACAGGTTTTAGTCCAGCACAGCTGATGCTAGGACGTCAGATTTGCACCACCTTACCCTCTGTGGGTGTCTTCCTGCCAACTGGTTCTATTTCTCGGGACGAGGTCCTTAGGAGGGATGAAGAGGCAAAAAGGGGCTATCGATTCTTCTATGACAGGAGATACTCTGTGAGGTCCTTGCAGGAGCTGAATGCAGGGCAAAGTGTCAGAATTAAACTGGATTATGAGAAGAAATGGAAGACGCCTGCTACTGTAATTGGACGCTCTCCAGAACCAAGGTCTTATGTAGTCCTTACTGATGGAGGGACAGTCACAAGTTGAAATCGAAAACATCTTCAGCCTGTACCTGAGAGTTTGGAGTTGGATGCCTCTGTACCACCGCCGGTGGTATCCCCTGTTTTAAGAGGGGTGCCTTCCTCTCAGCAAGATCACAAGGAGGATACGTCTTTGCCTCCAGCAGACTCTCATTCACCTTCTTCTGTATCAGAGGACAGTTCATGCAGAATTACATCAAGTGGAAGAGTGGTAAAACTTCCGGCCTGATATCGGGATTAGCACTAGTTAGAACAGTGACCGGAAGTATGGGCAGAATAATCCTATGGTCACTGTGGACTAGGGTAGTCTATCCCGATGTTCAAGTCAGGATGTAATTTATGTTGTTTATACAGATATTCTTTTTAACCTGTTATTTGTTATATACTATACAAAACTGTTGTTGTATGCTTCTTCTATACCTTGTTATTTGTTGTATTCAAATGAAAAAAAATGTATGCTTTGTCCTTTGAAAAGGGGGAAGATGTGATGAGAGTGGAAAGTGATGTCACCGGATGGGGGCGTGGCTGAGGTCCGTTATTGTCTATGTCGCTGTTACTAAGTGAGATCTATGGTACCAGATGAATACTTCCATGCTCTGCAATAAAACAGTGTTGTACCCTCTCTGCTGTGTCCTGCATCTCATGACAGCTTGCTTTGTTTTTTAAACCTCATGTTCCTGAGGGGTTATGAACATGTCACTCTGAGAACCAATCAGAGACTTTTAAGTTAAAAAAGCTATTGTATGGGCAGGCTAAGAAAGAATGAGCATTGCACATGGGCTAGAATAAGAAGGAGCTGTTTACTTCCTAAGGCCTAGATTTAGAGTTGGGCAGTAGCCGTCAAAACCAGCGTTAGAGGCTTCTAACGCTGGTTTTTACCGCCCTCTGGTATTTGGAGTCAGTCATTAAAGGGTCTAACGCTCACTTTTCAGCCGTGACTTTTCCATACCGCAGATCCCCTTACGTCAATTGCGTATCCTATCTTTTCAATGGGATCTTTCTAACTCCGGTATTTAGAGTCGTGGCTAAAGTGAGCGTTAGAAATCTAACGACAAAACTCCAGCCGCAGAAAAAAGTCAGTAGTTAAGAGCTTTCTGGGTTAACGCCGGTTTATAAAGCTCTTAACTACTGTGCTCTAAAGTACATTAACACCCATAAACTACCTATGTACCCCTAAACCGAGGTCCCCCCACATCGCCGCCACTCGATTACATTTTTTTAACCCCTAATCTGCCTACCGCCACCTATGTTATACTTATGTACCCCTAATCTGCTGCCCCTAACACCGCCGACCCCTATATTATATTTATTAACCCCTAACCTGCCCCCCACAATGTTGCCGCCAGCTACCTACAATAATTAACCCCTAATCTGCCGCTCCGTAAACCGCCGCTACCTACATTATCCCTATGTATCCCTAATCTGCTGCCCCTAACACTGCCGACCCCTATATTATATTTATTAACCCCTAATCTGCCCCCCTCAACGTCGCCTCCACCTGCCTACACTTATTAACCCCTAATCTGCCGACCGAATCTCGCCGCTACTGTAATAAATGGATTAACCCCTAAAACTAAGTCTAACCCTAACACCCCCTAAGTTAAATATAATTTAAATCTAACCAAATAAATTAACTCTTATTAAATAAATTATTCCTATTTAAAGCTAAATACTTACCTGTAAAATAAACCCTAATATAGCTACAATATAAATTATAATTATATTATAGCTATTTTAGGATTTATATTTATTTTACAGGTAACTTTGTATTTATTTTAACCAGGTACAATAGCTATTAAATAGTTAAGAACTATTTAATAGCTAAAATAGTTAAAATAATTACAAAATTACCTGTAAAATAAATCCTAACCTAAGTTACAATTAAACCTAACACTACACTATCAATAAATAAATTAAATAAAATACCTACAATTACCTACAATTAAAACTAACACTACACTATCAATACATTAATTAAATACAATACCTACAAATAACTACAATTAAATAAACTAACTAAAGTACAAAAAATAAAAAAAGAACTAAGTTACAAAAAATAATAAAATATTTACAAACATTAGAAAAATATTACAACAATTTTAAACTAATTACACCTACTCTAAGCCCCCTAATAAAATTACAAAGCCCCCCAAAATAAAAAATGCCCTACCCTATTTTAAATTAAAAAATTTCAAAGCTCTTTTACCTTACCAGCCCTGAACAGGGCCCTTTGCAGGGCATGCCCCAAGAAATTCAGCTCTTTTGCCTGTAAAAAAACACATACAATACCCCCCCCAACATTATAACCCATCACCCACATACCCCTAATCTAACCCAAACCCCCCTTAAATAAACCTAACACTAAGCCCCTGAAGATCTTCCTACCTTATCTTCACCGGGTATCACCGATCGGTCCTGGCTCCAAAATCTTCATCCAACCCAAGTGGGGGCTGGCGATCCATAATCCTGCGGCTGAAGAGGTCCAGAAGAGGCTCCAAATTCTTCATCCTATCCGGGAAGAAGAGGCGATCCAGACCGGCAACCATCTTGATCCAAGCGGCATCTTCTATCTTCATCCGATGAGGAACGGCTCCATTGTGAAGACCTCCAGCGCGGATCAATCTTCTTCCGATGACATCCAACTGAAGAATGACGGTTCCTTTAAGGGATGTCATCCAAGATGGCGTCCCTCGAATTCCGATTGACTGATAGGATTCTATCAGCCAATCGGAATTAAGGTAGGAAAATTCTGATTGGCTGATGGAATCAGCCAATCAGAATCAAGTTCAATCCGATTGGCTGATCCGATCAGCCAATCAGATTGAGCTCGCATTCTATTGGCTGATCGGAACAGCCAATAGAATGCGAGCTCAATCTGATTGGCTTAGTTCTTTTTTATTTTTTGTACTTTAGTTAGTTTATTTAATTGTAGTTATTTGTAGGTATTGTATTTAATTAATGTATTGATAGTGTAGTGTTAGGTTTAATTGTAGATCATTGTAGGTAGTTTATTTATTTTATTTATTGATAGTGTAGTGTTAGGTTTAATTGTAACTTAGGTTAGGATTTATTTTACAGGTAATTTTGTAATTATTTTAACTATTTTAGCTATTAAATAGTTCTTAACTATTTAATAGCTATTGTACCTGGTTAAAATAAATACAAAGTTACCTGTAAAATAAATATAAATCCTAAAATAGCTATAATATAATTATAATTTATATTGTAGCTATATTAGGGTTTATTTTACAGGTAAGTATTTAGCTTTAAATAGGAATAATTTATGTAATAAGAGTTAATTTATTTCGTTAGATTTAAATTATATTTAATTTAGGGGGGTGTTAGGTTTAAAGTTAGACTTAGCTTTAGGGTTTAATAAATTTATTAGAGTAGCGGTGAGCTCCTGTCGGCAGATTAGGGGTTAATACTTGAAGTTAGGTGTCGGCAATGTTAGGGAGGGCAGATTAGGGGTTAATACTATTTATTATAGGGTTATTGAGGCGGGAGTGAGGCGGATTAGAGGTTAATACATTATAGTAGCGCTCAGGTCCGATCGGCAGATTAGGGGTTAATAAGTGTAGTTAGGTGGAGGCGACGGTGGGGGCAGCAGATTAGGGGTTAATAAATATAATATAGGGGTCGGCGATGTTAGGGCAGCAGATTAGGGGTACATAGGGATAATGTAGGTGGCGGGGGTGTACGGAGCGGCAGATTAGGGGTTAAAAATAATATGCAGGGGTCAGCGATAGTGGGGGCGGCAGATTAGGGGTTAATAAGTGTAAGGTTAGGGGTGTTTAGACTCGGGGTACATGTTAGAGTGTTAGGTGCAGACGTAGGAAGTGTTTCTACATAGAAAACAATGGGGCTGCGTTAGGAGCTGAACGCGGCTTTTTTGCAGGTGTTAGGTTTTTTTTCAGCTCAAACTGCCCCATTGTTTTCTATGGGGGAATCGTGCACAAGCACGTTTTTGAAGCTGTCCGCGTCCGTAAGCACTGCTGGTATCGAGAGTTGAAGTTGCGGTAAATATGCTATACGCTCCTTTTTTGGAGCCTAACGCAGCAATTCTGTGAACTCTAAATACCAGCGGTATTTAAAAGGTGCGGCCAGAAAAAAGCCAGCGTAGCTAACGCACCCCTTTGGCCGCAGAACTCTAAATCTAGGCGTTAGGTTCCAATGATCAAAGATTCTCCATCTTGGATATAAATTATAGTGAAGGGTATAAAGGGGCTGAACTCTTTGAATTGTCTAAGAAAAAGGGTGGGACCTGTAAGTCCCATAGAGATGAGGCATGCCTCCCATGAAACTCTCTGCTCATATAAAATGATCTAAAATGATTCTCCAGCACTGCAAGATCTCTCAGAAGATGCTAGAAAGGCACATTTTTCTATACTTCTCTAAGGGTCATTCCCTGCATTTCTGTATTTGAAGGAGAGAAACGCTCAGTGCAAAAGGGCACTGCATTATTTGAGGGTTTTGTTACACTTACAAATTTTTATATCACTTTACAATTCAAAATTAGTCCTTAAGTTCTATTTTGTATATGCATTAAGATACTGTATACAGCAGTGTTTTTACAAATTCTGATTACGCTTTGAAAGTTTTTGTGCTACCTTAACAAATTAGGATAATACTTTGTATATTTCTGTGTATCTCTTACAAATTACATTGTACTTAGTATTTGTTCTATTATAAAATAAAACTGTCAGTTTCAGAAAGTAGCAGGGAAAGGGGAGTTCCCTGGGCTGAACAGAGTTCCCAATGTCTGTATGAATCTCTCACACAATTTTCATGATATTATCTATGCATTGTACACCTTTAGTTTCACTAATTTAACTTGCTAGGTGTAAGCAGGTAAAGTATTCTCAAAATTCACAATACACTTATTTAACTGTCAGAAAAGTAATGTATACTAAACTAGTGACAAATATAAGTTAAATTGTAGTAAAAACATTTCAGTTTAATTTGTATTTGCTGAAATCTGAGACTTGATATCAGTGTCAGACTGTTAATTATGTTTCACTCTCCCCTGTTAGATTCTGTATCCTAGAGAGCCTCATTACTTTCTAAGGAAGGCATCTCTCTGGAACTTCCACCATTTTTCTTAGGGAATTCAGTGAGTTCAGCCCCTGTGAAGTGTGCACTATAATTACTCTCAAAAAGTAATGTCCGTCTCTGGATAACAGAAACTAGCAGTATTATTTTACATAGAAGTATTATCCTAATTTGTTACAGTTAAATTGTCAAAGCATTATCAGAATATGTAAAATCACAACCCTAAATACATAATCTATATGCATTAAAATACGAAAAAAGAAAGTCCAAAGCCTAAAGATAATTAAACTTAAAGGGCATCATCAGAAGTATAAAGTAATATAAAATACAAAGCGCAAAGTATAAATGTAGCAAAACTCTCATGCCATGCAGTGCTATATTGCACTGGGCATGTCTCTCCACATTACAAATTCAGGGAACCCCCTTAGGGGAGTATAGTAAAATTTACCTTTTTAGAATCATGTGAGGGATTTTGCAGTGCTTGAGGACCATTTTAGATCATCAGGCCCTTATTGTAAAGTCAGCCTCAGCAAAGAGCTTACCACAGCTTCACAGCTGAAAAAAAGGATCCAGAGAGTAGAGTCTTCAGGGAAGCTGCTGCAAGGAAGTAGTGAGCACTCAGTCATGTGAGCCAGAGTGAGAGGTACTGGCTCACATGATTTAGACAGCATGCAATTTTGATCAACTTTCCAATTTTCTTCTATGATTAATTTGCTTGTTTCTCTGTGTGTATGTATCTTTAGCACTGCATTGCTAAAGTGCTAAAGACATGTGCATGCTGCAGAGCTTCTATGAGCTTAGCTAGGTTTACTATTCAACAAAGGATACCAAGAAAACAAAACCAATTTGATAATAGAAGTAATTTAGCTAGACTCAGCCGGGAGCAAGAAGCTTGTGTGTCCCAGCCTCCAGTATGCAAGATCAAATAATTTCTGTGATCCAATAATTGATTAGGCTAACAAAGCCCCAGAGCAAGCAGCTGGTGTATTACAATATCTGGGTTTTCAGTGATGTAGGCCCAGCAAGTGCAGTGTGTTAAGAATTCTACACTGCTTCTCCTTTGCCCACCTGTAGGATGTACAGACTACATGAGTAGATGCTTCATAACTAGGTGCTGTGCCTTTAAGATACATGGCTATTTACTACACTTTTAAGAGACTGCATGGTGGGAGTTGAGAGGCCATATTGATAGATTCCAGTCAGACTGCCTTTCCAGAAGATTCAGGTAGTGGGACATCTTTTCTACACTCATATTAACAGGTGGAGCTGTCTGCAACTCACCAAGGGCCTTAGTGTGCACCG
Source organism: Bombina bombina (assembly GCF_027579735.1). Lineage (NCBI taxonomy): Eukaryota > Metazoa > Chordata > Amphibia > Anura > Bombinatoridae > Bombina > Bombina bombina. The sequence continues at coordinate 289,539,105 of NC_069502.1, read as the reverse complement.
TTATTATAGAACTGAGTACAAATACTGCAGTACTATTTTGGAGGAGATAACACCCTTAGAGTATGGGGCTGCACTGCCACTCTTACACAATTGCGATTGCATTGAAATAGTCTACAAAACCTAAAGCTACACTGGGTTGATCGTCAGGCACATTAGTTTGCTATTTATTGCCTTACTTGCACTAAAAGCTATTAATTTACTTTAACTTTTATTGAAGCATTAGTCAATGCTCAGGAGATGTTTTGCATCTTAGAAGGTCTATATAGAGTTTTAACTTTTGATTGTGAATGGCATATCGCAAAGTGTATTCTATGCTTTTATGACATTTGGTGTTTTTAAATCATTACAAATGTCTTTATTAACTTCAAATTGTGTTTCAGTGCATTATCAGGTGCGTTTTTTAAATACTGAAAACTTTAATGTTGAATAGTAACGATAGTTAGAGACATATTTGTTTGATTTAACATATTTTGAGAAATTCTAAAAAAGTATTTATACAATAAACAAAACATAAACAAAAAATGGAATACATTTAATAAACACAAAATTATACAATTGATGGCAACATATAAATAGTTAGGAGTCCCAAATAAATAAAGGAGCAATTGTCAGAGGTAGATCCTATAAGTAAATATACCCTTAAAAGCTTCTAAATGTGGGTCACAGTTCAGTTTTCAACCTAGAACATTAGTTCATGAATAAAATGAAGGGCAAACACTTGCCATGATTGGAACACATTAAATAGGCATAAGGATCCGTAAATGAAAAGTATAATATCCACATTCAATAATATTGAAGAGAAACTGGGTTTACCGGACAGAGGTATTGTACACCGCTAGCCTTGATATTGGCTTATGGCTGTATATATGCAGGGACAGCTCTTTCAAGTACTTAGGGCTGTGTTAGGTCCGTGGATCCCCTTAGATCACCTGTCAGGTATAAAACAGACCTCCACTACATCAGCGTTCAGCAACAATTCTTAAAATTAGAAATGTGGTACCTCTTCCCTGCATGCCTCCTCCACTGTTGTAAGTGAACTGTAAGTGAACTCCTTCAATTATGGATTACTGATCAGATTGGGTAATTTCTAGTCGGAGGTGGACAGCTGTAACCCCTCCGACTTTCCAAAGCAAACAGCTATGCACGTTTCACCCATGAGTTGTAATAGGTTGTAGACGTCACGGGACTTTATCTACCTAAAAACCCCTCCCCTTTTTGTACTTTTGCACCCGGGTAAATTTGTATCCCTTACATTTCTTTACAAAGTTGCCAACAAATTAGTTTTTTTTACATTATTTACAAAGTGATTACTTCGCTCTAGCTGATAAAATATTTCATATCAAAATGTTTTGAATTAATGACAAATGCATAGTATAACATTCTCTAATTAACCATATGTCACATTACTCAAATCACATTGAACCTATTAGTATATATGTAGATTTGGTGTACTAATGGGGGTTAGTCAATATATAATCTTAGGATCCTTTTGATGTTTAATTTCTGCTCTCCTTTCACAGGAATAAATAAACCAGTGGAAAAATTGAAAATGGACAAATTTGATATTTAAACAAATAGGTTTCTATTTAATCTTAGCCTAGACGTACATCAGGGTAATAATATATTTCCTCAACCTGTTTTTTTTTTTTTTAAATGGGGCAAAGTTAATTCCCTCATTGAGGCCTGTAGGTTTTAGTGATTTTAAGTAAAAAATCTATTTACACTCCATTTGGAGCAATCTTTGGTCCAAATTACCACATCTACCTTGCATGTTTACAGCTTCTAGGCCTCTAAAGTTCAGCAGTTTTTATTGCTGTTATGGAATTCTTGAAAGAGTCTCTCTATTGCACTTGATTTAATGTTTTCATTCTTAATGTCTCTTTTATGTTCCTTAATGCATTCCCTAAGTTCCCTATAGGTTTGACCTATGTAATACATCAGACATTTACAGAATAACATATAAACTACACCTTTGCTTCCACAAGATATATGGCCTTTTATTTTGTGTCCGATTCCATACTTGTCAATAAAGTTATTATCTGTTGCCATATTCTCACATACTGAGCAGTGGCTACATTTATAATTCTCACTTTTTCCCTCCATTTGCTAAGTGGTTTTTACTTTTAAATTAAGTGGCTCCTAACTAAATTATCTTCTAGATTTGGAGCTCTTCCTGGTGTCATAGATAGTCCTGTACTCACTATTTCGGCAATGGCAGGTTCAGCTTGTAGAATGTGCCAATGTTTTTCCAAATTTTTTCTAGTCTCTTTCCACTTGTTTTTATAAGTTGTTATAAACCTGACGTTATCTGTATTTGATGTATTTTTATCCTTACTCCCATACAAAAGGACATCACGTGATTTGCTTTTTTACCTATTGAATGCATTTTTGAGAATACTATTCAGAAAGCCTCTTTCTTTAAATCTATCCCTTAAGTATCTGGATTCTTATTTAAATTATGTTTCTTCAGAACAATTCCTTTTTAGTTGTAGGTACTGACCATAGGGGATGTTGTTAATTAAGATTTTGAGGGTGGTGACTGTTGTATGAGACTAAGGTGTGGCCTGCTGTAGGTTTTCTATGTGTAGTGGGTTGTAATTTACTTGCAATTCTTCTAATGAAAGGTTATGTTGTCTGTACTATGGGAGAATGTGAATTTTAGATTTCAATTATTTGCATTCAAACATTTTATAAATGTATCAAATTTCTCCTCAGAATCTTCCCAAATTAAAAATATATTGTCTATGAACCGTATCTATGGAGTTCTCTCTATTAAATTCACAGTCCAAGATACAATTTTGTTCCCATCTTCCCAAGTACAGATAAACATAAATGGGGGGCACAACATGTCCCCAATATAATATTGCATGGGTCCAGCACTCACTATATAGAGACAGCTTCTGAGGTGCACTTCAACCATTTAATATAACAATTTCCAAACATAAGGCACTTTCCATTTTCTAATGGGACATAAAACAGTCTCTCTTTTTTGTCTCCATGATTGTTAAATAAGACTATTTTATATTAATTCTTAAATATGCAGGTTCTGGATCTAAAGTGTATTTAGGAAGGTACTGCGCCCCACCTTTTAACTATCAGCACTTGATTAGAGCTTAAGGTGTTTGAAGCATATGTATGAGTGAATTGTTTTCCAATGATTAAATGAAACACACCCACTGGGGCTCAGAGCAGATAATAATAATATAAATGTTCCCTAGCAAAAAATATTCATATGGACTAAGCATGCTTGTGTTTTTAAAGCCATATTTTACACACACTCAGTCAAAAATCTGAAAGCTGTAACAGAACACCCATAAAAAAAGTTTTAGAAAATTATATTTTCCTTATATTTTATGATTTTTTTAATAGTGCAAAAATATTGTTGCACATGCATTCATTTTTAAATGTGAAAATTCAATATACACATCCATAACATTCTTTATTATTACCCATTTTGTTCTTTTATAGAATCAACAGCTTCTACAGAAGACCCCATAGTGATTATGAGCAGTGAGCACACATATCTTTATGAACCTGAAGTAAAATGTCATAATCCATACAGAGAGAAGTGCACTTACAGGAACGAACAACTGGCTGAATACCATTGTTAGCCTGTTATATGGCGATTTACCACCTGGGAGCAGCTTTTTAGCCCAGTAATGCTTTTCACAGAATATAACTTTTCCATAGTATATCAGTCTGATCCAGCCTATTGCGGTCAGTCCAGCACCGAAATGAGCAATTCTTCTCTGAACAAGGAACACAGCAACCCCAGACAATCGTTTCGGCCTTCATTGGGCCTCGTCAGTGAGGTGTAGCCATATTCCTCTAAGCACACTGAGCAAGGAGTCCACGTCTGGTTGCCCTTTTTCCCATAATCGCATCTACAACATGGAGAATTTTAAATCCCTTTTGAAAAAAAAAAAAGTGATGGAACCATCACATTTATGAGAATACATTTACAACTAGACTTTTAAAAACATAGGTAGAACAAGCATTAATGACTCAGGTGCAGTGATTTCCTATTAAGATAGAAAACAGATATTTTTATTAGGTGGCATAACATTATTATTTTATTAATAACATTACACATACAAAACATTGTATTTGTGGATTTAGGGCAAAACCAAGGTATGATCAAGGACATAATGAAAGCACAATGTCACTTTCGTATAGATGTCAATATGTTTGAATAATAACATATATTAATTCTTATTCATATTTTTCCTTATAGGAAGTTCATCACCTTCCTTTCCTGCCCCTGTCTCCCCTTGTGTCCCTTCTCCTGTTCCACCTATCCCCACCACTTCCCCTATTGTTTGTATTGAGGCCCCTGTGTTGTCCTCTTCCCTTGCGTGTGAGTCTGTCCCTCTCACCCCCTACTACCTCCATTTCCATTCCTTACCATCTGCTCCCCCTGTTGCCTCTTCTTCTGTCCGCTATTCCTTTTCTCTTTTTTTCCCTCCCCTAGTGTTTCTGCTCATTCCTCCTGTAACTCATCTGTCTTCTCAACCTCCCTTTCTTCTTTCTTTATTTTAAAGGCCTTCTCTTGATAGGAGGAGAAGATCCCTAACCTAAGTAGAAACTGAGTTACTGAAAAGGGACACAAGCATGTAATTTTTAAATATGTAGAAAAAAACCAAACTAAGCTTATATCCTCAATCTTAGATTTATATTAATATAGAGGCTTAAGACCATATTTCTTGAACAGTTTCTTTAATATTAGGAAGAAATAAAAAAGTATGTTATTAGTAAAGAACAGAAGAACTAAGGGGTGGAATATATTTCTGTGTAGATATGTTACCTATCCCTTGCTAACATCATATTTATCAGACATACAATGTAGGTGTATGGACCCTTTGTGGCTGTCTTGGCTCCCCCTCAAAGCCAAAGGGAGGATATTCCTCTGGCCAGGAATCTTGCCAGGGGTCATATGGCAATGGTGGTGGCATCACTCCCGGGTCCTCAACTGAATCCATCCAACCATGCTCATGCCTGGGATCATACTGTTCTTGCAGTGCTGGTGCTGGTGGTGGCATGGATGTTTGTATCCTTATGACAGGAGGTTCTGTGAAGGAGTCAAAGGATGAGAGGGATTAGTACAGTCAGATATATGTCCATGTGGGCATACAATATACATTGATACATGCTAGGCCCTATACTGATTCTCATGTCAAACTCTATAACATGTGTCCTGTGTTATTCTGAGACATGTTAGTATTTCACTATTCCACCTCATATCATGAATTGCATTGTGTTAATGGATGTTATAACTCAAATACATATAATACTGGTGTGTGGGATGTTACTCACCAGCATGATGTGCTGTGGTTGCAGCCCCTGAGTCACGAGCCCCTGGAAGTCCACAGACTGCTGTGATACTCAGGGACCTGCTTATGATCTCCTGCCAGGTGTTATACTCAATATCCAGGGATGGACCACTGCCTGTTCCCTTCTGGTGCATAGCTTCCACCTCTTGCAATCATTCCACTGCTTTTTCAGGCCCTCAAAAGTCCTCCTCTGCGGGGCCACACTGTTGACGGCATTCTCTACCACCAACCATGCCATTTTTCTCCTTTTGGCAATGCCTTTGCCCTTCTCCTGCCTGAAGGGGTCACTGTAATTGTCCATGATGGCCTGGACAAGGGCAACATTTTCATCAAATGAGAAGTTTGGACATCTCAGCCTCTCATCCTCCATGGACACTTGGCTTCCTCCCTGTGATGTCCCTGGTGTGGGTTCCTCCCTATCCTCTCCCTCCTCCCCCCTTCTGTCCACATTTGCACCATCTGTCCCTCTCCTAGATGTGCCTGCTCTCTGGGGCTCTCAGGCATCTCCCATCATCCCTTCTAGCTCTCCCTCTCCCCACTCCAATTACTCCCTGACGGGGGGGCCCACTGCTCATCCTGTCCTCTCCAATACTCCTCTCCCTGCCACTCTTCTCCCCTCCTCCCCTCCTCCCTACCTCTCCCTGCCATCCTCACACTAAATCACACACTCACACTCCCAGTTCATTCACACACAATCACAACAAAACACTCAGCCTATCATACTGTAAAAATCAAATAAAATGTGTAAGGTGTTAGAAAAAAAAGTGTTGCGTATTTGTATATGTATGTATGCAAAATATTGGTCAATATGTAAAAATATGTGTAAGTGTATAAGCTTAATCAAACAACAATGCGACCTAACTCCTCTGTTTGTGCATCTCTCTCTACTCTCACTAATCCTCCACTCCAGTGTAGTGTGTTGTAGCTCAACGGACAAACCAAACACACTGAAGAAAATGCCGGCTGCGCATGGGTTTATATATGAATTTTGAATAGCGTAATTACATGTCACATTTTTATTAGAAATCTGTTCATTTTTATGAGTGTTAGCCTAATTTGCATAAAACTACTCTTTATTGACACTTTCCATGGACAAAATACTGGCGTAAGTTACTTGCGATGACTAAAATGTGTATTTGCAAAAATTTCAGAAGATCACCAGTTTGTCCTACTTACGACAGTTTAGCATCTAACGGCACAGTATATGTAATACCCCAATGTGCAAGGTGAAATTACGGGTGGCGCGAGTTTCCACGCTTGCGCCAAAACCTGCGACGTATATGTAATCACACCCCTGTTGTAACAAGCTTTGGATATTCAATTTAAAGGTAATAACAGCCACATGCTTCTAATTAGCAAAGGTCATAAATTAGATCAGGATCAAACAAGGCATAAGCAAACATTGCAGATGGCACCTTTCTTATCAAAGTGGAAGACAGAGAAAAGAAAGTTTTGTTTTTTTAAGGTAATAGAGACATACCAGAGATAAAGATTTGTAGGGGAATATGCAGTTAGAATATGTGATGCAGGGTTAAAATTGAGTCCTTATGCACATACCAGAGATAAAGATTTGTAGGGGAATATGACAGTCTTAATGAAAATAATAGGGCAATATTTTATCCCCGATATACCCACCTTAAAAGTAATATAAGTCTAAGCAGTAGATACAAGTTAAATTGGTGCACTTTTATGTGAGAAAAAGTAAATATAAGCTGGGGGAACAAAGTGGCTTATATACCCCACACATGTGTTATCCTTAATTAATTTTCCAACTGTTATAAACTATGCATATGACTCAGATATACAATGTTTTATTCTTACAGGTATTTTAAGGACTATTTATGTAGGGCTATCCTTAAGAACCAGGTCTGGTATTACCAAGTATTAACGCTGGATAGCTGTTCATACTCTGATTTACACTTTAAATATACAACAACAAAAAAGTCTCTTTTTAATGTACAATACTTAATAGAACACAAAAGTCCTTAGAAGGTCTGATTTTTATATCATCCCCTGTAAAGCAGTCTATATATACATCCAGGATCATTTTGCCAGATCTCACTATTAGGCAGTATAGTCACCAGTAATAGCTTCTTTTTTTGTCAAAATACTTAATATGACACCAGAGAACACAATAGATCATTCAATTGTAGAATACTAAATATACAACAAAAATAACCTATTTTTTTATATGAAATAATAGTACTATAGAAGAGTCCTTAGGAGTTCTAACTTTCATATGATCCGCAATAAGGTAAATTCTATATACACCTCTATGGTCCTTTTACCAGATCACACTATTGTAGTGACATTTTATTCACCTAGCTGTTATTAAAATCCCTTCCCCCACGTACACCTTTCTCTCTGAACTAAAAACACACCCAATGGTCTTTCTGAGTGGCATTTGATAAGCCACTCCCTTTTGAATTGGGGTATAAAATACTGTAACACCAGAACCTCTGTCTCTTTTTTTATCCTGCTCCTGCTAAAAGATGGATGATGTTGGACACAGAGAATCTGGCTAAGTATTTCTGGGATAATATTCTGTGTAGCAGTATTGCACAAGTTGGGGTTAGTGTAGTAAAGTTGCCCTGTATCTTAAAATGTGGACTGTATCTGTAAAATTGATTTTTATATATATATATATATATATATATATATATATATATATATACCTGTAAATATTTATCTTATTATTAACATATATTGATTCCTAAATAAACTGTTTGGCAAATAATGGAGACCCCCTCATAGAGTTTATTTCACAATTTATTTGTGTTGGGTTTTAGTGGTTTCACCATAGAGATTTAGTATATTATATTTAGTAGAAAGTAAAGATATTTTAAATTAATAGATAACCACAACTATTAGGCAGTATAGTCACCAGAAGTAGTTCCTTTTTATATCAGAACCCTTAATATGGCACAGGTCTTGAAATTGGTGAACATTTTAGTAAGCATAATTAAGCCAGCACCTCTTCTTATAGCTGACACACAAAAGATTTGTCGGCAACTGCAGGAGCCCCTCTGAAATAAATACACTTTAAGGCAACAAACAAAATGTATTGCTTGCCTGGAAGGTTAATACAACAAGCAGGGGTTACCTCAATACAATGGTATATCAAAAAATATACTTGCAATCCAGCGAGTGTGTGTAAGACCCGGACCCCAGTCCTGAGCAGAAATCCTTGAAAGGCATTAAAGCAGAAGCCTGTATTTACCAGGCATTTACCTTGATGGTCAGCTTGAAAGGGTATTACAAACTGTGACTTAATCTAAAGCCAGTTTGCACAGCGAAGTCGGTGTGTCTCACCTGGATCCCTCCGCGTACCAACAGCTCCGTCCTCTAGCAGTATAGCCAGCCATAGGCCTCCGGTCACGTGTTCCTCCGCTATTTCCCTTTTTTTTATTCCTGCTTGGTTTCCTTATTGGCTCAATCCATTTAGCAAATTTAATGCCACTCTACTCTGGTATCTGGATGCAAACCAGTAGTTTGAAATCGATGTTATAAGGGAGACGTCCCTTTTTATTTTATGTATGCTTTTAACAAGTTATTAAATTTCTGTCTAATTATACAAATGTTTTATTAGTTTTCATATATAGATAAGAAGCTCACATTAGACAACAAGTTTATATATATCAGTTGTATATACCTGTTTATATCTTTTTATTAACTGAATGTTGATAAATACTTAGGATTACCTACAATAAATATATAATAAGAACATTGCAGTACATACATTAAACATTTATCCAATCACAAAATACAATATATTCAAATTATAGAATTTAACTAAATACTCTACCCGTGCTAATCTAGCACTGGACTACATTCACTACATATTAATGTGTCATTGGCCATGCTCTACTTTTTTTGTAATTTTCATAATTTATTCTCAAAAAATGTGTGTGCATATATTTAATAATGAAACAAGCTAATAAAAGGAACCGTGTATTTTTAAAGGGTTATATCCTTCATGTACCATGGTTGTTTCAAACAGCAGCAGATATTAATTGTATGACCAAGCTTTAAAATATTTTAGGTTAACATGTATGGTTTTCTTTTGATTTTTAAAAGAGAAAACCAAAAATGTTTTCATGTAAAAGGGTAAGCATGGCACATCTGTTTAAATGTAAAATCAATTGATGATTAACTCTGAGCTATGTTATGTATCACTCAAATGCCAATAGTTAGAGATCACTATGGCAAGGCTATTTTTAATTATGAAAAACTCACTGCAATAGTTTTAAATGTTTTACAAAACATATTTGAAAATTGTCGTAGATCGAATAATATGCTAAAAACTAAACATATATCAACCCAACGATTTTTTTAAAAGGGTCATGAAAACCAATAGTTTTTTTTTCCATTCCTGATTCAGATATCATATACAATATTAAACAACATTCCAATTTAATTCAATTATTTATTATTGCTAATGACAGACATAGTGAAAACGAAGGGGCATATTTATCAAGCTCCATATGGAGCTTGATGGAACCTGATCGAATATGATCGGGTTGATTGACACCCTCTGCTAGTGGCCGAATGGTGGCAAATCTGCAGGGCGTGGCATGATAAATGCCGTCAGCGTACCAGAGGTGGGTGGTCAGTGAGATTCCTTGTAGTTCTGGTGAATGCATGCATAAGAATTGGCATTGTGATGGAGATGTAGTCTGCAAGAACAAGAGCAATAAGATTAACTGCCCTTCCCGTACATATTATCAAGACCAGTTTAAATGTTTGGATGGAAACTGTATTCATGGCACAAGACAATGTGATGGTTTGAGACACTGGTGCCCATTTAACAAGCTCCGTAGTAAGCTTCTGGGCACGTGTTTCTGGTGAGCCTTCAGACTCGCCAGAAACAGCAGTTATGAAGCAGCGGTCACAAAGACCGCTGCTCCATAACCTGTCCACCTACTCTGAGCAGACGGACAGACATCGCCGGAAATCAACCCAATCGAGTATGATCGGGTTGATTGACACCTCCTTGCTGACGGCTCATTGGCTGCAAGTCTGCAGGGGGCAGCGTTGCACCAGCAGCTCTTGTGAGCTGCTGGTGCAATGCTGAATACGGAGAGCGTATTGCTCTCCTCATTCAGCGAGCTGTGGCGGACCTGATCCGCACTGTCGGATCAGGTCCGGCAGACTTTGTTAAATAGAGGCCACTGTCTTAATGGCACAGATGAAATCAGCTTTAAAAAAGTCAATCAATGTTTAGGACTTGGTGAATTTAAGTGCAGATCTTGCAAGTGCATCAAAATAGTAATAATATTTGCAACTATCAGAGAGATTACAGAGACTGGAGTTATGAGCCTATTATTGAAGCTCAAATGATTATAGAACAACTTGACACTCAGATACGCGATGAACAGCAAGTCCAAAAATATTTAAAAAGAATAAATAAAGAATAAATCATAATAACAACTGTACTGTACGACAGACTCCCTGAGTGGCGCGGGCTATTGGATTCTTGGGAATTCCGGGAGATATCTTGGACCGGTAGGATAGCTGCGATCAAGATGACATTTATCCCTAAAATTATATATCTATTTCGGTCCCTCCCTATAAACTTACCCAGATCCATTCAGAACAAAATGCAGAGTCTCATCACATCCTATGTATGGAAAGGCAAGAAACCAAGGACGGCCACTCACACCCTCCAGAGGCACGTCTCTGACGGCGGTTTAAGTCTCCCTAATATTATACTATACTATCAAGCAGCCCGCCTCACTCACTTATTAAGCTGGAGCTATTCCTCTAACTTAGCCTCCTAGCGTACGGTGGAATTATCCCTACTCTCTAATGGCCTCCAACTACAAGATTTACCTTGGGTACCCACACACTATAGAAAAGACTCATCCAGTAATTTTTGAGACTCTACAGTTTTGGGACCAAATCAGACATTCTCCTAATATAGCTCCCCACCCTTCCCCAAGGCAGACAATATATAGCACTCTCATTTGTCTACCAGACTCCCATATACTTGCATGGACTCAATACGATGTTAAATACGTTTCAGACCTATACGACCGATCTAATACCCTCTCTCATACTGGCTTATGCAGAAACCTCCAACTGCCTCGTTCTCTGAATTTTGAAGCTTTGCATCTCTGTTCTATTCTTAAATCATGGAGATTCCCCTACACAGCCCTCAGGGATACAACAAACTGGGAAAGGCGTTGGTCACTGGCTTCACAGATCAAAGGTGCTCTTTCTTATCACTACTATGCGCTTATTGAACTATACTCATTACATAAATTATCCCAACATATCGCATGGGAAAAAGAGTTACGTTTCATCTGTGATATTGATACCTGGCATAGGGAAATTTTAATCACTAGGAAAATTCTGCACTGTGCCACCCTGTGGGAACTACACTTCAAAATAACAGTACGTTGGCACCTAGTCCCAGTTACTCTCCACAAGATATACCCTACCCATCCACCTATCTGCTGGAGAGGCTGCGGTCATCTAGGCACACAGAGTCACATATGGTGGTCCTGCCCACTTATTACTCCCCTTTGGTCCCAACTCTTCAACATACTTGGGCGACTAGGCATTACCTACCCACTAAGCCCCCAGACATGTATTTTACATTTAGAGTTCCCTCCGCTCACTACCCCACAAAAATATCTAACGATATATTTATTAATGTCCACCAAACTAGAGATTGCGAAGGCCTGGAAGCAGAGATCAACTCCATCCATCAGACAGGTCATGGCCACTGCTTCATTCATACACAAGATGGAATCCTTTGCATATGCAGCCATAGACTCGACTGACACTTACCTTGATATATGGCGCCCCTGGGTAGAGCAAATTACCCCCTCAGAAATCTAATCTTCCTCCTTAGATACCTCTCCCCTTATCTCTTCCCCCAAAACTTTTACTTTCCTTTCTTCCCTACTATCACTCTCTCCCCATTTCCTCCTTCTTCATTCCTCTATCCCCCTCTCCCCTCCCTCCCCCCTCCCCTTTTTTTTTTTTTTTTTTTTTGTACCTTCCATACACCTCTTCTATGAGTCATGAGATATTGCCAATTCCTGCACATCAGTAATAATTATCAGAAAAAGAGAAATCATCCTTGTAACTTCAGGTCATGCTTCTATTAATGTTTTATTGGTCATTAAGCTTAAGTTCTTAACCTTTTTCCCGCGAAGATAAGGTAATGGGGTCACAACCCCACTGTAATTGTCTGCTATAATGTACCATTGACTGAATGTTCTTTTCCTCTTTTTTTTTTTTCCTTTTATCTGACAATAACTGAAGTTACTCTTGAAAACAAAAGAAACAGTGTATATTGCGATTAATGTTATCCCTGCGCGGATATTGATCATTCGCATGTTTGCATTTATTTTTCTCAATAAAAATCTTTTTGCAAAAAAAAAAAAAAATAACAACTGTACGCCTGAGAGCGTATTACATTTCCAATATCACATGTACATACAAGGATATAAGTTGAAGAAACATAAGCAAAAGAGAAACATAACAAAGTCAATAAATACCTATAGATCCAAGCTCTCCCTCAATCTCCCCAGAGCTGGAAATGGTGCGGAACCAAAGAAACTCTCGGTAGGAAAGAATAGACCACCTCATGTCTCAGCACTGGGGAGCCAGTGAGTATCAAATCGATGCTGCCATTCAGCCCAAATCATTTAAAATAAGTCTGACTTCCCTAAAGTGTAATATACATTTTTCTACATGGAGTATATATACGCCATGGTTGCAACAATATCTGACCATAAGGGAGGATTCACTCTTTTCCAAGCTCTGGCAATGGAGAGTTTAACGGTGAAAAATAAGTAGATACAGTGAAGGCCCTGGTGTCTGGGCAGTTTACAGTAGCCCAAATGGAATAAGGCTATCTCTGGGGTTCTAGGAAGGGTAATCCCTATGCTTGAAAGCATGTTAAAGCTTATATTCCAAAGTGGCTTGAGTTTGGGGCAGCTCCACCAGATGTGGGTCATGTCCCCTACATGTTTACAATCCCACCAACATTTCGAGGAGGCCAAAGGGAAGATTTTGGCTAACCTAGCTGGGACATAGTACCAATGCATAAGGAGATTAATATGTTTCATAAATGGTGACACAGTGTAATGCTTTTTTGTTAGCAAAAGTGTACGCTGCCAGTCCCGGGTGGGTACCGTAAAATCTAACTTTTGTACCCCCTTCATAATATGGGTGGCTTTGTCTACTGGAGCTGCTCCTTCTATTAAATTGTAGTGTAGATGGGTTTGCCTAATCTGAGCCCCTGCTGCGATCTAGATTCCCAAATTGTTTGCTGGCGGGAGGAAGATGACTTAAAGTCCCAACTGGAAAGTAGGCTAACCACTCTAGTGTATTGAAATATCAGGAATGATGGTATTTGTGTGGAACTCTTAATTTGATTAAGTGTGACAAAGGCACCCAGGGAGACCACGGACCACAGGTCCGCAACCTTCAGGAAACCCAATATGGCCCCCAAGCTACCGGGTGTGAGTCAGGCAGGCCCCTGAGGAGGCCAACAATGGAGGTGATAGGGGATGGATTAAGTGATACCTGTTTGTAGTGTCTTAACTGTTCCCAAAGGTTAAGACATTCTCTAACCACAGGGTTTAATACAGCTAAGTTTCTCCTGCAGTGCGGAGGTGTCCATAGGAGATCCCTCAGGGATAAGTTAAAGGGCAAGGAAGTCTGTTCTATACTCCTCCACTTACTATCGGAGTCCCTGACACCCCACTGAGAGATATGTGTAAGCATCGCCGCCTCAAACTATCTACAGATGGATGGGGAGGCAACCCCCCTGTGCATTTTAGGGTACTGTAAAAGTTTGTGGGCTATACGGGGGGCTTACCCTGTCAGATATACTTAGTACATTTGTTCTGGAACTGTAGAAGGAGAAACCTAGTCACCCTAATCGACACACACATCTAAATATATATGTTAACTTGGGAAGGAAACTCATTTTAAGGGAAGCAATGCGTCCTAGCCATGAAATGGATTTGAAGTTCCACTTATGACTAAGGAATCTAAGTTCAGATAGTAGGGGTTTACAATTATCATTGACTATTTGGGAGAGGTCGCTTGACATTTTGACCCCCAAGTGAGATATGTAGTTGTCATTGATTGCAAATTTGTATCTGTCATGCAAATATTTAGGGATATCCGCAGGGAGCCTGCTCGTGTAAATTTCAGATTTACTGTGATTTAATTTATAAAATGAAAGGGCGCTAAATGTCTCCAAAATCTCTAAGAGTCTAGGGATTGTTTGTAGGGGTTTGGAAGAGAAAATTGTGGTGTCATCGGCAAACAGGGCAACCTTATGCACCGTACCATGAAGCGTGACACCCTCAATCTTCCTATCCTCCCTGATGGCTGGAGCTAGGGGCTCTATCGCTAATGCAAAAAGTATGGAGAAAGGGGGAAGGCCTGCCTGGTGCCGTTTAAAATGGATAAAGATATGTATTTAAAGCCCAAGCCCCACACCAAGGCCATGGGGGCAGTGTACAAAGCCCTCACTGCTTGGATGATTGATGCCAGAAACTGAAAAATTTCAAAGACCTTCCACAAATACTCCCAGCGGACTCGGTCAAACGCCTTCTCCGTGTCGAGAGAGAGTACTGCCAGAGGCTTATTCAGCCTCTTAGACTCTAGTAAAATGTTCAGTAGTCTCCTGGTATTATCTGTGTTAGAATTGTTTCGTTTTATTAAAGCTCTACCTGAGAATGTTCAGAACCAAGTGATTTACCCTTTAAGAATAAAGTAACTGTACAACAGTTAAGATTATTGTCAGCTATGTATTGATATTATTATCAGCTATTATAGGCTTTATGTGTAACAGCTGAGATTATTTTCATTGACCTGATGTATTCAAATTTATAATACACACACATATATATATACAGAATATATATATTTTTTATCTTTTATGGAGGATTGTTAGAAAAGAAAACAAATACAGAAATAGGCATTGTGACTACATACTGAGTAAAATTGCAACAATGTTACACATCAATGTATTATCAACACAGAACGAAAAAATGTAACATAAATCAGTCAGTCATATTTAGCTAAATGGAAACTTCATTTGATATATTTATATAGCATAATATAAGTAGTTATTTTTAAGGCCACTATAGGACCAACTGAAATGTGTAGGTGTACCCAGGCGCCAACCGACGGAGTCTTGATAAAGGCCTAGCAAGAGCCGAAATGCGTAGACCTGCACTGGTAAGCCTTATTCCATTTGTTCGATTGTACTGTGATCATTCTACACATTGGTTTTATCTTTCCTTCACAGGTATATCCCCACTCTGGCCTATTAATTGTTTATGCGAGTGAGCATCTAGGAGTAGGGAGACAGAGTCTCATCATCTTCTGACCATTTGATTGAACTTTGATTTGGTTATTTGTCACATCACACTATCACCCTCTGTCTCTGTGTACATTTGATATTTTCACAGACTTTTTTGTTTTGGACATTTATCTTTTCCACTATTTTTTCACTATTTTTTCACTATATATAAGAAATATATATTTTTTTTTTTCTTCAAATTTTTTTTTAGCGATTCACTTGTCATTTTTTTATTTTTTTTATTTTCACCTGTTGACCTCACATTTGGATTATAATTGTTTGGACACATACTCATTCGTATCAATACATCATCACTACATTTGGACTTCCTTTACACAAGTTGTTTGTTGGTCATTGTTCACGGACACCTTTTTTTTCACCATTTTATTGTATTTATTATCTGACAACGAGCCTTTTCATTTATTGTGTATGAATATGTAGAGCTGCCTGGCAACCTGCTTTTTTTTTTATTTATTTGTGTAATCTTCACATGGATCCATGTTATTGTTTTTAAGATTTTTTTTAGATTGTATATTGAACTTGTCTTATTAAACCCTTAATTTTAAACGTGATTTCACCTTAGCCTCCGTCGGTTGGCGCTTGGCTACACCTACACATTTCTGTTTTACCTTTTGGTGATAGCTAGGGATCACCTCCCCCGGGCTCATAGGTGCTTGTTGGCGCTGAAGTAGATACCTGCTTTCTATAGGACCAAATTAGCCAGAAAGAAATCTCTATAGCTAAAATTATGACCTATATTGTTTAACATGTAAGATAACTAATGGTCTCTCAAAGGGCCTAATACACAAACAAGTAATATAATTAGGATTACTCTTCAACAATCTTCATGACACACACATATATGTTATATCACAATGTGATACTGTATATGTTTCTTTGTTTATCTAATAAAATTACTCATTTTATTATGCTTGTATAATGACTTGATTGTTACGATAAGTTGAGGATTGCACTTAGACACTACTATTGAGAAGTTAATATTAGAGATATGCATTCAGGCTTAAAAAAAAAATAATTAATCAGAATTTTGCTTATTCATCAAATCATTTGATATGCAAACAGTGCAATACATTTTTGGACGAAAAACAAATGATTGCTTGAAGAAATCGATTTGTTCCTGCCTTCATGCTAAAAAGTGCAGGGATAGGGTGGAGGAGTTATATTGTTTAGTAGACATGGGTATTCAGCAGCTTTATTATCCCCCTTGTTGACTTTGGCTCTTTTCAGTGCCAGATTTATACTTTTGAATGTTCACCACACTAAGATCTGTGCAAATCCAGATCTTGGGCCTAGATTTAGAGTTCGGCGGTAGCCGTCAAAACCAGCGTTAGAGGCTCCTAACGCTGGTTTTGGCCGCCCGCTGGTATTTGGAGTCAGTGATTAAAGGGTCTAACGCTCACTTTACAGCCGCGACTTTTCTATACCGCAGATCCCCCTACGCCATTTGCGTAGCCTATCTTTTCAATGGGATCTTTCTAACGCTGGTATTTAGAGTCGTTTCTGCAGTGAGCGTTAGAGCTCTAACGACAAGATTCCAGCCGCCTGAAAATAGCAGGAGTTAAGAGCTTTCTGGCTAACGCCGGTTTATAAAGCTCTTAACTACTGTACCCTAAAGTACACTAACACCCATAAACTACCTATGTACCCCTAAACCGAGCTCCCCCCACATCGCCGCAACTCGATTAAAAATTTTAACCCCTAATCTTCCGACCGCCACCTACGTTATACTTATGTACCCCTAATCTGCTGCCCCTAACCCCGCCGACCCCTATATTACATTTATTAACCCCTAATCTGCCCCCACAACATCGCCGCCAGCTACTTAAAATAATTAACCCCTAATCTTCCGACCGCAAAGCGCCGCCACCTACGTTATCCCTATGTACCCCTAATCTGCTACCCCTAACACCGCCGACCCCTATATTATATTTATTATCCCCTAATCTGCCCCCCTCAACGTCGCCGACACCTGCCTACACTTATTAACCCCTAATCTGCCGAGCGGACCGCACCGCTACTATAATAAAGTTATTAACCCCTAACCCGCCTCACTAACCCTATCATAAATAGTATTAACCCCTAATCTGCCCTCCCTAACATCGCCGACACCTAACTTCAATTATTAACCCCTAATCTTCCGATCGGAGCTCACCGCTATTCTAATAAATGTATTAACCCCTAAAGCTAAGTCTAACCCTAACACTAACACCCCCCTAACTTAAATATAATTTTAATCTAACGAAATAAATTAACTCTTATTAAATAAATTAATCCTATTTAAAGCTAAATACTTACCTGTAAAATAAATCCTAATATAGCTACAATATAAATTATAATTATATTATAGCTATTTTAGGATTTATATTTATTTTACAGGCAACTTGGTATTTATTTTAACTAGGTACAATAGCTATTAAATAGTTAAGAACTATTTAATAGTTACCTAGTTAAAATAATAACAAAATTACCTGTAAAATAAATCCTAACCTAAGATATAATTAAACCTAACACTACCCTATCAATAAAATAATTAAATAAACTACCTACAATTACCTACAATTAACCTAACACTACACTATCAATAAATTAAATAAACACAATTGCTACAAATAAATACAATTAAATAAACTAGCTAAAGTACAAAAAATAAAAAAGAACTAAGTTACAGAAAATAAAAAAATATTTACAAACATAAGAAAAATATTACAAAAATTTTAAACTAATTACACCTACTCTAAGCCCCCTAATAAAATAACAAAGCCCCCCAAAATAATAAATTCCCTACCCTATTCTAAATTTAAAAAGTTACAAGCTCTTTTACCTTACCAGCCCTGAACAGGGCCCTTTGCGGGGCATGCCCCAAGAAGTTCAGCTCTTTTGCCTGTAAAAGAAAACATACAATACCCCCCCCCCAACATTACAACCCACCACCCACATACCCCTAATCTAACCCAAACCCCCCTTAAATAAACCTAACACTAAGCCCCTGATGATCTTCCTACCTTGTCTTCACCATGCCAGGTTCACCGATCCGTCCTGGCTCCAAGATCTTCATCCAACCCAAGCGGGGGCTAGACATCCACTGAAGAAGTCCAGAAGAGGGTCCAAAGTCTTCCTCCTATCCGGCAAGAAGAGGACATCCGGACCGGCAAACATCTTCTCCAAGCGGCATCTTCGATCTTCTTCCATCCGGTGCGGAGCGGGTCCATCTTGAAGCAGGCGACGCGGATCCATCCTCTTCTTCCGATGTCTCCCGACGAATGACGGTTCCTTTAAGGGACGTCATCCAAGATGGCGTCCCTCGAATTCCGATTGGCTGATAGGATTCTATCAGCCAATCGGAATTAAGGTAGGAATTTTCTGATTGGCTGATGGAATCAGCCAATCAGAATCTAGTTCAATCCGATTGGCCGATCCAATCAGCCAATCAGATTGAGCTCGCATTCTATTGGCTGATCGGAACAGCCAATAGAATGCGAGCTCAATCTGATTGGCTGATTGGATCAGCCAATCGGATTGAACTTGATTCTGATTGGCTGATTCCATCAGCCAATCAGAAAATTCCTACCTTAATTCCGATTGGCTGATAGAATCCTATCAGCCAATCGGAATTCGAGGGACGCCATCTTGGATGACGTCCCTTAAAGGAACCGTCATTCGTCGGGAGACATCGGAAGAAGAGGATGGATCCGCGTCGCCTGCTTCAAGATGGACCCGCTCCGCACCGGATGGAAGAAGATCGAAGATGCCGCTTGGAGAAGATGTTTGCCGGTCCGGATGTCCTCTTCTTGCCGGATAGGAGGAAGACTTTGGACCCTCTTCTGGACTTCTTCAGTGGATGTCTAGCCCCCGCTTGGGTTGGATGAAGATCTTGGAGCCAGGACGGATCGGTGAACCTGGCATGGTGAAGACAAGGTAGGAAGATCATCAGGGGCTTAGTGTTAGGTTTATTTAAGGGGGGTTTGGGTTAGATTAGGGGTATGTGGGTGGTGGGTTGTAATGTTGGGGGGGGGGGTATTGTATGTTTTCTTTTACAGGCAAAAGAGCTGAACTTCTTGGGGCATGCCCCGCAAAGGGCCCTGTTCAGGGCTGGTAAGGTAAAAGAGCTTGTAACTTTTTAAATTTAGAATAGGGTAGGGAATTTATTATTTTGGGGGGCTTTGTTATTTTATTAGGGGGCTTAGAGTAGGTGTAATTAGTTTAAAATTGTTGTAATATTTTTCTTATGTTTGTAAATATTTTTTTATTTTCTGTAACTTAGTTCTTTTTTATTTTTTGTACTTTAGCTAGTTTATTTAATTGTATTTATTTGTAGCAATTGTGTTTATTTAATTTATTGATAGTGTAGTGTTAGGTTAATTGTAGGTAATTGTAGGTAGTTTATTTAATTATTTTATTGATAGGGTAGTGTTAGGTTTAATTATATCTTAGGTTAGGATTTATTTTACAGGTAATTTTGTTATTATTTTAACTAGGTAACTATTAAATAGTTCTTAACTATTTAATAGCTATTGTACCTAGTTAAAATAAATACCAAGTTGCCTGTAAAATAAATATAAATCCTAAAATAGCTATAATATAATTATAATTTATATTGTAGCTATATTAGGATTTATTTTACAGGTAAGTATTTAGCTTTAAATAGGATTAATTTATTTAATAAGAGTTAATTTATTTCGTTAGATTAAAATTATATTTAAGTTAGGGGGGTGTTAGTGTTAGGGTTAGACTTAGCTTTAGGGGTTAATACATTTATTAGAATAGCGGTGAGCTCCGATCGGAAGATTAGGGGTTAATAATTGAAGGTAGGTGTCGGCGATGTTAGGGAGGGCAGATTAGGGGTTAATACTATTTATGATAGGGTTAGTGAGACGGATTAGGGGTTAATAACTTTATTATAGTAGCGCTCAGGTCCGCTCGGCAGATTAGGGGTTAATAAGTGTAGGCAGGTGTCGGCGACGTTGTGGGGGGCAGATTAGGGGTTAATAAATATAACATAGGGGTCGGCGATGTTAGGGCAGCAGATTAGGGGTACATAGGGATAACGTAGGTTGCGGCGGTTTACGGAGCGGAAGATTAGGGGTTAAAACTGTAATGCAGGGGTCAGCGATAGCGGGGGCGGAAGATTAGGGGTTAATAAGTGTAAGGGTAGGGGTGTTTAGACTCGGGGTACATGTTAGGGTGTTAGGTGCAGACGTAGGAAGTGTTTCCCCATAGGAAACAATGGGGCTGCGTTAGGAGCTGAACGCTGCTTTTTTGCAGGTGTTAGGTTTTTTTTCAGCTCAAACAGTCCCATTGTTTCCTATGGGAGAATCGTGCACGAGCACGTTTTTGAGGCTGGCCGCGTCCGTAAGCAACTCTGGTATCGAGAGTTGCATTTGCGGTAAAAATGCCCTACGCTCCTTTTTTGGAGCCTAACGCAGCATTTGTTTTAACTCTCGATACCAGAGTTAAATTTATGGTGCGGCCAGAAAAAAGCCCGCGGAGCGTTAACAGCCCTTTTACCGCCGAACTCTAAATCTAGGCCTTAGTGTGGTGATTATTCACAAGCATAAATAAATTAATAAAATTCTTTCGGCTATATTAGAAGTTTTGCGGTAACAGGGGTGCGTTGCTAACAAGCCTTTTTTTTTTCACTGCTCCCTTAAGACAACGCTGGTATTACAGGTTTTTTAAACCCGACGTTAGCCGCAAAAAGGTGAGCGTAGAGCAAAATTTAGCTCCACATCTCACCTCAATACCTGTGTTGGTAGCGGTAAGCTGGCTAAACGTGCTCATGCACAATTTTCCCATAGGAAACAATGGGGCAGATTCAGCTGTAAAAAAACCTAACACCTGCAAAAAAGCAGCGTTTAGCTTCTAACGCAGCCCCATTGATTCCTATAGGGAAATACATTTAATGTCTACACCTAACACCCTAACATGAACCCTGAGTCTAAACACCCCTAATCTTACACTTAATAACCCCTAATCTGCCGCCCCCAACATCGCCGACACCTACATAATATTATTAACCCCTAATCTGCCGCTCCGGACACCGCCACCAGCTACATTATCCCTATGAACCCCTAATCTGCTGCCGCCAACATCGCCGACACCTACATTATATTTATTAACCCCTAATCTGCCCCCCCAATGTCGCCGCAACCTACCTACATTTATTAACCCCTTATCTGCCGCCCCCATTGTCGCTGCTACTATATTAAATTTATTAACCCCTAAACCTAAGTCTAAACCTAAGCTTAACAACACCCTAACTTAAATATAATTTAAATACAACAAAATAAAATTACTACAATTAAATAAATTAATCCTATTTAAAACTAAATTATTACCTATAAAATAAACCCTAAGCTAGATACAATATACTTCAAAGAATATGTAACAGGAGCACCAGGTGAAGTGATAAAAAACATAATTTATGCTTACCTGATAAATTCCTTTCTTCTGTAGTGTGATCAGTCCACGGGTCATCATTACTTGTGGGATATTAACTGCTCCCCTACAGGAAGTGCAAGAGGATTCACCCAGCAGAGTTGCTATATAGCTCCTCCCCTCTACGTCACCTCCAGTCATTCGACCAAGGACCAACGAGAAAGGAGAAGCCAAGGGTGTAGTGGTGACTGGAGTATAATTTAAAAAATATTTACCTGCCTTAAAAAACAGGGCGGGCCGTGGACTGATCACACTACAGAAGAAAGGAATTTATCAGGTAAGCATAAATTATGTTTTCTTCTGTTAAGTGTGATCAGTCCACGGGTCATCATTACTTGTGGGATACCAATACCAAAGCAAAAGTACACGGATGACGGGAGGGATAGGCAGGCTCTTTATACAGAAGGAACCACTGCCTGAAGAACCTTTCTCCCAAAAATAGCCTCCGAGGAAGCAAAAGTGTCAAATTTGTAAAATTTGGAAAAAGTATGAAGCGAAGACCAAGTTGCAGCCTTGCAAATCTGTTCAACAGAGGCCTCATTCTTAAAGGCCCAAGTGGAAGCCACAGCTCTAGTGGAATGAGCTGTAATTCTTTCAGGAGGCTGCTGTCCAGCAGTCTCATAAGCTAAACGAATTATGCTACGAAGCCAAAAAGAGAGAGAGGTAGCAGAAGCTTTTTGACCTCTCCTCTGACCAGAGTAAACGACAAACAGGGAAGACGTTTGTCGAAAATCTTTAGTTGCCTGTAAATAAAATTTAAGGGCACGAACTACTACCAGATTGTGCAAAAGACGTTCCTTCCTCGAAGAAGGATTTGGGCACAAGGATGGAACAACAATCTCCTGATTGATATTCCTGTTAGTGACTACCTTAGGTAAGAACCCAGGCTTAGTACGCAGAACTACCTTATCCGAGTGAAAAATCCAATAAGGAGAATCACAATGTAAGGCTGATAACTCAGAGACTCTTCGAGCCGAGGAAATAGCCATTAAAAATAGAACTTTCCAAGATAACAACTTTATATCAATGGAATGAAGGGGTTCAAACGGAACACCCTGTAAAACGTTAAGAACAAGGTTTAAACTCCATGGTGGAGCCACAGCTTTAAACACAGGTTTAATCCTGGCCAAAGCCTGACAAAAAGCCTGAACGTCTGGAACTTCTGACAGACGCTTGTGTAACAGAATGGACAGAGCTGAGATCTGTCCCTTTAAGGAACTAGCGGATAACCCCTTTTCTAAACCTTCTTGTAGAAAAGACAATATCCTAGGAATCCTAACCTTACTCCAAGAGTAACCTTTGGATTCGCACCAATATAGGTATTTACGCCATATTTTATGGTAAATCTTTCTGGTAACAGGCTTCCTAGCCTGTATTAAGGTATCAATAACTGACTCAGAAAAACCACGCTTTGATAAGATCAAGCGTTCAATTTCCAAGCAGTCAGCTTCAGAGAAGTTAGATTTTGATGTTTGAAAGGACCCTGAATCAGAAGGTCCTGTTTCAGAGGTAACGACCAAGGTGGACAGAATGACATGTCCACCAGATCTGTATACCAAGTCCTGCGTGGCCATGCAGGCGCTATTAGAATCACTGATGCTTTCTCCTGTTTGATTCTGGCAATCAATCGAGGAAGCATCGGGAAAGGTGGAAACACATGAGCCATCCTGAAGGTCCATGGTGCTGTCAAGGCATCTATCAGGACCGCTCCCGGATCCCTGGATCTGGACCCGTAGCGCGGAAGCTTGGCGTTCTGTCGAGACGCCATGAGATCTATCTCTGGTTTGCCCCAAAGTCGAAGTATTTGGGCAAAGACCTCTGGATGAAGTTCCCACTCCCCCGGATGAAAAGTCTGACGACTTAAGAAATCCGCCTCCCAGTTCTCCACTCCCGGGATGTGGATTGCAGACAGGTGGCAAGAGTGAGACTCTGCCCAGCGAATTATCTTCGATACTTCCATCATTGCTAGGGAGCTTCTTGTCCCTCCCTGATGGTTGATATAAGCTACAGTCGTGATGTTGTCCGACTGGAACCTGATGAACCCCCGAGTTGCTAACTGGGGCCAAGCCAGAAGAGCATTGAGGACTGCTCTCAATTCCAGAATGTTTATTGGAAGAAGACTCTCCTCCTGATTCCATAGTCCCTGAGCCTTCAGAGAATTCCAGACAGCGCCCCAACCTAGTAGGCTGGCGTCTGTTGTTACAATTGACCAGTCTGGCCTGCTGAATGGCATTCCCCTGGACAGATGTGGCCGATAAAGCCACCATAGAAGAGAATTTCTGGTCTCTTGAATGGAATGAAGGACACGGCATGCACTTTGAAGTTTTGTTAACCTGTCCTCTGTCAGGTAAATCTTCATTTCTACAGAATCTATCAGAGTCCCCAGGAAGGGAACTCTTGTGAGTGGAAAGAGAGAACTTTTCTCTTCGTTCACTTTCCATCCATGCGACCTTAGAAATGCCAGTACTATCTCTGTATGAGATTTGGCAGTTTGAAAGCTTGAAGCTTGTATCAGTATGTCGTCTAAGTACGGAGCTACTGAAATTCCTCGCGGTCTTAGTACCGCCAGAAGAGTGCCCAGAACCTTTGTGAAGATTCTTGGAGCCGTAGCCAGTCCGAATGGAAGAGCTACAAACTGGTAATGCCTGTCTAAAAAGGCAAACCTTAGATACCGGTAATGACTTCTGTGAATCGGTATGTGAAGGTAAGCATCCTTTAAATCCACTGTGGTCAAGTACTGACCCTCTTGGATCATGGGCAAAATTGTTCGAATAGTTTCCATCTTGAACGATGGAACTCTTAGGAATTTGTTTAGGATCTTTAAATCCAAGATTGGCCTGAAGGTTCCCTCTTTTTTGGGAACTACAAACAGATTTGAGTAAAACCCTTGTCCTTGTTCCAACCGCGGAACTGGATGGATCACTCCCATTAATAAAAGATCTTGTACGCAGCGTAGAAACGCTTCCTTCTTTGTTAGGTTTGTTGACAACCTTGACAGATGAAATCTCCCTCTTGGGGGAGAGGATTTGAAGTCCAGAAGGTATCCCTGAGATATGATCTCTAACGCCCAGGGATCCTGAACATCTCTTGCCCAAGCCTGGGCGAAGAGGGAAAGTCTGCCCCCCACTAGATCCGGTCCCGGATCGGGGCCCTCAATTCATGCTGTCTTAGGGGCAGCAGCAGGTTTTCTGGCCTGTTTGCCCCTGTTCCAGGACTGGTTAGGTTTCCAGCCTTGTCTGTAGCGAGCAACAGCTCCTTCCTGTTTTGGTGCAGAGGAAGTTGATGCTGCTCCTGCTTTGAAATTACGAAAGGAACGAAAATTGGACTGTCTAGCCTTGGCTTTGGCCTTGTCCTGAGGCAGGGCATGACCTTTACCTCCTGTAATGTCATCAATAATCTCTTTCAAGCCGGGCCCGAATAAGGTCTGCCCTTTGAAAGGAATATTAAGCAATTTAGATTTAGACGTAACATCAGCTGACCAGGATTTTAGCCACAGAGCTCTGCGTGCCTGAATGGCGAATCCTGAATTTTTAGCCGCAAGTTTAGTTAAATGTACTACGGCATCTGAAATAAATGAATTAGCTAACTTAAGGAATTTAAGTTTGTGTGTGATGTCATCTAGTGTGGATGATTGAAGTGTCTCTTCCAGAGACTCAAACCAAAATGCTGCTGCAGCCGTGACAGGCGCAATACATGCAAGAGGTTGCAATATAAACCCTTGTTGAACAAACATTTTCTTAAGGTAACCCTCTAATTTTTTATCCATTGGATCTGAAAAAGCACAGCTATCCTCCACTGGGATAGTGGTACGCTTAGCTAAAGTAGAAACTGCTCCCTCCACCTTAGGGACCATTTGCCATAAGTCCCGTGTGGCGGCGTCTATTGGAAACATTTTTCTGAATATAGGAGGGGGTGAGAAAGGCACACCGGGTCTATCCCACTCCTTAGTAACAATGTCAGTAAGTCTCTTAGGTATAGGAAAAACGTCAGTTCTCGACGGTACCGCAAAATATTTATCCAACCTACACATTTTTTCTGGGATTGCAACTGTGTTACAATCATTCAGAGCCGCTAATACCTCCCCTAGTAACACACGGAGGTTCTCAAGCTTAAATTTAAAATTTGAAATGTCTGAGTCCAGTTTATTTGGATCAGAACCGTCACCCACAGAATGAAGCTCTCCGTCTTCATGTTCTGCAAACTGTGACGCAGTATCAGACATGGCCCTTGCATTATCAGCGCACTCTGTTCTCATCCCAGAGTGATCACGTTTACCTCTTAGTTCTGGTAGTTTAGCCAAAACTTCAGTCATAACAGTAGCCATATCTTGTAATGTGATTTGTAATGGCCGCCCAGATGCACTCGGCGCTACAATATCACGCACCTCCTGAGCGGGAGATGCAGGTACTGACACGTGAGGCGAGTTAGTCGGCATAACTCTCCCCTCGTTGTTTGGTGAAATATGTTCAATTTGTACAGATTGACTATTTTTTAAGTAGCATCAATACATTTAGTACATAAATTTCTATTGGGCTCCACTTTGGCATTAACACATATAGCACAGAGATATTCCTCTGAATCAGACATGTTTAACACACTAGCAAATAAACAGCAACTTGGAAATACTTTTCAAAGTAATTTACAAATAATATGAAAACGAACTGTGCCTTTAAGAAGCACAGAAAAATATTATAACAGATAAAATAATTAAGTTATAGCATCAATCTTTGTCAGAATATACAGTTTTAGCAAAGGATTGTTCCCCTCAGCAAATGATAACTAACCCAGGCAGCAGAAAAAAAATACACAAATAAACGTTTGTGTTTGTGTACAATCAGCACAGCTCTGCTGTATGATTACTTCCCTCAAAAAAGACTCTTGAGATCCCTGAACTCTGTAGAGATGAACCGGATCATGCAGGAAGAAAATGAACCTCTGACTGAGTTTTTCTGATGCATAGTGAAAGCACCAAAATGGCCCCTCCCCCACACACATAACAGTGAGAGAGATCAGTGAACTGCTCTAATTTAAATCAAAACTATTGCCAAGTGGAAAAAAAGTGCCCAAAACATTTTTTCACCCAGTACCTCAGAGAAAAAAACGTTTTTACATGCCAGCAAAAAAACATTTTACCTCAATAATTAATTGTCATTTAAAACCTATTGCAAGTCCCTGCAAAATAGGTTAAGTCTATGTATACAGTTTAAAAGCCAGAGAAGTACCATTTCCCAGAAAACTGAAGTGTAAAATATACATACATGACAGCCTGATATCAGCTACATCTACTGCATTCAAGGCTGAGTTTACATTATAACGGTATGGCAGGATTTTCTCATCAATTCCATGTCAGAAAATAATAAACTGCTACATACCTCTTTGCAGATTAATCTGCCTGCTGTCCCCTGATCTGAAGTTTACCTCACTCCTCAGATGGCCGAGAAACAGCAATATGATCTTAACTACTCCGGCTAAAATCATAGAAAAACTCAGGTAGATTCTTCTTCAAATTCTACCAGAGAAGGAATAACACACTCCGGTGCTATTATAAAATAACAAACTTTTGATTGAAGATATAAAAACTAAATATATCACCATAGTCCTCTCACACATCCTATCTAGTCGTTGGGTGCAAGAGAATGACTGGAGGTGACGTAGAGGGGAGGAGCTATATAGCAACTCTGCTGGGTGAATCCTCTTGCACTTCCTGTAGGGGAGCAGTTAATATCCCACAAGTAATGATGACCCGTGGACTGATCACACTTAACAGAAGAAATTATAAACTTTTTGAAATACAAAGGGTATATTAACCCCGGGTAAGAACACACAAAAAGAAAAATATTTGAACCATCAAACTGATGAACAAAGGCTGACCGGTTTCGGCTGTTGCCTTACTCCTAGCCTGCTTAAAACTGCTTAACAGTTACAACTTTAAAAACCCTCATCTGTGTTTCTATTGGTTCAGGGGCTCACACCCCTTTTCATCCAGCTTCATTCAATCGAATACTCATTAAGTGACACCAGAATTTCTACGTACACTATTGTGACTTTATAAACATCTAAATATACAAACTAAAGATTCCACACATCAACTCTGTAGAATATTAACAAACTCTTATTTGTTAAATGTTATTCGTTGAATGTTAAATGTGCATGGCGTGTGTACATGCTTAAAATCACTATGGCAGGTAATACTGTTGTGACATGGGTTGCCGTATCCTCAGGCTAAACCCAAATCACTATGTAGAGTTGTGTTGGCTATCTGCAATGTGTGCTAATAAAGTGTGAATATCTAGTTTCTTATAGCTTACGTTTTAACTCTGCATGGAATTAACTGTATAGTGCTGCGAGGCTTGCAATTGATCAGCATAGGTCTCTGTTCAAAAATGTTCCTATTGGGTGAATATCGTATGTTGTGACCAATCAACATGCAAGTCTCACAGCGTTTAGCTACGGATGAATTATACACCCTGTCCTATTGGACCACTACACTTGTATCCTCCCATCTGTTACGTGGGATACAGGGTGTATAATTCATCCGTAGCTAAACGCTGTGAGACTTGCATGTTGATTGGTCACAACATACAATATTCACCCAAACTTTTAACTTTTTTTGTCCATTTTCCTATAAGGATAGTGCACACACCCAAACTGTTCCCCCTTTTTCATGTTATAGATACAATATAACTAATAGTTACATTTGTATCTCTCTTAGGGTTTATTTTTATTTTACAGGCAACTTTGTATTTATTTTAACTAGGTACAATAGTTATTAAATAGTTATTAACTATTTAATAACTTCCTAGTTAAAATAAGTACAAATTTACCTGTAAAATAAATCCTAACCTAAATTACAATTACACCTAACACTACACCATCATTAAATGAATTGCATAAACTAACTACAATTAACTACAATTAAATTAAATAAACTAAAGTACAAAAACAAACAAACACTAAATTACAGAAAATAAAAAAATAATTACAATTTTTTTAAACTAATTACACCTAATATAATCCCCCTAATAAAATAAAAAAGCCCCCCAAAATAATAAAATTCCCTACCCTATACTTTATTACAAATAGCCCTTAAAAGGGCTTTTTGCGGGGCATTTCCCCAAAGTAATCAGCTCTTTTACCTGTAAAAAAAAATGCAATACCCCCCAACATTAAAACCCACCACCCACACACCCAACCCTACTCTAAAACCCACCCAATCCCCCCTTAATAAAACCTAACACTACCCCCTTGAAGATCACCCTACCTTGAGCTGTCTTCACCCAGCCAGGCACAAGTGGTCCTCCAGAGGGGCAGAAGTCTTCATCTGATCCGGGCAGAAGAGGATCTCCAGATGGGCAGAAGGCTTCATCCAGGCGGCATCTTCTATCTTCATCCATCCGGAGCGGAGCAGGTCCATATTGAAGCCATCTGACGTGGATCATCCTCTTCTTACGACGGCTAAGACTGAATGAAGGTTCCTTTAAATGATGTCATCCAAGATGGCGTCCCTTGAATTCCGATTGGCTGATAGGATTCTATCAGCCAATCGGAATTAAGGTAGTTAAAATTCTATTGGCTGATTGGATCAGCCAATAGGATTGAACTTCAATCCTATTGGCTGATCCAATCAGTCAATAGGATTGAGCTCGCATTCTATTGACTGTTCCAATCAGCCAATAGAATGCAAACTCAATTCTATTGGCTGATTGCATCAGCCAATAGGATTTTTCCTACCTTAATTCCGATTGGCTGATTGAATCCTATCAGCCAATCAGAATTCAAGGGACGCCATCTTGGATGACGTCATTTAAAGGAACCTTCATTCAGTCTTAGCCATCAGAAGAAGAGAATGCTCTGCATCGGATGGCTTCAAGTTGGACCCGCTCCGCTCCGGATGGATGAAGATAGAAGATGCCACCTGGATGAAGCCTTCTGCCCGTCTGGAGGTCCTCTTCTCCCCGGATCAGATGAAGACTTCTGCCCCTCTGGAGGACCACTTGTGCATGGCTGGGTGAAGATGGCTCAAGGTAGGGTGATCTTCAAGGGGGTAGTGTTAGGTTTTATTAAGGGGGATAGGGTGGATTTTAGAGTAGGGTTGGGTGTGTGGGTGGTGGGTTTTAAAAGAGCTGATTACTTTGGGGCAATGCCCCGCAAAAAGCCCTTTTAATGGCTATTTGTAATTTAGTATAGGGTAGGGAATTTTATTATTTTGGAGGGCCTTTTTATTTTGTTAGGGGGATTAGAGTAGGTGTAATTAGTTTAAAAAAAATTGTAATTAATTTTATTTTCTGTAATTTAGTGTTTGTTTTTTTGTACTTTAGTTTATTTAATTTAATTGTATTTAATTGTAGGTAATTTAGTAAATTAATTTAATGATAATGTAGTGTTAGGTGTAATTGTAACTTAGGTTAGGATTTATTTTACAGGTAAATTTGTACTTATTTTAACTAGGTAGTTATTAAATAGTTAATAACTATTGTACCTAGTTAAAATAAATACAAAGTTGTCTGTAAAATAAATATAAACCCTAAGCTAGCTACAATGTAACTATTAGTTATATTGAATCTAACTTATGGTTTATTTTACAGGTAAGTATTTAGTTTTAAATAGGATTAATTTATTTAATTGTAGTAATTTTATTTTGTTTTATTTAAATTATATTTAAGTTAGGGGGGTTAGACTTAGGGTTAGACTTAGGTTTAGGGGTTAATAAATTTAATATAGTAGCGGCGACGTTGGGGGCGGCAGATTAGGGGTTAATAAAATTTAACTAGTGTTTGCGAGGCGGGAGTGCGGCGGTTTAGTGGTTAATATATTTATTACAGTGGCGGGGATGTCCGGTCGGCAGATTAGGGGCTAAAACTTTATTAAAGTGTTTCCTATGTGGGGGGGCCTCGGTTTAGGGGTTAATAGGTAGTTTATGGGTGTTAGTGTACTTTTTTAGCACTTTAGTTAAGAGTTTTATTTTACGGCGTTAGCCCATAAAACTCTTAACTACTGACTTTTAAATGCGGTAGGAGTCTTGACAGGAGAGGGTCTACCGTTCACTTGTTCCAAGACTCGTAATACCGGCGTTAGGCAAATCCCATTTAAAAGATAGTATACGCAATTGACGTAAGGGGATTTGCGGTAAGCTCAATTCGCGGAAGAAAAGTGAGCGATAGACCTGTACCTGCCAGACTTGTAATATCAGCGGGCGTTAAAAAGCAGTTTTGGGACCTCTCAACGCTGCTTTTTAACTCTAACGCAAGACTCGTAATCTAGCCGATAGTTTGTAATAATGTACAGGGGTTGATACCATTAATTTCCATTGTCCCATGTCCAATCCTGCAATAATATTACTAATTACTTATGTTAGGAGCATCCAATCAGCCACTAAATGCTGAATTTTAGTAATTCAGGCATTATATGTTATTTTAACATTGAAAAATTCATTTAATTGTTCAAATCCTATAATATAAGATTTTTTGTTAATATTAATTGTGTTTATTAGCTGGTTTTTGGAAAAGACGATAACAAATCAGAATACAATATTAATCTAAACTGAATGCCTTCTCGGATGAAATTCGGCTGAACCAAACATTTGAAAGAATCAAAAAATATTTTTGGAAGAAATTAATTTTTCATCTGTGCCTGTGTCTAGTTAATTTATTGTTTTGTTAAAAATATGACAATCTAGGTGAAGAAAGATAAAGAGTGATTGGCTTAGTAACCTTTCATAGGAACACCCACCTTATTGGCTCCAGGTGGAAGTTCCGGTAATTAGGACTTAGCCCCTTTAAATATAGGCAGCACACGGCCTTGCAATGTATTAAGATGTCTGCACCCATATGGTCTGAATAGGGATTATGATTTATATTTGTTTTTATAAATTTTGTTTTTTCACGGTAATGTTTTCTGGTACCACTAGGGGTCATTATTCATTGTAATCCCACTGAAACCTGGATAGGCATGGGTTAATTCAATTAAATGTACAGGATGGAACCTGATTGATTGGTCCAGATACCCCTTTTAAAGAGTGTGTTTAGCTGTTTTTAACTATACATGATTAAGGACCATGTAGGTCCGAAACGTTGCTTTTAAGGCTGTTTGTATCCTAAATTAAAGAATTTATCACCATTGACAAACATTGTTGTGTTGTGGTGCTGTCACACTTGATGCATGGACTGTATGACTTTAGATTTGCTGATACTCCCCAGTGACGGTCACACACTGGTTTAAAGATACCTATGTGCATAGTGCTGGACTCTGTTCATTTTCTGTATACATACATATATATATATATATATATATATATATATATAATTTAATACTCATTTAAGTCAAGTGAATAGTCTAATATTAATAGACAGAGACAAATATAGTCAATTATATCATGACTGACTTGAATATTAATAATTAGTAATGAAAAAAGAAGCAAAATATGTCTAATATTTAGCAAGGTGGGCAAAAAATAACCCTTTCTATTCATATCTGTGATCTTTTCTGGTGCGTTGTTTTTCTGTTGTAAGTATTGATTGATGAGATTAACGACATGTAAGATAATCATTTTTTTTTACATGTATCTGTTATTTTGATTCTATATTGTTTAATCAAAATATTAAATATTTTTTAATGGCACTACTCAAGATTTAAACATACTGTATTTCTGGAAAGTGTCAAAATGGGAAAGGGAGAGAGGGGAATAGAGAATGTCACTACTAAATGGTGACCCAATTGGCAAAATTAATAGAATTTGTTAAGGGAATGGGTGCTGCATACTAGTAAAATTGAGCAAAAAAATTAGTGGTGTGACCAACTAAAAAAAGGTGTATACTAAATAGCACTCCTCACCGTTTCAACCACTGATAATAAAGATCTATTGGCTAGATTACGAGTTTTGCATTATGAGTGAAAAAGCAGCGTTATGGCTCTTTTTCACTACCACTGCTATTACGAGTTTTGCAGGTATGGGTGTAC
Source organism: Bombina bombina (assembly GCF_027579735.1). Classification (NCBI taxonomy): domain Eukaryota; kingdom Metazoa; phylum Chordata; class Amphibia; order Anura; family Bombinatoridae; genus Bombina; species Bombina bombina. The sequence continues at coordinate 289,506,024 of NC_069502.1, read as the reverse complement.
CGCACACTTTTTTGGCCATAACACAACGTAACTACCGCAGCTTTCCAAAAGTCCATTTTCAATGGGACTTCCACAGCGCCAGTACTACGAGTTTGCCTGTCCGGCCAAAAAGTGAGCGTACAGCCCATAACTACAAGATCCGTACCGTAAACTGAAGTCAGTAGTTATGGGTTTTACGCTACAAAGCTGTACCATAAAACTCATAACTAAAGTGCTAAAAAGTACACTAACACCCATAATCTACCTATTAACCCCTAAACCGAGGCCCTCCCGCATAGCAAACACTAAAATAAAATTATTAACCCCTAATCTGCCCATCCGGCCATCGCAGCCACTATAATAAACATATTAACTCCTAAACTGCCGTACTCCCGCATCGCAAACACTAGGTAAATATTATTAACCCATACTCTGCTGTCCCTAACATCGTCGCAACCTACATTACTGTTATTAACCCCTAATCTGCGGCCCTCAAAATCGCTGCCACTATACTAAAGTTATTAACCCCTAAACCTAACCCTAAGTCTAACCCTAACCCTAACACCTACTAACTTGAACATAATTAAAATAAATCTAAATAAAAATTAATATTAATACCTAAATAACTCCTATTTAAAACTTAATACTTAGCTATAAAATAAAACCTAAGCTAGCTACAATATAACTGATAGTTACATTGTATCTATCTTAGGTTTTTTTTATTTCACAGGCAAGTTTGTATTTTTTTTAACTAGGTAGACTAGTTAGTAAATAGTTATTAACTACAGGTAGCCCTCAGTTTACACTGGGGTTAGGTTCCAGGAGGAATGGTTGTAAGTCGAAAACTTTGTAAATTGAAACCCAGTTTATAATGTAAGTCAATGGGAAGTGAGGGAGTTATGTTCCAGGCCCCTCTGAAAATTGTCATAAGTAACACGTAATACATTATTTTTAAAGCTTTGAAATTAAAACTTTAAATGCTAAACAGTATTATAAACCTAAAAATATAGATTGTATCATCATCAAACTAAGTTTAATGAACAAAAACATTTGCTAAACATCACCTAATAAAACAATCACACAACAGACTGCATCATTATCAAACTAAGTTTAATTAACAAAAACGTTTTTTTACTTGCATTTTTCTGCAATCAGTTCTCTGAATTGTTAGCATGTTAGATAATATTGGGTCTGCACCTATTCTATGCATTTTAATCTGCAGTGATTAATAAGCAGTTAGGCAACCTCACCTGAATCTGCTGGAGAGGAAGATAATAGGGAAGTGCCTGCTAAATTTTGCTCAATAGATTTGGTCTGATCAACACAGATCAATTTAAAGCAGTTAAGTTGCATAACTTTGCTGCAAAATAAGCAGACAGCTCCACCTACTGGCTATTTTAATTAGTGCATTGCTTTCCAAAAGCTTTTCAATAGCACATGACTGAAAAAAAGGTTATTATTCTGAAATGGCGCAAATTGAACCGGCGTAAACCGAGGGCCACCTGTATTTACTAACTTCCTAGCTAAAATAAATACAAATTTACTGTACCTGTAAAATAAAACCTAACCTGAGTTACACTAACACCTAACCTTACACTACAATTAAATACATTACATGAATTAAATACAGTTAACTAAATTACAAAAAAAACCTCACTAAATTATGCAAAATGAAAAAAAAAGATCAAATATTTAAACTAATTACACCTAATCTAATAGCCCTATCAAAATAAAAAAGCCCCCCCCCAAAAAATAAAAAAAACTCTAGCCTAAACTAAACTGCCAATGGCCCTTAAAAGGGCCTTTTGCGGGGCATTGCCCCAAAGAAATCAGCTCTTTTACCTGTAAAAAAACAGTAAAACCCACCACCCACACAACCAACCTAAAAAACCTAAGCTCCCCATTGCCCTGAAAAGAGCATTTGGATGGGCATTGCCCTTAAAAGGTCATTTAGCTCTTTTTCTTTGCCCAAACCCTAAGCTAAAAATAAAACCCACCCAATAAACCCTTACAAAAACCTAACACTAACCTCACGAAGATCCACTTACAGTTTTTGAAGACCGGACATCCATCCTCAACGAAGCCGGGAGAAGTCTTCATCCAGACGGCAAGAAGTGGTCCTCCATGTGGGCAGAAGTCTTCATCCAGACGGCATCTTCTATTTTCATCCTTCTGACGCAGAGCGGCTCCATGTTCAAGACATCCTGCGCAGAGCATCCTCTTCTGTCGAAGGCTACTGTAGAATGAAGGTTCCTTTAAGGGACGTCATCCAAGATGGCGTCCCTTGAATTCCGATTGGCTGATAGAATTCTATCAGCCAATCGGAATTAAAGGTGAAAAAATCCTATTGGCTGATCCAATCAGCCAATAGGATTGAGCTCGCATTCTATTGACTGTTCCAATCAGCCAATAGAATGTGAGCTAAATCCTATTGGCTGATTGTTTTTTTTTGTAATTTAGTTAATTGTATTTAATTAATATAATTGATTTAATTGTAGTGTAATGTTAGGTGTTAGTGTAACTCAGGTTAGGTTTTATTTTACAAGTAAATTTGTATTTATTTTAGCTAGGTAGTTAGTAAATAGTTAATAACTATTTAGTAACTAGTCTACCTAGTTAAAATAAATACAAACTTGCATGTGAAATAAAAATAAAACCTAAGATAGATACAATGTAACTATTAGTTATATTGTAGCTAGCTTAGGGTTTATTTTATAGTTAAGTATTTAGTTTTAAATAGGAATTATTTAGGTATTAATTGTAATTTTTATTTAGATTTATTTTAATTATGTTCAAGTTAGTGGATGTTAGGGTTAGACTTAGGGTTAGGGGTTAATAACTTTAGTATAGTGGCGGCGAAGTTGGGGGCGGAAGATTAGGGGTTAATAAGTGTAGGTAGGTAGCGACGACATGGATTAGGGGTTAATAAATGTAGGTAGGTGGCGCCGATGTTAGGAGCGGCAGATTAGGGGTTAATAAGTGTACTGTAGGGTGGTGGGGATGTCAGGAGCAGCAGATTAGGGGTTAATAAGTGTACCTTAGATGTCAGCGATGTAGGGGTTGGCAGATTAGGGGGGTTTAGATGGGGGTTTATGTTAGGGTGTTAGGTGTAAACATAAATTTTCTTTCCCCATAGGAATCAATGGGGCTGCTTTACGGAGCTTTACGCTCCTTTATTGTAGGTGTTAGGCTTTTTTTTAGCTGGCTCTCCCCATTGATGTCTATGGGGAAATCGTGCACAAGCATGTAAACCCAGCTTACAGCAGCGCTGGTATTTGAGTGCGGTATGGAGCTCAATGGAGCTCAACGCTGCTATATTGCCTGCTAATGCCGGGTTTATGAAAACCCGTAATAACGGCGCTATAGGGAGGTGAGCGGTGGAAATAACTTGCAAGTTAGTACCGAGCCGCTCATAACGCAAAACTCGTAATCTAGCCATTTGTCTTTAGTTATACACTGTATGTGCAGTGTGTTAATAATGGTATACACTTATACTTAATGGTATACACTTACTTACTAAAGACATGCATGTTCCTAGTTGTGAGAACACATGAAGGTTAAAAGGTAAACTTTATTAGTAAGTATTAAAAAATGGGAAAAAACACACAATAAATAAAAAATAGTGGAAACACGGTAATAAAGAACCGAGAGTGTTAGTACTAGTTGGGTAAATGTGATTATTTTACTGCATAAATGGGTAATAACCCCAATAGTGGCTCAGTGTTGGTACTGCGGAATATGAGTCATAATTGGCTGTTATGAAGATGGGGTAGTTCTCCAAATATGATCTGAAGAAAACTGGTGTTGTCAATAATTATCTCACATTGCATAAATATGTAAAAATATAAATAGGAATGATTCTAAAGTGAATTGTTTATGAAAATATTTATAGTTGCAAAAAATGAACACTCTGGGGGTTATTCAACTTTAATATATAGGATATCCAACTCATAAAAAGCAACTAAGAAATTTAGTTATTACAACAAACTATATGTAGGTAGCTCCATGTATTTATATAAAGCAACAAATCTGTGTCCGGTAAGAGAACCATATATGACACGCAACATCTAGCATATAGGATTTTCAATTATATGATTCTAATGAAGTAAGTCGCTACATTTGCAATTTACAGAATTCATTATTTTTGTAATATATAGATCCCAATTTAATACTAATTGATTATGATAGTTGTGTCAAGGATGTCATTTCTTTCACATATTCAAGAGGAACATATAGTATTTATGTCCTCAAGTAACAAAGAGACACTGGAATGTCGTTAGGTATACAACAGTGTTAAACGTGAATCATTACGCAGTTGGAGTCTCTAGAGTCATATTATCCCCACTGAGTTACTATAAATGACCTGGTAACTGTTAGTATGATAGCTGACCATTTGGTAAAGCACTATTGGCAGATATAACACTCAAGAGTCGAGTTAAATAGACCGATTACCAAATAAATATTCTAGTAACTGAGAAATGTAAGAATTACAACGGTGCTAAACATATTATGATTATTATTATTAACAGGTATTTGTAGAGCGCCAACAGATTCCGCAGTGCTATAAACATAGATGATATACAGGATAACATTTATAGGGATCAAATGGGTAGTGATAGTCTTGAAAAAGGCCAGTTAAAGAGGCCGAAACGCGTTGACATTTTTGGTGAGCATTATTTCATTATTTCCTGCTTTTTGAAACTTTATTGCACTATGTTATTTTTTTGATTTACAGGGATTACCAGAGTTTTTATTGAAAAGAAAAGTAAAGTCATCTAGCTCAAAGAGTTCATTACCATCATTCATATGGATTTAGCCACAAGGAGGATTATTCATTAACATTTAACAACTGAAACTTTCACCTGGATTATATTATATACACACTATTTTCAATTTATATTTTTTCACCTGGATTTTACACACACACTGTTTTATTTTGTCATATATTTTTTGACACTTATTGATTTTAGGGGATCCCCCATTTTTAAGTTTTAATATATTTTTTATATATATATTTTATATATATTTTTTACATTTTTATTTTTTCACACATTTTTTCACACAATCTCTCCAAGGGATTTTTTTCAAAAAGTTCTTTCATCATCAGTTTATTTTTATATTTGATTTTTTTCACTGGATTTCTTCACTGGATTTATTCACTGGACTTTTTTAATTTTATATATATAGACTCCATTTGACTTATTGGACCATCTTCTCCTCAAATATAATTTTATATGACTCTTACCTTGTATATCCCCGTAATTGGTGACATACCCCTATATTGTGTTTTTAGCAATTATTGTGTTTTTAGCAATTATTATTTATTTGTTAGTACTGTGAATTTTTAGCTTATTTTAGTATATATGTTACATGGATCCATGTTATTAATTATATGTTGAATAAATGTTTGATAATGTTTGATAATTATTGATTCATCTGTTAGAATTTTCCTTTGCCTCTAGTTGGCGCTCTTGGAATATTTGTTGTTTTTTCAAATGGGTAGAAGGCCCTATCGAGAGTTGCAGTCTTATAGTCAGCTCTTATGAAGGCGATCTGCAAACAGCTGGGCTCATAGGTTTACATTATAAGGGGTTAAAGGGGAAAGCAATGGAGTTAGGAAAGGTTAGTGTCATTTTTATGCATCCCTGAATAGTAGAGCATTTAGGGAACACTTGAAGCTGTTAAAACTAGGGGAGAGTCTTGTGGAGTGAGGCAAGGAGTTCCACAAGAAGGAGGCCAGTCTGGAAAAGTCCTGTAAACGGGAATGTAACAAGAGAGGAGGAGAGTAGGAGATTGTGAGCAGAGCGAAGGGGGCAGGAGGGAGAGTATCTGGAGACAAGATCTGAAATGTAGGGGGAGCAGTGCAGTTGAGGGCTTTGTATGTCAGAGTGAGAATTTTGTGTTTAATCCTGGAGGCAAGAGGAAGCCAGTGAAGGAATTGGCAGAGAGGTGCAGCAGATGAAGAGCAACATGTAAGGAAGATAAGCCTGGCAGAGGCATTCATTATAGATTGTAAAGGAGCTAGGGTAGACCAGAGAGGGCGGAGTTGCAGTAGTTGAGATGGGAAAAGATGAGAGAGTGGATTCAAATCTTAGTTGTGTCTTGTGTGAGGAAATGTCTAATTTTAGAGATGTTTTTAAGGTGGAAGTGGCAGGCTTTAGCCAAGGACTGAATGTGAGGAGTGAAGAAAAATGTGAGGAGTGAAGAAAAGGTCTGAGTCAAGTGTGACCCCAAGACAACGGGCATGCGGGGTCAGGGTAATGATGGAATTATCAACAGTTATAGAAAATTGGGCGGTGGAGATTTTGGAAGAAGGGGGAAAAATAAGGAGTTCACTTTTGGAGAGATGTAGCTTAAGGTAGTGAGAGGACATCCAAGGTGAGATATGAGAAAGACAGTTAGTGACACCAGTTAGTAAGGAAAGAGGTAGGTCTGGTGCAGAAAGGTAGATTTGGGTGTCATTGGCATACAAATGATATTGAAACCCGTGGGACTTTATTAAGGAACCTAATGATGACGTGTAGATTGAAAAGAGAAGTGGACAGAGGACAGAGCCTTGAGGTACCCCAACAGAAAGCGGTAACGGGGCAGAGGATGCTCCAGAGAAGGCTACACTAAAGGTACGGTTAGATAGATAGATAAATAGATAGATAGGAAGAGAACCACGAGAGAGCTGTGTCACAGATGCCGAAAGATTGGAAGGTTTGGAGCAAAAGAGGGTGGTCAACAGTGTCAAAGGCTGCAGACAGATCAAGGAGGATACGCAGAGAGAAGTGGCCTTTGCATTTTGCTTTTAGTAGGTAATTGGTAACCTTGACAATTGCAGTCTCTGTGGAGTGATGGGGACGAAATCCAGATTGCAGTGGGTCAAGAAGAGAGTTGAGTGTAAGAAAATGTAAAATGTGAAATGGGAAATAGAAAATAGTAAATAGGGGGCACACTTGATATCCCAGTATTCTATAGTGTCAATACTTAAAAAGACAATCAGTGAGAATTAGCACAAAACAATTATGCAAAGTTAACAAATCTAATAATCCTAAATTGTATTATCCACAGGATAAAAAGTGTATATTATATTATTGAAATCTACAATGTAGGATTTATAGATAATTAAATCAACAAATTGAATATGTAAATAGTCTCTGGTGGTCGTAGAGTAACGATGCAGGCAGCAAACTGTGATGATTTAGGCCAGGATCCAAGAACAATGGTCTAGAAAAGATAAAGAGAACAGAAGCGCCACATGGCCCAATATTGTTGGAACAAAGAGAATGTTGTAGTATGTAGCAATTACACTCACATGTGTTGAAGCACCTCAGGTGGTGCTGTGTGAGCAGTCTGGGATCTATAACAGTCACCCAGAAAACCGGCCTCCTAAGATTAGTGTGGAGTTTGTAGTGGATATATATAAAAAAACACAGAGTGCCTATATGGCCTAGTACTGTTTAACCAAAGTTATATGCCACAAGGAGTAAATATTGCACTCACATTTGTTGTAGCATCTCCACTGATGCTAATAGAGCAGGCTGGGATTAATTCAGTCACCCAACAGACTTAGTTCAGAGGCAAACAGGAAAACCCTGGCCTCAAGATGATTTGTGAGGCCCAGGAATATTCAGAAAAGATCCAAATATAGCAGCAAGTGTTTAAAAAGTAGTAAATTTACTTTGTTAAAACATTTAAAAGTCTCAAGCGACGTGTTTCTCAGCCAGGGGCTGTTTCATTAGAGTGGTGGTTTTAGATGCAAGAGGAATGAGATTAAGGTTAATATAAATATAATACATATATATAATAAAGGAATGAGATTAAGGTTAATCAAAAATATTTGATTGTCTCCACTATGATTTAAAACAAGTGTACGATAGCTCCTGATTAAAGGGACACTAAACTCAAATTTTTCTGTCATGATTCAGATAGAGCATACAATTTTAAGCAACTAAATTTACTCCTATAATCAATTTTTCTTTGATTCTTTTTTATTTTTTTTAAAAAGCAGGAATGTAAATCTTAGCATCCAACCCATTTTAGGTTCAGCACGATGAATAGTGCTTGCTTATTGGAGGCTTACATTTACCCACCAATAAGCAAGCATAACTCAGGTTCTCAACCAAAAATTGGGCCGGCTCCTATGCATCACATTCCTGCTTTTTAAATAAAGATAGCAAGAGAACAAAGAAAAATTGATAATAGGAGTAAATTAGAAAGTTGCTTAAAATTGCATGATCTATCTGAATCATGAAAGAACAAAAATGGGTTTAGCGTCCATTTAAGGACTGATTGGTCCAAAATGTTGCAATACATATTGAATCTTTATAGCGGTGCTGCTGCCACTGTGACTTTGACATTCAACAAAACAGACTCATGACATCACATTATTGCTCATTACATAACATATTTAGCTCATGCACCACATATTTCCTAATGACACCACATATGTCATATATATCCCATTAATGAAACATCTTTAAGATAAACAATACTCATTTAATGGTAAATCTTGTGTTAAACCTACAATTCATTTTTCCCCATTTAAAGCTAGGGAAGTTAGATTTTAATTTTACTGAAACAAGAAATGATTGCAAAAAATAATTTAAAGAAAACGGTGTCAAGTATAAAATAAAAGAGTGAAACCACAATTAAAAAAATGTACCAGTAATTTATGCAAATAATACATCTGAACATTATATAAGGTATCAATGACATGAAATAATAGGTGCTCATATTATAGCAGATCATGGGGGAGGGAGGTGAAGAACAAGGCAGCAGGAGGAAGATAAATATAGGAAAGATAATACTTTAGTGGTAAAAAAAAGAAATTGTACCTTGGGTTGAGGGCAAAAATTTGAACTAAATATTATTGGAGAGGGATTATGTTAAAAAAAAGACTTCCAATGGTACCACCATAATTTATCATTCTGAATCCAGTCCCCACCAGAAACTACCAAATTAAATAGACAACAGAAAGTTTAAACCCTGCACTCTGAGGATTAGGTATTATAAACTACATCATTAATGACTGATATGAGAATCAATTTTTTTTCACACTACCCAGTATTGTCTTGTTAAAGAGAACTAATCAACTATAATAATAACAATAATAATTAGTTGGTATATTCTGTTAACTCTTCATATTATCAATTTATTTACACTAATAAATTATAAAATGTTATTGAAACATTTTTTAAAATATACTAACGGATTTCCTATTTTTTTAAACATTGTCTAAAAAAGAATAATTTTCCTTAATGTGCTACTTGTTTCTGTATATCTCAAAATCCTTAATAGAACTGTAGATCTAAGTAAGTCACAGTTTGATGCCTGCATTGTTTGACAGTTGGCAGTACAATTTTAACTACAACATCTGTTACACAGGAGTAAAAATATATTCTTTCATTTATACGTTTTTAAGTATATCAGGTGATGCAGAAAACAAGACAACAGGTAAAATTTCCCGCAAAGAATTGAGAAAATATGTAAATTATTTCCAGGTAATATGGTTTGATCATTGTTTCCATGTCTAAAAAGGATCATAATATAGTTGGTTGACATCTCATATGGCACATGTTATAAAACATTAATCGTGTTTAAATTTAAATATTTGTTATCCTTATTCACTATATGGCTTTCAAATGCCCATATTACAAATGGAGCAGCATTTAGTGCTACCGCTCACATGATAACTGTGCTAGAAGTAAGGTTTTTGCGCATTCCGGGTAGTACTCATATTACAAGATTAAACTGTTGCATGCAACAAGCCATGGCAAATCATAGATTTGCCATCCGGGAAGCCATAGATAAGGGCGATTCAGAGCAACCAGTAGCTCACCACTTTGTACGATATAAACACAATATATCAAGCTTGAAGACCATGATGATTGACCATATACCACCTTTGCGGGGGGGGGGGGAAACAGACCACAAAAATTGATATGTTTAGAATCCCGGTGGATATATATGCTGGATATTGTGGCTCCAAAGGGCCATAATACCATACTGGACTTTACCCCTTTTTTTGGCAAACAATGAAACTCATATATGGAATAATGACCCCTGTATGTTTCCATTATTTCTTTGTCATTCTAGTAAGCTATGCTGTCCAATTTGTGTGATGAGAAGATATCTGTATATGGAACGATTAAGATAGCTGCCAAATTGACCAGGTTATTCCCATATATACCTACTTTGGACTGGTTTTACTTATGTTAACTGTGGTGTTATCTCTCCCAGATCATATGAGGAATATGTTCTTCTCAATGTGCACCTCAGTATTGATGTTGTCTCTTCTACCATACTTCTTGAGAGCTAAGAAGTATAATTGTTTTTATAAATTTAGAAATGAGGTAATAGCCATATAGTATCATAATTGTATATACTATATATATATATATAATTGTATATACTATGGAGCTTGATGCCCCATGTTTCTGGCGAGCCTGCAGGCTCGCAAGAAACAGCAGTTATGAAGCAGCGGTCACAAAGACTGCTGCTCCATAACCTGTCCACCTGCTCAGAGCAGGCGGACAGACATCGCCGGTAATCAACCAGATAGAGTATGATTGGGTTGATTGGCACCCTCCTGCTGGCGGCCTATTGGCCACGAGTCTGCAGGGGGCGGCGTTGCACCAGCAGCTCTTGTGAGCTGCTGGTGCAATGCTGAATACGGCAAGCGTATTGCTCACCGTATTCAGCGAGGTCTGGCGGACCTGATCCGCAGTGTCGGATCAGGTCCGCCAGCTCTTGATAAATAGGGGCCATAGTATAGGTCTTTTATTGTTTTTAACTTTATTGTAAATCTAATTATATATATTCTGGAGGTTTTGGTTTAATATGAGAAATTTCACATGCATGGCACTACTGTTTATGGTTCTGCCGTGCATGTGTTCTCTTACATGTTGGTTAATCCTGACAGCTGTCAGGAGTAGCGTGTGAGCGTCTGTACGGCATTAGGCAGTAGTGATGACGTCACTGAAATGCAATCGGTTCACAATGTGCTCCGTGGAACACAGATGGCGGAGGAGTTCTCACCAACTGGGGAGGATATGTTGTTTAACATTTAGGGGTATATAAGGCAAGTGTGTGTTAGATGATATTAGGTAAGATTGTTTTGGGATTATACTTGGGACCAATGTGATCTCGAAATGTTATGCTCTGTTTTAACCTTTATACATTAAATGTGAAATTTTATTGCAAAGACCATTAAGTTCTTATTTCTGCTATGCTATTGGAATGTACTATAAAGCACCGTGGCATTTGATGAACATTTTTATATGGAGTGCACCTATTTGTGTCATATATATATATATATATATATATATATATATATATATATATATATATATATATATATATATATATAAAATATATAGGAATATCTATTTATAAATACTTAGAACATTGAAATGTCAAATATTTACAGAAAATATACATATACATAACACTTTATTATTATTTATTATATTGCATGAACATGCTTTTACATGTTGTCCTCTACTTAAAGGGACACTGAACCCAAATTATTTCTTGTGTGATTCAGATAGAGCATGTAATTCTAAGCAACTTTCTAATTTACTCCTAAAGGTCTATTTATCAAGCCGTCAACCGCAAATACGCTGGAATTTCACAGCGTAATTGTGGAGATCCTGATTCGCCTTATTTATCAAAGCCTACAGACCGGCAAAAGTTGAAATCTGTGACGTAACATACGATCCGCTGGTCTCAGTCTGACACAGATCGATGCTTATGTCATTACAGATGTTCCGAATACAAATTCGGCACTATCTGACAACTTTTGCCATTTATCAAATTTCTAACAGGTACACTCGCCACTATTCCTGCCCAGCGTACCTGCTTTTCAATCCGCTGCCCTGGAGGCCATGGATGCCAGAGGAATCAATGGGAGTCTGAAAGCAGCGAAAGCTCATGTTCGATGCTGCCAGATATCCCATTGATTCTTATGGGAGAATAAAAGTTACATTTACACCTAACACCCTAGCATGTCCCCCAAGTCTAAACACCCCTAATCTGCCACCCCCTACATCGCCGCCACCTACATAATGTTATTAACCCCTATTCCGCCACTCTCGGACCCCGCCACCACCTAAATAAATATATTAACCCCTATCTCGCCACTTCCCAACACCGCCGCAACTAAATAAATATATTAACCCCTATCCCGCCGCTACCGGACCCCACCACAACTAAATAAATGTATTAACCCCCATCCTGCTGCTCCCGGAGCCCACAGCAACTAAATAAATGTATTAACCCCTAAACCCCTGGCCTCCCACATCACTACCACTTACTAAACCTATTAACCCCTAAACCACCAGTCCCCCACATCGCCATAAACTAAATTAACCTATTAACCCCTAAACCTAACAACCCGCTAACTTTATATTAAAATTACCTCATCCCTATCTTATAATAAATTTAAACAAATCTTTAGATTTAAATTAAACTGTATTAAACTACTAATTAACCTACCCTAACTGTTATACTAAAATTACATTAAACTACAAATTAAATTAAATATATTACATATTTAAAAACCTAACCCTACTCAAATAATTTAAATCTACTATTAAAAATTACAAAGTTACAAAAAACTAACAACTAAGTTACACAAAATAACAAACACTAAGTTACAAAAAAAATAAACACTAAGTTACACAAAATAAAAAATAAATTATCAAATATTTAAACTAATAACACCTAATCTAAGAGCCCTATGAAAATAAAAAATGCCCCCCCCAAAATAAAAAAAAACCCTAGCCTACAATAAACTACCAATGGTCCTTAAAAGGGCCTTTTGTGGGGCATTGCCCCAAAGAAATCAGCTCTTTTACCTGTAAAAAAATACAAACAACCCCCCAACAGTAGAACCCACCATCCACACAACCAACCCCCCAAATAAAAACATAATCTAAAAAACCTAAGCTCCCCATTGCCCTGAAAAGGGCATTTGGATGGGCATTGCACTTAAAAGGGCATTTAGCTCTTTTTCAGCCCAAACCCCTAATCTAAGATTAAAACCCACCCAATAAACCCTTAAAAAAACCTAACACTAACCCCCAAAGATCCACTTACAGTTTTGAAGACCGGACACCCAGTCCTCATCGTAGCCGGCAGAAGTCTTCATCCAAGCGGGCTGAAGTCTTCATCCAAGCCGGCAGAAGTCTTCATCCAGACAGCATCTTCTATTTTCATCCATCCGGCGTGGAGTGGCTCAATCTTCAAGAGCATCCTCTTCAATCGACGTCTTTTTCCAAATGAAGTTTCCCTTTAAATGATGTCATCCAAAATGGCGTCCCTTAGATTCCGATTGGCTGATAGATTTCTATCAGCCAATCAGAATTAAGGATGAAAAAATCCTATTGTCTGTTGCAATCAGCCAATATGATTGAGCTTTCATCCTATTGGCTGATCCAATCAGCCAAAAGGATTGAGCATGCATTCTATTGGCTGATTGGAATAGCCAATTGAATGTGAGCTCAATCCTATTGGCTGATTGATGTTATTTAGTTAATTTAATTTGTAGTTTAATGTAATTTTAGTATAACAGTTAGGGTAGATTAATTTATAGTTTAATATAGTTTAATGTAATTGTAGTATAATAGTTAGGGTAGGTTAATTAATGGTTTAATATAGTTTAATTTAATTCTAAAGGTAAGTTTAAATTTATTATAAGATAGGGATGAGGTAATTTTAATATAAAGTTAGCGGGTTGTTAGGTTTAGGCGTTAATAGGTTAATTTAGTTATGGCGATGTGCGGGGCTGGCAGTTTAGGGGTTAATAGGTTTAGTAAGTGGTAGTGATGTGGAAGGCCAGGGGTTTAGGGGTTAATACATTTATTTAGTTGCGGTGGGCTCTGGGAGCGGAGGGATAGAGGTTAATACATTTAGTTAGTTGTGGCGGTGTCGGGGAGAGGCGGAATAAGGGTTAATATGTTTATTAGAGTTGCGGTGGGCTCCGGGAGCGGCGGGATAGGGGTTAAACATTTTAGTATAGTGGCGGTGTTTAGTGACAGTATATAAATAAAGCTGGGGAAAAGCCGAATAGCAGCATGATTGATGACTGTTAATTAACAACAGTCCGCTGCTCATCGCCCCGTACTTGGTGCGCGTTTTTTAGACAGTTTTTTTTAATAAATATGGAGAGCGTATTCAGGTCTGCAGCCGCGATGTTAGGCAATGTTAGGCGAGGGAATGCAAGAAAGTTGATGGCTTGATAAGTGGGCCTCCTATTATCAAATGTTCTTCATTCTCTTGGTATCTTTATTTGAAAAGCAAGAATGTAAGTTTAGATTTTTTGTGAACAACCTGGGTTGTTCTTGCTGATTGGTGGATAAATTCAGCCACCAATAAACAAGTGCTGTCCAAGATTCTGAACCACAAATTGGCTGGCTCCTTATAGCTTAGATGCCTTCTTTTTCAAATAAAGATAGCAAATAAAAATTGATATTACGAGTAAATTAGAAAGTTGCTTAAAATGGCATGCTCTATCTGAATCACAAAAGAAAAAAAAATTGGGTTCAGTGTCCCTTTAACTGCAAACAGCAAATATATATATATATATATATATATCAATATATGTGTACATATGTATTTATGTGTTTATATGTGTATATATGTCCGCAAATACATATATACACATATTAATACATATGTACACATATATAAATTTCACATAAATATTTCTTTTTTTTCTCTTTAAATTGTTTTTTTAGATTTTAAGATCTTGTACAGAACAATCGTAGATTGTCAGCCAAATAATACAGGGCATTATAATGTGTTATGTGTACTTTTTTAAAATAATTTTTATTAGATAGTGCTATTATGAGTGTAACTGTACTTTGTGATGTATTTTTTATGTGCTTTGTGACACTTTTTGTTTTGCAAAACAGTTAACCAGAGCTGTGAGGAAGTGATGATCATTCTAGAGTAAATCGCGTTTGTGCTCACACGTTCGCGTTTACTTTCAACTTGTAATACGAGTACACCCGACACACACAAACACCCACATTAAACCCCTTTTTGCTTTTGTGTAACTGTTCGAGCGTCACTTGTAATTTGGCCCAATATCGGGCATAAAAGTGTTTCTGTATTATACAAATGAATTATGATTTTAATAACACAAAAAATAGAAAACATATTTATACATTTTTGAGTATTTGACAAAAGTGAATAACACATATTTGATTTTACAGTAGCTGTTTAAGAATCATTTATCCACTTGATCTACATGATTACATTTTGATTGATCAGTCAATTCAGTGCTAACTGTGTTAATGTAAAATATAAAGTGTTTCCTCCTAAATAAAAACACATTTAGATATCTCTTTGAATAGATTGGATCTGAGCCATGCAGCACATAGCTGAAACATTTTGGAAGACTGTGAAAAAGTCTATGTGAGCTGGTTAAAGAATGTGCTGGTTTTAGACTAAAACATTTGAATGGTTTTCTTACAGGTCAGAGATTCCATTCAATCTATCGACATTGCCATTATGTAACTGAAATAGAATGGTCTAATTAATATTCTGTTCATACCTAGAGGAACATTCTTAAAGAAATTATTCATTGGTGGCCCAAATTTTATGACCAATGTTTTATTAAATTATATATACAGTAAGGAAATAATTAGCAATGTATATGCATTTTTTGTTTGTATGTGTTTGTGATAACACACTCAAACTTTTTTATTAACATGTAAAGTCTGTATAAGATTACATATCCATTTCTTTTCTTTGATCCACAAGGACATTACTATCCAGCAGAGCAGAATCTTAAAGTTAAAATCCACTGTTGATGGCCTTTAGCTGTGAAGAGGTTAAGGAGCAAGGGAAGTCTGGATCAATTTCGTGAAAGGATTTACATGTGATCATCAAAGCTTTGAGCTCAATGCTTCTGCTCCTAGGCAAACAATTCTGAGATTACAGCACAGACTGATGCTGACGAGATACAGTCATCCATTTTCAACTACTGTGTACTTGGCTCTTTCCTGCTTATCAATTTTAAAAGCCCAAAGTAGAATTATTGCAAGATCACACAGCCTGAAGGAAATGTACACATCTGCTAGCACAGCAGTCTTAAATACTAGCAGGTGAAAATAAAGTTGCAAGATAAGCAAGAGAAATATATTCAGCATTTTTCAAATCCTCATAAGTTGTCCAATATCAATGAGTTTACTATGATGTGTGAAAGTTACTAAATTGTGCAATTGCACAAACTATAATCCATTTTCAAAAACATCTGATTTAAAAACCTGGATTACTTAAAAACACAGAGATTATGTATGATTTCATCTGTATGTCAATATACTTGAGAGTATTGTATTTATAGTTTGATAAAAACGATAGACAGTTACAAAACCAACAAAAAATATGTATCCAATATAGGCTCTTTGACGTTTTAAGTTAACATACATATAATGGGTCCAATATTTCTAATGTGATCCCATGTATAAGGCTTGTGTATAAACTTCAGAAATTCTAGTATTATTATTAGTATTATTATACTTTATTTATAAAGCGCCAACAAATTCTGCACTGTTGTCGGTGGTTACAAATCATAAATGTACAACAATTATACAATATTGGTAAGATACAAGGCACAATTTATCAAAAAATACAGGTGGAATTCAGGGGCCTATTATTGTGGGAACTTACAATCTAGAATTCTACTTAATTAAAATTATATACCTCTATATAAATACCTACTTATGATAAGCACCACAAACCTGCATAAACACACAAATCTTGAAACATGTCTCAGATATATACCTAATATAAATTATTTTACACTTAAGTACCAACACTAACTCTATGATGCATGCAGTTACATCTTGCATGCACTTATGCCTAGGTTACAATGACTGAGCAGTTTACAGATCATGCACTGCCTACTAACAGCCATGCTGCCATTATAATTTTTCGGCTCATAAATTATTAAAATAGAGGTGCAAATTCAACGTGACTTAGTGACAGTGCACTAGTAACAGTACTTTCAATTCTTTTCATGTGACAAGCAAAAGACTGCATGTGACTGCATTACAACATTGCCACAATACCCCATACTTTCTGGACACTCCACTGGAGGTTAAACCAAACTGGTTCATTTTGCTGATCACTTATGTCTCATCAGAACCTCCAAATGAAGTATACAGAAGGATAAAGGTTTGCTGCAAAAATCTTTAAAACATACAATCAAATCCCACAGCACTTCTTACAAGTCTTCTTAGATTTCTCATAGTGAAAACTGTATTAAATGTGTGCAATATTTAGCCACATATTTGATGTATAACCATACATGGTTTTGTGCCTTTATTGAACAACATATTTACACAAAAGTACATAATACTCCAGGAAGGACAATTGACCCCATCCCTTTTGGAAGCCACTATTTCAGTTATCCCCAAACCAAATAAACCTTGTGATAAAGTAACTAACTATCGCCCAATTTCCCTAATAAATATAGATATTAAACTATACGCCAAACTGATCGCTACCAGAATAAATAAATACTTACCCTTCCTGGTGAACCCGGACCAAACCGGATTTATACCAGGCAGAGAGGCTAAAGACAACACCATCCGGGTGTTGCACACTTTACTTTCTGCATCATCTACTGAAAAGCCCCTAGCCATACTGTCCACGGATGCGGAAAAAGCTTTTGACAGGGTGGACTGGGACTTCCTCTGGTCCACCCTGTCAAAATTTGGATTCTCACATACTTCAATATCCCGCATTAAGTCTCTGTATGCGAGCCCATCGGCGCAAGTTAACGCAAACAGCACACTCTCACAAGTAATTTATATAAATAACGGCACTCGACAAGGGTGCCCTCTTTCTCCACTACTATTTGCCTTAGTGGTGGAGGTACTGGCTGTACGAGTCAGAAATAACCCTCTTATTAGTGGAGTCTCCTTTGGGGAGATCCACCAAAAATGTCTTCTGTACGCGGACGACATTATATTTAAAATACATTCCCCGCTAATATCTATCCCCACCCTCCTACATGAACTGGAGGATTATAAATCAGTCTCAAATATTTCTATTAATATGGGAAAGTCAATGTTAATGCCGATACACCTTAGGGAGGAAGAACTACAGTTTATTTCGACTCACACCTCATTTCAAATGACGAATAAAATACATTACCTGGGGATTGACATATCACCTACGTATACAGAGCTGTTCAGCCTTAATTACATGCCCCTTCAACAGGAAACTAGTAAGTCATTAGAACTCTGGAGCAAACGGGGCCATCTTTCGTGGATGGGGCGTATTAACGCTATAAAAATGAACCTTCTCCCTAAGTACCTATATTTATTTCAAGTACTCCCCATAGACCTCCCCTTACAGAATTTAAGAAAACAACAAAAAATGCTAGACACATTTATATGGGATAATAAGAGATCCAGAGTAGCTAGGAACACCTTATTTTTACACAAAGAGGACGGGGGATTGGGTTCTCCGAACCTCCTGAATTATTACAAGTCGGCCCATATGGCCCGTATAGTTGCTTGGAAGCACTCCCCGGCTGGGAAACCCTGGATCCAAATAGAATCCTGCTTAGCAGGTGGCCTGAATTTGGGTGACCAATGTTGGATACCAAGTAAACAAAGACCAACAGACGTTTGGGGGAATCACTACATTGCTGCCACCCTTAGAACATGGGATAGACTTCTATCTGAGGATAAGCAGTTCTCGTCACGGATCTCCCCCTTAACCCCTTTACTTAATAACCCCTTGATGTTGCAACCACATACCTTTCCTTCGCCACTTATTTCAGGCATCCCTACTAACATCCCGATGCACATAGTGTTACACAACGGAATTATTAAGACTCAAGCGGACTTACACCACCAACTGGGAGCCCCCTTTCACTTATGGTACCCGTATTTGCAAATTAGGCATGCTATTTCTACTAGCACTTATAAGCCAGACCTTGTAAGACCCCTGACCCCCTTTGAAACTCTGTGTACATCTCCTACAATCGCCAAATCCCATGTTTCTACTATATACAAGCTGCTTAGGGGTTCCTTCCCTAATAAGAAACCAACATTTATTCTGAAATGGGAGAGGGAGTTAAACATAGAATTCACCGAGGCCCAATGGCTTCATATCTTCTCTGAAACTAAAAAATCCTCTCTGTCTCTAACGATGGTCGAAATGAATTACAAACTACTTTCAAGGTGGTATCTTACCCCACATCGCCTTCGAAGCATATTCCCTAACTCCTCTTCCCTATGCTGGAGACACTGTGGGGGGGGGGGGGTGGGTACACTCTCACATATTTGGTGGTCTTGTCCACTTCTTAGCTCTTACTGGGACAACATAAATAGACATGTAGACAGAGTACTGGGGATACCAATCACATTTACCCCTAGCCTGGTGCTACTGAGTGACATCCCTAAAATATCCTGCTTATATCGAAAGAAATTGTTGCATTGTATGCTTAGCTGAGCCAGACGTTTGGTCCCTAGGTTCTGGAAAAAAAACGCCCCTCCTACCTACAATATGTGGATAAAAGAAGTGAGCCACGTTAGATCTAGAAAAGTTGTACTATACGTACAAAGGGAAGCAAGATGTTATCTCAGACATAATTTTCATTTGGGAACAGCAAAACAATGACAATACATTTAGGGGGGAATCCACCATGTAATCTGGCTCAATGTGACTTGCTTGACTAATATATCTCCTTGCGAGACCATTTCCGATCTAGGTTAAACTGTCTCAGCTGTATTCACGAGTTTAAAACTGATATTAAGCCTTTGCCTAGCTTTTAACCTTAGCTACACATGTGATCACTATCTGTCAAATATTTGTAATCTACTGCTTATGATTCTTTGATACACCTGAACTGATTTGTCTATTGTTTGTTAGTATTTGATTTTTTGTTCTTCTTTTTGAAAATAATAAAAAATTATTTGATGGAAAAAAAAAAAAGTACATAATACTAACTACAAAGGTATGCAAATTTTATAGAACCAAATAGCACCATCTATTGGACAGAACAGAAATTAGTAGTAAATACATTAAATATCTATTCAATCAATAGATGGTGCTGCATTTAATGTTAGACCTGTTTATTTGAGAGTTCTAATTTCTCACATTGGGCTCCATGTACTAAGCGGCGGACGGACAGCTTCTCAACTTGCGAAGCTGTCCGCCCGCCTTCGCTACACACGGGCAGTTGATCTGTTGATACACTTGCCCGTATGTATCATTACACACTCATCGGAGTGTGTAATGCCCGCCCCTTCATTCGCGCGACCAATCACGCGACTGAAGGGGCTGTCAATCACAGAGAGCGAGCAAGCTCTCTGTGATTTTCCCTCGCCACCTCAGAGGCGGCGTAGGGTGTAAGAAGCAGCGGTCTAATGAACGCTGCTTCTCACATTGCGGGAAGTAGGCTCGCATATGCGAACCTGCCCCGCAAAGGCTCTGGAGCAGCTTTCGTTGCTTCGTGCATGGAGCCCATTGTCTCTTCCAAATAGATTTTTACACATATGCTTTTAATAAGGTAAAGCACAAAAGGAAATTTACTTGTAAAAAAAGTTTGTTATTCTAGCCTTTTTTTTGCAGATAAAGGATGTGTAATGTACTTTAATTATAGAGTGACAATTAGGACACCCTAAACAGGGATTACAATTATAGGGCCAGATTTTGAGAAAAATGCTAACAGTTACAAGTGATATCGCTTTATCACAGATGTTTGCATGTGTCGGAAGCAGTGCACCTATTACAAGTTGAAAGTAAACACATCCGCTTGAGCACAATTGAATTTATTGAACATCAGGTTAGAAAAACAAGGACTGCAAAGGACTGTAACATAGGGATACATACATATACATGTCTAAATATGTATATATATATATATATATATATATATATATATATATATATATATATATATATAAAATCCCTCATATAGTGAATCCAGCCTCCTGTGCCATCTGCCTGAGGAAGGGGTCAGTTTGAACCTCGAAACATCAATTAAAGTTAAGTTGCCTTTTTGGTTAACCCACCAATAAGAAGTCCTGTGAGTGCTTTCTTTCATTGGATTTATATATATATATATATATATATATATATATATATATATATATATATATATATATATATATGTTTGTATGTGTGCACATTTATATTTATGTATTTATATGTCTACTTATGTATTTACAAACATATATACACATAAATACATATGTGTACATATATGAACATAAGTGTGTTGGAGCCGTTTGCAGTCTCGTAGCTGATAACATGTAAAATCATATTTATGCAATATTCACTTTTAATCAAGTGTTTAACTGTGTATATACTATATATATACAGGGAGTGCAGGATTATTAGGCAAATGAGTATTTTGACCACATCATCCTCTTTATGCATGTTGTCTTACTCCAAGCTGTATAGGCTCGAAAGCCTACTACCAATTAAGCATATTAGGTGATGTGCATCTCTGTAATGAGAAGGGGTGTGGTCTAATGACATCAGCACCCTATATCAGGTGTGCATAATTATTAGGCAGCTTCCTTTCCTTTGGCAAAATGGGTCAAAAGAAGGACTTGACAGGCTCAGAAAAGTCAAAAATAGTGAGATATCTTGCAGAGGGATGCAGCACTCTTACAATTGCAAAGCTTCTGAAGCGTGATCATCGAACAATCAAGCGCTTCATTCAAAATAGTCAACAGGGTCGTAAGAAGCGTGTGGAAAAACCAAGGCGCAAAATAACTGCCCATGAACTGAGAAAAAGTCAAGCGTGCAGCTGCCAAGATGCCACTTGCCACCAGTTTGGCCATATTTCAGAGCTGCAACATCACTGGAGTGCCCAAAAGCACAAGGTGTGCAATACTCAGAGACATGGCCAAGGTAAGAAAGGCTGAAAGATGATCACCACTGAACAAGACACACAAGCTGAAACATTAAGACTGGGCCAAGAAATATCTCAAGACTGATTTTTCTAAGGTTTTATGGACTGATGAAATGAGAGTGAGTCTTGATGGGCCAGATGGATGGGCCCGTGGCTGGATTGGTAAAGGGCAGAGAGCTCCAGTCCGACTCAGACGCCAGCAAGGTGGAGGTGGAGTACTGGTTTGGGCTGGTATCATCAAAGATGAGCTTGTGGGGCCTTTCCGGGTTGAGGATGGAGTCAAGCTCAACTCACAGTCCTACTGCCAGTTTCTGGAAGACACCTTCTTCAAGCAGTGGTACAGGAAGAAGTCTGCATCCTTCAAGAAAAACATGATTTTCATGCAGGACAATGCTCCATCACACGCGTCCAAGTACTCCACAGCGTGGCTGGCAAGAAAGGGTATAAAAGAAGAAAATCTAATGACATGGCCTCCTTGTTCCCCTGATCTGAACCCCATTGAGAACCTGTGGTCCATCATCAAATGTGAGATTTACAAGGAGGGAAAACAGTACACCTCTCTGAACAGTGTCTGGGAGGCTGTGGTTGCTGCTGCACGCAATGTTGATGGTGAACAGATCAAAACACTGACAGAATCCATGGATGGCAGGCTTTTGAGTGTCCTTGCAAAGAAAGGTGGCTATATTGGTCACTGATTTGTTTTTGTTTTGTTTTTGAATGTCAGAAATGTATATTTGTGAATGTTGAGATGTTATATTGGTTTCACTGGTAAAAATAAATAATTGAAATGGGTATATATTTGTTTTTTGTTAAGTTGCCTAATAATTATCCACAGTAATAGTCACCTGCACACACAGATATCCCCCTAAAATAGCTATAACTAAAAACAAACTAAAAACTACTTCCAAAACTATTCAGCTTTGATATTAATGAGTTTTTTGGGTTCATTGAGAACATGGTTGTTATTCAATAATAAATTAATCCTCAAAAATACAACTTGCCTAATAATTCTGCACTCCCTGTATAGGTATAGATATACATTTTGCCAAAAAAACAATAATGTGAAATATTCGTATTTCATGTCGGTTTAGTACACTTTAGAAAACGCAATCAAGTTTGCTCGTCTTGTTGGGTGTTAGGTTTTTTCCAATTTCACGCTCCATTGAAGTCTATGTGGGAATACGTTAACACGGTCATGATATTGGAAGTTTGGCTTTTTGCGCACATCGGGCAAAAAGTCTAGCGGAGTTAACACGTAAGCGGGAGTGTAAACTACCGCTCCACTAGTAATCTGGCCTTATATGCCATACACATCTATATAACTATATATTAAAAAAAAGTTTTTTGTTACCAGTATATTTCTTTTTAAAATGGGATACATTAGAACCTATTAGTTGTCAGTATTTGGATATTAAAACAACAAGAAATAGCTAACAAAAATAAATAATAATAATAATAAATAATCCTCAGTAAAGATTTCAAAAATGTCACTTGCTAGTTCACAAAATAATATATTTTACACAAAAACTTATTTTCTCTACTTTTGTTTTTAGTACCTAATCCAAAAATGTAGAAAGGTTTGAGAAAACAGGATCAATGCATGCAATAATAGGGCATCTCAGGGGCTGCTTGTAATATTTAATTATTCATTTGTCAAAATAATGTCTAATAATTTATCTGCCACATGTGCTAATCTGTTTTTGTTACTTGTCATTCATTGACTATATCCTGTCTGGAAATGGATCATACGTTGCCAATGAAATACTTAAGGCTATTCTCCAATTAAAGTAAACCACAGACTTAAAATGGATATAATGCATTTTTGGACTTTGTCAACTATTTACTGGTGTTTTATCCACATTTACATTAAATCAGTTCCCCTCTTCTCACACTGACCAAGAAAACAACCAATTAAAATGATTAAAATAAGAATGTATGGGAGCCTGCAAAAATGCCACCTTCACTCATATCTATTAACATCCTGGAAGTTGATGCTTGTAGTTGCAGTGCTCATGCGCTTTAATTCTTCTTTTTTTATTATAATTTTTATTGAGCTGTTAATAGAAAAAAGGTACAGACAATACAAATCATAAACAAAGAAAAGTGCAAGTTACAAAGTCTGTACAAGCATCATACATGTAGTAACATATGTAAAAGACATTAGTTCTACAAAGACCATGTCATCATGAAATAGTGAGAGCTATGAGTGTGACAGCTATAAAAGAAAAAAAAGTACCAACTATGGGCCAGATTACAAGTGGAGCTCTAATTAATGCTCCCGCTCGAGCACTAATTGTGCTAGAAGTAAGCTTTTTGCGCTCGTCTGGTTGAAGTGTTTTCATTCGAGTGCTAACCTGACAAGTGCAAAAAGCCAAAGTCAGAATATCAAGTGCGTGTTCACGTATTCCCCCATAGAAGTCAATGGAGAAAAAAAAGTTGAAAATCAACACCCCACTCTCACGTATATATATAGATCTCTGATGAAGCGCATGTGAGCATGCGGGAAACGCGTCAGATCCAGCCCTGCACACTGTGACTGTGTATTTCACTTGACTGTTCATTAAACTAACCACTTTGGAAACAGAGTCTGCAGTTCCTCGTTTTTCTTTCCTCTAATACTATATATATATATATATATATATATATATATATATATATATATATATATATATATATATATATATATATGTATACATCTTTGTAGATATATATATAAGAATATCTATTTAGAAATACTAAGAACAAATTCTACTATGTGCAGAGCATTGGAATGTGAAATATTTACTATAAATACACAGTTTAATACTTTATTAAATATGAATATTTAATCTATTTAACTGCTAATGGGGTCCAATACACTTACTGTATATATATATGTCTATATATGTTTATATATGTATACATATGTATTTATGTGTTTTTATATATATATATATATATATATATATATATGTATGTCTGTAAAAACATATATACACTGTGTGCACAATTATTAGGCAAGTTGTATTTTTGAGTATTAATTTAATTTATGAACAACTACAGTGCTCTCGGACAATCCAAAATGTTAATAAACCTCAAACTTGAATATTTAAGAAAGTAAAAGTGAGGTTTTGGCTTTCTTAGGAGAATATCTATGTGTGCACAATTATTGGGCAACTATTAGAGTGCAGAATTATTATGTAACTAAATGAAAAATGAAAATGTTCCCATCTCACTTGTTTATTTTCACCTGTTAAAGTGAGAATAATAAACAAACAACTCAAAATTTACAAAACATAATTTATGCTTACCTGATAAATTCCTTTCTTCTGTAGTGTGATCAGTCCACGGGTCATCATTACTTCTGGGATATTACTCCTCCCCAACAGGAAGTGCAAGAGGATTCACCCAGCAGAGCTGCATATAGCTCCTCCCCTCTACGTCACTCCCAGTCATTCGACCAAGGACCAACGAGAAAGGAAAAGCCAAGGGTGAAGTGGTGACTGGAGTATAAATTAAAAAATATTTACCTGCCTTAAAAACAGGGCGGGCCGTGGACTGATCACACTACAGAAGAAAGGAATTTATCAGGTAAGCATAAATTATGTTTTCTTCTGTTAAGTGTGATCAGTCCACGGGTCATCATTACTTCTGGGATACCAATACCAAAGCAAAAGTACACGGATGACGGGAGGGATAGGCAGGCTCTTTATACAGAAGGAACCACTGCCTGAAGAACCTTTCTCCCAAAAATAGCCTCTGATGAAGCAAAAGTGTCAAATTTGTAAAATTTGGAAAAAGTATGAAGCGAAGACCAAGTTGCAGCCTTGCAAATCTGTTCAACAGAGGCCTCATTCTTGAAGGCCCAAGTGGAAGCCACAGCTCTAGTAGAATGAGCTGTAATTCTTTCAGGAGGCTGCTGTCCAGCAGTCTCATAAGCTAAACGAATTATGCTACGAAGCCAAAAAGAAAGAGAGGTAGCGGAAGCTTTTTGACCTCTCCTCTGCCCAGAGTAAATGACAAACAGAGAAGACGTTTGTCGAAATTCCTTAGTTGCCTGTAAGTAAAATTTTAGAGCACGGACTACATCCAGGTTGTGCAGTAGACGTTCCTTCTTTGAAGAAGGATTTGGGCATAAAGAAGGAACAACAATCTCTTGATTGATATTCCTGTTAGTAACTACCTTAGGTAAGAACCCAGGTTTAGTACGCAGGACTACCTTATCCGAATGAAAAATCAAATAAGGAGAATCACAATGTAAGGCTGATAATTCAGAGACTCTTCGAGCCGAGGAAATAGCCATTAAAAATAGAACTTTCCAAGATAACAACTTTATATCAATGGAATGAAGGGGTTCAAACGGAACGCCCTGTAAAACATTAAGAACAAGGTTTAAACTCCATGGTGGAGCAACAGTTTTAAACACAGGCTTAATTCTGGCCAAAGCCTGACAAAAAGCCTGGACGTCAGGAACTTCTGACAGACGTTTGTGTAACAGAATGGACAGAGCTGAGATCTGTCCCTTTAATGAACTAGCAGATAAACCCTTTTCTAAACCTTCTTGTAGAAAAGACAATATCCTAGGAATCCTAACCTTACTCCAAGAGTAACCTTTGGATTCACACCAATATAGGTATTTACGCCATATCTTATGGTAAATCTTTCTGGTAACAGGTTTCCTAGCCTGTATTAAGGTATCAATAACTGACTCAGAAAATCCACGTCTTGATAAAATCAAGCGTTCAATTTCCAAGCAGTCAGCTTCAGAGAAGTTAGATTTTGATGTTTGAAGGGACCCTGTATCAGAAGGTCCTGTTTCAGAGGTAGAGACCAAGGTGGACAGGATGACATGTCCACCAGGTCTGCATACCAAGTCCTGCGTGGCCACGCAGGTGCTATTAGAATCACTGATGCTCTCTCTTGTTTGATTCTGGCAATCAATCGAGGAAGCAACGGGAAGGGTGGAAACACGTAAGCCATCCTGAAGTCCCAAGGTGCTGTCAGAGCATCTATCAGGACTGCTCCTGGATCCCTGGATCTGGACCCGTAACGAGGAAGCTTGGCGTTCTGTCGAGACGCCATGAGATCTATCTCTGGTTTGCCCCAACGTCGAAGAATTTGGGCAAAGACCTCCGGATGAAGTTCCCACTCCCCCGGATGAAAAGTCTGACGACTTAAGAAATCCGCCTCCCAGTTCTCCACTCCCGGGATGTGGATTGCTGACAGGTGGCAAGAGTGAGACTCTGCCCAGCGAATTATCTTTGATACTTCCATCATAGCTAGGGAGCTTCTTGTCCCTCCCTGATGGTTGATGTAAGCTACAGTCGTGATGTTGTCCGACTGAAACCTGATGAACCCCCGAGTTGTCAACTGGGGCCAAGCCAGGAGGGCATTGAGAACTGCTCTCAATTCCAGAATGTTTATTGGCAGGAGACTCTCCTCCTGACTCCATTGTCCCTGAGCCTTCAGAGAATTCCAGACGGCACCCCAACCTAGAAGGCTGGCGTCTGTTGTTACAATTGTCCAGTCTGGTCTGCTGAATGGCATCCCCCTGGACAGATGTGGCCGAGAAAGCCACCATAGAAGAGAATTTCTGGTCTCTTGATCCAGATTCAGAGAAGGGGATAAGTCTGAGTAATCCCCATTCCACTGACTTAGCATGCACAGTTGCAGTGGTCTGAGGTGTAAGCGTGCAAAGGGTACTATGTCCATTGCCGCTACCATTAAGCCGATTACCTCCATGCATTGAGCCACTGACGGGTGTTGAATGGAATGAAGGGTGCGGCAAGCACTTTGAAGTCTTGTTAGCCTGTCCTCTGTCAGGTAAATCTTCATTTCTACAGAATCTATAAGAGTCCCCAGGAAGGGAACTCTTGTGAGTGGAACGAGTGAACTTTTCTTTTCGTTCACCTTCCATCCATGTGACCTTAGAAATGCCAGCACTAACGCTGTATGAGACTTGGCAGTTTGAAAGTTTGAAGCTTGTATCAGAATGTCGTCTAGGTATGGAGCTACCGAGATTCCCCGCGGTCTTAGTACCGCCAGAAGAGCACGCAGAACCTTTGTGAAGATTCTTGGAGCTGTAGCCAATCCGAATGGAAGAGCCACAAACTGGTAATGCCTGTCTAGGAAGGCAAACCTTAGGTACCGATAATGATCTTTGTGAATCGGTATGTGAAGGTAAGCATCTTTTAAATCTACAGTGGTCATGTACTGACCCTCTTGGATCATAGGTAAAATTGTCCGAATAGTCTCCATCTTGAACGATGGAACTCTTAGGAATTTGTTTAGGATCTTTAAGTCCAGGATTGGTCTGAAAGTTCCCTCTTTTTTGGGAACCACAAACAGATTTGAGTAAAACCCCTGTCCCTGTTCCGATCGTGGAACTGGATGGATTACTCCCATTAACAAGAGCTCTTGTACGCAGCGTAGAAACGCCTCTTTCTTTGTCTGGATTGTTGACAATCTTGACAGATGAAATCTCTCTCTTGGAGGAGAGTATTTGAAGTCCAGAAGGTATCCCTGAGATATTATCTCTAGCGCCCAGGGATCCTGAACATCTCTTGCCCAAGCCTGGGCGAAGAGAGAAAGTCTGCCCCCCACTAGATCCGATCCCGGATCGGGGGCCCTCAATTCATGCTGTTTTAGGGGCAGCAGCAGGTTTCCTAGTCTGCTTACCCTTGTTCCAGGACTGGTTAGGTTTCCAGCCTTGTCTGTAGCGAGCAACAGCTCCTTCCTGTCTTGGTGCAGAGGAAGTTGATGCTGCTCCTGCTTTGAAATTACGAAAGGAACGAAAATTAGACTGTCTAGTCTTGGCTTTGGCTTTGTCCTGAGGCAGGGCATGGCCTTTACCTCCTGTAATGTCAGCGATAATCTCTTTCAACCCGGGCCCGAATAAGGTCTGCCCTTTGAAAGGTATATTAAGCAATTTAGACTTAGAAGTAACATCAGCTGACCAGGATTTTAGCCACAGCGCCCTGCGTGCCTGAATGGCGAATCCTGAATTCTTTGCCGTAAGTTTAGTAAGATGTACTACGGCCTCCGAAATGAATGAATTAGCTAGTTTAAGGACTCTAAGCCTGTCCGTAATGTCGTCCAGAGTAGCTGAACCAATGTTCTCTTCCAGAGACTCAATCCAGAATGCCGCTGCAGCCGTGATCGGCGCAATGCATGCAAGGGGTTGCAATATAAAACCTTGTTGAACAAACATTTTCTTAAGGTAACCCTCTAACTTTTTATCCATTGGATCTGAAAAAGCACAGCTATCCTCCACCGGGATAGTGGTACGCTTAGCTAAGGTAGAAACTGCTCCCTCCACCTTAGGGACCGTTTGCCATAAGTCCCTTGTGGTGGCGTCTATTGGAAACATTTTTCTAAATATCGGAGGGGGTGAGAACGGCACACCGGGTCTATCCCACTCCTTAGTAACAATTTCAGTAAGTCTCTTAGGTATAGGAAAAACCTCAGTACTCGTCGGTACCGCAAAATATTTATCCAACCTACACATTTTCTCTGGTATTGCAACTGTGTTACAATCATTCAGAGCCGCTAACACCTCCCCTAGTAATACACGGAGGTTTTCCAGTTTAAATTTAAAATTTGAAATATCTGAATCCAGTCTGTTTGGATCAGAACCGTCACCCACAGAATGAAGTTCTCCGTCCTCATGTTCTGCCACCTGTGACGCAGTGTCTGACATGGCCCTAATATTATCAGCGCACTCTGTTCTCACCCCAGAGTGATCACGCTTACCTCTTAGTTCTGGTAATTTAGCCAAAACCTCAGTCATAACAGTAGCCATATCCTGTAATGTGATTTGTAATGGCCGCCCAGATGTACTCGGCGCTACAATATCACGCACCTCCCTCTGAGCGGGAGATGTAGGTACTGACACGTGAGGCGAGTTAGTCGGCATAACTCTCCCCTCGTTGTTTGGTGAAATTTGTTCAATTTGTACAGATTGACTTTTATTTAAAGTAGCATCAATACAGTTAGTACATAAATTTCTATTGGGCTCCACTTTGGCATTGCAACAAATGACACAGGTATCATCCTCTGAATCAGACATGTTTAACACACTAGCAAATAAACTTGCAACTTGGAAATACAATTCAATTAGAATAATATTAAAACGTACTGTGCCTTTAAGAAGCACAGAAGATCTATGACAGTTGAAAATTAATAAATTGAAACAGTTATAGCCTCAATCCTTGTAAACAACACAACTTTAGCAAAGGTTTAATCCCATTAGCAAAGATAACAAATTCTGAAAGCAGGAAACAAATTACAGAATAAACGTTTTTGTCTCAGTCAAACTATAATTCTCACAGCTCTGCTGAGAGAAATTACCTCCCTCAAAATAAGTTTTGAAGACCCCTGAGCTCTGTAGAGATGAACCGGATCATGCAGGGAATACAATGAGTTGCTGACTGAAATATTTGATGCTAGAAAAAGCGCCAAAAAACGGCCCCTCCCCCTCACACACAGCAGTGAGGGAGAACAGAAACTGTCAGAAAACAGATTAAGCAACTGCCAAGTGGAAAAATAGTGCCCAAACATTTATTCACACAGTACCTCAGCAAATGAAAACGATTTTACATTCCAGCAAAAACGTTAAACATAATCTCTAGTTATTAAACAGCTTTATGTATTTCTTACAGTGTAATTCTAGTGAAGTACCATTCCCCAGAATACTGAAGTGTAAAGTATACATACATGACATTATATCGGTATGGCAGGATTTTCTCATCAATTCCATTGTCAGAAAATAAAAACTGCTACATACCTCTATGCAGATTCATCTGCCCGCTGTCCCCTGATCTGAAGTGTACCTCACTCCTCAGATGGCCGAGAACAGCAATATGATCTTAACTACTCCGGCTAAAATCATAGCAAAACTCTGGTAGATTCTTCTTCAAACTCTGCCAGAGAGGTAATAACACACTCCGGTGCTATTTTAAAATAACAAACTTTTGATTGAAGATATAAAACTAAGTATAATCACCATAGTCCTCTCACACATCCTATCTAGTCGTTGGGTGCAAGAGAATGACTGGGAGTGACGTAGAGGGGAGGAGCTATATGCAGCTCTGCTGGGTGAATCCTCTTGCACTTCCTGTTGGGGAGGAGTAATATCCCAGAAGTAATGATGACCCGTGGACTGATCACACTTAACAGAAGAAATAAACATTTCTTACATTTTCATAAAAAATAATACTCAGTGAGCAATATAGACACTCTTCTTTTCAATAACAGTCATAAACCTTCCATCCATGAAGTCTGTCAGTTTCTTGAACTGTTGACAATCAACTTTTTGTACAGCAGCAACCACAGCCTCCCAGACACTGTTCAGAGAGGTGTACTGTTTTACTTCACTATTAAAGAAGGGCCCACAAGTTCTCAATAAGGTTTAGGTTAGGTGAGGAAGGGGGCCATGTCATTATTCTTTAATCTTTAAGGACTTTACTAGTCATGCAGTGGAGTACTTTGATGTATGCGATGACGCATTGTCCTGCATAAATATCATGGTCTTCTTGAAAGATGCAGACTTTTCCCTGTACCACTGCTTGAAGAAAGTGTCTTCTAAAAACTGGCAGTAGGTTTGGGAGTTGATTTTGAGTCCATCTTTAACCCAAAAAGGCCCATCTAGCTCATCTTTAATAATACCAGCCCATATCAGTACCCCACATCCACCTTGCTGGCTTCTGATTCAAAGTGGAGCTCTTTGCCGTTACTGATCCAGCCACGGGCCCATCCATCTGGTTAACAAGAGTCACTCTCATCTCATCAGTTCATAAAACCTTTGAAAAATCTGTCTTCAGATATTTCTTGGCCTAGTATTGATGTTTCAACTTATGTGTCTTGTTCAATGGTGGTCGGATTTCAGCCTTCCTTACCTTGACCATGTCTCTGAGCACTGAACACCTTGTACTTCTGGGTATTCCAGGTAGGTTGCAGTTCTGGAATATGCCAACACTGGAGGATAAGGGGTTCCTGGTAGCTTCACCTTTGATTAATTTGCATCTTTTTTTCTCAACACGTTTCTTGTGACCCTGTTGACTATTTGCAACAAAAGGTTGATGGTTCTGTAATCAAACCCCAATATCTTAGCAATTTTTAAGAGTGCTGCATCTCTCTGAAAGACTTTTTACAATTTTTGACTTTTCAGAGTCAGTTAAAGGATTACTTTCCGTTATAATTTTTAAGCCAAACAACTAACATATTAAAGTTAATAAACATTAATTAAAACCTAGTGACCTATATTTTCTCCAAAACAAAGTTTCATAACGTTCTAAAAGTTATATATTTTATTTGCCGATGATGTCACGTTATCCTGCCCACTATTTTCAGCACTGCATGTTCAAAATACTTAAACCAATGAAATTGTGTTTAAAGCGCCATTTTGAAACCTAGGTATTGTAAACGGATTGGTACAGAGCAAAGGATACCCACGGAGTAGGTTTGGAAAACAATTAAATTTGCAGACAAGATTTCTGACATACGGTAGAGATATGTTAATGAAATGCTATTGATAAAAAGCGTATTTGGGGTAGTTAGTAACAGGCACAGAAAATATTTACTTACAGTGGCCCTTTAAATCTCTTTTTTGATGCCTAATAATTATGCACAACTTGATATAGGGTGTTGATCTCCTAAGGCCACACCCTCCATCATTACACAAATACACATCACCTGATATGCTTAAATCCAATAAGCATTCAAGTTTAAACAGCTTGGATTTGGATAATATGCAAAAAAATTATGATTTGGTCAAAATACTCACTTGCCTAATAATTGTGCACACAGTGTACACATATAAATAAATACATACATATGAATGCATATAGAGATATATATCTATACATACATATCCATCTTTAGACATGTATATGTATGTATCTCTATGTTAAAGCCCTTTGCCTGCCTTTTTGTTTTCTAACACCTGAGACATCATATCTTTGAGCCCTTATAACTTTTGTATGCAATTTTTTTTAAATGTTATTAGATACTTTTATTATGAGTGTAAGTATACTTTGTAATGTATTTTTGTGCTACTTTTTAGTTAACCAGAGTTCTGAAGTCACAGTAATAATTCTAGCGTAAATCATGATTGCGCTCAAGCAATGATGTTTACTTTCGACCCATAATACAAGTGGTAAGCCTGACAAGCACAAAACCCGGTGATAAACACCTTATTGCTCGTGCGCAAATGTTTGTGCCCTAAGTCTTTATTCAAAAGCAAATTGAAGGCATACTGCCTATGGTCAGTAAATTCACATTAGTATAACGCTTACACCAAGGATACTTACATTACCCAAACAAAACATAGAAAGCATAACTGCAGGAATTACATAAACCTGGAAACCTCAATGTTTCTAATATTGTGTTTCATATAATATTAACTGTGCATCAAGCCTTCGTACTGATATCGGGGCCACTCTTGGATCCTAATTTATCTCCGGAGAACAAAACTACTGAAGGCATATAGAAACTGATGGACCACTTTTGGATCCCAACTTGACAAAACTATCATGTAGAACTATAATGTAAAGGTAAAAAAGAACAGGAACCACTCACGTAACTTGAAAGTTGGAGCAATATTAGGAATATCGATACAATAGTATAACAGACCTATGGATTGGATAATATTATGTACTTGTCAATGTCAACTGCAACTTTGATTTTAAGATGCTTTAACATATCAATTAAAACAAATCATACCAATGGAGGCTCAATAGTCTATTGTAAGCAAATGTATATCAGGGTCATCAAATAGTGCTAAGAGATGATCATAATTAAAGGGACACTGAACCCAATTTTTTTCTTTCGTAATTTAGATAGAGCATGAAATTGTAAGCAACTTTCTAATTTACTCCTATTATCAAATTTTCTTCATTTTGTTGGTATCTTTATTTGAAATGCAAGAATGTAAGTTTAGATGCCGGCCCATTTTTGGTGAACAACCTGGGTTGTCCTTGCTGATTGGTGGATAAATTTATCCACCAATAAAAAAGTGCTGTCCAGAGTTCTGAAACCCAAAAAAGCTTAGATGCCTTCTTTTTCAAATAAAGATAGGAAGAGAACAAAGAAAAATTGATAACAGTAGTAAATTAGAAAGTTGCTTAAAATGGCATGCTCTATCTGAATCGCAAAAGAAAAAATTTGGGTTCAGTGTCCCTTTAACACCAGACTGTGAGATATTAAATTACTAGTAAGAAATATTGTATACAGACTGGTCTATTATCAGGAAGAAACATATATTATATAAAATACTAATCACAGGAACTCAAATTATTCAATAGTGGGGGGCAGTTTAGGTCAATTGTTCTCAATAGACCACCGATTACTAGATAATCTGATCAAAACATACTTTAAAATATAACAGGAATTTGAATGTTAGATAGCAGCTGGCACAAATAAAAAAATTGTTATTAAAAAGGAGCATCTTTTTTTTTCTCTTCTTCTTCTTTCTCCCCCTAATCACCCCTATCCCCTACCAGGTTACTCTTGTCAACAGCCTATGTTTACTAGATCTTTGTTCCACTTAGCATTTACTTGTACAGTTTACTTAATAACACAATGTATTAACAAAATGCAATTTTAAGATTGGATATCAGAGCGCCAAATAACGTAGGCAGGGTCTATGGGCAGATAGTCAAATACCAAAGGTAACAATAGGTTGAAATAATATGATTTAATACATAAAATAAAAAAGTTGGTACATTTAAAATTATACAACAATTAGTCATGGATCCATGTTACACTTTAAAATATATATTGAAACACTTGGACCAATTTAAAAATGCTTGTAGAACAATTAATAACAACAACAAAAAAGATCTAACAAATAATGTCTATCGCAAAAACTTAAATTCTAATATGTGAATGCTAGGAGCGCTTATGCACACTCTATTTATAAAAACAATGGGTTACAATGCACAGGTGGATAGATTCCAGGTTGCTTGAAACCGGTGGGTGTGAAATGTAAGTGGCTCCGAATTGGGGTTTTGCCTATGTGTTTATCCAAAATTTTTGTAAATCCTAACAGGTGGACAAAATTTTGAACACACGTTAAAGTTGTGCTGTTGTTTTTATTTGGTTCTATTTATGCTTCATGTATGCATTAGTTGATTTGTCAAAAATTCACTTGTATATCATTTTATTTTGAAAAAATTGTTTATTTTGAAAATAAGGTTCACACACCCCTGCAATATTTTTCTCACATTTTTTTCACTTGTTAGGATTTACACCTTTTTTTGGATAAACATCCTCAGGTCTTATAATTTGAATTCAGGTTCTAGACATTTCTGTAACATTTTTTGTCCACCTGTTAGGATTTACAAAAAATTTGGATAAACACATAGGCAAAACCCCAATTCGGAGCCACTTACATTTCACACCCACCGGTTTAAAGCAACCTGGAATCAATCCACCTGTGCATTGTAACCCATTGTTTTTATAAATAGAGTGTGCATAAGAGCTCCTAGCATTCACATATTAGAATTTAAGTTTTATGCGATAGACATTATTTGATAGATTTTTTGTTTTTGTTATTAATTGTTCTACAAGCATTTTTAAATTGTTCCAAGTGTTTCAATATATATTTTAATGTGTAACATGGATCCATGACTAATTGTTGTATCATTTTAAATGTACCAACTTTTTTATTTTATGTATTAAATCATATTATTTCAACCTATTGTTACCTTTGGTATTTGACTATCTGCCCATAGACCCTGCCTACGTTGTTTGGCGCTCTGATATCCAATCTTAAAATTGAATCCACCCTTGGCAACTAGGTGCCAATTTATTAGAGCTGGAGGTTTGTTGCGTTATATAGTTGGCGCTTAGTTATCACCTTTCCATGTATTAACAAAATGCACAAATGTCATAATCCCATTTTGGTTTTGAGTTTTGGACATTACATAATCAAACCCTGGGCAATTATCCCAGGCAAATATATCCATGTCAACAGTCCTTGATATACAATGTTATACCATCTACATGTATTTTCTATTTATTTTCTTTTAATGTAATGCCTGTTTCTTATTATATAAAAATTATTTAGAAAAAAAAAAATACAGCATCTCTTATAAACATTACCCATAAGCTTTGCGCATGCCAGCGAGCCATTGTTTATTCTATGCTATTCTAGAAGGACAGTGTTTAAGATGGCCTCTTCCAAACTTATACGACTCTCCTATCCCCTCAGAGTCATAGCAAATATAGTAACGATCAAAACCTCTAGTAAAGAGAATATGTTAGCCATACCACCATGACTTCAGGTGGCACAGCAGCATCAGTATGAAATATTTGCCAGTTCATAAGATATCTATTAGGAGTAAGGAGAGGAAGGAAGAGATAGGCCTTATCACTAAGAGATAATGAACTATGGTGGCTTCCATAGTCATGACAGTTGTATGAACATATGTATAAATATATTAAATGTATCCTCCCACAATACAGATAGTTTCTCTAATCAATAGCAAATAGGGATAGGGAGCTTATTTTTAACTATAACCCACATGAAAAATCAATTATTTAACAACAACACCAGGCCTATACAGTGCTAGGGTTTGAAGAAAATAAACTGATTAGGCTAACTTTCAAAATTCCTGTCTATAAACTATGAAAAAAAAATCATTTTAAAACAGTATTTTGTCCAATAATGTTAAAAGTTAACATATTAATATAAAGAAAATGTACCCCCAAAATAAAAGTACTACCAGCGCACAGAGATCTCTGAGAGTGCAAAAGGATCCCCAAGCATTCATGGAGAAATGGAAATGTACCCAACACCACTTCTAATGTCAGGTAGATTGTTAAATGTAAAATCCAGATAATCATAAGGAAGTCTCAAAAAAATACTGTGAGAAATGCACCCATACAGTGAAACTAACAAGCGAATCCCGGTCACATAGGAACAGGGAGACCGACAAATGTGGTTGCCCTGAAAAAGTTGGTCACTGCCTCAATATTATCATAGTTGTGTCATGTTTCTATTGTGCCATAAGAAGCCATAACACTTTTTTGTCTGTTTGGTGAAAGATGCATCAAAGAACTCTACTGCTTGAGAATGAGTTAGATGAGAAACTAAGAGGGCTCAACCGGCCAGATTTTACCTTTCAATAGGTGGTTACAAATTATGAGTACAAGCCTTATAAAGTTAATTTAGGGCACCCCTTTGTTTCTATCCTGTTGCAAATATCTGAAAGATTAATTAAATTCAACATAGGAAAAACTAATAAAGATAACACTTTGGAAAGATGAGAAATAATTAGGGATTTAATTATTTTAATATGCATGTTGTTACACACAGCATTGGAAGGTATGTTCTTGTATTGCTAGTTTTATTGATTCCATCTCTTTAAAGGTGCAGCAAGCACTTGTAATTACAAGCTATTTCTGTAGTTTTGCTATAGAATAATATATCAGCCAAGGCTAAACACTTTGAAAACAAACTAAAATGTTGTTTGTTGTGATTGTTTTTCAGTAGCTAAATTCCACCCACTACATGTCTGAAAGGGGGGGGGGGCAATCTGGGCTTGTTACTGTAGAAGTCAAGATTAATCACAGTCATTATTTTAGTATTAAAGGGACATAAAACAAGTTGGGATAGAGACAAAATAATATATGTAATTTACTTTACCTGCAAATGTATACCACAGTGCCTTGCCATTAACCCTTTCTTTTTAGTTTTTGAATTGTAAAGCTCTAACTCCCCCCCCACACAATTCCTTTTATGGCTGTATCTATGTTAATTGTTCTTTTGGTAAAATGCAAAAGTGAATAGGGATTATCTGCTGGAGCATACTTAGAAGCTGTAAACTCAGTTGAAATACAATGCCTGTGTCTAAACACAGATAAGAGGGGTCCATGCAGTTTAGCTATGTAATTAATTTTGCTTATTTTTGAAAATTATTTTAAAATACTTGCCAGCAATTTTTAAACAATTTTTTTATGCAAACTATTTAAATTAATTTGCCCTTTTAGGATATGCACAGATCTCAACCTGTTTTATGGCACTTTTTAACTGCATTGCTTTGCAGTTGTTCATGTTAAAGCCATTTAGGGAAAGATATGTAACAGGGTTAGTCTCAATAAGTCTGTTGTGTGTATTTTCAGCTCTGAGAATTGTGTGAAGAATGTGCCGAGAGGTATATGGCTGCATCTCACTGATGAGGCCCAATAAAAGCCAAAATGATTGTTTGGGGTTATAATGTAGCTTGTTCAGAGCAGGATTTCCTTTTTTTTTGGGCGGGGGGGCTGGACTAAACTGGTTAGGTGGGATAAGACTAATATACTTAAGGAAAGATCTCCTCTCTGAAAAGCACAAATGGGCTAAAAGAGGCTTCTTCTAGGTGGTAACTCACCATAGAGCAAGCTACTGAGCTGTTGTTTGTTCCTGGTAGAGCACTTCTATTTATATATGGACCTGAAGTAAAGTGTAAGGTTTAAAAAATATATATATTTTTTTTACAAAATACACTTTTAATAAAAAAATATAATTTTAATATTGATAAAATTATTTTAAAAGGGTTAAAATGGATATGGTATATGGCGAGGAGTTTGAATGACAAAGGGCTCCAATGTGTGTGTGTGTATATATATATATATATATATATATATATATATATATATATATATATATATATATATATATGTTTTAAAATCTGGTTTGATGTTCATCTTAGTTACAGCAATCAACAAGCACAATCTGTTTTAAAGGGACAGTCTACACAAAAATTATTTAAAAATATAGATAATGCCTTTACTACCTGTTCCCCAGCTTTGCACAACCAACATTCACCTAGATTATGAGTTTTAAGCTATACTGGGTGTGTAAAGAACGCAATAAAATGAGTGGTATCGCACTTTCCATAGTGCTGCCATTACGAGTTACTGAAAAACCTATTTGTGCTGTGCGGTAAATCCCCGTAACGCAACCCCATTGATGTCTGTGGGGGAAAGAAAGTTACATTAAAACCTAACACCCTAATATAACCCTCTAGTCTAAACACCCCTAGTCTGCCGCCCCGACATTGCTGACACTAAATAAATTATTAACCCCTAATCCACCGCCGCTGACATCGCCGACACCTAAATAAAGTTATTAACCCCTAATCCGCCGCTCCCCGACATTGCGGACACAAAATAAACCTATGAACCCCTAAACCGCCGGCCCCCACATCGCAACTAATAAATAAACCTATTAACCCCTAAACCGCTGGATCCCCACATCACAAAACACTAAATTAAATTATTAACCCCTAAACCTAACACCCCCTAACTTTTTTAAAAGCTACAATATAACTATCTTAAAATAAATAAAAACTTACCTGTGAAATAAAAAAAACTAACATTAAACTATAAATTAACCTAACATTACTATTCTAATAAAATAAAAAAACTACCAATTAAAAAACCTAAATCACACATTTAAAAAACCTAATACTATGAAAAAATAAAAAAATCTAACATTACAAAAAATAATAAACACTAAGGCCTAGATTTGGAGTTCGGCGGTAAAAGGGCTGTTAACGCTCCGCGGGTTTTTTTCTGGCCGCACCATAAATTTAACTCTGGTATCGAGAGTTCAAACAAATGCTGCGTTAGGCTCCAAAAAAGGAGCGTAGAGCATATTTACCGCAAATGCAACTCTCGATACCAGAGTTGCTTACGGACGCGGCCGGCCTCAAAAACGTGCTCGTGCACGATTCTCCCATAGGAAACAATGGGGCAGTTTGAGCTGAAAAAAAACCTAACACCTGCAAAAAAGCAGCGTTCAGCTCTTAACGCAGCCCCATTGTTTCCTATGGGGAAACACTTCCTACGTCTGCACCTAACACTCTAACATGTACCCCGAGTCTAAACACCCCTAACCTTACACTTATTAACCCCTAATCTGCCGCCCCCGCTATCGCTGACCCCTGCATTACACTTTTAACCCCTAATCTGCCGCTCCGTAAACCGCCGCCACCTACGTTATCCCTATGTACCCCTAATCTGCTGCCCTAACATCGCCGACCCCTATGTTATATTTATTAACCCCTAATCTGCCCCCCACAACGTCGCCGACACCTGCCTACACTTATTAACCCCTAATCTGCCGAGCGGACCTGAGCGCTACTATAATAAAGTTATTAACCCCTAATCCGCCTCACTAACCCTATCATAAATAGTATTAACCCCTAATCTGCCCTCCCTAACATCGCCGACACCTACCTTCAATTATTAACCCCTAATCTGCCGACCGGAGCTCACCGCTATTCTAATAAATGTATTAACCCCTAAAGCTAAGTCTAACCCTAACACTAACACCCCCCTAAGTTAAATATAATTTTTATCTAACGAAATAAATTAACTCTTATTAAATAAATAATTCCTATTTAAAGCTAAATACTTACCTGTAAAATACATCCTAATATAGCTACAATATAAATTATAATTATATTATAGCTATTTTAGGATTAATATTTATTTTACAGGCAACTTTGTAATTATTTTAACCAGGTACAATAGCTATTAAATAGTTAAGAACTATTTAATAGTTACCTAGTTAAAATAATAACAAATTTACCTGTAAAATAAATCCTAACCTAAGATATAATTAAACCTAACACTACCCTATCAATAAAATAATTAAATAAACTACCTACAATTACCTACAATTAACCTAACACTACACTATCAATAAATTAATTAAACACAATTGCTACAAATAAATAAAATTAAATAAACTATCTAAAGTACAAAAAATAAAAAAGAACTAAGTTACAGAAAATAATAAAATATTTACAAACATAAGAAAAATATTACAACAATTTTAAACTAATTACACCTACTCTAAGCCCCCTAATAAAATAACAAAGCCCCCCAAAATAAAAAATTCCCTACCCTATTCTAAAATACAAATATTACAAGCTCTTTTACCTTACCAGCCCTGAACAGGGCCCTTTGCGGGGCATGCCCCAAGAATTTCAGCTCTTTTGCCTGTAAAAAAAAACATACAATACCCCCCCCCCAACATTACAACCCACCACCCACATACCCCTAATCTAACCCAAACCCCCCTTAAATAAACCTAACACTACCCCCCTGATGATCTTCCTACCTTGTCTTCACCATGCCAGGTTCACCGATCCGTCCTGGCTCCAAGATCTTCATCCAACCCAAGCGGGGGCTAGACATCCACTGAAGAAGTCCAGAAGAGGGTCCAAAGTCTTCCTCCTATCCGGCAAGAAGAGGACATCCGGACCGGCAAACATCTTCTCCAAGCGGCATCTTCTATCTTCTTCCATCCGATGACGACCGGCTCCATCTTGAAGACCTCCAGCGCGGATCCATCCTCTTCTTCCGACGACTAGACGACGAATGACGGTTCCTTTAAGGGACGTCATCCAAGATGGCGTCCCTCGAATTCCGATTGGCTGATAGGATTCTATCAGCCAATCGGAATTAAGGTAGGAATTTTCTGATTGGCTGATGGAATCAGCCAATCAGAATATAGTTCAATCCGATTGGCTGATCCAATCAGCCAATCAGATTGAGCTCGCATTCTATTGGCTGATCGGAACAGCCAATAGAATGCGAGCTCAATCTGATTGGCTCTTGGATGACGTCCCTTAAAGGAACCGTCATTCGTCGTCTAGTCGTCGGAAGAAGAGGATGGATCCGCGCTGGAGGTCTTCAAGATGGAGCCGGTCGTCATCGGATGGAAGAAGATAGAAGATGCCGCTTGGAGAAGATGTTTGCCGGTCCGGATGTCCTCTTCTTGCCGGATAGGAGGAAGACTTTGGACCCTCTTCTGGACTTCTTCAGTGGATGTCTAGCCCCCGCTTGGGTTGGATGAAGATCTTGGAGCCAGGACGGATCGGTGAACCTGGCATGGTGAAGACAAGGTAGGAAGATCATCAGGGGGGTAGTGTTAGGTTTATTTAAGGGGGGTTTGGGTTAGATTAGGGGTATGTGGGTGGTGGGTTGTAATGTTGGGGGGGGTATTGTATGTTTTTTTTTACAGGCAAAAGAGCTGAAATTCTTGGGGCATGCCCCACAAAGGGCCCTGTTCAGGGCTGGTAAGGTAAAAGAGCTTGTATTATTTGTATTTTAGAATAGGGTAGGGAATTTTTTATTTTGGGGGGCTTTGTTATTTTATTAGGGGGCTTAGAGTAGGTGTAATTAGTTTAAAATTGTTGTAATATTTTTCTTATGTTTGTAAATATTTTATTATTTTCTGTAACTTAGTTCTTTTTTATTTTTTGTACTTTAGATAGTTTATTTAATTTTATTTATTTGTAGCAATTGTGTTTAATTAATTTATTGATAGTGTAGTGTTAGGTTAATTGTAGGTAATTGTAGGTAGTTTATTTAATTATTTTATTGATAGGGTAGTGTTAGGTTTAATTATATCTTAGGTTAGGATTTATTTTACAGGTAAATTTGTTATTATTTTAACTAGGTAACTATTAAATAGTTCTTAACTATTTAATAGCTATTGTACCTGGTTAAAATAATTACAAAGTTGCCTGTAAAATAAATATTAATCCTAAAATAGCTATAATATAATTATAATTTATATTGTAGCTATATTAGGATGTATTTTACAGGTAAGTATTTAGCTTTAAATAGGAATTATTTATTTAATAAGAGTTAATTTATTTCGTTAGATAAAAATTATATTTAACTTAGGGGGGTGTTAGTGTTAGGGTTAGACTTAGCTTTAGGGGTTAATACATTTATTAGAATAGCGGTGAGCTCCGGTCGGCAGATTAGGGGTTAATAATTGAAGGTAGGTGTCGGCGATGTTAGGGAGGGCAGATTAGGGGTTAATACTATTTATGATAGGGTTAGTGAGGCGGATTAGGGGTTAATAACTTTATTATAGTAGCGCTCAGGTCCGCTCGGCAGATTAGGGGTTAATAAGTGTAGGTAGGTGTCGGCGACGTTGAGGGGGGCAGATTAGGGGTTAATAAATATAACATAGGGGTCGGCGATGTTAGGGGTAGCAGATTAGGGGTACTTAGGGATAACGTAGGTGGCGGCGATTTGCGGTCGGAAGATTAGGGGTTAATTATTTTAAGTAGCTTGCGGCGACGTTGTGGGGGGCAAGTTAGGGGTTAATAGATATAATACAGGGGTCGGCGGTGTTAGGGGCAGCAGATTAGGGGTACATAAGTATAACGTAGGTGGCGGTCGGCAGATTAGGGGTTAAAAATTTTAATCGAGTGGCGGCGATGTGGGGG
Source organism: Bombina bombina (assembly GCF_027579735.1). Lineage (NCBI taxonomy): Eukaryota > Metazoa > Chordata > Amphibia > Anura > Bombinatoridae > Bombina > Bombina bombina. The sequence goes on along the minus strand of NC_069502.1, from coordinate 289,462,947 downwards.
GACCTCGGTTTAGGGGTACATAGGTAGTTTATGGGTGTTAGTGTACTTTAGGGTACAGTAGTTAAGAGCTTTATAAACCGGCGTTAGTCAGAAAGCTCTTAACTCCTGCTATTTTCAGGCGGCTGGAATCTTGTCGTTAGAGCTCTAACGCTCACTGCAGAAACGACTCTAAATACCGGCGTTAGGAAAATCCCATTGAAAAGATAGGCTACGCAAATGGCGTAGGGGGATCTGCGGTATGGAAAAGTCGCGGCTGTAAAGTGAGCGTTAGACCCTTTAATCACTGACTCCAAATACCAGCGGGCGCCCAAAACCAGCGTTAGGAGCCTCTAACGCTGGTTTTGACGGCTACCGCCGAACTCTAAATCTAGGCCTAAGTTATGAAAAATAAAAAACTCTAGGGCCTAGATTTAGAGTTCGGCGGTAGCCGTCAAAACCAGCGTTAGAGGCTCCTAACGCTGGTTTTGGCCGCCCGCTGGTATTTGGAGTCAGTGATTAAAGGGTCTAACGCTCACTTTTCAGCCGCGACTTTTCCATACCGCAGATCCCCCTACGCCATTTGCGTAGCCTATCTTTTCAATGGGATCTTCCTAACGCCGGTATTTAGAGTCGTTTCTGCAGTGAGCGTTAGAGCTCTAACGACAAGATTCCAGCCGCCTGAAAATAGCAGGAGTTAAGAGCTTTCTGGCTAACGCCGGTTTATAAAGCTCTTAACTACTGTACCCTAAAGTACACTAACACCCATAAACTACCTATGTACCCCTAAACCGAGGTCCCCCCACATCGCCGCCACTCGATTAAAATTTTTAACCCCTAATCTGCCGACCGCCACCTACGTTATACTTATGTACCCCTAATCTGCTGCCCCTAACACCGCCGACCCCTGTATTATATCTATTAACCCCTAACTTGCCCCCCACAACGTCGCCGCAAGCTACTTAAAATAATTAACCCCTAATCTTCCGACCGCAAATCGCCGCCACCTACGTTATCCCTATGTACCCCTAATCTGCTACCCCTAACATCGCCGACCCCTATGTTATATTTATTAACCCCTAATCTGCCCCCCTCAACGTCGCCGACACCTACCTACACTTATTAACCCCTAATCTGCCGAGCGGACCTGAGCGCTACTATAATAAAGTTATTAACCCCTAATCCGCCTCACTAACCCTATCATAAATAGTATTAACCCCTAATCTGCCCTCCCTAACATCGCCGACACCTACCTTCAATTATTAACCCCTAATCTGCCGACCGGAGCTCACCGCTATTCTAATAAATGTATTAACCCCTAAAGCTAAGTCTAACCCTAACACTAACACCCCCCTAAGTTAAATATAATTTTTATCTAACGAAATAAATTAACTCTTATTAAATAAATAATTCCTATTTAAAGCTAAATACTTACCTGTAAAATACATCCTAATATAGCTACAATATAAATTATAATTATATTATAGCTATTTTAGGATTAATATTTATTTTACAGGCAACTTTGTAATTATTTTAACCAGGTACAATAGCTATTAAATAGTTAAGAACTATTTAATAGTTACCTAGTTAAAATAATAACAAATTTACCTGTAAAATAAATCCTAACCTAAGATATAATTAAACCTAACACTACCCTATCAATAAAATAATTAAATAAACTACCTACAATTACCTACAATTAACCTAACACTACACTATCAATAAATTAATTAAACACAATTGCTACAAATAAATACAATTAAATAAACTATCTAAAGTACAAAAAATAAAAAAGAACTAAGTTACAGAAAATAATAAAATATTTACAAACATAAGAAAAATATTACAACAATTTTAAACTAATTACACCTACTCTAAGCCCCCTAATAAAATAACAAAGCCCCCCAAAATAAAAAATTCCCTACCCTATTCTAAAATACAAATATTACAAGCTCTTTTACCTTACCAGCCCTGAACAGGGCCCTTTGCGGGGCATGCCCCAAGAATTTCAGCTCTTTTGCCTGTAAAAAAAAACATACAATACCCCCCCCCCAACATTACAACCCACCACCCACATACCCCTAATCTAACCCAAACCCCCCTTAAATAAACCTAACACTAATCCCCTGAAGATCTTCCTACCTTGTCTTCACCATACCAGGTTCACCGATCCGTCCTGGCTCCAAGATCTTCATCCAACCCAAGCGGGGGTTGGCGATCCATAATCCGGTGCTCCAAAGTCTTCCTCCTATCCGGCAAGAAGAGGACATCCGGACCGGCAAACATCTTCTCCAAGCGGCATCTTCTATCTTCTTCCATCCGATGACGACCGGCTCCATCTTGAAGACCTCCAGCGCGGATCCATCCTCTTCTTCCGACGACTAGACGACGAATGACGGTTCCTTTAAGGGACGTCATCCAAGATGGCGTCCCTCGAATTCCGATTGGCTGATAGGATTCTATCAGCCAATCGGAATTAAGGTAGGAATTTTCTGATTGGCTGATGGAATCAGCCAATCAGAATATAGTTCAATCCGATTGGCTGATCCAATCAGCCAATCAGATTGAGCTCGCATTCTATTGGCTGTTCCGATCAGCCAATAGAATGCGAGCTCAATCTGATTGGCTGATTGGATCAGCCAATCGGATTGAACTATATTCTGATTGGCTGATTCCATCAGCCAATCAGAAAATTCCTACCTTAATTCCGATTGGCTGATAGAATCCTATCAGCCAATCGGAATTCGAGGGACGCCATCTTGGATGACGTCCCTTAAAGGAACCGTCATTCGTCGTCTAGTCGTCGGAAGAAGAGGATGGATCCGCGCTGGAGGTCTTCAAGATGGAGCCGGTCGTCATCGGATGGAAGAAGATAGAAGATGCCGCTTGGAGAAGATGTTTGCCGGTCCGGATGTCCTCTTCTTGCCGGATAGGAGGAAGACTTTGGACCCTCTTCTGGACTTCTTCAGTGGATGTCTAGCCCCCGCTTGGGTTGGATGAAGATCTTGGAGCCAGGACGGATCGGTGAACCTGGCATGGTGAAGACAAGGTAGGAAGATCATCAGGGGGGTAGTGTTAGGTTTATTTAAGGGGGGTTTGGGTTAGATTAGGGGTATGTGGGTGGTGGGTTGTAATGTTGGGGGGGGGGTATTGTATGTTTTTTTTTACAGGCAAAAGAGCTGAAATTCTTGGGGCATGCCCCGCAAAGGGCCCTGTTCAGGGCTGGTAAGGTAAAAGAGCTTGTAATATTTGTATTTTAGAATAGGGTAGGGAATTTTTTATTTTGGGGGGCTTTGTTATTTTATTAGGGGGCTTAGAGTAGGTGTAATTAGTTTAAAATTGTTGTAATATTTTTCTTATGTTTGTAAATATTTTATTATTTTCTGTAACTTAGTTCTTTTTTATTTTTTGTACTTTAGATAGTTTATTTAATTGTATTTATTTGTAGCAATTGTGTTTAATTAATTTATTGATAGTGTAGTGTTAGGTTAATTGTAGGTAATTGTAGGTAGTTTATTTAATTATTTTATTGATAGGGTAGTGTTAGGTTTAATTATATCTTAGGTTAGGATTTATTTTACAGGTAAATTTGTTATTATTTTAACTAGGTAACTATTAAATAGTTCTTAACTATTTAATAGCTATTGTACCTGGTTAAAATAATTACAAAGTTGCCTGTAAAATAAATATTAATCCTAAAATAGCTATAATATAATTATAATTTATATTGTAGCTATATTAGGATTTATTTTACAGGTAAGTATTTAGCTTTAAATAGGAATCATTTATTTAATAAGAGTTAATTTATTTTGTTAGATAAAAATTATATTTAACTTAGGGGGGTGTTAGTGTTAGGGTTAGACTTAGCTTTAGGGGTTAATACATTTATTAGAATAGCGGTGAGCTCCGGTCGGCAGATTAGGGGTTAATAATTGAAGGTAGGTGTCGGCGATGTTAGGGAGGGCAGATTAGGGGTTAATACTATTTATGATAGGGTTAGTGAGGCGGATTAGGGGTTAATAACTTTATTATAGTAGCGCTCAGGTCCGCTCGGCAGATTAGGGGTTAATAAGTGTAGGCAGGTGTCGGCGACGTTGTGGGGGGCAGATTAGGGGTTAATAAATATAACATAGGGGTCGGCGATGTTAGGGCAGCAGATTAGGGGTACATAGGGATAACGTAGGTGGCGGCGGTTTACGGAGCGGCAGATTAGGGGTTAAAAGTGTAATGCAGGGGTCAGCGATAGCGGGGGCGGCAGATTAGGGGTTAATAAGTGTAAGGTTAGGGGTGTTTAGACTCGGGGTACATGTTAGAGTGTTAGGTGCAGACGTAGGAAGTGTTTCCCCATAGGAAACAATGGGGCTGCGTTAAGAGCTGAACGCTGCTTTTTTGCAGGTGTTAGGTTTTTTTTCAGCTCAAACTGCCCCATTGTTTCCTATGGGAGAATCGTGCACGAGCACGTTTTTGATGCCGGCCGCGTCCGTAAGCAACTCTGGTATCGAGAGTTGCATTTGCGGTAAATATGCTCTACGCTCCTTTTTTGGAGCCTAACGCAGCATTTGTTTGAACTCTCGATACCAGAGTTAAATTTATGGTGCGGCCAGAAAAAAACCTGCGGAGCGTTAACAGCCCTTTTACCGCCGAACTCCAAATCTAGGCCTAAGATTGCAAAAAAATGAACAAAATTATAAAAAAAAACAATTATACCTAATCTAATAGCCCTATAAAAATAAAAAAAGCCCCCCAAAATAAAAACACCCCCTAACCTACAATAAACTACCAATAGCTCTTAAAAGGGCCTTTTGTAGGGCATTGCCCTAAGTTAAACAGCTCTTCAGTAGCTCTCATCCTATTGGCTGATTTGAATTTCAAGAATCAAATCAGCCTATAGGAATGCAAGGTATGCCATTTTTAAAAGGGGTACCTTGCATTCAACTTCAGTGTTGAATGCAAGATACCTGCTGGGATGAAGATAAAAGACGCCCCCACGATGGATGAAGATGTCGCCGCCTGGATAAAGACTTCTCGCCGTCTGGATGAAGACTTCTCGCCACCTGGATGGAGATGGATGTCCGGACTTCAGGAACCGTGAGTAGATATTCTGGGGTAAGTGTTAGTTTTTTTTTGGGGGGGGGTTTAAGATTAGGGTTTTGGGCTTGTGAAAGTCAAAGGAGTCCAGCACTCATTCACCAAACTGCACGCTGCCCAGGATACTGCAGTCCCACAAAATAGTAAGAACCAAGGGAGGCAGCAGCATGAATAATCACAATAGTTTATTGGCACCAAGAACCCACAATGTTTCGGGATTCACCCCTTAATCATGTGGATACAGAGTAACACTGAATCTCTGCCTTTTATACACAGGTATAATTAACACTTAATTATCAATTAACAGGTACAACTTCCATATTCATATCACCTTCTAGTGGTGGTCATACAAAATTACATCATCATTTTTCCACTAAAGGATATTAAAAGAACAAAGTGTTATAACTCATAAAAAATACAAAAACAAAAGTAAAACAGCCTACAAAAACATTATTATCACAGAACATTGCATAATAAAATAGACCAATCAAGGTCCCTAATACCTATTCATACCTTTGGGTTGTTAAGTCCCCAATTTGAATATCCAAAAAATCTCACTCATTTTTAATAATACTTCCCTGTTTCCACCCCTCCTTGGTCTATGCACATGCTCAATAATTTGAAACCTAAGATGCAAACTTTAGTGATTTGCTTTAATAAAGTGGTGAGTTACAGGGGCATCTAAATCCCCCCTCCTAATGCTGGATTTGTGCTCATTCATCCTCTCCTGTGCCTTACGTGTTGTTTCACCCACATAGAGCGGCCCACATGGGCATTTGATAAGATAAATTACATATTCTCTATTACAATTGCAATAGTTCTTTATATCAAATCTTTTTCCTGTATATGGGTGAAAAAAGGCAGCACCTTATTATGTTTCCACAGCTAAAGCAGCCGAAACAGGGGTAACATCCTTTATTGGCACTCGTAATATACCATGTGCCACTCACCTTAGCTGTGCCCACTGCCCACATCATTTTTGATCAATTTATCCCTTAAGGAAGGAGCACGTCTAAAGGCGGGCATAAAAATATATTTAAATGCAGTGATATTGGGGTTACACTCATATAAAATATGCCAGTGATTCCTTAAAATACTCAGCAACTTTTTACTGTGTCTGTTAAACTCTGTAACAAAAGTGATTCTTTCTTTTGTGCCCTCCTTTTCCTTTACTTTTTTTGTTATAAATCAAATCTTGTGTGGACCGTCCTTCACCTTTTTTCAGATTACACTCAATAACCTCACTAGGATAGCTCCGATCACTGAACAGTTGACCCATTTCTGTATGTCTTTGTTTAGATTTAACAGGATCAGAAACAATTTTCTTTACCCTTAAAAACTAACTATAGGGAAGAGAGTTCAATAATGCAGGTGGATGAGCGCTCTCATAACACAAAAGATTATTACGATCAATTGACTTTCTGAAAATATCTGCCTTCAAAGAGTTCTCTTTACTATAAATAGAGGTGTCAAGGAATTCTATGCATTCTTCACTCCATGTAAGCTTAAACTGGATACGCCTAGAAAAGCTAATGAGATCATTAACAAAACCAAGAAGAGTTCCAATGTCTCCCAGCCATATACCAAAGTTCTCCCAGCCATATACCAAAGATATAATCAAGATAGAGCCACCAGATGGCACTATATTGATGAAACAAAGGATTCTCGTTAACAAAATGTTCTTCGTACATACTCATATATATGTTGGCATAGTTTGGAGCGACATTGGAACCCATCGCAGTGCCCTGCTTCTAGACAAAAAATTGATCTTGGAATAGAATATAGTTACACCTTAGAACTATTTCCAATAAATCCATAAGAAAAGTACATTGTACATCAGAGTATTTACCACTAAGTCTCAGTACACACTCCACAGCCCCCATACCACTGGTATAAGTTATGGAGGTGTACAGACTAGCCACATCAATGGAAAAGAAAATATATTTCCTATCCCTCAATTGAACATCTTCCAATTTTAACAAAAACTCATCAGTATCTCTAATGTAAGATTAAGAAGATACCACAAATGGTTGTAATATTTTATCAAGGAATATGGCAATGTTGGAGAAAATAGAATTAATGCTTGCAACAATGGGTCTCCCGGGGAGTCTCTTATTATCCTTGAGCACCTTTGGTAAGGTGTAAAAAATAGGTTTCATATAATTTTCAACACAAAGATACTCCAAGGTTTTTAAATCAATAAGACCATTTTTCTCTTTAACCACATGCAAGATGTCCTTCTTAATCTGAAACACAGGATCCCTATCCAATCGATCATACACCTCCCTGTCAGCTAGCTGAGTAAAAATCTCCTCGATAAGATACTTCCTGTCCAGTATGACAGTGGCACCCCCCTTATCCGCTTGCCTCAGAATGATATAAATTTTATTTCTCAATGACTCAACCGCTGCATAGTCAGACCTAGAGAAGTTATTAACATACCTCTTACTCTCATGCTTGCTGGAATCACGCAACACTTCAATATCATGAAGTACTAGTTTAGAAAAAGCTTCAATTCTATGATTTTACTTGCTGGTGTAAAGATACTCCTGCTCTTAAGCCCCAATGTTTTAATATTCAACAAATCATGCAAAGATTCTTCTGTACTCATATCATTACCTGCAAAAAATGCCTTTAATTTCAATGTGCAAAACAAACGATAAAGGTCTTGATATAACAAAAAATAGTCACATTCATTATCAGGGACATACGATAGTCCTTTTTCAAGTATGGACTGTGTTCATCCAGGCCAAGCATAGTAGATGACGGTCTTAACTGTTAGTGATAATAGTTCTTTACCTTCGAACTGGTTTGGCGTATGGGGCATTTCATTGTTTTTCCTTTTCCATCTCCAGTGGTGTTTATTGACTTTTTGTGCCAATAAACTATTGTGATCAATCATGCTGCTGCCTCCCTTGGTTCTTACTTTTAAGGGCAATGTCCATACAAATGCCCCTTTAGGGGCAATGAGTAGCTTAATTTTTTTTAGACTTAGTTTTTTTTTAATTTTGGAGGGTTAGTTGTGTGGGGGGTTTACTGTTGGGGGTACTTTGTATATTTTTTTCTAGGTAAAATAGCTGTTTAACATAGGGCAATGACTTACAAAAGGCCCTTTTAAGGGATATTGGTAGTTTATTGTAGGTTAGGGGGTGTTTTTATTTTGTTTGTTTTTTTTTATTTTTATAGGGCTATTAGATTCGGTGTAATTGTTTTTATTTTTGATAATTTCGTTTATTATTTTTTGTAATCTTAGAGTTTTTTATTTTTCGTAATTTAGTGTTTATTATTTTTTTAAATGTTAGAATTTTTTATTTTTTTCGTATTAGTTTTTTTTAAATTTGTAATTTAGGTTTTTTGATTGTTTGTTTATTTTTAAATTTTATTAGTATAGTAATGTTAGGTTAATTTATAGTTTAATGTTAGTTTTTTATTATTTCACAGGTAAGTTTTTAGTTATTTTAAGATAGGTTTATTGTAACTTTTAATTTAAAGTTAGGTGGTGTTAGGATTAGGGGTTAATAGTTTAGTGTTTTGCGATGTGGGGGGCCAGTGGTTTAGGGGTTAATAGGCTTAGTTTATTAGTTACACTGTGGGGGGGGTGGCGGTTTAGGGGTTAATAGCTTTATTTAATGTCAGCGATGTCGGGGAGCGGCGGATTAGTGGTTAATCATTTTATTTAGTGTCGGCGATGTCGGGGAGCAGGGGATTAGGGGTTACTAGATTTATTTAGTGTTGGCGATGTAAGTGGGCGGAGGATAAGGGGTTAATAGGTTTAATTGATAGTCGCGATGTGGGTGGGCGGCAGATTAGGGGTTGATATGTTTAATATACAGGGAGTGCAGAATTATTAGGCAAATTAGTATTTTGACCACATCATCCTCTTTATGCATGTTGTCTTACTCCAAGCTGTATAGGCTCGAAAGCCTACTACCAATTAAGCATATTAGGTGATGTGCATCTCTGTAATGAGAAGGGGTGTGGTCTAATGACATGAACACCCTATATCAGGTGTGCATAATTATTAGGCAACTTCCTTTCCTTTGGCAAAATGGGTCAAAAGAAGGACTTGACAGGCTCAGAAAAGTCAAAAATAGTGAGATATCTTTCAGAGGGATGCAGCACTCTTAAAATTGCAAAGCTTCTGAAGCGTGATCATCGAACAATCAAGTGTTTCATTCAAAATAGTCAACAGGGTCGCAAGAAGCGTGTGGAAAAACCAAGGCGCAAAATAACTGCCCATGAACTGAGAAAAGTCAAGCGTGCAGCTGCCAAGATGCCACTTGCCACCAGTTTGGCCATATTTCAGAGCTGCAAAATCACTGGAGTGCCCAAAAGCACAAGGTGTGCAATACTCAGAGACATGGCCAAGGTAAGAAAGGCTGAAAGACGACCACCACTGAACAAGACACACAAGCTGAAACGTCAAGACTGGGCCAAGAAATATCTCAAGACTGATTTTTCTAAGGTTTTATGGACTGATGAAATGAGAGTGAGTCTTGATGGGCCAGATGGATGGGCCCGTGGCTGGATTGGTAAAGGGCAGAGAGCTCCAGTCCGACTCAGACGCCAGCAAGGTGGAGGTGGAGTACTGGTTTGGGCTGGTATCATCAAAGATGAGCTTGTGGGGCCTTTTCGAGTTGAGGATGGAGTCAAGCTCAACTCCCAGTCCTACTGCCAGTTTCTGGAAGACACCTTCTTCAAGCAGTGGTACAGGAAGAAGTCTGCATCCTTCAAGAAAAACATGATTTTCATGCAGGACAATGCTCCATCACACGCGTCCAAGTACTCCACAGCGTGGCTGGCAAGAAAGGGTATAAAAGAAGAAAATCTAATGACATGGCCTCCTTGTTCCCCTGATCTGAACCCCATTGAGAACCTGTGGTCCATCATCAAATGTGAGATTTACAAGGAGGGAAAACAGTACACCTCTCTGAACAGTGTCTGGGAGGCTGTGGTTGCTGCTGCACGCAATGTTGATGGTGAACAGATCAAAACACTGACAGAATCCATGGATGGCAGGCTTTTGAGTGTCCTTGCAAAGAAAGGTGGCTATATTGGTCACTGATTTGTTTTTGTTTTGTTTTTGAATGTCAGAAATGTATATTTGTGAATGTTGAGATGTTATATTGGTTTCACTGGTAAAAATAAATAATTGAAATGGGTATATATTTGTTTTTTGTTAAGTTGCCTAATAATTAAGCACAGTAATACTCACCTGCACACACAGATATCCCCCTAAAATAGCTATAACTAAAAACAAACTAAAAACTACTTCCAAAACTATTCAGCTTTGATATTAATGAGTTTTTTGGGTTCATTGAGAACATGGTTGTTGTTCAATAATAAAATTAATCCTCAAAAATACAACTTGCCTAATAATTCTGCACTCCCTGTAGTGTTTGAGATGCGAGAGGGTGGCAGTTTAGGGGTTGATAGGTAGTTTATGGGTGTTAGTGTACTTTGTAACATTTTAGTTGTGAGTTTTGTGAAAAATCCTGCACTCAAATTTCGTTTTTTGAGTGCAGAATAGATGTTGCGTTACAGGCTAAAATGCTTGCGGTATAGCTATACTGCTGCGACTCGTAATATGCGTTACCGGCCATTCCACGTGCAATGGCCAATTTTTCAGCGGTATAGCGGTACCGCACAGTAACGCAAAACTAGTAATCTAGGTAATAGTTAGATGAATATACTTTATAACATTTAAACCTCTAAATGTCTGCCTGTTTCAAATTTCAGCCACTTAATCACATGCTTTTGTATTTGCTTTTCACAACAGGAGACTGATAGTTCATGTGGGCCATATAGATAACAATGTGTTCACGCCTGGGAAGTTATTTAAGAGTTAGCACAACACAGTACTAAATGCAACTCAATAGTTTTTAAATAGTCACAGTCATGTGATCAGGGTGCGGTCAGAGGATGCTTAGATAGAAGGTAATCACCAACTGTGTTGGTTGTGCAAAACTGGGGAATGGGTAATAAAGGGATTATCTATCTTTTAAAACAATAAAAATTCTATTGTAGACTGTCCCTTTAACTAATTACACACAGATTTTTGTATTGTTGTTCAAATATTAACAGTAAAGGTTGGACAAAGTATGTGATACCCTAGGCTAATGACTTCAACAAATCTAATTCGATTTAGAAATTGGTAAACCTGGTGTCCAATTAATGAAAAGAGATTTGAGGTGTGGTTTAGAACTACTTTGACCACATACCAACATGAAAACATCATCCTAACGGTTAAAGGGACACTGAACCCAAATTTTTTCTTTCATGATTCAGATAGAGCATGCAATTTTAAGCCACTTTCTAATTTATTCCTATTATCAATTTTTCTTCGTTCTCTTGCTATCTTTATTTTAAAAAGAAGACATCTAAGCTTTTTTTTTATTCAGAACTCTGGACAGCACTTTTTTATTGGAGGATGAGTTTATCCACCAATCAGCAAGAACAACCCAGGTTGATCACCAAAAATGGGCCGGCATCTAAACTTACTTTCTTGCATTTCAAATAAAGATACCAAGAGAATGAAGAATATTTGATAATAGGAGTAAATTAGAAAGTGGCTTAAAATGTCATGCTCTATCTGAATCACGAAAGAAAAAAATTGGGTACAGTGTCCCTTTAAGTACGGTGGAGGGAGCATCATGATTTGGGGCTGCTTTGCTGCCTAGACCACTTGCCATCATCAAGGAAAAAATGAATCCCCAAGTTTATCAATATATCCTGCAGTATAATATCAGGATGGCTGTGCACAAGCTGAAGCTCAGTGAAGGTTGGGTGATGCAGCAGGACAATGATCCTAAGTGTCAAAGTAAATCCACTGCAGAATGGCTTCAAAAAAATAAAATTTGCTTTTGGAGTGGCCCCGTCAGAGCCCAGACCTTAACCCCATAGAGATGGTGTGGAATGACCTCAAGAGAGCTGTTCAAACCAGACATCCTAAAAATATGGCTGAGGTGAAGCACTTCTGTAATATCTAATCTGCAGCTAATGGAAACACTTGTGGTTACTGCTGCCAAAGAAGGATCAACTAGCTATTAAATCCAAATGTTCACTTACATTTTTAACAGCACTATGATATTTTAATGGGATGTGTTCAATAAAGACATGAAAGATTATAATTGTTTGTTTGTTGCTAGCTTAAGCACAGTGCGTTTGTCTATAGTTGTGAATTCGATAAAGATGAGATGACATTTTATGACTATTTCATGCACAAAACCATCTAATTCCAAACGGTTCAATAATACTTTTTCTGGACACTATCTATATATATTTGTGTGTGTGTGAGTGTACAGAGAGAGAAGCACACTCTCAGGAATCAACAACCAGCTCAATAACTTGTTAGTCTGTTCTATGGTGATTTATCACCTTGGTGCAGCCTCTTTTTTAGCTCGGTAATGCTTTTTCACAGAGTAGAACTATAGTATACCAGTCTGATTCTGCCTGTTAAAGTCAGTCCAGCTTCGAAATACCAGACAATTCCTCTCTAAACAAGAAACATGGCAATCCCAGACAATTGTTTCGGCCTTCATTGGGCCTCTTCAGTGAGCTGCTGCCTGGGGTTGGCGTGTTCCTTGCATACATGTGTTTATATCTGTAAAAATATTTGTGCACACATACATACATATATATATATATATATATATATATATATATATATATATATATATATATATATATATATACATGTAAACACATCTATATACAAACACACACACACATACATATGTGTATATATACTATGTGTGTGTATATATATATATATATATATATATATATATATAAATACTTTAATTTCCTATGTTCTTCACTTGAAAAAAATGCTCTTTTCATTTCAAATATATATATATATATATATAGCCCACAATATAAGGATTTGTCCTCCAGGGTCAGCTATCTGAGCTTCTACTCCAAATGTAAAATGTAAATATACACTGCACGATGAACAGTGAAGATTCAGGGTTTATCAAATAAAGTCAAATTTATTTTAATGTTTCGGAGACATTGCTCCCCTTCTTCAAAACACACAAATGATGCACAGCATCCTCTTAAATAAGGCAAACAATAATCAAATAATTACCTCTCCCCACTAAGTGAAAAAATAATAAAGTATATATAAATTCTAGATGTGAATATATAGCAAACCATATCCCAACTGATAATCAGTTATCTCCACAAAGAGATCGAATAGCAGATGTTTATCCGGAAGTGACATCACTGTCACTTACCGGAAGTGGGGTATTGCAGAACAGTTTAGTGTATCTGCTCTACTATAACCGAAACCGGAAGTGAGGCTTAGGACAAAAGGACTAGAGCAACAAGTATATAATGTGACAAATAAAAATACAAGTGAGCTATATACTTTAACTAATTACACACAAATATTTGTATTGTTGTTCAAATATTAACAGTAAAGGTTGGACAAAGTATGTGATACCCTAGGCTAATGACTTCAACAAATCTAATTCGATTTAGAAATTGGTAAACCTGGTGTCCAATTAATGTGGCAAATAAAAATACAAATGAGCTATATATTATAGCTAGACTAATAACTAATATATATATATATATATATATATATATATATATATATATATATATATATATATATATATAAATCAAATACTATAAGAAAGATAATGGTGCATCATCATAAATGTACCACAATAAAAGATAGGGAATACAGCACTCTTTTTTCGGTCAATTAAGCCAATATTTATTGCTCTATACCTAGAGCTGCATTTACACATTCAAAATCATTTAGAATATCTTGCTGTATCTTTCCATAAGTCTCCTAAGAGACACACTGTATCTAAAATAAGTCACGTGACAGCACAAAAATACAATAGAATATAATTCCAGCACACTTAATAGTTTGACGAGAATCTTGCTTAAAGTGCAAAGTGCAGAATAAACACAAATAAACCGCTTACACTACACCCAGCTACAGTCAGGACCTAAGTAAAAACAAATGCAATTCCCGTGCCGGTGAATACAAGGGATCTAAGTGTGGCAAAATTGTGTTTAAATGTTGCTTATTATACATTTCAATGTATTAATGGCAGCAATACATAACAAACATAGCGATATACTGTTACAATGCAGGCATATCAGAACCACAGTTCAAGCGTAGCAGCAAGAAAAAGTTCTCTGGCAGTCAAGTCTGTTAAATACAACCCTCCACATTGCGGATTTGAAAAACTAATGCATGGAAATAATAGTAAGTCACTTATCTGGGTTCCAAAGTGTATGTAATCCAATCCTGCAGTGAGATGATGGTAAAAGCTTGTATGTAAAGCGTTCTTGGGAATTATATTGTATCCATATAACCACGGCAAGGCCCAAAGATATATATATATATATCTGTATAAACTCATTTAGACAGTTAGACAGTGCTAGTCCATGTGTGCTATATAGATAATATTGTACTCACTCCCATGGAGTTATTTATGAGTCAGCATGATTGGCTAAAATGCAAGTCTGTCAAAAGAAGGGGACAATCTGCAGAGGCTTAGATACAAGGTAGTCACAGAGGTAAAAAGTATATTAAGATAACAGTGTGTTATCTTTTTTTTTTTTAAACAATAAACATTTTCATGTAGACTGTCAATTTAAAATAAAGCTAGATACTAGCATGCCCCAGTGCATGCTGGTATCTAGCTCAGTGGCAATTCACTTTATGCCTTTAGGAATGAGACAGTCCAGTAATCCACAAAAAAGTGTCCCATGGTCATGTGATCACTGTGTTAATAATGGTTTGTCTTGACCTCTCCCCTTCTGTCCCAGTAAACAAAATATAACATTTATTTTAATAAAGTGTTTTTATGTATGTTTTTAATACATTTAATTTTATGTTTTTTTTTTATATTTTTTACACCTCTATTTTTTATGTTTTTACTTGACATAATCAGGGCCATTTATCAAAGGGCTTGCGGACCTGATCCGACACTGCGGATCAGGTCCGCAAGACCTCGCTAAATGCGGAGAGCAATACGCTCTCCGCATTTAACATTGCACCAGCAGCTCACAAGAGCTGCTGGTGCAACGCCGCCCCCTGCTGACTCGCGGCCAATCGGCCGCCAGCAGGGAGCTGTCAATCAACCCGATCGTATTCGATCGGGTTGATGTCCGGCGATTCCTGTCCGCCTGTTCAGAGCAGGCGGACAGGGTTATGGAGCAGCGGTCTTTAGACCGCTGCTTCATAACTTGTGTTTCTGGCGAGTCTGAAGACTCGCCAGAAACACGGCCCTTCAAGCTCCGTACGGAGCTTGATAAATGGGCCTGAATGTGTCAAAATACCTCTAGATATATTCCCTGGGGTACACTTTTGTGTAGTTTTGAATTGGGTGGCTGCTATTTAGCTTACAGTCCAAGCATACCAAATTTTACCGTTAAACCAATAATTCAATTTTTGAAGCATTTGGCCTATGTTTGCTATAAATTACCTAGACATATGGGGGCCGATTTATCAACCCTTTGTCCGACATGATCCAATCAGCGGATCATGTCCGACAAACATTGCTGAATGTGGAGAGCAATACACTCTCCGCATTCAGCATTGCACCAGCAGCTCCTGTGAACCGCTGGTGCAACGCCGCCCCCTGCAGATTTGCGGCCGCTAGCAGGGTGTCAATCAACCCAATTGTATTCGGGTATTCAGAGCAGGCGGACAGGTTATGGAGCAGTGGTCTTTAGACTGCTGCTTCAAAACTGGGGTTTCTGGCGAGCGTAAAGGTTTACCACAAACACAGGGCTTCAAGCTCCATACGGAGCTTGATAAATAGGCCCCATGGGGTCTTTCTAAAAACATGACAACATAATGAATTTATTTGGAGGTGTTTTTCTTTAGCTACACTAGTTTTGTAGAAATGGTTAAAAAGAAAACTGTAATAGAAATGCCCCCCCCCACCATTTTTCTGTATTAAATTCCTATTTATTGTTATTTTTTTTATCAATATAGGGTATCACTAGAAAGGTATGTTTGTCTGTTAAAAATGGTGTATAAAATGTATGGGTGCACTTAACTAGAGGGTGGATAATTAAAGTAAAACCAATAGTGAGCAAAAATACCAAAAGTGGTTGCGTCATTTATGCATGGAAACTGGGAAAAACCTTGGCCCTTAAGGGGTTAAAAGACAGTTAAACACAGTAGAATTGCAAAATCAACAGATGCATAATAAAAATATAATTTCAAATGAACTGTATATTTTTTTCTGACAAATTTAATTTTCCTTTAATCATTCTGTCCTTGTTTGCTTGACAGCCATAATCCCATCACAGAATTATACACGTATACTTTGCACATGTTTACTGGGAGCTGGGGCCTCAGAAAGTGTGCACTCAAAAATTCTGCACCATTTGAAAATGTCTATCTGAATCATAAGAAGTTATTTAAACTTATATGGTTTATTATTATTGTCATTCAGGGCCGGCCTTCAGGGAAGGCTGCTGGTGTGGCCACCTAGGGCCCCGCACTAAGGGGGCCCCCGCTCTCGTGCATGGTGGTTTAACTTTTTTTTTTTAGAGCAGCATTCCCCCCAAGACCACCTCCTTTTTTTGAGTTACCGGTACGACCAGGTCCTCACTCAGGGCAGCACTAAGGCGGGTGCAGCTCACCAAGTTGTGATCTATTTCCTTCTAACACGCCAGAGAGTGCAGCAGTACAGCTGATCCGGAACCAGTATTCAGTGGAGTATAAGGTAACACCACCGCAGTCACGCTTGGTTCACAGGAGACGATACAAGTTTAACATAGCACCGGAGAAGTAACACAGTAAGCCTGTGCCTGATACTTGAAGTGCTCAGTTTTTCATTTCCATCTGACACACGGGAGTGTACACTATCTTTTTTTTTATTTTATAAACTTTATTTATTCTCACACAAAAATCATATACAATAATCATCAGATAAGGAGGTCAATAGCATAATGTCAGGTAAAAAAAAAGAGACATAAACATAACTTTGATGCATATCTTGCAAAAATAACATACAACATATTTGTCTATTATATAATTACAAATAATACATGACCTTCCACAATGAGAGTTGAGATATTTTCTAATTAATAAAACAAATGTGACAAAACAACACAAAACAAGACAAAAAAAAAAACCGGGGGGGGGGTTCTTCCTCTCTCTCAGCAGCCCCCCCCCCCCCCCACCTACCATACCCTACCCTACCTCTCTAAAATTAGAAACCCACATCGGTAGGAATTCATTCAGGACTACCAAATCCGCAAAGCATTTGGAGCTAAGAAATGGGTTAAGAATATTTTTTTGTATAGCAAGCGGGTAGGATTTAATTATTGTTAACCACGTATAAATAAATTTTGCTATTTTTTTTCGGAAGCTAGTCTTTTGTAGAAACATTCAAATATTATATGTGTTTGGATCTCTTTAAGAAATGCTCCCATAGAGGGTGCTACATGGGCCAACCAATTTTTAATAATAAGGAATCTTGCTATTAATATAGAAATTTTAACCACGTATTGAAAATGCACTGCCATATCCTTAGATAATTCTAAGAAAAATATCTGCTTTGGAGATATTTGCCATGGTTCTTTAAATATCTGAGTAATCCAGTACTGAATTTTTTGCCATAACTGAAATATTTTAGGACAATGCCAAAAGATATGTAATATATCCGCATTAGGATACCGCGATTACAAACAAAAGACTGGTTAGGAAAAAGACGTGACATCTTGAAAGGTGTCAGATAATAATTATTAACAAGTTTAAAATGTGACTCTTTCCAATTTGTAGGGATAACACATTTATCCAAAGAATCAAAACTATGCTTAATGGTATCCGCCTCGCACCCAGGAAATATCTTTATCCAACTATTGCATAAATTCTCTAACACAGGCAAGCTTTGTTTAGCCAACAAAAGATTATATAATAAAGAGATAGATGTATTACCATTCCTAAATTTATTAATACAGATGTCAAGGTCTACCCATTTATCCATCGCGTCCACAGAGGAACTCTGTTTGTAGTAAAAATGAGATAACTGGAGATATGCAAAGTCATTATTCCTATCCAAGGCAAATTGATTAAAGAGGGCCTCTCGCGGAAGCATTTCCATGTTTTCATTAAGCGCTTGAATTACATTAATAAGCCCCTTCTCTTCCCATAATCTAAACATATTCTGCGGGTAAAAGATCCGGGCCCGCAGCTTTGTTCTTTTTCATTTTTTCTATTGCTTTAAGAATTTCTTCGCCTGATATCGGTGCATTTAGTATTTTAAGATATTCAGGCAGGATTATAGGCAATTTTATCTTTGTCCAGAATTTTTCTAGATTATCCATATTGATATCAATATTATTATAAATTTTCTTATAAAATGCATGAAAAGCTTGACTTATGTTTTCCGTATCTAGATGTCTGTTTACTTCTGTTTTGATTGCGGGTATAAAATTTGGGCTCTTTCTATTCTTAAACAAGATAAAACACAGAGGCGCCAAACATGGCCTAGTACAGCCAGATAACAGATACTAAAATCCACAAGATAGCGATTGAATACTCACAAAGGAGGTGCACCCATTGGTGCTTATGAAGCAGACTGGAGCCTCTCAGTGGTCCAGCTCACTGGTATACTTCATGAGTCAGATTGTGGTCCTTGATGGTAGTGATTAACAGGTTCCTGAATGAACACAAAAAATGCAAACCATAGCCCAGTAACGTTTAGACAAGCGAGTGGTAGATTGAGCAATCTTACTTACAAGATTCAAAGCACCAGCAGGTGCATAAACTGCAGACTGGAACCAAACAGTCGCCCAGTAGACTGATCCCTCCAGATGAAAACAAGATACCTCTCAGGTGCCAGAGAGTTAGCAGCATACAAATGATAAAAAAGGGGTGTCCAAAAAGCAAGTGTATTTCTGTAAAAATCTTTATTAAAAAGCGACGCGTTTCTCAGCTAAAACAAGCTGTTTCCTCAGGCTAAAACATTATGTTTTAGCCTGAGGAAACAGCTTGTTTTAGCTGAGAAACGCGTCGCTTTTTAATAAAGATTTTTACAGAAATACACTTGCTTTTTGGACACCCCTTTTTTATCATTTGTATGCTGCTAACTCTCTGGCACCTGAGAGGTATCTTGTTTTCATCTGGAGGGATCAGTCTACTGGGCGACTGTTTGGTTCCAGTCTGCAGTTTATGCACCTGCTGGTGCTTTGAATCTTGTAAGTAAGATTGCTCAATCTACCACTCGCTTGTCTAAACGTTACTGGGCTATGGTTTGCATTTTTTGTGTTCATTCAGGAACCTGTTAATCACTACCATCAAGGACCACAATCTGACTCATGAAGTATACCAGTGAGCTGGACCACTGAGAGGCTCCAGTCTGCTTCATAAGCACCAATGGGTGCACCTCCTTTGTGAGTATTCAATCGCTATCTTGTGGATTTTAGTATCTGTTATCTGGCTGTACTAGGCCATGTTTGGCGCCTCTGTGTTTTATCTTGTTTCAGTTACCCATCTACCAGGAAGACCATCCTAAGACTGAGAGCTGCCTACCTTGTCTTGGATCCATTTTTCTATTGGGACTGTATCAATATTACCCACTTGGACTTTATGTTGGTACATCTTATTATTTATGTATAAGCATATTTGTATATTCTACTAGTAACTATTTAGGTTTTCGATATTGCTTTAGCATTTGTTTGTTTGATACGCCTTAGGAGGCGCCCCCTATGGGTAGTAATACACACTGGTGTGCATTACACCCTCACTTTCCCTCTTTCTATTCTTAACTAACCTAGCTAGATGCTTAGCTGAGCAGCCAAATGAACCTTTGAATTGAATATTAAGTTTTACCTCCTCCCGATAAGATTTTTGCTTTAGCATAATATCACGGTCTTGTCGGGCTGCACAATATATTCCCCAATTTCGTTTAGATCTCTCATTACAAAATTTTCTATAAGCATTTCTTACCCTATTAGCAGTTTGAATTTCACTTGCCCTACTTTTTTTATTCCAGGCGTATAAATACGCCTTGATTTCCCCCCTTAGCACGGCTTTAGAGGCCTCCCAGAAAGTCTCAATTTTATTAAAGCTAGCAATATTAAAAGAGACAAAATCTTTCCATTTCTGCTTCAGCCAGAGACATAGCGGCCTAGTTATCAAGCCGTCAACCTCAAATACGCTGGAATTCCGCAGCGTATTTGTGGCGAGGCTGATACGCCTTAGTTATCAAAGGCTCGAGACCGGCAAAAGTAGAATTTTGTGATGTAAGCATCGATCCGCCGGACTCAGTCCGACACAGATCGATTCTTACGTCACTCCAGATGTTCCGCACACAAGTGCGGCACATTCTCACTACTTTTGCTAGCTATCAAAAAACTAGCAGGTACGCTCGGCACTTTTACGGCCCAGCGTACCTGGTTTTCAATCCGCCACCCCTGGAGGCGGCGGATCCCATAGGAATCAATGGGAGTCTGACCATAGCGAAAGTACAAGTTCGCTGCTGACAGACATCCCATTGATTCCTATGGGAGCTGTCTACACCTAACACCCTAACATGTACCCCGAGTCTAAACACCACTAATCTGACCCCCCCTACACCGCCGCAACTAAATAAAGTTATTACCCCCTAAACCACCGCTCCCGGAGCCCACCGCAAGCTACTCTATACATATTAACCCCTAAACCGCCGCTCCTGGAGCCCACCGCAACTATAATAAATGTATTAACCCCTAAACCGCCGCAACCTATATTAAATGTATTAACCCCTATCCTGCCCCCCCTACACCGTTGCCACCTATAATATATTTATTAACCCCTAATCTGCCCCCCCTACACCGTCACCACCTATAATAAATTTATTAACCCCTATCCTGCCCCCCACTACGCCGCCGCCACTGTCATAAAATTATTAACCCCTAAACCTAAGTCTAACCCTAACCCTAACGCCCCCCTAACTTAAATATTAATTAAATAAATCTAAATAAATTAACTCTTATTAACTAAATGAATCCTATTTAAAACTAAATACTTACCTTTAAAATAAACCCTAATATAGCTACAATATAAATAATAATTATATTCTAGCTATCTTAGGATTTATTTTTATTTTACAGGTACCTTTCAATTTATTTTAACCATGTACAATAACTATTAAATAGTTATTAACTATTTAATAGCTTACCTAGCTAAAATAAAGAGAAATGTACCTGTGAAATAAATCCTAACCTAAGTTACAATTACACCTAACACTACACTATACTTTAATAAATTATTCCTATTTAAAAATAAATACTTACCTGTAAATAAACCCTAAGATAGCTACAATATAATTAATAATTATATTATAGCTATCTTAGGATTTATATTTATTTTACAGGTAACTTTGTATTTATTTTAGCTAGTTAGAATAGTTATTAAATAGTTATTAACTATTTAATAACTACCTAGCTAAAAGAAATACAAAATTACCTGTAAAATAAATCCTAACTTACAATTGTTACAATTAAACCTAATACTACACTATCATTAAATTAATTAAATAAATTAACTACAAATAACTACAATTAAATACAATTACATCAGCCAATCAGATTTTCCTACCTTAATTCCGATTGGCTGATAGAATCCTATCAGCCAATCGGAATTGAGGGGACGCCATCTTGGATGACGTCCCTTAAAGGAGCCGTCATTCGTCGTAGTCCGTCGGTGAAGAAGGTGGTTCCGCGTCGGCGGAAGGAAGATTGAAGACCCGGCTTGGAAGATGACTTCGCCCGGATAGAAGACCTTTTCAGCGCCTCTTTGAAGATGACATCGGCCGGATCGAAGACTTTTCTTCAGCGCCGCCTGGATGATGACTTCATCGGATGGAAGATTTCTTCAGCGCTGCTTGGAGGATTAACTTCTTCCGCTCCGGATGTCCACTTCGGTTCCATCGCTGCTCGGCTGAGTGAAGACAAGGTAGGATGATCTTCAGGGGATTAGTGTTAGGTTTTTGTAAGGGGGGTTTGGGTTAGATTAGGGGTATGTGGGTGGTGGGTTTTAATGTTGGGGGGGTTGTATTTTTCTTTTACAGGCAAAAGAGCTGTTTTCTTTGGGGCATGCCCCCACAAATGGCCCTTTTAAGGGCTGGTAAGGTAAAAGAGCTTTGAAATTTATTTAATTTAGAATAGGGTAGGGCATTTTTTTATTTTGGGGGGGTTTGCTATTTTATTAGGGGGCTTAGATTAGGTGTAAGTAGCTTAAAATTGTTGTAATATTTGTAACATGTTTGTAACTTATTTTTTTATTTTTTGTAACTTAGCTTTTTTATTTTTTGTACTTTAGTTAGTTTATGTAATTGTATTTAATTGTAGTTATTTGTAGTTAATTTATTTAATTAATTTAATGATAGTGTAGTATTAGGTTTAATTGTAACTTAAGTTAGGATTTATTTTACAGGTAATTTTGTATTTCTTTTAGCTAGGTAGTTATTAAATAGTTAATAACTATTTAATAACTATTCTAACTAGCTAAAAGAAATACAAAGTTACCTGTAAAATAAATATAAATCCTAAGATAGCTACAATGTAATTATTAATTATATTGTAGCTATCTTAGGGTTTATTTTACAGGTAAGTATTTATTTTTAAATAGGAATAATTTATTAAAGTATAGTGTAGTGTTAGGTGTAATTGTAACTTAGGTTAGGATTTATTTCACAGGTACATTTCTCTTTATTTTAGCTAGGTAAGCTATTAAATAGTTAATAACTATTTAATAGTTATTGTACATGGTTAAAATAAATTGAAAGGTACCTGTAAAATAAAAATAAATCCTAAGATAGCTAGAATATAATTATTATTTATATTGTAGCTATATTAGGGTTTATTTTAAAGGTAAGTATTTAGTTTTAAATAGGATTCATTTAGTTAATAAGAGTTAATTTATTTAGATTTATTTAATTAATATTTAAGTTAGGGGGGCGTTAGGGTTAGGGTTAGACTTAGGTTTAGGGGTTAATAATTTTATGACAGTGGCGGCGGCATAGTGGGGGGCAGGATAGGGGTTAATAAATTTATTATAGGTGGCGACGGTGTAGGGGGGGCAGGATAGGGGTTAATAGGTTTAATATAGGTTGCGGCGGGTTCATGGAGCGGCGGTTTAGGGGTTAAACTATTTATTTAGTTGCGGCGAGGTGCGGGATCAGCAGGATAGGGGTTAATAATTTTATTATAGATGGCGACGGTATAGGGGGGGCAGGATAGGGGTTACTAGGTATACTGTAGGTGGCAGCGGTGTCCGGGAGCGGCGGTTTAGGGGTTAATACATTTATAAGAGTTGCGGCAGGGTCTAGGAGCGGCGGTTTAGGGGTTAATACATTTATAAGAGTTACGGCAGGGTCTAGGAGCGGCGGTTTAGGGGTTAGTAACTTTATTGAGTTGCGGGAGGCTCTCGGGGCGCCGGTATAGGGGGTAGAACAGTGTAGTTTAGTGTGAGTGCTTAGTGACAGGCTAGCAATAAAGCTGGGAAAAAGCCGAAGGGCAGCGAGATCGGATGAGTGATAACTGTCACAGTCCGCTGCTCATTGCCCCGCGGCTTTTTGACAGCTTTGTTTGATAACTTAGGCGTATTTTTTCAGGTCCGCGGCGGCGAAGGTAGGCGAGCTTAGGCGGGCGTATTGGGCCGGCGAGGCCAGAAAAGTAGACGGCTTGATAACTACCCCCCTAAATCTAGGATTATTTACCCAGAAGCATGGAAAGCCAAAGTTTTGGGAGCCATTTTTTATTCTTGTCAGGGCCAGAAATGTTAAAGAAATAATTGCATGATCAGATATTTCTATATCATTTATCCGCGGAATTATATTCATAATAGAAAGTGATTCTGAAACAAATAAAAAGTCAATCGGGGAAAACGTTTTATGGGACTTGGATTCGCATGAGTAGACCTTAGCATCTGGATTATTAATCCTCCAAATATCAAACATCTTAAATTTAGAGAGAAAAGATTGAAAAGTTTTTGCAATTCTATTATAATCGTGCAGCTTTTTCTTTGATAATCTATCCAGCTCCGGGACAGGGGACATGTTAAAATCACCTCCAATTATGAGATTTTGTCCCTTAAAGGGATATAATTTTACTTTTAATTTTTCCCAGAATAATGGGCTATGTATATTAGGACCATAGAGATTGCATAATACAAGGCGAACACCATTAATTAAAACTTGAGCAATAATATATGTAGCTTCCGTGTCCAGTTCTGTATTGATAATTTTAACATCTAAATCTTTGTGAAATAAAATTGCTACTCCAGCCTTCATATTTCTAACAGGTGTAGCGACTAGATCTCCCACCCATCTCATCTTGAGTTTAGGTAATTCTACTTCAGAAAGATGTAGTTCTTGCAGAAATACCACATCCGTTTTATGTTTGGCTAAGCATTTAATTATAAGTTTATGCTTCCTTGGAGAAGATACACCACCAACATTCCAAGACAGGAAGTTCACTTTTCTACTCTGATTAAAACTCATCTTCTCTCCTCTATTTTATCTAGCAGTTTTACTGTCAATATCAAGCAAATAAATCATGGAGAGGGGGTAAAAGGGAGGCAAGGGGGGGGCGGGATAAGGAGGAGAGGAAGGAGAAAAAAAAAAAAAAAAAAAAAAACACACATCCCAAAAAACCCGACAAAAAAACCCATAAAATCCCAACATCGTCTAAACAACGTGGGTACCGCCATAAGGACCATTTAAGAAAAAATATACAAAACATATCCTTGTCATTGTACAGTATCTGGCTTTGGCATATTATACTCAACCTTTGTAATAATGCACAAGACTTTACCTCTAGTAATATATACATAGGATATCTTTAAGTATATGGACATCACACAGCAGATAAATAATATGAATCACTCTATCACCTCTATTTATTCATAGAAGAAATATATTCTTGTACCTCTGTAACGTTATTAAAGGTAAACCTATTTTCTTTATCATCTAGCACAATCTTAGCAGGATATATGAGTCGAGCTTTTAAGCCCTTATTAATGAGTTGTGTACAATAGGGTGTCATAAGCTTTCTTTTAGCAGAGGTTTCAGTAGAAAAATCCTGGAACAGTAATACTTTCTTATTACCTATCAAAAGTACATCCATTTTCTTATAGAGTCTCATAAGTTCTATCTTATCCTGAAATTTAAGTAATTTAAAAATACACATTCTATCTCTGTTAGCCCCATTATTCTTATTTTTTGGACCGATTCTGTGAGCTCTTTCAACTGCTAGGGGGATATGCTGAGGAGGAAAACCTAAAGCTGATGGCAATGTGTTAGCGGTAAAATTCATCAGATCCTCATACTCAGATGATTCAGGTAGCCCTACAATTCTAATATTATTACGCCTGGAGCGATCCTCTAGGTCGTCCAGGCGATTCTGTAGATTACAGATTCTAGATTCATGTTTATGAATTTGATTATCCTGATTATTAACTAAATCCTCCAGATCTGAAATTCTGGTCTCCGCCTCTGTTAATCTATTCGCAAAGTGTCTTACTTCAGAAGATAGAGAGGATATCTCTAAGGAGATATTTGACAAATCCTGTTTAATTTCTGCAAATTGATGTGTAAAATATTCTGTAAGTTGAGCCATTAAAGGTTGCATATTTAACGTAGAAATATCCCCCTCAGTAATAGAGTTTAGACTAGTATCTGTGTTCCTGACTTTCCTATCCCTTATTTTTGCAGGCATAGTGAGTGAATTGGTTTTAGCCTGCATGATAAATCTATCCATGTGCTAATACTCCACCAGGAAAAAAAAAAAAAAAAAAAAGAAGAAGAAAAAGAAAAAAGACAATAAGATTCAAAATTGAACACACATAACAACACACTACATGCCAAATACGTAAGCAGTCTGATATAAACACAGACCTAAATAGTGTAATATGAAAAAAAACAAAAAATATATCTAGTTAAATCAACAATAATCTCTTTAAAGTGCCTAATATCCCATAAAAACCAGAAATAATTGACTGATATCTGTCTCAAAATTACTATCAAGTAAATACAGAAAAATTAAATTCTATTAAATAAATGTGTATGAGGAAAAGCATAGCCTCTTTTCCTGTACAGTGAAAAAAAACAAGGGAAGCAAAGCAGAATGTATATCAAGTCCAGATTAACAGCTTCTCTCACATTAGAGGATTACATGTATTAAAGGGACATAATACTCATATGCTAAATCACTTGAAACTGATGCAGTATAACTGTAAAAAGCTGACAGGAAAATATCACCTGAGCATCTCTATGTAAAAAAGGAAGATATTTTACCTCACAATTTCCTCAGCTCAGCAGAGTAAGTTCTGTGTAAAAAGTTATACTCAGCTGCTCCCAGCTGCAGGTAAAAAAATTAAAAAAAATGAAGAAATGAACAGCAGCCAATCAGCATCAGCAATGCTGAGGTCATGAACTCTTACTGTGATCTCATGAGATTTGACTTAACTCTCATGAGATTTCATAGTAAGCTTCCTTTACCTGATTGGTGAAATAATATGAGAGTGCACGATGCTAGTCCCTTCAGATCTCCCAGGACAAACACACTAAAATGCTGCTTAGAAATCCTTTACAATGGGAGGTGGCTACTGAGGAACTTTTGAGGTAAAATATCTTTCTTTTTTACATAGAGATGTTCAGGTGATATTTTCTAATCAGCTTTTTACAGCTATGCTGCATCACTTTCAAGTGTTTAAACATTTGGGTATTATGGCCCTTTAAGTAAGAATCTGCTTTAGAAGCTTTTTTCCTCCTTCAACTTATCCTCTTCTTTTGGAGCATAGATATTAAACCATAACACTTAGGATCTTGCCCTAAAGTTAGCTCTCCTTATTTTACCGTCCTCTCAATACCGTTCACAGACAGAGATGACTTTTAGTACCTTTATTTAAGAAAAAATAGAAAAAACCAAATGATGATAGAAAGTAACTGTCCCTTAATAAATTGTTGACAGTATGAAATTTTGGGTGCAGCTTAGTGTCCAGAACACTTTTATCCAAATTTCTATGTAGCTGAAAGATGTTTTCTTATCCAGAGACTTATTTAGAAACTGAGGACCAGAGTTTTAGATTATATATATTTTTAAGTATCTCCCCATATAGAAAAAAATTGTAAATACTTGCGGCTTTCAAGTGAAAAGATAGATCTTGCTGCTGCAAATAAGAAAATTTCTTTGGCAGGCGCTGCTTGGTGCAGAACGATATGTCAGGGTATAGATTTCTCTACCTGACAGGGCTAGCTGGCTCTAAACATAAGGCCCAGGAGCTTGAATCCTCAAACCTCCACCCGCACGGCACAGCAGACCAACACCGGACACCTCCGACTATCCTCTGCTTCAACTTACCAGCGGGGCTTCGAATTCCAATAGCGCTCCTTGCTTCACCTTTAAGATAACGCTGATTCATAACCAGCAGCACAGCTCCCAAATGGTAGGTTTTCTTTTCCCCCTGCAGCTTCTTTCCTTATGCGGCTTGACAGCAACCTTTAGCGGGCAGACCGCTCTCTCAGAGACTTCCAGCACCGTCGGCACCTGTAGTGCCAAAGCCCACATCCAGCCCCTACAAGAGAAGGGCCACGAGGCGGATGGCGGAGGGAGATAGCAGCATGGTAGGAGCGATACTTCCACCACCTCGGAGGAACACAACCAGCGTGTAAATGCTCCGCCCTCAACCGGAAGCCACTTTACAAACCAGTGTGCTCAGTGTACACTATCTTATTGGTCAGACCAGCATTAAAGCCGAATATATAGACTCAGGGTTTGAAAATATAACCCATGGCACTTTGCAATACTTGTCACAAAGACTTTATATCTGCTACCCAGCTCTGAAAAATCTGAAAAGTTGAATGAACTTTGGGTTGAATTAAGTTTGTTAATGAACTTTTATTCACAATGCATTTATTATATTGTTAAGGTGGACACATAATGTTTTAGCTCTCAGCAAATATTGCTGCAAACATTTTAACTTTGTATTGTTTTTTGATATATGTGCAATATTGATAATATACCACAAGTATCACATTACGAGATTGGTACGTTATTGTAAATCAAGGGAGACATCCCAATTTTAAATTGTGGAAATATTTTAGTTTAAATAAACACTATTCTATTTACTTTTAATACGTTTCTTAAAATGTATTGTCTTCCCTGACTCCTGAGTTAATTAGCGCTCCTTTACTTATATATTTGGGTACAGCTCACCAAGTAACAGGTGCAAGGCCAGGCAGCGATGAAAGCATTAAGCAGCAGCCAGTAGCCAGACAACAAACATAGTTACTTGCTAGTTGCCAAACAAGCTGCTGCCTGCTGTTATCCACCATCCCTGCCTCCTAGGACCTTGTTGCTGCTGGCCCTGTTGTTATTATTATTATTAACATTATAAATGTGGAGTTAGTAAAGAAATATAATACCTATACATATAAACTTCCAATAGAGGTGGTAAACACAAGGACTTTAAAATAACTAAAAAATGCCAGGGACAAATATAAGATTATCTTAAGAAAAAAGTAACATGTGATATGTGTAGACTTGAGGTGCCTTTTTGGTTTTTCTGTTTCTATGTTTCTATATGTAATCGCTAACATATTTTTGAGAACGGCATGTTTGTTCATCTTCCATAATTTTGTCATACACACATATATATATACAGTCATGGCCCAAAATATTGGCACCCCTGCATTTCTGTCAGATAATGCACCACTTCGCCCAGAAAATTGTTGCAATTACAAATGTTTAGGCTTTCCCATGTTTATTTATTTTGTTGGTATTAGTATGACACAAAAAAGTTGAGAAAAAAAAGCCAAATCTGACACATTCCACGCAAAACTCAAAAAATGGACTGGACAAAATTATTGGCACCCTCAATTTAATATTTGGTAGCACACCCCTTGGAAAAAATAACTGAAATAAAATGCTTCCTGTAACCATCAATGATTTTCTTACACCTCTCTACTGGAATTTTGGATTGGAAAAGTTCCTTTTCCAAACTGCTGTTCTGAGATCTTTCCGCAGGTGCTCTATGGGATTGAGATCTGGACTCATTGCTGGCCAGTTCAGTACTCTCCAGTTTTTTTCTTAAACCATTACTGAGTGTTTTTTGACGTGTGTTTTGGGTCATTGTCCTGCTGTAAGACCCATGACCTCTGACAGAGACCCATCTGGGTCTTACATTGCACCACAGAATTCTTTGGTAGTCTTCAGATTTCATAATTCCATGCACGCAGTCAAGGCATCCAGTGCCTAAAGCAGCAAAGCAACCCCAAAACATCAGTGAACCTGCACCATGTTTGACTGTAGGGACTGTATTCTTTTTTTTAAAAGCCTAATTTATTTTTCTGAAAACAGTAGAATGATGGGCTTTACCAAAAAGCTGTAATTTTGTTTTGTCTGTCCACAGCACATTCTCCCAAAAGGATTTTGGCTTCCTCAGGTAAGTTTTGGAAAACTCCAGCTCCTGGCTTCTTTATGTTTCTGTGTCAGCAGTGGGGTCCTCCTGGGTCTCCTACCATAGCGTCCCTTTTCATTCAGATAGTGACACATAGTGCGAGCTGACACATTTGTACCCTGTGCCTGAAGGTCAGCTTGAAATTGTCTGGAAGTTAATTGAGGTTCTTTATTCACTATTCCAACAATACTTCATTGCAATCTTTGATCAATTTTTCTCTTTCGTCCACGTCCAGGGAGATTAGCTACAGTGCCATGGGCTGTAAACCTCTTGACAATGTTGCCCACAGTGGGCACAGGAACATTAAGATATCTGGAGATGGACTTGTAACCTTAAGATTGTCCATGCTTTTCCACAATTTTGTTCTCAAATCCTCAGACAATTCTTTGCTGCTCTTTCTCTTCTCCATGCTCGGTGTGGCACACTGAGACACACAACAGAAAGGATAAGTCAATTTTTCACCATTTTAACTGGTTTGCAAGTGTGATTTCTATATTTTCAGCACTTGTTAATTGATACAGCTGAGTTTATTTACAAACTACAAGAGCATCATAAACATGGAATGCAATTATTTCTTACAATTTTATGAAGGTGCCAATAGTTTTATCCAGTCCATTTTTGGAGTTTTGTGTAGAATGTGTTAGATTTGGCTTTTTTTCTCTCCACTTTTTTGTGTCATACCAATACAAACAAAAGAAATAAACATGAGAATGCCTAAACATTTGTAATTGCAACAATTTTCTGGGCGAAGTGGTTCATTATCTGACAGAAATGCAGTGGTGCCAATATTTTTGCCCTTGACTATATATATATATATATATATATATATATATATATATTGCACATCATGAATTAATGTAAGCATTAATGTAAGCATTAGGCATATACAGTATACTGTATGTTTATGGATTATGTTAAACATTTTATTTTAATTAATTTGAGTGAATATAATGATATGATATGAGATGTTTAACTCAGTATAATGTGCTACCCCAGTAGCACCTTTGGCAATTTTTCACTGGTTTAAGGGAGTGGTTTATGGACCAAGGATAAGCCAGACCAGACACTGATGATCTTCATTCGAGAGTTGCAGACCATCTGGATGTTGAGTTAGAAAATGTTTATGGTCTTCTATGACATTACACTTCAGCATGTTTATACTCAATGGTCCGTAGCACACTGGGTATCCCAGCAACTATAGTTAAGCTGCATGCCACTATTCAGGAGACACAAATATTATATTAAAACCTGTTAGTTGCCCTACTTGCAACATATCAATGGCATTGAGAGCAGGCCAATTTTAATTAGCTTATGTAATATCTTCTATATGTGTTGTTGGCAATGACATAATTTACATGATTAATGAGTATTCAGTTTACCTATTATCTGTTTAGATGGGAATATGATATCACTATACTGTTAACATTTAGCTGGTTATTTAATTTGTCAATAAAAATATTCCAGTGGAGTAGCTTTTTTGTTTTTTTTTATATCCAAAATTTTAGAGAAGAAATACTTTTATTATTAATGTACTTATCATTTAGGCCATCTCATCAAATCAAAAGATGAGTTTAATTCTGGCCTTTTCTCTATTACTGCTACCTTCAGTTGGTTATGAGCTGCAGCCTCCAGCTATTTACTCCATGATCATGCAAGTAATTAGCAAAATGTTTAATATAATATGGAAGCAATTAGGGGGTGATAACATGCAATTAAGATGTGTTTTTAGATTAGAGACTTTATAGCGCTCTCTTTCTTAAAAAGATAAAGCGACTATCTCAAAATGTCAAACCACAGTGATTTAATCTGAATTATTTTCAATTAATATGCATGTATTCTTGCACTGTGTTCACTGTTGTTATTGACATTGATAAATTAAGCTAATCTTGGCAGAATTTATCCTTCAGTTGCTGTATATTTTTGAATGTCAGCTCTTTACTTATATTTTTTATTTCCCTTCAAGCTGTGCATAATCTTTTTCAAGACTTTGATTCATTTTTAGCATGGCAGTAAAGTGTCAGTATTGAAGACATAACAATTTTAAATAGTATGTTTATAAAATAGGCTTTGATAAAGGTTTATTCTTTTTGGATGATTAATTTTACCATGTCTCAAAATGTGTTAATGAATAGACATTAACATTGTTTTTAATTTATCTGTGTATTATTTTGTTCTATGTATCATATATTGAAATCAGCTATTCTAAAACCCTAATTTTTGACTTAGTTGAAAAAGTGGACTAAGAATGTATACTTTCTGGTGTGCTGGCAATGTGCACGTTCTGGTGTGTTGCCACAATAAGTCCCTGCAAGTGGTACTACAAAGGTGGAAAACAGCAAACAGATGTTATCCTTCAACCCTACCAAAATCTGGTGCCGTGTGTGTTTAATAGCTATACAAATGTATGTGGCCCTTAAAGGAATATGATATTCAAAAATATTCTCTATTCTGACTAAGGGACTGATGATCAAAAACTTTCCAGCATTAAGCAAGACCATTCATCTATCTATTTTTCGGTTTCTAAATCAATCTCATATACCAAATCAATGGTTACCTATCTACGGGCTGTTTAGAGAAATAAAAGATTTAAAAGGGAAATTAAAGCTATGTATTTTCTATATTACATCAATAGAGCATTTAAAACATACTACACTCAAAAATGTATAGGTTTTTTGTTGTTGTGGGTGTGTCACTGTCTACCAATAGAGGTGATGAGCAATGTATTGTATTGTATTGAGTACTTGTGAAGCGCGGCTAATCACCCGTAAGGGTCTCAAGACGCTGCTCATTTTATCAACCTCAGAAGGATGAAAGGCTGAGTGGACCTCACCGGGGATCGAACCTGCAACCCTTGGGTTGCTAAAGAGCAATCAATCTACTGGGACCATTTATGTGCAACTAGTTTATTTTAGATTCTAAGACACCAGAAAACAACATACAGAATAAAAATAAATTGTATTTTTGCTATTTATGTATTTAAAGGGACATTAAACCCAAAATAAAAATTTCATGAATCAGAGAATACAATTTTAAACAACATTCTAATTTACTGCTTTTATCTAGTTTGCTTTATTCTTTAGAAATCATTTGTTGAAGAAATAACAATGTACATGGACGAGCCAATCACACAAGGCATCTATGTGCAGCAACCAATCAGCAGCTAATGAGCCTATCTAGATATGCTTTTCAGCAAAGGATATCAAGAGAATGAAGCAGCAAATTTGATAATAGAAGTAAATTAGAAAGTTGTTTAAAATTGCATGCTGTTTCTAAATCATGAAAGAACAAAATTTAGGTTTCATGTCCCTTTAACAAAGTTTGCAGCTTAAGTTAAAATTGAAAGAAGTGAACTTGCCTATTTTGATTTCTTGCTAATAGCAGTGTGATAGTGCTGTATTTTTCCATCCTCACACAGCTCCCTATTTTGCTGCACCCCCTAACTGTCTGCAGAACATTTACAAAGATCCTAACTTATACATAGAATATTATGTCCACCATATAAGACAACAGTTTACTGTCAGACACCTAGATTACGAGTTTTGCATTGCGGCTCGTAACGCTGAAAATATGGCATTTTCAGCGTTAAAACAGCACCACAGCCATTACAGGTTTTGTCGGTATAGCTGTACCGCACACCTTTTAGCCTGTAACTCAACGTCAGTAATGCACTCGTAAAAAGTACGTTTTTCATGGGATTCCCATAGAGCCGGTATTACGAGTTTGGCGGTGAGGCTAAAAAGTGAGCGTTGCAGCCTATAACGAAAAGATCTGTAACGCCATCTAAAGTCAGTAGTTATGAGTGTTACGCTACAAATCTGTAACATAAAACTCACAACTAAACTGCTACAAAGTACACTAAACACCCATAAACTACCTATTAACCCCTAAACTGAGGCACTCCCGCATCGCAAACACTATAATAAACTCATTAACCCCTAATCTGCCGCTCCCGACATCGATGCCACTAAAAAAATGTATTAACCCCTATTCTGCCGCTCCCCGAAATTGTCACCACTCCTGCATCGCAAACACTATTTAAATATTATTAACCCCTAATCTGCCATCCGCCCACACCGCTGCTATAATAAACCTATTAACCCTTAAATCGCAAGCACCCCACAACAAAATAAACTAAAATAAACTATTAACTCCTAAACCTAAAGCCCCTCACAACAGAATATACTAAAATAAACTATTAAACCCCCTAACTTTATATTAAAATTACAATTTCCCTATTTTAAATTAAATTAAAACTTACCTGTCAAATTTAAAAAAAAATATTTTAAACTAACAATTAAACTATTATAATTATTAAACTAAAATTAAACTAACTACCAATTAAATAAAACTAAACTACGCATTAAAAAATCCTAACACTACTCTAAAAATTACAAAAAGTATCTAATTACAAAAAATCTAAATTACAAAAAAATCCCCACTAAATTACTAAAAATAACAAACAAATATTAAAAAATAAAAATAATTACACCTAATCTAATAGCCCTATTAAAAGAAAAAAGCCCCCCCAAAATAAAAAACCCTAGCCTACAATAAACTACCAATGGCCCTTAAATTGGCCTTTTGTGGGACATTAACCCAAAGATATCAGCTCTATTACCTGTAAAAAAAAATACAAACACCCCCTCAACAGTAAAACCCACTACCCAACCAACCCCCCCCAAATAAAAAAACTATCTAAAATAACTTAAGCTAACCATTGTGCTGTAAAGGGCATTTATATGGGCATTGCCCTTAAAAGGGCATATTGCTTTTTTACATTGCCCAAACACTAATTTAAAAAAACCCCACCCAAAAAACCCTTAAAATAAACTAACATTAACCCCTGACGATCCACTTACAGTTGTTGAAGTCCTTCTTGAAGGATCCATCCAGCTGGCAAAGTCATCATCCATGCAGCAAGAAGTCTTCATCCAGGTGGCCTCGTCTATCTTCATCCAGCCAGTGAAGTCCTCATCCATGCAGCAAGAAGTCTTCATCCAGGCGGCCTCTTCGATCTTCATCCAGCCGGTGCGGAATGGGTCCATCCTGAAGCCATCTGGCACAGAGCATTCTCTTCATACGGTCGCCGCCGTACACTGATTCTTCAATGCAAAAGACGCGATTCAATATGGCGTCCCTTGCATTTCTATTGGCTGAAAATTTTGAATTAACCAATAGGAATTAAGGCTGCTAAAATCCTATTGGCTGTTCAAATTAGCCAATAGGATTTAAACAGCTCTCATTCTATTGGCTAATTCAAATTAGCCAATAGAATGATGGCTGCTTAAATCCTATTGGCTGATTTGAATAGCCAATAGGATTTTAGCAGCCCTAATTCCTATTGGCTGATTCAAATTTTTCAGCCAATAGGAATGCAAGGGACTCCATCAACTGTAAGTGGATCGTCGGGAGTTAGTGTTTGGTTTTTTTAAGGGTTTTTTGGGTGGGTTTTTTTAGATTAGGGTTTGGGCAATGTTAAAGAACTAAATGTCCTTTTAATGGCAATGCCTATACAAATGCCGTTTTCAGGGCAATGGATAGCTTAGGTTATTTTAGATAGTTTTTTTATTTTGAGGGGTTGGTTGGGTGGTGGGTTTTACTCTTGGGTGGGTCTTTGTGTTTTTTTTTTTACAGGTAAAACAGCTAATATCTTTGGGGCAATGCCCCACAAAAGGCCCTTTTAAGGGACATTGGTAGTTTATTGTAGGCTAGATTTTTTATTATTTTGGGTGGGCTTTTTTATTTTGATAGGGCTGTTAGATTAGGTGTAATTCTCTTTTATTTTTGATGATTTTGTTTTTTATTTTGTGTAATGTATATTATTAGGGGGTGTTTTATTTTTTGTAGCAAAAGAGCTGTTTAACTTAGGGCAATGCCCTACAAAATTCCCTTTTAAGGACCTCCCAAAAGGCCCTTTTAAGGGCCCTTGGTAGTTTGGGGGGTGGGGATTTGTATAGTGTTAGGGGGTTGTATTTTTTTGGAGCAAAAGAGCTGTTTATTCCAGGGCAATGCCCTACAAAAGGCACTTATAAGGTCCCCCCAAAAAGCCCTTTTAAGGGCCCTTGGTAGTTTGGGGGGTGGGGGTTTGTATAGTGTTGGGGGGGGTTGTATTTTGTTGGAGCAAAAGAGCTGTTTATCTCAGGGCAATGTCCTGCAAAAGGCCATTTAAGGGCCCCCCAAAGTCCCTTTAAAGGGCCCTTGGTAGTTTATTCTAGATTAGGCTTTTTTATTTTGGGGTGTTTTTTTTTAAGGGTATTAGAATAGGAATAATCTTTATTTTTTTGGATAATTTAGCTTGATTTTTGTAATGGTAGGTTTTTTAATTTTTTTGTAATGGTAGGTTTTTGTGTAAGGCAGGTTAGGTTTTATTTCAAAGGTAAGTTTGTATTTATTTTAGCTAGGTATTTAGTAAATAGTTAATAACTATTTACTAACTAGTCTACCTAGGAAAAATAAATACAAACTTACCTGTGAAATAAAAATAAAACCTAAGCTAGCTACAATGTAACTATGTGGGGGGGTTTAGGGATTTATAGGTTTATTTAGTTAACAATTGTTAGTTTAATTTAGATCTATTTTAATTATGTTAAAGTTAGGGGGTGTTAGGGTTAGGGTTATGTTAGGGTTAGGGTTACATTAGGGTTAGGGGTTAATAGTTTAGTTTAAGTTGTTGCAATGTGGGGGCTGGCGGTTTAGGGGTTAATAGGTTTATTTAATGGTAGTGATGTGGGAGGCCAGAGGTTTAGGGGTTAATGGCTTTATTTAGGTGGCAGGAATATCGGGAGTGGCGGAATATGGGTTAATAACTTTAATATAGTTGCAGCAATGTTGTGGTGCGGTGGAATAGGGGTTAATAACTTTAGTATAGTGGTGGCGATATCGGGAGAGGAAGATTAGGGGTTAATAATTTTATTTAGGTGGCGGCGATATCGGGAGCGGCAGATGTGGGGTTAATAACTGTATCCAGGCGTCAGCGATGTCAGGGGCAGCAGATTAGGGGTGTTTAGACTCTGGCTTTATGTTAGGGTGTTAGGTTTAAATTGTATTTTCTTTTTCCCCATAGACATCAATGGGGCTGCGTTACGGAGCTTTTGTTTCCGCGATCGCAGGTGTTAGACATTTTTATGCCGGCTCTCCCCATTGATGTCTATGGGGAAAGCATGCACAAGCACGTCAAAACATTGCTGCTTTTGTGTGCGGTGTGGAGGTCAACGCAGCCATATCGCCCGCACAAGCTGGTTTTTTTTTAACTTGTAATGGCAGCGCTATATGGGGTTAAATAAGCAACTTTTGTGGCATTCTTTACTTTCCCTATAGCACTCAAAACTCGTAATCTAGGTGTTACATAAGTTAAAAATAAAGTGTCTGGTCACAAAACAAAAACAGAGCTGAAACTGTTCCTTTAACTTAAGTTTTTTTTATATATATATATATATATATATATATATATATATATATATATATATAAAAGAATGCAAGCTCACAATCAAACAAACTGGGAACAAGTCAAGGGTTCACAGACTTATGTAATCACCCTAGTCATATACAAAACACAGAAGGGGACTGCACTCTTAGACTGGACTGGGAACACATTACGCTTGCATTTGTATGGCTGTATTAGGGACCCAGGTTTTGAGAGAGACCTTGCCATGATACCTGGGCTTGTCCCATTTGACCAGATGCGGTAACTAACTCTTTCAGTTTTGCTTTTAATCTTAGCTGAGAGTTTGCAAGCGAGTGATGGACTTTCTCTGTGTGTTGTATTCATTTATTTTGTCATTTTCCCTGTGGGCCTGGTCTGGGGTTAACTGTCTGTGACTCTGGAGGCAGCAAAGCTTCCTGAGAGTGCTATTGAGCCCCCAGGGGTGAGTGTGTTGCAGGGTCATGGGATGTGTACCCCATCCAGTCTGTCTCTAATTGGCCACAACATGGCAGCTCCTATTGTTTTATAGACAATAAAACTTTACACTTATTTTGTCAATATTTAAACAACTAATGAAACTTTAAAAATACATATACATGTTATTCACAGACTATTGTTTGCTTTTAATGCATCATTCTATCTAGCATTTATTTAGTGTTTAATGTCCCTTTAAGAATGATGTCATATTTATAAGAGCATCCGGATTTCCTGCTTCTAATGCTTAAAAGAGTTTTTGATCTGATCTAGCAGAGTTATGTCATTTCATGTTTTACAATTGTCGTACATAAGTATACCAACCTATATTTATTTGCTTATATCAGTTGCCAATTTTCATCCAAATAGATTTGGATAATTGACCCTATGCGTTCAGGGAGGAACTTATGGCCAGATTACGAGTTTTACGTTATGAGCTGTGCGGTGCTAATGAGCAGTTTTTTCTCACCGCTCACTTCCATACAGTGCTGGTATTACAGGTTTTTACAAACCCGGCTTTAAAAGGCAAGAATCGAGCGTAGAGCAAAATTGTGCTCCTTACCGCACTCCAATACCAGCGCTGCTTAAGTCAGCGGTGAGCTGGTTGTACGTGCTTGTGCACGATTTCCCCATAAACATCAATGGGGAGAGCCGGCTGAGAAAAAGTCTAACACCTGCAAAAAAGCAGCGTAAATTTCAGTAACGCAGCCCCATTGATTCCTATGGGCAAACTAAAGTTATGTTTACACCTAACACCCTAACATGAACCCCCGAGTCTAAACACCCCTAATCTTACACATATTATCCCCTAATCTGCCGGCCCCGACATCGCCGACACCTACATTATATTTATTAACCCCTAATCTGCCGTCCCCAACGTCACCGCCACTATATTAAATTTATTAACCCCTAAACCTAAGTCTAACCCTAACCCTAACACCCCCTAATTGAAAAATTATTTAAATGAATCTAAATAAAATTTCTATCATTAACTAAATTATTCCTATTTAAAACTAAATACTTACCTATAAAATAAACCCTAAGCTAGCTACAATATAACTAATAGTTACATTGTATCTATCTTAGGGTTTATTTTTATTTTACAGGCAAGTTTGTATTTATTTTAACTAGGTAGAATAGTTATTAAATAGTTATTAACTATTTAATAACTACCTAGCTAAAATAAATACAAATTTACCTGTAAAATTAATCCTAACCTAAGTTACACTAACACCTAACACTGCACTACAATTAAATCAATTCCCTACATTAAATACAATTAAATAAATTAAATAAAATTAGCTAAATCACAAAAAAAACACTAAATTACAGAAAATAAAAAACAAATTACAGAACTTTAAACTAATTACACCTAAAATGTCCCCCCAAAATAAAAAAAAACCTAGCCTAAACTAAACTACCAATAGCCCTTAAAAGGGCCTTTTGCGGGGTATTTCCACAAAAAAATCAGCTCTTTTACATGTAAAAAAATACAAACACCCCCCCAACAGTAAAACCCACCACCCATACAACCAACCCCCAAATAAAATGCTAACTAAAAAAAAAACTAAGCTCCCCATTGCCCTGAAAAGGGCATTTGGATGGGCATTGCCCTTAAAATGGCATTTAGCTCTATTGCAGGCCCAAAGCCCTAACCTAAAAAATAAACCCACCCAATACACCCTTAAAAAAAATCCTAACACTAACCCCCGAAGATTCACTTATCGTGAGAAGTCTTCATCCAAGCGGCAAGATGTCCTCAACGAAGCCGGTAGAAGTGGTCCTCCAGATGGGCAGAAGTGGTCATCCAGATGGCATCTTCTATCTTCATCCTTCTGGTGCAGAGCGGGTTCATCTTCAAGACATCCGACTCGGAGCATCCTCTTCCAACGAAGTCTTCTTGCTGAATGAATATCTCTTTAAGTGACGTCATCCAAGATGGCGTCCCTTAGATTCCGATTGGCTGATAGAATTCTATCAGCCAATCGGAATTAAGGTAGAAAAAATCCTATTGGCTGATTGGATCAGCCAATAGGATTGAGCTTGCATTCTATTGGCTGTTCCAAACAGCCAATGGAATGCAAGCTCAGTCCTATTGGCTGATTGTATCAGCCAATATAATTTTTTCTACCTTAATTCCGATTGGCTGATAGAATTCTATCAGCCAATCGGAATCTAAGGGACGCCATCTTGGATGACATCACTTAAAGAGATATTCATTCAGCAAGAAGACTTCGTTGGAAGAGGATGCTCCTCGTCGGATGTCTTCAAAATGGACCCGCTCTGTGCCGGAAAGATGAAGATAGAAGATGCCGTCTGGATGAAGACTTCTGCCCGTCTGGAGGATCACTTCTGCCCGTCTGGAGGACCACTTCTGCCGGCTTCATTGAGGACATCTTGCCGCTTGGATGAAAACTTCTCCCGGTAAGTGAATCTTCAGGAGTTAGTGTTAGGATTTTTTTAAGGGTGTATTGGGTGTGTTCATTTATTAGTTTAGGGCTTTGGGCCTGCAATAGAGCTAAATGTCCTTTTAAGGGCAATGCCCATCCAAATGCCCTTTTCAGGGAAATGGGGAGCTTAGTTTTTTTTAGTAAGTATTTTATTTGGGGCCTTGGTTGTGTGGGTGGTGGGTTTTACTGTTGCGGGGGGGTTTGTATTTTTTAAAGGAAAAAGAGCTGATTTCTTTGGGGCAATGCCCGCAAAAGGCCCTTTTAAGGGCTATTGGTAGTTTAGTTTAGGCTAGGGTTTTTTTTTATTGGGGGGCCATTTTTTATTTTGATAGGGCTCTTAGATTAGGTGTAATTAGTTTAAAGATCTGTAATTTGTTTTTTATTTTCTGTAATTTAGTGTTTTTTTTGTGATTTAGCAAATTTAATTTAATTTATTTAATTGTATTTAATGTAGGTAATTGATTTAATTGTAGTGTAGTGTAGTACTTAGGTTAGGTTTTATTTTACAGGTAAATTTGTCTTTATTTTAGCTAGGTAGTTATTAAATAGTTAATAACTATTTAATAACTTTTCTACCTAGTTAAAATAAATACAAACTTGCCTGTAAAATAAAAATAAACCCTAAGCTAGATACAATGTAACTATTAGTTATATTGTAGCTAGCTTAGGCTTTATTTTATAGGTAAGTATTTAGCAGGGGCGTAACTAACAGTGATGCGAAGGTCGCCATTGCAACCAGGCCCAGCGGGTCTGCCAAACAGGGGGGCCCAACAAGGCAGGTGGTTGTTTTTTTTTATTATTATCTTTTTGTTTTTTTTATTTTTTCCCAAAAAACTTATTATGACCTGTTCGATTCACTATCACATATTCATAATGACCAGGGGCCCAGGGGGCACTAGGGCAGCCAGGCGCAGCAGGCGCAGCACAATTGTCACTTTATTTGATCAGAGCGGTGTCTGCTGTCTGCCCCAGCCGGAACTTTACATTTTGGACCGCACTGATATCTGCTCCCTCCTCCTCCCTCCCTCCTGACTGGCTGCATGCTGCGCACGCACGTTTATCAATTGTCTCGTGACTGCACGTGCGGTGCAGGCTGTCAGTAGCAGGAGTCGACCGAGTCTGGAGTGTGGTCTGTGGAAAGCCCTGGGTCCAGTGGGAGTCTCTGGCAAGCACGGCAGACAAGCAGCAGCAGTTTCACAGCCAGTGACTACCGAGTGGAGAATGGAGTTGAAGGTAAGCTTAAAGCTGCATAGACTGAGGGGGGCCGCAGGGGCACGGTGAGCCCCTCAGAGTGAGACTAAGGGGGGGCACGGTCCTTCACAGTGAGCTCACTCAGCTCAGCCTCAGAGTCACTGTCAGACTGAAGGGGCCCGGGGCGGGGGGGGGGGGGGGGCGGGTGTGGTCGTGACAGTGCACATGGTGTTGTCGGCTCTAGCTGGGAGAAAATCTCCCGAGTGAGAGTGAGTCCCTGAACCTGGTAATAAACGTATTATGTTAAATTTGCATGTCACATGGCTCATGGAAAGACAATAGATATACATCATGCCACCTGGTATTTGTTCTTTAATCAACAACCCCCCCCCCTCCCAAAACAAAAGCCCCAATCAATTTAGTTTCCTGACTATCTTCAGCATAATTTCAAAGGTGAAACCAACTAGTTTTTACACCTTCAGATTATAAATGTGTTTTACAGAGACAATATACAAATCATTTGTAGGGTGTCCCACGTTATGATGATGATCAAAGACTATAAAAGACTCAAGTAAAATGGTGATCCTTGTATAAAGAATACATGTTATATTTATTAATTTATTAGATTCTTGTTAATACACCACCACTGCAAGATCTGACTACACTATATTACCCATACTGTGATGCACATCATAAAGGAACCTGATCCCAGATTACTAACTACACAATCATAAATGCTCACCTGCAGATAGGTTTCTATGTATTGCTGATCTAGATATTAACTGACCAAAAATAATATGCTAGCATACTGGGGATACTCACTATTGACTGGTGATGACCTGTTTCAGTGATATTATCGCAGTGGGATGTAGGATGAGGTTGGAGGTAAAGGTTGTTGCTTTCTGAATGATTCTGGATTGGGAACAGAGCTTGAGGTGTAGGCTAAATCAGTGTGTACATCTCTGGAGTGCTTATTCAGGGGATACAGCTCAGGAGACACCGGTGGGATTTTTACAAGATGTGCATTCGCTACTGTATGATTGTGGTTAAAGAGGCAGTGTACTGAAAATTGTTTTTCCCTTAAAGGGACATTAAACACTTTGAGATGGTAATATAAAATGATAAATTGTATATATAAAACAACTCTGAAATATACTTTCATTATTTATTTTGTCTTCTTTGCCTGTAATTCCATTCTGAAATTGTGAGCTTTTCAGCTCCTGTTAGAAATGGAAGTGCAAAACACTGTTAACTCCAGCACAACCATTGGCTGCACACTCTAATGACCTATGTA
Source organism: Bombina bombina (assembly GCF_027579735.1). NCBI lineage: Eukaryota > Metazoa > Chordata > Amphibia > Anura > Bombinatoridae > Bombina > Bombina bombina. The sequence continues at coordinate 289,420,618 of NC_069502.1, read as the reverse complement.
TAACTGTCCCTAATTGGCCACAGCAGAGACTAATGAAACTTTAAAAAATACATCTACATGTTAGTCATGGACAAATCTTTTCTTTGAATGCATCATTTTATCTAGCATGTATTTAGTGTTTAATGCTAGATAAAATTTGTTTCCAAATTATGACTTGTTAAACCAGCTGCATAATATATAATATATTAGCATGCTTCTTTAGGTTTATAGCTGTTTTCTCTTTGAAATCACAACCCATCAAAATTGGTTGAGCTTGCAGGGAAATCATATAGCCTTATTTTATCCCTTTTTGTACACTACACATGCTTCTTTATATTATCTCTATCTGTAAACTTTGAGGGAACAATTAAACATTAATATTTTGTTACTTATCTCTCCTACCTCCTACTGGGAGTGTAATTTCTTATCCTAGCTACATTTTCCCAGCTTTTCTATAAGCCTAATATTAAGTGTAAAAACGTTCAGTATAAACAAATATACCACAGGCAAAATCACTGATTTCAAATGCCCAATAAAGGTAAATTAGTTATTTGTAATCAATCTAATACACTCCAGCAGGTAAAATTGATCATTGGGAACAAATTTAAGGGGACAAAATGTAGGGTATGCTGTCCCTTTAAGGAAAGTAGTGAAAATGGGTTGTATTATTTTGTATTATCTGGCTCATAAATTCACTTTATTTGTGGAGTGTTTATAAAAGTGTTGGTGTAGAATTTGGACTTAGAAAAGTACAGAGGAGTTGCAAATACATTGCTGGACTATTATATGCACCTGCAGATTCAGAATTGAGCAAACACTTGTGATGTTTTTAAATAAAATGTGACCAGTAGTGGCCTTAATGTGCTGACTCAGAGGGGTGCAAATGGAATGGAGATGTAATGTGATCAGGGGTCTGAGTTTTGGGGTATTAGCAGCACTAGGACTTTACAATATATGAGATCCTGCATATAAGATGCACAGTACCAGGGGCTCCACAAGCAGATAATGATGGCTGTAACTAGCAGCGTGTGCTTCTGCGACTCGCGCCTTTATAGCATCGCTTGTCTCTTGGTCCCACTGTCTGCACCTCTCATGCAGTTATCTATGGATGTCATATACAGATCTGTACTTCTTTTCCTTAAAAGTAATGTTACATGTATACTTTCTATACATTATTTTATATACATTTTAATATAGATAATACAACTATTTTTATACTTTTGAAGTATATTTATTAGCATATTCAATATTAACACTTTTTACCAAGCAAACCTGTAATTATTTATTATTTTTGTACCAGTCTAATTAACAAAATTAGATTAGAAGATTTTATAATCATATGTTAATAAAATCTATTTGTCATTGGTGTTGACAGAAGATAATTTAGAAAGACAATCATGGTGTTTTGGAATTCTGTAAGTGTTATAGATGATAGAACAATACATTTTTGTGATTTCAAGCAATATATCCTGTGACACTGGGCTGGCACTAATTATCTCAGACAATAAGCACTGTGATATTACTGTGACACTGGCACCAACTATCTCAGACACTAAGCACTGTGATATTACTGTGACACTGGCACCAAGCATCTCAGACAATAAGCACTGTGATATTACTGTGACACTGGCACTAATTAGCTCAGATAATAAACACTGTGATATTACTGGGACACTGACACCAAGTATCTCAGACAATAAGCACTGTGGTATTACTGTGACACTGATACCAAGTATCTCAGACAATAAGCACTGTGATATTACTGTCACAGTAATATCACAGTGCTTATTGTCGTCTGAGCTAATTGGTGCCAGTGTCACATTAATATCACAGTGCTTATTATCTGTCTCAGATCATTTGTGCCAGTGTCACAGTAATATCACAATGCTTATTGTCTGAGCTAATTGGTGCCAGTGTCACAGTAATATCACAGTGCGAGTGCTTATTGTCTGTCCAGGGGCGAAGCTACAGGTGGTGCTGAGGTCGCAATTGTGTGTGTTTGTTTGTGGAACCAGCAAATTACAGACCTTGTTACTACAGCATGGGGGGAGGGGGTAAACAGTGTCACTATACAGTACCACTATATACAGTATGGGGGGGCTGGACTATGTCACAGACTACTGTGGTCACTTTATAAAGTACTGGGGCGGGTAGGGTCAGGCAAGCCATCTCACCGGCAGATTACAGACTGTGTAACTGACTCACTATATACATTACTGGTGGGTTAAACAGTGTCACTATATACAGTAATAGAGGGTCAGACCATCTCACAGACAGAGGGCACAGGGTACCTCCTTTTGCAGACATGTAATCTGATTCACATTTTATTCTGTAATAAATGTTAAAAATAAATAATATATGTATAAAATTCACTTTTTTGGGTGGGGGGTGGGGGTGAGGGGCCCTTCCTAGATTCTTGCACCTGGGCCCTGTGGTTTCTAGTTATGCCTCTGGTATTTAGTTTTAAATAGGACTAATGTAGTTAATGATAGAAATGTTATTTAGATTTATTTAAATTATATTTCAATTAGGGGATGTTAGGGTTAGGGTCAGACTTAGGTTTGGGGGTTAATACATTTAATATAGTGGCGGTGACATTGGGGGTGACAGATTAGGGGTTAATAAGTGTAGGTAGGTTGCGGCGACATTGGGGGCAGCAGATTAGGGGTTAATCAATATAATGTAGGTGGCAGGGATGTTAGGGGCAGAAGATTAGGGGTTAATAATATTTAACTAGTGTTTGTGAAGTGGGAATGCAGCGATTTAGGGGTTAATATGTTTATTCTAGTGGCGGCGATGTCCAGAGCAGCAGATTAGGGGTTAAAATTGTATTATAGTGTTTGCAATGCGGGAAGGCCTCGCTTTAGGGGTTAATAGGTAGTTTATGGGTGTTAGTGTACTTTTTAACACTTTAGTTATGAGTTTTATGCTACGGCGTTGGAGTGTAAAACTCAGAACTACTGACTTTAGAATGCGTTAGGAATCTTGGCGGTAGAGGGTGTACCGCTCACTTTTTGGCCTCCCAGGACAGACTCGTAATACCGTCGCTATGGAAGTCCCATAGAAAAAAGGGTTTGCGAAGTTTACGTAAGTCGGTTTGCGGTAAGGCCAAACAAGTGTGTGGTGCCCCTATACCTGCAAGACTCGTAATAGCAGCGGTAGTGAAAAAGCAGCGTTAGGACCTGTTAACGCTGCTTTTTCAGCTTAACGCAAAACTCGTAATCTAGCCGTTAGTTTGTTAAAAATGAGGCACTTCTATTATGTCTTTTTGCATATTGTTTGGTGTTCCTATTTCCTGTTTTTTGCCAATGGATTCTCATAACATTTATTCATTAGCTGTACTCCATTTTCTATTGGGAAAGGATTGAAAATATTATCTATATTTATATTTTTTGTCATTAGACACGCATTGTATTTTACAATGTATAAAAAGCTCAATAAAAGATTATGATTTAAAAAAAAAAGAGTTTTGGTAAAAGATCCAGGATTACACTTTCTCTTTCTCAGAAGAATTTACTAACAAACAAAATGGCTGAATTTCAAATAACCCCAAACAAATCTCTTTAAATAATTATAATTTGTAATGTAATTAAAGGACATTCTCGTGTATAAATGAAAGTCAGTTTAATTTTCTTTGCATGTGTTTAACACTTAAAAAAGATTACTCACCCAGGTACAGGAATAGGAATTCATTGGTTATTGGAGTAAACATGAAAATGCTCTTCCCATCTTACTCAAAGACCACTTCTTCTTCAGGAGCTGCAAGGCACAGCATATAGGTGTGGAATTATTTTCAGAACCAAGAGTATTCTCAAATCCGCTTGAAATATAGACACCTGCAAAATCTTATGAAGCCGCATAAATAACAGACATATATAACATTATCAGGCATCTAGACTATATAAAAAACAATACATGCTTGCAGTTTTCATACCTCTGTATTGTGTGAAATAGTTTTTTTAGCAGAATTGTCATGCTCAGGCTAATTTACACCAATATACACTACAAATGTTCCACCATCTACTTACTGGCAAACTCCATTGAAAGCAATGTGGCAGAAAAGCGGGAAACACCTACATGTGTTTTATTGCGATGATTCTTCATCTGAGCACTTTGCAACACTTACCTATAACAGAAGCATACACATTTCACATATTTTGGTAACGTACTTCTATAGTAAATATGATTAAATGACACAATACAAACATGTTGTTTACAAATATTTGCATTGTTTCCGAGCAAATTTATAGGAATTTTATCTTGCTTTTACCAAGTAGTGCAGAGTTTTTATTCTCGCCGCCATTTGCATGAAGTGCGTTTTGCCAATTCTGTTGCATTTTTTATTGAAGCATGAAAATACGCAGATGGCTTGAAGTTTAGATCTAACCGTGCTTAAAGGGAAATTATACTAAAATTAACCGACAATTTTCCTCAGAAAGAGGAGTGAGGAAGTAAAAATATTTTCCTTTGAGTCTGCAAATAAAAGGAGACATTCTTGCCATAAACCATCTTATATTGGGGTTTTCTATTTTTGAGGTAAAAAAAAAGAGAAAGAGAGAGGAAAGAAAAAAAAAATTGAAAAAAAGAAAAGAAGAGAAAAGAAGAAAAGGGGAAAAAAAAAAAAAAGATAAAAGAAGGAAAAGAAAAAAGGGAAGGGGAAAACACAATTCTCCCATCTCCCCCCAGCAGTCCATCTACCATATACCCAGCAGTACTAGTTCTGAATTTTGAAAAGGGAAGATCATATATTCTCTCTCACTTTCGGGGAGTGACTTAATATATACTGACCATTTGATAAAGAAATTCCTTATGTCCTCTTCATTATTAATATCTGTGTCTTTTTGTTCTAATAAACATTGTTTTTTCAAACAATTCTGAATTTCCGCCACACTTGGTACAGAACGCATTTTCCATTTTTTACATATTAAGTATCTAGTAGCTAAAATAGAGATAGATATCATTTTATCATTAGGATGGCATTTGTTTAAATCATCAATGCATAATATCACCTGAGATAATGTAAGAGTTATAGGAAGCGTTTTAAATATCCTATTCAACCAATACTCTAATTTGCGCCAAGTATTCCTCACTTTTGGACAAAACCAAAACATATGTTCTATGTTAGCTGCTGGGAAAGAGCATTTAGGGCATTTGTTGAAGCTCGAGTTGTGCACCCTAAGACCCTTTTCCAGGGTGAAATATGCCCTGTAAAGTAATTTGAGATGTGCTTCCCGCCATGTAGCAGAGAGTGTTGTCCTAGCCACCTTAGCTATGGAATGTTGCAAAATTTTGGGGTCAAACCTATTATGTGCTGACAATGAGGGCCATGCTGAAACTATTCTTGCCAAGTTAAGATTACCCCTGCCGACACTTAACAAGTAATATCCCACAGAAATAGACATACGATCGGCCTTCATGAGTATAAGCCAATTTTCAAGTTTGCCTAATTCCCAACTCCAGCCCTCTTCTCTGATTAGTTCAGATAGAAAATGCCTTATCTGTAAATAAGCAAAGAAGTCTTTATTAGGCAGGTTAAATTCCCTTTTTAATGTTTCAAATGTTTTAATATTTTTTCTATCTCTATCTGTCAGGAGTGCCAGTTTATTTAACCCATTCTTGTGCCATCTGCTAAAGACTTCAGAGTGTAACCCAGGTTGGAATTTTGGGTTCCCTATCAGGGGTAGGTAGTACGAAATCTTGGACTTAATTGAAAGAATTTTTACAATCCTCCACCATGCCCTGATAGGGTTGTAGATTGCTTTTAATCTTTTAATTTCTGACGGAAGCTCCTTGGGAAAGGAATGTAGAAGAGCTAAAGGGAGATAGGGACTACATATATTTATCTCAAGACGGTTGTTTAAAATATAGTCTTTCGACAGAATCCAGCCAGCTGCTATTCGTGCCAGAAAACAGAGGTTGTACGCTCTGATGTCTGGGAATGCTAACCCTCCAAACTCACGTGGGAGGGAGAGTTTATTGAGAGATATCCGTGATCTTTTCCCCTGCCAGAGAAATTGTCTAAGTAAGCCATTAATCATCCGTACATCCCTTTCCAAAAGAATCACTGGAACGTTCTGAAGTATGTATAGTAATTTCGGAAGAAGGATCATTTTAATTAGTGCCACTCGTCCCGAGATTGAGAGTGGTAGGCTCTGCCATGTTTTAAGCTTTTCCTTAAATTGTCTAACAACTGGGGGAATATTATAATCATATAGGTTGTCAGAATTCACAGGGATACTTATACCTAGGTATTTAAATGAGTCTATAACTGTTTTAAATGGATTTTCCAAGTAGGAGTCCCTTTTCTTACAGATCCAAAAAATTTCTGATTTAGCTGCGTTTATTTTATACCCTGAAAAGGTACCGAACTGGTCAATTATCTGTATAAGTTTTGGGATATTAATTTTAGTATTGGATAAATACAGCAACACGTCATCTGCATAAAGGCCTATTTTCATCTCATGATTTGAAATTTTTATTCCCTCCAAGCTTTGTCTTATCATAATTGCTAAAGGTTCAATAGCAACATCGAACAGGAGAGGGGAGAGGGGACAGCCCTGGCGCGTGCCTCTTTCCAGGATTATTGGTGAAGATACAGTTCCATTAATTATCAAACTTGTAGCAGAATTTTTATAAAGACTTTCCACAAAGTCAGGGAGTTTGCCCTTGATTCCAAACTTCAATAAAGATGTGTTAAGATGTTTAAATGTAACAGAGTCAAACGCTTTTTCTGCATCAATAGAGAGAATTGCCATATCCGGCGCCTCAGGCTCTTCCCCTCTCCCCTCCCTGCCCGGCGAGACCTTTTCAATATACTCCAGTGTGGCCAGTAATTCCCTAATTTTAGCAGATGAATTTCGTTTATTTAGAAAGCCAGCTTGGTCCGGATGGATTACTAATGGTAAAATTGATTGTAATCTGGATGCTAAAATAGATGTTAGAATCTTATAATCTGAGTTGAGCAGGGCTATTGGTCTATAAGATTCTTTAAACCTTGGATCCTTCCCTGCCTTAAGAATTAGAGTCGTGTAAGAGGAGGAAAATGAAGCAGAAACTGGTTTACTATTGATATAGAAATCATTATATAAGTTTGTTAAATACGGAGAGATTTCTTCAGATAGGATTTTATAAAATTCGCTAGGTAATCCATCCGGGCCAGCCGCCTTGTTAATAGGTAGGTTAGAAATTGCCTGATTTACTTCTTGTAGAGATATAGGAGAGTTAAGAGTATTATTACAGTCCTCAGTTATTGAGGGGCTGACTATCTTGTTCCAAAAATCTGCAGATTTATCCTGATCATAACCTTTACAAGAGTATATCCCTTGATAATATTCCACTAATGCAGATACGATTTTGTCAGGGTTTGAGATTAGCTCATCCCTTTCCAGGAGTTCTTCAATACGAGATTGTTTTTTTTCATTGTTAACCAGCCTAGACATCATCTTTCCAGACTTGTTCCCGAATCTGTAAAGCTTGGCCTGAAATTTTATTTCTTTTTGAGTTTGCTGGGACAGCACAAATGTATCCCTGGCTTCTTTAGCCTGGACATACTTCGCCCAGTTTGAGGCATTCTTGTGCAACAAAAAAGTATTATATGAGTTGGATAATGCCTTATTTATTTCTTTTTCTCTTAGCTTCAATTTTTTGGTTAGGGTTATATTATAAGCTAATATTTCTCCTCTGAGAACCGCTTTAGCGGTATCCCATAATAATTCTGGACGTTCAATATATTCAGAGTTAAATCGAATAAATTCCTCAAACTTAGACCTGAGGCGAGTTTTAAATTTCATATCTGTCGCTAAATAATATGGAAAGAAAAAACGCAGAGATTTGGGTCTTAGATGTTTAAGCTGGATATCCAGGGTAATAGGGGCATGGTCTGATAATAATATGGGGGTTATTCTTGCCTGCACCGCAAGGGATCCTAGACGCTCATCTATAAGAAATAGATCTATTCGTGACAGGGTCTTGTGTGCTTTTGAGAGGCAAGTAAATTCCTGGGTATCAGGATTCTGAAGTCGCCAGATATCGCGCAGTGATAAATTTTGCTCTATTTTCTTGAACATTTTAAATTCGAGGTTATCTTTTTTATGTTTTTTCTGTTTCTTAATTTCTCGACACCTATCGAGCGGGCATTGCGGCGCCATGTTAAAATCACCTCCGATAATTAGATGCCCCTGGCTATACAGAAGAAGTTTGGATTGCATTCTATTCCAGAATTCTGGATCGAATACATTAGGACCGTAGACATTACACATCGTATAGATTTCCCGAGCAATTCTTACTTTTAGCAGGACATACCTCCCCTCCGGATCGGACTCAGAGTGCACAATCTCAAGCTGAATCTTTTTCCCAATTAAGATAGCAACTCCCCTTTTCTTACCCATACTTGGCGCATAGAACACTTCTTTAACCCACGAGGCTCTGAGTTTAAGAGATTCAATTGAGTTAAGGTGTGTTTCCTGGATTAGACCTATATCCGTCTGGTATTTCCTTAAATGTGTCAATATGGTCTCCCGTTTAATAGGAGTGGAGATCCCTCCCACATTCCAGGATATTATCCTAAATTTATCTATTTTCTTGTAACTTTAAACCCTTCTAGGGGGGGAGAGAAAAAAAAAAAAAAAACTGATAAGAAGGGGAGAGAGGAAGAGGGAAGAGCAAAACAAGACGCAGAACCAAAAAGAGAGAGAGAAAAAAAAAAAGAAAAGGAAAAGAAAAGAAAGAAGAACGGGGAGGGGAACCCTAACATTTCCCTTAAATGTCCCATCTGTCCCTACCTAAAGGGGCAACCCAACTATTGAGCCTACTCTGACTAGCTGGGGTTATTTCAGGCTAATACCAATGGGTCCAAGGATAAAAGAAATCTCTCGGCTGCACGTGCCTCCAGAAAGAGATGCACCGTATCGTCAACTGTTACTTTAAGCTTAGCTGGATAGATTATTGTCGCGTTAAATCCAGAGTTTATGAATTTAGTACATATAGGTGCAAGTGCCCTCCTCCTGGATGCCGTGTCAGCCGAGAAATCCTGAAAAATAAGAATCTTAGAGCCATTGATAATAAGAGGTTGAGATTTGCGAAAATATTGAAGGAGTAAAACTTTATCTTGGTAGTTAAGTAGCTTTGCTATAACTGGTCTCGGCCTAGCAGTATTTTTATTAACTATGTGTGATGGGCCAAGCCTATGTGCCCTTTCTACCAGTATACTATGATATGTAGATGGCAATTTGAGAGCTGTCTTTAAGGTATCAGAGATAAAGAGGGCTAGATCCTCATATTGTTTCTCCTCTGGAAGGCCTATAATTCTAATGTTGTTTCTCCTGCTACGATTTTCTAATTCTTCTAGCCTCGAAAGGATTTTTTGGGTACTACTACTCACGTTATCAAGCTTAGAGCTATGTGACAGAGTCAGATCCTCTAAATCAGACACTCTCTGCTCAACCTCCTGCATCCTAGAGGAGAATTGTCTAACTTCTTGCGAGAGGGAGGAGATATCCTGTTTGATTTCTAGCCTGAGAGCATCAAATTTAGGAGAAAGAGCCTCAGAGATGCTGGCAACTAGGCTTTGAATATTTAATGCTTCAGGTGTGATTGTGTTTATAATACCCGCTTGGGTATCAAAAACCGGGTCTTGTGTGTTTTTCGGTCTTTTATCCCTTTGTCTGCCTGCCATTGTTGGTGAAGATGTTTTGGCAGAGGTACCAAGAAACTTGTCCATATACTAGTGTTGGTGAGGTGATAGTGAGGGAAAAAAAAAAAAGGGGGGGGAGTGAGGGAGAAAGGAATGGGGAGTGCGAGGGACTGATTGGTGCTGGTGGTTCTATCAATCCAGTGGTGATATTGAGGTGTCTAGGTGAGGTGGATAGTGGGGGATGGAGAAAAAGGGAAAAAAAGAAAGAGAAAAAAAAAAGGAAAAAAAAAAAAAAAAGGGGGGGAGTGCAGTGATCCCTAAGTGAGATTAAAGCAGAAGGGTGCTGAAGCTACACCAATGCTGAGAGGTGATGTGGTGATGTGGAATAGTTGTTGTGAATAAAGTGATTATCAACCAAAATTACACTGTGATTTCACACTATGCATATGGACAAGAGTAATTTTGGGAAAAAAAAAAAAAATCCAAAAAAAAAACAAGCAGAGTCTAGCCCCAAGAGGCTTCTCCCAATTGCAGGGAGCACATATGCCCTATAAATGTACTGTACATCCAACGAGTACAAAAAATAATGCATAAATAAGCTGAGAAGGGTGTAATTTTATCCTAGATTAGCCACAAACAAGGATTTACACTCTTTATAACCACTATTAAATACTGGGTTATGATAAGCTAAGCCCAAACAATTGTGCAATTGACTTTTACAGTCTTAAAAGAAGAAAAAGAAGGCTTGCTTAAGGAGCAAGGAGATTACTGCCTAAGCACCAATTAACTGTCAGCTTAAAAAAAAAAAAAAAAAAAAGAAAAAAAATAATAACAGTCAGTTTACAATTTTGTCACATATATACAACTTTCAAAAGGAGCAACCAGACTCGTTAAAGAGTTACAACATTGTATCTATTTAGGAAATATCAATTCCTCTATGGAACAGCGCCCAGAATCAAGGTCTCTAAGGAGATTTGTGACAGACAAATACACGTATATTGACTTTCACTTTATCTTTTTTTTTCTCTCCCCTTCACCCTGTTATACAAAGTCCAGTGATTTTTTAAAGGCCCTTTATAGGCCTGCTAGTCCGCTAGGGTTAGATTATGGTCCAAAGTCTCTTCGCCCTTCACCTCTCTCCCTTGCCCTTTAGAAAGTATTCGTCCGAGTAGGAAAGAAAGACTTTTGCCTGCTGGAAAACGGCATCTATATAACACAACGCAAAAGAACATACAATTTTAAACAACTTTCCATTTTACTTCGTTTATCAAATTTGCTTCATTCTCTTGGTATCATTTGATGAAGGAGCAGTATTGCACTTTAGAGAGCTAGCTAAACACATCTAGTGAGCCAATTACAGGAGTCAAATGTATGGAGGAACCAATCACCAGCTAGCACCCACTAGAGAAAAAAGTACTTTTGAAAATAGAAGTGAATTTAAAGGTGTCTTAAACCCTTAATGACTGTGATATTTCCTGTACATCGCTGGTCATAAAGGTATTGTGTAGCTATAATAGCGGCAAGACAGCGCTATTGAAAACGGCACCCACATAGAAAGACCAGCGATGTACAGGGTACATTGCTAGTCATTAAGGGGTTAAAATGACATGCTCTTTCAGAAATATGCAAATGTTTTATTGACTGTCCTATCCATTTAGAGGATTTGAAGGGGTATATCACAGACTATATCATTGTTGTAATAAAAAAAAACACAAAGCAGGGGTTAATAGTTAACAGAAATCACTGCAATATATATTATGTATCATTTTAAAAGGATTACAACTTTTATTTCATTTCTTTTTTTACCTTAACATGTGTAAGGTCCATTATTTTCTGTCACAGCGCAGCAATGGGGCTGGGGTAGGAAGGCATATATAGCTTGATGTCTTAAATCTTCTAGAGCAACTTGAGCTGACTTTCTCTAGCATTCACTGAACAATAACAGGAAGTCAGTTTCTTACCCATGCTCAGAACAGGACAGAATGCAACTTAAGTTCTCAGCATGTCAGCTCCCTTATGTCACTATAGGCAGTAGGCAGTGGCTACACTGATCATTGTTAAATGCTCATTTTGCAATAAAACAAATAAGTTGTTTGCTGTTTTGAACACAATCGGAAAATTTAAAACATAAAGGGCTAGATTAAGAGTGGAGTGCTAACAGTTATGCGCAAGCGAAAAGGGGTTTATCGCGGGTGTTTGCACATCGGGATTTTGCTCGTATTACAAGTTGAAAGTAAATGCGATCACTTAAGCGCAATTGAAGTTAACATTTTAATAAACAAAAAAGTGTTAACTGTTTCGCTAATCAAAAAAGTGTCACATAAAACATCAAAAATACATTACTAAGTACAGTTACACTCATAATAACTTTATCTAATAAAATTATTTAGAAAAAATATTGCACAAAAAAGTTATAAGGGTTCAAAGATATAAGGTCTCAGTTGTTTAACATAGAGATGCATACATATACATGTCTAAAGATGGATATGTATATATATATATATATATATATATATATATATATATATATATATATATATAAATATACAGTATATATATAAATATATTATATTATATACATGTTTATACGTGTGTACATATGTATTTATATGTGTATATATATATATATATATATATATATATATATATATATATCTAATGTGAGCAGAAGGAAGCGCACTCCAAAGGGCTTGTAATGAAATATTCACCTTTATTGTGAACGTTTTCGAGCTGATACAGCTCGTCCTCAGACAGGCAAGATATCCTTATGCTCACATTGGATATCTTGTTTGCTGCACCCAAGGCCGTGTTCTGCAAGTTAGGAGTGCACTTTGTCTCTCTCTCTCTCTCTCTCTCTCTCTCTCTCTATCTCTCTCTCTCTCTCTCTCTCTCTATATATATATATATATATATTTACAGACATATATACACATATAAAAAAACATAAATACATATGTGCACACATATGGACATATATAATTATATATAAGTGCTTTGGAACCCTTAAAGGACCAGTTAAAGGACCCCTCAATAGTACAAAATAAAAAGACAATACAATAGCACTTATTCTGCATTTTAACGATGCAGTAAATTTTTTTCTGACAAATTAATTTTTTCTCCTATTTTCCGGCCCCCTTTATCATATGACAGATATCAGCCAATAACAGACTAGTAAACGTATACCCCTTGAGATTGTGCACATGATCAGTAGGATCTTGTTCCCCAGAAAGTGTGAATATAAAAAGACTGTGCAAAATGTTATAATGGAAGTAAATTACCGCAACATGTAAGCTGCACTCTAAATACAGGTCCAGGGGAACCACAAGCTGAAAAACAATAACAAAAAGAGAGGTGGCACCGGCGTCTCATAGGGTGATAACATTCCAACATAATATATCAGTAGAAAAAGACAAAGGGCAACTCACATTAAGTTTAGCACTACCAGTGTGCTGCAGTATTAGTCCCCCAGCTAGACTATGCTCAGGCAGTTACTCCATCCTCCATCAGATATAAATGTGTTAGACCCCTTTATGGATACTTACCTGTTGGTGATATAAATGATAGGGGCTGGGATTAATGATATATATTGCACATTGTATGAAAGAAACAGCATGATGATGCTGAGAAGCATGTTGCTTTTTAATAAATATTCAGCTAGATTACGAATTGTGCGTTATGGCTCTTAACGCTGAAAATATGGTAAAAACAGCACGGCAGCTATTACGAGTCTTGTCGGTATAGAATGTACCACAAGCCTTTTAGCCTATAACGCAACGTCAGTACTGCACTTTTAAAAATTACGTTTTTTAATGGGATTCCCATAGCGCTGGTATTACGAGTTTTGCGGTGAGGCTAAAAAGCGAGCGTTACACTCTAAAACGACAAAATCCGTAATGCCATCTAAAGTCAGTAGTTATAAGTTTTACGCTACAAAGCTGTAACATAAAACTCATAACTAATGTGTGTACACTAACACCCATAAACTACCTATTAACCCCTAAACCAAGGCCCTCACGCATCACAAATACTATAATAAATATAATCTTCCACTCCCGACATCGCCGCCACTAATAAAATTTATTAACCCCTATTCCGCCGCTCTCCAACAGCGTCACCACTATACTAAAGTTATTAACCCCTGAACCACCACCCTCCCACATCGCAAACACTATTTAAATATTATTAACCCCTAATCTGCCGTCCGCCCACATCGCCCCCCCCTTTACTAAAGTAATTAAGCCCTACACCGCTGCCACTATTATAAACCTAAAACCCCTAAAACGAAAGCCCCCACAACTAAATATAATAAATTCAACTATTAACCCCTAAAACAAAAGCCCCCCAAATAGCAATAAACTAATTTAAACTAGTAACCCCTAAACCTAACGCCCCCTAACTATATATTAAAATTACAATTTCCCTAGCTTAAATTAAATTTAAATATACCTGTCAAATTAAAAAAAATAAGTTTAAACTAACAATTAAACTAATATAATTATTAAACTAAAATTAAATTAACTACCACTTAAACAAAAAAACTACACATTAAAAAAAGACTAAATTACAAAAAATAACAAACACTAAATTACGAAAAATAACAAACAAAATTATCAAAAATAAAAAAGAAATACACTTAATCTAATAGCCCTATCAAAATAAAAAAGCCCACCCAAAATAAAAAAAACCCTAGCCTACAATACACTACCAATGGCTCTTTTGTGGGGCATTGCCCCAAAGATATTAGCTCTTTTATCTGTAAAAAAAAAATACAAAGACCCCCCCAACAGTAAAACCCACCACCCAACCATCCCCCCAAAATAAAAAACCTAAATCTAAAAAACCTAAGCTACCCATTGCACTGAAAAGGGCATTTGTATGGGCATTGCCCTTAAAAGGGCATTTAGCTCTTTTGCTGCCCAAACCCTAATCTACAAATAAAACCTTCCCAAAAAAACCCTTAAAAAAACCTAACACTAACCCTCGATCTTCATCCCGGCGGAGAAGTCCTCATCGAGGCAGCGAGAAGTTTTCATCCAGGCGGCCTCTTCAATCTTCATCCCGGCGTCGAAGTCCTCATCCAAGCGGCGAGAAGTCTTCTTCCAACCTGCTCTCCTTCCTGCCTCCCAGCACCTATTTAATGGAGGTTGCTGTGCGACCGTGCAGCAGCCGGGCACGGCGGGTGCGGCGCTGGCATGCCAAAGGCAAGCTCATCAGTGCCCGTCCGCATCTGGACCGCGTCCAGCGCCACTACCCCTGGCTCCTACAACCACCGCCACTATGACGCCAGCACCCTCCTCCATCTCAACACCGGTAGATCATTCGCCTGCCACCACGCATCCCCGACGAACACCAAAGGACCCTTTACCTGCCGCAACTGCACCTTCTCCTCCCTCCGAACCACTAACCTGCCAGTCATCTCACGCAAAAACAACGCAACCACCTCAACTGCATCCTCCTCAAAACCCTCTCCGTCCGCAAGCACGCCGTCAAAATCTGGAACCTGCTCAACTCCACCTTCCCAGATGTTGCCTTCCTCACCGAAACCTGGCTGAACCTCACATCAATGCTTGACATCGCTATCTCCGATGGATACAAGATCTCCCACAAGGACCGCAGCAACTGACCGGGAGGAGGCATCGCCATCATCCACAAACACTCCCTCCACGTCACAACCAGCTCCGACCACCACTCACCAGGCTTGGAACACCTACAGTTAAAGATCCAGGTCAGTCCCAACATCACCCTCCGTGGCACCCTCATCTACAGACCCCCGGTCCTTGTCATGCCTTCTGCGACTCCATCACCGACCTCATCGCACCCCACGCCCTCCCCTCAACAGACTACATCCTCCTCTGTGACCTCAACTTCCACCTAGACAACCCCAACTACCACAACACCACCAATCTCTTAGAAAACCTGGGAACCATCAGACTGAAGCAACTCATCAACTCCCCTACCCACTTAGCCGTACACACCCTCGACCCAATCTTCTCTGCAGGCAAATACATTTCAGTCATCCACATCACCGAACTCCATTGGACTGACCACCATTGCATACACTTTTCCTTCAACAAACCCTTGATAAAGCCCAGAAGGGTGAAACGCGTTGAATGGGACCTGCTACACTCTACTAAACTTCATTTACTACTGTCACAAAGCTGGGTGACCCTGCAACTTTAAACTTTTCTCCTGACCCTGCAAGTTAAAATCTACCTTTGGTAACTTCAGGGAATACGGTGTTACTGCTAAACACTGACCAAAGATTTCTTCAAACCTTAAGAAGTCTGAGGGAACCCAGATGAAAACAATATTTGGGCTATAAGAAGAAAGGAAAACAAAAAAAAGGATAACTACATCACCAGAACGGATCATCACCCCTGACCTCTGAATCAAAGAGAAGGTCAGGTGACTTATCAGAAGCACCAGGAACAAACAGTCTGTGAATCCCTCACAGTGAAGATAATCAGCGGTTGCAACCAGGACAGATTAAGGTACCTCTACACTAATTTGCACTACGTTTTTTTAAAACACGCAAACTGAACTTTAAAGACATCAAGGTATTCATCTGTTAAATTAACCATTTCCATTAACCACGATTGCTTTGGCACCTAAATCAGAATATTGGCTGTTTTTTGCCTTTTTAACTATCCAGCACACCTGAGCCAATTATATGTCCAAGGAAAGTAACTGTGTAACTTTATAACTGAATTTGTTACTGAAGAACTATAAAGCTATTAGGATTGATACATTTGTGCCTTTTAAATATTTAATTCACCATTTATCTTAGAAATTTGTTGCTTGCCATATGTTATCTATAGAATTAATTCCTTTATACCTGAAATTCTAGGATTATATGGTTCTAGTCTGTTTTTATAAGTGTTGTATAAGGGAGACGTCCCTTTATTAATTAGGAAAAGCATTTGCTGTTGTTTTTATGTGTTATAAGAATTTTTAAATAAAATAGATTGTATTAAACATAAATTAGATTGGTATCATCATTTCCTAGCTTTTTTTAGCGCTGCTAAATAAACCCCATTTTTTCTTCTTATCCACCATTTAGTTCTCTTTGAGGGAAGAACTTTTTTAGCAGCAGGAATCCACCTTTAGGCGCTCCTATCACACTACACATAAACTTCAACAAACCCACCACACACCTCCGGCAGCACCACCCGCCCCGCAGAAACTGGAACAACATCACCAAAGAGCAACTGCACTCCACCCTGAACAAGTGCCTCCCAGCTACCTCCACAGATGCCAACTCCTCCACCCGCAACCTTCACCACTGGCTCACAGACTGCACCAACACCCTTGCCCCTCTTAAGAAACCATCCAACCGCCAACTTACCAACAAGGCTAGTTGGTTCATTCCTGCCCTCCAGGACTCCAAATGCCACTGCAGGCGATTGGAAAGGACCTGGAAATCCAGCAAGACCCCTTCAAATAAAACAGCCTACAAAGAAGCCATCACTACCCACCACCACCTCATCAAAACCACCAAGAAGACAGCCATCCAAGATAGAATCAATGCCAACATCCACAACAGCAAGGAGCTATTCACAGTCATCAAGGAATTCTCTAATCCCAACAGCGACACCAACGACATCCCGCCCTCCCAGGACCTCTGCGATAACCTCGCATTGTACTTCCACCTCAAGATTGTCGACATCTATGACAGCTTCGCGCCCCAGAACTCACCCACCACCACCTACCCACCAACTCCTACCTATACCTCACCCAAATACACCACTGCAAACCCCCCACGGACCATCTGGAGCCCCCTCACCACAGAGGACACCATCAGAATCATGATATCGATCCACTCCAGAGCACCCTCGGACCAATGCCCGCATCACATTCTCAACATAGCGGGTGACACCATCGCGCCCGAGCTCTGCAGCACCATCAACTGCTCCATCGAAACTGGCACCTTCCCGGATGATTGGAAGCACGCAGAATAAAAACCCCTACTGAAAAAAACCACGGCTGACCCCAATGATCCGAAGAACTACAGCCCAATTCCTCTGCTCCCCTTTACGGCCAAAGTCATCGAGAAGTCCATCAATGCGCAACTCGTTGACTACATCGAAGCCAACCACACCCTGGACCCCTCCTAATCCAGTTTCAGGAGCAACCACAGCATCGAGACCGCTCTCCTTGCCACCACAGACGACATCCTCGCCCTACTCGACCGAGGAGAGACCGCCGCCCTCATTCTCCTAGACCACTCAGCAGCATTCGACACTGTCTCCCACCTTACCCTCCACAACCGACTACATGATGCAGGCATACACGACAAAGCCCTGGAATGGATCACCTCCTTCCTCACCGGCAGAACCCAGAAAGTTCGACTCCCACCCTTCACCTCCAAGCCCACAGAAATCAGCTGCGGTGTACCCCAATGCTCTTTGTTGAGCCCCACCCTATTCAACATATACATGACCCCTCTTGCGCCTCGGCCAGTCTAATCCTCATCATCCTCCGTCAATGCCACATCACCAAACACCTGCGGAACCTGCACTGGCTCCCCATCAACAAAAGAATAACCTTCAAGCTTCTCACCCACGCATTCAAGGCCCTCCACAACATCGGTCCTGAATACTTGAACCACCGCGTTACCTTCTACACCCCTGCCAGACAACTTTGATCGTCCGACCAATCCCTCGCAGTCATCCCCCGCATCAGGAAAACCACAGCGGGAGGCAGATCCTTCTCACACCTGGCAGCCAAGACTTGGAACACCCTCCCACTGCACCTCAGACATTCTACCACCCTAACTAAGTTCAGAAAGGACCTCAAGACCTGGCTCTTCGACTGAACTGCAACCCTCAGCGCCTTGAGACCCTTACGGGTGAATAGCCGCACTTTACAAGAACCCAATAGATAGATAGATCCAGGTGGCCTCTTCAATCTTCATCCAGGTGGCATCTTCTATCTTGATCCTGGCGGCTCAGAGCGGGTCCATCCTGAAGACATCCGGCGCAGAGCATCGACTTAATACAGTTGCCGTCGTACACTGAATCTTCAATGCAAGGTACGCGATTCAAGATGGCGTTCCTTGCATTCCTATTGGCTGAAAAATTTGAATCAGCCAATAGAATGAGAGCTGCTAAAATCCTATTGGCTGATTTGAACAGACCAAACTAGAGATTCCCCCTAATTTAAGACCTTCATTGGTTTACCTCACAAAGCAGAAGCTTTTCCTTTCAATTTTATATGCTACAACCCTTATTATCTCTTCTCTCGATAGAGATTTCCTTTAGTTATTCCAAGAGTTAAGATATAATTGTTTTTTTTGTTATTTGTCATCTGATACTATTAATTACTAACGGCTAGAATTGGAGTTTTGTCGGTAACGACCTGAAAAACTAACGCCGGCTTTTTTCTGGCCGCACCATAAAAATAACTCTGGTATTGAGAGTCCACATAAAGGCTGCGTTAGGCTCCAAAAAAGGAGCGTAGAGCATTTTTAACGCAGCTTCAACTCTCGATACCAGAGTTGCTTACGCAAGCGGCCAGCCTCAAAAACGTGCTCGTGCACGATTCTCCCATAGGAAACAATGGGGCTGTTTGAGCTGAAAAAAAAACCTAACACCTGCAAAAAAGCCGCGTTCAGCTTCTAACGCAGCCCCATTGTTTGCTATGCGGAAACACTTCCTACGTCTGCACCTAACACTCTAACATGTACCCCGAGTCTAAACATCCCTAACCTTACACTTATTAACCCCTAATCTGCCGCCCACGCTATCGCTGACCCCTGCATATTATTATTAACCCCTAATCTGCCGCTCCGTAAACCACCGCTACTTACATTATCCCTATGTACCCCTAATCTGCTGCCCTATCATCGCCTACCCCTATATTATATTTATTAACCCCTAATCTGCCCCCCACAACGTCACCTCCACCTGCCTACACTTATTAACCCCTAATCTGCCGACCGGACCTGAGCGCTACTATAATAAAGTTATTAACCCCTAATCCGCCTCACTAACCCTATAATAAATAGTATTAACCCCTAATCTGCCCTCCCTAACATCGCCGACACCTAACTTCATTTATTAACCCCTAATCTGCCGACTGGAGCTCACCACTATTCTAATAAATGTATTAACCCCTAAAGCTAAGTCTAACCCTAACACTAACACCCCCCTAAATTAAATATAATTTAAATCTAACGAAATAAATTAACTCTTATTAAATAAATTATTCCTATTTAAAGCTAAATACTTACCTGTAAAATAAATCCTAATATAGCTACAATATAAATTATAATTATATTATAGCTATTTTAGGATTAATATTTATTTTACAGGTAACTTTGTATTTATTTTAACCAGGTACAATAGCTATTAAATAGTTAAAAACTATTTAATAGCTAAAATAGTTAAAATAATTACAAAATTACCTGTAAAAGAAATCCTAACCTAAGTTACAATTAAACCTAACACTACACTATCAATAAATTAATTAAATAAACTACCTACAATTACCTACAATTAACCTAACACTACACTATCAATAAATTAATTAAATACAATTCCTACAAATAACAACAATTAAATATACTAGCTAAAGTACAAAAAATAAAAAAGAACTAAGTTACAAAAAATAAAAAAATATTTACAAACATAAGAAAAATATTACAACAATTTTAAACTAATTACACCTACTCTAAGCCCCCTAATAAAATAACAAAGCCCCCCAAAATAAAAAAATGCCCTACCCTATTCTAAATAACTAAAGTTCAAAGCTCTTTTACCTTACCAGCCCTGAACAGGGCCCTTTGCGGGGCATGCCACAAGAAGTTCAGCTCTTTTGCCTGTAAAAAAAAACATACAATACCCAAGCCCCCCAACATTACAACCCACCACCCACATACCCCTAATCTAACCCAAACCCCCCTTAAATAAACCTAACACTAAGCCCCTGAAGATCTTCCTACCTTGTCTTCACCTCACCGGGTTCAACGATCTGTCCAGAAGAGCTCCTCCGATGTCCTGATCCAAGCCCAAGCGGGGGGCTGAAGAGGTCCATGATCCGGCTGAAGTCTTCATCCAAGCGGGAGCTGAAGAGGTCCATGATCCGGATGAAGTCTTCATCCAAGCGGGAGCTGAAGAGGTCCATGATCCGGATGAAGTCTTCTATCAACGGCATCTTCAATCTTCTTTCTTCCGGATCCATCTTGCAGACCTCCAACGCGGAACATCCTCTTCTCCCGACGCCTACTAGCCGAATGACGGTTCCTTTAAGGGACGTCATCCAAGATGGCGTCCCTCGAATTCCGATTGGCTGATAGGATTCTATCAGCCAATCGGAATTAAGGTAGGAATATTCTGATTGGCTGATGGAATCAGCCAATCAGAATCAAGTTCAATCCGATTGGCTGATCCAATCAGCCAATCAGATTGAGCTTGCATTCTATTGGCTGTTCCGATCAGCCAATAGAATGCGAGCTCAATCTGATTGGCTGATTGGATCAGCCAATCGGATTGAACTTGATTCTGATTTGGCTGATTCCATCAGCCAATCAGAATATTCCTACCTTAATTCCGATTGGCTGATAGAATCCTATCAGCCAATCGGAATTCGAGGGACGCCATCTTGGATGACGTCCCTTAAAGGAACCGTCATTCGGCTAGTAGGCGTCGGGAGAAGAGGATGTTCCACGTCGGAGGTCTGCAAGATGGATCCGGAAGAAAGAAGATTGAAGATGCCGTTGATAGAAGACTTCATCCGGATCATGGACCTCTTCAGCTCCCGCTTGGATGAAGACTTCATCTGGATCATGGACCTCTTCAGCTCCCGCTTGGATGAAGACTTCAGCTGGATCATGGACCTCTTCAGCCCCCCACTTGGGCTTGGATCAGGACATCGGAGGAGCTCTTCTGGACAGATCGTTGAACCCGGTGAGGTGAAGACAAGGTAGGAAGATCTTCAGGGGCTTAGTGTTAGGTTTATTTAAGGGGGGTTTGGGTTAGATTAGGGGTATGTGGGTGGTGGGTTGTAATGTTGGGGGGCTTGGGTATTGTATGTTTTTTGTTACAGGCAAAAGAGCTGAACTTCTTGGGGCATGCCCCGCAAAGGGCCCTGTTCAGGGCTGGTAAGGTAAAAGAGCTTTGAACTTTAGTTATTTAGAATAGGGTAGGGCATTTTTTTATTTTGGGGGGCTTTGTTATTTTATTAGGGGGCTTAGAGTAGGTGTAATTAGTTTAAAATTGTTGTAATATTTTTCTTATGTTTGTAAATATTTTTTTATTTTTTGTAACTTAGTTCTTTTTTATTTTTTGTACTTTAGCTAGTTTATTTAATTGTTGTTATTTGTAGGAATTGTATTTAATTAATTTATTGATAGTGTAGTGTTAGGTTAATTGTAGGTAGTTTATTTAATTAATTTATTGATAGTGTAGTGTTAGGTTTAATTGTAACTTAGGTTAGGATTTTTTTACAGGTAAATTTGTAATTATTTTAACTATTTTAGCTATTAAATAGTTCTTAACTATTTAATAGCTATTGTACCTGGTTAAAATAAATACAAAGTTACCTGTAAAATAAATATTAATCCTAAAATAGCTATAATATAATTATAATTTATATTGTAGCTATATTAGGATTTATTTTACAGGTAAGTATTTATCTTTAAATAGGAATAATTTATTTAATAAGAGTTAATTAATTTCGTTAGATTAAAATTATATTTAATTTAGGGGGGTGTTAGTGTTAGGGTTAGACTTAGCTTTAGGGGTTAATACATTTATTAGAATAGCGGTGAGGTCCGGTCGGCAGATTAGGGGTTAATTATTGTAGGTAGCTGGCTGCGACGTTGTGGGGGGCAGATTAGGGGTTAATAAATATAATATAGGGGTCGGCGGTGTTAGGGGCAGCAGATTAGGGGTACATAAGGATAACGTAGGTGGCGGCGCTTTGCGGTCGGCAGATTAGGGGTTAATTATTGTAGGTAGCTGGCTGCGACGTTGTGGGGGGCAGATTAGGGGTTAATAAATATAATATAGGGGTCAGCGGTGTTAGGAGCAGCAGATTAGGGGTACATAAGGATAACGTAGGTGGCGGCGCTTTGCGGTCGGCAGATTAGGGGTTATTAAGTGTAGGTAGGTGGAGGCGACGTTGTGGGGGGCAGGTTAGGGGTTAATAAATATAATACAGGGGTCGGCGGTGTTAGGGGCAACAGATTAGGGGTACATAAGTATAACGTAGGTGGCGGTCGGCAGATTAGGGGTTAAAAAATGTATTCGAGTGTCGGCGATGTGGGGGGACCTCGGTTTAGGGGTACATAGGTAGTTTATGGGTGTTAGTGTACTTTAGAGCACAGTAGTTAAGAGCTTTATAAACCGGCGTTAGCCCAGAAAGCTCTTAACTACTGACTTTTTTCCTGCGGCTGGAGTTTTGTCGTTAGATGTCTAACGCTCACTTCAAACACGACTCTAAATACCGGAGTTAGAAAGATCCCATTGAAAAGATAGGATACGCAATTTACGTAAGGGGATCTGCGGTATGGAAAAGTGAGCGTTAGACCCTATTTTGAGTGACTCCAAATACCGGCGGTAGCCTAAAACCAGCGTTAGGAGCCTCTAACGCTGGTTTTCACGGCTAACGCCAAACTCCAAATCTAGGCCTAAGTGTGCTATACTTATATAGAGTATAGCCTGAACACATATCCCACATTTACCTAATATCTGTGAACAGCTTTAGCAATGTTAAATGCTGACAGCGTATGTTGTTGGTATTTAGCGATGTCTGTCGGACCATATACGCTGAGCATATCATGTCGGACAGACATGTCTGAACTTCAAATGAGATGTAGATTTTCTTCTGACAAATTTCAAAGTTATGTCTATTTCCACGTCTGCTGTATTATGTGACAGCCATTAGCCGATCACAAATGCATATACGTATATTCTGTGAATTCTTGCACATGCTCAGTAGGAGCTGGTGACTCAAAAAGTGTAAATATAAAAAGAATAAAGTCAAAAGAAACAGAAACACTATACAAGAGTGCCTCTATTTGCATAAGAGTTCCAATCCAACAGATAACAGTGTCCTGTATATACTAGGGTCGACTACTGTCTATCTGTCATATATGCGGATTATATACTCCAGCTTGAGGGTAAATGAACACAGAAAGAGCAATGGAATGTAACCCCATCTACATCACCGCAGACTACTGCTGCGTCTTTGCCAGTATTCTGCCGGCTACCATAGTACCTAGGTCTTGTTTCGGCAGCTACGGTAAAGCCCTCAGGACCAGCGCCCGTTCTGCTTGCTTCTCCGTATTTTCAGTTGCCGAAGCTCTTAACTGCTCCACTATGGTAGAACTATCCTCTCTATTCAGCGTGTTCCATAATCCGCATTAGCAGTATGCGACCCTGGACTCCGGGAGATTACGTCTAGAGGGTGCGATCCTATTAGAGTCCCCACACTCCAGATTCAGATAAATAAACAAAGGAAAAAGCTCCCAAATTAAAAGTAATTTCATTTATTCAGGTATGCATTAAAAAGACAATGCTGTCAACACCAGAAAAGCTAAAAAAACACGATCATCTTTTTAATGCATACCTGATTAAATTAAATAACTTTTATTTGGAAGCTTTTCCATTTGTTTATTTATCTAAATATAAAAAGACTGTGCACATTTTGTTAATGGAAATAAATTGGAAAGTTGTTTAAAATTGCATGCTCTATCTGAATCATGAAAGCTTAATTTTGACTTGGATACAGGTAAGTTGCTACTGGTACTGCAAGCATAGGAGACTCAGCAGGAACAGGATACACAGTGGGTACTGTTGTTGAGGCTGCCACAGGATACCAGGTAGGTGCATTAACAGTGTAACAAGGCAGAAAAGCAATCCAGGTAGCAGAGAATTTCCACAGCACATCCAGCAGTAAAAACACACAACAATATATATAGCCTACTAATTGATAGCTGGCGGCTGCAGACGGGAAGCAGAGCCCAGCTATATAGGAAAACAGGTAATAGTAGATCAGAGTAGACATGTATAGATTCCCAGTGGAGTGCAGACTAGAGAACCTAACTGGGAAGGTGAAAGTCTGGGTTCAAATCCAGACAGGTCTCTTAAAAGGGTGGCTACATTTTGCTGTCAGCAGGACTTGGGGTGAATCCTTACATTTATACATCTTACAAAACTATTCAATTCAATAGATGAGGTTGGAGGCTTTTCCAGAGCTATGTTGGAACCTCATATAACGGTACTTACCAAACCTGGCAATCTCCCTAATAGGGCAGAAAATGTTAGACCTATTTCATTATTAAATTTGAACGTAAATATATATGCAAAAATGTTAGCACATCTCCTTAACCTACTCTTGCCCAAGCTGGTGTCACCTGACCAGGTGGGCTTTATTCCTGGCAGGGAAGAAAAAGAAAAACACCCTCAATATACTACAACTGACTTCCTACGCACGTAACATGTGTACTCCTTTGGTGCTCGTCTCGACCAACACTGAGAAAGCTTTTGATAGGGTAGACTGGGGCTTTCTCAGATCAGTAATGAAACAAATTAATTATTTACCTTATACTCATACACTACGGCAAAAGTCACCCCACGGTTGTCCCCTCTCTCTTATTTTATTTGCCATATTTATAGAGGCCCAAGCACATAAGATTAGAAACAACCCTCTCATAACAGGTATAAAGATACAGGAAGCGGAACACAAACTAGCACTATAAAATTATGATATTCTTATTACCCATTCCAATCTTGAAAACCCACTGCCAGCCTAAGTTACAGAAATTGTAGAATACAGGAAATATTCAAATTTCCTTCTAAATGTATCCAAATCAGAAATGCTAACTATATCAGTGCCACAAAATACTAAGGACAGGGTTATGATGAATAGCCCCCTCATCACAAACCCATAAATTGAAATACTTTGGTAACTACTTAATTGCAAACCCCAAAGTCCTATTTGATGCTTACTTGAAATTCCTAAGAGATAATAAATAACTAATGATCCAGTTGGAGCAATAAACCCCTTTCCTGGCTGGGAAGTAATTAACCCCTTAAGGACTGCCAAATGCAATCAAATAAAAAAATTGTTAACTTTTTCACAAACTTTGAGTTTCTCACTGAAATTATTTGTATACGCTTGTGCAATCATGGCACAAATGGTTATAAAAGCTTCTCTGGGATCCCCTTTGTTCAGAATTAGCAGGCATATATGGCTTTGTCATTGCTTTTTGGTAATTTGAAGGCTGCTAATTGCAGCTGCGCGCCACACTTCTAATATTCCCGGCAGTGAAGAGGTTAATCAGGTATCTTAAATGGTTAATTTTAGCTTTAGTCTAGAGATTAGCCTCCCACCTCCCACTTCCCACTCCCTGATCCCTGCCTGATCTCTCTCAAACAGCTTTCTTCCCTCCCCCACCCCCAACTGTTCAAAGCCGTCATACCCTAGAGATGGAGGTCCAGGGAGGTGCCCGCTTTGGGGTTATGGGAGCTGCAAGTTACACGTCTACTCCAACTAGAAAGGTATAATTATATTAGTACAGATAGAGTAGAAATACACAAACTGACGTTGAAACTGTGGAATTCAGTTAGCAAACAGTAAAAATGAGGCCCGGGTTTGACACTTTCAATAATCTTTGCCTGACCTCACATCCCTTAACATCATGCCCTCCTATTTAGTCCTCCCCTCCCTAACACCTCAAAGTGTTCCCCCTGCCCATTTTCTCTCTCTCTCTCTCTATCTCTCTCTCTCTCTCTCTCTCTCTCTCTCTCTAACTGGCTGTTACACAAAAATATGTTTTCTCACATATAAGTTTCACTCTTTAAAATTAACTTTATACAGTTTATATTTATTTTCTCATGTATAATCACAATTGAAGTATGGTAATTAACAATGTTGACACTGGTTGCAATTCATTTTGGACTTTTGCTTTATTTTACTATGATTCTATTTAACTGAAACTTGAATATTAGACTGAGCTACAATTTCAAGAGAGATACAGCTCATGGATTAACATAAATTATAAGACTCTGCTGCGTTAATATCTGCACCTGAGAAAGTTTGTATCCATGAGTTATTGTTAGTAAATAGCATTACAACTGTGACTTATGTAAACAGTGTAACCCTAACTTGTTGTTATGTAGCTTCATGTTATCTTATTCTTGTAAAATATCAATAGATCATCTATATACTGATTAAAGGTTACCAGATTTGCACCCAGTTCAGCCTTATATACAAACTGTATAGTTTATGAGCATTTTCTCATGTATAATCACAACTGAAGTTATATAAACAACGTTGACACTCGTGTTGCAATTCCTTTTGGACTTAAAAGTAGATGGAGCTTTAATTTCAAGAGATACAGCGCCCAGATCAACATAAATTATCAGACTCTGCTGCTTTAATATATGCACCTAAAAAAGGTTGTATCCATGGGTTATATATTTTTATAAAAACTATGGGAGTTTGTGTTACATTTATAGTTAAAGGTTTCTATGCTAGCAAAGGATACAAACCAGTGTTTTGTTTTGTTTTATGATTAATGGCTAGTTCATTTTTACATACACTGTTGTAAGATTGTTTTATGAAGAGTTTTGTCAAAGTTATGATAATGAAGGACTTGTGTAGATGTAGATTCACAATTGTAGAATAATGATAGGGAAACCTAGGCCTCCATTACATATAGAGTGTCGCCCACAAAAGACAGCGACACCAGATTTTACGTGATTTTGGTATTACATATATGTCGTAGAATACAAGTTACGTGCGTATATTTCACCCTTCGCCCGTATTTTTTTTAACCGTAGACTAACATAGAACAGACGCGCAATTTGGTATCAAATATACAGCGTAAGGACTTACGCGTGCAGAATTCAGAAAATCTACTCCATTCTCATCTCGCCACAAATTGCAGGCGCAGCAACCCTTGCACTGACTAAAAAAGCAACGTAACTCCCTGGAAGCCTTAACAAACACATACATTTAAGCAACATCTCAAGGTTAAAGGGACAGTATACTATGATATTGTTTTTTTAAGGTTTAGTTGTGTATTTGAAATAGTTTGAAGCCACAACATAATCAAATGGATTGAGCTTGTAGGTACTTTATCACATTGTGGACATATACTTGCTTATGTACTTTAAATTTCTTCTCAAAACAATCAACAATACTTGGAGGAGAGAACAATGGGAAATCATAATTGTATTACCTTCATCTCTTTATATATGGGTTTATATATGAATTTTGAGTAGCATAATTACGTGTCGCATTTATTTGAAATCGCGGTTCATTTTTACGAGTGTTAGCCTAATTTGCATAAAACTACTCTTTTTATACACTTTCCGTGGACAAAATACTGGCGTAAGTTACTTGCAACGACTAAAATGTGTATTTGCGCACATTTCAGAAGATCGCCAGTTTGTCCTACTTACGCCAGTTTAGCATCTTACGGCGCAGTATATGTAATACCCCGATGTGCGAGGTGAAATTACGGGCGGCACAGATTCCCTTGCTTGCACCGAAACATGCGCTATATATGTGATCGCGCCCCTAGTATATGATTTTACAAGGGAGCTGAGGTGAGTCTCAATAAAGCTGATATGAAAGTATTTTTCTCAAAAAGTGCTAAACCATAACAAGGGGTCATGATCTCAAGCTTAAGAAGAGTAGGTACAGGAGTAATTTATGGAAGCTCTTTTTCACATTAAAGTGAAGGTCAATTTTCATGTGAAAGTGCCCGGATTTTAAAAAAACTATTATAAACAGGGACACTTTCATTCATTAAAATTGACATAGCACCGTATTTTAAAAATAATTACCTTGTTCTTCTGAAATGCCGGATCGCCGTTCTGAAATGATGCCCCGCCTGCTTCTTCCTGGTTTACTTACCCAGCAATGACGAAACCGGCTTCCTCCAATCACGGCATTGCCTCAGGCAATGATAACCCCGGGGGGGAAGCTGTGATTGGAGGATGTCGGAATCGTCATTGCTGATGTATGAAGAGGCTTGCGACGGGCGCTCTCCATATTCAGCATTGCACCAGCAGCTCACAAGAGCTGCTGGTGCAACGCCGCCCCCTGCAGAATCGCGGCCAATCGGCCGCCAGCAGGGGGGTGACAATCAACCCGATCATACTCGATCGGGTTGAATTGCGGCGATGTATGTCTGCCTGCTCAGAGTAAGCGGACAGGTTATGGAGCAGCGGTCTTTAGACCGCTGCTTCATAACTGCTGTTTCTGGCGAGTCTGAAGACTCGCCAGAAATACGGGCCATAAAGCTCCATTCGGAGCTTGATAGATAGGCCCCAGAGAGCGTATTGCTCTCCGCATTCAGCGAGGTCTGTCGGACCTGATCCGCACTGTTGGATCAGGTCCGACAGACCTTTGTTAAATAGGCCTCCAGATGTCTTCCAAGAGCTACTGCTCACAGAGATAAGAATCATATTTTCAAAATTGTTAAGGCAGCAAGAAAAGAAAGTGAGTTAGATGTGATTGTTCATGTAGGAACAAATGATCTGGCTAGTAGTGATGTTGCTGCTGTTCAGAAAGGGTTTTGTGACATAGACAATCTTTTAGAGAATGTGGCGTCAACTCTTTAATTTCCTGCTATTTTACCTGTGTATGGCCAGGAAGCAGGAAAGATGGATTTAATAAGTACATTTAATTCTTGGTTAGATAAGTGGTGCAGGAAACCAGGATTTGGTTTTATTGGCCATTATAGCTCTGTTTGGCAAGATACTAGGTTATTTAAAAGAAATGTCTTGAATGTTAACCCCTTAATGACCACAGCACTTTTCCATTTTCTGTCCGTTTGGGACCAAGGCTATTTTTACATTTTTGCGGTGTTTGTGTTTAGCTGTAATTTTCATCTTACTCATTTACTGTACCCACACATATTATATACCGTTTTTTTCGCCATTAAATGGACTTTCTAAAGATACCATTATTTTCATCATATCTTATAATTTACTATAAAAAAAATTATAAAATATGAGGAAAAAATTGAAAAAAACACACTTTTTCTAACTATGACCCCCAAAATCTGTTACACATCTACAACCACCAAAAAACACCCATGCTCAATAGTTTCTAAATTTTGTCCTGAGTTTAGAAATACCCAATGTTTACATGTTCTTTGCTTTTTTTTGTAAGTTATAGGGCCATAAATACAAGTAGCACTTTGCTATTTCCAAACCATTATTTTTCAAAATTAGCGCTAGTTAAATTAGAACACTAATATCTTTCAGGAATCTCTGAATATCCATTGACATGTATATATTTTTTTTTAGTAGACATCCCAAAGTATTCATCTAGGCCCATTTTGGTATATTTCATGCCATCATTTCACCGCCAAATGCGATTAAATACAAAAAATCGTTCACTTTTTTACTAATTTTTTCACAAACTTTTGGTTTCTCACTGAAATTATTTACAAACAGCTTGTGCAATTATGGCTTAAATGGTTGTAAATTCTTCTCTGGGATCCCCTTTGTTCAGAAATAGCAGACATATATGGCTTTGGCGTTTCTTTTTAGTAATTAGAAGGCTGCTAAATGCCACTGCGCACTACACATGTATTATGCCCAGCAGTGAAGTGGTTAATTATGGAGCATGTAGGGAGCTTTTAGGGATAATTTTAGCTTTAGTGTAGTGTAGTAGACAACCCCAAGTATTGATCTAGGCCAATTGTGGTATATTTCATGCCACCATTTCACCGCCAAATGCGATCAAATTAAAAAAAACGTTAAATTTTTCACAATTTTAGGTTTCTCACTGAAATCATTTACAAACAGCTTGTGCAATTATGGCACAAATGGTTGTAAATGCTTCTCTGGGATCCCCTTTGTTCAGAAATAGCAGACATATATGGCTTTGGCGTTGCTTTTTGGTAATTAGAAGGCCGCCAAATGCCGCTGCATTTCACACGTGTATTATGGCTAGCAGTGAAGGGGTTAATTATGTAGCTTGTAGGGAGCTTGCAGGGTTAATTTTAGCTTTAGTGTAGAGCTCAGCCTCCCACCTGAAACATGAGACCCCCTGATCCCTCCCAAACAGCTCTCTTCCCTACCCCACCCCACAATTGTCCCCGCCATCTTAAGTACTGGCAGAAACTCTGCCAGTACTAAAATAAAAGCTATATTTGGGCTTTTTTGTGTGGTTTTTTTTTAGCATATTTACATATGCTGCTGTGTAGGATCCCCCCTTAGCCCCCAGCCTCACTGATCCCCCACCAAACAGCTCTCTAACCCTCCCCCTCTGCCTTAATGGGCGCCATCTTGGGTACTGGCAGCTGTCTGCCAGTACCCAGTTTAGTGAAAAAATGTGCCTTTTTTTAAAAAAAAATGCCCTTTTCTGTAGTGTAGCTTCACCCCCCCAAGATCAACCCCCCACCCCTTCCAGATCTCTTAGCTGTTTATTTACAGCTTTCAAAACTTTTAATTTTTTTACTTTTGAAAGTTTAGTTTTCTGTAGTGTAGCGGTTCCCTCCCGCTCCCACCCCGTGCACGCACCCGCCCGCCGCCCCCCGTGCACGCACGCACTCCCGTGCGCGCTCCCACCCCCGATCCCGTCCCCCTCCACTCCACTCGGCACATCGATGGCCACCCACCCACCTCCCAGACTTGCTCCCACCCACCAATGATACCGGCCACCGATGTCCGGTGCAGAGAGGGCCACAGAGTGGCTCTCTCTGCATCGGATGGCCAAGGGGGGTTATTGCAGGATGCCTCGATATCAAGGCATCACTGCAATAACCGGAAAGCAGCTGGAAGCTAGCAGGATCGCTTCCAGCTGCTTTCCAGACCAAGGACGTACGCCACACGTCCTCGGTCATTAACTGTATTTTTTTTGAGGACGTGTGGCGTACATCCTTGGTCGTTAAGGGGTTAAAGGAACAGAGTATCTGGGAGTGGAGTTCAAATGCTTTATTAGAAATCATTTAAATTAGTAAAGGGGGTAGCATTAATGTTAACCTCCTGCCCCCCAACATCAAATGTTAGTCCAAGTTCCAATTCCAGAAATTCTAGTAGAAAATGTATTTGAGCCATGAGCTCAAATTCTCGCAGCTTAAGAAATAAATTACCTGAACTCACTTCACAAATGACTAGGGACAACTTGAATTTAGTAGCTATAACATAATCATGGTACAGTGATTCTCATGACTGGGACATAATCATACCTGGATACAAGTTATTTAAAAAGAACAGAGTAGGAAAGAAAGGTGGGGGAGTTGCTCTGGATGTAAATGAAAATATAAAGGTTACTGAAATTGTAGGAACTATTGATGAGGGGAAAAGTATTTGGGTGACTTTGGAAACTGGAGATAAAAATGTGTTTAGCATAGGGGTTGTAAATAGGCCTCCATTGCAAGATGAAAGACTGGACAATCTGTTATTAGAAGAAATAACCAAAATGACCAAGATGGGTAAGGTTATAGTAATGTGGGACTTTAATTTGCCAGATATAGACTGGAAGATTCCCTTTGCTAGATCAGCTAGAAACAGATATATTATTTAATCCTTGCAAGGGGAATCACTTGAGCAATAAGTTAAAGAACCAACTCGAAAGGAAGCTATATTAGATTCAATACTTACAAAAAGTGATACAGTTTCAGATGTGTCTGTAGGTGATAACTTAGGATCCAGTGATCATCAATCTGTTTGGTTTAGCATTTCTGTGCAGACACTATCCACCCAGACAAAAGTTTTAGACTTTAGGAAAGCTGATTTTTCATACATGTGAGAATATCTTAACAACTATTTAAAAATGGAAACTCTTATTACTGGGGTTCAAGAACAGTGGGAATTTTTGAAGGGTGTCATTTTAGATGCAACCGCACAATGTTTTAGACACGTCTGTAAAAATAAAAGAAAGGTAAAACCAATATGGTTTTCCAAAGAAGTAGCACATGCTGTAAAGACAAAATTGCTTATACAAATTACAGACACACTCAGTCAGATAAAGTTTTGCAAATATTGGAGACTCCAACAAATAAAAAAACTAAGCAGTTTAGGAAGGTTAAAGCTCATGCAGAAGAGAAGTTAGCACAGTCAGTAAAACATGAGGACAAAACATTCTTTAGCTATATCAGTGAAATAATGAGGTTTTGTTAGCATTATCAAAAATAAACGTCAGTGGGTCATCCATGGGTTTTAAAAGAACTTTGATAAGTGCTAACTGCCCCATCAACTGATCTGTTTAATCAGTCACTAGTAACAGGAGCTGTTCCAGATGATTGGAGAATAGCAAATGTAGTACCTCTTCATACAAAGGGCTTTAGGGAAGAATCTGGTAACTACAGGGCTGTTAGTTTAACTTTAGTAGTAGGGAAATTAATGGAAAGTCTCTTAAAAGAAAGAATTATGACTTAGCATATCTAGATTTCAGCAAAGCACTTGACACCGTCCCATACAACAAACTAATTCACAAACTGTATCTACTTGGTCTAGACTCAAAAATTGTGAACTGGGTAAAATGCTGGCTTAAGGACAGAAAACAAAGTTTCTTAGTAAATGGAGTACATTCAGCAGAGGGGGGCTATTACTAATGGTGTTCCTCAGGGGTCAGTTCTGGGGCCTGTTTTGTTTAACATATTTATCAGAGATATCAGCATAGGGCTACAGGGGAAAGTATGTCTGTTTGCAGATTATACAAAAATTAGTAATAGAGTAGATGTCCCGGTGGGGGAAGACAAAATGAGAAGTGATATACAATAGCATTACTTCTCTACTCTAATCGCTACTCTTTCATCAAACCCAAAATGTCTGTTCTCCATGTTCAATACTCTTTTCCTCCCACCCCATCTCCTAATACAACTTCTCTGTCAGCTCAAGATTTTGCCAGCCACTTCAATAACAAAATTGACTCCATCAGAAATGAAATCAGCTCTCAACATACTACCAGTCTCCCACCCCCTCAAAAGCTCACAATCATCCAAAACCCACATAGCCATAAATTTAGCTCTTTTGCCCCTGTTACAGAGGAAGATTTTTCTATTCTTATACTATCCCCTCGCCTCACTACTTGTCCCCTCAAACACATCCCCCCACAACCTCTCCCTTAGCCCCGATATATTTCCGTCATCTCTAAAACATGCACTGGTCACACCTATCCTCAAAAAACCTTCTCTCGATCAAACCTCCACATCCAACTACTGCCCTATTTCCCTTCTCCCTCCTGCCTTAAAGCTTCTTCAAAAATCTAGTATATCTATCCCATTTACTTACATTAAACTCCCTCCTGACCCACTGCAATCTGGAGCAACTTTTAAGTATATTAAATGGCTTAGTAGAACTTAGCCAGTGAGTATTTTACATAAAAATGAAAATTCAAGAACAAGGGGTCATGATCTCAAGCTGAAGGGTAGTAAAGTCAGGAGTAATTTGAGGAAGCACTTCTTTACAGAAAGGGTGATTGATTCATGGAAAAAACTTCCACCAGATTTAGTAATGACAAACACTCTAGGGGACTTTAAGAATGCCTGGGACAAGCATAAGGCTATCCTACATAACTAGATAAGTTTATACTTTTAGGAAATATCAGGCAGACTTGCTGGGCCTATGGCTCTTATCTGCCGTCAATATCTATGTTTCTATGTTTATATTGAAATAATATGCATTCTGAGTGTTAACCTTACATAGCACAAGAGTTCTAAGCCATTAACCCACTAACATCTGTGATCTTTGCAATATGGAAGATCTTCTATTAACATTTCTAACTGTGTTACCTGTGCTAAAGGAAGCACTATTTTTAATATTGATGTTGGAAGTGACACTACAGTTATTTTGGCACCAAGACCTATAGGGGAGGTGTTAAAAGGCCCCAGCTAATGATGGTCAGTGCTTGGTTATTCTTATGGAAATCCTGGCATTTTTGTCTCTGATCTTCTTTCCTAGATTTCACCCCTGTTTACATCCTGGTTTACACTTCAAACCTTATCCTTGCCTTTACCCTTAATGAGTACTGATTTACTAATTGCTGACTTCTGGAAAATACCTTTTGACTTCTGCTGTAATATTTAGTTCCTGATGGATAAACTGGTATTTAACTTTGGCCTGGCTATTGATTATTCTCCGGGATCCTATGTAAATGCTAACGCTTGGTTTATATTTATATGGTGACAACCTCAATTTGTTCCTGACATCCACATACTGTACATCTCATCACCTGCAAGCTTGGTTCCAAATATCCAACAAGATAAATCACTTATTTCGTAATAAAACCATGACCAAACAGGGAGAGTCACTGATAATATGCTGCTATTTATACATATTTATATTTGAGATATTAACTTTTAGTAGTCCTTAAACAATTTACATGGTCCTTTAAATTGCTCAGTTGAGTAGCACATTTCAAGTTAAACCTATAAATCACTTAAAGGAATATAAAACCCAAAATTATTCTTTCATGATTCATATAGAGAATACAATTTTAAACAACTTCCCAACTTATTTCTTTTATCTAATTTGCTTATTTCTCTCGGTATTCATTGTTAAAAGCATATTTAGGTAGACACAGGAGATGGGATTTAGCTGCCATTGGTGGCTGCATATATATGCCTCTTTTCATTGGCTTACCAATGTGTTCAGCTAGCTCCCAGTAGTTCATTGCTGCTTCTACAATAAAGGATACCAAAATAATGAAGCAAAATTGAAGTAAATTGAAAAAAAAATTAAAAATGTATGCTCTATCGGAATCATAAAAGAAAAATGTTGGTTTTCTTGTCCCTTTATGTTCCCACTTTAAAAATTAGAGAGCAATTTATAAAATGTTCCATTCATTTCGGTTAAAAAAAAGATATCCAAGGAATTGAGAATGTCAATCAGCAGTGTTCAAACTCTAATCAAGAAGTGGAAAATGAGGGGTTCTGTTGAAACCAAACCTTGGTCAGGTAGACCAACTAAAATTTCAGGAAAATTGTTTGGGATGCAAAGAAAAACCCACAAATAACTTCAGGTGAAATACAGGACTCTCTAAAAACATGTGGTATGGCTGTTTCAAGATGCACAATAAGGAGGCACTTGAAGAAAGATGGGCTGCATGGTCAAGTCGCCTGAAGAAAGCCATTACTACACAAATGCCACAAAGTATCCCACTTACAATACGCCAAACAGCACAGAGACAAGCCTCAAACCTTCTGGCACAAAGTAATTTGGAGTAATGAGACCAAAATTGAGCTTTTTGGCCACAACCATAAAGGCTACATTTGGAAAGGAGTCAACAAGGCCTATGATGAAAGATACACCATTCCTACTATGAAACACAGAGGTGGATCACTGATGTTTTGGGGATGTGTGAGCTACAAAGGCACAGGGAATTTGGTATGATGGCTAGATGAATGCAGTATGTTATCAAAAAATACTGGAGGAAAAATGTGCATTCATCAGCCCGGAAGCTGCGCATGGGACATACTTGGACATTCCAAAATGACAATGATCCTAAGCACAAGGCAAAGTCGACCTGTCATTGGCTACAGCAGAATAAGGTAAAGGTTCTGGAGTGGCCATCTCAGTCTCCTGACCTCGATATCATTGAGCCATTCTGGGGAGATCTCAAACGTGCAGTTCATGCAAGACAGCCCACGAATTTACAGGAACTGGAGGCTTTTTGCCAGGAAGAATGGGCAGCTTTACCATCTGAGAAGATAAAGAGCCTCATCCACAAATACCACAAAAGACTTCAAGCTGTCATTGATGTTAAAGGGGGCAATGCACGGTATTAAGAACTGGGGTATGTAAACTTTTGATCAGGGTGATTTTGGTAGTTTCTGTTGTCATTATGATTTAAAAAGAGTAAACACAGTTGATTGATAATAAATTACTTTAGCCAAACACTAAATATGAGTGAAAGAAACGTTTTTGTGTTATCATTCATATTCTCTGAAAAATGGCCAAGAAATGATAAATTCTGCCAGGGTATATAAACTTATGAGCACAGCTGTATATTCTGCAACATACAGGTATGCTGTACAGATATAACACCACACAAATGATATAAGGAATTGAAGGCAGGGATAGAAACATTTATAGCAGTGAAACTTGCAGCTTTCAAAACTTTTAAAATTACGTGACATTAAAAAATATAGAAAAGGCAACTGCTGCAATGCTATAGTCCTGGTGTCACACAGTGAAAAATACAAACAATAATGGAGGGAATCCATTGGTTTTCTGTAATAAGTGCTGCCAATCAGATTTCAAACCACTGAAGAATGAATCCCTTGGTTTTTTCCTTGATTTGAGCTTGGATAGTATCTTAAGTCAAAATGATTCTGGCAGAGCATGTATTTTAAGTTTAAAATTAATTTCCATTATCAAATTGTACATAGTCTTTTTATGTGCACACTTTATGAGGCAACTGCTCCTACTAAGCACATTATACAGGGGGCCTGCAAATTAAAGGACATTTTTAAAAATCTATTGCTCTTTTAAAATTTAGAGGACATGCTATTGCATTGCCTTTTTATTGTGCAGTTTTGGTTATGCAATTCTATTATATTTAATAGCCCCTTACAATTTGGAAGAGGACTTATTTTTTAAGTAATAGAAATATGTATATTAAATAAATTAATCAGTACAAACCACTGCAATAGTAACTACCATATTTTATTAATCAGTTTAAAATTCCAAATTACTGAAGATGACTCATGTCTGGTTACAGATGGGTTTGAATAATAATTTAAAATATGCCTTTGGCAACTATTCCAGTATGTTAATGTAAATTAAATATTGCCACATTCTGCACCTTTATTTAGAAAAGGAATTATTAAAATTATTGCAAGATAAATGATGTCACCTAATGCCTTTGAGTATAAATTAAGAGAGCTGCAGTAGGGCAATGCAATAGATTATGTTTACGGTCAATTAGATTGACCTCCTAGATTTTTAAACCTAACATTTATAAATTGTTTTAAAATATAAGTATAAAAGCCACCACCTAGTGCTACTCTAGAAAATGTATAGAATATTTTAATGCCAAACAACAGAGATATTGACAATATTTTATTTATTTATTTATTGGTGGTGGCGATGGAGGTCAAATGTAATCTGCAATACTGATGAGAGATAGAAGTGTATACATTAAATCACTGGAAATCAAAAGATCTGTCTACCCTGTGAGTAGAAAGGGCTTGACTCTGTTCATAAAATAGGTGCTTTAATAGCTCTGCTCTGTTTAGAATCTCCTCACTGACATCTAAAGGAAGAGTTGATATAGCATAATACAGAAAATCTATATAAGATTGCCGATCCATTTAGATATGTTTAAGCTTGATTCTGAAATAAGACTGAATTTTATTGATATGGAAGAACAATTTGCGCTTTCTTTATACTCTAAATCTTTATTTGCATGACGGATACTTTGTCTCTCACAACTGCACATGCATTTGTATTATTTTCCTATGTTATTTGTTTTAAATAAGTAAAGTAAACAGCACATTAATATCAAATGCTTATTGAATGAGATTGGTAATAAAAGCTAAAGAAACAGATGATAAGACATTATTAATGACATAACTACCGTATCTAGTTGTGAAAGAGGCAAATTCCGAAGTGACCTACATGCTTAAACTAAGCATTTAAATTATGGAAGAGGTAACAGAAGACATCAAGATGCTGGGATTTTAAATTCTTTAATGATTTTCCTAAAGGAAGTTATGAAGAATATTCCCCTATAATTCCTAACTGAAAAATTGGAAATAGTCTTTATGTTTTTTCTCAAGAACTTAAAAATACTTTGATGTGTGAATAGTATTGATTTAGATCATCTTTTAGTATCCCTCATCCTTTAGTATCTCATACATGTTTACCATTTTACTATAATGTTTTACTATCCGTAAATACTCTTCAATCTATTTCCAGTCTTTAACATCAAAGGAAAAAGAAATTCTATAATCTATAAGCATTTGAAGCAGAAGCTGATTATATTTTCCAGTTCAATCATCTGTGATCAATCATTTTGGATAACAATGTCTTAAGTACTTTGAGCAGTAACAATGCCAATAGTGATATCTCAACACCACATTTGAGATTGATTTTGAAATATAAACTGTGTACAAAACTAGAAAACGTAAACTATGTTGTCTAGTCTAGTGTGTGTATCTATCTATCTATCTATCTATATATATATATATATATATATATATATATATATATATATATATATATATATACTGTATATATACATATATATATATATATACACATATATTTATTTTTTATTTTTATATTTTTAAACATATTTTTTTTTAATTTATGTGTTGTATACAACATTCACATACATAATAATTGCATATTAGTGATAGTTATAACTTTTATACACAAAAAATGCTAAAAGTTAGCACCAGCTGTTATTCTTACAATTAAACCAAATGATGGTGATTTCAGCAAGAACATTTCATGTTTTAAACAAACAAACCTAACATTTTTAATGGTTTTCTATATTGAATTTTGATTATTTGAACATTGTCTAGCCAACCAAAATGCATAACATTTGTTATCAGCATTTAATACAAATATATAACAAAGTATATATTTACCACAACCTTTTAATTCCAATTTAAAGATTGTATTAGCCATTGATAGTTATATTGATGTATTTAGGTATATATGGTAATATTTATAAAACACAAAACCTATGTTT
Source organism: Bombina bombina (assembly GCF_027579735.1). NCBI lineage: Eukaryota > Metazoa > Chordata > Amphibia > Anura > Bombinatoridae > Bombina > Bombina bombina. The sequence continues at coordinate 289,381,392 of NC_069502.1, read as the reverse complement.
CATTATATTCTGCAGCGGGATATTATTCTTCAACATCTTTTTATTTTTGCTAGTAACTATAACAATTCAACGTGCATTTACTTGTTTAGGTATGATACACAAGACTGGGATGTTTTTGAACATTTTTAAAAATTGTTTTCTTAGAGGCTGAAATTTCATTAACAAAATTACTAATAATAAGACCTTTTTTATTCACATTTTTGGCTAAAAAAACAATGGCCACAAGTCCCAAGGACAGACTAACTGCCAAATTTAAATATCCTATCTCAAAAAACCTCTCAATCATACAAAGGAAATTATTGCCGGAGATTAAACTGCTTGATGCTTTGTATTGTTCTTGATGTAGTCAGGAGGGAATATTAATTGAGATGTGCCTTGAATTACAGTTCGCTTTCCATAATGCTTCTTATGTTTCCTGGTGGTCTTGCCAACAGGAATAGAACAAATGAGTAAAAAAAAAAAGAAAAAACGGATCATTTTAAACCTCAGTAGTGAATCCATTGTTCTGTTTTGTATAAAAAAAAAAAAAAAGGTAATGCTTGGTTGATTTGCTTTATTTCAGTGCTGTTCTGATTTCTTCCCTATGCACCCTAATCTCTGCAACTTCCTCCCTCAGTCATCAGCAGCTGGACCCAAGGAGACCACAGGAATTGGCTTCTGGTAAAGAGCTGTAATGGCTCTATTACTCAAATCCAAATCTCCAGGAAAAACCTGGCAAGAATAGCTGGTAATAACTGTTGTCCTACTTTCCATTAGTCACCCTCTTTGGAATTAACCACAAGGAATTAACAATCTATGCAGGAAATTGTGATTTACCAATAGGCTCATATCTGGGCAAAATCAGTTTATGTCATTTTTCAAAGAAACAACAAAAACATTTTCTTACATCAAAACTAAGAAATATCTTTCAGGCAGCATAAAATAGATAAATAAAACATAACATGTTTTTTTTTAAGTTTTTAGCAAGATTAGGAAACTAAATGTGTTATTTCTTTATTTTTATTTGTATTCATATTCACTTACTAAGGTATTATCATCATAAAATAACATTTATTATTGTTTCAAATAGTAATTTCCTTTTCCTTTTTATTGATACAGAAGCATATTCAAAAAATATAAGTTGATAATAGATACTAATAATAATTATGAATAATGTAATTTATTAGCAAATTTGCATATCTATCTATCATCTATCTATCTATCTATCTATCTATCTATCTTTCTATCTATCATCTATCTATCTATCTATCTATCTATCTATCTATCATCTATCTATCTATCTATCTATCTATCTATCTATCTATCTATCTTTCTAGTAAAATATAGAAATAATGTCCATGTTTATGAAATAAAATTCAACAATAAAGTATAAACCTAAAAATTAAAGGGTTATATTTGGAACTGATATCATAAACCATGGTAAAACATCTAAAGTACATATTAACCTTTTATAGAAGCAAATACAAGTTGCTCTAAATAGTTAATTGTACAATGCATAAAGGGACAGTCTAACCAAAAAGATAGATAATCCCTTTATTACCCATTGACCTATTTTGCATAACCAACGCTGTTATATTAATATACTTTTTACCTCTGTGATTACCTTGTATTTAAGCCTCTGCAGACTGCCTCCTTATCTCAGTGCTATTTACAAATATGCATTTAAGCCAATGAGTGCTGCTTTATAAATAACTCCACAGGATTGAGCCCAATGTTATCTATAAAGTACACATAAACTAGCACTGTCTGGCTGGGAATAGTTTATAAAATGCACTGAGATAAGAGGCGGCCTGTATAGGCCTGGAAACAGTCAAAAATGTTGATGTTTAAAAGGCTATAAAGTATATTGATATAGCAATGTTAGTTGTGCAAAACTGGGGAATGGGTAGTACAGGTGTTATCTATATTTTTGAACAATAAAAAAATCTAATAGACTGTCCCTTTAAGATAATGATCAATAATCTGTCAATCTAACTATCTATCTATCTATCTATCTATCTATCTATCTGTCTGTCTGTCTGTCTGTCTGTCTATCTATCTCTCATCTATCTATCTATCTATCTATCTATCTATCTATCTATCTATCTATCTATCTATCTATCTATCAACAACAGCTATATGTAAACATTACTATAAACGTTCATATAATGTTTTAAAATTTCTATTTATTTAAATATATAATAGCTTAGGAGCATTCTGGGTTTATAGTATATTTGGGAGGAATACATTTTATGCAAAATAAATAAATCACACTTTATGTACATTATAATGTGTTTCTTACTTATTTGTAGAATATTTGCCAATGATTATTCCCTCAGACTGGCATCAGGTATTCTGATGAAGGCCTGCATAAGGTAGCAAGTGATTACTACATTATAACAAAAAGAAACTCACAGACTGATAATATTATGTAAAGTAGCTAGTAGCCAGCAAGATATTCTGTTCAATGAGAGGATGACATGACATTAGCAAACAGAATAAATCACTCTTTAATACACGAAAGATAATTCCTTTGAACAAAAAAGGGACTTACTTCTACCTACACCAGAAGGTCTTTGAAATTATGTGTCTCCATGGGGTGGCATTGTGGATTTTGTAAGCTTTGTGCATTTGCTGAGCCAGGCATTCATTCAAAATGATTTCTTTAGCATAGACAAGTGTTTTATTTTTTCATTTTACTACCACAGAAGTAATTATTGGGTCTGGTTATACTGGCTGAAATTAATCTGATCCTACTCAACCTTTATGGTGTCGGCATCTTTTAAAAGCTGGAGGTCTCAGCCAAATACTTGACAGGTCCAAAGACTCATCACATCTAAGATATGGAGAAAAAATTGTAATTACTATCCTTCCCAGTATTTACTTAGAAAATGATAACATTAAATTGCTCTTCTGGATGGTACATAAATCCTCATGTTCATTCATTCTTTCATCATTGCACATAGGTCAGTGAGAAATGGGAACTAATATACCATGATACAAAACAAAGCACTCTGAATTTGTACTACAAACCTGTCTAAAGCAAAAACAGCACAGTGCTAAGCTGTGAAACGAAATATAATATAAGGGTCAATTCCAGTCCTTTACAAATGTTTATATAATGATATTTCTACAAAATTCACCATTAACATTTATAGTGATTTTTTTTAAGATAAATCATTTGATTTGCTTTTCTAAATGATTGGAAGTTACTACATAATCAGAACACTTGTATAAAAAAAAACAAATGTATCAGAGAAAAACGGAAACACTAAGGACCAGATTACAAGTGGAGCACTAAATTCCTTTCATGAAAGCGATATTTGAGCTCCACTGTGTAATACCAGCTCACGCAAATGTGCACTGTTATTACAAGTTCCCAGCAATGTGAACGCAACCTCGCATTCACACTGCTGGGAAGCATTGCGCTCACGAGAGCGTGCTTCCACAGGTTCCTATGGAAGCCTCGTTTTGATGCCGTCTCAGAACTTCAGCGCAACGAAGGGGAGTAAGTAGCGCAGTGATGGCAGCAATTTTAAATATATATGTATACAATTATAATTATATACATATATATTTATGTGTTAATATGTGTATAGCAATGAAAGGAGATGGGCACAGTGCTGTATAAAGAATAATAAGCATAGCATAACCTGAGTCTCAGAATATTCACAACAGGAAGTCCTGAAATATCAGCACCAAATCACTTTGAATGTTGTAGACAATATAGTCAATATAGTGCGATGTGGTTCCACACTCACCCCCCTCCTCAGATGCAGGGAACAGAATACCTTATACTCAGATTGGCGTGTATACCAAGCCCCAGGAAAATCCTCTCCGGCGCTGTACAGGACCTGCAACACCCGATGTCAGTCCCACAGCTTCTCTCCGGCGTTCCCGTGGCACACGCTTCTTTCTGCATTCAAACCGAGGCTCCACTCTACGTCTCCAGTGATGTGCTTGCGGCGGGGGGGAGTGGCTCCAAATGAAAATCCTGGATGGACGGCCAAGCAAAACCCCGACCAGGCGGGTACAGCGGTTCCGGTACTGGTGTGTATAAACACAAAAACTGAAGAGGGACCGCTGTAGCTAAAATAGATAAACTTTATTTCCACAAATGTTTAAAATAGGACAGGCATCCCAACCAAAGGGCGGACTGGAATGGCTAACATGTTTCGGCCATGGTGGCCGTAATCATAGCATAAGGATCTCAGTACAAACAGGTGTTATAAAACAACATAGAAAACAAATGATTGGTTAAGAAATAAATTAAAACAAAGAACATGCCCATTTGAAAGTAACAGGTACCTTTCTAAACCTTTTAACCCGTCACTAGCAGAAAAACACCTGCAGTGCAAAATAAAACAATGTGAAATTGCAGTTAAAGAGTATATGCCCTATGAAGCAGGAAACATAAAGATTAAATGCATTAAATAAATTGCTTAATTCAAGACTATAAACCCTGTATAACCACAATATATATATAGTTGATATTAAATATTAATAACCCAGAGCTTTGTGCAAAAAAATGGTAGCAATAAATGCATAAAAGCCTAAGAGTTGGAGCACTAGCTAGCTAAACCCAATGTGATCTAATGTCCAATTATTAATACTAATGTTATTAACATTTCAATATGTATTGTTTTGAACCTTCAGTAAAGAAGATGTGTCACCTAATGATAAATTAATATAAAACAAATTACCCATATAGGAGAGATAGAAATATGTATAAAAGTTAAGATAAGATGATACACTTGATCTAATCAATTAAAGGGATATTCATTCCCAAAAATTAATGAGATCATATCGTGAATTTAAACCGTGAGGTGTCCTGGTTTTAAGATGAAATATCCAGAACACCTCACGTTTGGCCAAAATACTGTCAATGTCCCCTCCTCTTTTTGGGGGAGACACCTTCTCAATGGCAACCCACCTAAAGGTATTCAATTTACCCTGGTGTAGTGTAGCAAAATGCTGTACCAATAAGGAGGGGGATTTCCCTCTTTCTATAGAGGAAAAGTGCTCCCTAATCCGTGTATTCACATCCCTGGTCGTGAGACCAGTGTACTGTAAATTACACTTAATGCAAGTTATCAAGTAAATGACACCTGTGTGTGTGCAATTTATACAGCTTTTGATGTCAAAGGACCTGCCTGTGACCACCGAAGAAAAAGTGTTAGTTACTTGAACATAATCACAAGGCCGGCACTTACGGTGCCCGCATTTAAACATTCCTACATGAGAGAGCCATGAGCTCTGTGGTCTATCCACCTGTTTTAATTGAGTGGGTGATAGAATATTACCCAGAGTTCGACTTTTCTTGTAGCTGCACCTTATCCCATTCTTAACTGTATCCTTAAGCTGCTCATCAGCCGCCAATAGGGGAAAATGTCTCTTAATGATACTGCAAATCTTGGGAAATTGGTCACTATAGGTGGTTACAAAATTCACTCCCTGAAAGTTCAATGTTCTCTCATTAGGGGTTTTATCCTCCAAAAGTGCAGCCCTGGGTAACATCTGTACCTTGTTCCTGGCTTCATTGATGTGACTGCTATTGTACTTAAGTTCCTTAAGTCTCTCAGCTAGGGCATCAGCCTCTCTAAGATAATCAGATTCCCTACTACAGTTCCTCTTAATACGAGAAAACTGGCCTTTAGCCACAGCGTACAAAGTACTTTTCGGGTGGCAGCTATTAGCATGAAGTAGCGAATTTCCCGAAATTGGCTTACGGTATACTTTTGGTATGTATACAGCCACTTTCATCCCCTTCTAAACTCAAATCAAGGAATGTGATGATACGGGGATTAAATTCAAACGTGAATTTCAAATCACAATCATTGTTATTGAGATAATCAACAAACTCCTTGATGAGTTCCAAAGGTCCTGACCAGATGATCAACAGATCATCTATAAAATGCTTAAAAAAGCGTATGTACCTCCTGAAGGGGTTGCCATCTCTATAGATGCAGCACAGCTCCCACCAGCCAAGATAGAGATTGGCGTAGGAGGGGGCAAACTTGGCCCCCATAGCTGTGCCGCATCTCTGGAGATAGCAAACACCCTCAATGGAGAAAAAATTGTGAGTCAAAAGAAATTCCAGGACCCGAAGGGTATATGCCTGAAACTCCAAAGTATACTGGGTTGAATTAGTAAGATGAAATTTAACTGCCTCAATCCCCTTTGAATGTGGTATGGATGAATACAAAGAAACAGCATCAATCGTTACCCAACAAAATGATGTTTCCCACTCCACTCTACCAAGGAGATTGAGGACATGTTTAGAGTCTCTAGTATACGAAAGCAAGTTCATCACTATTGGCTGCAACAAGGCATCAAGCCATTGGGACAGACGTTCCAATAAGGAATCAATCCCACTGACTATGGGACGTCCCTTAATGTTATGTAATGATTTATGGACTTTAGGAAGATGGTGGAACAAGGGCATCTTGGGAAAAGACACTTCCAAGTATCTAGCTGTATCAGTATCAATATGCCCTTGCTCCAGACCATCGTCCAAAATGTCCTTGACCTCTTTCATAAATTGATTGGTAGGATTTCGTGTGAGTTCCTCATAATCGTGAGTATTCTTAAGTTGGCGTAGGGCCCTGAGACATAATCTAGGCGGTTCATTACCACCACCGTACCGCCCTTATCTGCAGGGCGTATTACAATCGAATCGTTTTCCTGCAAAGTCTTTAAGGCATCATTCTGTTGTTTGTTAAGATTATGTCTTATAGGCCCCACACTTTCCTGAAGAGTAACTAAATCCTTCTCAACTCTGTCATAGAAAGTTTCTATGATCGTGCCCCTATGTTGTATAGGGTAGAAATTGGATCTCTCACAAAATCTTTTACCACTATTGATTGTGCCAGAAACAGAAGAACTGGCATTCTCTAATTCCTGCAAATTTAGGAGGTCACAATTTTCCTCAAACGTGTTAAATTCAGCAATAGTCTGGGGTCCCTCAGAAAGTATTATATTGTTTGGTTCACCCCTACCAGAAAAGTATTTCTTCAAAGTAATATTCCTCACTAGCTTATTTAGATCTATCATGGTTTGGAATAGGTTAAAATTTGTAGCTGGAGCAAAACCCAGGCCTAAGCCCAAAACTTCAGTCTGAGCTTTGGTAAGGGTAAAGGAGGAGACATTTATGACACTATTCATTTGTACTTCATGTTGGTGCGATTGCCTCTCAATTGATATCTCTCTTGTGTCTGCTAACTTGCATTGTTCCCCCCTCCTTTGGGAGGACCCTGTACCATGGGAAAAACCTGTTCCTGTATTGTCAAATCATTAGTTCAATTCTCTGACCCACAAAACTGGGAATATATTTAGAAACAGAATTGCTGTCATTAGGAGCAGATATTTCTCTTGGCCTGGCCCCAATATTGGTGTCACCATTAGGTTGCTTGAGTATCCCCATGGGTTGTGCTGCCTGTGTGTGTCCCTGCGCTCCTCCCACATTAGCATATGTGTCATCAGATTCTGAAGATCTACCACCTGAAGACCATTCAGTATCACTATCAGAAAAAGTGACTGATTTGTTCTGTTGGATTCTGCGTCTACGCTGGCCCCTTTTCTTATTTTTATTTTTATTTTTACTATTACTAGATTGTCCCTTGTTGAGACCTGTATTATAAGACACATTGCGCCTATATTCGTTGAGCTTCTTTCTATTCCAAATATAGACAGAATTACACTGATAATCAGTCTTGTCTCTGATAAACTTATGATGTTTATTCTCCATGATGTGCTGTTTGCTATTAGCCACAGCATCATGGAGAATAACATCAAATTTGGCAAAATCTACATCTGAACATCGCTTGTTTAGCTCAATTTGAACACAATTAATCTCTATTTTAATCTTCTGTAAATCTTGTGTCCTATACTGAATCAAAAGACGCATTAAATTAAAGGAGCACTCAGATAACACATCTTTCCAAGAGTTCATAAATTCCTGTTCTCTAGGATCAATCTCAAAAGTAGAAAACTTATAGATTCTAATACCTCTTGGAATCATCTTGGCCTTGATGTAATTTTCAAAAGTCCATATATCCCATTGGGATTATTTTCTTTGAAAAGAAGCTGTTCCATTAGATCAAATAATGAGCTCAAAGATAAGACTTCTTTATCATCAGAAAAGATCAAATTACAGTCCAGACTAGTGTTGGCTCTAGTTTCTGCAGGCATGAGCGAGAAAAAATTGGTACCATTAGATGCCTCCATATTATTAATAAAAGTCATAGAATATATATATGTATTAGAGAATATAAATATATTTTCACTACAATATAATGTAAATGTTGGTCAGTGGCAGTCCATGCAAAAAACAGCACCGCGTCCTGGGTAACACCGGCTAATACCCAAATGAGACAACAATGAAAGGAGATGGGCACAGTGCTGTTTAGAGAATAATAAGCATAGCATAACCTGAGTCTCAGAATATTCACAACAGGAAGTCCTGAAATATCAGCACCAAATCACTTTGAATGTTGTAGACAATATAATCAATATAGTGCGATGTGGTTCCACACTCCCCTCCCAGTGAACAGAATACCTTATACTCCGTTTGGCGTGTATACCAAGCCCCAGGAAAATCCTCTCCTGATGTCCTAGCTGAGAGACTTAAGGAACGTAAGTACAATAGCAGTCACATCAATGAAGCCAGGAACAAGGTACAGATGTTACCTATGTGGGCTCAATATATGTTAATGTTTTGATGAGTCCTAATTTTATATTCTCTTTTGGAAAAAAATGGATGTCGAAACTATTTAAGAAATAAATATGATCCTTTATTTGATTATGGTAAATTTACCCAATAGTAGTGATGCTAAAAGTACAGTTAAACAAAAATTATAGTTAAACAAAAATTATTACAATTCCTTCAAAGTTTAAAAAATGACACCGGTGTCTTTATGTATAAAAATGTACATAATATATAAAAAATAAATTAAATTAAAATAATAACATTGAAATCTTATAATTTATACAGTTTTGGGTTTATCACAAGTTGTAATTTCTAACAGAATGTTTGTAGATACAATTTTATAGTGGATAAAACAATAGTTGCTGTATAGTTCATATAGGATACTTTGTTTCAAGTTCAGCTATGCAATTGAGATCTTATCTTAGGCAACTATATATCAAATGTAGAGGTATGTTGGTGCGATTTTTATCACACTATAATATAAGTATACAAATTAGTACCTTGAAGTGTATCTGTTTGATATCACTTTTGTGAGATAATTGCGGTTAAATAAACGCCGCTATGCCAGTGTTTTGATTAAGTTTCAAGATCAAGCTGGTGGCAGTTCTACATGAGCTGCTGGCGGTTAAATAAATGCCGCTTTGGTTTACTCTTATTAGGTGGGCTTATCTGTTTGCTGCGAGAAAATTCACTTTAATATAAGTGTTTGGGTAGTAAAGAGCGCGATCGGTCACTGACCGACAAAGGATAAGGTAACTGAGCGGCCACGACAACTACCCAAACACTTATATAAAAGTGAATTTTCTCGCAGCAAACATAAGATAAGCCCACCTAATAAGAGGAAACCAAAGCAGCATTTATTTAACCGCCAGCAGCTCATATAGAACTGCCACCAGCTTGATCTTGAAACTTAATCAAAACACTGGCATAGCGGCGTATATTTAACCGCAATTATCTCACAAAAGTGATATCAAACAGATACACTTCAAGGAACGTAACATGTTAGCCATTCCAGTCCGCCCTTTGATTGGGATGCCTGTCCTATTTTTTTTTTTTTTCAAAATTTTTATTGAGGTTTGTAAAACATACAAAAGAAAAAACTGTAAGACTATTACAATGCAGGAGACAGTAGACTCTAGAACAATATAAGAAAAATGTAACTCCATATACATATAAGTTGACAACATAGGTATCATATAGTTGTGCACTACATCTTAGGAAACCTAACTGATGTATTGTGTTCTAAGTTTTAATAAAGATACCATGGGGAGTTTTATATTACTAGTGCATGATGTTAAGTCTTAGAGAAAATAACCTCATTTTATATAGGTTGTATTGTAGTAACAAAGGCTCAGGCATGTTATGGACTGAAGGGGAGAAAACACTTGAGAAAATTTAAAGAAACCTGAAATGACACGTTGGGGTTAAGCAATGTTATATAGTTAGGTTGTACCTGTAAGGTATACAAATGATGAGCCTGGTTAGTAATCAAGGTAGGAGGGTAAGGGGGTGCAGCGGGCGAGAGCCGCTCGAAGAATGGGGGGGGGGCATTTTAATAAGGTAAACCGGTCTTCTTAGGGTAAATTATTGAGGGTAGAGGCTGTGACTGGAGATTGTCAACGGGAGAGCCTATTCAAGTAGAGTTTGCTATGTGAGGGCAGGGAAGTTAAGGAGGAGTGTATGGAAAGGGCTGTTTGGTGACAGGTACGAGCTCTGCACGGTATAAGAAGTCTGATGAGAAATCTAAGCTAAGCCATATAGGGTGGGAGGAGGGGAAGAGGTAATGTAGCAAATTGCAAGGTAGGGGAATGATTCCTCAGTGAAGGAGTATAATCGTCTTCAAGTTTATAAAAACAGTGTGGTGGGGGCTATTTCTAAAATGTTGTCTACCTAATAGAGAGGAGAAAAAGTTAGCTTAGAAGAGGTTCCCCCAAAAATGTATAGCTAATCTGATATGATATGTACTAGCTGAGGGGATAAACCCAACTATGAGTGAGGGGATGTCCCGTGAAGATTGTACAGGAGAATGGGTACTGCGTATTGAGACTAAATTTATAGGGGCTCAGACAGTGGCCGAGTGAGTAATAAACGCCACGGTTCGAGTTTTGAAGTACTAAAGTAGGAGAACCTCCCAAAATAGCCAGAGGCCACATGTAGGGTTAGTGAGTAGAACCTTGGAGTAAGGTGGTATTTAGTGGTGATGCTACCGAACACAAGTAAGAGACATAAAACTGAATGTATAATTCAACTAACAAACCTGTTGAAGGAACATAGATATTATATATTATAAAAGTGTCCGTAGGTTCTTGTTAGGGAGAAAACACCTGTAGAGATAACATAATAAGTGCTGATTTGTAAATTGGAGCAGCAACCACAAGTCATGTAACTTTTAGGCCTGAACAAGATTCTGCCATGTGCATATATATAGGTTACTTGAAACAAGACATTCCAGCATACATTTACTTTAGTACCTAGTTTCTTATTAAAACTCTATATTGAATATGTGCTATGGGCTGCCTGTGAGGGTCTTAGAAGACTAAACATTAAAAATATATGTTAAGTGAAATGTGTGGGATAAGTACCAATGTGTCAGAAATTAGCCTCCTCACAGACAGCACTGGGGTAACTGGGAATCTAACACATCACAAAGTAAAACAATGGTTACTTGGTCTAACGTCCCACGAGTGTCTCAAGTTAGGTCACTGAGAGGGGATATAACGGCTTATACACTGCTCACTAGCTTTTAAGCATGAAGTTGTAGCTGTAAAAAGGTTAATAAAGTTAATAAAATATTGAGATGCAATAAACTGCCCAGACCTATATTTCAAACTGTTGAGTCGTCATGAAGGACTATGCAGTATTGTAAAGTCTATATGATAAGTTCAGGTAACAGTCGATCCTCACGTATCAGGACTAAAGAGTCAATCAGGGACCCACCGTGAAGCAGTGCTGCTCATCCGACACCAGTCGGAGTGAGGAGGTGAGGGTATGGATGTGCACCCCGACTAAGCTCTCCTCTCAGGTGCCAACAGATCCGGTACAGACAGACGAAGAGTGAAGAGGATGTATCCGGAGACGCCAACAATACGACCAAGAGGTAGCATACTCCAGAGCGCTGCATATACTGGCTTAGTCGCAACTCCCTCTTAATCGGCCATAGCTCCAGGGGATCCGGTACCAGCTCAGTAGCATCGGATAAGCAATCTCCGTTGGGGCGGGTACCGGCCTCATGGTTAGACTGAGGCAGAATCTTCTCAGGTTCCCCGGCTGACCCGTTTAAACAATTAGCTCTATCCAGACGGGGAAAGGGAACTTTGTAAGCGACTCCTGTTGGGTGTTCCATCGTAGCGGATAGGGCCCTATCCAAGCTTAGGATCATACCCTCCTCCTCAGTGCTAGGTTTCTCAATTCTTAGTTCCATGCTGAGAGAGGTGAAGTGGTCGTCCATCTTTAGGGCAAGTAGGTACAAAAGTGCTTGAATATCCTCCGCCATAACTAAATAGAGCAGTCGTTCTGGCTTCCCGTCTCTGGGACACTAATATTTCTCCTCCCAGTGTCTCAATGATACTCCGATGTTAGGAATGAATTAAGGTTCGTAATGCAAGCCCTCTACCCAGTAAAACAGGGAACCAGTGGGGGGAAGGTAGTATGATAGTTAAATAGGCCGCAGCCTGGCGTCCGAGTCATCCAGGATCTCCATATGAGGGAGAGCGTAGAAAAGGATCATCACTAAGTTATTAGCCCTTTCTTTGGTAGTAAAGCAGGCAAAATTTCAAAGTTAAGGTTGTATATTATTCAATTGTTTAGGATTAACAGCAGAGCAACCAAAAAACACATCTGGTCATGGCTGCGGCTTAGACACGCCCCCTGCCTGTCCTATTTTAAACATTTGTGGAAATAAAGTTTATCTATTTTAGCTACAGCATTCCCTCTTCAGTTTTTGTGTTAATATGTGTATATACACATAGTAACACATAAATATATACGTATATAAGCATATACATATATATTTACAGAGAACACACAGTTCCCATAGACCGCTATGTAAAGGCACTTTTCAGTGCCATTTTTTCTTTCTAACATCTCACTCTCACTAACGTAAGCCCCAAAATACTGTCTAGTGCAGTAATTTTATTAAAAAATAAAGATGCTGCTATCTTTATTTTTTAATAAAATAAGCTAGACTGAATCTTGGGGCACATTTATAAAATTAACCAGAGATCTGATCTCTGGTTAATATTATAAGTGCTAATTGCTACTGCAAGCTCACGGTGGGTAGCAATAACCAGCCACTTGTAATGGTTGATTAATTATCACGCGCCCACAAACTGGCAAATGTAGCCCTCCACTTGTAATCTAGCCCTAAATAAACATCAAATAAGCATACATGAGCATAATTAAGTAATTAAAATGTATTAAATTAAAGGGGAACATTTTGAGATTTAAATGTGCATAGGTGCATTTCAATTTTATTTGAAATAATTTTTATTTGTACAGGTGATAACTCTTCTCATATGTTAAACACATATCCTGACAGAGTACATAGTTAAGTAAGCAGAGTGCAGTCTATCGCGTTGTTCCCTTATGACGTTTTACAGCACATCTTCTGCCCTATACATATGACAACTAAAACAAAACAAAAAAAAGGAACTGTCTAGAACTACAGTTCCCCCGTAATAGAACACCCCACCCAACCAACCAACCAACCCCCTTCCAGGCGGTGCCGATCCATCTTTTTCCCAAGAGGGAAATTGTATGTTTGCTTTCCTCCATCATATGTTTTAATTATTCATCTAGAAAGTATCTCCACATCATAAGCTCCCAATCATATATATAAATCTCATCCATCACTACCAGGGTTCATTCTGTCAGTCCTACTCTACTACATTTTGTAATTCCTCCTTCCTTAACATCCAATAGAACCAAACCTTTTGAAACTGCTCTGGCTGACCTTGTGACCAGGCCGCTATTTCTGACAGATTATAGGTGTCTGTAATTTTGTCTACCACTTCCTGCCAAGTGGGCGTTCCCACTTTCCAGTGTCTGGCGACACATATTCTCATGCATGTGCAGAGGATTCTAATAAACCTGTTAATTGCCTTATTAAATGGTCTCACCCTATCATGTAATAATGCTTGAGATATTGTGAGGGTTACATTCTCATCTAACAAATTCCCTATCATATCTGAAAGTCTCCCCCAAAGTGCTTGGATCCTTGGGCAATCCCATCACATATGTCTATATGTTCCCTTTTCACGACAACCTCTATAACAGTTTCCATTGTGAGTTACAGCATAGTGAGCTGTTCTAGTAGGTGTCAAGTACCATCAAAACGACACCGTGAGGGAATTCTCCCTCATATCCGCACTAATCAATCCTTTGCTTGCATCCCCTAGCAAATCATCCCATTCGCTTTTCCCCCTTTCTTCCATGATATCCCTTTCCCATCTCTCTATCAAGGGTGATTTAGACTGACATCTAGCCTTTTGTATCGACACATACATTCGGGAGATCAACCTTTTCCCCCTGAATGGGGCACTTATCATTCTCTCGAGTTCCATAAGTGGTGAGGACTGTTTGTGTGACAGAAATGCATTTATAGCTGAACTAACCTGTAAATATAAATACCAGTGAAGGTGTTCCGGCTCTATTTTCTCTCTAACTTGATTAAAAGTGAGTATTTTTGATTTGTGTAAGAAATCCACCACCCTATATAAGCCCTTGCTCTCCCATTTACCCAATAACCTTCTCGAGTCCCTGGGTAGTAAAAATTTAATGGGCGTGAGCAAGGACTCCGTCTTACACAGTTTCAATCATTTCGTGATTTTAGTCCATAAGCGGACTGCTTCCATCGTTATCGGTGACTTATAATCTTTTGTTTTAGGAGGAGTTCTGAGTCCCACACAATGTCTGCTGCTCAATTACATCCCGCTATTTCTGCCTCTATCTTTGGCCATACTAACTCGCAATCACTTTTTCCTAGGATTACCACCTGAGCTAATCTAGATGCTCAATAGTATTCTATAAGATTTGGAACCCCCACTCCTCCCACCTGCCTATGTTGCTTTAATATGTGTGCCGCAATCCTTATCTTTCCGTCTCCTCTCAGAAATTTTAATAGATCATCCTGCAAGCCCTCTAGTTCCGAAACAGGTATACCAATTGGAATAGCTCTAAAAAGATACATTAATCTCCGGAGAATATTCATCTTAATTGACATTAGTCTCCCATACCACGAGAAATTACCCTTTTTCCACATCCCTATATAATTTCTAATAGTTTTATAAATAGGAATATAGTTCAATTTATATAAGTCAGACAACTTGTCACCCAATTTGACCCCTAAATATGTTATGTAAGTCTTTGCCCAAGAAATATCAAAATTTAACTCTATTGCTTTCTTCGTATGTGGGGGTAGACAAATCGACAGTGCCTCACATTTGGCGGTATTAATCTTATATCCTGAAATCTTTGAAAATTCTTCCAGGATTTTATATAGGTGTGTTAGTGAGTTTAAGGGCTTGGTTAATGTTAATAAAACGTCATCCGCGAATAGCATTAATTTGTATTCTGAGGTTGCTAACTGTACCCCCGAAATGTCTTGCAAATTTCTAATATACGAAGCCAATGGCTCTATGCATAAAGCAAACAGCAGCGGTGACAACGGGCATCCCTGCCGGGTACCATTTAAAATTTTAATTTGCCTTGAGATATAACCCGCCGCTCCCACCACCGCCGTCGGCTCCGAATAGATTCGTTGAAGCGCTTGTATAAAGGCCCCCTTAAATCCCATGGTTGACAGTACTGCAAACTCCAGTCTACCCTGTCAAATGCTTTTTCTGCGTCTAATGACAGGAATAGTGCTGGTGTATCAGTCGCCTTCAAATAGTCTAACAGAGTGATAGTTCTCCTAACGTTGTCTGGGGCCTCTCTGTGCTGAATAAATCCCACCTGGTCTTGATGGACCAGTGAGGGAAGTATCTGTTTTAACCTGTTCGCCATGATTTTGGCAAAGATTTTAATGTCATGGTTTATTAGGGAGATCGGCTGGTAATTCTGACAATACTTAGCGTTTTTCCCTCCCTTTGGTATCACTATGATCTTTGCCTGTAACATTTCCCTAGGTAACTCCCAACCTTCCATGATGCCATTACAGAAATTGACCAGATGGGGTAGTAATTCTTTCTTAAAGAGTTTATAATATTCTCCCGTCAGACCATCTGGGCCTGCCGCATTACCAATTTTGAAATCCTTAATTACCCCTAAGACTTCTGAGTTCATTATCTTCTTGTTAAGACTTTCCAGATCACTGTCCTTAACTGAATTTAGTCCCGCCCCATCTAAAAATTTGGTTGTCCGGGTGTTTATATTACCCAATGTCACTTTCTTCCCGTCGTATAAATTTTCATAATAATGAGCGAAACTGTCCGCTATTTCCTGCGGATTCGAGGTAATAGTGCCCCCATCTGTACATAACTTGGTTATAGAAAAGAATTTGTTCCTTTCTCTCAACTTATATGCCACATATCTATCCAGTTTTTTTGCGTAAACAAAATAATGGGCTCTCAACCTCAAAGCTGTTCTAACTGAGGCATCGTTCAAAATCTTGGCTAACTCCCTTCTTTTAGTCACTAATAACTTGTATGTGTTGTTAGAAATGGTGCGTTGGTGTTCCTTCTCTAAGTGTTCGACCTCTTTCTGCAATGCGTTGACCAGTGTGGCCGCTAGCTTGTTTTTTATCGATTTTTCCTTTCTGAGGAGTCCTCTTACGAAGGACTTGTGAGCAGCCCATATCACTAGTGGGCTCCTAACTGATCCGTTGTTTATATCCCAATATTCACTAAGCACCCTCTGCACCCTCCCATGTGTTTCAGGGTCCCTCAACAATGTCGGGTTGTATGTTTATGACCTTTGCCTAGAGAAATTTATAAATCCCGTTAACTCCAAATAAACCAGGGAGTGATCTGACCAGACACATGCTTGCGTGCCTACCTTCACCAAATTAGGCGTCAGGATTTGGCTAACAAAAATGTAATTAAGTGTGGTGTATGTTTTATGAGCAGGTGAATAGTACGTGAAGTCATGAGTTGTTCTCCCCACCGCCTCCCAAGAATCCACAAGGCTCTTCTAATGAATTTCTAATTGATTTGATTATACTATTGTGCCTATGTTGTTTGCTAGTTATTTTGGAGGTTACCGACCCCACTAAGGGAGACATGTAAACATTAAAGTCCCCTGCGAGAATAACTCTAGTTTGTGACCATTGTGTGTGCAATGAGGATATCTTGGCAAAGAAGACATTTTGAGTTTCATTGGGGACATAGACATTACATAGCGTTATTTTTTAACCCTGAATTGTTCCCTGGACTATCACATATCGTCCTTCCTTGTCTGTAATTACCTTGTCTGTCACCAAATCAAGGGATCTATGTATCAATATTGTAGCTCCTCTTTTTTTAGAGTCTGATGTCGAATGGAAATGCTGCAGGAAATGGTGCGACCAAACTTTGGGACAGTCGTTTTCACAAAGTGTGTCTCTTGCAAGAATATTATTTTAGCTTTTGCTCTCAGGTATTGTGTCAAGCGGTCTTTCTTTTAGTGTCCATATTAAGTCCCCTTGCATTATGGGAAAGTAAAATTAGGTTATTTGTCATCGTGACCTAGCTCCTCCTTCTCACATTCCCTTCCCCATTCTTGTATCTAAAAACTCTGTCATAATTGTAAGAAAGTGTTAGAACCTTGATGTGTTTTAAATCCCAGATGTCCCCCCTCCCATTCCAGACTATTTGACCCTGTTCCTTTTCCACTGCTTGGCACCACCTGGAAGAAAATAAACAATACCAAACAATAACATAACACATAAACAATAACTAATCCAATCTGAACAAACCCCTTCATCACAATGAACTAAAAAGTCAGCTAAGTGTTTCTATCTCATAATAACATCAATGGCATATATGTAAATAATACTATAACTCCGACAGTCATTGTTAACATTGGTGTAATACATCTCGCCACTTCCACTGTGTCCTATGTATTGGCGCTGTGGCTTACACAAATATTCCCCAAACATAACACCCTGATCCAACAGGCACCTACTACATTCCTTCTCAGCTAATAAATTTAACTTATTAATATATCTGTTTAATTATTATAATATCTCAGAGTCCCGATCTTGCCATGTATATGGCTGAGCCTGTGAAAACAATACACAAAAAAACGATTTGTATACTCATCTGTCTGATGATCTGGGTTCAGTAAGTCCCGACCTCCTTTATTATAAAGTCCTAGTATAATTTAGACCAGTTCATGAGCTCAATATAGCTCTATTTGTTTCTGTCCCTGAAGATCAATTTCCAATTTTTCATGTCTTCCTCTTCTTTTCAGGTACACGGGACCATTTTTTCTGGAAAGATTTTCTGTTTCCTTCTGCACTTCCTATAGTTGCTCTCTGTTGCTGAAGAGCTGGGGGGTCAAGTTTCAATTTTTTGCAGATGTCCGGAATCTCTTCTGGATCCTTAATGGATAGGATCCTGTTCTCCCAAGTGACATGAAGTGCGAATGGGAATCCCCATCTATAAGGGATTTGATTTTTCCTTAGTTGAAGTGTGAGTGGTCGAAGTGCCCCTCTCCTCTGTAAGGTCCTCAAGCATAAATCTTGAAAGAATTGAATAACATTGCCTTGGTATTTAAATGTCAGATTTCTGCGTGCCGCCGCCATAATTTCTTCTTTTTCTTGGAATCTGAGCATCCGAATTATAATATCGTGTGGTGGATCTTCTCCCTTAGGCTTCGGCCGAAGTGCCCTGTGGGCCCTTTCTATCTGAAATTTCTCCTCACCTCCACTCCCTGTGACACCTTGAAATAGATTAAGTAGGTACACATTCAACTCTTTCGGGCTCACCGGATCCGGCACACCTTTCAAACGTATATTACGGCTGCGATTCTCTAAGTCCTCAAGCTTGTCATGAATCTCCTCTAATTCTTGTTGTTGAGCTGTCGTTTGGGTCGTAATGCCATTTAAACCTTCTGCTAAGGCATCTCCGCTTTCTTCAAGAGAGTTCACTCTAGAGCCTAAATCGACCACCTCCTGCTTAAGTTCTGTCAAGCTATTGGTGACCGTGTTTTGCAGGGCCTCCATTTTCTCCAGCAGCTTCTCAAAATTTGTTGAAATGTCCTGTTAAGAAACTAGATGTTCCAAATCAGCTTTTGTTAGTGGTTCTTCATTTCCAGGTCTTATTTGTGGATCCATGTCACAGCCTCTTTCCACATCCGACTGGGGTGATTGTGGGTCTGGAGATTTCTCTCCTCTTGTAGTTTTAAAGAAGATAGGCGCAGTAGCTTGTTTGCCTATTGGTGTAGCTTTTATATTTCTTTTTGAGGCCATGATTGTAGCCCTCCACTAGTAGTATAAAGACTGCTTCTTGCAAATCACTGTAACAATAAGATTTTGACAGGCTGTCCCCTTAATGTATTGTGTAAGGTGTTTTAGCTCTCTGCAGCTAACAAGCCTATAATAATATGAGACAGCGCCTCTTTAAATCTGTTATTGCTGTAGGGACTTAATCCCCAAGTTTCTGACAGGTTAAATGTTCATTCCAGAGTTGAGGTAGTTTAAACGGTGTACGTGGCTTCCCTATTGCTCATCTGTAAAGCTATGACATTTATGGAGTCTGTCAGGACGTGATTAAAGATTTTTATTCGGGGGAACTTCCGGGCGGCGGCCATGACAGGTCGCAAGAGTGTTAGTCTCTTCAAGCTTCCATTGCAATCTCTCTAAAATCTTCATCCTAACACTACATCATCTACATTGCTTGATCAAAGATTTACTGCTGATGTAGGCTCTATCATATGATGCCACTATCTTTTGGTCTAGTTATTAAATCCAGCATCCCGGAGTGAAACAAAGGTTGCGGCCTACCACCTCATACCCCCCCGGCAGGACACCTCGGTGTTCCTGTCGTTAAGAGACAGTGAATCCCCGCAAGGCACTGTTTGACTATACTTTGAGCTTTTATCGCAATTGTACCCTTCATAGTTACCTAGCGCCTATCATCTAACCCGCATGATGGGGAGCCCAGCGCATCTCTTTTAAGGGTTAAGCCGTTTACTGTGCTGAATATAGAGTTCTGGGAGAGTGCTAGCACAATACATGGTATCCTGGCCAGTGTGCTGTCCGGACATTACTCACAAAGATCCAATATGGACAAGCAGAATGTCACTGCTGTGTTGCAGGAGCTGCGCAACCTACTTTCAATTCACCATGCGGCCTTAGAGGAAAAGATGGCTGCTGCATTTACTCTCGGAAGCTCCATGGCTTCCCAGCAAGTTATTTCAGCTGGACCTGCTCTGGGGATGTGTGTGGGTGGCGGAGATCTGGGGCCCCAGCGCATCAGCCCTCCACTAACCGGAGCGGGTATATCGCACACTACTGCAGGATTTGAGACTGGCGATGTGGTCGCCGCAGAAGAAAATAACAAATGGATTATTGCTGATTCTGCAGCCGAAGCAGGTAGCCGCAAGGGAAACACAGCAACGACCCAGTCAGCTCCTATATTAACCGAGGGCCATGTAGCAGAGGAAACTCCTGTGACACACTCACTTCAGGAATATGGAGGTACACGAGCACGCATACAGAGATCCTCAGTGTCTTTGAAAGTTTTGCAAACCCCTTATCACACAGGTGAGTGGTTCTCCAATTGGGACACTATGCAGGGACAGAGACGGTATTTTCTCATCACCACCTGTGTCTGGCTTAGACTCTGGGAGAACGGGCAACCATCTGGTAAAGAGAACTATCTAAGGAGGAATCGCTCTGGAGTAGGTTAGACTGATTCCTAACCGGATTTAAACAGACTCACATTAAATATTTTATATGCAGCTGCAGTTTGCTTGCAAGTTCCTACTATTTAACCATTGATGTTTAGAAAGATTGATTTAGCCTAAATTTCTATATAGTTCTTTGGCTTTGCTGCTGTTTTATTTTCAAACGTATACTAGTTGCATCTTTTTTTTTAATGATTGTACTCTGGCTTCATGGGTATATTTTTCCCACAAATATGTACTACTGCTATTATGGAAATATGGTGTTGTGCTGTGCGGCTTGCGGCCGAGGCTGTACACTACACACAGGGTTACATAGCCAGTTTCCAAAATTTAACAAAATATATAGAATAATATTTAGTTTAAGATGAGTCTGCCCATATAAGTATTTCCAAAGATACTGCTTCTGTTTCCACAGAATATCAAGTTATGCAATCAGGCACAGTTTACTTTTGCTCATGCTAGTTTGTTCCATAAAATGTCATGCAACTGTTCCTCTCTATTTACTGGTTAGTATAGAATATTTATACCACAGCCTATATTGATTGTATTAATTTATCTAGCGGCTCCCAAATAAGCTACATAACCAACTTCATATTTGACAGAATATTTGGAATAATGTTTAGCTGTAGGTGAAGCTGCACATATGAGTACTTTTAAAGATACTGCTTCTGTTTTAACAGATTCCCAAGATATGCAATCAGACATAGTTTATTCTTGCTCGCGTTAAGGTGTTCCATACAATGTCATGAAAATGTTTTTGGTTTTTTTCTCTTCACTGGTCAGCACAGATAATTCATTCTATCTAGCGTCTCTCAACAATTTAAAAAAAAAAAAGCTTTACCTTCTAGTATCCCCTGAATAATAAAACTCTATCTAAAGAAAAATAAAGTAAAATCTGAGGTTCATTTGAGACCCATGAGTGGTCTCCTTGCTATCAATGTACCCTCTAATGTTTTCATTCTAAATGTGGAGAGGTCCAAAAGAGGCCTCTGCTGTAAGGGAGAAGGTTCATAACTTTTTTGGCATTTCTATTTATATTGTTTAATTGAACTCATTTACTCATGCTTCCAGTTTATATTACTGATGACAGTTTATTCAATGTGTAAAATATGGCTGTATTATTTATTTATTTGCCTGTCTTTTCTTTTTCTGTAATACCGTGTTTGTATGCCACACCATAAAACCTCAATAAAAATCATAAAAAAAAAAAAAAAAAAAAAAAAAAAAGATTTTTATTCATACTGAGGAGCCTGTAATTATTCAAACCCGTAGAGGAGTTGTACATGGGTTACGCTCCTATCATTCACAGCACTGCAGCATCTCACTATGCTCTCCCCTGCCTTGCAGGAGCCCAATTATATCACAGTCTCTGTGTATGCCTCCAATTAGCCCTTATTGCCCCCTCCAGTCATTCCAGCTCATCTGCGGTAGTCACCGCTACTCACTCAGAGTTTAGCTACGTGTCCCCACACATGTCCTCATAGAAATGCAGAGCGCAGCTCTCTCGCATACGCCATGTGGGTTCGCAATATGGCCGCTATCTCCCTGTGCTACGCACCACTTCCTGACTTGTCTCCGTGTCGGGTAGTGCTGGATGTCTTGCTGCTCAAATAGCAGCTCTGTCGTTCCGGTTTTACATTAGGTTGCAGCAGGGCAAAACTGCCTGAGTCCAAATATGAAAGTATGCCTTTTCACTTGTTGAGCTGCCTGGAGCTCCACACCTATGTGGCCATTCCGTTGCCCTTCAGTGCATTTCAATTTTAAATAGAAGGTTTCAGTGGCATATGCACATATGCTACATGTGACTAAAAGATCTGGATTCAAACTGAAGGTGGTGTTAAATGCATCAGTGTAGACTTAATTTGTGTACTACAAGCCACTGCTTAGGTTTAGGGGCATATCTATCAAGCTCCATATTGAGCTTGAAACCCCGTGTTTCTGAGAAGCCTTCAGAAACACCAGTTATGAAGCAGTGGTCTAAAGACCGCTGCTCCATAACCTGTCCGCCTGCTCTGAGGAGGCGGGCAGACATCACCGCAATTCAACCTGATCGAATACAATCGGGTTGATTAACACCTCCTGCTAGCGGCCGATTGGACTGCGAATCTGCAGGGGGTGGTGTTGCACCAGCAGTTCACAAGAGCTGCTGGTGCAATGTTGAATGTGGAGAGCGTATTGCTCTCCGCATTTAGCTAGGTTTGTCGGACATGATCCGCAATGTCGGACCATGTCCGACAGCCCTTTCATAAATAGGCCCCTTAGTGTTTGAATGCCTCTGCACAAGGCACTCATATTTGCTAATTGAAGAATATTGCAAACATACTTCTCTTTAAATATACAGGTACCAATGCACAATTCAATTTTCACCTTTCTATACCTTTAAGTAACTTTAAATAATATTTTGTATTTAAATATATTATGTCTATTTAAAGGGGCATTACAACAGCTGGGTACAACTACAGTGGGATGGTTACTACTCACCATGATATTGTTTTCCTCCTGTACTTGCAGCTCTCTTTAAAGCAGTTCTCTTATTTTAACTCATAACAGACTCCAGTTGGTATAGCTCTGCATTTTATTCTGGGCACTGCCATCTTGTAGCATATTGTTGCATCAGGTGATAGGAGCAGTGCACCATGCTACTGTTGTTCTACTCAGTAGATTAACCTCTTAAGGACATATGATGGAATTTTTCCGTCATAAAACAATTGAGCAAACTGAAAGCTGTGTCCTTAAAGGGTTAAAGGGATATGAAACCCAAAACAATTCTAGTTTACTTCTATTATCAATGTCTTTTCATTCTCTTGGTATCTTTTGTTGAAAAGCAGGGGCGTATGCTTATGAGCTGGTCCATTTCTGAAACACTATATGGCAGCAGTTTTGCAAGAATGTTTTCCATTTTCAAGAGCATTAGATGGCTGCACTATTTCCTTCCATTCAGTGCTTCTGATGACTATCTAGGTATCTCTTAAATACATACGGCTAGATTTAGAGTTCGGCGGTAGATGGGCTGTTAACGCCACGCGTGTTTATGTCTAACGCACGTCATTGTTTGACTCCGGTATTTAGAGTTAATATAAGACCATCTAACGATGCTCCTAACGCGTGTATGTCACACGCGTAATCCTGCCCGCGTTAGACAGTCTCCCATAGAGATCAATGGGAAAGCAAATAAATTGCCTTTTTTCACCTAACACTCGATCTCGCGAGAATACGCACAGCTCGGTCATATGACGCATACCACATCATGCACAACAATAACACGCCGCAAATGTCACAACAACAATCAATCAACAAAGCACACAAGCATTACACATTCACAAGCGGGGGAAGTTTTAATACTATTTATACGGGGAATACGCATATACTTTAAGA
Organism: Bombina bombina; assembly: GCF_027579735.1. Taxonomy (NCBI): domain Eukaryota; kingdom Metazoa; phylum Chordata; class Amphibia; order Anura; family Bombinatoridae; genus Bombina; species Bombina bombina. The sequence goes on along the minus strand of NC_069502.1, from coordinate 289,357,505 downwards.
TGCGGAAAATCGCACAATAACAACAAGGATTAAAAAATATATACATACACTAGAAACAAAATCGCATTCAATATCATTATATATTATGAAAAACATACATATACAACACTTCACGAAGAACACACCATCGCAAATTCACATTTAAAAAGAATACTTTTGGACAATGAAAGCGAAAACGAACACTATGACATCATCGCATTCTACACATTCCACAAATACCAACTCTAAATGAGCATGCGCAAATTCACACACCTAATACACATTGCAATAATATTAATTGCTAATAAAGCACACCTGAACACTAATTACAATGGAAATTGGGACATCATTAAACATTTACACAGGGTATATAAGCACCACACAAGCATGGCTTCTTTGACTGTGTTGCTGGTGGGTCTTTGGAGATTGGAGGTTTAAGAATAGAGAGTTTGAGAATTTTTGAGAGTGAGTTAGTGTTAGCGTGAGAGAGTCAGTTGGTAGTGTTAGCGTGAGAGAGTCAGTTGGTAGTGTTAGCGTGAGAGAGTGAGTGAGTTAGTGGGAGTTAGTGGGAGTGGGAGAGAGTCTGTTAGTGGGAGCGTGAGTGAGTTAGTGGGAGTTATTAGTGATAGTTGTTAGTGTGAGCGTCAGTTAGTGGTAGTTAGTGAGCGTTAGTGGGAGTGTTTGTTATTGAGAATTAGAAGTAGTGTGAGTTAGCGAGCGAGTGATTTATCTGTACACTTAACACATTTACACGCAAACACATTCAATACATACATACACTTATCAATAACACTACATACACTCCATACCCCCTACCCCCTCATACTACACTCCATACCCCATTCCTTGTAGTCCCATTCCCTTTCATCCCATTTACTCTTATCCCATACCCCATACCCATCCCATACCCATCCCCTAGTTACATTTAGTTTACATATCCTCCTTTTAGTCTTATTCTTTTCGTTTATTTAAATACTCCTTACCCTCTTTGTTTTTTTTACATCCCTCACACTTTAAGCACCTTTTTTGTCTTTTTAGTTCTTTATTTTGACCCCCTTTCATTTCATCACACTCACTTTTTGTTTGATTATTTGGGGTTTAGTTTAGGGAGGAGATGGAGGCCAGGCAGGGGACAGGTAGAGGGGGGAGTAGAGGGAGGGGGAGAGGAACAGGGCAGGAAGGGGGGCAGGAAGCGGGGCAGGAAGCGGGGGTGGAAGCGGTGGGTGGACCCAGCCACTTGGTTCAAGATGACCAAGTGGCTGGGCCCAGTGGCGGTCAGAGTAGGGCTTCACAGTCCGGGAAACAGAGGGCATCGTCACAGGGGAAGGCCAAGGCGACTAGGGAGGCGAGGTTTACGATGGAGGAGAAGGAGGCCCTCGTAGAGGCCTATATGGCCAGGCATAGGATGCTGCAGCACCAGAAGACTACCCCGACTGACAAGAGGAGGCTCTGGAACGAGATTAGGAATGCAGTCAATGCAGTGGGTGGCCGGAACCGGGATATGGATTCTATCAAACATCGGTACCGGGACTGTAAACTTGAACTTAAAAAAAAGTTAAGCCTGGAGGCCCGACATGCCGCAGGGACCGGTGGCGGCCCTGCCCTTGAAATGGAGTACTGCAGATGGGAGGAAATGTTGCGGCCCAGCATCTCCGAGGTGGAAGTAGTCGGTATCGGAGGAATCGATACCGGGAACCTGCCACTCTCATCTGACGGTAAGCTCATTGAACAATAATTTCACATACGAATGTATTTCAATGGACACTATATGCAAACATTTACTTTCATGATTGAGGTAGCGAATACAATTTGACAAAACATTCAAATGTACTTATATTACCTAATTTGATTCATTCTTGAGATATATTTTAATGAAGAAATAGCCATGCACACGGTGAAACAATCACAGGAGGCAGCTATATTCAGCTAACAATCAGCATCTTATAAGCATATTTAGATATGCTTTTCAGCAAAGAATATCCAGAGAATGAAGCTAATTAGATAAGAAAAGTACATTCGAAAGTTGATACTAAATGTATGCTTCTAAATCATGAAAGATAAAACATTGGGTTTCATGTGTTAAGGATCAGATTAATGCTATTACGCTGTTTACACGCATTCTATTACTTTGCGGTTACATCAGTATCTAGGCTATAGGTTAGGTGTGCATTTAAACAGACTGAAAACAAACGCAAAAACATTCACATTGACCAGATATCACAAACACGGTTTAGAAAAAGCGGAAATCGTATTGATTGTTTGTTAGATTTCAAAGTGGATTAATGATTCTGCATTTGTAATTGTATCGTAAGCTAAGTCATTTAAACCTTGATTTGCAAATATGCTAATATATATATATATATATTTTTTTTTTTATTTATATACAGAGTCTGGGGACGAGGCAGCACAGCCTCCTGCATCTCCCCGGGATGAGAGTGGTGGTGAGGAATTCCCACTTCGGAGGGAAGAGGCCCCCCGTGACGAACAGCGCACGGGAGATGATGAAGAGGCCCCGGAAGCACAGGAGGATCCCGCTGAACCCGCGGAACCCGCGGAACCCGAGGTCCCTCAAAGACCCGCACTCCGCCGTGCACGGGCACCCCGCCGTGCACGGGTTCAACAGGCACAACAAGAAGAAATAGCGGAGGTGCGGGTTCTACTGGAGTACATAGACCAGATGCGTACCTCCCGGATAGAAAACATAGAAGGACGACGCAGAATACTTGATGGGCAGAATCAAATAATTCAAGGCCAAAATGAAATAATCAGTATACTGAATAGAATACAAGAAGGACAAACAAGAATGTTTAATCTTCATCAGGAAATGTTCACATTTTTCCGGGAGGCGCATGCTGGTCTACCTCCTGTTGCTGGGCCTCTTGTTGCTGGGCCTCTTGCTGCTGGGCCATCTCCTCCTGCCGGCCCATCTCATCCTCCTCCTCAGCCATCTACTCCTCCTCCTCCTCAGCCATCTACTCCTCCTCCTCCTCAGCCATCTTCTCCTCCTCATCCATCTTCTCCTCCTCCTCAGCCATCTACTCCTCACCTTGGTCGTCCCAGTACTCTTCCTTCCACTCCTCCCACAACAGCTCCAAGGAGGACTCTTCGGAGTCGGCAGTTGCCTCTCCCAGAGCCTCAGCCCCGTGGGAAGAGGGGAAGGAAGAGGAAGTAAGTATTTTTTTCCATCTTCAAATATTTTTTTTGTGTAATGGATAGGTATGTGATGATGTGGTTTTCATACACTTGTGGACCACACTCTGTATATAATCGACTTCTATGGGACCGGGTCCATGGAGGAAGATTCTTTGCAGAGTGTGGGTTATAAGTGTGTGAAAACCACATCATCACATACCTATCCTTGTTCATGATATTGATTGGTTTCTGTGATGTGATGTCCAAACTGTTTCCCGAATCGCTAACTAAATTACCATAACAATTATCCATGATGGCATATTACTGTTTGAATGCCAATAACACAGCTTAAAGGGACAGTCAGAAAATTATTGATTACAAAGAAAACACTGTATTACGCATTATAAAGTTTGAAACAACAAAACATGGAGAAATACATGTGTGACTTATGTGCTTACCCTTGTATCTATGACTATGAAAAATGACCACTTATTTGTTGTTCTGACATAACAACATTTTAGATATCAATGATCAATACATGGTCAATAATATGCTGTATGAGCACAAGGTTTTACATATACAAATGCTATCCAAATGCCCTCTAGTGCTCAAATTGTATAATGATTACAAGCACTCTTCAAGATTTAAGAAATGAGCACACCAACCTCATAGGTTTAGATAGCAAATTTAAATAAACCCAGACAAATGTTCAATTGTTGAGAAACATTTGATATCCTTGATATTACAGAATTGACTTTTCGAATAATTTAAAAAAAATTTTTTTTTCTAAACTGTCCCTTTAACAACATTACATATGCTAACACATATTTTAAGCTTGTTGGTATATCTACATGTACTTTGTCAAAAAATAAATTTTAAAATCACATTTATATTGACGTGTTAAATAAAGTCTATTTTCTTTAAGAGACATTATTGTGTTAATATTTTATTGTAAATATTTTTATTTTAACAATGAATATGGTTTAAAGTCCTTTTAGGAGTGGGGGGGGGAAATATGCTAACAAAAATATATTTGAAGATTAAACTATGTGGATCTCATACATGATACAAAAAACAACATTTGCTTTCAAGGGACAGTATCCTATATTTTTTACATAACTGTATGTAATAGACACTACTACAAACAACAAGATTAACATATACTGATATCAATATTAAAAAGCTTCAAACACTTGCAAATAAAATAGGGTTAGCTATATTGAAAATATAGATGAACCACCATTACAACCGTAAAACAACACAATACCCCATCATTAACATATGAAAAGACCCTTTACACAAACTGGACAAAGCTGGAGATGGTACTCACATGAAACTCATTGGCTTTGCGAGGAGTAAGAAAATTACTTACATTTTCTTACAACACAAGACAAAATAAACCGATTGGTTAAACAATGGACTATCTAACTAGAGACAAAATCAAATATTTTTATTTATAATGTGAGTGTCTAATGAACCTTTCATAAAATATACAACGAAATTACATTTAGAAGAAGTCGGCATCATATATTTAGCATATGATAAATGCATATTGATTACTTTATTCAAACACAATAGCGCATATTTATTAATTAGATATGTTCAACATTAAACACAACAGTAATTTTTCAGAAAAAGGAACATTGTTGACAAACATATTAAACATGGACTGTAGAGATTTGCACTTGCCTATAAATATCCTATGCATGAAAACATTTTGCTTTCGTTCGTTGATTCAACCAGACATCCAGCAAAAGAGAATGTGTTGGTCTTTATCAGCTACGGGTCAACAATGTAACATGATGCAAATAATACATATTCGCAAGCTTTTTAAAATTGCATGCAGTCACAAACGTTTTTAACGTGCACAAATATTGCGGGACTACGCAATCCAATCACACGTTTTTTTACCTTTACATGTGCCGTCTTAACATGGCGCTTCCTTGATCACGTAAGAACGCCATCCAATGAAAGGCACATTATTGATCACGTAAGAACGCCCAAAAAAAAAAGGCGCATCCTTGATCGCGTCAAAACGCAATCCAATAAAAGGCATATTCCTGATCACGTAAGAACGTCAGTCAATACAAGGAATCATTGGACAGCCTGGCAGGTGACGTCTTAAGCAACATGGCGCATCCGAGATCGCTGAAAAACCGCAGACAATACAAGGACTCAGTGACATCTTGGCATATCACTAAGAAACGTATTTATATTTTAGGAACTAGTATGTGTGTAGATTGCTATCTAGGAATGTCACCAAATCATGAATCATCTTTTCGGACTTGACTGTCCCTTGAACTATAGCTATGGTGTATATCTTTAACATTTAAAAGATACACATGAGAAATACATATGCCATTGATGTTTTAAGATATGTTTGGATTGTTGTTGAATAACAATAGTTATACATGTATTGATTAAACGTGTCATTTATTCAAGTTTAATTATTGTCAGCCTACCTATAGCCATATATGGGAGGAGATGTATTTTGTTAACATATTAGTTAACTAATATTCATCATCTACATTATTTGCATTACACACAGAGATTGATTTGGTTACACTTTGACAATAATATAGATTTGAAAATGAAATACAGGTGCTGTCAACATTACAATAAGATTGTTTATTAATAAAACTATATGTCCTTGTTCTTGTAAAAAGGACAAAAACGCTTTACAAATGGAAATACATTCATTTACAATAGTGATCAACATCACTTAAAGGGACATTATTTTGTTTTTAAAAAGAGCATACACATAGTCAATACTATTTAAATAAAATGAACACTTTACAGGGATTATATCATTGTATCAATACTCAGATCATTTGGTAAAGGTGCATCAATTCATGCAGAGTTTATAAATACACACATGGATCTGAACATTTAAATATACATATATACACAAATACAAAAATATATATACATATATAAAGAAATTACTCTGCTAATCATAATCAGGCAATGATAGAGCTAAGAGAAAATAATATAAACACAAATAATAAGATTACATTGGAGATGTTAATCTTAAAGTCATTTACTATTGTCTTACATATATGATTTCATTATAACAAATATATTTGTTAGGTCCCTTTAAGGATAAACAACATAAACTAGAGCTTTCAAAAAATAACAGGAAGAATGAGGACAAAGATTTGTGAAATAAAATGTATTTTATTAGTATGTAAGAAAACATACACAACGTTTATAAATAATCTTGTAAAAATAAGGAATATATGAGCCATATGACAAGGTAACACAGTGCATCACAGTCCATGAAGAGAGTTGCCAAGGGCCAGCATAGCCCCATTGGAGACACATGGCAAGGTAACACAGTGCATCACAGTCCATGAAGAGAGTTGCCAAGGGCCAGCATAGCCCCATTGGAGACACATGGCAAGGTAACACAGTGCATCACAGTCCATGAAGAGAGTTGCCAAGGGCCAGCATAGCCCCATTGGAAACACATGACAAGGTAACACAGTGCATCACAGTCCATGAAGAGAGTTGCCAAGGGCCAGCATAGCCTCATTGGAGACACATGGCAAGGTAACACAGTGCATCACAGTCCATGAAGAGAGTTGCCAAGGGCCAGCATAGCCCCATTGGAAACACATGACAAGGTAACACAGTGCATCACAGTCCATGAAGAGAGTTGCCAAGGGCCAGCATAGCCCCATTGGAGACACATGGCAAGGTAACACAGTGCATCACAGTCCATGAAGAGAGTTGCCAAGGGCCAGCATAGCCCCATTGGAGACACATGGCAAGGTAACACAGTGCATCACAGTCCATGAAGAGAGTTGCCAAGGGCCAGCATAGCCCCATTGGAGACACATGACAAGGTAAAAGAGTGCAACAGGCACAACAATAAACTGATAAAAAGGCCAAATGGCAACAATATAAATACAAATTCAACATGTGGACGGAGGATTATTATCTGCCACCATGGAGCATATCCAGATCCTCCACTTACTGGTCATCCTCTTCATTGTCCTGTGCATGTCCAGCTCCAGATTCAGGCCTTGAACGTAATTGCATAATTTCACGCAGAGTCAAGTCCTGAACCCGGAGCTGGGCCTGCATGGTGTCGTTCATCCCTCTCAGGACAGCTGCGTTCCTCAACACGGCCTGCTCTACTCTTGCTATCCCTTCTAGCATGAGCCATGCTGAGTCACAGCCTAAAATAAAATAAAATTAAATATTAAGGATAATTACACAACAGAATAAAAGATTTTAATACATACATTGTCATCATAAAGACAAATAATTATTTACATAAATTATTTTTCATATATTCTTTACACATGAATTAGGTTATTCAGACAGACAGAAATCATTAAAGGCTCATGTTACTCAAACATGTTGTCCCCTTTAATTGGTTTTAGATGATCCACTTATACAGCTTGAGTGTATCAAATCTTGTTAAAGGATTTACATTGTACTTACATCAGCAATTTAAAAATTCAATTTAGACTGTGGTAGGCACACCTATCCTTAAACATTTTGGCATTGAGGACAAGCTGTGTAAACATAGCAACCAGAAGAAATTACATTCCCACTGGGTTAGACAAGAGATAATGTATCCACATTTGGACATAAAATTTTGGATCCAAGTAGTGGTGTTTGGTATATGTAGTGATATCCAATTAAAGGGACACTGAACCTAAATATTTAATGGACTGATTCAGATAGAGCATGACATGACAAATCTTTAGAAATTACACATATTCATTATATGTTTTCATTGTCAAGCTATATTTTGAATGCAAGAATGTTGGTTTTTATGGAAGCCAATATTTGTTGATGAACTTTGTTTGTGCATGCTGGTTGATGGATACATTCATCCAACAATAAAGAAATGATGGCCACATTTATTTTATTGTTTAAACTAATTATAGGAATAAGTTGTTTTCCATAAATATATCAAGAGAATGACGAATAATTCATAAGAGTATTCTATTATACATTGGCTTAACATTGCATGCTGGATTTGAATCACAATTTAACCAATTTAACTTCACTGTACCTTTAAGTATCTTATAAAGTGTATTTAGAATGATACTTACAGCTGTGCCTGGGAAGGACAATCTGACACCCAGGACAATGAAGGTTTAAACAGGGGGGAGGGATGGGATTGGCTTGGGGAGGGATGGGAATGGCTTGGGGAGTGGTGAGCTGCTGCTCCAGGGTAGGCCGTACAGCTGGGGAGTGGGGAGTTTGGGTCTGGGCAGCTGTACGGGCCAGAATACGGGGAGAGCGGCGAAGGGGGGTGTATGGGCGTTTTTTGGGAGGGACAGGATATGAAATATGGGAAGGGCTGGCAGTGGTCGGGGCATGGTCATGAGTTTGGTGATGGGAAGGGCTCTGGGTGTGTGCAGAGGTGTGGCCATGGTCAGGGGTGTGTGCACGGGGAGGGGTCTGTGACTGGGCAGGGGCGGAATCCAGATGACCAGAAGTGGTGGATCCATCTGAAAATGTAAAAGAAATATATTAACATCTCATACATCCTGACATCAAATCAACGCATTTCAAATTGATTATGTTTTCAATATACTTCGAAGTGTGTTTGAATCTGTAAACTATTCTGAAATGAGGATATGGTATCTATATAGGCACTCAGATGAATCTCAATGACTGTCTGTACAATGTGAAACTTATTATTGTGTTTTGGCATGGAATATGCATGTGACATAATGATGGCATGAATTATATATTCTTAAAAAAATATATACAAGCAGATTTGCATGCTGCCTGATATAGAAAGGGGGCAGTAGTGTATTTGAACAGACAAATAATATTCCTTTTTAAAGGGAAAAAGCTGTAGACTTTGAATGTCTTCAATAAAATGATTTCAAAAAAAGAAACATGTTGGAAACATGATAGATATATTTCACATACCATCAGACTCCAAGGCAGCCTCTTCCTCCTCCATCCCACATGTGACATCAATCTCTGTAAAACATAACATGTTGTGTACACCTTAAGATCAGATATTATAACATATGTTACTGTTGCTCAAATACGCACATCAATGTTGCATTAAAGATATACACACACAAAGTTATGATTTACATCATTTTGATGGAGCATACAAATGACAATAGATTTGTTATTGTCAATAAATCAGAATATTAATGTATTGTTTGTCTTAATGTTAAATTCATAAAAGCATAGTACATAGAACATTTAAGATTTCTCATGTGTGTATCACTTGATGACTGTTGTCAAAAAAACAAATTGAAAAAAACATATGTTAGACATCTTATGAATAACAAATGTGTAGACTAATAAAGTAGAAATTATTAATCGCTCAATATAAAAAATAAATATATAATCAGAAGATAAATTCTATGATTTTTTATAATGTTATGCTTCATCGGAATCATGATCATAATATTGATTAGCAATACACCTTCAATTACATATAAATGAGTCAATGGACTTACCAGGAGACCGCAAAGGCGGCTCTATGTCACTGCTGGATTCCTGTGGGCTTCCCACACCAACTCTCTCTATGAATGATATATATATATATTATTAAACACATTTTGGATATCACTAAATCACATCTGTCTAGAATTTTAACATTAATCAACTTTAAAATGTGAAGAATAGAGCAGTCATTACACCAGAAAATGCTTGATTGAATCAAGGGGATTCTGTAAACATATCTGTATTGAACATATGTTTAATGTCAGACTACATTAGACATCAAATTCATCTCAGATGCTGCTATTGCATATCTAAATATACCCAATGATCAATGTTCTTAACCCTTTAAGGACACAGCTTTCACTTAGCTCAATTGTTTTATGACGGAATAATTCCGTCATATGTCCTTAAGAAGTTACAAGAATACACACAAACCACATATTGAGGAGCATCTGTTGACAAATCTAAACAAACATGTGTCACATCGACCCATTTTTTCAATGTACAGTAATCTTGTTTAGGACACAACACATATTTATCACAATACATAACAAACTTGATTATTACAAATATGTAATCATGGTGCTGTTAGAGTATGCAGATATCTATAAAGTAACTCCAACAGATAATTAGATTTATATATCAATAGTTTTTAATAAAAATAATGTAAAGATGAATGAATCTATTTTGTCTTAAAGGGACACTGACATGATTAATTTAAATAATTGATTTCTATGTTCAAACTGTAAAAAATGATTTAACATTGACTCCTATTATAATTAGAATGTTGTTCGATATTAATCTTAAAGGCAGATAAGGAATATTGGATTCAATAAATATTGTTTGTTGAAGGTATCCACCAATCATCAATATAAACCCAGGTTGGTCAACAAATATTTAGATGCACATAAACGTACTTTCTTTATTTTAAACTACATTTAGCAATAGAATATGTCACATATGATGATAGTATTATATTTTATGTTTATTAATATTGCATACTGTATGTGAAAGACAATATTAATAATTGTAGCTCAGTATCCCTTTAATCTAAAATTAAATAGATTCCACAATGTTGTTGTTTGTTAATGAATTATCTACTCCATATGTTGATGTAATGAATGGTATTGAGCATGCAATTAAAATCAAATATGTTATTTAAGGATATCCGAATAATTATATAATTTTCATCTATTAAATAGACATTACATATAAATATTGAACAATGTGTATTTAGTATGTAATGTTCATTCCATGTTTCTAAGACAAATGTCAATTAAAATGAGACATACCATACTGTGACAAGCCCTGGCTTGAGGATCCAGCAGCCACATCCATATCTGTAATATATTAAATGAGGATTGCATATCATTAATACTAATCATGCCATGTTTAAAATATTTACATTAATAACAAATCAATAGAAAAATATTAATCCTTTGGTAGTCCCATGAGTTAATAGTTTCCGCAATTAAATTAATGATAAATATATCCTGGACTCTTATTTTCAATCAGTTGTGTTGTTTACTGTATCTTTAAGAATATCTGCTTGTTATTACATAATCATCAATTGATGGCCATATGTTATATTTATTAGTATTATTCATTTTTTATTAGATATAATATTTAAAATAAGAATACTGTATTCTTCACTAATCTAAGAATTTCCATTTAATTTTTAACAACATGTATAAAGCAATGCCACTTTCCGCAAACCCATGTTAACGTGGATGAGAAATGCCATTTTCGCGATCATTGCGCAATGATTCCAAGCGGAATTACGCATCCGTCATTTGAACAACATGTATAAAGCAATGCCACTTTCCGCAAACCCATGTTAACGTGGATGAGAAATGCCATTTTCGCGATCATTGCGCAATGATTCCAAGCGGAATTACGCATCCGTCATTTGAACAACATGTATAAAGCAATGCCACTTTCCGCAAACCCATGTTAACGTGGATGCGAAATTACATTTCCGCTCTGTGACGCATATTCTGTAGAGCGCAAGAAACATCATTCCTATTTCATGTGTCAATAATCTAAAATCAGATATCTAAACATCATATGTAGTGTATGTTGTGAGATCTGTATAGGTTTAGTATCTGACTAAATACACATTTTTGATTTTTAAAATTATAAATATTATATGAAGTTGGATAATTACCTGGTTCAGATTCTCTATCGGCTCCTCCCAGGCCACCGGACGGAGAAGCATCTGCCCTGTCCCCCGCGTCAGGACTTTCAGATCCCGCAGCTGGGAGGGAAGAAGAGGAGGCCGAGGATGGCGAGGATCTAAATCTTTTGGGGACCCGGAGATTGAGGAGCTCGCATAAAGTCACCTCATAAGGGAGTAGGTACAGTTTCCGCGGGGCCTTTCTTTGGCCCCCTCTTTTACGGGCTTGTACCCAGTCCCTTATGAGGTTTACTTTTTTCGATAAACGCAACCTCATATCTCCGAATCTCCTCATGATCTGATCCTGGGTCCTCTGGACGTCACACACCAATCTAACCGCATTGGTGATAGACTCCCAGAGGGCCTTCTTAACAGGCGCATCTGTCGAGCTCCTCTTGTTCCCAAACAGCTGGGGATAAAAGTCCTTGACGGCGTGGACCAGTGCAGCGCTCTCCTCCTTGGTGAACCTGGGAACTGACATGCCTGCTGGGTTGTCCAATAAATATATTATAATAATATAAACTGCCTGCAGGCATTAGAGAACTGACAAAGATGGCAACGTGTAATGGACTTTTATATGGTGAAGTAAACATGAGATGCACCATGGGACAATTTATCTGTACATCTGATTGGATAAAAGTTTGAAATATTGTTATAATGTCTGTGAGACCATCCTGACTCAAGTTGTGTTTGTGTGATGAACTCTGATTGGCCGTTCCTTAATGTTTCATATCTTAGTAACTTCCTTACACATACCGCTTGGTGGTGCTGTAACTTCATTTTTCATGTAGACTTATTTGTAACTCATGGGCCTGTCATGCGGATATGTGTGACGCAGATTTAATATCCGGGATCCGTGAAATATTAATGATTAAATACTCTTTAAAATCTAATCCTGTCACATTATTAATGTTGTAGACATTTCTCGGTTTAATAACGGTCTGTTTCTTTAATACAAATACACATTTAATATTGTATGTCTTTATTGTTCTTTAAATAAATTTATTGTGAAGTATTGACATTGCTCTATTAAATGTATTTATAATGCACATTGATTGTGTGCTATTGCGTGACATTACACTAATGTTTAAATATGCTAATCTGGTGTTTGAAGATGCGTTTCCCACGCAATATTTATTAATGTTAAAATTCCGGTTAGAATGTCAGTAACTTGGATAATCTGTTTATAAATGTTAAACTACAGCTTTGTTATTCGCAAATAAACCTCGAGCTTGTATTTCTCTGAAGTGCTCATATATGTTATTGTGCAATGGCGTCTTTAGTTTTAAAGAGACATTACAAACAAACAATTGTATCAAATGATCTGTAGAGATAGAAGATTGTTTAGACTTTAAACTGTAAATCATTTTCTCTTAGTATTTATATATCCTCAACAGAAGAAATTTAAATGCACATGGTTGAGACAATCACATAAGGCATCTCTGTGCATCCACCAATCTTCATCTACTGAGCCGATCTCGATATGCTTTTCAAGCAAAGTATGTCAAGATAGGAAGAGAAGTAAATACACTCTTTAAATCTCTTAAAGGGACACTGTCCAAACAAATTTACCATTGGTGATTGAGCATGAAATGTTAATCAACTTTATTATTTAATACGATTATCAAATGTTAAGTTATCTTGTTATGTTTCTTTGCAAATCAATAATGATATTTTATATTACGGACAATTGTTTAATAAAAACCTGGGTTGTCCTTGACGATTGTTGCATCAATTATTCCAAACAATCAAGTTCTGTCCAGAGTACTGAAGCAAATAAATTAAATATTTACTGCCTTATTTCTAAAGTAATGATAGCAACATCACAATGAGCATTCATAATATGAGACAAGTTTTAAAGTTGATTAAAATAGAATACTCATTCAGAATGTATAAATCATTGTTTTTTTAAATGGCTACCTTTAAGTATATTTTGAGTTCATGTCCCTTTAAATAAACATTTCACAATAATGCTTAATATATCATAAACCTAGGCACCTTCCTTTTGCTAAATGAGTCTAACATATGAGTAAAGCAAATTTAGATTAACTTCTAGATTGTTTTACACACTGACTGAAATATATTTATTAAATGAGGTCTTTTTTAGCCTTCAGCGTAGAGGGACATTAAGCTATATGTTATGTATGCATTTTGTATAATAATCTTATATTTGACCAACTTAATATGTTTTGTTATTCAATCATTATATTGTAATTATATATATTCGTGGATTAAATACATCTCTACATAGGCTATTTTGATGCTGATTGTTGTTTGCATATAGATGCCTTATATCATTGACTAAGATATGTGCATTTATTTTTATTTTAACAAGTATATTTAAAGACTGAATGTAATTCTATAGTACATTCTAAATATGTTTAAATTCTTGTATGATATTTGTAACAATGTATACAAAATATACATTTTGAATGACCCCTTTAAGGACCCAAACATATTGTATTTTGATTTAACATTGACAAAATAAACTAAAGGGGAAATTACATTCTATATAGATATTTGATGTCTAACCCAAGAGGTAAGATTGTAATAAATACATAATATTACTAAGTATAGTTAAATGACTCCACTAGAAAATTACATAGATTAACCTGGCATCCAATAACTAATTTTTTAAAAATATCAAGTTAAATGACCTACCATTTATAAATGTAATAATTGTAAAATATTTTCTAATAATGTTTTGAGATACCTAAGGAAGATACATGATCTTATACAATTCTTTTTACATTCAACAACACTGTCACTTTCATGTAATTGAACCACTTCACCTTATTAAATGTTAAAACAATCATAATATTAATACATATCCTAAATATTTTTAATATATACTTTTTCAATATAAAAGCATTGAAGAATCTGACTCCCCAATTAATGTTAAAAGATATATTTTAATATTCTCTGAAGATTTTTATTTTCTACTATTAATGCATTATTTTCTCTTATGCATGTGCTTGTCAAATAGCCAACTACCAGTCATGGGAGTCCAAGTTTTATTTATTTACAGATTATATTGATATATATTAGAATCTGTTAAAAATAAACATATATTTAATTGAAAATAATTAAATATTCCAGGAAGTCATCAGATGCCAATCTGAAATGACAAATAATAAAAATGGAACAAAGTTAATACACACGTTGTAAAATATTCATAAAATACATTTAAAATCATATGGTGTCTATGCTCTAACTTTGATCAACATTTTTTAAAGATAATCATTACATTGATTTTAAATTAATGAAATACATACACCATTATATTGTTGATTAAAAATTATATTTAAATATCAAAAATTAAAATTATACATAATAATGTATATCACATGTAAACAATATATGTATGCTGAACATAAATGTAATATTTCATGTCCATTCAAATACCTCTATATCAACTATAATATGTATTCCTTTTTCTGATTGTGATCCCTAAATATCTCATTAAGAACTAAATATGACTAATGTATGTAAGCTACTAATATTCTACAGTCTTCACTAGCATGCATTGGTACACCAACCTGGACAATGCATGGTCTTTGAAAGTCAATTCAGGGGTAAACAGTTGATCTTCAATAGGTGTCTTATTCATCAGTTCATTAAATAGAGGACTGGGAAATACCATCTAAAAAAGTACAATCATCTAAGTGTCTGATTGTGATCCCTAAATATCTAATTAAGAACTAAATATGACTAATGTATGTAAGCTACTAATATTCTACAGTCTTCACTAGCATGCATTGGTACACCAACCTGGACAATGCATGGTCTTTGAAAGTCAATTCAGGGGTAAACAGTTGATCTTCAATAGGTGTATTATTCATCAGTTCATTAAATAGAGGACTGGGAAATACCATCTACAAAATAGAAAATCATCTAAGTGTCTCCAATAGGATGTCTCCACAGCCTTATTCTATCAAATAGTTTGCACTTACCATGTGAACATGTATTTGTATGGTTTTCAAGGTCAGCAGAATTGAAATATAATGCCAGACATGATCCCATTGGTATACTTCAATTTCAATCTTGGCTTTTTCCCCACTGTCAGTCTTGGAAATCTTCACTGTCAGGCTTCAAATTGTTCCCTTTCAGTCTTTAGATTAAGTCATCTCCCTAATGTAAGAAATTATATATAAAGATTTCATACAAGTGTGTGAATCAGTTCTGTACCCCTCTCCCACCCCCCATTTCATAATAAATATCTATCACTAGCTTACTAAGCCTGTGTATGAACCTGTGTTATTTTCTATCAAGTGTGAAGATGAGTCATATTGAGCAGAACAAACCTCTGTGTGACATTGAACCATAGTCATTCTAGAGTATCCCTTTCTGATTATGTACATTTTAAGTAATGTGTAAACAAAGTTATATTTTTTAAAATGTATGCCATATGATGTATTTGTGTACAAATCATGCCAGCAACAGTCCATACATTTCTACTTACCATCTGATGTCCTCTTTAAAAACCAGGTGGCAAAGACTCGCTATAGGACCCAATGCCCAGAGCATCACCTATATTATGAGAAATAAAGATTATTCTAACATTTGATCAATACTAACATGTTTGCACAATTCTCTACTTGTCATTTCCCTAGAGTTCACATCTATTGAAAATACTCCAGTGTAACTTCTATTATTTACCGTCTAAAGTGGCGGTTGATGACGTCTGCTCTGACATCAAGTCCCTCGTCCTGGAATTCCCCCTCTAGAACAGGATCATCCTCCTCATCTCTGAGGAGGTCTCTGTCCACCGGGACGGCCTGCAGCATCCCAGCCCACTGTGCAATATTATGCAGGACGCTACAGGCTACAACGATCTTAGCCACCTTCTTTGGGTTGTACTGGAGTGCTCCTCCAGAACGGTCCAGGCACCTGAATCTCATCTTCAGGAGCCCGAACATCCTTTCAACCACCGCCCTGGTTCTCTTATGAGCCCTATTGTAGCGCTCCTCAGACACATCAGTTGGGCTACGCAAGGGGGTAATGAGCCAAGGCCGGCTCATGTACCCAGAATCACCTATAAATTTAGAACAGAACATAATTCAAACAGAATACTTAAACTAGTATATTGTTGTATAAATATATTTTTTAAAAACCATAATCCATATTAAAAGTTGTCAGAAACATAAAAAAAAATAAATAAATTTATATATAAATCTGTATCTTGCCATTTCATCTAAGACATGCTACATATGCGTATTTCTCCTAAACCAAACCTTGTGTAAAATGCTAACTACATGGTTACATTGCATTCTCTATCTGAACACTTAAGGTAAGACATGCTACATATCTGCATTTCAATAAAACTAGACATTAGCAGAAAAAGACAATGACAGGGTTAAATTGCATGAGATAATATCTTGCCTTTTCATCTAAGACATGCTACATATGCGTATTTCTCCTAAACCAAACCTTGTGTAAAATGCTAACTACATGGTTACATTGCATTCTCTATCTGAACACTTAAGGTAAGACATGCTACATATCTGCATTTCAATAAAACTAGACATTAGCAGAAAAAGACAATGACAGGGTTAAATTGCATGAGATAATATCTTGCCTTTTCATCTAAGACATGCTACATATGCGTATTTCTCCTAAACCAAACCTTGTGTAAAATGCTAACTACATGGTTACATTGCATTCTCTATCTGAACACTTAAGGTAAGACATGCTACATATCTGCATTTCAATAAAACTAGACATTAGCGGAAAAAGACAATGACAGGGTTAAATTGCATGAGATAATATCTTGCCTTTTCATCTAAGACATGCTACATATGCGTATTTCTCCAAAACCAAACCTTGTGTAAAATGCTAACTACATGGTTACATTGCATTCTCTATCTGAACACTTAAGGTAAGACATGCTACATATCTGCATTTCAATAAAACTAGACATTAGCAGAAAAAGACAATGACAGGGTTAAATTGCATGAGATAATATCTTGCCTTTTCATCTAAGACATGCTACATATGCGTATTTCTCCTAAACCAAACCTTGTGTAAAATGCTAACTACATGGTTACATTGCATTCTCTATCTGAACACAAGGTAAGACATGCTACATATCTGCATTTCAATAAAACTAGACATTAGCGGAAAAAGACAATGACAGGGTTAAATTGCATGAGATAATATCTTGCCATTTCATCTAAGACATGCTACATATGCGTATTTCTCCAAAACCAAACCTTGTGTAAAATGCTAACTACATGGTTACATTGCATTCTCTATATGAACACTTAAGGTAAGACATGCTACATATCTGCTTTTCAATAAAACTAGACATTAGCGTCGGTAAATAACAAATGGTTAAATTTAATCCTATAGCTGAACATGACGCTAACAGTTAAAAAATACAGGGGCAATTGTCAAAATAATTAACCATGTTGAGCACAAATACTCACCAACGAGATAACCAGGGGGCATTTGTCTTTCCTCAAACTGTCTCCACAGGGACGACAGAGAGAGGATGCGGGCATCATGACAAGCCCCTCCAAAATTCGCATACACATGCATAATCCTCATCCGTGCGTCACAAACATACTGCACGTTGAGGCTATGAAAATGTTTGCGATTTCTGAAGGGCAAGTCATCAATTGGAGCACGCAGCGCAATGTGGGTACAATCAATGGCTCCCAAGACATTGGGCAATTGAGCAATATCAAAGAATTCCCGCTTCAGGCGCCTCCAATAACCATCATTCTGTGGGAATCCTATGTATTGCTTACTGATACGTACCATGGCGTTCAGAAAGTTATCAAACACCCCAGAGAATGTACCTTGAGCCAGGCCATGCATGTACAGTTCTCCGGATTGAAAACTCCCGGAGGCCAGGACGTATAGACAGCTTAGCATCTTACTCATGGGGGGAACAGCAGTCCTTATTTGTATACGTGGCTCCAAATGAGGTTTAAGAAGCTCGTAAAGGCCAATGAGCTGTTCGCGATCGAGCCGATACTTATCAAAAACCTCAAAGTCACTCATGTTTTCCAAGGTGGGTCTCACCCTGTAGACACGAGGACCTCGAACCAGACGACCCCTTCGTCTCGGTCTGAGCCGCCGAGGCTGCCTGATTCGACCAACAGCTAGTTCGCCAATAGCACCACCAGCAGCGTCTACCATGTCATCGTCATCCATCTTTCAAAACAGCGTAACAAGGTAAGCACTTGATCTGATGTGGATCACAAGTGATGCATTGGCCATGTTGTTTGGGGGATTTATAGTACAATTAGTCCAATGGTAGTGAGTTTGTAATGATTGCTAATTGTATTCACTTGTTTGTATGTGAGCGGCGCGAATTCTTTCACAGTGGGCGTTTATTTGTTGTTTGCTGAAATGTTAGTTTCAAACAATGATTCTCAATGTGAAAGTGTCAAATATCACACATACAGTGCATGTTTGTAATGTTTGATCATATGCGTAATCAATATTTCTTAAACGCGATCTTATAGTAACAAGCACACGTCCAGGCTAACATGAATGAAAGTGCATAGTTGTGTATAATGTGCATCGAATGTGATCGATCAATGTTGATGCAATATTGTTTGTAAACGATAAAGTAACATCTGCCATCTGTAGTATTGTATATATAAGTGATTTCCGAGCTGTCAATATTGTATGCGTCCCATTAAAATGGCACTAATACTGAATAACTTCCGGCTGCCATCTGTAGTATTGGATATATAAGTGATTGCCGAGCTGTCAATATTGTATGCGTCCCTTTCAAATCGCAATAATAATTCCGAACTTCCCGTCTGCCATCTGTAGTATTGTATATATAAGTGATTGCCGAGCTGTCAATATTGTATGCGTCCCTTTCAAATCGCACTAATACTGAATAACTTCCGGCTGTCATCTGTAGTATTGTATATATAAGTGATTGCCGAGATGTCAATATTGTATGCGTCCAATTCAAATGGCACTAATACTGAAGAACTTCCGGCTGTCATTTGTAGTATTGTATATATAAGTGATTGCCGAGATGTCAATATTGTATGCGTCCAATTCAAATCGCACTAATACTGAATAACTTCCGGCTGTCATCTGTAGTATTGTATATATAAGTGATTGCCGAGCTGTCAATATTGTATGCGTCCCTTTAAAATCGCAATAATAATTCCGAACTTCCCGTCTGCCATCTGTAGTATTGTATATATAAGTGATTGCCGAGCTGTCAATATTGTATGCGTCCCTTTCAAATCGCAATAATAATTCCGAACTTCCCGTCTGCCATCTGTAGTATTGTATATATAAGTGATTGCCGAGCTGTCAATATTGTATGCGTCCCATTCAAATGGCACTAATACTGAATAACTTCCGGATGTCATCTGTAGTATTGTATATATAAGTGATTTTATATCTGACAATATTGTATGCGTCCCATAAAAATTGCACGAATACTGAATAACTTCCGGCTGCCATCTGTAGTATTATATATATAATTGATTTGCGATCTGACAATATTTCTTAATTGTCCCATTGAAATCTCCATAATAATGCTGTTCAAAAGTGTGGTTTACGTATATGTTGTATTGTAGTATTGAGTGTTAAAGTTCCTAAAGGGGCGGTACAGTGGTGAATCTGTGATGTGTATGGTTGAATCTTGTAATGACGTCATGATATTATTAACCTGCCTATGTAGTTCTGAAATCCTCATTGTGTTGTTGTATTGTGCTACATTGTTATTGTGTGCTGAATAAAATCTAAATGTGTGCTTTGTGGTTGCGTGATGGGTGATGCGTGTTATGTACATGTAGTACGTATATATTGTGATTGTGTCCCACATATGCTGACTTCTATATAGCAGTCTGGCATTGTTGTTCCTTCCCATAAAGTGACATCTGTAATCTGGTGTAATGATGTTCGTGTTGTACGTAATTCCTAATGGTTTCTGGTGATGGAATCATGATGTTAAAAGTACAGTAAAATCCATATGTTGTGTTTTGTGATTCCTAGAGAGAATGTAATGTGTTTTTCCCCCATCATTTGAATGCACATGTATGAGTGAATGTTAAACGTAATGTATGTGCATCCATGAGTGATTATGTGTTAAGCCTATGTAGATATGCAGTTGCTGCAAGCATATGAGTTGAATAACTGAAATGCAATAATAAAGGTAAATGAGAGATGTTTCCCATTGTGTAGTGTTTGTGAATCCAGAAATGTGTATTGAATTTTATTTTAATTGTAAATGTAATTTTATTGAAATAATAATGTGTTACTAGTGATGGAGATTTGTAGTTGATGTAATCTAAAAGTGTTAAAAATATTTATGGTGTGGTGAATATTTAATATTAAAAAACATAAGTCCACCATAGGGAAATAGTCATTTCTTGATCTATTTATCATCGCTAGGTCTAACGCATGAAATCATGTCTTTTCTAGCGCTGGTATTTGGAGTTTTTCAGTCTACGCTATTTGCGTGCGTTAGGGAAATGAGGGTTTCGCGTGCACGAGCACGTCTTCCCAATAGAAGTCAATGGAGGCTCCAAAGATTTCTATTTTTTTTTTCTAAGACTGGTTTTCCTCGTAAAGTGAGTGACGTCATGATCTTGTGTGAAAAAGTAAATAAATCGTGTTCTTTTTGTAATAAATAAATATTTTGTGTATGTCATGTGGTGTATATTGTTTGTATGCATCGATGAGTGTATGTTTGTGATAATGTTATTCGTTAGATGTAGGTATATGAGGGTCTTTTCCCGTATGTCCATGTAAGTCAATGGGAAAATGGATTTGTGTGGATTTTTTTCAAACACCCGAGATCTCGCAACTTTAATCCTTTGTATTTTAAGGAAAAAAAAATAAATAAGAAAAATAAAGATAGTGTTGTGTTTGTATGAGTGTAAGTGTACTTTGTGTAATATTTGTTTTGTGATTCGTGGATGTTTTTTTTGGCGGTATATGTTTACTACTGGGTCTGAGGTGGCGGTAGAAAGGTGAGCGTTAGGTGTATTTTGAGTGGCGGTAAATAAACTCTAAATACCGGAGTGCGTAAGAAACCCGCGTTAGGAGCCTCTAACGCTGGTTTTTACGGATAACGCCGAACTCTAAATCTAGGCCATAATATTATGGGAAATAAGCAAATTTGATAATAGAAGTAAATTGGAAACTTTTTTAAAATGAAATGCTCTGTCTGAAAATATTTGGGTTTCATATCCTTTTATATGAGAAAATTAGCTTTTAAATTCTAAAATTATTGTAGATAAGAATTTAATAATGGAAAGGTTGAAATAATTGTTTATTGAATACTAGTGCAAATATGCCACCTAAAATGTATCTGCGTCATCCTGCCTATGATCAGATAAAGGCACTCTAGGATTGAAGGGTATTGGCATGTCATATAAATAAATAAATATATTTATTTGATAATTTCCCACTATAATTTTAAAGCCTGTAATTTCAACAGAGAAAATGATTAACCCCTTAGTGACCAGGCCATCTTTCATTTTTTATACCATTAAGGACCAGAGGGTCGATATATGAAGTAGCGGATGCTGCTTCCGACCCACTCCGCTTCAGTTCCGCCTGAAGCGGAAGTTAAGAAGCAGCGGTCCTAAGACCGCTGCTCCTTAACTCATCTGCCACCTCTAAAGTGGCGGACAGCAATTAGCCCGATCGAATATGATCTGGTTGATTGACACCCCCTGCTAGCGGCCGATTGGCCGCGAATCTGCAGGGGGTGGTATTGCACCAGCAGTTCACAAGAACTGCTGGTGCAATGATAAATGCCAACAGTGTATGCTGTTGGCATTTATCGATATGCGGCAGACATGGTTCGCTATAGCGGATCATGTCTGTCTGCACCATGATAAATTTACCCCCAGGGCTATTTTTACATTTCTGCTGTGTTTGTTTACTGTACCCACACATATTATATACCGTTTTTCTTGCCATTAAATGAACTTTCTAAAGATACCATTATTTTCATCATATCATATAATTTACTTAAAAAAGTATAAAATATGATGCAAAAAATTGAAAAAACACACTTTTTCTAACTTTGACCCCCAAAATCTGTTATTCATCTACAACCACTAAAAAACACCAATTTTTTTTAAATGTTGTCCTGAGTTTAGAAATACCCAATGTTTACATGTTCTTGGCTTTTTTGCAAGTTATAGGGCAATAAGTACAAGTAGCACTTTTCTATTTCCAAACAATTTTTTTTTTTTTTAAATTAGCGATAGTTACATTGTAACACTGATATCTGTCAGGAATCCCTGAAAAACCCTTCACATGTATATATTTCTTTTAGTAAACAACCTAAAGTATTGATCTAGGCCCATTTTGGTAAATTTCATACCACCTCCAAATGCGATCAAATAAAAAAAATTGTTATCTTTTTAACTAACTTTAGGTTTCTCACTGAAATTATTTACAAACAGCTTGTGCAATTATGGCACAAATGGTTGTAAATGCTCTCTGGAATCCCCTTTGTTCAGAAATAGCAGACATATATGGCTTTGACATTGCTTTTTGGTAATTAGAAGGCTGCTAAATGCCGCGGCGCACCACACTTGTATTATGTCCAGCAGTGAAGGGGTTAATTAGGTAGCTTGTAGGATTAATTTTAGCTTTAGTGTAGAGATCAGCCTCCCACTTGACACATACCACCCCCAGATCCCTCCCTGACCCTTCTCAAACAGCTCCCTTCCTTCCCCCACATCACAATTGTCGCCACCACCTTAAGTACTGGCAGAAAGTCTGCCAGTACTAAAATAAAAGTTTTTTTTTTATTATGATATAATTTCTGCAGTATAGGATCCCTCTTTACCACCCAACCTCCCTGAGACCCCCCCAAACAGCTCTTTAACCCCCCTCTACCTATTTGCCGCCATCTTAGGTACTGCTGTCTGCCAGTACCTAGTTTGCTAAAATTATTGGGGGGGTTTGTAAAAAATAATAAATAAAAAAATTTCCGTAGTGTAGATGTCCCCCTCATTGGTAAACCCCTTTCCCACATCCCTTTACAAACATGGATCCCACATAGGATACCCCTCTCTACCTTCCCCCTCCTCCCTCCTTCCCACTGCAGTGGTCGATGACATGTAGCGTGGCTTAGCAGTCCTGCTCCCCTTCACGCCCCCTTTGCACTCTCCTCCCGCCTCCTCCAGCGAAAGGCCGCCCACCAGCTCCCTCCAATCCCTCCCATGCCACCAACGATCAGCACTATCACTGGCCGATGCAGAGAGGGCCACAGAGTGGCTCTCTCTGCATCGGTTGCTTAGGAAAGGGTATTGCACAATGCCTCAATATCGGGGCATCGCTGCAATACCCTGAAAGCAGCTGGAAGCAATCAAGATCGCTTCCACCGCTTGAAACCCCTGAGGACGTACCAAGCACGTCCTTGGTCGTTAACAACCATTTTTTGTAGGACGTGCCTGGTATGTCCTTGGTCGTTAAGGGGTTAAAGGGACATCAAACCCCATTTAGTCCTATTATCATTTTTTCTTAGTTCTCTTCATATCATTATTGGAAAAGCAGGAATTTAAGCTTAGGAGCCGACCGCTAAATATGCCACCAATCAGCAAGCGCTACCCATTTGCTGAACCAAAAATGGGCCAGCTCCGAAACTTACATTACTACTTTTTCAAATAAAGATACTAAGAGAACAAAGAAAAATTTATAATAGCAGTAAATTAGAAAGTATCTTATTTTTTTTCCTCCCACTTTTCACACTCCGTTGCAGTCTATGGGGAATGCCTTAGTAGAGTCGCAAAATTCTAACTTTGGCTTTTTGCACGGGTCGAGTTAGAGCATGAGCGAAAACTTTTTACTTTCAACTTGTAATACATCCAAATTTAGTTATTGAATAATTATTGATGAAAACATTATTGTTAAATTATTTGGCCTCTAGTGGCACAATAGGAATGTCCCAGCTGTAACCGCATAATCATGGCCCAGTTTGCCACTTTCCTTCCTTAAGATTTTGCTGCTCACATTAATTACAACACATTCTGTTAAAGCCTATGCCCCCTTCAATACCACTCACGATAAAAGTATACTTCTGGGAGTGTTTGCAAGTGAGCAAAAGGGCTAAATAGCGCACCGCTAGTAATATGGCCCTTTATGTTACAATTTTAAGTGTTTAGAACACAACACAATTTGGAAGCTGTGTGAAACTGTAGATCCATATCTGAAAATCTTTTTGCATTGACTATGGCAGACTTGTTTACCCAAATTAGTATATTTTACATCTTTTATTTGTATCGATGTCTCCGTATTACAGAACAAAAGGACCCTTGTTAACAAGTCAGAAATATACAAATTTATATTTAAATGTGCATTTATGTTCACGCATGAGTAGTAGAAAATGCTTAAGGAGGTCAAGCACTGATTCTACACAGTTTAATTAATTATTATTTATTGAAAATAATTATTTTAAACAGATAAGTATTGACTTCGAATTATTAATCTTTAACTAAATCTTAATATACATGTATATATGAGATAATCAATATTGTCAATACTAGGGTAATATAAAAAGGGTAGATATTCTATAAGGGGATACGGCACTAATGTCCTAAAGAAACATAATGTTACAGTAATTGAAAGAAAAAAAAAGAACCAGAACCAAAAATGCCTAGTATTCAAATATATAAAAAAAATATTTAGTACTGAAGGCAAAAATCACTAGAGATGCACTTGAGCAAAATGTTAATTTCATCTGTAAGATTTGTTTTTAAGATTTCCTGTTCATCTCCAAAGAATTAAATTTATTTATCCATTCATTTTATAAAACTATTCTGTAGAATACTTTGGCCTCTAAGGAAATTCAGAC
Source organism: Bombina bombina (assembly GCF_027579735.1). Taxonomy (NCBI): domain Eukaryota; kingdom Metazoa; phylum Chordata; class Amphibia; order Anura; family Bombinatoridae; genus Bombina; species Bombina bombina. The sequence continues at coordinate 289,331,976 of NC_069502.1, read as the reverse complement.
GTCACTAACCTGGGGGGGGGGGTTCATTGCAGGCAACAGCATGTTGCAGCATTGGAGGAGGCTTTTAAATATACTTCAGCAGTAGTTTGGTCTAGAAGAAACCACATCTGGCAAGATAGGGAAACTAGGAGGAACTGCGTTGGGTAGCAGCAGTACTGGTAGAGATTTTATATATTTTGCAGAATAAGTGGAGCCTAAGAGGAGCTGCATTGTGCAGGAGTGGTATTTAGGGGGCATAGGCTATTACAGAATTTGTTATAACGAAGGTGAGCAAGAAAATCTTAAGGAAGGAAAGTGGCAAACTGGGCCATGATTATGCGGTTACAGCTGGGGCATTCCTATTGTGCCACTAGAGGCCAAATAATTTGACAACAATGTTTTCATCATTAATTATTTAATAACTAAATTTAGATGTTCCAAAACTTTTATATATTATCCTAATTCAATACCAACCAGCTATCCAGCAGCTTTATTCCCATGTTTTGGGGGGAGTCTTTGGGATTATGGTTGCTATTACAAAGCTGAAACTGAAAGGAACTGATTGAAGTGAAGTGACACACATTGAGAATAAACAGCTGGATCAGCATGACCACAGCTGTAATGAAGGAGGCTTTTACATATCCCACAGCAGCAGCGGCTTTTAAATTATATAAAAATGTCTGCAAAGAAGGGGAGCAGCAGAATCTTAAGGAATGAATGCAAGCAGCAAACCAGAACCATGATTAAAAGGGAAGGCCGAGGGCAATTATTGACCTTTGTAAGGGTGAAATTCTTGGCCCAGGCAAGAAAAAAGTATTCCTAGAACAGACATTGTGGGTCCAATATCATTCACAACTACCGACAGAGGTTTTTGGCAAGTAGCATTAAAGTTTTAAAATTAATTTAACAACTCTTTGATCCCTTCAAAAAATACTTTGCAAGAACAGAAAACCATGTTTCTGATTAAGATGGAAGGCCATGGACTGTTGTTGTTTTTTTTTACTTCCACAGAAGTGAAATTTTTAGACCAGGGCAAGAAAGAAAGAAAGTTTTTTTTTTGCTTCCTAGAACAGACACTGTGGGTCCAACACCACCCACAACACCAGACAGAGGATCTTGCAAGCAGCTAGAATGATTAATAAATAAATCAATATCTATAACACCCTCAAATATTACTTTGAAAAAAGCAGCAAACTGGAACCATTATTAAACAGGGAAGGCCCTAGACAGGGGTCATTTAAGGACTGAAGAGGTGAAAGTCTTGGACGAGGGTAAGAAAGGATTTTTACCTTCCACTATTATGTGTCCAACAACACTCACAAAACATGACAGTGACTTTTGTCACATTGCTATAGTGTTTCAATAATTCAACATGTTTCTACTCCACTGAAATGCAGCAAACTAAAACCATGATTTACAAGAGAAGGCTTTTGACTGGGGACAATTGATGTCTGTAGTGGTGAAATTCTTGAACCAGGGCAACAAAGTTCTCTGTATCTTCCCTAAAAGACTTAAGGACTACCACTAAATGACCAAGCATGGTCCACTCATCTCCTCCTAATGGCTCCCAATCCCAATGAATTGATTGTATAACATAGTATGTATAGACTCTCCTCCTCCACTATCTCCCCCTTTTTCATTGTCTGGAGACTGGAAAACAGTCTACGTCCCTTAGATAGGAGTTAATGGGAACTCCCATAATCTTTTAACAAGTCACAATATCAGACTAATGAACTCGATACTTTAAATATATTTTTTTGCTAAACCTAAAACTCTTACGAGGGGGAAATTGAGCTAAATAACATAACGCTAATACCAGGGTGGTTCTATCTATGCTTAACTCTGTTACATGTAATGTTGAATATATATAGATCATATAGTTATTGCTAACAGTTAATTTCGGCTGAACAATTCAGGTGAAACACAATGATATCAATCCATTACAATCACGTTAGGTATAACTCTATGCAACCATATTGATATTTGTAATTGAGCAACACAACTAAAGTCAATACTGCAGACTACAACGATATTGCAATCCGTTACAACCAAATTAGGTATAACTCTATGCAACCATATTGATATTTGTAATTGAGCAACGCAACTAAAGTCAATACTGCAGACAACAACAGTTTACTGATATGATTACACCATGCACAGACAGTGGTATATTATTTGGACTTCACCCAAATAACAATATAAGTTGGTTAATAAATGTATTAATTCAACAGCATATGAATTTGGACTTCACCCAAACAACTATATAAGTTGGATGATAAATGTATTAGTTCAACAGCATATGAATTTGGACTTCATCCAAACAACTATATAAGTTAGATGATAAATGTATTAGTTCAACAGCATATGAATTTGGACTTCACCCAAACAACTATATAAGTTGGATGATAAATGTATTAGTTCAACAGCATATGAATTTGTGAATTGAACTTTAAAGTGCACAGACAGTATAATAGTGTTATATTTTTATTACCATGTTTATGCTGCTTTCAAACACAAGGTGAAACACTATTATACAAGCCTATAAAATAAGCAATATAATTAAATTTAATACCGCAGATAACAACAGTTTGCTGATGCAACCCAACCACACATAGATAGTGGTACATTATTTGGGCTTTACCTAAACATCAATATAGGTTGGTGGATAAATACAACATTTTAACAGCATATAATATAGGTTGGTGGATAAATACATCAGTTTAACAGCATATCAATTTGTAAACTATTTTTAAGTGCACAGATAATGCAATAGCATTATTTTTCAATATTATATTTATGCTGCTTTCAAACATAATGTGAAACACTAGTATACAAGCTTCACAAAATAAGCAATACAACTTAAGCTAATATTGCAGATAAGAGATAACAACAATTTTGTCGATACGACAAAACCACACATAGACAGTGGCATATTATTTGGGCTTTACCTAAACAACATTATAAATTGGTGGATATATGTATCAGGTCAACAACATATGTATGTGTGAACAGAACTTTAAGTACACAGATAGCGCAATAGTATTATTTGTTCATTATTTCTTTATTATTATATCTAAAGGAGGTAGTGAATGCCAATACCATAGATACATTTAAAAATAGTCTGGATAAATTTCTGTATATAAACAAAATTCATGGATATGATTGCTAGTATTAAATGGGTCACATTTTAATGGGGTTATTTAAGCTTAACTGGAGCTTTTTGTAAGTATTTTAGATTTGTATAGGTTGAACTGGATGGACTTCAGTCTTTTTTCAACCTTATCTACTATGTTACTATGTTACTATGTTATCTACTATGTTATGGTGTCTTCAAACACAAGGTGAAACACTATTATTCAAGTTCCACAAAATAAACAGATCAATTACATCAAGCATATGTTTATTGAAGGTATTATTCAAATATATTTAAGAAACTATTATTTTTCAATATTCATAAAACATATGATTCATTTATATACAATAGCTGCATTATAACGCTCAAATTGCAGCCTAGGTATATGCTCCTAAAGATTTGTTATAAACACACTGTGGATGAATATTCATATTGTTACAATAGTATAGTCAGCAATTACACTGCTACAATACTACTGTTACCAAACAATTGAAACACTATTGCTATCATATACTTCTCCAGATCTGATATATAAACATATTGTGGACACATTGTCACACTGCTACAATATCTTTGTCACAATTTAACACAAACAATCAGAATACTATTGCTAATATTTAGTATAAGCTTTAATACCAATATAAAAGTCTAACTATATAGCCCGACCCATCAAGTATTATTACAACTGACTAGTATCGAGCATATAAATCCTTTATATACTATAACTGCATTATAACGATTAAGTGCAGTTCTGATATGCGTTCTATGTAGACTGGATACAAATATACTATAGATGAATAGCTTTGCTGCTGCAATAATGTTGACGGTATTCAGCAAAAACAATTAAATTATTGTTACTATTATTAAGTGACAAATAATTTCAATATCAGTAAGGCAAATGATTGTCTATATACCAACGTGATCCACAGAGTATTAATAGATTGAAAGGCCACTGTTTAAGGTTACTGCTTAGAATCTTATCAAAACTATTATTGCTATTATTTAGCAATTAATAATATCAACAATTGCAAGGCAAATTATTGCACACATACCAACGTGATTTGCAGATTATTAGCAGATAGCTAGACCACTGTTTATATTTACTGTCCAGAATCTCACTGTGATCCCTATTTTCCTCATAGATGATCTAGTCCTTTTGTATTGATATTAGGGATGGGCAAATGTTTCGCAACATTCGAAAAATGGCACGAATTTTAACACGTTCGTTCAAATCGAATTTTGAATGTATACATAACATTCTAACATTCGATTTTCGAATGTTCGGTTTTGAATTTTATGATTACATTCGAAAATATTCTTTTCGAAAAATTCGAATTTAGATTGTAATAGTATTTCTAATGCTTTCTTTAAATGTAATATTTGAATTATGCAATATTCGAATTTGAAAAATTCAAATTGATATGTTTGTAATAGTATTTCTAATACTTTCTTTAAATGTAATATTCGAATTATGCAATATTCTATATAGAAAACATTTGAAATAATATATTTGTATCTATTATGTATCAATTTACTAGATTCCCTCCCTACCACATGAACTATTGAACTTCTGAATAGTATATGTTAAATAGAATGTTAAATTCGAAATTTCGAATGTGGACATTCGATATAATTATAAGCATTCAAATTCGAAAGTGACATTCGAAAACTGTAAATAACATTTAATTATAGAATTTTTAAGAATATTCGTTGTTATCAACATTCGGATTTATAATTCGAATTTCGGTAATAACTTTCGTTCTACGTTCAAAATTCGAAAATTTACACATTCCCCCATCCCTAATTGATATATACCTGATTTAGAACACAATTAGTCGATACATATTGTGTGTGTTTTTAATCTGTTTGTTTCCCATACTTTTAGTGGTAATTTTTAATAAAAGTTATATTTTAACATACATCCTTCAACAACCCCCTTTCCCCTTATATTACAAATCTAACTGCCTTGAATAACTAATATTATCTCACAATAGCTCACAGCTATATATTTACATACAGCTCTTGAGTGCTATATGTGTATTCTCTTTTTGGGAGCTATGTGTGTATATATATATATATATATATATATATATATATATATATAATGTTTAAATTATATGCAATTTCTTGTATAATAATATATTAAATATTGTAAGATTTTAAACAGCTGTTCTTTTTTATTTTAAACATTAATATTTATTTTTCTAAATATAATTATGTAATGAAAGACAGTAGCCTCAACTTTAAAGTATTACATAACTGCATAATCTTTAACTTTGGAAAGTGGCTGCTGACTTAATTATATTTAGAAAAATAAATTTAATGTTTAAAATAGAAAATTAACACACAAAAAACATCTTTTTAAAATCTATAAAATACTTAAAATAATATGCATTAAACAAAAAAATGCATTAAAATTGTATGTAATGCTCCTCTTAATTATTAACCCTTTACTCACCCTCATCCCCAGTGCATTCTAATACCACTACACTATAAATCCCTAATCTGCCATAACCTATAACTTAATCTCCCCCTAGCCTATTAACCCCTAAACCACCAAAAACCCCATTGAAATAAACCCATTACCCTATTAACCCCTAAACCATCACAACCCCCATCACAATAAACCTGTTAACTTTTTAACCCTAAACCACTACAACCACCCATCACAAATTATCCCTACAAATTTCTATTGGCTGATTTCAAATCCAAATTAAAATACACTAATAGAAAAAGTTTGCATTTTATAGGCTGATTTGAAATTGGATTTAAAAATCAGCCAATAGAAATGGAAGGGCACCCCTATTTAAGGGGGAACCTTGCATTCAAGTTTATGTGTGCATGGGCGACCACCTGAAGAGGACATTGGATGGAAGATAAGAAGAAAAGAGGCATCAGAAGGAAAATGGAAGAAGATGGCAGAGTGTCACCATGGATGAAGATAGAAGAGGAGTGTCACCTTGGAGAAGCAGCAGCCCACTTAGGAGCCAGATTCAAGTTTGGTGAGTAGAAACTTTGGGCTTTAGCTTTAGGTTTTTTTTTTTTTGGGGGGGGGGTAGATGAGGGTTAGGGAAAGAGCTAAATTATTGATGCCCTTTTCTAGGCATATTTTTTAGGCTAGTTATTTTTTTAAATTAGCATAAGAGCGTAATCACTGATGCCCTTTCCTTTTCCTATCTTTTTTTTATGATAGGGTTCTTTTCATTTGTTAGCTTAGTTAAAAGATGGTTTTAATGTAGAGTATTTTGGATACAGAAGAGATAATCACTTCAACTAGGGCACTGCCCAACAAATGCCCTCTTCATGGTACTTTTTAGAGTAGCTTTTAGTGTTAGTATAGTTTTTTTTAGGGGTGAGCTTTTTTAAAGGGACTTTTTATTTTTGGTAATTTGTTTCTAATTTTTGGTAATGGTAGTTTTTTATTTTGTGTAACTTAGAGGGTCTTAGGTTAGGGGTCTTGAGGGTTAGCTGTTAGGGAGTTAAGTAGTGAAGGGGTAATTTGAGATGGGGTATTGGTGATAAGGGGGTTAATAGGTTAAGGGTAATTTGTAGTGGGGTACTGGTGGTTAGGGGGTTAACAAGTTGAGGGTAATTTGCGTTGGGGTGTTAAGTAGTATAGGGATAATTTGCAGTGGGGGTATTGATGATTAGGGGGTTAATAGGTTAGGTGTAGTTTGTTGTGGAGTATTGATGGTTAGGGGGTTAAGTAAAGTAAGGATGGTTTGTGGTAGAGGTATTTTCAGTTAGGGGGCTCAAAAGATTAGGGTTAGTTTGCGGTGGGGTATTGGTGGTTAGGGGTTAATAGGTCATTGATACCTTGCCTTGGCAGTATTGGCTGTTAGGAGGTTAATAGGTTAGGAGTAGTTTGCGGTTGGGTATTGGAGGTAAGGGGTTAAGTAGTGAAGGAATAGTTTGTGATGAGGGTAGTGGCAGTTAGGGGATTAGTAGGTTAGAGATAGTTTACGGTGGGGGTATTGGCAGTTAGGGGGTCAATAAGTTAGGGATAGTTTGCGGTGATGGTATTGGAGGTTAGCAGGCTAATATTTTAGCGATAGTTTGTGGTGGGGATATTGGTATTTAGAGGGTTAATAGGTTAGGGATAGTTTGTGGTGGGTGTATTGGATGATAGGGGTTTAATATGTTAGGAATAGCTTGTAGTGTGGGGTTATGTCAGTTAGGGAATTAATAGGTATGTTTATTAGGTTTTGTGATATATTTAAAAGGGATCCTTTAATTTACATCATCAATGTAGGTGGCAATGTTGCTTGAAATATTTTGCAAGCATAACCACCCATTGTGTGGTGTAGTAAAATGCCTCTTGATGATGCTGCCTTTAAACACTAATGCTAGCCACTTGGAATATTTCACCACTAGCCACTGCCTATAGTGACATAAGGCAGCTGACATCCTGAAAACTTAGATTGCACTTTGTCCTCTTCTGAGCATGGGAAAGAAACTGACTTTCCTGTGATCGTTCAGTTAAGGCAACAGACAGACAGCTCAAGTTGCTAAAGAAGATTTATGAAATCAAGCTATATATGCCTTCCTGTAGAAACCCCCGCCCCCTTGTGGAGCTGCAACAGGAAGTGATTGGCTTTGCAAAACAAGCAATAAAAGGTTAAAAAGAATTGAAATGCTAATAATATGTATTGCAATCATCCCTTTTAAGTATAAGCTACTGCTTAGTGTGTTTTATTATAACAATGAAATAGACTGTTTAATATCCATTTAACATAGTGCAAATAAGTGATAATTATATCTTTTGATTTTAATATCCCTTTTATGCCACTCTCAACCCAGCTGTATATAGCCCCAACCTTATAATCAGAATAGCTCAATCTAAATTTAAAACAATTTGGTTTAAATTCAAACTGTTTTATGATCGCACTTGTTTATATCTTAACTTCAACCAAAGTGACTACACACTGTTTTCTAAACCTAAGAAAACCTATTTCTGATTGGACTATATTATGACTGACCAAATAGCCCTTTCACTACTGCAATCATCTCCTATTCTCCACAGCCCCTGGCTAGACCACTCAATGGTTTTATTTAGCACTTTCTAATGATCCGCTGCCCCCTCTAGTTCATTTACCTGGAGACTAAATACTTTAATCACTTCCTATAACTGTGAAACACTTAGAAACTACTATCCAATATTACTTTCAAACTTGGTGACATTTCACCAAGCAATCTTCAGGAGACACATTAATGGACTGCTTAATATCCGTTTAACATAGTTCAAATAAGTCATAATTATATCTTTTGATTTTAATATCCCTTTTATGCCACTCTCAACCCAGCTGTATATAGCCCTACCTTACAATCAGAATAGCTAAATCTAAATTTAAAACAATTTGGTTTAAATTCAAACTGTTTCTAAACCTAAGAAAACCTATTTCTGATTGGACTATATTATGACTGACCAAATAGCCCTTTCACCACTGCAATCATCTCCTATTATCCACAGCCCCTGGCTAGACCACATAATGGTATTATTTAGCACTTTCTAATGATCCGCTGCCCCCTCTAGTTCATTTACCTGGAGAATAAATACTTTAATCACTTCCTATAACTGTGAAACACTTAGAAACTACTATCCAATATCACTTTCAAACTTGGTGACATTTCACCAAGAAATCTTCAGGAGACACATTAATGTATGACGAGGGGTGAATTTATCACATTTAAGACTTATATGGAGAAACAAAAAAAGCAGAAAGAAATCCCTTAGACATGGCAACTAGCTGTTCCCTAAGGAATCATGTACTATTCCTGCAGTGTCTGTCCTTCTGCTACTGCTGAGAAACAACCTTTCAAGCTGCAACTGTAAAATGTTAAGGGAATCAGGACAGTGGTGGAACTGACAGTAATAGAAATACATTTCTCTTGGTTTGCACAATGCACTCAAGATACAAGCAGTGTAGGAATTAATTTGCTTTACAGCTTGAGGTGTGAAAATTTTGGCAAGGCTGAAGTGAGAGAATTCTTTAAGAAAGCAGTATAGTGAAATTAAAACAGTTTGCTTTACCAAAATAGATGAGATTTGCAAAGCTGGGTTTAAATTACATTACCATAGATTAATATTTTTGTTGGATATGCTTCAGTCTATAGGTAAGTAAAGTCATGGTGCAGGCAGGGGCATTATTACAATACCTTGTATATTTGTTTGTAGTCTTTCCACTGTAGTGAGGATGTATCCAGCTGTATGTACTGAGTTTTTAAAGCTCCCATTGTAGAAAGATGTGTCCATTTGTATCCAATGAAGTTATTGTAGTTTATCTGCTAGAGAAAGGATGTGTCCAGTTTATCCACTGTCTATGCCAGTTGTATTTGTGAGGGTTAGTCTGTTGTGACTGACAAGCTAATCCAGTGTGTATCTCAGAGTAGGAAGGCAATTCATATACTTCTTTAGAGATTTGTGGCACACATTCAACAGTAAAATATGATTTCAGGAACAGTGAACGGGTGAGACCTACTTGCACCAGTCCTTACCAAAATTACTCAATGTTAAAATAAAGTACTATGCTCATATATACATTTTTTGATAAAATATGATTAAAATATTGTTGAAAAGGTTTTAAAATGATTAAGAAGAGATAGGATATATATATATATATATAAATATATATATATATATATATATATATATATATATCAGAAAAGAGAGAACAGCACCCTCTTTTTTTCACATTTATGTAAATTACTCTTGGGTCTCCCTAAGAGTGATGGGTAAAGCCAGACGTGGAGCCCGTGCACACATGCCCTTAGAGAGATACAACTGCACCTCACTGACGAGGCCCACAGAAGGCCGAAACGATCGCCTGGGGTTGTTGCTTCCCTTGTTCAGAGAAGAATTGCCTGGTATTTCGGCGCTGGACTGTCATCGGGCAGGATCAGACTGATATGCTACAGGATATTTTTTCTCTGTGAAGGGGCATAGTGCGCAAAAAGAACGCACACCCTGGCATGGAAGTTATTCTAGCTTTTTTTCTATCTCAGGAGTGCTGTTCTCTTTCTCTTTTTTTCACACACACACATATATATATATATTTTTATATATATATATATATATATATATATATATATATATATACTGTATATATGTCTAATTGTATGGATGTGGTTTTATATATATATATATATATATATATATATATATTTATTTATATATATATATACATATATATAAAAGTGTGTGTATTCATGTATATTTATGTGCTTATAGGTATGAATATGTATGTGCACTGATACATACATATGTACACATATAAACACATAAATTCACATATATAAACATATATTTACACTTTTGAGCCCTTTCCAGTCAAACATCTTAAAATATGCAATGTAATTTTTGATATGTTTTAATGTGTTTTGAATAGAAATACTTGAAATTGCTTTGTTCTTTACTTAGAAAAACTGTTATTTCTATTTTATATATATATATATATATATATATATATATATATATATATATATATATATATATATATATTTATTTATTTTTTTAAACCTGTATACAGTATTTTATCTATCTATCTATCTATATCTATCTATCTATCTATCTATCGGTTAGATTACAAGTAGAGAGCTAATTTATTGCATGCCTTTTTACGGGCGTGCAATAAATTACCAGCCATTACAAGTGACTGGTTATTGCTATTGCAAGCTCGTGGTAGCAATTAGCGATCAGAAATTTATAGATATCTGATTAATTTTCTGAATGTCTGTCAATTGCTCCCAAAATTTTAGTTTAAAAAAAATAAACAAATAAGCGTCTTTATATTTTTAAAACATATAAGGGGTTAAAAGTGGTGGGTGTGGGCACTGAGGGTGGGTACACATTGAATCTCACTTGTAATACTAGCTGTGCACTGGTATTACTCAGTTGAATGCAAATATCGCTTTCATGGAAGCAATATTTTGCACTCAACTTGTAATCTGGCCCTATATGTGTATATATCCATATAGATATATAGGTATAGCTATATATTTTACAAAAAATATTAAAAGTTATATAGAAATATGTATCTTAAAATAATAACGCCTAGATTTAGAGTTCTGCGGTAGCCGTCAAAAGCAGCGTTAAGGGCTCCTAACGCTGCTTTTTACCGCCCCCTGGTATTTAGAGTCAGCCAGGAAAGGGTCTAACGCTCACTTCCAAGCCGCAACTTTTCCATACCGCAGATTCCCTTACGCCAATTGCGTATCCTATCTTTTCAATGGGATCTTCCTAACGCCGGTATTTAGAGTCTTGGCTGAAGTGAGCATTAGACCCTCTACCAACAAGACTCCATCCACAGAAAGCTCTTAACTACTGTGCTCTAAAGTACACTAACACCCATAAACTACCTATGTACCCCTAAACCGAGGCCCCCCCCCCCCCCACATCGCCGCCACATTAATAAAAATTTTTAACCCCTAATCTGCCGACCGCACATTGCCGCCACCTACATTATACCTATGTACCCCTAATATGCTGCCCCTAACATCGCCGACACCTACATAATATTTATTAACCCCTAAAATAAATCCTAACCTAAGTTACAATTAAACCTAACACTACACTATCAATAAATTAATTAAATAAATTAACTACAATTACATACAATTAAATAAACTAAACTAAATTACAAAAAAACAAACACTAAATTACAAAAAATAAAAAAAGATTACAAGAATTTTAAGCTAATTACACCTACTCTAAGCCCCCTAATAAAATAACAAAGCCCCCCAAAATAAAAAAAATTCCCTACCCTAATCTAAATTTAAAAAGTTAACAGCTCTATTACCTAACCAGCCCTTAAAAGGGCTTTTTGCAGGGCATGCCCCAAAGAAATCAGCTCTTTTGCCTGTAAAAAAAACACAATACCACCCCCCAACATTACAACCCACCACCCACATACCCTACTCTAACACAAACCCTCCTTAAATAAACCTAACACTACCCCCCTGAAGATCTCCCTACCTTGAGCCGTGTTCACCCAGCCGGGCACCGATGGACCAAAAGAAGACATCCGGAGCGGCAGAAGTCTTCATCCTATCTGGGCAGAAGAGGACATCCGGACCAGCAGACATCTTCATCCAAGCGGCATCTTCTATCTTCATCCATCCGACGAGGAGCAGCTCCATCTTTAAGACCTCCGGCGCGGAACATCCTTCTTCAACGACGACTACCCGACGAATGAAGGTTCCTTTAAGTGACGTCATCCAAGATGGCGTCCCTCGAATTCCGATTGACTAATAGGATTCTATCAGCCAATCGGAATTAAGGTAGGAAAAATCTGATTGGCTGATTGAATCAGCCAATCAGATTCAAGTTCAATCGGATTGGCTTATCCAATCAGCCAATCAGATTGAGCTCGCATTCTATTGGCTGTTCCAATCATACTTAATACTTGAAGTTAGTTAGTTAATACTATTTATTATAGGGTTTGCGAGGCAGGAGTGCGGCGGTTTAGGGGTTAATACATTTATTAGAGTGGCGGCGAGATCCGGTGGGCAGATTAGGGGTTAATAAGTGTAGGTAAGGTAGCAGGGATGTTGGGGGGGCAGATTAGGGTTTAATAAATATTATGTAGGTGTCGGCGATGTTAGGGGCAGCAGAAGGGTACATAGGTATAATGTAGGTTGCGGCGGTGTCCGGAGCGGCAGATTAGGGGTTAATAGTGTAATGCAGGGGTCAGTGATAGCGGGGACGGCAGATTAGGGGTTAATAAGTGTAAGGTTAGGGGTGTTTAGACTCGGGGTACATGTTAGGGTGTTAGGTGCAGACTTAGAAAGTGTTTCCACATAGGAAACAATGGGGCTGCGTTAGGAGCTTAACGCTGCTTTTTTGCAGGTGTTAGGTTTTTTTTCTGCCCAAACTGCCCCATTGTTTCCTATGGGGGAATCGTGCACAAGCACGTTTTACCAGCTAGCCGCTACCGTAAGCAACGCTGGTATTGAGAGTTGAAGTGGCGGTAAATATGCCTGTACGCTCCCTTTTTGGAGCCTAACGCAGCCCTTCAGAGAACTCTAAATACCAGCGTTGTTTAGAAGCAGCGCTAGAAAAAAAAAATGCGTAGCTAACTCTAAATCTAGGTGTAAGATTTTATTCTATGGGAAGAACATAGGAATGTAAATTATTCCTAACATACCTTCAGCTTTAGTGCAGTGGATTTAGCGCAGTTGATTTAGTGCAGTGTCGGGTTAGTGTGTGATAAATAACTAATAGGCATATCGTCAGCATGCCCCATAGAAGTCTATCAGGGGAAAAATTTAGTAACATTGTGATATCCGACGGTCTAAAGTTAGTGTGCCTGAGTCTTTTGCTCTTGCTCTAACTTTTTACTTTCAACTTGTAATATGAACGCAAATGTTTTACTTTAATCTCAGATAGGGATCGAGTGAATTTTTTCTTAAGCATGCCACTTATTGTGCTAATTTAAACACTTAACGACCGCATACCCCCTTGATCACTCAGAAATAGCGCAGGTCTTGCCGAGGTCAGCAAGACCTTGCTATATCGGCATACCTCCAGAAGTGAGGCATGCAGTACTAGCATAGCTTTGCTGCTGTTGGCAAAGCTGCGCTAGTAAACTCCTTAATGACCATGGTATGTACAGGGTACGATGGTTGTTAGTGGTTAAAGGGGCTATGCTTAGTTTCAGAAACTCCAGCTTAAGTGGCACCAGGTGTGGGAGTTCCTATATAAATCCACTTAGCCCATCACTCTGAGTTATTGAGGAGTGCACTTAGTACTTTCCTGTTCTCCTAGCAACAAGCTGTTACGTACTTCTATCCTGCTGCACTTACCTGGCATCTCATGACAGCCTCACCCATAGTACCTGCTGGGTATTTTGTGCTTTCTGTGTCTCCTGTACTTCATGTACCAGTGGCAGCTTACCTGGTATCACATGACAACTTTACCAACAGTAGCCACTGGGTATCCTGTGCCTGCTGAGTCTCCTTGCTTGCTGTACCAGTGGCAGCTTACCTAAATCCAGTTGCACCTACCTGGTATCACTTAACAGTGTCACCAAAAGTACACATTGGGTACCCTTTGCCTGCTGAATCTCTGGGTAACCTGTGCCTACTGAGTCTCCTGTACTTGCTGTACCAGTCTAAGCTTACCTGAGTCCTGCTGTACCAGCTGCATCTACCTGGTATTCCATTACATCTTGGTATCCTGTGCTTGCTAAGTCTCCTGCAATTGCTGTACCATTGGCAACTTACCTAATTCCTATTGTACCAGCTGTATCTACCTGGTATCCTGTGCCAGCCTCTCCACCTATACCTGATTGACATAGTTCTAACTTCCCCCTTGGTACCTAGTTGCTGGACTGATCTCACGGAACCCAACCTTCGGCCTATTCCTGGACTCTGCTCTTGTTGACCCTTTAGAACCTAGTTGCTGGACTGATCTCGTTGTACCGTATCTGAAAAAATCCAGAGAGTTGTATCCATAGTATGCTCCTCTGCACCTTTTGACTTGGAATGTGGAATCCCTCAGGGCTCCATCTTATCTCCCATGTTATTTGAGGTATATGTGCTGACAATGAGAGATATAAGGCCTTTTGAGAAAGCCAGGAAACATTTCAAGGGAAGGGAAAGGGCTGGACCCTAACTTGTTTTTTAAAAAATGCGCCAGTATTGGCTTTAAACTGTTTAACTAATTGTTGGTTTTGGAGCTGGTATAAACTTATTTGCATTGATAATAGTAAACAGTGACACTATTCCTGTATACTGACATTGCCTTTATTGGTAGTAAAGATTGGTACAGTCTCTCTTAGCCTGGGGATATTTACTGCTTGGTAAGGGAACCGTGTATCAATACACAGTTCAAACCTTATAGTACACTCGTATTGAGCCTTGAAGTATTCCAGCAACCTTTGCATAGACACAGTGCAACTGTAATAATGTGTGTTTTTTATTGTTATCCAGTATATAACATAAGTTGCTTACACAGGTGTCGTTATGCTTCTCTTAGTAAAGAAACCTGAAACGAGACTTCTTCCGTGACTTGCTGTAAGGGTTTTTTCCTTGCTTTGATTACCATGTGCTGCAGCCATTTTACTCACCTCTTACTGAATCTGGTAAAGAGTGTCTGATGCTGCTCATTTCCTGCACACCCTCTTATGGCCGGACTGGTGTACATCACCGTGTGAGACAGGATGCAGTCTCAGTATTGTGATGTCATAACTTATTATTTAAAGCGCCTCTGTTCAGTATGCTTTGCCCTTGCGTTGTCTCAGACCTGTTTGTGAGTTCCTGTGTTCTAGTTCCTGTGTATTACCTGGCTGTCTGACATCCCTCCTGGTTCCTGATCTCTGGCTTGTTTCTGACTCTGCTGTTCTCCTTGTTCCTGATTCCAGCTCGTCTGACTACTCGCTTTGGCTTCTGACTTGGCTCGTCTGACTTTTTGCTTTTGCTCCTGACTCGGCTCATCTGACTACCAGCTCTGGCTATTGACTTGTCTCATCTGACTAAAATGAAATGGGGGTTGCGTACGGGGCGCCAAAGGCAATCTGGTTGTATCCACGCGTATCGGCTCTCCAAAGCCTTTCTCAAAGCCTTTGAGAAAGGCTTTGGAGAGCCGATACGAGTGGATAAATCCTATTAGCTCAATCCTTAAGAGTATTACATCTAGCTCCCAGGACCGCTGCAACCATAACACCTGCCATATTATATAGCATATACGGAGGGTCTTTGGGGGAATAGCGGTAGGAGCAAAACACAAAAAGAAGAAAAAAGAAATACTTTTTAAATTTCAAGAAGTGCACGCACTCATCACCCGCTAAGGCCCTATTGGTCCGGGACTTCCACGTGACCCAAACCCGGTTATTTGGATACAAAGTTTCAATGGCTAAAGACACTGCACAAAAAAGAGAATCAACAGACTTTTCTCCTATTACGTAATAAGGTACAGTGTCATATAAATTATCACACATGGTGAAAGAAGAACCACTGAAACCTTTAAACTGTTAGAAAAGTGAACAAAATTAATTAAAGTTGCTACATACGTGACATTCATACTTGCAACTTTTTTTGGCGATTTGGATTTCCCACTATCTACAAATAATTACTGTTTGTGTTATAAGCAGAGAGAGTGAGCAATAAGTTATATATACCTTTTTAAATGTAAATCAATATGCAGATCAATTGATTTTATAATCTTGACACAGGTGTCTCCTGTTTATAGAAGTTTTTATATTTAAATTTGTCTTATAATATATCGATCTTGTTTTTTTTTTATTGCTACATTAAATATTTTAATACTTATGCAAGTGTCGAAAGTCCAATAATCACATATTCACAAAATGTATAAAATTCACTACACACTTATGTGATAGAGAAGATCACAACTTATAAAGAAGGTTCTATAGTTATAGAAATACTACTAAGAAAACTACAGAAGTATAGCATCTAATTAGAAATTGAAAATATATCAACATATATTATGGTCATTGTATTATCTCCATGAATTATAAAAGTAATATACAGTATAGAACAGACGCAGATAATTAATTTATTGCCATCACGAGAGTCACATACAAATACACAGACCTAATAGTCACTGAAAAACACCAATATATATATATATATATATATATATATATATATATATATAATTGTATTTCCTATTCTTTAGTATTTGTTCACCAACTATCACTTAAATTATTTATTACTATATCTTAATATACCCTTACTTGCGATTTCACAGATGATCACATACTAATCTTTTATCACATATCTATGGATCTAGTAGAACTCAACTAGTATCACATTCTACCTCACTAAATAAATGAATTATTTAAGAAGAAAACATTCACGAATGCACTAAGAACGAAAACTGTATAGACTAAATATAAAAAGATATAATGATATCAATTATATTCTAAATTAGCGATTTGCATATTCACTGTTTAACCAACCAGATTGCCTTTGGCTCCCCCTACGCAACCCCCATTTCATTTTATTTGATTTGTTTGGAGTCACTTGTGAGAGACTCCATCAGTAAGGGTGGCTTGATCTGGTGTAGAGATTACACAGTTCAAATAATTTTATTTACGTATTGTCTCATCTGACTACCAGCTCTGGCTTAGACACCTGGCTTGATAGAGAAGGACTTTGTGTGGACTTTTTATTATTTTTTGTTATTAATAAAGGTATGATTACTTTTGCACTTCTCATCTCAGTCTGATTCCTGGCACCTTGACATGAATCCCGATGGGACATGAATCCCGATGGTACTAATAATCCACCTTTACCTACCGTAATATCCAGGATGGATAAACATAATCACCGCTTGGATCAATTTGCACTAGCCCTGCAAACCCAGCTGACTCACACTGCACATTTGGACCAGAGTGTCCCACAAGTTATGGCTGCTCCTGTTTCCGCTGCTGCACCTAGTCCTACCAGGAGCATGTCCAGTTCTGCACCTCTACCTCAGCGATATGGAGGCGATCCTATTCAGTGCAGAGGGTTTTTGAACCAGGTGGGCATTTACTTTAAGATGTTACCTCAGGCATTTCCCTTTGACAGAGCTAAGGTGGGATTTCTCATCTCGTTACTCTCTGACACAGCTCTTGCCTGGGCTAATCCCTTGTAGGAGACTAAAACCTGTGATTTCAAATTAGCCTGAATTTTTGGCCTCCTTTTGAAGGGTATTTGATGTTCCGGCTCACTCCTCCTCTGCTGCTAAATGACTCATGTCCATTCAGCAAGATACAAGATCTGTTGCTGAGTATGCCATTGAGTTCCGTAAGCTTGCCACAGAGGTAGGTTGGAACAATGAAGCCCTTGTTGCCACCTTCTTTCATGGGCTCTCTGATGCGATTAAAGACAAAGTTGCTGCCAGATATTTACCAGAGGATCTCGAGACTTTGGTGTCTTTTTTGATCTTAATTGACATCAGACTCAGAGAGAGGCCCTCTTTCAAGGAGCGCTTGCAGAAGCCTCCTGTTCCATTGTATCCTACGTGTTCGTTCCCACCCATGCTTCCCTCTCCTCCCATGTCTCCTGGTCCTGAGTTACCAGGTACTGCTGAGCCAATGCAGTTGGGATTCACGCGTCTCTCCACAGCGGAGAGGGCCTTTAGGAGGAGGGAGGGGCTCTGCCTCTATTGTGGGTTACAGGGCCACCTTTTGAAGTCTTGTCCTACACGGCTGGAAAAATGCTCACACCAGAGGTCCTGTCGGGGGCAGACCTTGGGTGGTTTATCCTCATCCCAGGAACCGCTAAAGGAGAAACCTTTGGTCATGGATGTCCTTTCCTGGGTGGACTCCTCCATATTCACCCAGGCTCTTGTTGACTCCGGTGCTATGGCCTATTTAATTGACAGTGCTTTTGCATCAAAGCACTCCATTCCTGTTTTGCCTCGGTCAGTTCCACTTGCTATTGAGGCCATTGATGGCAGGCCCCTTCAGCCCGCACTCGTTACTCACGAGACTGCTCCATTATCCATGGCTGTTGGGACTCTCCATTTTGAAACCCTCCAGTTCCAGGTGATAAATTCTCCTAATTTTCTAGTTGTTCTGGGTTATCCCTGGCTCCAAAAGCACAATCCCAGTCTCAACTCGCTCTGGTCCGAAATGTTGTCGTGGTCTCCGCAATGTATTTCCACTTGTCTTCGGAAACCAGTTAAAGTCTTGTGCACTTCTTCAGTATCTCAATTGCCAGAGGAGTACTGAGAGTTCCCAGACGTTTTTGACAAGGTGCGTGCCGATACATTGCCTCCTCACAAGTCTTACGATTGTGCCATAGACCTGCAACCCGGAGCCATTCCTTCTCGGGGCCGGGTTTACCCTCTGTCTGTTGCGGAGAATTGTGCTATGGAGGAGTATGTTGCTGATGCTCTGTCGTGGGGGATAATCCGCAAATCCTGCTCTCCTGCAGGGGCTGGCTTCTTCTTTGTGAAGAAAAAGGGTGGCGACTTAAGACCATGCATCAATTATAGGGGTCTTTATTGTCTTACCATTAAGAATGCTTACCCTATTCCGCTCATTACGGAACTCTTTGACCACCTCAAGGGAGCTACGGTATTTTCTAAACTTGATTTGAGAGGAGCGTACAATCTCATTAGGATCAAGGAGGGCCATGAATGGAAAACAGCATTTAACATCAGGAGCGGACATTATGAGTATCTTGTAATGCACTTTGGCCTATGTAATGCTCCTGCTGTTTTCCAGGAATTTATTAATGATGTCCTACGAGATATATTGCAACAGTGTGTTGTGGTGTATTTAGACAACATCCTCATACACTCACCCACACTTGAGGCTCATCGTTCTGATGTTACACGGGTTCTTCAGAGACTATGTGAGAACGGCCTGTTTTGTAAACTTGAGAAATGTGAGTTCCATCAGACTCAAGTAACCTTCCTAGGTTATGTTATCTCCGTTGCAGTGTTCTCCATGGATGCTGAAAAGTTGTCTGCAGTTCTGCAGTGGCCTCGCCCATTTGGTCTTCGGTCTATTCAATGTTTTTTTGGGTTCGCCAATTACTATAGAAAGTTTATTAAAAACTTTTCTTCCTTGGTCAAACCTATCTCTGACATGACCCGTAAAGAGAATGATCCACTGAATTGGTCACCTACTGCCATTAAGGCCGTTGATAGTCTTAAGACTGCCTTTGCTGCCACTCCAGTTCTGGCTCATCCTAACCCTGCCCTGCCTTTCGTTCTTGAGGTTGATGCGTCTGAGACTGGAGTAGGTGCCCTCTTGTCTCAACGTCCTATGCCTGATGGTTCCTTGAATCAGTGCAGTTTCTTCTCTAAGAAATTGTCTTCAGCGGAGTGCAATTATGAAATGGGCGACAGGGCACTCAAGGAATGGAGGCATCTTCTTGAGGGTACTAGCGTACCAATGCTCATTCTTACTGACTACAATAATTTAACTTATCTATCTGAAGCAAAATGTTTGTCGCCCCGGCAGACCAGATGGGCGCAATTTTTGTCTTGGTTTAATTATGTGGTCTCCTACCTGCCTGGTAATAAGAATGTTAGGGCTGACCCCCTCTGTCGACAATTTTCACCTCTGTCCAAGGAGGAGTCTTTACCAACTCCAATTATACCTTCTAACCATATTTTGGCTACCATACATTCTAATTTGACTTCTCCCTTGGGGGAGGAGATCCTGGCTGCACAAACCAATGCACCTCCTGAGAAACCTAGTGGTACGTGTTTTGTTTCTGATAATCTTCTAACTAAACTTTTGCAAACTTACCACTATCCTAAAGCCGCAGGTCACCCAGGCAAGAAACAAATAATTTGGTCTGTCACTCAACAATTTTGGTGGCCAGGTCTTCATTCTGATGTTGCTGCATATATGTTACCTCCTGCTCAGTTTGTGCACAGAATAAGACTCCTCAACATCTTCTTGTGGGTCTTCTTCAACCTATTGCTAATGGTGAGCATCCATGGACACATCTTTTCATAGACTTCATTGTCGAGCTCCCTGTTTCCAATGGCAATACTGTTATCCTTATGGTGGTTGACCATTTTTCTAAAATGTCACATTGCATTCCCTTTAAGAAGCTGCCTACTGCTCAGGAGCTTGATTTAATTTTTGCCCGGGAGGTCTTCTTTTTACATGGGTTACCCAAGGAGATAGTGTCAGACTGGGGTAGCCAGTTTGTCTCCAGATTTTGGAGTTCCTTTTGTGTTCAAATGGGGATCCAGCTTTCCTTCTCCTTGGCATATCACCCTCAATCCAATGGGGCTGCGGAACGGTTTAATCAAGCTCTGGAACAGTTCCTCCATTGCTATGTCTCAGATCACCACAATAATTAGTCTGAACTGTTACCTTGGGCAGAGTTCGCTCATAATAATGCTATTAATGCTTCCTCCCAGTTATCCCCGTTCATGGCGAATTATGGTTTCCAACCATCCTTGTTGCCCGATTCTTTCATGACTCAGAGTATTCCAGCTTTGGAGGAGCATCTCCGGCAACTCCGTTCCATGTGGGTGCAGATTCAGGATTGCCTTCATCGTTCTATGCAGCGCCAAAAGTTCCAGGCTGATCGTAGGCGTCTGCCTGCACCTTCCTACCAGGTTGGTAAGAGGGTTTGGCTGTCCTCCCACAACTTGAAACTTCGGGTGCCTTCCAATAAACTGGGTCCCCATTATGTTGGTCCTTTTCGAATACTCTGACAGGTCAATCCTGTGGCCTACGCTCTTGACCTTCATCCTGCAATGCGCATCTCCAATGTTTTTCATGTCTCCCTCTTGAAACCATTGGTTTGTAATCATTTTATCGCTGTGTTGCTTCATCCTCGTCCTATCTCTGTTTACAATCATGAAGAATATGAGGTCAGCAGCATTTTTGACTCTCGTATGTCCAGGGGCCGCATACAGTATTTGGTTCACTGGAGGGGCTATGGTCCGGAGCAGCGTTCATGGGTTCCCTCCCCTGATATTCATGCTCCCGCCCTCCTCCAAGTCTTCCATGTCCATTTCCCCAATAAGGGGTCGTTGAGGGAAGGATACTGTCAGGTTTTTGCCTGCTTTGTTTGCCATGTGCTGCTGGCAGCCATTTTACTCACCTTTTTCTGAATCTTGTGCAGAGTGTCTGATGCTGCTCATTTCCTGCATGCCCTCTTATGGCTGGACTGGTGTACATCATCCGTGTGAGACAGGTTGCAGTCTCAGTATTGTGATGTCATCAATTATTATTTAAAGGGCCTCTGTTCAGTATGATTTGCCCTTGCATTGTCTCAGACCTGTAAGTGGATAGATAAGAAACCTAACAAGGAATATAAATATTGGTAATATAGTGATAATATAAATAATGATAGTATCACATTATACTGTGGCATGGTTTATTTTGCCCATTCAACATTTCCCGTATATGTACAAATAACCGTATAATATAAAGTATCTGTTAAGTAAACATATACACAGGGCAAGACATCTCTTACTACCGCAGTAAGGTGCAATATATGTATTTGTTGGTAATAAAAATAAAGATAAACAATGAAAGGTCGTAATCTCAAAAAACCACACACACATACAACCTATGTTCCAAATCGAAAATGCCAAATGTGAACAAATCAAAAGTTGAAAAATTGCATATACATATTACATATTATATTGTGAAGAAAAGAAATATTTGAATTATTTTGACAGGACTTGAAGAATATTTGAAATAAAAAACAGTTTACCATCTAGGTAAACATATACAGCATATACAGATAAGCATGGGTACATTGAGTAAGAAGTATATGGCAACAATATACTAACTATTATCCATTAGTTATCTGGAATATACAACATATCTTATCTTATAACTTTCAATAACAAGAAGAAGAGAAGACCATCATTCCTGCATTATATGTATAAATAGCAAAAGAGTTAATGGTGGTCATATGTAGATATCTTGAGTCAGCTAGCCTCATTTTATTACACATTTTAGAGAGTGAAAATACTAGGTATGAACATGAAGAGAAAATGGTTCCACACTCTGTATAGTAAAAATTCCAATACTTTATTTCAAATGCTTAAAACAATATATAAGAACTGTGACAGCCTGCCACATAAGATGTTTGAGTGAGGAAAGCGCAGCACACAGGCTTACACGTTTCGGCAGATAGCCGTAATCATAGCCTGGTGTGTCTGTACCATCCTTGCCTTTAAATACTTTTAAAATCCTACTGATAGGATAAAATAAGCACTTGTCCCTCCCTCTCGTTAGTAGCACCTTTGGGATACTTTACATTAAATTAACTCTATGTGACATGTTCAACTTTTTGTGTGATCCTACATTGAATGATCTGTAAAACTGTGACATGCTGGTAAATTTCTGTATCTGCAAAACAAGGGGGTGGTGGGGGGCGGGGTTTGGAGACAGAGTATGCAAAAATTGGGGCAAAAAGATTAATTATGTAGAGAAAAACTTTGGTTTAGGCAATATATACTAATAAACGTTCCTTTTTCTTATTATATGCAAATACTCATTGTTGGCTTCCTAATATACTCCAATACTGTGATAACTATATTTTAAGAATTAATTTAGAAAAGGCAGTCCCTCCATTGCAAAACAATACATAGGGGACCATACATTCTCAATTCTATGTAAGACCTTGTGTTTTTTGAACATTTCTAGTTAATCCTTTAGTTACCTATTTTTATAGGCACGTTTGAACTAATAGTTTTAACAAGGAAGGTAAGGCCTCTTTTTACAGGTTAGTATAACCATGGACTAAATGATAATGTTCAAAAAACTACTAAGTGTAAGACCTCTATGATCAAATACACAAAAGTCCTACTCCCAGTAATTTATAATATCATATCTGGAGTTCAGACCCTCTGAATATCTAAGTCTGAGTATCCAGAACATCTAGGTATGAACCCCAGAATTTGGAAATACCTACATGTAAACTTAAGGGGTCCAACAGAAGTTTTTACCCAATACAAATGAGAGGTGATTTTGTGGACACATTCCACAAAATAATTGAAAGAGATCTTTTTACATTAGCTGAAACTGTAGCATTTGAAAATAAGACCAAAAACAATTATAGATCGAATATAACTAAAGCGAAACAAAAAGCTCTGATAAGTTTACAAAACAAAAAGAACCTTGTGATTTCCAAATCGGATAAAGGTGGTTCTGTTGTTGTCCAAGATAGGTCCAAGTATGTTAATGAGGCCAAAAGGCAGCTCGACACATACAGGCAAATCACCTTTAATCTGACTGGGAAATATAAGAGGGAACTAAGTATGTTCCTATCTTATGCTAAAGATGAGTATCTTATTAAACAGAAGACTGCAGAATTCCTTATGGTTCACAATCCACAAGTTCCTGTTTTTAAACACCTACCAAAAAAACATAAGACCACTGCATCGACCCCCGGGAGACCCATTATCTCGGGGGTTGGTACACACGATGAGAAATTAGGAGCCTACGTGGATTTGACAAAGTTACTGTCGGCATGAAACGAGTAGTGTTTATTGACCTGCTGTATCATGTATGATATGTTGCTGTTTATCTTGCAAAAAAAATTGCACCGCTTGATGACCACACAATTCATTTTCTTTTTATTGAGTAGTAAACATTGGTAGCCATGACATCATACAAGAGTGGATATATTGAGTATAAACTAAAATAACATGAGTTATCAATGTTCAGATAACTGTTACTTTAATTGAGATCAATAAAAACAGGACAATAAAGGCAAGAGGATGATCTGTTTATAATCTTTTTACCTATCTAATGAATTCAGAAGCTCTGTTTATTCAAGCATTAAAAGCAACATTTAAAGGGATTTAAAACTTTTTTCTTTCATGATTCAGAAAGAGCAGGCAATATTAAGCAACTTTCTAATGCACTCCTATTATCAAATTTTCTTTCTTGTCTTGGTATCTTTATTTGAAAAGGCAGGAATATAAGCTTATGAGCCGGCCCATTTTTGGTTCAACACCCTGGGTAGTACTTGCTGGTTGGTGGCTACATTTCAGTGTTGACTCGTAAATAACTCCACAGGAGTGAGCACAATGTTATTTATATGGCACACATGAACTATCAATGTCTAACTGTGAAAAACTGTCAAAATGCACTGAGATAACAGGTGGCCTTCAATGGTTTAGAAATCAGTTTATGAGCCTACCTAAGCTTAACTTTCAACAAAGAATACTAACAGAACAAAGCAAATTTGATGATAAAAATAAATTTGAAGGTTTTTTTTTAAAATTGCATGCCCTATCTGAATCATGAAAGTTTAATTTTGACTTAACTGCCCATTTAATATAACTGAACATAAAATCCACATTAAAACAATACAGTACATTATTTTATATGAGGGCTTTGTATAGGGTTCCTCTGAATTTGCAGTGCCGGACTATTTCTTCTAGGCATTATGGGGTTTTTGTAGTAGCCAGATTGTTTGGATTTTTTTTTTTACCTTTCTTGAACATAAGATAGTCACTAGGGATCGTCGAATGTGTTTATATTCAAATACGAATGTTAGAACGAATGTTGTAGAAATTCGATTTACAAAATAGAATGTTGATAAGAACGAATATTCTTAAAAATTCAATTATCGAAGGTTATTTACAGTTTTCAAATGTAAAATTCGAATTTGAATGTCATATTCGAATTTGAATATCACATTTGAATGTCACATTTGATTTTTAATATTACAATAATAAAACACAATTGTAGACTAGAAATACTATTTCGAATTTGAATGTCACATTTGAATTTGAATGTCACATTCAAATTCGAGTATTACATTTGAATTTGAATATTACATTTATAAAATAAAGTATTAGACTAAAAATACTATTTCGAATTTGAATGTTATATTCAAATTTGAATGTAGCATTTGAATTAGAAAATTACATTTATTAAACACAGTTGTAAATTAGAAATACTATTTCGAATTCGAATGTGACATTCAAATTCGAATGTGACATTCGAATTCGAATGTCACATTCGAATTCGAATATTACATTTAAAAAACACAGTATTAGACTAGAAATACTATTTCGAATTTGAATGTGACATTCGAACATTTATTAAACACAGTTATAGACTAGAAATACTATTTTGAATTTGAATCTTACATTCGAATGTCACATTCGAATTCGAATATTACATTTCGAAACTAAATGAATACATATCTAAACATTCTATTATTCAAACAAATATTTTCAAATTTTATTGAAAAATTCGAAAACAAAAATTTGAAATAGAATGTTAGAATGTTATATAAACATTCAAAATTTGATTTGAATGAACGAATGTATCAAACCATGTTTTAAATTTTTAGAAACAATCGCCCATCCCTAATAGTCACTATTATTCTTAGTGGAATTACACCCAGTAATGTAGCTGGTTAATAAAAGACCCATCAATTCCTAGTACAATTTGCCATTCTTCAATTAAATATGTATTGCACATCTGCAAAGAACTGTAGGCTTCCATAAAGCACTCGAAATCACCCACACTCAAGTACAACAGAAGCATACCTCTTTGCTACTGTGTGCTGGGATCAAGCACAACACTTAACTCACTACTATAATATATATATACTAAGATAAGTAATAAGAGCACACCCTGCGCTATCTATTCAAAGTACAGGGCACACTAAAAATGTGTGCAAATAAATTCTTTCCAAATCAGACAATTTTGTCTCTCATAGTTGAGGTATACCTATGATGAAAATTACAGGCCTCTCTCATCTTCTTAAGTGGGAGAACTTGCACAATTGGTGGCTGACTAAATACTTTTTTGCCCCACTGTAAGTGTGTGTATGTATATACAGTATAGATATATATATATATATATATATATATATATATATATATATATATATATATATATATATATATATATATATATATATATACACAAAAACAAATGATGGTCAATAGAAATGATTGCATGGGCAATTAGCACATCTGGGTAAGTATCGCTGGTAAGCGGGGATACTTGCCTAGGTATTCTAATTGCCTGTGCAATCATTTCTATTAATATATATATAAATATATACATATATATATATATATATATATATATATGTGTGTGTGTAATAAAGAGAAACTCTCAAAACAAAGCACATAGAGCTTATATTCTCTAATCAGAAAAAAGTTCAAATCAATGATGTAATCCTGATAGATTTTGCCTTCACCTTTTACTCCAAGTATATACATATCTTAGTAAAATAGATGGTTTTGGGCTTACCAGATTGAACCTCAATCATATGAGGTAAGAAGAATGCTCCAGGATAGGCAAGTAACACCAGCCTTTGTCCATCCCCTGTTGAACGACTGGAATAATTCATCTTTGATAAAATGAATGCTCCAGGAGAGTTACGGCACCACCCTTTATCCACCAATGGTCAGATATATTTTCTCATGGGGGGAAGATAATCTTAGTAAGAGGATGATCTTTGCACTCCACACATGTAGTTAAAAAAAAGAATACAAAATCACATAGTGTGATACAGTGAGATCACATTGACAATTTTTAAAACTTTACAAATATACACTCACACTTTTTGACCTCAATCAAAATGAGGTAAGATACAGGTAGAGACAATCGAAATACGCTCTTAGGGAAACAGATTTTATGAATATATCTCAATAAAATGAGGTAAAACTAGCACTAGTAATAAATAATGATAGGGAATGATGAACTAAATGTAAGTCCGGTGCTGACCCCTAAGTAGGTAGGTACAAAATATAGACCTTTCTGTAGTGCAGAGATATGTGTAGCAGTTAATATTTTATCAGATAGATTGATCATTTTAAAGTTCATATTATTCAAATTAGGTATGTTTAGTTCTTTTTGTGGGATGGGTTCTTGTTACCGTGAGATTGTTTTTTCTGACTGAAGCGTACTTGTCGCCTCGTACGGGGTTGAGTTACCCCTACCCCTCCTAGTTCTCCTCCTAAAGGGACATTACTTAGATTAATATGAGGTTTAGTTTTTTTGGTTAGTATGGATTTAGGCGTAATATCTCCATCTGACAGTTCAGCATCAGTTATATCAAACTCTTTATCAGATATATCAGAATCAGAGGGATTAGAATAATTTGAACTCCAGGTGTATACTTTCCCCTGGGCATAGTCATTCAAGTCTCTATCAATTTTTCTCTCCTTTTTATCGAAGATAAATTTTGCATATTTTTCTAATTCGCTTTTAGTTTTGATATAGGACTTTTGGAAACCATCTTTCTATTCAAATTGCTTTAACTCCTCTCTGACTTTATTAATTTCTTCAGTAATGTCTTTAAGTTTTTCAGTCTCATGTTCAACCAAGTATCCTATTAATTTTAGGGAACATTCAGTTAAAGTACCCTCCTACTTAGTTCTAAGTTCAGGTTTCAAATTACTAAAAGAAGGGAACATTTTAAGGCGTAACTTCCTTGGTATTACATTGTTATTGTGGTAAAAATTGTACATGCCTATGTTCCACTGTCTATTAATTTGTTTTTTCCTGATTCTTTGGAGGTCTTTTAATGGCTTAAGCCATTCCCCCGTATTTTCTACTTCATTAACACTTTTATTTTTGAGATCTGATATGATTAGTAATGTCATCAGACCATCTTTGCATCTCTGCTCCTAGATTGAAGGCCATCATTTTATAAGAGTAAAAAATGTAAATATACTGTGCTCTAGTAGTGAGTTCCTGCTCTCCACCCCTGTCACCTGAAACCGACGTAAAGCTGTTATCGGCCAGGGGTGGTTGTGCATGTTTAACCTCAGTCTATTTATGGCTTGTTAGGTATAATGACATTTAGAGGATTTTCCTCTTATTATATTTTAGTGTTATTAGTGATAAAAGTTAATTTTTAATATAATCACATACTCACATATTCACCCTAGGTACTTTGATTTCTTCAATTATCGTACACCCATTATAGTATAGGGAAGAGTGCTAATATTAACCCCTTACTTAGGTCCTTTAAACCTTTTTTCTGTTATGAATATATCTCAGTAAGACAGATGGTTTTAGGCTTACCAGATTGAACCTCAATTGTATGAGATAAGTAGAATGCACCAGGATAGGAAAGTAACACCACCCTTCGTACGCCACCTGTTAGAAGGCTGGAATAATTCCTCTTTGATGAAATGAATGCTCCAGAAGAGGCAAATCACCACCTTTATCCACCAATGGTCATATATACCATCTCATGGGGGGAATATGATCTCAGTAGGAGGATGATTTTTGCACTCCACATGTGTAGTTTGAAGAAAAGGAATATAAAATCGCATGGTGTGATACAGTAAAATCACAAAATGTATTAAAGCTTTACAAATATACACTCACACTTTTTAACATCAATCAGAATGAGGTAAGATATAAGCAGAATAACTCCCAATTTACTCTCAGGGAAACAGATAATGATGAAAAAAGCTGTGACAGTGTCCTGAGCTTAGTCGCTAGTGCACATTAGCAGCAAGTAAAAAGAGTAATGTAGTATCAATTAAAAGGTATGGATCAGATTAGTAAAAGTAGCAGAAGCGGTTCTCATCAGCATAACAGCCCACTTGATAAACACCTTACGCATTTTGAAGTATAAGGATTACTTCTTCGACAGAGGTAAGTGGCTGTTTTGGACTCTAGTGTCTACATTTAAAAGAAAAACAAGTGGGCGTTATTTTGTCAGCGTGTGACGTATCACGTCACATGTGTGTCATATAACCAATGAGAACCAATGTGTACATCGTTGTCAAGGTAACTTAGTGTCTGCACAGAGGATTACTTCTTATATTTTGTCATTTATAACAAGTTATTCAGGTAGCAAATTCGATGATTTGCTCATATTGCTCTTATAGTCATTTTGTTAGTAATTAACATAAGGACACTAAGACATGGAAATTATAACTTCTATTATTTAAGTTATATAAACATATGATAAACAATATGTACATTTTGTGTCATAAAAGCGAAACTTGCAATGAAAATATGGTGTATAATCATTAACACAGTAACCACAGTGTTATCTGAAAGATATACTTCTTACATTTCAGGTGTTGTACCATGGTGTATTGAGCTGCATTTATAATATATTGTGGCCCTTATTGGACTTGTTATTCAAACCATTCCGTCACTGGTGACTAGTTTAGAGATGACTCGGTTATAGAGTTTGTAACTGCTCATGTTACAAAGATAGGGATATGTAATACAAATGTTGTATCTCTAAAGATGACTCCAATACCATCCCTATTTTGCATGCATGGCATTTCTAAAAGTATAGTAGATAAATATAAAATCTAATAAGCTTAGGTGTAAGCGCAATAACTAATAGTTCCATGTATAAGTAATTTTAAAGGCTAGAATTAAAGTTTAAGTAGCAATAATAATGTGCGCAAAAGTAATAGTACAATACCTAATAAACCTTTCATTCAATTTTAAAGAGAGTTGTATCATCCCATCTTGATGTTCAAGTGTGTACATTTAATAATACAAAAAAAATCCTAAATATTCAAATTGTCCAGAATTAAAAAACTTTTATTTAAAAAACTTTTCTTTAAAAAGGGACTATGATAGAATCTTTCACCTAGATTTAGAGTTCTGCATTAGCCATCAAAAGCAGCGTTAAGGGGTCCTAACACTGTTTTTGGCCGCCCGCTGGTATTTAGAGTCAGGCAGGAAAGGGTCTAATGCTCACTTCCTCACCGTGACTCCAGGCTACCGCAGATCCCCTTATGCCAATTGCGTATCCTATCTTTTCAATGGGATCTGCCTAACACCGGTATTTGGAGTCTTGGAAGAAGTGAGCGGTAGACCCTCTACCGACAAGACTCCTACCGCCAAAAAAAGTCAGTAGTTAAGAGCTTTAAGGGCTAACACCGGAATTTAAAGCTCCTAACTACTGTGCTATAAAGTACACTAACACCCATAAACTACCTATGTACCCCTAAACCGAGGCCCCCCCCATCGCCGCCACTCTAATAAAATGTTTTAACCCCTAATCTGCCGACCGGACACCGCCGCCACCTACATTATAGCTTTGAACCCCTAATCTGCTGCCCTAACATCGCTGACCCCTATATTATATTTATTAACCCTTAATCTTCCCCCCCCAACGTCGCCACTACCTAACTACAATTATTAACCCCTAATCTGCCGACCGGACCTCGCCGCCACTATAATAAATGTATTAACCCCTAAACCGCCGCACTCCTGCCTTGCATACACTAGAATAAATTTTATTAACCCCTAATCTGCCCTCCCTAACATTGCCGTCACCTACCTACAATTATTAACCCCTAATCTCTCGCCCGTACCGTCGCTGCTACTATAATAAAATTATTAACCCCTAAACCTAACTCTAACCCTAACACCCCCTAACATAAATATAATTTAAATTAAACGAAATAATATTCCTAAAATTAAATAAAATAATACTATTTAAAACTAAATACTTACCTAGAAAATAAACCCTAATATAGCTACAATATAATTAATAATTATATTTCTAGCTATTTTAGGATTTATATTAATTTTACAGGCAACTTTGTATTTATTTTAACTAGGTACAATAGCTATTAAATAGTTAATAACTATTTAATAGCTACCTAGTTAAAATAATTACAAAATTACCTGTAAAATAAATTCTTACCTAAGTTATAAATATACCTAACACTACACTATCAATAAATTCATTAAATAAATTACCTACAATTAGCTAACTTAAAATACAATAAAATAAACTATTCTATAATACAAAAAAAAAATCAAACACTAAATTACAAAAAAGAAAAAAGAATTACAAGAAGTTTAAACTAATTACACCTAATCTAAGCCCCCTAATAAAATAAAAAATCCCCCCAAAATAAAAAAATGCCCTACCCTATTCTAAACTACCAAAGTAATCAGCTCTTTTACCAGCCCTTAAAAGGGCTTTTTGCGGGCATTGCCCCAAAGTAATCAGCACTTTTACCTGAAAATAAAAATACAATACCCCCCCCAACATTACAACCCACCACCCACATACCCCTATTCTAACCCACCCAAACCCCCTTAAAGAAACCTATCGCTAACCCCCTGAAGATCATCCTACCTTGAGTCGTCTTCACCCAGCCGAGCCGAATGCTTCATCCAAGGTGCGCATCCTGTAGAAGACTTCATCCAAGCGGGGCAAGAAGAGGTCCTCCATCCGGTAGAATTGTGTATCTAGGTGGCGTCTTAAATCTTCATCCATCCGGAGCGGAGCCATCTTCAAAGGAGCCGACGCAGAGCCATCCTCTTCAACCGAAGACTTCCCGACAAATGAAGGTTCCTTTAAGGGACGTCATCCAAGATGGCGTCCCTTCAATTCCGATTTGCTGATAGGATCAGCCAATCGGAATTAAGGTAGAAAAAATCTGATTGGCTGATGCAATCAGCCAATCAGATTGAAGTTCAATCCGATTGGCTGATCCAATCAGCCAATCGTATTGAGCTCGCATTCTATTGGCTGATCGGAACAGCGATAGGGGGGGCGGCAGATTAGGGGTTAATAAGTATAAGGTTATGGGTGTTTAGACTCGGGGTTCATGTTAGGGTGTTAGGTGCAGACTTAGAGAGTGTTTCCCCATAGGAAACAATGGGGCTGCGTTAGGAGCTGAACGCTGCTTTTTTGCAGGTGTTAGGTTTTTTTTCAGCCCAAACTGCCCCATTGTTTCCTATGGGGATATTTTGCACGAGCACGTTTTTGCAGCTTACCGCTACCGTAAGCAACGCTGGTATTGAGGGTTGAAGTGGAGCTAAATTCTGCTCAACGCTCCCTTTTCTGAGCCCAACGCAGCCCCTCAGACAACTCTAAATACCAACATTGTCTTAAGGGTGGGCTGGGAAAAAAAGCAGCGTTAGCTACACGGGTCTTTACCGACAAAACTCTAAATCTAGCCGTTTATTTCTCTTGAATTGTATTAAGCTTTTAATGTCAACATTGTTGAATTTACAACTAACTGACATGTAATAGCTGAATATAAAAGCTTGAAAGTAAATAATGTAAAATGTATATATCATAGTTGATATGTGTATGCCTGATGCTATTTGTCTAAAGCTGACGACTAGTTAAAGTATGCATATAAATAGAATATTGTCTGCAATTATTACGATCTGAAGGTAAAGAACTTGCCATGCCTATTGCAAGAACATGAGATGCCCCTCTTGTGTTTTTCAAGGGAATAGACTTTGATTTTTCAAATATTTTTGAAGAAAAGGAGGGTAGGGTAGAATGTGATCAATTATAAAAAGGCCGCTAAATCTATGTCCTCATTGAGACCCATTGGATTCATTGTTCTCATATAATGGATCCAATAGGTCTCCCTTTGTCTCAGTTTTAGAAATCTATCTCCTCCTCTTCCTGCTGTTTGTACATGTTCTAATATAGTGCCTTCGAGGCTGGCGGGGTCCTTATTGCGTTTGATTTTAAAATGCTTTTATAAACTATGTCCCTCAAAGCTGCCTTCAATATGTTTAATATGATAGATATACTACATGAGTAGTTTTGCAATTTGTCAGTTTATTGATCACACAATTCTTATTAGGAAGAGCATTGGAATATATTAATATAAATCTACAGGAGCGCTACAGCTAAAGGTGGATAAAGCAATAGATACGTAGTCTTCTTGTTAATGTGAAAAAATATATATGTGTGTCTAGAGAGGTATCTTTTAGAAATGTGCAGACGAAAGGATATTAGTGAAACATGTGTGCGACACTAACAAAATATTTAGCGTGACAATGGCGAGTAATATAACGTGACAATGACGATAGTAAATTGATATCAGTAAACCTGACTAACAGTGATGATAAAGTCATATAAGTGATAAATATAAGAAAGAATGTCCAATGCCTACGTGAATTAATATGGCTATGCCTAAAGTTTAATAAAAAACAACAATGCGAACATCGGTAAAACAACAACCTCAGTATATGATAATTAATTAAAAACGGACGTCTCCGTTTGTTAAAAAAGGTTGCCACCACAAAAAAGAAAAAAAACAGGGGAATAAACAGTCAGAAAGTGTTTCTACTATCAGACCAAGGTGATAGTGGATCCGGAAAACAGTTAGTCTGCAAGCACAAACCGCAAGCTTACCCCAAACAATATGTGACTCGATTACTTCTGTGAATGAAATTACCGCCGTGACGGAGTGACATCACCTTTATGGACGCCATACTGGATAGGCAATTTGATTGGTCCTTAAATGATCAGCCTGGGATTGTAGCCGCTGAGCTCCACAAAATAAAGTATCCGCTCTTAGTGCCTAGAAGCACGCAGGGTACTCTTTAGAGATGTGATGTGGAAAGTGCAGGTCATAAAATCAGTGAACAATGTTTCCAGTTAAACGGTCATTGGCCTCACTTCAGACCAAGTTGGCAGTTTTCAGTGCACAGATAAGCACCATTGAAGAGTAAGTTCGTACTGGCTCTTTAGATCGTGCTGGTTTAAAGATGATTGTTCCCAACTTTTTCAACCAGAGACCATAAGCAACACAGTCCCAAATAATAAAGTAGATACTGTAGCTTCCACTACAGAGTAGATATATAATGTCTGTAGGTTGCAACTAACATCAATGCGTTTCTCCCTATACAGGGCTTTTTCAAGATGAAAATGTTGCAACAAGTTCACCTTTTTAAAGGTGTTTCCCATTTTTTCATTGGTCAAAAATTAGATGAGCCTATGATAGGGACTCCTAGGTGTTTCAGGAGCTTGGAGGCCTCACCCTGCGCTCATTATACCCTCTTTTTTTATTGGAATATATTACTTTAGTCAGTTTGACCTGTTACATTTGAAAAAACCTTTGCTATTTTCCGCTAAACAGTTGTTTTTTGTAGTTTTTAGAGGTTGTCTTAGTTTTCTAGGGAAAAAGTATTTGTTTAAGGTTTTTAGTCTTTCTGCAAGTGACAACTGGAGCAAGTCCTAAACTCTTTTTTTAGAAATTTGTCTTGTAATATTGGCCAATATTTTCTTATTATCTTTCTAGTCTCAATCTATATGGAATATCTTACTAGGATTTCAATGTAGTTTTCTAAAGGTCTTCATGTCATTTAATACATTTTAAGCCTGCTCTAGATAGCTTGATTTGTCTTGGATGACTAGGTCTCCTCCTTTATCGGCCTCTCTTAACACTATATTATCTCTTTTAATTGATTCTAAAGCTTCCTTTTCCCATTTTCTAAGATTATCATTTTTGATCTTATATTCATCACACAAGACTTGGAACTCTTTTAGTACCAAATCACTGAATGTGGGAATATAATTCCCTTTCAATTGTGAATGAAAAAAAGATAGAATGAGGATTGAGATCTGAATGGTTTTTAAAAAAGGAGATTTGTTCCCTGTCCAAATTTTCGCTTTCCATATTTAATTCTTCCAGAATGTTTAATGTTTCCAAATCCATATATGAGAGGTCTTTTAGAAAATCTGGCCTTTGATTTTTGTCTATTTTTTCAAAGTGTCTGTGTAAAGTAAGTTTTCTAAGAAACTTACTAAAATCAATATATAAATTTAAATGATTTGGCCCATTGTGGGTACAAAATTTAGACCCTTAGATAGAAGTTCAAGTTCTTTTTCTGAAAAATGTGGTGGAAGAAAGGTTGAAGATCTTTAGTAGGGGCTCCCATGTTCCCCTCTTTTTGGGAATCTGTTCAGATCTACATTTCTTTCTATTTCTACCCACTCCTCTACCTCTTTTGGTCCTTTTCATTTTAGCTTCCCAATCTGGTTTTATTAGATGTTTATTTTGAATGGTCTCTGTAATATTTTGTGTATACCTTGGAGTGTGGTTTCTGGCCCAACCCTTTCCTAAAAAATGTTTTATATTTTTATGGTTTGTATGATTTATATTTCCTTTATGGTCTACTATGTCTTGGGGATGATACTTTTGATTATAAAAGCTATTTTGAGGGTATTTTTTAATTTTGTAGGCATCTATTAGGATCTCCTTGTTGATAATTATGTTTTTGTTTATTTGTATTGTTTGTATAGTATGAGTATAGTATATATATATATATATATATATATATATATATACTGTATATATATATATATTCTGTATATATATATATATATATATATATATATATATATATATATATATATATATATACAATTCCAATATAAATAACAGCACTCTCAGGTCTTTTTTTTCAAATGAGAACAGCAAAAGTCTCTTTTTAATGAAACGTTTTCGAGGAGCTTGTCCCCGTCATCAGCATGACACACTAGTGAAACACAACATATATTTATGCAAACAAACCAATATTTTTAATGCCAACAACCTGTGTACCTCTTGGTGTCCCAGAAAACCCGCCCAACACTCGTGTTTGGAACGCACTATGCGTTCCAGTGATTTGTGGCCGGAAGTGCCTAGTGTCATATGACTTCCGGTCTCTATTATTTTGAGTATATCTTATCCGTGTAACTTATGATTATTATCTAATCGTGATCCGATATATGCCTACTGTGTGTCTATTAAGTGTCTATAATCGGTATGTCCCTGTGTCATTCTTGTGATATTGTGATCCGCCTGCTTTTCGCCGCTTTATTAGTATATATCATACCTTACATTAATATTTTAAACTTCTATGTGCAGGCTTTATCTTTATATTAGCCACTCTCCTTGTGTGTTCTATGTGATATATTTGTGTCAATTTGTGGGTATTTATATTTATGTGCATACTTACGATCTTCTTATGTTAACGTTATCTACCTTTTTTATTTATCTCGGTTGCCTTGGTTACCCAGTAGCGCTGACTGTGTACTTTCTATATGTCTTGCACTATCTGTTTAGCATTAATTATAAGGCATACCGTATGCTTTTTCATTGTGTTTATACTTTCTTGTATAATTGTTACCCCACTGTGTGTTATTTACATTATCTTATTATCCACATTTTACATGTTTATTTATCTTTCCCAATAGTGTGAGTGTCTAGTTGTTCGTGATTGGTCTATTCTAATCTTTGATCTTGTCTGCCCAAAGATTAGTAGCCAGATTTTGCCTATACAAAACTTAAATTATTTACACACATGATTCTGACATATAATTTCCCAATTCTAATTTTGCTATCTACATATCTTGTACATTAAAATGTAACTTATCCTCTTAATAGTGGTTTTTTATCGTCTTCTCCTATATGATTGTATTTCATATTTGTTTTACTAAGATTGTCTCTTGTATGGGAGATCTTGGAATGTTCCCACTACGGTTCACTTTTCTCCTAAAGTCCTGTAAGCCAGATCTATGTTCTTTTGTTGCCATTCCTCTTTTGATTTGTAATTTTGTTCCATCTTTTATGAATTTAGATGATATCCGTGTTCTGTGGTTTTCTCTTTGTTATAGTTGGATACTGTCTATCTAGGTTATGGGAGTAGTTGTTTACTGGTAACATGCCTGTACTGTGTCTTACCCCAAGAGCAGTGGAAGTCACTCTCGTGTCTCCCCTTACTCTAATCATAGGATTATGACTAGGGCACTGCCCCCTTTGGGGTCTGTGTCCCAGTCTATCCCTGATATGGTGCACAGTATCTGGGCGTCGTACCTTTGTGTGTATCTCCTACCTATACCAGTGCCTTGAAGTCAGGTGCTGAATTGAGCCCCCCTGGATATATTGTTCCCAGTCTATACATCCATTCTGCCTCTCTTCTGAGTAGGGCTTTATTGCGGTCCCCTCCTCTCTCCAGCTGGGGGATGTGATCAATTAAGATGTATCTGATGCTGGAAACTTGATGTTGTTTTTGGGTGCAATGTCTGGCTACAGGTTGATCTGAATTACCTGTGTCAAGTGCCACCCTTATCGCCCGCCTATGGTTGGCCATTCTTTCGCGTAATGTCCCACTGGTCTTACCAATGTAAAATCTGGCACATGGGCAGAAGAGTAGGTAGATTACATGTGTTGTATTACACGACAGAGAGTGTTTGATGTGATACACTCGGTTAGTGTGCGGATGGTGGAAGATCTTAGTGGCTATTAGGCCATTACATGTGGTACAGCCTAAGCATTTATATGAACCTTTGATGTTAACCTTTTCTTCCAGTAGCACAACTACTTGACATATTGCTGCAACCCACGGTGAAAAAAACCACGTCTTATATCGCTGACACAAATGATCTCATACGCAAATTGAGGGATGTTGCTGTGGAGACTGGGGACATCCTGGTAACCCTGGATGTCAACAGTCTCTACACCATCATCCCTCATGACAAAGGACTAACAGCAGTTAGGAACCACCTTATTGAAGACACAGAATATGAGGGACCCCCAATTGAGTACTTTATGACACTCATGCAATTTTGTCTCACACATAACTATTTCCGCTTTGAGACTCAGTACTACCTGCAGACATCGGGCACGGCGATGGGGTCAAATATGGCCCCATCGTATGCCAATATATATATGTCTGATTTTGAAAAGACATTCCTGTGGAACAAGGATATAACATCTATAATATTCTATGTAAGATATATAGATGATGTCTTTTTAATTTGGAGGGGAGGACAGCACACACTATTAGAATGGTTCTAATACATCAACAGCACAGACACACCGGTGCGATTCAAAATAACACACAGTGTAACTGAAATACATTTCTTGGACCTAAATGTGTACATACAAAACGGCACATTAGGCACTACACTGTATTACAAACCCACTGATAGGAACTCCTTATTATGTGCAACTAGCTGTCACCCACCAGCTCTACTTAAAGGGATCATTAAATCACAACTGATGCGAGTAATACGCAACAACACAGATAAAGCCACAGGGGTCTCCCAACTTCAAAATATGAGGGACAAATTCATACAACGGGGATACAAAAAGAATACAATAGATTCAATCCTACAAGAAGTACTACCGTACACACAGACAACCCTTATGAACAAAGAAAAAAACAAAGAACCATCTAACAGGCTCATAATGGCAACCACATTTTCACCAAATACCACTGAGGCTGGTAACATCCTAAGGAAACACTGGCCCGTGGTACAGTCGGATCCTAAACTAAGATTTGCTCATAACCTTACACCAATGATTGCATACAGGAGGGGCATGAATCTAAGAGATCTGTTGGTTAAAACAGACCCCAAAAGATGCTATCTAAAAAAAGAAAAGGTTAACATCAAAGGTTCATATAAATGCTTAGGCTGTACCACATGTAATGGCCTAATAGCCACTAAGATCTTCCACCATCCGCACACTAACCGAGTGTATCACATCAAACACTCTCTGTCGTGTAATACAACACATGTAATCTACCTACTCTTCTGCCCATGTGCCAGATTTTACATTGGTAAGACCAGTGGGACATTACGCGAAAGAATGGCCAACCATAGGCGGGCGATAAGGGTGGCACTTGACACAGGTAATTCAGATCAACCTGTAGCCAGACATTGCACCCAAAAACAACATCAAGTTTCCAGCATCAGATACATCTTAATTGATCACATCCCCCAGCTGGAGAGAGGAGGGGACCGCAATAAAGCCCTACTCAGAAGAGAGGCAGAATGGATGTATAGACTGGGAACAATATATCCAGGGGGGCTCAATTCAGCACCTGACTTCAAGGCACTGGTATAGGTAGGAGATACACACAAAGGTACGACGCCCAGATACTGTGCACCATATCAGGGATAGACTGGGACACAGACCCCAAGGGGGGCAGTGCCCTAGTCATAATCCTATGATTAGAGTAAGGGGAGACACGAGAGTGACTTCCACTGCTCTTGGGGTAAGACACAGTACAGGCATGTTACCAGTAAACAACTACTCCCATAACCTAGATAGACAGTAGCCAACTATAACAAAGAGAAAACCACAGAACACGGATATCATCTAAATTCATAAAAGATGGAACAAAATTACAAATCAAAAGAGGAATGGCAACAAAAGAACATAGATCTGGCTTACAGGACTTTAGGAGAAAAGTGAACCGTAGTGGGAACATTCCAAGATCTCCCATACAAGAGACAATCTTAGTAAAACAAATATGAAATACAATCATATAGGAGAAGACGATAAAAAACCAGTATTAAGAGGATAAGTTACATTTTAATGTACAAGATATGTAGATAGCAAAATTAGAATTGGGAAATTATATGTCAGAATCATGTGTGTAAATAATTTAAGTTTTTTATAGGCAAAATCTGGCTACTAATCTTTGGGCAGACAAGATCAAAGATTAGAATAGACCAATCACGAACAACTAGACACTCACACTATTGGGAAAGATAAATAAACATGTAAAATGTGGATAATAAGATAATGTAAATAACACACAGTGGGGTAACAATTATACAAGAAAGTATAAACACAATGAAAAAGCATACGGTATGCCTTATAATTAATGCTAAACAGATAGTGCAAGACATATAGAAAGTACACAGTCAGCGCTACTGGGTAACCAAGGCAACCGAGATAAATAAAAAAGGTAGATAACGTTAACATAAGAAGATCGTAAGTATGCACATAAATATAAATACCCACAAATTGACACAAATATATCACATAGAACACACAAGGAGAGTTGCTAATATAAAGATAAAGCCTGCACATAGAAGTTTAAAATATTAATGTAAGGTATGATATATACTAATAAAGCGGCGAAAAGCAGGCGGATCACAATATCACAAGAATGACACAGGGACATACCGATTATAGACACTTAATAGACACACAGTAGGCATATATCGGATCACGATTAGATAATAATCATAAGTTACACGGATAAGATATACTCAAAATAATAGAGACCGGAAGTCATATGACACTAGGCACTTCCGGCCACAAATCACTGGAATGCATAGTGCGTTCCAAACACGAGTGTTTGGCGGGTTTTCTGGGACACCAAGAGGTACACAGGTTGTTGGCATTAAAAATATTGGTTTGTTTGTATAAATATATGTTGTGTTTCACTAGTGTGTCATGCTGATGACGGGGACAAGCTCCTCGAAAACGTTTCATTAAAAAGAGACTTTTGCTGTTCTCATTTGGAAAAAAAAGACCTGAGAGTGCTGTTATTTATATTGGAATTATTTAAAGCATCATAGCACCCAGGCAGACGACCTTTGGAGGGTATATCCTGTGTTGTATGGACGGTATTATATATATATACATATATATATATATATGTAAAGATAGATATATATGTTAAAATATATAGATAGATAGATAGATAGATAGATAGATAGATAGATAGATAGATAGATAGATAGATAGATATTGATATAGCTATAGTTTTGGAATCCTGATAACATTTTTTTTAATTTATTATTAAAGCTGGCTGTTGTAGCTTGTAAGATTACTGAAAGGCCTCATTGTGGGCGCTAACTTTTACGCATTAATTATATTGTTGTTTTCTTTTTTGCACATGTATTAAGAATTGAAAGTATAGGCTTTCACATGAGCGCAATCACAATCTACACTCCGGTTTAGCTTGACTTGATAGCTCGTGTAAATGGTAGTGGAAGAAAAAAAATTCCTTTAAATACAAACACAAAGTATTAATAATGGTTATTAAAAAATATTATACATTCTATAATTTTTTTTTAAATAAACCATAGAATAAATCTATATTTTTTACAGTATATATAATATTTTTATCCCCCTTAATGACCAAGGATGTACAGGGTATGTCCTAAAAAATACGGTCCTTAATGATTAATAATTGTTATTAATATTTTTTGCTATTTTATATTTCAAATTTCAATTATGTGCATTGAGGTTAACAATGCTTCAGGTACGCTTACCTGATATCGTGTTAAACCTAAATTGTGAACCCCAATGTCCAATACGCATATTTTAGGTTCCTATGTTTTTTACATAGAAAAAATGTCATTTTATTATTATTATTATTATTATTATTATTATTATTATGTAAAATAGATATCTATACCTATATATATCTATAGGAATAGATATACAGGCATATATAGAAATATGCATTTACTATATATATATATACATACACATATTCAGACATGTATATACATACAATATTGAAAAACACACAACTATAAGAGATATAGACACAGAATGAGTCTCCTGATGTATATCGAAATGTCCCAAATATTTGATATAGAAAATAGGTTTTATATATGAGTGCTCAATGCTAAATGATAGGTAAGTTCGCCTTGTGA
This sequence comes from Bombina bombina, assembly GCF_027579735.1. Classification (NCBI taxonomy): domain Eukaryota; kingdom Metazoa; phylum Chordata; class Amphibia; order Anura; family Bombinatoridae; genus Bombina; species Bombina bombina. Next base: position 289,290,293 of record NC_069502.1, on the reverse strand, counting down.
GTAATGATAATAAAGTTCAAACTTTATATGTACTATTGGGAACTAGCACTCCAAAACAACAGCTCCCGATCAAACCGCTTATCCCACTACCTTGTGGGTTGTCCGGTCTTCAGATAAATATGCCCAAAAAAAAAAATTAATTAACAATCACAGTGGCTAAGAACTCTTTGATTTGTTCCGGAACGCTGACTCCAGTGTGAGTTCAAACATTCCTCAACATCCTTTTTTAGAAGTTAGGGTAAGCGGAGTCCAGATTGGAGAATAGTGCTGTCACAGTAATGCGACCAATCCAAAACAGAGGAGACTTAATTCGGAATGGCTCTTCTGCCAAAGCTGTGCGTCAACTCAAGGTCAGGCAAAATTAGAATATAGCCCTTTGCAGTCAAACACCTTGTCATATACCATATACCTTTAAATCCTTATAATTTTTTAAATATTTATATGAATTTTTTTATCAGATAGTGTTTATATGAGTGTAACTGTAATTTTAAATGTATTTATGTTGTGTTTTAAAAAAAATAATAATTAATGCACTACCCTTTACATGAGGGTTTCAGTCACGCTAACCCGACGGACGTAAAATGCTATTTCGCTCTCTCACGATCATGTTTACTTTCAAGTTGTATTTCCAACATGTGCAAAAACCCAATATAGCTTGCGATCAACATTTAGCATGTCAATTTTAATTTAGACTAGGGGTCAGCAACCTTGGGCCCCCAGATGATTTGGAACTTCATTTTCCATGATGCTCAGACAGCCTAAAAAGTGTCTCAGCATCATGGGAAATGAAGTTCCAAAACATATGGTGGCCGAAGGTTGCTGACCCCTAATATGGACACAATCAGATTGATAGCCACTCAGCATTTTTCCTTAGCATCAACATTTACATATATTTACCATCACTTTAAATTCAAACATTTTGTGACCATTACTTTATAGAGACTCAGTGGAATTTAGAAAACCAAGATTTTCATAGAATTAAATTACAGGAAAATGGGACAAAAAAAGTTTTTCAATAACACATAATTAAACATTTGATATTATAATCTCATACTGTTTAATATCCTTGTAAAGGGGTTTTGAAGAACATATTATTAGGAAATTGTATTTCTTCTGTAGGGGTTATGGTAGAATTTGAGAAGCAATTATTCAAGTAATATTTTATATGCATAAGTAAGTACTTGATGTTAGGGAAATCAAATTATGTAGGACTTAATGAAGTTCTGTTTCTCTTTCATCTTTTATTTTCAATGTGTGTTAAAAACATACGGCCAGATTACGAGTTTTGCGTTATGAGCTGTGCAGTGCTAACGTGCAGTTTTTTCTCACCGCTCACTTACCTGCAGCGCTGGTATTACAGTTTTTTACAAACTCTGCGTTAAACGACAAGAAGTGAGCGTAGAGCAAAATTGAGCTCCATACTACACTCCAATACCAGCGCTGCTTAAGTCAGCGGTGAGCTGGTTGTACATGCTCGTGCACGATTTCCCCATAGACATCAATGGGGAGAGCCGGCTGAAAAAAAGTCTAACACCTGACAAAAAGCAGCGTAAATCTCAGTAACGCAGCCCCATTGATTCCTATGGGGAAACTAAAGTTATGTTTACACCTAACACCCTAACATGAACCCCGAGTCTAAACACCCCTAATCTTACACTTATTAACCCCTAATATGCCGCCCCCAACATAGCCAACACCTACATTATATTTATTAACCCCTAATCTGCTGCTCCGGACATCGCCGTCACCTACATTACATTTATTAACCCCTAATCTGCTGCCCCCAACATCACCGACACCTACATTATATTTATTAACCCCTAATCTCCCTCCCCTAATGTTGCCGCAACCAACCTACACTTAGTAACCCCTAATCTGCTGCCCCCAACGTCGCCACCACTATTCTAAATGTATTAACCCCTAAACCTAAGTCTAACCCTAACACCCCCTAACTTAAATATAATTTAAATAAATCTAAATAAAATTACTATCATTAACTAAATTATTCCTATTTAAAACTAAATACTTACCTATAAAATAAACCCTAAGCTAGCTACTAATAGTTACATTGCATCTAGCTTAGGGTTTATTTTTATTATTTATTTAGGGAATTGATTTTTTTGTAGTGTAGTGTTAGGTGTTAGTGTAACTTAGGTTAGGTTTTATTTTACAGGTAAAATTTGCATTTATTTTATTATTATTTTTTAACTAGGTAGAATAGTTATTAAATAGTTATTAACTATTTAATAACTACCTAGCTAAAATAAATACAAATTTTACCTGTAAAATAAAACCTAACCTAAGTTACACTAACACCTAACACTACACTACAAAAAATCAATTCCCTAAATTAGATACAATTAAATAAATTAAATTAAATTAGTAAAATCACAAAAAAACCCCACTAAATTACAGAATATAAAAACAAATTACAAGATCTTTAAACTAATTACACCTAATCTAAGAGCCCTATCAAAATAAAAAAGGCCCCCATAATAAAAAAAAACTAGCCTAAACTAAACTAAACTACCAATAGCCCTTAAAATGGCCTTTTGCGGGGCATTGCCCCAAATAAATCAGCTATTTTACCTTTTAAAAAAATACAAACAACCCCCCAACAGTCAAACCCACCACCCACACAACCAAACCCCAAATAAAATCCTAACTAAAAAAAACTAAGCTCCCCATTGCCCTGAAAAGGGCATTTAGATGGGCATTGCCCTTAAAAGGGCATTTAGCTCTATTGCGGCCCAAAGCCCTAACCTAAAAATAAACCCACCCAATACACCCTTAAAAAACCTAACACTAACCCCCGAAGATTCACTTACCGTGAGAAGTTTTCATCCAAGCGGCAAGATCTCCTCAACGAAGCTGGCAGAACTGGTCCTCCAGATGGGCAGAAGTGGTCCTCCAATCGGGCAGAAGTTTACATCCAGACGGCATCTTCTATCTTCATCCTTCTGACTCAGAGCTGCTCCATCTTCAAGACATCCAGCGCAGAGCATCCTCTTCAGGATCAGCCAATAGGATTGAAGTTCAATTCTATTGGCTGATTGCATCAGCCAATAGGATTTTTTCTTCCTTAATTCCGATTGGCTTATAGAATTCTATCAGCCAATCAGAATCTAAGGGATGCCATCTTTGATGACGTCACTTAAAGAGATATTCATTCCGAAGAAGATGTCGTTTGAAGAGGATGCTCCACGCCAGATGTCTTGAAGAAGGAGCTGCTCCGCGTCGGAAGGATGATGATAGAAAATGCGTCTGGATTAAGACTTCTGCCCGTCTGGAGGACCACTTCTGCCCATCTGGAGGACCACTTTTGCCGGCTTCGTTGAGGACATCTTGCCGCTTGGATGAAGACTTCTCACGGTAAGTGAATCTTCAGGGGTTAGTGTTAGGATTTTTTAAGGGTGTATTGGGGGGGTTTATTTTTTAGGTTAGGGGTTTGGGCTGCAATAGAGCTAAATACCCTTTTCAGGGCAATGAGGAGCTTAGATTTTTTTAATTAGTATTTTTTGGGGGGGTGGTTGTGTGGGTGGTGGGTTTTACTGTTGGGGGGTTGTTTGTATTTTTTTTTACAGGTAAAAGAGCTGATTTCTTTGGGGCAATGCCCCACAAAAGGCCCTTTTTTAAAGGCTATTGGTAGTTTAGTTTAGGCTAGGGTTTTTTTTATTTTGGGGTGCTATTTTGATAGGGCTCTTAGATTAGGTGTAATTAGTTTAAAGATCGTGTAATTAGTTTTTTATTTTCTGTAATTTAGTTTTTTTGTGTGATTTAGCTACTTTAATTTAATTTATTTAATTGTATTTAATTTAGTGAATTGATTTAATTGTAGTGTAGTGTTTGGTGTTAGTGTAACTTAGGTTAGGTTTTATTTTACAGGTAAATTTGTATTTATTTTAGCTAGGTAGCTAGTAAATAGTTAATAACTATTTAATAACTATTCTACCTATTTAAAATAAATACAAACTTGCCTGTAAAATAAAAATAAACCCTAAGCTAGCTACAATGTAACAAAGATTAGGGGTTAATAATATTTAACTAATGTTTGCGAAGCGGGAGTGCGGCGGTTTAGGGGTTAATATGTTTATTATAGTGGCGGCGATGTCCGGAGCGGCAGATTACAGGTTAAAAATGTTATTATAGTGTTTGCCATGCGGGAGCCTCTGTTTAGGGGTTAATAGGTAGTTTATGGGTGTTAGTGTACTTTTTAGCACTTTAGTTATGAGTTTTATGTTACGGCATTGTAGTGTAAAACTCATAACTACTGACCTTAGAATGCGTTAAGAATCTTGTAGGCTAGAGGGTGTACCGCTCACTTTTTGGCCTCCCAGGACAAACTCGTAATACCAGCGCTATGGAAGTCCCATAGAAAAAAGGGTTTACGAACTTTACGTAAGTCGGTTTGCGGTAAGGCCAAAAAAGTGTTTGGTGCCCCTAAACCTGCAAGACTCGTAATAGCAGCGGTAGTGAAAAAGCAGCGTTAGGACCTGTTAACACTGCTTTTTCAGCTTACCGCGTAAATGGTAATCTAGCCGATATTATATTACAAATGATTATTATTTTGTCTTACTTATAAAATGAATACATTTGAATAAATAAAGTTATACAAAAAAAGCTTTTATTTCTGTGCTTGTCCTAACACATCATAATGGTTAACAAAACACCAAGCCACAGCTATACAGACTGACCAGCCTATAGGTCTCATTGACTATTTCTCATGTTTTATTAATACCACATAAAGATTAATTGGGGTTTTTATAGAATCCAACATAGTGCTCGCTTCCATTGAACCGTTAAAAATGGAGCCGTAAGCTACCGAATCGGCTGACAGCTAAAAGTAATTTACGGCTCCATTTTAGTACCAGGTTTCCATTGAAAAGGTTTCAATGCGTGCGGTCAATCTTTTTGTGTAGGTGTAAGTTTGCATTGTGTTAACGCTTCCACCCGATGCCGGATTTCGTAAACATTAATAGGGTACTATGGTAACCCGTCGCTCGCTATTAAAATAAAATCAAACACCTAACACATGTGCAATATCTACCTCTCAACCACAACCCCCCACTGCAATAACTAATGTATTAACCCCTAATCCACCAACCCCCATATCGCAAAGTATCTATTTGAACTATTAACCCCTAAACTGCCATGCCCCACAACACAATCTAGCCATTTAAACTATTAACCCCTAAACCACCATGCCCCACAACGCAATCTAGCCATTTAAACTATTAATCCCTAATCCGCAATGACCCACAACGCAATCTAGCCATTTAAACTATTAACTTCTAATCCGCCATGCCCCACAAAGCAATATAGCCATTTAAACTATTAACCCCCTAAACCGCCATATTGCAAATAGAAAATCTCTAAGCCTAACCTAACACCCCCTAAATTAACCTCATTACATAAATTAAAATAATCCTAATTTACAATTAAAATAAAAAACCTAACATTACTATAAAAATAATAAAACCTAAATTTAAATTAATCTAAAATTACAAAAAATAAAAAAGTCTATCAATACATAAAATAATAAACCAAATTATCTTAAAAATAAAAAAATTATACCTAATCCCCATGAAAATTAAAAAGGCCCCCTTAAAAGGGCCTTTGTAGGGCATTGCCCTTAGTTAAACAGCTCTTTTACCTTTAAAAACACTTAATCCCCCCTCTAACAGTAAAATAACCCCCCAAAATAAAAAACCTAACACTAAAAAATCCTAAACTACCCATTGCCCCTAAAGGGACATTTGTATGGGCATTGCCCTTAAAACTTCTGTGTGTATATATATATATATATATATATATATATATATATAGATAGATAGATAGATAGATAGATAGATAGATAGATATATAGTCCATGTAGAGAGCAAGGTAACAGCACCACAGTACAAAATCTTCTTTTAAAGGTGAAAAATCTTTATTAGAGGTATAGCAACCAATAAAAAGCGACGTTTCGGACCTACATAGTCCTTAATCATGCATAAATTAAAAACAAACAGACAGACTTTAAAAAGGGTATCTGGACCACTTTAAAAAGGGTATCTGGTATCAGGCTTCAATTCTCAATATTAATTGGTTTAACCCATACCTGTCCAGGTTTGTTAATTTCAACAACACAGTGACCTCTAGGGGTACCAGAATATATTCCATCACTTAAAACCATTATAAAAACAAATACAAATCATAATCTCTATTCAAACCATATGGATGTAGTGTGTTCAGACGTTTAATCCACCATACTTCTTTCTGTTTTAGTTTTAGTTCCCTATTACCCCCTCTTCTATGATGGGGGATATGGTCAATTACTTGAAAGCGAAGCTGGCTTACTGTATGACCCATATTTGTAAAATGTGCGGATACTGGAAGTGACATATCTTTTGATTTAATGGATGCTTTGTGTTGACTAAACCTATCCCTGGCGGCTTGGGTGGTCTCGCCAATGTAACAAAGGCCACATGGTAGGTAGATTGCATAATTAGTTTGGCATGTATATAACCCATTAATTGTATATTGCTTTCTTTTGTCATTTTGTGCTAAATATTTCCCCTTTATAACTGAATTGCATTGAGCACAGTGTAAACAGGGGTAACAACCTTTATTAGGTGTAGTTAGATAATTTACATCAGACGTTTTAGTTGTACCTACATCAGCTTTTACTATGTGATCCCTAAGATTTTTTACCCTTCTATATGATGGCATAGGGGGGAGTTTAAATGATTCTATCTCTGGATTATATTTTGACAAGAGGTGCCAGTACTTTCTTACTATTCTGAAGATGTCATTACTCTTATCACTGTATTCCATTGAAAGCACCAATCTATCTGTTCCTTTCTCTGTTTGTTTGTTTTTGGTTTTTTTTAAATGTAATTTTTATTGAAGATTCCAGTACAACATACATATGTATAGATATATAGCATACATGACAGGATGTGGTGTACACAGTAGTTTAAGTCCATGGGTGGGTTGTTGTGTTTCACTTTCCTTCTTTTAGGGTAACAATAAGAAAACAGAAGATAACCCAACTGTTCATGCAATATTCCACCTTCTCCTTCGGTAGTATATAATGGAACCTTAAAATTTTAACCAATCCTCTCATCTCACTAGTGAGAGGAGAAAAGAGAATAAACAAGCAATGCAATATTCCGTATTGTTACGAGAACACTAAACAAAAGAAAAACATAAGAATACTAAAAAATACAAAAAATATAATAACATAAAAAAAAACATAAACACAACGACTTGCATTTTCACCAAATAGTTATAGGAATACTCACACCTTTCAAATAACGTTTTCTAATAAAGCTTGTAGAGTAGTAAGGAATAGAAAATGGAAAAGGGAAGAGGTAAGAAAGAGAGAGGGCATGGGGGAGTGAGAGGATGAAAGGGAGTATATGGTTAGAGAGGTGGAGGCAGTCTGGGGGGGGAGGGGTGGGGAGGGGGGGGCAACTTTCCTATGGGCGCTTGTCGGGGTAGTAGTTCTGTAAGGACGTGGAGGTGTCATTCTCTCGGTAGTTTAAGTATTACTCTGAGTACCTATAAATGATTCCCAATAAAACTTAACATCATAATACAGATTAAGGGTTTTCCTTCTGAAATGTACATACTCCTCTTGAGATATAAGTGTTGTAGTATTCTGTATCCATTCTGTTCTGGATGGGGGGATGGGAGACTTCCATTTTTTGGCTATTAAGTTCCTAGCGCTATTTAATCCAATTGTTAGAAGATTCCATCTTATTTTACATAGGTTTTGTGGTCTAAGATTTAGTAAGGCTATCGTGGGTGTTAGGGTGAGGGATGTATCCACAAAGGTCCGCAAGTCAATTTCCAATTGAGACCAAAATGGCCTCAGTTTCTTACACTGCCACCATATATGCGACATCGTGCCCTTCAGCCCGCATCCCCTCCAACATTTATCGTCCGCACTGGGATACATATATCTCAGGCGCTCTGGGGTTAGGTACCAGCGTGTTAGTATCTTGTGATTGAGTTCTAATGTTTTCGGTGATGCCGAGGACTTACGGGTGTTAAAAAATATATTTTCCCATTCTTGAAAGGATAAAGTGATCCCTAATTCAGCCTGCCAACGTGCAGTGTATGGTGGTAGAGTGTTGATTAATGTTTCCTCCAAGAGGCTTCTAGAGATAGATAGTGTTCCCCTAGGTAGGACTTCGGATAAACATAACCTTTCAAACCTCGTTGGAGGTCTCAACAGGTCCTCTTTGTGTTTGGATTTGTGTATCATATGTTTTAACTGTGCATATTTCAGCCAGGAGGAAAAACTTCCTCCGGCTATCTCCTCTAAATCTTGTCTTCGTTTTAGTTCCCCATTAACGGTCAGTTTTATAAATGGTATGGTATACCCCATTTCGCCTCTTGTGCTAGCAAGTGGTTCCAGGCCACCTAGAAACTCAGCATTATAAGAGATTGGTGACAAGGGGGACACCCCCGACGAGACCCCCATATGTGAGTCCCTCAGGAAATCCCACCCATCAAAGATGTGTGAATATAATTCGGAGACTCTGGCTAAGGGCGACCTAATGCTTGGTGAGCTCCAGCACAGTGCACCCAAGGACGGGGCGCTCAAAAGATGGGAATCTATGGTTGACCATGCTTTACTTTCAATGTTCCCATGCCATTCTAACACGCGTTGAAGTGTTACAGCTCTATAATACCTTTCTATGTTTGGGACTCCCATACCTCCATATCCCAATGGTCTGTGCATAATTGTTCTATTAATTCGGGGTTTAATTTTCCCCCACACAAACAGATTAAGTTCTGCTTGAATACTAGTTAGGAAGGATCTGGATAAACGTATGGGAACTGTCTGCAGTATATATAAAATCTGTGGCAGTGTGGTCATTTTGATTGCCTGTATCCTTCCCCACCATGTTAAAGGTTTATCCCGCCATGTTCTCAATTCTGATTTCAACCTATGCAATAGGGGTGTATAGTTGCTTTGAAACAGTTGGGTCGTGGTGGGTGTCAACTCTATGCCTAAATATCTAAGCTGTAGTAGTTGTAGTTTGTATGGGCATATATCTTTTAGCTGCAAGAACTGTTCGGCCTGCATGTTAATGTTTAGGATTTCGGACTTCTGTGGATTTATCTTAAAGTTTGAAAGCCTGCCAAACGTTGCGAATTCTGATAGCAGATGTGGTAGTGATGTGGTTGGTGATGTCATGGAAATTAGGACGTCATCTGCATATAATGTAAGTTTGTACTCATTGGGGCCTATTTTAATACCACCTATTTTCTCATTAGCTCTAATATGTGCTGCTAACCCTTCCATAGAGAGTGCGAACAGGAGTGGGGACAGTAGACACCCCTGCCTTGTCCCATTATGTATCTGGAAACTATCTGACAAGGCCCCATTAGCCTTCACTCTCGCTATAGGATTATTATATACACTAAAGATTCTATCTATTATTTTAGTACCAAACCCAAATCTCATTAAACATGCTTTAAGGAACCCCCAGTCTAGACGATCAAACGCCTTTTCGGCATCTGTTGAGATAAGAATTGTAGGCTCCCTAGTCCTATTGACATGCTCTATGAGGTGTAATGTTCGTATGGTGTTGTCCCTGGCCTCCCTGCCAGGGACAAAACCAGATTGGTCCACATGTATGAGCTTGGGCAGTATGGTATTTATTCTTTTTGCTAAAATTTTCGTATAGAGTTGAGTAGAGATATAGGCCTATAATTTTCTACTTTAGTGTTGTCTTTTCCAGGCTTTGGTATAATCGATATATGGGCTTCTAAAATGTGTTTAGGCCATTCAGCACCTTTGTCCACTGCTGCAAATATTTCTACGAGGTGGGGAGCTAGTATCTGTTTAAACTGCTTATAATAGGCATTGGAGAAGCCATCTGGCCCAGGGCTCTTATGGAGTGGCAAGCTATTAATTGCTGATATTACTTCTTGTTGAGTGATGGGGTTTTCTAATTCTTTGGAGATTTCCAATGGTATCGTAGGGAGGTCTACCTCGTTTAAGTAAGCTAAGTAGTCCTCCTCGGTATTTGAAGAGGTTATATTTGATGCAAGTTTATATAAATTTTGGTAGTATGTTTTGAAACATTCTACGATTCTCACTGAATCTTGGCAGTATCCTCCACTAGGAGGGCTAATTTTATGTATATATGAATTATTTCTTTTGGCTCGTAGCATTCTAGCTAATAGGGTACCTGTTTTATTTGACTCAGCATAGTATAATTTGTTCAGGAAAAAAGCTTTATCCTGCGCTTCCTTATATAAAATGTGGTTAAGATTTCTTCTGGCTTGTTGTAATTGCTGACTAAGCTTCATGTCCCGAGGGTTTTGTTTATGTTGGGCTTCACATGATTGTAAGATATGTGTGGCTTCCGTATATGCAATTCTATACTGTTTTTTGAGTATGGCTTTTTGTTTAATTAGTTCACCCCTCATTACTGCTTTATGTGCTTCCCATGTGTTAATAGGTGATGTCTGGTGGGATTGGTTAAAGTCAAAAAACTCCCTCAAGGACGCAGTGACCTTATTCAGTATTGGTGGTTTATGGAGTAATGTTTCATCCAACTTCCACACGTAGGATGTGTATGACCTCTCTAGCCATTTTATATCTACACTTACAGCTGCGTGGTCTGACCAGCTAATATGCTCTATATTAGAATCTGCAACTAAACTGTATGTAAGTTGGTCAATGAAGAAATAATCAATGCGTGAGTAACTTTTATGGGGATGAGAGTAGAAAGTGAAGTTTCTCTGTCCTGGGTGACTGGTTCTCCATACATCTATCACAGACAGCCTCCTCAGATTAGCGCTAATTTTACGTATTGAAACAGGAGAGACTTGGCTACGCCCAGTGGAACAATCTTTATCTGGTTCTAAAGCAACATTTAGATCCCCTGCTAGAATCAATGAGCCCTTTTGTACTGCTAGTACTGAGTTTGTGAGCCTCTGGAAGAATCTGGACTGTCTGTTATTTGGAGCATAAACATTAACTAATGTGACAAGTTTATGGTATAATTTGCCCACTAAAATAATCCATCTTCCCTCTGTGTCCTCCACTTTGTGCTGTAATTGGAAAGGGGTCTTTCTATTGAATAATATGCCTACTCCGTTTTTTTTTTTTTTCGTGTGTGATGTAAAATATCCTACGGGGAATTCTTTGTTATGGAATAGGGGAGCTTTATCTTTGACAAAATGTGTCTTCTGTATGAATACTACTTCTCCTTTTAATTTTTTAAAACTAGATAAAGCAACAGACCTCTTAGTAGGAGAATTTAACCCCTTTGCATTTTGAGAAATTAATTTGATCTTCATATTAGCCATCACTAATGTAGGGGATGCGGGACTGCATTATCAATGATAACAAATGTTCGTGCCACTTTGTCGCATACCTGGGTGTCTGTGTGTCATCTGTCGGTCTATGCCCGTCAGTCTGTTTCTTAGTTAGTAGCTTGGAGAGAAGTGGAATAGTAGGGAAGGGTAGGAAGAGGTAGCAGGAAAAGAGTGTGGAGTATACGTATTGTACACAAAGTCGTTGTTGTAACTGCAAAAACAAAAAAACATTAGCATTCAAAAAAACATTTTGATGAATATACATAAACATTTAAAAAAAAAAAATAGGTAATTCACGTGAGATCACCTAATCTTGGGGATCCCACACTGAATCACTGCTACAACAGTGAAAAAGAGGGGGTATATGTCACACTTTTTTTTTCGGTGACATAACAACCTATAGAACTAGATTAAAACTATCAAAACTAATTTGCTACTATAGACATTCTTAAATCTATGGATATAGCGTAACCGCTAGGTGTCTAATAGACATAAAAGTGAATTAAATAAGGATGAACCAAATATGGCTTTTAACTATAAAAGGCAAAAGAAGGTAAATGCATAACATAATGAAGTCATTTTCATGTAGTCCCCGTTATAGGGGGTCAGCTAGTAACATTAGGATACTACAACCTCTGTGGTAGTCCTTTTGGGTTCAAGTAGGATCTCCTGGTATAGAGGGTGGAGCAGGTCCCACAGCTTGGGTCTTGTTTTTTCTTTTCTTGGTGACCATGTTCCAGCCACTATGTGATGGTCTTGGAAGCTTTCCCAGAGTTTCTTCGCTGTCTGCTGATCCATCTTTCAGGCTTGGTATGGTGGGTTTTGATATCCCCAACTGTTCACAGAAGTGATCGATGTCTTCTTGTGATTTATATATAGCGGTGGTGCTTCCTTTAATGACCTTCAAGCAGAAGGGGAAACCCCATCTATATGGGATCTTCAGTTCCCTCAGGTGTAGCGTAAGGTACTTTGCCTCTTTTCTTTTAGAGAGAGTCATAGGACTGAGGTCAGGAAAAAATAGTATAGTGTTGCCTTCAAATTGAATTGGGTGTTTTTTCCTAGCCGCAGACAATATATTTTCCTTGTCTTTAAAACTAGTGAACTTAATGACTATGTCACGAGGTGGTGCATTCTCTTTCAGGATCGGGCGCAATGCCCTATGATATCTATCCAGTGGGAACTCAATCTCCTCTTTATCTTCTGAAATAGAGTTGAACAGTCTCTGTAAATATGGTAATAGTTGTCCCGTCTGCACTGTTTCAGGGACACCCCGCAATCTAACATTCTGGCGGCGGCCCCTGTTATCCAGGTCCTCAACCTGCTCTTGTAGCTGCATTATTAAAGTGTAGTGAAGTGTGGACTGCCTAGATTGTTGGTCAAGATATTTATTAGTGAATTCTGCATCTTCCTCCAATGCAGCTATTCTGTTGCCAATTTCCTGGACATCTTTCTTTACTTCTGCTATGCTGGATTTGATAATCTGGCTCATTTGTGCAATCAGGGCAGTGAAATCTTCTTTAGACGGGAGCAGCTGGAGGTCTGCTCTTGTTAATGGTGCTTGCATCTCCGCATCTGTATCTGAGTCTGTAGGATCATGTGTGGCATCTTCCTCTTCCCTGATCTCAACAGCGGTATTATCATTGAGTTTAAAAAAATTATGCATTTTAGGATTGGGAGTACCTGTAGTCTTGGATGGTTTTTCTGCTCTGGGAAGTCGCCTAGATGCCATATTTGGTGCTTTAGTATCCAAAAAGAAAAAAAAAAATGCTAGATGTTGATTCGCATAGGGCTGGTATAATTGTTTTAACAATGCACACAGGGACCTATGTCACATCAATTATGCCAAAATGTATGTCATTTTTATTTGAGTAAGTTCCAGTATCCAATTTCCTCATTATGCTTTAAGCTTTAAGTGCGCCATTCATCTGCATGCCAGTAGCAAGGTGTAGTATAAGTCTTCAGCTATTTCGCTGTTTGCAATAGATGTATAATAACAAAAGGGGCCTCACACACATTCCGGCAACAAAGCAGTCTATATGGTGTGTGTAAGTTTACCCTAAGTCTGTATTTACCCCAGTGGTATCTCCGCTGTGCAGGCCAATATGGCGTCTTTCGCGCCCTTTCTAGATGAAGCAGCCGCAGTGTTAAGTATTTAATTTACCTGCTCTGGCGGTTCGCGTATGTGCTGACTGAATGGCGACTGCAGTCCTCAGGTTAGTGATCGTGTGTCAGGTGCCCAAGATCTAAACCTGCTCTCTGTAGTGTCTCTGCGCCTCCATGCTGCACCGGGAGTTACGTGAGTAGGCCGCGGCTGGGAGTCTTTGCCGATAGTGTAAAATGCCTTTAAAATACTCCTTCGCCGTTTTACCGGTCGGTCCTCTGTATTCTAAGTGCTTCCCGGTTGCAGTTTGGGCTTTCTGCTTGCTTTTGGATAGCAAAAAACATTAAGGTGGTTGTCTGCCTCACGGAGCTCTCCTTTCACACGACCATCTTAGGCGCTGGTCGGCTCCGCCCCCTCTCTGTTTGTTTTTTTATCATGTATTCTATCCAAATCCTGAATATTTTTAACAATATTTTATTTTGGATATCCTCTTTGGATAAATTTATTGCCCATAGATTCCAATCTTTCTGGCAATATTTTCTGATCTCTAACTATTCTTTTAGTACGCAAAAGTTGACTCCTGGGTATAGATTTAAAAACAGTGTCAGGATGAAAACTTTCATATCACAACAGAGTATTTCTATCTGTAGGTTTTACATATAGATCTGTACTTAGTGTGTTTCCATGTCGATATACAGTTGTATCCAAAAAAATAATCTTTTGGATAGAATAAGTAAGGGTAAATCTTAGGCCTGTCATAGAGGCATTAATATCCTCAACAAACTGTATCAAGGACTCCAATGAGCCCCCCCCCCATATGCCAAAAATATCATCTATATACCTTTGCCACAACTAAGGATACAAATGATTTTCTTACAAAACTTATGGGGATTGAAATAGAGGATACTTGGTTAATTTTTTCACTGGATGTGGTAAATCTATATACCTCTATTCCCCATGAGGCAGGTCTATTGACCGTGAAAAGCTTTTTGAGTGACAGTGGCTTATATAATCTATCTCAGATTGATTTTTTTGATGATATGTTGAGACTTGTTTTATATTGCAATTATTTTCTCTTTCAAGACACTTATTACATGCAAAAGCAGGGAACAGCCATGGGCTCCAATGTAGCCCCCTCATATGCCAATTTATTCATGAGTGGCTTTGAGAACAAATTTGTCTATACTAATCAGCCATTCATCAGCCATTGTAAGCTGTGGCTAAGGTATATAGATGATATTTTTGGCATATGGGGGGGCTCATTGGAGTCCTTGGTACAGTTTGTGGAGGATATTAATGCCTCTATGACAGGCCTAAGATTTACCCTTACTTATTCTATCCAAAAGATTAATTTTTTGGATACAACTGTATATCGACATGGAAACACACTAAGTACAGATCTATATGTAAAACCTACAGATAGAAATACTCTGTTGCGATATGAAAGTTTTCATCCTGACACTGTTTTTAAATCTATACCCAGGAGTCAACTTTTGCGTACTAAAATAAAAAAATATTGTTAAAAATATTCAGGATTTGGGTAGAATACGTGATAAAAAACAAGCAGAGAAAGGAACAGATAGATTAGTGCTTTCAATGGAATACAGTGATAAGAGTAATGACATCTTCAGAATAGTAAGAAAGTACTGGCACCTCTTGTCAAAATATAATCCAGAGATAGAATCATTTAAACTTCCCCTATGCCATCATATAGAAGGGTAAAAAAATCTTAGGGATCACATAGTAAAAGCTGATGTAGGTACAACTAAAACATCTGATGTAAATTATCTAACTACCCCAAATAAAGGTTGTTACCCCTGTTTACACTGTGCTCAATGCAATTCAGCTATAAAGGGGAAATATTTAGCACAAAATGACAAAAGAAAGCAATATACAATTAATGGGTTATATACATGCCAAACTAATTATGCAATCTACCTACTTAAATGCCCATGTGGCCTTTGTTACATTGGCGAGACCACCCAAGCCTCCAGGGATAGGTTTAGTCAACACAAAGCATCCATTAAATCAAAAGATATGTCACTTCCAGTATCCGCACATTTTACAAATATGGGTCATACAGTAAGCCAGCTTCACTTTCAAGTAATTGACCATATCCCCCATCATAGAAGAGGGAGTAATAGAGAACTAAAACTAAAACAGAAAGAAGTATGGTGGATTAAACGTCTGAACACACTACATCCATATGGTCTGAATAGAGATTATGATTTGTATTTGTTTTTATAATGGTTTTAAATGATGGAATATATTCTGGTACTACTAGAGGTCACTGTGTTGTTGAAATTAACAAACCTGGACAGGTATGGGTTAAACCAATTAATATTGAGAATTGAAGCCTGATTGGTCCAGATACCCTTTTTAAAGTCTGTCTGTTTGTTTTTAACTTATGCATGATTAAGGACTATGTAGGTCCAAAACGTCGCTTTTTATTGGTTGCTATACCTCTAATAAAGATTTTTCACCTTTAAAAGAAGATTTTGTACTGTGGTGCTGTTACCTTGCTCTCTACATGGACTGTATATACTGGAGTTTGGCTGATACTCCTTGGTAACGTGCACACAAGTGGGAAAGAAATATTACCAAAACCTATGGTGCTGGATTCAACTCACTTACTTATATATATATATATATATATATATATATGTATATATGTATATATATATATATATATATATATATATATATATATATATATATATATGTATATATGTATGTATATATATATATATATATATATATACATATATATATATATATATATATACATGTTTAACCTATCATAGTCCAATTGTTTATATCAATGTTACACAATTTCCAAGAAACACAAGATAAAAATCTGTTTGCTTTACCAATAACTCCTATTCAGGGCTCATAAGCTTAACGGGACCAGATACCCAAAGATTTTCTATCATGATTCAGAAAGAGTAAAGTAAAACATCTTGGTATCCAATGCACTTCTAGGAGTTAGCTGCTGCATATGTATGTATGCCTCTTGTCATTAGCTCATTGGATGTGCTGACCTAGCTCCCAGTAGAGCATTGCTGTTCCTTCAGGAAAGGATACCAATAGAATGAAGCACATTTTAAAATAGAACTACATTGGAAAGCTGTTTAAAAATGGTATTCTCTGGGGGGGGCGGAGCCAGCAGCCAAAGCAATAAGACGTGTACCTAGGAGGCTCCTGAACTTACTTCAATTTTATCTAATGTTTCCTTTGTGGAACAGCAATGGGACATTGAACGAATATTAAGAACATCTGGGGGCTCATGTAAAGCATCTAGCTGAACGAATAAGGCGACTACACTGGTGCATCGCTGATTTTGGAGATAACAGCAGGCCGCAGATTTCCCTTTGACTATGGAGGAAACCAGCTACGCCACGCTACAGACCCTATTTGCCGCATATGAGAAATCGATCCTAAATAGATTTGATGATTTACTCACAAAGCTTGAAGCAGCACACGTATCAGGGAAACGTATTCTAGCCGATGAGGAGGGAATGGTGGATGTTGGTGAGAAGTCAGGAGCTGTGCAGATGAGTGCTGGGAACTTATTTATTGTGCCTGACCTTCCTGAGATGGAGTGACTACGAGATGGTAGTGTGGGAGGTCTTGCGGAAATCTGTGGAGTGCCGGTCCTGCTAGATCGTAATGTGCTGACCCATGTGATAGATGCTTGGGAGACCGGGAGGCTTCCCTCCGCTGGAGGCGAGTTTGATTCACAGGAGGGTGACTGGGGAAGTGAGTATACAGAGAGCTCATACCCCGGGATGGAGATATCGTCATTAGGCCACCTTCTCTTGAAAGAAATAGGAGATGTCTCTGCGCTTGGCGGCTCAGAGGTGGATCGATGGGTCCATATCTTATTGCCTGCTACTAGATACCTGTGGATTGGAGCTACTTCTTGGCCAGCTATGCCTATTTGGTGTTGTGATCTTTATGGGTTCAGGATTTCCCACGTCTATTACAATGCAAGCAACGACATGGAAGACCGGGTTGTTGTGGGGTAAATTTATGCTCTTTTTTTTTTTTCAAATATGTTCCTGTTACACCCCAGATGTTTTGTGTATATAAATGACGGCCCTGAGGCCTGAGAACTTGCCTGATGGGGCTTCTGGACACATTTGACTTGGGGGATTCTAGCCTAGCTACCTAAGTTGTTTCAAAGTATATAACTGGTTTAACTTTTTATTACCTAAATTTATAGTTCCTCACAGAGGAGTACAGCTAGCGCTGTGGATGAGACAATGCATACAATGCCAGCTACTGTTTTCTCAATATGAAGTTATCTTATGCCCCATGATGACATTTCTTATCACAAATACTCAGTTATGTGTATACAGTTATGCAATGTTAGTGTATTATAAATGTTTGTTTCACCTACTGGACAATCTAAAAGCTTTACAAGAATGTTACTTATGGTAGAGATATACTGAAGCTACTAGTCTTTATGCCATATACAAATAAACTTCTCTAGAGGGTCCAAAAGGGGGCTGACTGGTTGGGTAGTCTCCCATAGTTGTTGTATTATATAAATCAAGTTTTTACTAAGTGTGACGATTGCTAATGTTAGTTAACGGTCCCTGTCGCTATTTATGGGGCCCAAAACCTGTTACACATTGTTTTGGTCTACTATACTGGGCTCAGAACTCCCTCCAGAGCTTTTTTGCTCCGCAGTACTCTGTGGTGCAAATGCCAATAGATAACTAAGATTTTTTGCTATATAGGGTTCGTTTCGAGATATCAGCAGGAACAGTTAGTCAATAGGAATTCCTTAATATTAACAGCCCAAGTCATGGGGGAACTCACACTAGTCTAGCCCCCCCGCCCTCCATTTATCTTTTCGTTTTCTGGACCTACCCAGCTAATAGCTTCTCGCCAGGCACATGAAAGCACATAGGGTAAGAGCCTATATTTGCTTAATCTTTACCTGACAATATCACCGTGCCCATATAATGTTTGTGATGGTTCTGGTCATGTACTATAGCAATGTTTTTTCTTTGTTTTGTTGTGTTTTTTTTTTTTGTTGTTGTTTTCTTCTCTGTTCATACAATATTAAGGGTCCAAGAGTGGCCCTATCATTTCATTCATCTTACCTGTCCATTGCCCTCCTTAGCATCTGGTGTCATTGGGACCCATTTGGGGTCTGGGTAATTATGGGAGGTGCAACTGAGAAAAACAGGTCCATAAGTGGCCTGTTTCGCTTCTAACCCCTAGCTTATGAGTGTGATAATGGGGGTCCAAGAGTGGCCTCTCCTGTTTCTGGGGCAAAAAATGGGGGTAGTTATGTTATTTGCTCCTGAAATGCCTTTTCCTTGTTTCTTTGTGTGCAATAATCAAATTAATATGTTTGGTAACAAATGATGTTCGAGTATCCCATGTATTTGGTAGATATTTATTTTTTATTTTTTTGTCTATACGATGAATGAGCAAATTCGTTGTCTTGTAAATGTTTACCCTCAATAAAAAAAAAAAATTAAAAAAAAAAAAATGGTATGCTCTATCTGAATCATGAAAGAAAGAAGAACCCGGAAGGAAAGAATCGAGGAAAGGGTTCTGTGACCCCCCATGGAGGCCAAGTGAAGGGGTTGTTCAGGGGCCAGTAGGTTGGGCCTCTGGAAGTAGGTGGTGTGACATAAAGGAAGTGAGGCAGTTCAGGAGAATAACGTGCGAGGAGAAGCTGCTGCTTTCCTGCGCACAGTGGAATGGAGGGACCCGGTAAACGTCAGGTGTTTTACCTGGCATATGGTGGCTGCTTTCCAGGATCTGTCTCTGGGTTGGTTCAGAGCGGCCAAGGAGGATGACCGGGAGCATCATAGGGGGACCAGAACGTGTGAGGAGAAGCTGTGGTTTCTCTTCGCACAGCGGATCTGTCAGGAGCAGAGTACAGCGGAGGGCCTCTACCTGCTTTGGCGGCGCTTTGCAGGAGCAGTAATACAGCAGAGATGGGCTGGTGGATTCCGTCAGGAGGCATCAGAAGGGTTAAAGGCAACAGAGGTGGTCCAGATTAGGTGAGCATGCTGCAGAGGCAAGTAAGTAGTGGGAAGTGTGTGGATGCCAGTCGACGGTATGTAGCAGTTCCGGAGCTTACGGCGGGCATGGCCGGCTGGGGGTGTGATGGTGTGCAGGCTCTGAAGGAGTAGGGCAGCAAGGGCCTGTAAAGGCATGGTGGCTGGTCCAGTTGTTTCCAGAGCAATATCGGGCAGGCCTTGCTAGCGGATGGGTGCTGCTTTGGGGAGCTGGGCCATGGTGGACATGGCATGGGCATATCGGCCCTGAGCGGGTGGCCAAGTGGAACCATTTCAGGACACGTGTTCTGGGGTACCTCATGTGGTGGAAGCTGATCGGCACAGCTCTGGGAGCTGGCGATGGGGAGTATTAGTGGCTGGATACTGTCTCCCCCTGCAGTTTTCAGGAGCAGTCATGGACAGGTTTGGCCAGTCGGGTATTTCTTGGGGGTATTAGCCAGCCCAGGGGATAGAACCGGATGCAGCAATGATGGCAGTAAGGGAGCAGGGGACCTGTATGCCTGACAGGCGGGAGCGGGATTGCAAAGGCTATAAAGGTGAGGGATTTCCGGGCTTCCCCGTGAGGGGCTGGGTTGAATAAGTGAAGTGCCACAGGAATAAGGGGGCTAGTTGGCTATTAGCGGGCAGTGGTGGGAAGATGTATTTTAGCGGGAGGGGGGGCGGAGTGGGGAGCCACAGTGTTTACCCCCTGGAGCCCAATAATGGGGCTTGTTATTGGGGTGGGAACAAAAGGAATAGGCTGGTAGAAGGTAGGGAGTCAGGTAGGGGTGGGAGGTGATGGGGGGGTGCTGTAGAGGTTGAATGAGAGCTGCATTTGGGAGCCCTTGGGGGGGGGGCAGAGGAGCAGTCGCTTAAGGCACAGGCTGTTCTTGTGGGAGGGATTGTGCCCCTGGGGGCTTTGATTGGGGAGGCTCCTCTTGGCGGGAACTGTCCAGGTATTTAGGTGGGGGGGCGGGTAGTTTCCTTATGTTTAGGAGCAGTGGAGGGCAGAGCTGTGGTTGTTAGGCTAGGTCAGATCTAACAGGTGGCTGGGTTGAACGGGGAGGGAAGGTAAGGGGGGTTAAGGAGTCAGGTTAGGGAGCAGGGGGTGTTATTACTTCATGGGGGAGTGCAGGAGAGTGTACTGGCGAATGGGGGAGTCATGGGCAGCTGTCCTGGAGCTATATGGCTGGTGAACATGTAAGTCCCAGCTACCGCCTAGGAGGTAATAGGCATCAGGCAATATTTCAGAGATGACATGGGACAAGTGCTGGAGGCTGGAAGAGGTAAAAGGTCACCCTGAGCAGCACGTTGCGGATGGTGGTGAGACTGGGGGTTGTTTTTGGGGGGCCTTTGTTGCAGGCTATTTGGATGAGCCGGGTGGTTTGCAGCGGATGGTTGTTAGCAGAATCAAAGGAGTTTGAGGAAGGGATATTCCCAGGATTTAGCTTTGGGTTTTTGTTGGGAGCATCTTGTTTTGGTCCGGTTCGTTAGTTGTCTGGGTAAAAAGTTTCCTGGGACATATGTGCTCCTATCCTGGTCTTGCCAGTCTGAGGGGGTAGCTAGGGGTTCACCAGCTTGCTTTGCAAGCAGAAAGGCTGGCGTGGTTGCCTTGTAACCAAGAGGTTTAGAGATCGAATCCAGCTGTTCCACTGTTTTTTTTAAGACCCCCCCTTTTAAACTCTTGTGGCTCGGGTTTTAATAGGTCTTTGGTTGTTGTGTTGTGGGTTGTTGGTGAGGCGTTGGTCTTACCTTTGATGTGAGGTAAGCGTTATAGGGGTTGTGTGTAGGATGGCCCCTTAGTGGGTGTAGGGATGCTTAGCACATATAATGGGGTTCATATGGTGTGTTTGTCTGCAGGTATATCCATTCAGTCTTTTAAATTTCACCCCACGGTTGAGCTTCTCATGGTGGTTCCTGGCCCATGGTAATTCATCTAGTAAAAAAAAAAAAAATTGTGGTGTTCAAATCTCATCAGGGGTCATACTTCTTTAGAGTGCTTGTGCTTACCGATGCCGGTTGCATGTGTTTGGTGTTTTTATACACCTTGTGTGGATATATGTGGGTATATGTTTGCGATATGTGGATTTATATATAGTTATATGTGGGTTGTGGCAGGCATCGGGATATATATGTTCTTATGCATTGGTAGTTGGTAAGCTGTGGCTTAGTGGTTTCTACTGCTTACATTGTAGAAAGAGGTTTGTGTTCTGATTCAGCCATGGTTCGTTGGCGGAACCTGGGGTTGGCATGGTACGGTGATGTCCTAGGCACTTTGTGTGTCTTGTTTTCTCTCCGCTGGGACAGGGTACAGTTGTTAATGGTTTGTGTCCATATGGGAGCTAGTCCTTTTTGATTAGCCTTGGTTTGGCTTGTCAGCTATTTTCGGTTATAGCTTAGTGGCTAGCCTGCCGGGATTGTAAGTAGATTGCCAGGAGTTTGATCCTCCCCCGGGTGCTGTCTATTTGGGTCATCTGCGGTCCTGTGGGTACTTATGTACTGGCAAGCAGGACATGGTGAGTCCGAGAGTTCTATTACATCTTGTTGTTCTCCAGTCGGTGTTGAGTACTCCAATGGGCATGGGGGTAGGTTAATGTGCATATTAGATTATCCTGACTTTGTCCAACTAGGGTCAGGCCTCTGTTGTCCTTTCGTCCTTTTGTCATTTCTCAGCGATGCGGAATCAGTTTTCAGTCATTTTATTGGAAGGCATGTTGCCAAATTGCATATCCTGTCTCTCATCTCATTGTATGGGTTATTACCGTATTTGGTATACGTTCAGCTCTCCTCCTTTTCATAATAATTTTGGTGGTTATGATTTGAGCATTGTCAGTAGGGGTGTGTCTTTGCAGTTATCTCTTCCCTAAGCTTTCATGGGTACGTGGTGGAGCAGGGGATGTTGCATAGTGGGCTTTGGGCCATGTTAATGCTATTGGAATCTTTATTGGCAGTGTGAGTATGCAACACTATTCAGGAGGCAGCATTCATTATTCATTAATTGGGTGGTCCTGTTGATAGCCATTTGTTCATTTCATAGGACCTGTAAACACTGCTTTTTCAGCTTACCGCGTAAATGGTAATCTAGCCGATATTATATTACAAATGATTATTATTTTGTCTTACTTATAAAATGAATACATTTGAATAAATAAAGTTATACAAAAAAAGCTTTTATTTCTGTGCTTGTCCTAACACATCATAATGGTTAACAAAACACCAAGCCACAGCTATACAGACTGCCCAGCCTATAGATCTCATTGACTATTTCTCATGTTTTATTAATACCACATAAAGATTAATTGGGGTTTTTATAGAATCCAACATAGTGCTCGCTTCCATTGAGCCGTTAAAAATGGAGCCGTAAGCTACCGAATCGGCTGACAGCTAAAAGTAATTTACGGCTCCATTTTAGTACCAAGTTTCCATTGAAAAGGTTTCCGCTTTGCGTGCGGTCACTCTTTTTGTGTAGGTGTGAGTTTGCATTGTGTTAACACTTCCACCCGATGCCGGATTTCTTAAACATTAATAGGGTTACTATGGTAACCCGTCGCTCGCTATTAAAATAAAATCAAACACATGTGCAATATCTACCTCTCAACCACAACCCCCCACTGCAATAACTAATGTATTAACCCCTAATCCACCAACCCCCATATCGCAAAGTATCTATTTGAACTATTAACCCCTAATCTGCCATGCCCCACAATGCAATCTAGCCATTAAAACTATTAACCCCTAAACTGCCATGCCCCACAACACAATCTAGCCATTTAAACTATTAACCCCTAAACCACCATGCCCCACAACGCAATCTAGCCATTTAAACTATTAATCCCTAATCCGCAATGCCCCACAACGCAATCTAGCCATTTAAACTATTAACTTCTAATCCGCCATGCCCCACAAAGCAATCTAGCCATTTAAACTATTAACCCCCTAAACCGCCATATTGCAAATAACAAATCACTAAGCCTAACCTACACCACCTAAATTAACCTCATTACATAAATTAAAATAATCCTAGTTTACAATTAAAATAAAAAACCTAACATTACTATAAAAATAATAAAACCTAAATTTAAATTAATCTAAAATTACAAAAAATAAAAAAGTCTATCAATACATAAAATAATAAACCAAATTATCAAAAATAAAAAAATTATACCTAATCCCCATGAAAATTAAAAAGGCCCCCTTAAAAGGGCCTTTGTAGAGTATTGCCCTTAGTTAAACAGCTCTTTTACCTTTAAAAACACTTAATCCCCCCTCTAACAGTAAACCCCCCCACCCACCAAACCCCCCAAAATAAAAAACCTAACACTAAAAATTCTTAAACTACCCATTGCCCCTAAAGGGACATTTGTATGGGCATTGCCCTTAAAACTTCTGTGTGTGTATATATATATATATATATATATATATATATATATATATATATATATATAGTCCATGTAGAGAGCAAGGTAACAGCACCACAGTACAAAATCTTCTTTTAAAGGTGAAAAATCTTTATTAGAGGTATAGCAACCATTAAACAGCGACGTTTCGGACCTACATAGTCCTTAATCATGCATAAGTTAAAAACAAACAGACAGACTTTAAAAAGGGTATCTGGACCAATCAGGCTTCAATTCTCAATATTAATTGGTTTAACCCTTACCTGTCCAGGTTTGTTAATTTCAACAACACAGTGACCTCTAGGGGTACCAGAATATATTCCATCATTTAAAACCATTATAAAAACAAATACAAATCATAATCTCTATTCAGACCATATGGATGCAGTGTGTTCAGACGTTTAATCCACCATACTTCTTTCTGTTTTAGTTTTAGTTCCCTATTACCCCCTCTTCTATGATGGGGGATATGGTCAATTACTTGAAAGCGAAGCTGGCTTACTGTATGACCCATATTTGTAAAATGTGCGGATACTGGAAGTGACATATCTTTTGATTTAATGGATGCTTTGTATTGACTAAACCTATCCCTGGCGGCTTGGGTGGTCTCGCCAGTGTAACAAAGGCCACATAGGCATTTAAGTAGGTAGATTGCATAATTAGTTTGGCATGTATATAACCCATTAATTGTATATTGCTTTATTTTGTCATTTTGTGCTAAATATTTCCCCTTTATAACTGAATTGCATTGAGCACAGTGTAAACAGGGGTAACAACCTTTATTAGGTGTAGTTAGATAATTTACATCAGACGTTTTAGTTGTACCTACATCAGCTTTTACTATGTGATCTCTAAGACCCTTCTATATGATGGCATAGGGGGAAGTTTAAATGATTCTATCTCTGGATTATATTTTGACAAGAGGTGCCAGTACTTTCTTACTAATCTGAAGATGTCATTACTCTTATCACTGTATTCCATTGAAAGCACCAATCTATCTGTTCCTTTCTCTGTTTGTTTTTTATCATGTATTCTATCCAAATCCTGAATATTTTTAACAATATTTTCTTTTGGATATCCTCTTTGGATAAATTTATTGCCCATAGATTCCAATCTTTCTGGCAATATTTTCTGATCTCTAACTATTCTTTTAGTACGCAAAAGTTGACTCCTGGGTATAGATTTAAAAACAGTGTCAGGATGAAAACTTTCATATCGCAACAGAGTATTTCTATCTGTAGGTTTTACATATAGATCTGTACTTAGTGTGTTTCCATGTCGATATACAGTTGTATCCAAAAAATTAATCTTTTGGATAGAATAAGTAAGGGTAAATCTTAGGCCTGTCATAGAGGCATTAATATCCTCAACAAACTGTATCAAGGACTCCAATGAGCCCCCCCCCATATGCCAAAAATATCATCTATATACCTTAGCCACAGCTAAGGATACAAATGATTTTCTTTCAAAACTTATGGGGATTGAAATAGAGGATACTTGGTTAATTTTTTCACTGGATGTGGTAAATCTATATACCTCTATTCCCCATGAGGCAGGTCTATTGATCGTGAAAAGCTTTTTGAGTGACAGTGGCTTATATAATCTATCTCAGATTGATTTTTTTTATGATATGTTGAGACTTGTTTTATATTGCAATTATTTTCTCTTTCAAGACACTTATAACATGCAAAAGCGGGGAACAGCCATGGGCTCCAATGTAGCCCCCTCATATGCCAATTTATTCATGAGTGGCTTTGAGAACAAATTTGTCTATACTAATCAGCCATTCATCAGCCATTGTAAGATGTGGCTAAGGTATATAGATGATATTTTTGGCATATGGGGGGGGGGGGCTCATTGGAGTCCTTGATACAGTTTGTTGAGGATATTAATGCCTCTATGACAGGCCTAAGATTTACCCTTACTTATTCTATCCAAAAGATTAATTTTTTGGATACAACTGTATATCGACATGGAAACACACTAAGTACAGATCTATGTGTAAAACCTACAGATAGAAATACTCTGTTGCGATATGAAAGTTTTCATCCTGACACTGTTTTTAAATCTATACCCAGGAGTCAACTTTTGCGTACTAAAATAAAAAAATATTGTTAAAAATATTCAGGATTTGGGTAGAATACGTGATAAAAAACAAGCAGAGAAAGGAACAGATAGATTAGTGCTTTCAATGGAATACAGTGATAAGAGTAATGACATCTTCAGAATAGTAAGAAAGTACTGGCACCTCTTGTCAAAATATAATCCAGAGATAGAATCATTTAAACTTCCCCTATGCCATCATATAGAAGGGTAAAAAAATCTTAGGGATCACATAGTAAAAGCTGATGTAGGTACAACTAAAACATCTGATGTAAATTATCTAACTACCCCAAATAAAGGTTGTTACCCCTGTTTACACTGTGCTCAATGCAATTCAGCTATAAAGGGGAAATATTTAGCACAAAATGACAAAAGAAAGCAATATACAATTAATGGGTTATATACATGCCAAACTAATTATGCAATCTACCTACTTAAATGCCCATGTGGCCTTTGTTACATTGGCGAGACCACCCAAGCCTCCAGGGATAGGTTTAGTCAACACAAAGCATCCATTAAATCAAAAGATATGTCACTTCCAGTATCCGCACATTTTACAAATATGGGTCATACAGTAAGCCAGCTTCACTTTCAAGTAATTGACCATATCCCCCATCATAGAAGAGGGAGTAATAGAGAACTAAAACTAAAACAGAAAGAAGTATGGTGGATTAAACGTCTGAACACACTACATCCATATGGTCTGAATAGAGATTATGATTTGTATTTGTTTTTATAATGGTTTTAAATGATGGAATATATTCTGGTACTACTAGAGGTCACTGTGTTGTTGAAATTAACAAACCTGGACAGGTATGGGTTAAACCAATTAATATTGAGAATTGAAGCCTGATTGGTCCAGATACCCTTTTTAAAGTCTGTCTGTTTGTTTTTAACTTATGCATGATTAAGGACTATGTAGGTCCAAAACGTCGCTTTTTATTGGTTGCTATACCTCTAATAAAGATTTTTCACCTTTAAAAGAAGATTTTGTACTGTGGTGCTGTTACCTTGCTCTCTACATGGACTGTATATACTGGAGTTTGGCTGATACTCCTTGGTAACGTGCACACAAGTGGGAAAGAAATATTACCAAAACCTATGGTGCTGGATTCAACTCACTTACTTTATATATATATATATATATATATATATATATATATATATATATACATACATATAAATATATATATATATATATATATATATATATATATACAGGGAGTGCAGAATTATTAGGCAAATGAGTATTTTGACTACATCATCCTCTTTATGCATGTTGTCTTACTCCAAGCTGTATAGGCTCGAAAGCCTACTACCAATTAAGCATATTAGGTGATGTGCATCTCTGTAATGAGAAGGGGTGTGGTCTAATGACATCAACAGCCTATATGAGGTGTGCATAATTATTAGGCAACTTCCTTTCCTTTGGCAAAATGGGTCAAAAGAAGGACTTGACAGGCTCAGAAAAGTCAAAAATAGTGAGATATCTTGCAGAGGGATGCAGCACTCTTAAAATTGCAAAGCTTCTGAAGCGTGATCATCGAACAATCAAGCGTTTCATTCAAAATAGTCAACAGGGTCGCAAGAAGCGTGTGGAAAAACCAAGGCGCAAAATAACTGCCCATGAACTGAGAAAAGTCAAGCGTGCAGCTGCCAAGATGCCACTTGCCACCAGTTTGGCCATATTTCAGAGCTGCAACATCACTGGAGTGCCCAAAAGCACAAGGTGTGCAATACTCAGAGACATGGCCAAGGTAAGAAAGGCTGAAAGACGACCACCACTGAACAAGACACACAAGCTGAAACATCAAGACCGGGCCAAGAAATATCTCAAGACTGATTTTTCTAAGGTTTTATGGACTGATGAAATGAGAGTGAGTCTTGATGGGCCAGATGGATGGGCCCGTGGCTGTATTGGTAAAGGGCAGAGAGCTCCAGTCCGACTCAGACGCCAGCAAGGTGGAGGTGGAGTACTGGTTTGGGCTGGTATCATCAAAGATGAGCTTGTGGGGTGTTTTCGGGTTGAGGATGGAGTCAAGCTCAACTCCCAGTCCTACTGCCAGTTTCTGGAAGACACCTTCTTCAAGCAGTGGTACAGGAAGAAGTCTGCATCCTTCAAGAAAAACATGATTTTCATGCAGGACAATGCTCCATCACACGCGTCCAAGTACTCCACAGCGTGGCTGGCAAGCAAGGGTATAAAAGAAGAAAATCTAATGACATGGCCTCCTTGTTCACCTGATCTGAACCCCATTGAGAACCTGTGGTCCATCATCAAATGTGAGATTTACAAGGAGGGAAAACAGTACACCTCCTGAACAGTGTTTGGGAGGCTGTGGTTGCTGCTGCACGCAATGTTGATGGTGAACAGATCAAAACACTGACAGAATCCATGGATGGCAGGCTTTTGAGTGTCCTTGCAAAGAAAGGTGGCTATATTGGTCACTGATTTGTTTTTGTTTTGTTTTTGAATGTCAGAAATGTATATTTGTGAATGTTGAGATGTTATATTGGTTTCACTAGTAAAAATAAATAATTGAAATGGGTATATATTTGTTTTTTGTTAAGTTGCCTAATAATTATGCACAGTAATAGTCACCTGCACACACAGATATCCCCCTAAAATAGCTAAAACTAAAAACAAACTAAAAACTACTTCCAAAAATATTCAGCTTTTATATTAATGAGTTTTTTGGGTTCATTGAGAACATGGTTGTTGTTCAATAATAAAATTAATCCTCAAAAATACAACTTGCCTAATAATTCTGCACTCCCTGTATATATATATATATACGTATATATATATATATATATATATATATATATATATATATATATATATATATATATATATACGTATATATATATATATATATATATATATATACACATGTTTAACCTATCATAGTCCAATTGTTTATATCAATGTTACACAATTTCCAAGAAACACAACTTTGTTTGGCTTACCAATAACTCCTATTCAGGGCTCATAAGCTTAACGGGACCAGATACCCAAAGATTTTCTATCATGATTCAGAAAGAGTAAAGTAAAAAATCTTGGTATCCAATGCACTTCTAGAAGTTAGCTGCTGCATATGTATGTATGCCTCTTGTCATTTGCTCACTGGATGTGCTGACCTAGCTCCCAGTAGAGCATTGCTGTTCCTTCAGGAAAGGATACCAATAGAATGAAGCACATTTTAAAATAGAACTACATTGGAAAGCTTTTTAAAAATGGTATGCTCTATCTGAATCATGAGAGAAAGAAGAACCCGGAAGGAGAGAATCAAGGAAAGGGTTATGTGACCCCCATGGAGGCCAAGTGAAGGGGTCGTTCAGGGGCCAGTAGGTTGGGCCTCTGGAAGTAGGTGGTGTGACATAAAGGAAGTGAGGCAGTTCAGGAGAATAACGTGCGAGGAGAAGCTGCTGCTTTCCTGCGCACAGTGGAATGGAGGGACCCGGTAAACGTCAGGTGTTTTACCTGGCTTATGGTGGCTGCTTTCCAGGATCTGTCTCTGGGTTGGTTCAGAGTGGCCAAGGAGGATGACCAGGAGCATCATAGGGGGACCAGAACGTGTGAAGAGAAGCTGCGGTTTCTCTTCGCACAGCGGATCTGTCAGGAGCAGAGTACAGCGGAGGGCCTCTACCTGCTTTGGTGGCGCTTTGCAGGAGCAGTAATACAGCAGAGATAGGCTGGTGGATTCCGTCAGGAGGCATCAGAAGAGTTGAAGGCAACAGAGGTGGTCCAGATTAGGTGAGCATGCAGCACAGGCAAGTAAGTAGTGGGAAGTGTGTGGATGCCAGTCGACGGTATAAAGCAGTTCCGGAGCTTACGGCAGGCATGGCCGGCTGGGGGTGTGATGGTGTGCAGGCTCTGAAGGAGTAGGGCAGCAAGGGCCTGTAAAGGCATGGTGGCTGGTCCAGTTGTTTCCAGAGCAGTATCGGGCAGGCCTTGCTAGAGGATGGGTGCTGCTTTGGGGAGCTGGGACATGGTGGACATGGCATGGGCATATCGGCCCTGAGCGGGTGGCCAAGTGGAACCATTTCAGGACATGTGTTCTGGGGTACCTCATGTGGTGGGAGCTGATTGGCACAGCTCTGGGAGCTGGCAATGGGGAGTATTAGTGGCTGGATACTGTCTCCCCCTGCAGTTTTCAGGAGCAGTGATGGACAGGTTTGGCCAGTCGGGTATTTCTTGGGGGTATTAGCCAGCCCATGGGAGAATAGAACGGGGGCCTATCTGTAGAACCGGATGCAGCAATGATGGCAGTAAGGGAGCAGGGGACCTGTATGCCTGACAGGCGGGAGCGGGATTGCAAAGGCTATAAAGGTGAGGGATTTCCGGGCTTCCCCGTGAGGGGCTGGGATGAATAAGTGAAGTGCCACAGGAATAAGGGGGCTAGTTGGCTATTAGCGGGCAGTGGTGGGAAGATGTATTTTAGCGGGAGGGGGGCGGAGTGGGGAGCTACAGTGTTTACCCCCTGGAGCCCGATAATGGGGCTTGTTATTGGGGTTGCTGGGGGGTGGGAACAAAAGGAATAGGCTGGTAGAAGGTAGGGAGTCAGGTAGGGGTGGGAGGTGATGGGGGGTGCCGTAGAGGTGGAATGAGAGCTGCATTTGGGAGCCCTTGGGGGGGGCAGAGGAGCGGTCGCTTAAGGCACAGGCTGTTCTTGTGGGAGGGATTGGTGCCCCTGGGGGCTTTGATTGGGGAGGCTCCTCTTGGCGGGAACTGTCCAGGTATTTAGGTGGGGGGGACGGGTAGTTTCCTTGGGTTTAGGAGCAGTGGAGGGCAGATCTGTGGTTGTTAGGCTAGGTCAGATCTAACAGGTGGCTGGGTTGAACGGGGAGGGAAGGTAAGGGGGGGTTAAGGAGTCAGGTTAGGGAGCAGGGGGTGTTTTTACTTCATGGGGGAGTGCAGGAGAGTGTACTGGCGAATGGGGGAGTCATGGGCAGCTGTCCTGGAGCTATACAGCTGGTGAACATGTAAGAAGTCCCAGCTGGCACCTAGGAGGTAATAGTCATCAGGCAATATTTCACAGATGACATGGGACAAGTGCTGGAGGCTGGAAGAGGTAAAAGGTCACCCTGAGCAGCACGTTGCGGATGGTGGTGAGACTGGGGGTTGTTTTTGGGGGGCCCTTGTTGCAGGCTATTTGGATAAGCCTGGTGGTTTGCAGCGGATGGTTGTTAGCAGAATCAAAGGAGTTTGAGGAAGGGATATTCCCAGGATTTAGCTTTGGGTTTTTGTTGGGAGCATCTTGTTTTGGTCCGGTTCGTTAGTTGTCTGGGTAAAAAGTTTCCTGGGACATATGTGCTCCTATCCTGGTCTTGCCAGTCTGAGGGGGTAGCTAGGGGTTCACCAGCTTGCTTTGCAAGCAGAAAGGCTGGCGTGGTTGCCTTGTAACCAAGAGGTTTAGAGATCGAATCCAGCTGTTCCACTGTTTTTTTTTAAGACCCCCCCCTTTTAAACTCTTGTGGTGTGGCTCGGGTTTTAATAGGTCTTTGGTTGTTGTGTTGTGGGTTGTTGGTGAGGCATTGGTCTTACCTTTGATGTGAGGTAAGCGTTATCGGGGTTGTGTGTAGGATGGCCCCTTAGTGGGTGTAGGGATGCTTAGCGCATATGATGGGGTTCATATGGTGTGTTTGTCTGCAGGTATATCCATTCAGTCTTTTAAATTTCACCCCACGGTTGAGCTTCTCATGGTGGTTCCTGGCCCATGGTAATTCATCTAGTAAAAAAAAAAAAAAATTGTGGTGTTCAAATCTCATCAGGGGTCATACTTCTTTAGAGTGCTCGTGCTTACTGATGCCGGTTGCATGTGTTTGGTGTTTTTATACACCTTGTGTGGATATATGTGGGTATATGTTTGCGATATGTGGATTTATATATAGTTATATGTGGGTTGTGGCAGGCATCGGGATATTTATGTTCTTATGCGTTGGTAAGCTGTGGCTTAGTGGTTTCTACTGCTTACATTGTAGAAAGAGGTTTGTGTTCTGATTCAGCCATGGTTCGTTGGTGGAACCTGGGGTTGGCATGGTACGGTGATGTCCTAGGCACTTTGTGTGTCTTGTTTTCTCTCCGCTGGGACAGGGTACAGTTGTTAATGGTTTGTGTCCATATGGGAGCTAGTCCTTTTTGATTAGCCTTGGTTTGGCTTGTCGGCTATTTTTGGTTATAGCTTAGTGGCTAGCCTGCCGGGATTGTAAGTAGATTGCCAGGAGTTTGATCCTCCCCCGGGTGCTGTCTATTTGGGTCATCTGCGGTCCTGTGGGTACTTATGTACTGGCAAGCAGCAAAAAAAGGGGGTTAAATAAACTAGCGCTTAAGCAGGACATGGTGAGTCCGAGAGTTCTTTTACATCTTGTTAATCTCCAGTCGGTGTTGAGTACTGCAATGGGCATGGGGGTAGGTTAATGTGCATATTAGATTGTCCAACTAGGGTCAGGCCTCCGTTGTCCTTTTGTCCTTTTGTCATTTCTCAGCGATGCGGAATCAGTTTTCAGTCATTTTATTGGAAGGCGTGTTGCCGAATTGCATATTCTGTCTCTCATCTCATTGTATGGGTTATTACCGAATTTGGTATACGTTCAGCTCTCCTCCTTTTCATAATAATTTTGGTGGTTATGATTTGAGCATTGTCAGTAGGGGTGTGTCTTTGCAGTTATCTCTTCCCTAAGCTTTCATGGGTACGTGGTGGAGCAGGGGATGTTGCATAGTGGGCTTTGGGCCATGTTAATGCTATCGGAATCTTTATTGGCAGTGTGAGTATGCAACACTATTCAGGAGGCAGCATTCATTATTCATTAATTGGGTGGTCCTGTTGATAGCCATTTGTTCATTTCATAGGATTTTGGCTGTTTGTTGGGGATTGCTGAATTTGTCAGTGTTATACGCTGTGGAATGTCCCACGATGACTTAGTGGTAAACGTTGTTTCCTTCAAAGCCGAAGGTCAAGAGTTCGAATTCAGCTATGACTAGATGTGGCTTACAGCGAGTGCCCTTTCGCAGACGGGTTACAAATGGCCTCGCCTAAATCATGATTTGCAGGCGACAAAATTTGCATTCCTTAAGGGAGTTTGTTGTGATCCTCCAGAGGTGGTTTTGGGTTGGGGGGGACATTAGGGATCTCAAGTGGGTAAGTTTAATTCGGCTGTGGGAAGCTTACCCCTTCACGCGGGGGGCTTGTGAGGCGTTGGCGTATACTCTTTCCGGGGTTTTGATGCAGTGATCAAGTGCTAGTCATGCACGAAACATGTCTCTTACAGCTGATATTGCTGTCATGTTTTTACCCTTTTGCAAATAAATATTAAGTTTTATACTAATATTGAGGAGTACTTTTTTGCGCTATTAGCGCCCACCCACCTTGGATTTCTCTCTTTCCGGGGTTTTGGTGGAGAACCTGGTGTTCTGTCCCCCCCCCCCCCATTTTTGACAGCTATGTTAATATGGTGGGTAGGTTGTTTCTAATTGGAGGTGCCTTATTTTGCAATTAGTGTATGGTAATGGGTGAGGTTCCAAAGGAAGCATTTATTTGCTTTAATATCCCAAATTGCCTGGTACTTTACGGTTGGGGAGGATGCCGGTTGTACATCTTTATAAATTGGGTTGAGCTTGTAGGTATAGTCGAACTCTATCACTTTATCGCATAGTGTGGATAGGCATGCTCCGTTATATGATATCGGCCCGAAAAGCACGCCCAGTCCTTGGGCAGATCATTGGGATATTAGCATTGTATTCCTTATCGCTGCTATAACCCAATGAGAGTGTATTTCTTATGCTAGCGGCGTTAATGTGGTTTTGGCCTCAGGGCCGTGATCTTTTAGGGATGTCCCACAATGGCATAGTGGTAAACTTTGCTGCTTTCAAAAACTGAAGGTTGAGAGCCCAAATCTGGCTGTGGCTAAGTGTGCCACACAGCGAGTCCACTTTGAGTGGGAGGGGAGATCAGTCTGATATACTAATGCAAATGCCAATATAGGGTTAATGGGCACACTAGCATGGCCTAGTGGTTAACCCGGATGTTTGTGGATTGGATGGTTGTGAGTTCGAATCTACCTTGTCATGTTTGATTTGTGGCGTGTCTGGCCTCTTAATTTTAAATACTTGTGGACAATTTGATATACTTCAGCGAGTTAGGGGGACCTGTGGGATCAGATAAGAGGATGGAGAACGTTTGAGTGGACGGCCTTTTTGGCATTTGCAAAGCAGTGGCTGTTTGGCTTTTGGTGGTATGTGGTATTTTGACTTGGTAATGGTTGGGACGGGTTCATAGTCTGGTTGATGGGTTCTTATGCAATCGGTTCTAGGTGGTGGCAGTCTATTATATATAAAAAAAAATATAATTGTTTCTTTATTTGGGTGCTTTTATGGCAATTGTAGGTTACATTCCGGGTGCTTGGTTTTGTTAATTATGTGGTATAGTGGTGCCCTGAATTGGGATTTGGTTAGAGCAACAGCTTAAGTCTTTCACAACTCAGGTTGGGTTCACATTTTCAGGAAACACATTCCCCTTGCCCCGCTTTTCAATTGTGTTTGGCCTGGGTGTTGGTTTCAAATGAGACAGATTATTTTAGGTCTTGTGATTATGGGTTACGGGAAATAGTGGTTTGCGTGGCTCATTATATTGATTAAGTTCCAATTGGATATTGGTGTTGGGTTCCAGGGGAGTTTCCCTGGCAGTTGTTGATGGCAGGTTTTCATCCCATAGCGGGGTTATAAAGGCCGTTGGTGGTGGCGGGGCTCGACATGGTGTCAAGCTGTGGTGGGGGGGTGTTTGCCTATTTGGTGGTGGTTTTGATCAGAGTGGATTGTTGGTACCTCCTGTTTGATTGGCAGGGGAGAATTTGATACAATGGGGCGTGCCCTTCTTAGTGGTAGGAACGGCACGTGTTGTGGATGGGAAAGCCCCCCCGGGGGTTTTATGGATATGATTAATTGACTATTTGGTAATGTTATTGATATATTATTTATGGTGTTCAATAAAACAAGCTGCGGCCTTTATAACCCCATCCTATTGTGTCATGAATTTATTTAAGCGGAACGTAAGTGCCTAGTATGGGGTCACATTTTTTTTTGCCCTTTTAACAAATATGCATGAGTTGCATGAGTTGTGCAATACATATTTCTAGAAATGCAAAAAACACTAAAACAATCATTACAATAAGTACAATTGAATCATGTTTTGAATACACAAGCATGAGCTATTTATATACCTCTGCTAATAGACAAACGGACAAACAGATTGACAGAGATAGATAGATAAATGATAGATAGTTGATAGATATAGATAGATGATAGATAGATAGATAGATAGATAGATAGATAGATAGATAGATAGATAGATAGATAGATAGATAGATAGATAGATGATAGACAGACAAACAGACAGATAAAGGATATATAAATAAAGAGATAAATTATAGAAGCTTTGCATCTGCATATAAAATATGTCTAGAGAATTATGAATTTCTTCTTTGAACTGCAGATGACCTTAGATTATTGCAGAGACATAATCCCTGTTTTTAGAGGACTATAGTAAATCAAGAGAGAATTCAGTTCACAAGCAACAACTCCAATGGAAAAAAAAGCTATTTTTTTTACTAATTGTATTCAAATATGTATCTGCTATCACAAATACCTAGAAATTGATGTCAAGAGGATTTCTAAATGAAAACATTTATTCCATCTATTAGTTGCAGCAGATCAAGCATCAGAAGCAACCTTCCCTCTTACAAAATATGTATGATTGATCTTTCCAATCATTATGTTGGAATTAAATCTGTAATTTATTCCAATTGAGCTTGAATGTTGTGGGTAAAGACACCATGCATTAAAAAAACAGTATTTTGTAAGATTCCCAAAATATATTACATTAAAAAAAGGATCACTTTTAAATGTTGTTAAGAAAGTGTCATGCTCTAATTTGTTAAAATATATATAGGGGTTTATCAAAACCTATCATTTGTTCGTTATCTGTATGTTAACAGCTGCCAATGTGCTGTTCTCGATACAGTCACAATCAGACATTTAAATTTTTTATTGGCATCAATTTTTTCATATTTTAAGAAAATGGCCCTATACTTAGCATACACCAATCCTGTTAATTCTGTTCACAATCCAAATTGTAATAATTATAAACACATTTTCAGGGCCAATAGCCCAAACACACAAACATTCCCACTGTACCCATAATTCTCCTGCTAAAATCCTTTAGAATGCCGTAAACATATTTCTATGGTTTTGTAGCACAACAGGATTTAATTGCACACATCTCATATCAGCATCACTTTGCACTATTAAAAAGGATCAATCAATATACAGTCACTTCAACTGCTAATGTAATCCATAAATGCCCAATTTCTTTGTCTTTAATCATGTCCATGCTATTTTTTTAATTAAAATATCTCAAGTTTAAGGAGGCAAACAATTTTGTGTTGTTTTTCAAGAGGTAACAATTTCATGCTCGAGGGGTATTAGTGATTGTAATTGCTAAAAAAAACCACACTGGTATATAATATAAATCTCGTTTGGTACTGAAAAATTGTATCATTTTTTTTTCCTAGCCAAATGATCACAATCTTACCAAGTCAAATACAGTCAAGCTTCATAACTTACACAATATTTTTCCCCAAAAAAATACAGCACTATTAATAATAATAGCTGTTGATCACACAAAAACTAATCAATACACAAAATAATAAAGCTGCTCTCTAGGCTGTCCGGTTTCTCTCACTTTCTAAACAAGGCCATTCATTCTCATTCTGTGAGTCCAGCATTCTCTCCTTTCCTGACAGTCTCTCTTCTCTCAGCATGTCTCAGTTGTCAATATCTTGTAACAATCGGCTAGATTACAAGTGTTGCGATACAGCTTTTAACGCTGAAAAAATGGCCATTCCAGCGTAATGGCCAGGTACGCATATTACGACTTGTGTCGGTATAGCTTTACCGCTTTAGCCTGTAATGCAACATTTATTCTGGACTCAAAAAAATGTGTTCAAATCAGCCAAAAGGATTTCAATAGCTCTCATCCTATTTGCTGTTTTTAACAGCCAATAGGATTTCAGAAGCTCTCATCCTACTGCCTGATTTGAATTTGAAGAATCAAATCAGCCAATAGGAATGCAAGGTACACCATTTTGAACTGGCTACCTTGCATTCAACTTTAGTGTATGGCGGTATACCGTATGAAGAGTGCGCTTTGCGCAGTATGGGAACAGTTTCCAGGATCGCTCAGCTCCGCACCACTGGGATGAAGATAGAAGACGCCCCCAGGGATGGATGAAGATATCCCCGCCTGTATGAAGACTTCTGGCTACCTGGATGGAGATGGATGTCCGGACTTCAGGAACCATGAGTAGATATTCTGGTGTTAGTATGAGGGGTTTTTTTTTGTTTTTTTTGTGTGTTTTTTTTTTAAATTAGGGCTTTGGGCTTTTGGAAAAGAGCTGAATGCCCTTTTAAGGGCAGTGAAAAAGAGTTTAATGACCTTTTAAGGGCAATGCCCATACAATGGGTAGCTTAGGTTTTAAATATTAGGTTTTTTATTTTGGGGGGTTGGTTGGGTGGTTGGTTTTATTGCAATGCCATACAAAAGGCCCTTTTAAGGGCTATTGGTAGTTTATTGTAGGCTAGGGGGTGTTATTATTTTGGGGGCTTTTTTATTTTTATAGGGATATTAGATTAGGTGTAATTGTTTTTATTTTTTATAATTTCATTAATTATTTTTTGTACGCTTAGTGTTTTTTATTTTTCGTAATTTAGTGTTTATTATTTTTTGTAATTTTAGAATTTTTTAATTTTTTGGTAGTGTTAGGTTTTTTAAATTTGTAATTTAGATTTAATTGGTAGTATTTTTTTATTTGATTAGAACAGTAATGTTAGGTTAATTTATAAACTTTCTCAGTGAAAAGGAATCACAAAGACAAAGGCGCCTCCTAGTGTAATACAGTTGGAGCAAATGAAATAATGTGAATGCCAAATGGATACTCACAAATATAGCAGCACTCAGTTGTGCTAATAGAGGCAGACTGGGAACTCACAGTGTCCCAGCTCACTGGAATAACAAGATTGCTGGTCTCTCCAATGTCCTAGATGGACCGATTAAGCTCAGACTCTCAACAAAGAGTTATAAAACCACAATTTAATTGATTAGTAAAATACAGAATGTCAAACAAATGACACTAAAATTGAATAAACAATAAGCAACGCGTTTCTCAGACTGCTGCCTGTTTCATCACGGTTTATGTTCATAAACTGAGAGTACTGGCTTAAATACACCAAATGTCCAATCCCTATCTCTATACAATGACACACCTATTCAGTTGTGTAAGCACATAATTGATCCAATTAAAAACACAGGTGCTAAAAAAATGTTGGTAGATTATCTACAAATCTCCAACATCATATTATAATAAAACCATATTGACAATACATATACAGACACATTTATAGCAAAAAGAAAAAAATATACATAGCTATATAACTCTAACATATCTTATAGTGAATGCCACGTCAACACCATATATTGTATTATACTAGAACAAATATCTGATGGATCCTAGTAGTATCCCAAATAATGTGACTATAAATGGTTATACAATTTCAAAGGGGTGTTAACATTAGAAGTGGGCCACTAGTTGATGTGATTCATTATGTTCGAACTGATTATCCTTATCAAAAACCTATTCATTATACTGTTTTATATAAAACTTGCTTTGTGCAACTTATACTTGTAGGATGAAAATCATTTATTTAATTCAACATTATATATTTCGATCTAGTAGTCCTATGAAACTGTTTAGGAAAATATTTAAAAATATATATGGGGATCTTATTATTCATATGAATAATCAAGTTGTTCTTAAATTCAAACATAACTATATGTTGGCAATAAATCTCATTAGGGAGCCATTAAATTGTACCTTGTTTTTATCCCCCATAACGAGTCACGTATTATTATTCCGATGGAGGTCTAGTTTAAACCTGAAATTACTTCCGTATATGTCACTAATAGCAACGTGGCTGTGGCCCAATCAGGGCTAGATTTGTCAAATTACTAAGGCCTCACGCGGTTACTAGATTTACGTAGCAGCCCTAGACTATTTCTGGGTAGAGCCAACAAATATGTCAAATATGCAGATAATAATCACAACGAACTGTATAAAAATAGCAATACCTATAATATGCTTATGAATAAGAGGGTAGTTAAATAAACTGAACTGAATTTTTATTATCATATTAGTATATTTCATATTTTATGTTTATATCGAATATCTCCCTCAGTATTTGTCCATTTAGTGGATATGTGATTTCCACACCTTATGTATGTAGCCCTAAGATTCCTGCATGTGTGTATAGTTAGATTCAGTAACGATATTCACTCATTTATCGTAGTTCAGTTTATTTAACTAACCTCTTATTCATAAGCATATTATAGGTATTGCTATTTTTATACAGTTCGTTGCGATTATTATCTGCATATACCGCACAAAATTGTTTGCCTCCTTAAACTTGAGATATTTTAATTAAAAAAAATAGCATGGACATGATTAAAGACAAATAAATTGGGCATTTATGGATTACATTAGCAGTTGAAGTGACTGTATATTGATTGATCCCGTTTAATAGTGCAAAGTGATGCTGATATGAGACGTGTGCAATTAAATCCTGTTGTGCTACAAAACCATAGAAATATATGTTTATGGCAATCTAAAGGATTTTAGCAGGGGAATTATGGGTACAGTGGGAATGTTTGTGTGTTAGGGCTATTGGCCCTGAAAATGTGTTTATAATTATTAAAATTTGGATTGTGAACAGAATTAACAGGATTGGTGTATGCTAAGTATAGGGCCATTTTTCTTAAAATATGAAAAAATTGATGCCAATAAAAAATGAAAATGTCTGATTGTGACTGTGTCGAGAACAGCGTATTGGCAGCTGTTAACTTATAGATAAGGAACAAATGATAGATTTTGCTAAACCCCTATATATATTTTCACAAATTAGAGCATGACACTTGTTATTCCAGTGATCTGGGACACTGTGAGTTCCCAGTCTGCCTCCATTAAAGGGACACTCAATCAAAATTCAACTTTCATTATTCAGATAGAGCATGCCATTTTAAACAACTTTCCAATTTACTTCCATTAACTAAATGTGCAGTCTTTTTATATTTCAACTTTTTGAGTCTGCAGCTCCTACTGAGCATGTGCAAGAATAAGTGTGTATGCATTTGTGAATGGCTAATGGCTGTCACATGGTAAGTGTATGCATTTGTGATTGGCCGATGGCTGTCATATGGTACAGGGGGAGTGGAAAAAGACATAACTTTTAAAATTGTCAGAAAAAAAATCTACTACTCATTTGAAGTTCAGACTAAGTGCTATTGCATTGTCTTGTTATCTTGCATTTGTTGATTATGCAAATCTACTGTGTTGACTGGTCCTTTAACACAAATGAGTGCTGCTATATTTGTTAGTATCCATTTGGCATTCACATTATTTCATTTGCTCCAACTGTATTACACTAGGAGGCGCCTTTGTCTTTGTGATTCCTTTTCACAGAGAAAGTTTATATCCAGACCATCTATGTGACAAAGAGCTGACTCCAGAGTTTGGGTGTAATATCGACATCATCTGTATCACACAGGGGATTACCTTACATCAAAGAGACTGTGTTTCTAAGATCCAACAGGACTTTGTTTTTATCATACTTTTATTTTTATATTATCATTTGTATATATATTGTGATCTTGGTTATTGTTCAATAGTGATGCCGCGAACCTAAAATATTCGGTTCGCGAAGGTCGGACTCGAACTTCCGGTATTGTTCGCGAACGCGCGAACCGCGCGAACCGCCATTGAATTCAATAGGCAGGCGAACTTTAAAACCTACAAGGACTCTTTTTGGCCACAATAGTGATGGAAAAGTTGTTTCAAGGGTACTTGATGCAGAGTCTGCTTTTAAGCCATAATGGGTCTAAGGAGGTAAATGAAATTTAATGGCACTAGGAGACTGAATATTTGCAGTCCAAAAAAATATGATTTTTTTTTTTTATTACTGTTACAAGAATTGTGATTGGTGCCACTAATTGGCTACTTGGGCCTGGCAGACAGGCTGGCAGATATGAGTCGTGGATGGTAGGTAGGGCAGCAATTTAACACAGTATGCTGTGTAAGTGACAAAAACACAGGACTGATAGAAAATTAAATTACATTACACTAGCAAAATATTTGAAAATTTTAGATTTTAATATTAAAATTATGTTAAGAAGTGCAATGCACATATGACTCTATGAGTGGTCGCATTGGCTGGCTGCTACGTAGGGCAGCAATTATAACAACAGTATGCTGTGTAAGTCAGATAGACAGTTAGACACAGGCCTGATAGAAAATACAATTAGATTACACTAGCATAATGATTTAAAGACTTTTTTTGGGAAATTTTAAGAAAAAGGTAAAGCACATACATATGAGTCGTGGATGATAGCCTTGGAAGGGCAGCTATTAAAAACAGTAGGCTCTGTATGTCGGATACACACACGCCTGATAGAAAATACTATTAGGTTACACTAGAAAAATGATTGAAATTATTTTTTGGGGGGGGAAATTAAAAAAAGGTTAAACACATATGAGTCGTGGCTCATAGACTAGGGAGGGCAGCAAGTAAACACAGTAGGCTCTCTATGTCAGCAAAACACACAGGCCGGATAGAAAATTATATTAGATTACACTAGCAAACAAATTTAAACTTTTTTTTTTATATTAAAATTAAGGTGAAAGAAAAATAGATATGAGTGCTGGGTGGCTGCCTGGCACAGACCAATTAACCAAAAGACTGAAAAAAAAAGAGGTATATTAATGCTGAGTGAGCCTGACAGACACAGGCATGATAGTAAATGTAATTAGATTACACTAGCAAAATATTTATTTATTTTTTATTTAAAATAATGTTATAAACGGATATTAACACTGGTGGCTGCTGGCTGGCACAGAGCAATGAACCAGAGTATATGCTGTGTGACACTGGCCTAATAGAAAATGAAAAAAAATTACACTAGAAAAATAATTATATTTTTGGGTTAGTTAAATTTAAACTAATGTTGTTAGGGAGATATCAGTGGTGGCAGTAATCACAGCAGCATATGCTGTGAGCCTTAAACACACAGCTGAAAGCCAGGCAAATGCTAATAAAAAAAAAACGGAAAAAAACGGCACGAAATATAGCCCTAAAAAGGGCTTTTTGGGGTGCTGTGCTTGCAGCAGAGATGAGTGGAGTCCTTCTGGACTGTAAATACACTAGCCTAGCTATGTTTTTCCTATTAATGTCAGGAGCAAAAACACAACACGTCCTCTCATTAAAAAAGCAAGGTCGTTATGAGTCTAAAATGGCGGATTCCGAGTAGCTAGGAGTGTCTGTGAGGGAGTGTCTGATGTTGATTGGCTCTAATGTGTCAGGCGGCTGTGACATAAAGGGTCAAAGTTTCCAAAATGATGACACATAGGGGCGGATCGAACATCGCCATGTGTTCGCCCACAAACGCGAACGCGAACAACCTATGTTCGCTGTGAACCGTTCGCGGGCGAACAGTTCGGGACATCACTATTGTTCAATCCATTGTGCTCATAAATATCATTATTACCTTATTTGGGTTATTATCAGTATAGGCCCTAACCCCTAAGTGCATTAGTGCTTAATTTATTTACACACAGTGTTTTAATTTGTGGGCTACACCATAGACTACATCATACATTTTCTTTTGTCTTTGCGCCCCTTAGAGTTATCATCCAGTTTTGTGTAATAGGTTTATCTAGGTTAATTTATAGTTTAATGTTAGGTTTATTTTTTTTTTACAGGTAACTTTTTATTTATTATAAGATAGTTATATTGTAATTTTAATTGTGTTTTGCGATGTGGGGGGCTGGTGGTTTAGGGGTTAATAGGTTTATTTAGTGTCAGCAATGTCGTGGAGTGGCAGAATAGGAGTTAATAACTTTTATTAGTGTCGGCGATGTCGGGAGCGGTGGAATAGGGTTTAATAACTTTATTTAGGTGTTGGCAATGTCAGGGCAGCAGATTAGGGATTATGGATTATGTTAGGGTGTTAGACCTAAACGTAACTTTTTTTCCCCACAGACATCAATGGGGTTGTATTGTGGAGATTTTTTATTCCGCAGTTCAGGTGTTTTTTTTCTAACACTCTCTCTCCATTGATGTCTATGGGGGAAAGCGTGCACAAGCTCTTGAGAAAGCCCGGCTGCTGACCGGAGGAAACGCGTTGAGGATTCCACTAAGTCTGGACAGCTGACGCCCTTCTGTGTATCTGGGTTTAAAGCCTGCGGCAGGCTATCCAGAAGCCAAGCAGAGTCTACAGCCAGTGTTTTATATCTGAATGTGTATATACAGACGTTCCAGGAGTGTCAACTTTATACCATCTGTCTTTTTGCCTGATTTTACATACAGTATATCTAGTAAGTGCAACAGTGTGTGTTGCGTGTTTGTTTATGCTATTAAAGTCTTCACTTGAATCGTACTCTCTGTGTGCGCTTCTTCTCATCTTGTTTAGCATATTCCATAAAAAAGAACCATCGCTAATGTTAGTACGCTGTTTGATGTGTGCTCCATTGCTTCGCACTGGTATTTGCTCTCTTAGCACCTGTTTGACTTAACATGAAGCTGATGTGTTGGTGAATGGATAGGATTCTACTTCCATTCAAGGTTAGTGGAATTGGGAAGGCAGTGGTGTATTGTGCATTGGGAAGGAAGCAATGCAAATTCTTATGCGTTTTGCAAAATATATG
Source organism: Bombina bombina (assembly GCF_027579735.1). NCBI lineage: Eukaryota > Metazoa > Chordata > Amphibia > Anura > Bombinatoridae > Bombina > Bombina bombina. Next base: position 289,246,533 of record NC_069502.1, on the reverse strand, counting down.
AAAAAAGTAATAAAATGTATGTTACTCTTTTCTGGGGATGCACAACCTGCTATATAAAATAATAATAATAATAATAATAATAATAATAATAAAGATCAAAATTAAAAAATGTTTTACAATGTAATATTATGATATTAAATTATTAAAAGGCACATAATACATTATAGTTAGCATATATTACTAACAAACAAAAGACAAACTCTTGATCAAAAAACATCCATCTAAAGTTCCCCAATAGATATGTGAAAAGTTCCAAAGGTGTAGGATAAGATCAGGCTTTCTTCTATAAGGCTGCTCCACTTGTGACCAAAGATGCTGTGGAATGTGGTATGATCTGTGTGTGGGAAACAAGAAAGAGAGAAGGGGTGCCTTATAGCACAGCCATGTCTTTAAGGATGTCTTAACTAATTGGGCTCCATGTACGAAGCAGCAAAAGCTGCTCTGGAGCACTTGCGGGGCAGGTTTGCATATGCAAGCCTGCTTCCCGCAATGTAAGAAGCAGCGGTCATTAGACCGCTGCTTCTTACATCTTAAGCCACCTCTGAGATGGTGAGGAAAAATTACTGAGAGCTCGCTCTCGGTGATTGACAGCCCATTCAGTCGCACGATTGGTCATGCGAATAAAAGGGCGTGCATTACACACTCCGATGAGTGTGTAATGATACATAAGGGTAAGCGGATCAACAGATCCGCTGCCCGTGAGTAGCGAAGGAGGGCGGACAGCTTCACAAGTTGAGAAGCTGTCTGCCCACCGCTTTGTACATGGAGCCCATTGTCGTATGAATATCACTCACAATGTATGATGGCACTTAGTGGGAAAAAGTGCATATGGGCACACTGACCCTCTAAGCGGTCAACTTGCTGGCTCACTCGAAGTAACGGTCTTGTCTGGGACTCACTGGATGTTGGCTCCTTAGAACGTAGTCTGGAATTTAATGAATACCGGCTCCTTGTGATGCTGTGTTACCCTCCATGCAACGCTAGCTTCAGATGTGTTTGCAATTCGGAATATGCCATGGCTTTAGAACATAGTAGCAGGTGTTCTAGGCCACTGTTTCTCAGCTCCAGTCCTCAAGTTCTAAACCCTTATGTGTGCATGCATGTTTAACGTGTATATGTATATGTGTGTGTTGGTGTATATATGTGTGCATAAATATGTGTGTGTGAGTGTATATGTGTCTGTGTTTGTATAAATGCGTGTACATATGTTTGTGTCTATGTGTGTGTATGTGTGTGTTTTTGTATATATGTGTGTGTGCATGTGTGTTTATATGTGTATGTGTGTATATGTGTAAATTGTGTATGTGTGTGTGTGTGTGTGTGTGTGTAAGTATATGTGTGTATGTGTAAGTGTGTTTATAAGTGTATGTGTGTATATGTGTGTGTGTGTTTGTACATATGTGTGTATA